>NC_138968.1:91386500-92672500 GCF_055761805.1 Camellia sinensis | reverse complement strand
CAACCCAGACTGGCTGCAAAAAATAGAATCTTGTGGCTAAAAGTAAAACAGTAATAAGAATTTACTCATGATCTAACAAATTTACATTAAACACATCTTCTGTGGGCTGTGAGTCAACATCAGCAGTCTTCCCCCAAGATGTAGCACAGCTACTCAGTTCCACCCCAGCGACAAAGTTAACACTTCAATTCTTTGAACAGAACCAGCAAGAATTATAGTAGGAGATAGACGCATCGTCGACACATATGTTCAAACCAACTAGACCAAAATTACGTCTATCAACTTCAGCTACATAGTGTTCACGATTATAAACTTGAAATCTAAATATTAAAGGGGAGAACTGTTCAACCCACCACCAACATAAAGATCCCCTGAAAATCAAATGCGTCAAAAAATTCCAAAGTTTTATTCGGAGTACTTGCTTATAACCTATGTTGTTGTTGTGTGCGTCTCCAAATTCAGATCCATTAATTTCACAGAAAATAAATAAAGAAAGAAATCTAGGCATTACCACCAGAATTTAGGAGAGCAAAAAAAAAAAAAAAAAATCCGAATTAATCATAACCATGATCAAAAATTGGAACTTTACATGAATTTATTAGCTTTCTTCAATCACCCGTCCACATCAAATCAATCTTTCTAGGAAAATTAAACTTTCAAGGGAATCAAACAGATCAAAATGAAGGAACGTACTGCCAACGAGAAGCGGAACGGCGGCGACGCGGCTAATGGTCAAGACAGTGGGCAATGTGAGCAATTTTGTGGACTCTTGTGGTGGCGGTTGGCGGTGGTGGTGGTGGTTGTGGTTCTCCTCCGGCGGCCATTGATCGCCATTATTCTCTGAACCCATGTCAGTCATTACACCACCAGACCCTACTCCTCTGTCTTCGGAAGAATAAAACGAATTCTGACCACGAAACCCTAACTTCCTATACGGGGCCTTATCGTGCGCCGGGAGGATGAGGGGTGCGCACGGCTTTATCCTCCACGCCGCCTGTATTATCCCTTGATGGCTGATATTCAGAACCACCGATCGGCCCTGTATTCTGGCTCTGGTGACGGCGGCGGAGCTAGTGGTGGTGGTGGTGGTTGTTGTTATTGTGCGCGCCCATTTATAGGGCAAGGCGTAAACAGAGGAGAGCATAGAGAGTTTGAGGGATGGCATGATGGTGAAAAATGCACGGGGCTTAGGTTAGCGAAAAGGGGTCGTTGGGGAGGCTTAGGTTAGCAGAAGAGATATGAGATGCGATGCGAGTGATAGTGAGAGTGGGTTAATCATTTTTCATTCGCGTAAATAGTTTCCAGCCGACAGTGTACTCTGAATTTGTTGTTGTGCTCAGCAGATGCAGAGCCGTGGAGGGTCTTCGTGTACTCAGATTCGTTTTAATGTCTTGCACCTACATGCTTTATTTTTATTTATTTTCTTTTTTTTATGTTTTTTTCAATCAGTAAGGAAAGAGTTCTTCCCTTTATCTATATATCTATACCTATGCAATGGTATCGTATCGAAAGTGACTATTTTAAAGATTTTTTGATTTTTTAATTTTTTAATTATTTTAGTAGGTTATTTTAGTTTTTGTATTTAGAAAGATGAGATAGATTTTTAGTTGAGTTGTTGTATTGAAAAGTGTGTTGAAATGATATTTGAATTTAAAATGACAAATTTGTCCCTAAAATTATAATTTTTTAAATTGATGAAAAGGGGCAAAACTGTAATTTCCAACGTGATGTAACAACTTGTCACTTTGACAGTGTAGGCTATGCCTACCCATTTTTTTTTTTTTTTTTAAAGTTTTGCACCTCCACCTACTGTTCATGCTTTTTGGCTTATATCCAAAATGAGACTATAATAGCCTGAACTTGTCTTTCCCAAACAGTGCCTATATATTAAGCAAAATGAGATTTTTAACCCCAAATCTTGTGAAAACTCTAATCTCCCAATCTAAAATTTCTGATTTTTTGATTTTAAAAAAAAAAAATCTTAGCATTTATTAATTTCTCCCAAGTCCTACCATCATAATAATACTTTAATGCATTAAGAACAAGCATAAAAAAAATTCTTTGAAATCAATCACATATAAATTCCTTAAAAAGTTCCAACACATATGATTATTATCCCTCATAATAACACTTTAATGCATTAAAAACAAGCATAAAAAAAATTTATTGAAAAGTCCAACACATATGATTATTATCAAAATATTAAACTTTAATATAATATAAAAAAAGAAAAAAAGAAGACATTTAAAAAAAAATTTAAAAATCACAATTCACATATATAGATAACTAGCATATCACCCGTACTATGCACGGATTGTGTTTACAATTATCTATATATGTGAATTGCGATTTTTAAATTTTTTTTTTTTTAAATGCCTTCTTTTTTTTTCCTTTTTTATATTATATTAAAGTTTAATATTTTAATAATAATCATATGTGTTAGACTTTTCAAGAAATTAAATATCCTTTTTTTATTATATTATATTAAAGTTTAATATTTTGATAATAATCATATGTGTTGGACTTTTCAAGAATTTTTTTTTATGCTTGTTCTTAATGCATTAAAGTGTTATTATGAGGGATAATAATCATATGTGTTGGGATTTTTCAAGGAATTCACATGTGTTGGATTTCAAAGAATTTTTTTTATGCTTGTTCTTAATACATTGAAGTGTTATTATGAGGGTAAGACTTGGGGTTGGGAGAAGTTAATAAATGCTAAGGTTTTTTTTTTAAATCAAAAAATCAAAAAATTTAGATTGGGAGATTGGAGCTCCCACAAGGCTTGGGGTTAAAACCCCATTTTGCTTAATATATAGTATAGATTATAAACACAATCCGTGTATAGCACGGGTGATATACTAGTCTATACTATATATTAAGCAAAATGGGGTTTTTAACCCCAAGATTTGTGGGAGCTCCAATCTCCAAATCTAAATTTTCTGATTTTTTGATTTTAAAAAAAAAAAAAACCTTAGCATTTATTAACTTCTCCTAACCCCCAAGTCTTACCCTCATAATAACACTTTAATACATTAAGAACAAGTATAAAAAAAAATTTCTTGAAAAGTCCAACACATATTATTATTATCAAAATATTAAATTTTAATATAATATAATAAAAAAAAGAAGACATTTAATTCCTTGAAAAGTCCAACACATGTGATTATTATCAAAATATTAAACTTTAATATAATATAAAAAAGAAAAAAAAAAGAAGACATTTAAAAAAAAAAAAAGACATTTAAAAATCGCAATTCACATATATAGATAATTGTAAGTATATTAAGGAAAAGGGGGTTTCTAAACCCCAAGCCTTGTGGGAACTCCAATCTCTCAATCTTAATTTTCTAAATTTTTTATTTAAAAAAAAAACTCAGCATTTATTGATTTGATCAAAATCTTCTGATTGGCATTTATTAACTTTTTCTAATTCACATGCCTGCATTTATTGATTTGGTCAAAATCCCTAATTAGCATTTAAAATCTCCCCATACAAATAATTATAGATACAGCCCGTGCATAGTTACTGCAGTAGCCTTTTTAATTTCTCTGTACACTATGGTTAGTGATAAGATTGTTAAATTATTTTTATAAAAAATCTTAAAAAATATAATTTATATATTAAAAATAAAATAAAATAAATATAAATATCTATAATTATCCTGTGCATAGCACGGGTGATAGGCTAGTCTATATTATATATTAAGCAAAAGGGGGTTTTTAACCCTTAAGGCCTGTGAGAGCTCCAATATGCCAATCTAAATTTTCTGATTTTTTGATTTTTTTTTTTAAAAAAAACAAACCTCCATCCATCATTTAATTTGAGCCTTTTTGAAAACCTAAACCCTATTTTGAAAATCTATATCCTACTAACTTCGATATTCAAATCTTAATTTTTAATTTTTTTTCCCAAATAAAAAAAAAAAAAACTCCACTCATCATTTAATTTGAGTCTTTTCAAAAATCTAAACCCTACTTTGAAAATCCCTCTCCTATATATATCTCCCTCTAGTCTCACTATCTTCCATTCTATTACAAGCATCACTACTGCTACTATCTCTTCTGTTTCAAATTCAATCTCCATAGAGAAACACTCTCTCTCCCTCTCTCTCTCTCTGATCTACAATGGCCCAATTGAGCTCATTCAAGGCTTTGACAGTTTTCTTGGTCATTAATATCTTCTCTGTTATTGGATCGTCGCAAGACTTCGAAATGGCTCCAGCACCGTCACCGTCAATGAACGCTGGATTTGCTTACTCATTGCCGATATCTGCAGCTATCGTCTTCTCTTCGATTGTTTTGTCTCTTCTCGCGCTCATGAAGCACTAGATATCCGATTCTTAAAACAAACATACATATATATGTGGAATTATTTGAGATTATTTGTTGGAGTGTGATTCAGCATTTATTAATTTGGTCAAAATCCCTTGATCAGCATTTAAAATCCCCTCATACAAATAATTATAGATACAATCCATGTATAGTTACTGCAGTACTTGTCACACCCCAAACCCAGGCATGACCACTACGAAAACGGACACTTAACTCATTGTACATAGGATATTGTCATGCCCCAAACCCGCCCCTAAAAGTTTGGGCATGACCCGTTTGAAAACGAACACTTAACCTGTAGTAAATAACATATGGGGCCTCATCGGAAGCATAAAGTAGGAAAATAACTATACATATAAATTCCATTAAGCTACATCTACATGCCAGGACCTCTTATACATCACATTCATCATGGAAAATAGATAAAGCTCCAAACCATATGTTGTAGCATCGGTGATAAACAACCATATGTACAGACCCAGCCCCATCATTGGGCTTATATAAAAATCATTGAAGTTCTACCTCTTTAACTTTAAATGGGTAATCAAAATTAAGCCAACATTTCAATAGACTTTACAAAAATAAATGGCTTCGTGCAGTGCCTGAACCCACGAAGGTTGACAAAAGAAAACGGGTGTCATGACTAGGACTGACCACTTGGTTGGTTACCTACAGAAACAGACATTAGACAGAGTGAGCCAAGCTCAGTGAATAGTAATACATAAATAAAACGATGCTTAAATTGAAACATAACACATAGCAATGCATATAAAGATGTGGAGTTCACATAGTTAGTCTAATTCTGTGCTACGTACATAAAGGCCTTAAGTTCAATCTTGCAACATAAACATGGTGGCTATAAGCCCTTGAAACATGGTGGCACGAGGCCCTTGAAACATGGTGGCTATAAGCCCTTGAAACTTGTGGCACTAAGGCCCTTGAAACATGTGGCATAAAGCCCTTGTAACATATGGCACTAAGGCCCTTGAAACATGGTGGCTATAAGCCCTTGAAACTTGTGGCACTAAGGCCCTTGAAACATGTGGCATAAAGCCCTTGTAACATATGGCACTAAGGCCCTTGAAACATATGGCATAAAGCCCTTGTAAAGTTGGCATGAAGCCCTTGAAAGATTGGCATTAAGCCCTTGAAAAGTTGGCATGAAAGCCCTTGAAAGATTGGCATTAAACCCTTGAAAAGTTGGCATGAAAGCCCTTGAAACAAAGAACTTGTAACATACATAAACTTGTAACATACATCAACTTGTAACAACATAAACTTGTAACATACATCAACTTGTGACAGACTTAAACTTGTAACATATACTTGAAACATACCTGAACATACTTGAACTTGTAACATACTGGAAACATGCCTGAAACATACTTGAACATCATTCATTAATTCAAACGGAACATATCATAACTAGAGCATTTCTTGTTGTATCGTGTCATTATCATACGCTTAACAATGAGAGACTAATTCACATTCTCATGAGGGTCACATAGTGATGCTAAACTTTGCACTTATATCGTAGATTCTGGATCACTTCCAATTCATAAGCAACATAACAAATTAACTTCAATTCATCTGGATACATGTAGCTACTCTTATATTTACTCAGAATCCATTCTTTAAGAATGAACATAAATTCTTTTGGGTAAATGACTTACTTTACGTGCTCTCTTATCAATAGCATACACTTTTGTTTAATCATTCTTATATGTTAACATAGTTGCCTTGCCTTGTAATTAACATAGTCCTAATGGTAACTGTTACATCATTCCCATGAGTTGACATAATTAACGTAAAGTTAACAGGACATTCCTGATAATTAGTAACGAAAAGTAAGTACATTTTCATTAGATTATAGATGACTTTATTGGTTTCACAATTTCACAGTTCGGCCCTTGGCCTGAGGGGTTCACACATTCACAAGTTCCTTTGATGTTTTCATAATTCCATAATGTTTCTCACATAACATACATAACTTCATAAACTCTTTTAAAGTTTCCATAATATCACAGTGTTTCTCACATAGCATTCATAACATTTATGTCAACATAATTCTTACAACGAAGATTTAACATCAATAATGATAAATGGTTAAAGGTACATCAAAGTACTACTACTCACAGTGATCGGTTCCCAGTGGTAATGGTACAATGTCATCGTCTCGACCTACAATTACAGTGCACAACACATAATATGAGGTTATACTCGATCCTTTACTTATTCTCTTTGATCGTTCAATCAATTAGTCATGGTGATACCAAGCTCATTATTCTTTAATATGTTGTAATCCATGTCTTAGAAAACAGGAGAAATCGATAGGAAATGGTTTAGGTGAAGAAATGGTACATAACCAATTGACAAAACGTGAACAGTCGTCACTAATTTGGGTATAACTTTTTTCTGTATTTAGAATTTGGGAGTGAGACTAGCGCCATTGGAAACTAGACTTTCGGGGCTTGATTTTAGGCTCAAGAATCACTCAAAACGGAGTCCGGATGCAAAAGATATACCTATTCAAAATTGGCTGGACAGAGTTGTCTCCGCACGTGCGGGTGAACAGTGCCGCACGTGTGTAGCACGTCCCCGAACGCCCCGCTACAGTTCGGACTCGATTTGTGTCACGGTTCTTAATCTTGAACCAAAGAGTCCAAATCTGGCAAATCGTTTTGAGAAAACAGATTTTAGGAAAGAAGTGCCAAACATGGACTGCTTTGCCAGATACAGAGTCGCCACCTAAATATTTTTTATGGGGGAATTTAGGAAACCCTGACTCGGTGCCAAAGGCCACGTGTCCGTCATCACCAAAGTTGCCTCGGCTCGGGAGCTTGGGTACGATTGGGGAAGGTCAGTTATGAGCACCCCCTCTCGCCCGATCCGAAGATCGGCCTCTACTAACCGTGATATCCAGCTTTGAAAACTTTATGCGTTCTTATTCCAATTATTAGCCTAGAATTACTATGTTATGCGCACAGCAAATAAGTATAGACTAGATTGCCTAATTTGGAAATAAGCATTGCATATCCATTTGTCTCGAAAAATACTTTGGAATTTGCTACTTGCAAGTAGGCTAAAATACGGGTTTTCAATGAGCTTTTCCAACTCAGGCAGTCCAACCTTCACCCACAGGCATTCAAACAATTTATCACATAAGCATTTAGCCGCATGGCAAGCATACTGTCATGGCAACACTCATACGCATGCGGGATGCTAAAGCATAAATACTTACATCGTACTCCGTGCCAAAATAATAAACTAGTTAGCCAACATGCATGGTCCTAGTTCATGTCAAATTGTCTAATGTAACACATACAGGATGCAATCAAAGTAGGCTCGGCTAACCTAAGCATGGCATGTGAAATGCGAGCAATTGATGCACGTATTCAATTTGGAATTGAAGTACAAATGCAGTTAGCGTGATGTACCGAGCCTGATGCATGCAATACAAATGCATGAATGCACGCATGCATAGCATAAGGTATGCTAAAATAAACATGTCCTATTACTAACCATCAAAGCAGGTAAGTAAAAGGAAGAAAGAAGTGGGGATTGGAAGACATGCACACACACGCGCCCACACTTATTACAAATTCGCCCTCGCTCGGAGGGACCAAATAAATATTACAGATAATTAACCTACAAGCTAATTAATTATTACAAATCACCTAATTAATTAACAAATTAACTAAGCATAAGAAAAGCAATAACAGGGGCCTCGGGAAGAGGGTTCGATGTGCGGATGTTCGGGTCTTGCTCGGAAGTGCACTGCCATGCATAGACTGCCTCTGTTTTCCCTGCTCTGCCTCTTTGAAGACAGCCAAAGTCTCAGAATTTCTTCCTTGGACATAGGGAGACACCACCGGCTGAGTAGAATGGCCACCGGCAGTGGTGTGTGATCACCGGCCGTTGGTGAAGCTATCGGCCCAGGAAGTATTGCCGGTCGGCACTGGACACTGCCGGTCTGCAGAAAGTTCCTGCAGAATCTGCAATTGACAGCAACAGGAGGCAAGGCACAGCATGGCAATGCAATTCAAGCAATGTATGCACCAATCCTATCCCTTATCATGTTAGTGACTCAAAAGGATACGCTCCTTGGTTCTCGGACCATCAATCGCGCATTTCAATGCGTGATGGCCCAAAGAATCAAGTGTGCATTTTTGATATGGAATGCAATGCACATAAGCAAAACCAATGGGACTCAACCTCTATCATACTCAAGTCAAGAGGCCAAGCATGCATGCCAATGCAATGCATCCTAGGCATGTGAGCTAGTATGCAACATGGCAATGCAAACAAGCAAACAATGAACAAGCATGCAAGCTAGTGGACATGCAAGACATGATGCGATCAAAGCATGCAAAGTGTAAGACATGTAACAACATGTAAAGAGTGGACTTAAGCTAATTTGGGCAGCCCTATACTAGGCCTAAAACAGTGGCCAAATGCCATGGAAATGAGGGCCAAAAGACATACAAGCATGCATGCACACAAAGTCCAACACTTAGGCACCAAAGAGCAACTTTTAAGCACACTTAAAAGATGATAAACATGGATACATGGCATGCATAGAAAGCTCTGAAATCATGTTATAGAAGGTGCAAAACCAAGTAAACAAGACAAGCCAAGCATGCAACAATGGTCTAAAACTCAAGGCAAGCCAAGGGGGGTTACATGGTAGCTATACAAAGCAAAGCATGGATGACTCGAATGACCCAAAACAGACCTCAAGCACACTAAAACATGCATAAAAGCTTCACAAAGCTAAGCCAAAACAAGTAAGCATAGTGGTCTAAATGCTAGATACATGTTAAGGTAATTTCATGGCATTACAAGACAAGTATGCAAGGCAAGCATGGTGTGTCTAAACCAAGTAAAAATAGTGCTATATCATGGAAAAATAGGCACAAATAACACTTAAGACATGGCCAACATGAACTTAAAAATGGTGCTCACACATGAGACTAAAATGGCACTTTTTGAAGACAACAAGGACCCTCTCCTTCCTAGGACCTTAAACCACCATCCTCACCACTGAAATCCCTCAGGATTTCAGTGGTGAGGAGGCCCAAACAAGGTGATCCCGAAACTCACCAAAAATAGCACAAAATGGGGCCAAACAAGGCCTAAGAGGGGGTAAACGACTCCAAACACAAAAGTGACCTTAATGAAGTATCTTAAACACAAAAAAACAGAACTTTTTTATGTTATACCCAAAACCCAAATCAGCAAGAAAGACAGGCAAAAAGGGTGTGCAAAAACGGGGAATAAAGAGGGAAAAAGGGTTACCTTTGTAGCCAAAAGGGGACAGCAACCTCTAGACCCAAAAATGCAACCCTCAACCTCTGAAAATAAGACCCAAGAACCTCCAAGTGATGATGGAAGTGTTGTGCTAGGAGGTGTAGTTCAAATGGCCAAGAACTAGACCCTTTTGAGCCCTCTAACCAACACAAATGTAGAGAGAGAGGGAGATATAGAGAGGGAGTGATATATATATGATATATATCAGATTTTTCTAACCTCTATAAGGGGAGGAGAGGCTCTCTTTTTATAGAGAAACCAAGGGGGCAAAGCTTCTCTTAGAAGCTTTGACCAAAAAGGCCAAGCTTCTCTTAGAAGCTTGGAGCAAAAGGGCCAAAAAAAGGTCAAGCTTCTTGGAGAAACTAAAAAGGGTCAAGCTTCTTAGAGAAGCTAAAAAAGGTCAAGCTTCTTGGAGAAGCTAAAAAAAGGTTCAAGCTTCTTGGAGAAGCTAAAAATGGTCAAGCTTCTTGGAGAAGCTAAAAAAAGGTTCAAAGGGTCAAGCTCCCTCAAGAAAAGGTCTCGGTCAGGACAAGTGGCCGATTGATCAAAACAGTGGCCGGCCGGCCAAACACAATGCCGACCGACCATCAATAGTGCCGACCGGCCATCACCAATGGCCGGTGGCAAGGAAACAAGGCCGGTGGCCTCAAGCCATGGCCGGTGAGGTGTGGGGATGGCCTACAAGCTACTTCCCACCCTCAGAAGTAAAACAACAAGTGTTTGGTGCAAAACCAGACACAAAACAGTCGAGTCGAGAGATCCTGAGGCAGGGCGCATAGCCGAGACCTCCGGGAACTCAAGACGAACACGAACAAGGATGATCATCGAGTGTTCAAACGATGACGTCCAAGTCTTGAGGACGGTCAAAAATGGGGTGTCTACAACGTGCGGCCCTGGACAGCAGCAGTCCGAAAATGGCTGAAATTGTGGGACTTCTCATTTTCAAAAATCAAACCTTAATTACATGTAAATCAAAGCCCAAAACCCTTTAATACATGACCAATTTCACATTATTATTCTTCATCAAACACCATAATCTCACAATTAACAAATTTAATGATTTTACTTCTTCAATCAAGGAATTCTTAGAAAATCAAGGTTCGTGGGTTCAAAGCTCACATCTTCTATATCAATCCATGATTTCAAGTAGTAGATGGATTCTATACAAGGTTAGTAATTAGAGCCACATATCTTACCCAAACCTTTGTTCATCCCTTAGTCTCTTCAATTTTCCCAAGCTTTTGGTTGATCTTTCCTCTCTCTTCTATCTTCTTCAACCATCTTCAAGCTTCCATGGATGTTGAATTCCTTAGGGAGAAGCTTTGCCTCTTCTCTCTCTCCCTCTCTCTCTCTCACGGTTCTCCTTCCCCTTTCTCTAGATATTTTTATTTTTTGTTTGGTTCAAAATAGATGAGTTCAACAACTCATAAGGCATATATGCATATATAAAAGCTTCCCACAAATAGGAAGGGCCAAACACGCCCTTACGAATCGCACAAAATCACATTTCAATTAAACTTCCCAGATAACTCTAAAAATTATGCTGATCATAAATATGTCCTCTGTTCCGGTATCTGAAGTCTTTAAGGCCTTTAATTTGCAGTATAAAGTTAATCACGCAAACGTCCATTAACGAATCAGACAAATTAGATTTCAAATTAATTTTCCCAAATAATTCCAAAAATTCCCATTAACATATCCAAGTACTCAATTTTGATTTTTGAACCCATAAAGGTCGGTAATTCCCATTTTAAGTCTGTAACTCAACTGATAATGCTTCAATTCTAATAGATATAATTAAATTAAACCACATCATTTCATAGGGAAATAAAGATGACTTCTTATACGCATTTTGGGGTCATTACAGATATGGGGCCTAACTGGAAGCATTAATATCAAACATAAACATAAAATAATATCCATTGAGTTGTCACTATTATGCCAGGATCACAGATATGTATGAGGTAAATGAACATACAACGACATGCATCGAAGAACTTAACTATGTACATACATATATACAGACCTT
The DNA here is from genome assembly GCF_055761805.1 of Camellia sinensis. NCBI lineage: Eukaryota > Viridiplantae > Streptophyta > Magnoliopsida > Ericales > Theaceae > Camellia > Camellia sinensis. The sequence continues at coordinate 92,660,826 of NC_138968.1, read as the reverse complement.
GCCCTTAAGATTGGGCGTATAACAAGACATTGAAGGGTAAAAGAATTATACACATTTCAAGCATAGGCAGACAATCAGGGTACAAAACCAAAAGTTTAGCAAACTTCATAAAATGAGTTGCCTTCGTTTTGGTGTCTGGACACTCTGGAGTTGACCAAAGAGGAGTGGATGCTATGGGTTAAGACTGACCTCCAGGGTAAGTGCCTACAAAAAAAAACATAACATAAAGTGAGCCGAGCTCAGTGAATAGTAATACGTAAACCATTTAACAATTAACTTGTACTACAATGTACATGTATAAGTGCAGAGAACATATAGTTAACTTATCCTGTAATTATTTTCAGCATGGCCTTAGGTCTAAGCTTTGAACATAATGGTTTCAAGCCCTTCACGTAATGGCATAAAGCCCTAAACAGAACGGCATAAAGCCCTTGTCAGAACGGCATAAAGCCCTTGTCTTGCATGTATGAACTCAAGAGGTGGCTCGCACGGATTCTAGAGGTGACTCGCATCGCAGCACTTAGTTCCGTTCTAGAGGTGACTCGCATCGCAGCACTTAGTTCTGTACAACACTTTGTTTCATACTAAGAAATCATACAGAATGGCCATAGGCCCATATATTAACAGATTGGCTATAGGCCTCATAACTTTCATAGAACGGCCATAGGCCTCATAACTTTCACACATGTATGGATTCAAGAGGTGGCTCGTACGGATTCTAGAGGTAACTCGCACTGCAGTACTTAGTTCCGTACAGTACTTTGTTCCATACCAGAAATTAGTAGGTCTTAAGAACAGAACATTTCACATCTTGTCATGGCATAAACATATCGATTAAACAGAACAAAATATTTTCAGGTTCATAAGAATATACTTCCATAATAGTGCATTTTATACCCCATGGTTTCTTACACATTAACTGTTAATCATATTATTTAATTTTGATGATGTCTAAAATATATTAGTTAATATACATATTATTTGACACAAATTATTATTTTTTTAAAATATATATATTTGTTAAATATTATTTAAATAAAATAATATTATCTTTTTAAAATATATATGTTAAATATTATTTTAAATATTTTCAAAAACTTTACTATTCACTTTTTGAAAAATAGGGTTAATTACTATTCATCTTTTGACAAATCGATTAATTATATTATTTTGACAAAAATGATTATTTTAAATATTTTCAAAAACTTTACTATTCACTTTTTGAAAAATATGGTTAATTACTATTCATCTTTTGACAAATTGATTAATTATATTATTTTGACAAAAATGATTGATTGGTTGTATTATTTTGACAAATTTGATATTTATGGGTTGTCTTATTTGGACAAAATTAATATGGAGTGGTAAAATACATTTAGTTTAAAATCTTTACAACATATACAATATTTTAAAGATGACATATATTTTCAGATCCATCATAAATATTATTTATAGAGATTTTTCTGTATGCAAAATTTTGATCAGAACTTATATAACATTATATGCAGAATACATCACGTGCGCTATTAAATTTTTTACACTACATTAATTATATCATATTATAATTAAACAAGAAGAACAAGATGGAGTTATGTATATGTGTATATATATATATATATATTATAAACTAGATGGAGAAAATTATTTGTTTGTTTGAAAGTTGTGAACTTTGTATTAAATTGTCTACAAAAACGGTGGCTCCATGTTTGAAAAAAACAAGAAGAAAAAATCAATCTTATTTTTATCTTTTTAATTCTTATCATTTGCTGACTATTTAAATTTAAGGAGTGTGCTTATGTAAGCAATGACATCAAGAGCCTGCTTATGTAAGCGATGACATCAGGAGCGTGCTTATGTAAGCGATGACGTCAGGAGCGTGCTTATGTAAGCCATGACGTCAGCAAGGAGTGTCCAACGGGTATATTTTTGTGTATAAATAGAGGTGTTGGATGTGGAGAAAAAATCAAGAACTTGAAGAGAAAATTTTCTGTGAGCTCAAAATTGTATTCTTCTCTTTCACTTTCAGATCTAAGTCTAGCTTTTGTTCTTACACTTTCATATCTACTCTTTGTGAGAGAATTATTGTAAAAGTGGGTTCAATTACCACTTATTCTTATTCCTTATTTTTGTGAGAGATTTTGTAAGGGTAAGGCATTTATTGTTGAGTGAGGCTCAATAGATAAGAGTAAGTCCTGTGCCAAATCCACAAGCTTGGTGGTGTATTTATTCAATTGATAGTAAAGAAATTCTCAAGGAGGTTCCTTGGGGAGTGGACGTAGGCCTGGCGTGCCGAACCACTATAAATCGCAGTGTTTGATTTTCTCTCTCTATCTCTTCTACTTTTATATTGATAATTATTATTCTGTTTGTTTTTATTTATTCAAATTCTGAATATTGTGTTATATTTAATATTGTGAAATTTTTAATAACCCAATTCACCCCCCCTCTTGGGTTGCCTAACTGGGATAACATTAACATAATTATCTTATGCGTATCAAAACATCAACAATACCCATCGACAGAAGTCATATGTGTCAATACTGTACGATCAGTAGGGACAAAATAATTCACCTTATAATGGGAGTCACATGATACAGGTATTGATTTCCAGTTCCTTTCTCAGTAGTCATCAACGTATACAACGATCTATAGCTTTATTTGTGTATTTTCGATGAACATATTAGGTAAACAGCTATATCATAAGGTATAAGGTGTGCATGGTAACATACAGACTATAGAAGTCCCTGATAGGACCTTCAGAACCTCATATTTCCGGTGAGCGGGGTTTACATTCTTAAGTCTTTTCCAAACAACATAACGTTACCTTAATCACTTGCAAAGAACAAAGTGTTAACAATAAAAATCATTAACGGTACTAAACGTATAATTACAGTACTACTACTCACAGTGTTGTAGCGGAGAATATAATTCCACCCAGAGTGTGTCCTGCACACATACATATCTCACAAGTTAGTCTAATTCTTTCCTAACTTCACACTTCATTCGGTAACTTCCAGTAAATTAAGAAGCATTTTAAAACTTTCAAATACTATTTTTAATCATCCCAGAGGGTCAAACAGATCAAACGGAGTAGACAACATTTTTTAGCTTAGGCCGCACATGCAGTTGTGAGCCCCGCACGTCCGGCAACCTCTCCCGCACGTGCGGCAAAATCCTCTCGTACGTGCTTTTTAGACAGAACCAAAACTCCAAATTTCCCATTTTCGCGCACGCGCGGCCATGACTCCCGCACGTGCGGCGATTGGTCTCGCACGTGCAGCCATGACCCCCGTACATGCGGCGATTCTGCATCATTTCTGTCCGAAATTTCCAACAAAACCCAATTTTGGTGAACATCAACAAGACCCAAAATAGATCATTTAATTATCAAAATATAACCCAAAGATCATATAATTAGAAGGCAAAACATGTAACAATTTAGATGAATTAGAGTTCTAATCCACACTCAAAACATAATTCAATTCTCTTTAACTTATAACATCTCTCATGTAAAATTAGGCAAGTTCCCTATGAGAAATCAAGTAAGAAAAGATAGTTTTTCTATCTATACACAACCAACTTCATTCTACATCACTTAAGTGACAACATATAACCAAAGTTAAGCATGATCATACACCAAGTCAATTCCATATCCTAGGTTACATAATTGTGAACTTAAATTCTAGGGAGGAGGCATAGAAGATGAGTGAACTTACTCTTTGACTTTAACTCTTGCAAACCCCCTTCAATTCTCTAGCCTTTGATGCATGGTAAAATTCTTCCCTAGATCCTTTCTCTCTATTTCACACTACCCTCTCATAAGAGATATGGTTAGACAAAGTTCTTGAATTAAACATGTATGGAACTCAAGCATATATGTATATCTATAGGCACATAAAGACAAAATTCAATTGTTTAATCATTCCAAATTAAAATTTCACAGAAAATCTCATTATAACTTAAAAATCATATTGATTTCAAATGTCAGATCAATTTCGGATTATCAAGCCTCTAAGGCTCCCAATTCCTGATTCAAACATTTTAGTTGTGACAGATAATTTTCTTATCAAACAGGTAGGAATCCATATTGCCAAAATTCACTTAATCAATCACAATAAGCATTCAAAAACACAGAATAAAGGACGGAAAAGATACCAAAATCATGTACGAGGGTCGAGTTATTACAGTACCCTTTTCAACTTCTCCCATACACTATGGTTAATGATAAGATTGTTAAATCATTTTTGTAAAAAAAAATCTTAAAAAACATAATTTATATATTAAAAAAAATCTAAAACAACTATAAATATTTATAATTATCCCATACATAACACGTGTGATAGGCTAGTATTATATAAGGAAAAAGGAGATTTCTAATGAGAAGCTTCCTAAGAGTTCCAAACTTTCATTCTAAAATTATTAATTTTTCAATTTTAAAAATCTATTGGCTAATTTATTTATTTAATTATTTTAGAAACAATAATTATTCATTAATTTATGGATTTCAAATGGCAAGATAACGAAAATATTTCATAATTTCTCTATCATAATTTCTCTCACCAATTTTCAAAAAACAATATTAAAACTTGCATTCCTTTATATTTTTTCATGAAAGTTGTAAGTATCTATCTATATCTTATATATTGGTCCTGTTTGGTGTAACTGTTGAAACAGATTATATATTATAACTTAACATATTATAGATTATGACTTTAATCAGAAGCTGTTAATCTGTTTGGTATAACTGTTAGATTATAGATTTAAGTTGCTGAGTAGCGTTTGTTAAATAAGTTGTGAAGTAACTTTTTCAATTAATTTTTATTTTTTATTATTCACTATTTGTCTACATTTCTTTTAAAAAATAATAATAATATTTTATGATCTATTTGTGTCTTTTTCTATTCTTAAAAAAATAAAAAATAAAAAAATTTAAGAGTACAATCGTGAATTAATATGTCCACAGCAGAAGCTGATAATCAGAAACAAAGGATGAGCAGCTTCTCAGAATCAGCTTTTTTGACTTAAAATAAGTTGTTAGAATCAGAAGCTGTTTGAAATAAGTTTAACCAAACAGTCCAAAATAACTTTTTAAAAGCCAAAAGCCATAAGTTGACTCAAAAAAGCTCCACCAAACACCCCCATTATATTATAACATACAAAAAAAAATTAAAAATCAAATATACAAAAAGATAAAATTAATAAATTTGATTTTTATTTTTTCAGTTAAAATATTTATTTTGACTCTTAATTTCCAATTTTAACAAATCTGATTTGAAAATATCTCCCACTATTATACTTTAAATCAATAAAACTCACATATCTTTCACATATTTTTAACTCGCCTCATAACTTACCTAAATAATAATAATTTAAAACAAATAGAAACACACAACTCCATCTAAAATAAATTGAAAAAAAAAATAAAAAACAAATAGGAAACCATACAAAACATAGAGAAGATAATAATTTAGATATGAATCTCAAAAAGATATAACAATATCTAAATTTGAATTATGATTTAGTAATATGATTATCTATTTTTTGATGTATATCTATCAAAATTTTAAATCACTTAATAGGACAAATTAATCAATTCTCTAAAATTATTGATTTTTCAATTTATAAAATAGATTTTTAAAAAAAAAACTATTGATTGATTTATTTATTTAATTATTCTAAAAATAATAATTATCCCTTAATTTATGGATTTCAAATGGAAAGATAACAAAAATATTTTCATAACCTCTACATCCTAATCCCTCTCACCTATTTCAAAAAAAAAAAAAAAAAATTAAAAGTTGCCTTCCTTCTCACTTTCCCAAAAATTAGATAATATTTTTTTATGAAAGTTGTGGATATCTATCTATATTTTATATATTATATTATAGCAAAAAAAAAAAACTAAAAATCAAATATACAAACAGATAAAATTAATAAATTTGATTTTTATTTATTCAATTAATATATATATATATATATTGCATATTAATATCCAATTTTAAATTTTAAAAATCTTTAAAGTTGATCTAAATAAATCTAATTTGAAAATATCTTCCACCATCATACTTTCAATAAAACTCACATGTCTATCACATATCTAACTCACATCATAACTTACCTAAATAATAATAATTAAAAATAAATAGAAATCACGGATAAATTAATTTTAAAAAAAAATAGAAACTCACAACTCTATCCTAAATAAATTGCAAAAAAAAAAAAAAAAATAGAAACACACAAAAATAATAATAATAAAATATATAAGAATTTAGATATGGATCTCAAAAAAATATGACAATATCTAAATTTGAATTATGATTTAGTAATATAATTATTTATTTTCTAATGCATATCTATCAAAATTTTAAATCACTTAATGGAACAAATTAATCAATTTTCAAGTCTTATTTAAAAAATAATATGATTAGTCATCCAAACTCCTAGACTTCGCAAGTACTAGCGGAGGAGCTAACGGATTAGGTTAGGTGAGGTCTAAGTTGTTAGAGATAATATTCTCTCACTCCATAAATTTATTTATTTTTTAATTTTATTTTTTTCCCTATATGATTCTCTTTCCCTACTGTTGGTTTGGTTTTGGTTTTGGTTTTGGTTTTGATTTTGGTTTTGGTTTTAGTGAGATTTATGTGTTTGTTAACAGGTTTGCATGGTGAAAAAGAATTATTGGTGATTATGGTTGTAATTGAAGTATCTATATTTGTTCTGTGCCAAGGATTTTGATTGGATTTTGTTTTCCTTAATAAAGACCATAAAACTAAAGTAAAAAAAACGGCTATCAAATTTTTTATTTTTTACTGTCATTTTATTTTATAGAAAATGTGAAAATTTATGGAGAATTCAAGATTTTACTATTACATTTGATTTTTGTATAAGTAGGTAAATTTAAAACTTTTAAATATCATTGTGTTCTTTATTTTTATGCTCTTGATATCCTATTATACCATTTATGCTATTTGTTAGTTTGTTAATTATAATTCAATTAATTGAAAATAAAAACTTATTAAAACTTTTCATATATATTATAGTTTGTTACAGCTATAATTGTATATAATAGCATAATATATAGGGATAATATCTAAGTATAATTTCTATTTTTTTTATGTGATTAAATAATTCATCTTAAATAGTATATAGAAGAGTTAGATATCTTCTTTTATCTCTAAAAAACCCAATCTATTTTTTTTTTACTTTTAATTTTTTAAATTGAAACATCAACTGTTTATATCTATAAAACAAAACTAATAAACACATATCCAAAAGCTACACATTTTTTTTTCTTTTTTTAATATGTAGGATATTTACAGATGGAAAATATTTGTCATCTCAAATTTTTTTTCCTAATCTGACTTATAATGATGTAGTCATAAGTGTCAATTTTTATACAAATATGAGAAGATAATTAATTAAATTATACATTTCAACCAACCACATACTCAAACTTTGACTATTTCAAGATATTATACATTTCAACCAACCACATACTCAAACTTTGACTATTTTAAGATATTATTTCATTATAATTCCAATCAAGAGAATTTTCAACCCTTAATATTTTTTTTTATCAAATTATAATTTGATAAAAATTTAAAGAGATGAAATGTTGAAAATTATTGTTTTTTCCATCAAAATTGGTGAAAAGAAAAAAAAATGGGATAAGAATGAAAGTTCTTTTAAAAATTGATAAAAATTTAATGAAAAAGTTAAAGTAATTCATATCAAATCAAACTTTTTATTCAAATTTAAAATCATATTAGATAAAAAAAATTAAAAGAAAATGATAAAAGTTTGAAAATATTTTGAAATCTTCTTATTATTAAATATTAGAAATCCATATGTGTATTATATTCATATTGCATTTTTAGTTATGAAATTGAAATCAAAAGAAATGTAACTTAAATTATTGTTAGTTATTGTTAAGTATCATTTTACTTCATATTTAATAATAAAATTGTATATTTGCCTTAATTATAACTTTTAAATTTGTATATTTACATAACAAAAAGAGATATGTCATAACTCATTTAATCTCATTTAATTAGGTTTAGCTTTATTTTAATATAAATTATCAAAATTTCACTAAATAGATTTATATATATATATATATATATATATGTGTGTGTGTGTGTATATATTTAAATTTTTTTAAACTAATAATTTAAAAAGTTATAAACATAAAAGTTAACTTATAAATTTCATGTATACCAGAAGACAAAATATTAGATTACTTTAAGATAATTATAATGATTTTTTTTAAAATTTATAAAAACCTTGTAGAAGCTCCAATATTTCAATCTAAATTTTCTAATTTTTTGATTTAAAAAAAAAAACCTTAGCATTTATTAACTTCTCCCAACCCCAAAGCCTTACCCTTATAATAACACTTTAATGCATTAAGAATAAGTATAAAAAAAAATTCCTTAAAAAGTCCAACACATATGAATTCCTTAAAAAGTCCGAACACATACGATTATTATCCCTTATAATAACACTTTAATGCATTAAGAACAAGTATAAAAAAAAATTCTTAAAAAGTCCAACACATATGAATTCCTTGAAAAGTCCAACACATATGATTATTATTAAAATATTAAATTTTAATATAATATAATAAAAAAAAGAAGACATTTAATTCCTTAAAAAGTCCAACACATATGATTATTATCAAAATATTAAACTTTAATATAATATATAAAAAAGAAAATAAAAAGAAGACATTAAAAAAAAATTTAAATCTCAATTCACATATATAAATAATTGTAAACACAATTCGTGCAAAACACGAGTGATATGCTTGTAAGGATATATCGAAATATCTACTTTTTCATTCAAAGTTATGGAAGTTTAGCGACTGGGAGGATCTATATTTTTTTAATTTTTTAACTAAAAAAAGGTAGAGAAACAAAAGTTGTATGTTTGAAATTTTTTTTTGACTTTTTACGAAAAAAAAATGTGTAATAAAATATTGTAATAAATATCAAAATTATCAGATCAACAATGCTAGAGGGCCACAATTTTTGTAGTCACAATGGCTCAAAACTGTCGTTTTGGCATGTTTTGCACCCAAAACGACGTCGTTTTGGCAGTTTTGAGCTATTGTGGCCCTCAAATATTTTCCTCATTGGATTGCCCTTCTTGACACAGTTAACAAAATTGCGCTGACTTTCCATACATTTTAAATTTTTTTTATGAGAATTTGTGACTTATATTGTGTCACGTTTTCTTTTTTTTTTTTTTAATAGAAATTTGTGACTGCACTATTTTCATTCATAGAAATTTGTGGCTGAAATGTTTGTTTGATTGTTTTTTTTTTTTTGGATTGACCTGACCAATTTTCTACCAAAATAAGGTAAATATTATAAATTTTTTGACTTTTTAATTTTTATAATTGATGCTAAACTAATCCATAATCTTTTTATAATTAATGCCAAACCAACCCATAGTCAAGTCTTTGTCAAGGTAGTATTTGCCTTCTTTGGAATCCAACCGTTTTGGAATCGGGTAAGGCCCCACTATTAACTGGCAAAAGGGTCCAGGCCCTATAGCGCCTCCACCTACATGCTTTATTGATGATTCCTTACGCTTAAACAGTTGAACATTTGTCGCCCATGGTTAATTCGTGGTCTTGTTTGTAGAGTTGCTAAGAAGTTTACATTTTTGCATCTTTAACGGTGACCTATTAGGGTTTTAAATTATATTTTTGTTATATTTTATAGTAAATTTGACCTAAGTTTTATTTATAATTAAAGTTGTGTTGGCATCATAAATAAATTATTTTTATTTACAGGACATGTGACACTCTCTTACTCATTTGAAAATTACGAGAAGTTATAAAATATTAAACACATGTAAAAAGATAATGAAGGACAAAAAGTGAAGAATATGGAGTATGAATTGAAAGTTAAAAGAAGTTATGAAGACATGGAGATAAAGTGGAATAGCTATTCATGATTACATTGTAAGATGATTCAGAACTCAAATCAAAGACATTGATTTCTATTTTTCTTGTCATTTATATTTCTTACACTTCATTTTATGCACTTCATTTGCGAAGGATTGGAGTAGAGGTTAATTTTTTGCACTTTATTTTATACACTTCCTTTTCAAAACGTAGGAATTGAGGTAAATTAATGGTTAGTTTGATTGTTCACTCAATCATCTTTCTTCATCTCCCTCATTCTTTTAATTTTTCTTTTCTCTACACTTGACGATTTTGAAGTCTTCTTCATCGAGGCAAAAGAACCATCAACATAATCGATTGATAATTGGCTTGAATTTAATCTATAAAGATTTTTTAATCCTTACTAGCACGCTCGCATTTATGATATTTTACTTCGTAAAAAAAATAAGCCAACAAGTTGCTAGCATAATATTATTGTCTAAAAATACTATTCATCTTCTTCTTATTCCCTTACTCAACCAAAATTTTAAAATATTTAAGAACTCAACTAACAAAATTTTGCAAGTCCGGTCGTCCAAGAGGTTGTCCAATTGATGTTGGTCCAACGTTGGTTAAGTTAAAAAATAGCAATTTTATCGTTGAAGCAACATGATTATTCTATAATTTTTTCGCACTATTCATTGTTAAATTATAACTTTAGCTATAAATTTTACCTATTCACCGGTGGAATTGCTCTAAAACAATAAAAATTAAAAAATTATTATAAACTGTCATGCAATTTTTTTTATTATATATTTCTTATAAAAAAATAAAAATTTAATTAAAATAATTAATTCTCAAACAAGCAATGTCGTTTGGTATAGGCTAAAGTGGCTAAATTAGCAAAAAAGACAAAATAGGGTAATTTAGTTAATAAGACAAAATATCTCATCTAAATCATAATCATTTTACTTTTTCTCTCACAATTATCAAATCAATTCCAAAAACAAAGTCAAAAATTTATTTGAAATAGAATTTTTTTAACCAAGCTAAAATAGTCAAAAAAAAAAATAAAAATAAAATAAAGATAGCCTAAAAATTTTATAATCTTATTTTCATCTTCTTTCCTTGGTACTACAACTTACAACAAGATCTCGTTTGGAAAATATGCTATTTTAGTAACATTTTTACTTTTTACTAAAGGATGTGTAGAAAAATAGAGAGAGTGATGTGATAGCATATATTAATTTTTTGAATTTTTGACTAATGCATAGTTGACAAACAAAGCCTAAGTTAAGAATGAATAATTAAAACGAAAAATAAAGCATATTTTCCCCCAATTTTCAATAATTAAATTTTAGTTTATTTAAGTTTTATTTGTATTGCCCATCAAAAATACAAGAGTTTGACAAAAAATTTTAAAATAAAAAATTATAAACAATTCTAATAAATTGTACAAAATAATCTCTTTTGTTATTTAGTTAAACTTTTTAATGACAAAAGGCTGCTAAACTTGTTCACCAAAACGTTTTGCAACTCCCCCCCCTAATTTCCTCTCACAAAAATATATCTATATATCTCTATAATAAAGTAAGACTGTTTTTAAAAATTTCTCAAAATGTATCAGAGATACATTTTGTTTTAATAGCTGAGATGAATCTTAATCAAAATTAATGGTCAGATTTGTTTGGTCTAAAATATATTTCTTGCTCATCTCTTCTCTTTTCTCTCACCACTTTTGCCTTCTTTTATCATTCCACTACTTCCTTCTCTCTCTCTCTCTAGAAAGTATAGATAGAAACTCTCTTTATGTCTCCCTTTTCTCTCCTCCAATGAAAACCACATAGAAGCCCTCCTCTCTCTTTACACATCTCATTCTCGGTCGTCCTCGTCAGGTCATTGCCGAAGCTGTTCTTGAATCTGGCTTTGTTGTTCATCGTTGTTGTTTTTGTTGTTGCCTTAGGGTAGTCAGATTAAGGCTCTGTTGTTTTTGTTTTTGTTGTTCAAGCTGTTCGATTGTAGTTTGTCAAAACGAGAGAGACTTTGAGGTAAACAGATTAGGGCTCGAAAGGGTGAAATGACAGATTGGAGATAAGATCTGATGACAAAGTTGTTACTCTGTTTTTGTTTTACTGTCTATGTTTTTGTTTCAGTCCTATACTCTTTCATTCTATCGGAGCCCAACCCATTCAGCAATGGTTTCTCAATCCCCGCCCGCCAGGTCGCCACTCCGAGGCCTTTTCCCGAAGCTGTTCTTCAAGAAGGTTCAACATATTCAAAATACATGAGGTAAAAAGCCGCAAGAATAGATTTGAAATAAATAGCTGTATCTGATGGCTTCAATTTTTTTTTTATTTTTTTTATTGAAGGTATCGCATGAGCTATAGAGCTCTTCAAGGGCTTTGCTCCAATAAGCCATTGTTCGGCAAGGAATTCGGCAATAAGCCACTGTTCTTACCTTTTCCTTTCTTCATCCTTCACATCGATCACCTACGATCATCCGATACTCCTCCGATAGCAAAAAAACTATATAATCCTCGACTAGCTCCACTTCTGACCGCCGCCGTTGACCACCGCACAACAACCCACCTCTGCCAATAACAAGGTTAGGGCTTTGCTCTTCTCTCTTCAAAATTCTTCTTCTATTTTGCTTCGTACATCCAATTTTGGTACCATACTTACTACAATTATATCTCTCTCTGTGTATATATACATCGAGTCACTAATTGCATCTATGTTGCTCAATTTTGTTTACTTGGGCTATATTTGGTAATGATCGTTTTGTTTTTTGAGTTTTCATAAACAAAAACATTGGAAAGTTTAAAAATACCCATAGTTTCATATCATTTTTGTTTTTGTGCAAAACCAGTTTTCGAAAATGGCTTCAAATTTATTTATTTTTATTGAAGGTATCCCATGAGCTATAGTTGGAACTATTTGATTTTTTTTATCAGCTGCTGTTCAATCTGTTTTTAGTTTACGATTTTTTTTTTTTAAAGCAAGGCAAGTGAGCTTTTGTGAGTTGAGAGATAGAGAAATGGGTTCCAAAGCTCTCTTCTTCTTTTCAATCTTATCCTTCTCAGTGCTGTTTTCTCTCAATCTCAACCTAGCTTTTGCAAAAAATGAGGAAATTGAAGAACAAGTTGGTCTGGTTACGAACTTCTACAAAGGTACATGTCCTCAAGCTGAAGAAGTGATCAGAGAGCAAGTCAAGTTTCTCTACAAATGCCACAAGAACACTGCATTCTGTTTTTAAATGAGTATATGTTCTTATCGTTTTGGATTAAAATGTAATTTATCTAATTTATTAAGAAATTTATATGGATTTAATTTTTTAAAAGGTTTTGGGTTTTGGGTTTTATTCGATAAATGAATATATATGTTTATGGATCTTCATAAAATGGGTTTTATTGAATTTTTATTTTTAATTTGATTTCTGATATGATTTTGATTTATGAAATGAGTTTGATTCTTTAATGGGAAATGGTTGTTGATTTTTAAAATGAGCATTGATTTCCTATGATTTAACAAAATCAAATCACAAATTTTAGAGAGTGAAGAAAAAAAAAATTATTTAATGAAAGAAGGAACAAAGGAAATAAAGGGTTTGAAGAGAGAGAATAGTTAGAGATGTTAGTGGGAGAGATAATAGATAGAGGAAAGAGAGAAGAGAATAGAGATAATAGGTAGAGAGAATGAGTGTGGAAGATGGAGAGAGAGAGAGTGAGTGGGAGGCAATAGATGGAGAGAGTCAAAAAGAAAGAGTGAGTGGGCAGATATAAAGAGTCCTATAGAATTGTAATTCATTTATCTCTCTTTTTCGTATATGTGATTCATTTATCTCTCTTCTTCTTGATATATAAGACAGATTAAATAATTGAGAACATATGTAATCCGGAACATTTTTCTAATTATTTTCTCTCAAAATAATAATAATAAAGTCAAACGGAATTATTTTAATTTTTAATTATTTTAATAGATTAAAATAATTATATTTGAGAAGATAATTAATTTGAATGAATATGATTATGAATTTGATCGTAATCAGTCTGACTCAGTAATTTTAATTTGAGTGCTATCTATCAAAAGCCTTACCATTAACACATTTCTTAAATAGATTAAAAATCAAAGAATATATTTTGGAGGCAAAGGGCATTGCATTTGCTTTGGGATGTTTAAAAACTAATTTTTTGATTTTTTTTTGTCTTTTTTTGAAAAATGTGTAAAAAATGTGAAAGATGATGCGACCTAAAATAAATTAAAAGTTGGAAGATAACTTTTAATCATCTTTTCAAAATAGCCCTTTGTGTGATGGCTAGTACTGGGTTAAAAAATGTTTTTTTTTTTAATTTTTTTTGAAAAAATGTGTAAAAAATATAAGAGATGATGTGACCTAAAATAAATTAAAAGTTGGAAGATGACTTTTAATCATCTTCCAAAATAGCCCTTTGTGTGCTAGCTGGTACTGGGTTTAAAAAATATTTGTGGAAATCTTTTTGATACCCGTGCTGAATGTTGGTGGAAATTTTTTGATACCCGTTATTATGGCGGTTGGAAATTTATTTTAGTTTACAAATTTTTTAACCTATTTTGATAAATGGGTTAAAAGTCACTTTTTTAAACTCATTTTAGATCATATTATCTCTCACATTTTTTACATATTTTTTAAAAAAAGTCAAAAAAATTAAAAAGTCAACTTTTATTTTATGCATATACATCTACCAATACACATATCTATTCCCTATGCACACACAAAAGTGGTTTCATCCCACGCAGACCACTCGGGGTGTGGCACATACCAAAACTAAATATGTTTTGAATTTGAAATTTGTAAAAATTATTTTCTAAATATACAATCAAATTGGCTTCATTTGACATCATAAGTTGGGACTAAAATAATCACATGACAAAATAGGCTAAAAATTAATAAGATAAAATGTCACATTCAAATTATAATTATTTTTAATTTTTTTCTCACAAAAGTCAAAAAAAAAATCAAAAAGTCTGTTTCAAACGATGCTTTTTAGTCCATGTTAAAATAGCTAAAAACTCAATTCACTTTCCAAACGAAATCAAAATTTCAAGTTTGACAAACTCGTTTAAAAAATATAATTATAAAATTTATTTGAAAATTCAAACCAAAGTGACCATCTATTAATATTTTTTGACCCTTTTTTTTTTTTTTGCAACAGGTTAGTGAAATTACATTTAATTATATTTTAATCTTAAATTTAATTTCACCGTGCTTTCAGGCACGAGTATATACTAGTATATATGTATATATATATAACAGAATGTATAGATTATATTTGCCGCTTGCTTTAATTTATGAAGTACATGCTATAAGATTGTTGATATAGACTCATGTTTGATTCCTGGATGTCACTTCCGAATCTTAATCATTTGTAATACATTATCGTCAGTGGACCCCATAAAGTCCCAAAATGACATCAATTTTGTGCAAAACTTAAATAAATATAAAAATAAAAATAAAATAACTTATTCTTTTCTGTCACGATCCCAACTCGCCCCTAAATGTTAAGGATCATGATCGGCCAATATTTAGGCCTCAAAGTCAAAAAAAATATGTAATTAGTATCGGGACCTGAAGCGGAAGTAAAACAAAAATAAGAATGTCCATTGAGTTGTGTGTACATAATAGACTGAAATAATTAAAACATTCATATTACATATACAAAGACATATCTTATACATATCTCACACACACTTTAAGACTTTTAACAAAATATAAAAACTCTGATAGAACAAAACTAAAGGCTTGATACAGAGGCATTGCTTGGGTGGCTTGACAAAGGGGTGGACTCTGAGGCAAACTATAATGTTAATCCTTCAATTGCTCACCTACATATATATAAGGGAAATGGGTGAGCTAAAGCCCAGTGAGTAATATCAATATAAAGAGGTTAAATTAATGATGTCTATCATGGTACAAAATCATATCACATGAGTTCAAAACAAATCATAACTTGTCGTATCAAAGTTCACAAATCATATTCATATGTGGTACATCCAATAGTGCGACGAAGGGCCCGAAGGCATAACGAAGGGACCATATATGTCAAGCGAAGGGACCATATATGTCAAGCAAAGAGACCACTTAGGTCAACATCAGAGATCTCTGTAGGCATATAATGAAGGGCCACGGTATTGTTACTTTCGGGCGAGGGCCACATAACAAAGGGCCACGGTATTGTTTCCCCCGAAAGAGGGCCTTTTAGCAAAGGGCTATGGTATTGATACCCTCAGGCGAGGACTACACTAAGGATGCCACAATTACATTTCAAAAGAGACAATCATTCATTTGTATCAAAATAGCATTTCAAAATATTGATCTTGCAGTAAACCAAAACACACTTTAATAGCATATCTTTACAATGATACTACTCATAGTGGGCGTGACTCGAATGAACCTCTTCGGATGTCCAACCTACACAAAGCACATAAATGAACACATCGAAACAAGATGTCACTCTTTTGATCTCATAAAACTTATCTTATTCTTTTTTTCCCAACTAAATCAAATTCTTATTTCACGTATTCTTACTTTACTTATTCTTTCTTTTCAAATAAACTTATTTGATTTCTTACTTTGCTTCATAATCAATTAACTTATGTAGGTTCTTAACTTATTAATCCTCAATGAGTCATAATTTATGCCTAAGAATGTTTAGAAAGAGATGATAATGAAACTATGAAAAAGATGTAATTTGCAAAACATGCAGGAAAGGCCTGATCGCTCGAGCGGACCTTTGGTCGCTAGAGCGGACTGTGCTGTCTGCAAAAATACTATAGTGATTTCAGTTTAGACCCGACCCACTTTGCATTCTGGACTCGGGTTCCATGATTCTGTATTGTTGTTCTTGCTTTTTTCCCCTTATTCCTCATTGAAATTGAGTATTAGAGTGCCTTGGTCGTATTTGGAACAGGTTGGTTGCTAGTTGGTTCAAATTGTTGTTGTCCAGATTTTGGCCTCTTCGTTTGAGCGAAGCTTCTTGTGCTCAAGCGAGCTTTGTGAACTCCCAATACTTTTGTAGGCCTGCAGAGATACTAGAAGGGTCGTGTTCTTTGCTCGAGCGAGACTTTTTGCACTCAAGCGACGGTCTTTTGTCTGTAAAACTTCTGGGGAGTGCGCATTCTACACTCGAGCTAACCTTCTTGCACTCAAGCAAGCAGAAAAACTTATTGTGTCTAGTTGCTTGAGCGACAACTCTTGCGCTCGAGCGAGTTGCGCGTATATCAGTTCGCAACAACACTTTCTTACATTACTTTTTTATATCTTTTTCTTTCAAAACCCTAGATCGACCCTCTCTCTCTCTAAAACTCTCATTCTTTCTACGTTTTCACTTAGATCCATTGGTTTTTCTACCCTAGTATCTTTGGGAAAAATGTAGGCTTTTTAATGACAAAATGCTGCTAAACTTGTTTACCAAAACGTATTGCAACTTCTCCCCCTAATTTTCTCTCACAATATATATATATATATATATAATAAAGTAGGACTGTTTTTGAAAATATCTCAAAATGTATCAGAGATATATTTTGTTTTAATGGCTGAGATGAATCTTAATCAAAATTGATGGTCAGATTTGTTTGGTCCAAAATATATTTCCTACTCATCTCTCCTCTTTTCTCTCACCACTTCTGCCCATATCTTCTCCATTTTCTCACCACTTCTGTCCTTTTTCATCATTCCACTACTCCCTCATCTCTCTCTCCCTCTTCTCTCCACTTCTCTCTCTCTAGAAAGTATAGCAACTCTCTCTGCAACCCCCCGAAATAATTATAATAAACTAACTGTAACGATAATTAAATAACAACATAAATCAGAGTACAATATCCTTCAATTTCATGAAATTCAGCTGTATAAGAGAGGTGGAACATGCGAATATATATTCATAAGTTCTAATCCTGAATCTATAGCATGTGTCAATAACAAAAATAGGAAGTAAAAGTTAAACAGATAATAGAAATACCCCGAAGGCTACAACTTTCCAAGGCAATGCTTGGTTACATCAAAAGTGAGTCATAAACTCAATACATAAAAAGCCCTAGGCTTGTACAAACATTAAATACAAAATAACAAAACTGAGCATTTAGCTCCACAGTCCTCCCAAGCTAAGTCCTTGGTGGAGATATCTCACCAACACCTGAAAATGTTTTCCCGTATAAGGTGAGTCAAAACCCAGTAGAAATAATCAAACACAATATATGAATCTTAACAAAGATATAAGAGTGAAATGCATATGCAATGCTTATGTCAAAACAGTTCACATTTCTTTCTCAAAATCATGCCACGTTCAATTTATATCACAATTCTCAACTCATATCTTTTACCATTAGAAATAAGGGGGAATCCTCAAACCAGTACAACCTTTCATAGATATTTCGTCTGTGAGAAACTGTCAAACCCATGTAAACGTAGTCTATTCAAGCACTACTATTGCCATTTTACGACTATTTCGTTTGCGGGAATCGGTACACATGTATACGCGTGTTTTTCAGAACTTTCACCCTGGATATACACGCCAACTTAGTTTGGTGATACACGCATTTTTCCAACATTCACCAATTTTTCAATTTCATATACATATGCAATGTATTAAATGAGCAACAATGTTCAATTCACATAATCCTCATGCAATTTCTACAACAATCATAGCTATCCTCCACCGATAGTCCAAAAAAGATATTTCTAAACAGATATATAAAATCTCTAATACAGATAAACTTTCCAAATTTCAAGGTGAGTGATAATACATATTAAACTCCACCATCTATATCGATATCCATCCAAGTTCACATTCCCAATATTAATTCCATATATTTTTACAAAATAAATATTTGAAACATTTAGGTCAAAACCCTTTTTCTTCCAAAATCCAATCCAAGCATCAAAATCAATAATTTTATCACCACTCAACCTCATTTCCACTACCATAATCGTTTTCTATACAACCATTTGAAATCCCCTTTTACGATTTTAAACCAAAACACTAGGTTTGTTCAAATCCTCCAAAATCACAAGATTGTTTTATAAGTTAAAAATCATAAAAGAGTGTAGAAAATCCCTACCTCAAAACTAGAAGATGAGAAAAGCACGAATGAAACTCGAATGAAGTTGAAACCCAACTCTATTCAGAGGAAAATGAAACTCTAGATGAACGCGACTTTTTTAACAAAGGGATTAGGGTGGAGAAATGGATAGATCTTGGTGTATTTGTAGAGAGAAAGTGGCCGGTTACAATGCTAAACCTATTGGGGCGGGTTTGGGTCGTGACAGAGTGGTATCAAAGCACGAGTTATACAGAACACACGCGTCCGAATGAGCTATAGGATGTCCTAGAAAAGAAATTAGGGTATTTCATCTGCATGTGTAAGTGTGCGTGGAATTATTTCATGTACATGTGATAAAACTATGATAATATATTATTGGACTTGAGGTCGTTCTGAACAGCTGTTAATGTGTGGGCCCAAGGCCATTCCGTGATATGTGTTCATATGTTTGGGTTCGAAGCCGTTCTGTACTATCTGTGGGCCTGAGGCCATTCCGATAAATGTTGGGCCTGAGGCCGCTCTGTAATATCAATGGACCTAAGGTCGTTCCGTAATTATGATCATGAAAAAGTTACAAAATTATGATGTTAGACTTACTTTGATAATGGGCTCATTCATTTACTATGATGTTAGACTTACGAAAGTTACGAAATTATTACTCATTGAGCTTCACTCACTCTACATTATGTATGTATATGTAGGTGATCAACATGTTGATGACCAGCATAGAGCCCAACCCTAGAGTCTGCTCCAGGAATTGTTTTTGTGAACCCGAGTGGCTGAGTCTCCAAGATGGAGCTTTTGTCTTGTTGTCTTTTGACTCATATCATGTTATGACTTTTATTTTATTTTGCTATGATGGTTTTGGGATATGTAAACTATAAGTTTGGAGTTTTCTATTATAAATAAGTTTTGCATGGATATGTAGTTATGTGAATGTGCTATGATAGAAGTGAAATATATTTTTGATTATATTGGCACAGCTTAACGGACTTTCATCATAGTTATATACTTCTGCTTATGGCCCAATTATTATAATTATTCTGTGTTTTTGTATGATGCCATAGGTAATCAAGTGATTGCTGCTGGTTATGATCTAAACTTCTGAGAGCGGGTTTGGATCATGATAGTTTTAAATATATATATATATATATATATTTATGAAAAATGCTAAAAATAATCCTAATGGCTGTTATTGTTTTAAATGTGTAAAATGTGTATTGAAATGTGTAAAAAGTGTTTTGAAATATGTGAAAAGTGTATTGAAAATGCATTCAAATTTGGTTTGCAACATAACTTGTCGAAAAGAAAAATAGACAAAATGCTTTTTTCTGTTTGTTTTTGTTTTTTATAAATATCTGCACAAAGTCAAGATCTAAGCACAACTTTAAAGCAATATGAATGTTATTTTTCTATATATAAGGCATTTAGATTCAAGAAACCCCAAGCTCAATTATACAATAAAAATAATTAAAAAAAAAAAGAAGGAAAGGAAAAGAAAAGGAAAAGGTGAGAAAAATGGAAAAAAGCAACAACAAAAAATAGCAAAATATGTAAACAAACGACAATTTTCAGTGACAACGAATACTGAGTGAACTAAGAAAATCTGTAATCTGGAGTGAAGCAAAATTCAATAACCGGCAACCATTGTTGTGCAGTCATTAATGGCAAAATAACTAATTTCCAATCCTGTTGAGTCCTGACCACCAGATCACAAAAAAATATCCATCCTAATAAGACAACTCATACTTCAAAATGTAGGTCTTCTAGTTCGATCTCTCTTATCCACTACCACCGCCATTACTGTTCTCTTCAAGTTCTAGGAATGGAAGAGCCCGAGTGAGTGCTTTGGACCAGCTGGGTTTGAGGGTAATAGTTTTTGGAAGCAAGATAGTTTAGAGCAGTAACAACATCTGCTACAAGGGGACGCATGTTTGCCTGCTCATGAACGCACAGTCTAGCAACAGCAAGAGCTTGATACAAATCCCTCATTGAATATTGGGCTTGGAGTGACGGGTCAGCCATCTGTGAGAATTTACTTTTGTCTTTGAACAAGGGCCGTGCCTGCATCACATAGAAGTTAAAACCGTTTTTAAAAGAACTACTTTTGCAAGGTGTTGTTAAACTACGATTTAAGAGACAAACAACTATGTTATTAATGGTTGATATCCACAGAATGTTTAGGCTACATAGCAGCTAAAAAGGATCAGAATTAGGATTAGCCTTGGAGAATCTAATGTCAACGGAGGGAATCTATTTGAAGTTTACATGATAAGATTATATGACAGTTCCGGACCACACATCTGATTGAACTGTTAATTAAGAGCATCTTCAATTAGATAGCTAAAATTGTGTTTTAAGTGTATTATATGACAAAAAGGATAAAGTGTGGTAAGTGTTTTTTTAGGTTAGAGAGTGCATAAGTGCTCCAATGGTGTAATTAAAGTGTGTTATGTAAGAGTGAGGTCCACCTAAAAAATAAAAAAAAAGTACAGTGGTCCCACCACCGCACATTCAATTGCAGGCTCTCAGGTCTCTATCTGAACTAACTGTGTCTCCACAGGTAGACAACACTTTACTAAATACACTAAACAACAAAGCTATTGAACCCATTGAAGAGTAAAAGAAAATGTATGATTGATTCGTTAACTGTTTCCATTCTGACACTAAGCCCATTGGAGATGCCCTAACTTGAACTCAGGTAACCGTCAGGTTCAGCAGTGGATGTGTTGAGGTTTTTGATTCTCCCTTATGTTGTCATGTTAACACAGATGCTGGAGGTAAAGAGTCCTTGTAACAAAAAAGGTTAATATGGGGTAACCAAGCACCGATGCAGCAGCATTTGGGTAGTTTGAGAGAGAGAGAGAGAGGCGTTACTTTTCTAAATGAAAATTTCAGTTCTTATCAACAACTGTAATTGATAAAACAAATATATGTGCATCGCTCGGAAGCGGTATTGTAACCAAATAAACTGGTCACCAAGATCACTCAATCTATACACATGCCATGTGGTAAACCAAAGATCTGCTGAGAAATTCAACAGATTTAATGATATGCAGTCCCTTATCAATGCTTTCACGTGGCTTGGAGCAACCATATAGTTAAAGATAGATAGGCAAATAAAGTTGCCTTCAGCAACAAAAGTACATAAAAACATAATGCGGTAGGGTAGGGTCCCTTACCCATGCAACCAAATTTTTCTCCCCAGCAGCTCTTGATTTGTCGATTGCTTTCCTCCCAGTGATGATTTCAAGAAGAACTACCCCAAAGCTATAAATATCTGATTTAAATGTCAGCTGACCTGTCATTGCATATTCTGGAGCACAATATCCATAGGTTCCCATAACTCTAGTGGATACATGGGACTTATCCCCAACGGGACCCAACTTGGCCAAGCCAAAATCGGAAAGCTTGGGATGATACACTTCATCAAGTAAGATATTTGAGCATTTTAAATCCCGGTATATGACAGGTGAGTTCGCTGTGTCATGCAAATACTCCAAGCCCTTTGCAGCACCAGCAGCTATTTTCATTCTTGTATTCCAGTCAAGTCTTCTTTTATCAGGTGTAAGATCTGGATATACATGAGCATGACAATTGACAAAACTTAGTAGTTTATAATAGGTCACATTAAAAGTACATCAAAATAACAATAAGCAAATAACAAAGGAAGGATGTAGCACTCTAGTTGTGTTAGAAGGACTCCACTAAATGCACAACATACAGTGTCAGGACAATGACACTTGTTTATAGGTATGGATAGCTTGAGCTGACTACAAGCATCAAAACCTAAGCAACATAAGGTGGCGATTCTCACATGAGATAGTGAAATAGTGACAAATGGTACCGTAATTAGCAAGAAATTTCTACAAAACCATCTTGTTTCCGAGTAAACGTGGGATTGATGGACTGCATTGGTCGGGGAATATGGGGAGTTTTTTTTTTTTTTTAGTTTGTGACCCAAGAATCAGAAGAAGCTTGAGGAGCTCACATCTGGGGATCTGCTTTGGGAGATAGATACAAGATGGGTGTTCTGGAGAATTAATACTCAAGAGTGGTGCGTAACCCGGATTTGTGGGAAGAGCTAGATTGAAAGCATGATTCTGCACTCGGTAGGCCATTTGGCAGTGAAGAGTGGCAGCATAAGTAGTACTGACCCGGACAGCTCCACCAATTTGGAGCTACTTAGCACATTGATAGTTGAAAACATATTATCAAATTATTCTTTTCATTTCTTTTGTTTTTTGGAGGGGGCAATCTATGCAAAAAGTTTCCTGAAAATTATTCAAAAGTAAATATGAAACAATTGCTCTATAAGTATTATGGTAAAACTATTTAAAACAAGCACTAAAATAGGATAAAATAATCTTGATCTGTACACCATTTTCCTTTTCTTTTAGGCAGTGAAAACTTCTTTCAACTTTTGAACTTTTAATTAACTTGTGTGCTAGATATAAACAAGGCACACCTCTGACGCCACATGCCAATAAGCACTATTTTTGGACATTAAATGATTGAGTCTGTTATTGTATTTACCATGTAGATGGTCTTCTAATGATCCTAATGGCATGTATTCATAAACCAAAAGTCTCTGATCCCCGTCAACACAATATCCAATCAAGTTAACCAAGTTTGGGTGGTGAAGTTGGCTTAACATCCATAATTCAACAGAGAATTCTCTGTTTCCTTGCAATCCATTACGATCAAGTTGCTTGATAGCCACAATCTGCACAAACAAAATAGAAGGGTCAGGTATTACTAAGAAGCACATACACTTCTAAGAAGGTAACCCATTGGACACTTCCAACACTTGAGACACATGAAACACATTACAACTTTAAATAAAATAGCTTGGAATCCAATAATAAAACAAAACAACGTACATTTCTACTTATTCTCATCCTCCAGACTTAAAAATTATTATATTTAACTTAAACATACATATATATGACACAATAATTATTTATATGTATATATGACATATAATAAATATATAAGATTACAAATTTTGCAAGTGTCCCCCATGCGTCATGTCATACATTTTTTGAAGCTTTCTGTGTTGTGTCACATGTTTGTGTCCCTGCTTCTTAGGGTACACGTATATTACCACAAACTTACTGTGTAGGGTGAAAGTTCCAATTCTTAGTACCAAAAATACAACGAATCATAGCAGTGAAAATATCAATAGCCCATAAAGAGGGAAACAAGACCACCAAAGGTTGAAAAAAATGAATGACCTTTGTTAAGTATTATTGTATAAGGGTAGTTAAGGATAGTTATGTCTTTTGTTCCTTTAGTCTTTTATTATAAGTATGTGTAACCCTAATAGGTTTATGAGAGTGAATAATATACAGTTCTCTTCCTTTTCTTTCTTTTATGCAAATCTAACATGGTATCAGAGCATCATCTTCCTTCTTGAAGATTCGTTTCTTTTTCTTGTTTCTTTCGTTCTTCCTTGTACACAGAAAAAATCAGAAAAAAAAAAAAAAAAAAAAAAATCCTTTATGGTCGAAATTTGATGGGTTTTCACCCTAGATTTTTATTTTAATTTTTTGATGAGTTTTTGAGTGTTTTTCCAATTTTTGTTGATTTTTGGAAAAAACGATTGATTTTTTGGAAGCCCCTGCTGCGGCCTGTTTTTGGCTGTTTTTTCCCTTCCTCCCTCTACCTTGGGAGCCGACTGGGACTGATCTAGGGTTGGGAGGACTGGTTTTGATGATTTGGCAAGCTTTCACTCTATTTTTGTCAATTTTCCTCAGTTTCAGCACGTTTTCTCTCAGTTTCTGACTGGTTTTGGTCTCTCCAGCCCCTGTTTCGGCTCTGTTTTTGTCTCTAGAGGTAACTATTGTCCCTAAGTTGAGTTGGTGGATTGCCTCTGTTGGTTTTTGCTGTTTTTCGACTGGTATTTGCTTTTTCCCTATTGTGGGCATTTAATTTTCAATGGCTGAGGGTGAGACTAAGGATACAATTAGTGATGAGGGTGGCCTCCGTCGTGTTATGACTCTTACCGACAATCCCTCTCTTCAAATTAGTCCTGTTAAATTGGATGGTTCCAACTATTTGATTTGGTCCCGCTCATGTGGTCTTGCTATTGCTGCTCGCCGTTTGACTGGCTACATTACTGGTTCTCTTCCCCTACCGGATGGTGATGCCTCACTCCATACTCAATGGATTTCTGAAAATGCTCTTGTTATGACTTGGCTCATCAACTCTATGCAGCCCACTATTAGTCGGAGTTTCCTTTTATTAGATACTGCTCATAAGATTTGGACAGCTGCAGCCCAAATGTACTCCCAACAAGGTAATGATGCACAGGCGTATGAGTTGAGGAAGAAGCTTCGGAGCTTAGATCAGAAAGATAGATCACTCGCAGTCTACTATGCTGAGTTGAGTAGTTTGTGGCAGGAACTAGACTATTACCAAAGCTTCCAGGCTGTTTGTTCTCAGGATGCCACGTTGTTTCAACAAACCGTTGAGAAAGAGCGTGTGTATGACTTCCTTGCTGGCTTGAACTTGGAGTATGATCAGATTCGCGTCCAGGTGTTGGGTCGTTCACCTTTTCCCACCCTACGCGAGGCTTATGCCCTTGTCCAGCAAGAGGAGAGTCGCCGTAGTGCTATGGTACATTCCTCTATTCAGGATCGTTCTGCTTTAGCTGTTGCTCCTCCTCCTCGGGCTCCTCGGCCTAGTCCAGTTCAGTCTGGGAGTCAGGGTACACTGGTTGATCGAGATCGCTTGAAGTGTGATTATTGTGGGAAAGACAGACATGATCGAGAGCATTGTTGGAAACTGAATGGTCGCCCTACTCGGGGTCGAGGTCGTGGTAGTACAGCTCGACCCCAAGCACATGTGTCCGAGATTGCTGTGAGTCCTTCTGAGCCCAACACTCTTTCCCAGGATGAGTTACACACTCTCAGACGTTTGATGGCTCGACTTGACTCTCCTTCTACCACAGTTTCTTCTACTTCTGCTTCTTCCAATTTTGCCAACACAGGTATTCCTGCTAGTGCTCTTAGTACCTTATCATCGCCTTCTTGGATTATTGATTCCGGTGCCACCGATCACATGACAGGTGCTTCTAGTCTTTTCTATTCTTATTCTCCTTGTTCCGGCCGAGACAAGGTTCGAGTGGCTGATGGCACTTTATCCTCTGTCTCTGGCAAGGGTTCAGTTCATTGTTCATCTTTGCTTTCTCTTTCCTCTGTGCTTCATGTTCCTACTTTTTCCACTAATCTGCTTTCTGTTAGTAGTCTTACTACTTCTCTAAATTGCTCAGTGACATTTTTTCCTACTCATTGTGTCTTTCAGGACCTGGCTACGGGGAAAACGATTGGCAATGGTAGAGCACAAGGTGGGCTGTACTTTCTGGATGCCGTTCCTCCTGTCGTCCCATCTCAAGCTCTCAAGTGCACTATTGGCTCCTCTCTTTCTCTCCTTCATCAGTGGCATCGCCGTTTGGGTCATCCTTCCTTTAATGTTTTAGAGAAACTTTTTCCTTCTTTAGTTCGTGATTGTCCTAGGAGTATTTTTGGTTGTGATGCTTGTGAACTTGCAAAGCATAAACGTACTTGTTACCCTTCAATTAATAAAAGAAGTACTTTTCCTTTTATGCTTATTCATACTGATGTGTGGGGCCCTTCCCCTGTGGTTTCTACTTCTGGGTATCGATGGTTTGTTACTTTTATTGATTGTTTTTCCCGTGTGACTTGGATTTACTTGCTTCGAACTAAGAGTGAAGTTTTTTCTTGTTTCCAAACTTTTCATAAAATGGTGACCAATCTTTTTAATGCTCAAATCAAAATTCTTCGTAGTGATAATGGGACTGAGTATGTTGATGGAGTTTTTCGGGCATATTTAGAGGAGCATGGCATTCTTTATCAGACTAGTTGTGTTGGTACTCCTCAACAGAATGGGGTTGCCGAACGCAAGAATGGCCATCTTCTTGAAGTTGCTCGCTCTCTCTTGTTTACCATGAATGTCCCTAAGTCTTTTTAGGGTGATGCTGTTCTTACCGCTGCTTACCTTATCAACCGTATGCCTTCCAGTGTCCTCCAATTCCAGATTCCTCTTCAACTGCTTCCTGTCGCATATCCCACCTCGTCTCTTCCTCCTCGGGTGTTTGGGTGTGTCTGTTTTGTTCATTTGCAACCTCGTACTCGTGGGAAACTCGATCCTAAGGCTGTGCGTTGTGTCTTTATTGGTTATTCTGCTACTCAGAAGGGTTACAAATGTTATGATCCTCACACTCGCAAAGTGTATGTCAGTATGGATGTCACTTTCCGTGAAGCTGTGTCCTTCTTTCCTTCTCCTCCGCCATCTCCTCCGGGGGAGAGTAGTGGTATGGATGAGATTGCGGATGAGGAGATGGCCTATCAACACGAGTTGTCTTTTTTCCTTCCTAGTCAGCGGACTATTATTTGTGGTGAGGGGGAGCCTAATAGTTCTCTTGATGTGGAGCCTGACATTAGTGGTCGTTTGGACAGGGCTGATTTTAAGACTTATTCTCGACGTCCGAAAGAGCAAGCATCTCTTGTGCCACCAAACCCATCATCATCCCTCATGCCAGTTCCAGGTAATGCATCTCAGTCTATCCCTCTACCTGTAGTTGAGAGTCCTGTTGTCAATGATTCGAGTCTTCCTATTGCTCTTAGAAAGGGGGTTAGGGCATGTACTCAACACCCCATTTCTAAATTTGTGTCATACGATTCATTGTCTTCTACATATCGTGCTTTTGTTTCGTCTTTGTCTTCTGCATGTATTCCCCAGGGTTGGACAGAAGCTATCAATGATCCTAAGTGGAAAGTAGCTATGGTAGAAGAGATGCAAGCTCTAAGCAAGAATAACACTTGGGAGTTGGTTTCTCTTCCTAGTGGAAAAAAGCCTGTAGGGTGTAAATGGGTGTTCACCATCAAGCAGAAAGCAGATGGAACAATTGAACGGTACAAAGCACGGTTAGTGGCCAAGGGATTTACTCAGACATATGGAATTGATTACCAAGAAACCTTTGCTCCTGTGGCGAAGATGAATTCCATTCGAGCTATTCTCTCATGTGCAGCTAATTTGGGATGGCCTTTACAGCAGTTAGACGTGAAGAATGCATTTCTCCATGGTGATTTGGAGGAGGAGGTATATATGGATATACCACCAGGATTCTCATCTCAGTCTACAGTTGGGAAAGTTTGTAGGTTGAAAAAGGCGTTATATGGTTTAAAACAATCTCCTCGGGCTTGGTTTGACAGATTCCTAAAGGCTATGTTGAGGTTCGGGTATAAGCAAAGCAATGCAGATCACACAATGTTTGTCAAACGTCACGCACATAAGGTAACTGTGCTTATAGTGTATGTGGATGACATAGTTGTGACAGGTAATGATGAGGAAGAAGTGACACATCTTAAGATGCTGTTGGCCAAGGAATTTGAGATCAAAGACCTTGGTTCATTGCGGTACTTTCTTGGGATTGAAGTTGCCAGATCTGACAAAGGCATCTTTCTTTCTCAGCGAAAGTATATTCTAGATCTTCTTGAGGAAACTGGCATGTTAGGCTGCCGACCTGCTGATTCTCCAATTGAGGCTAATCACCATCTTTGTAGTGGTGTTGGTGATCTTGTGGAGAAGGAAAGGTACCAGCGACTTGTTGGAAGACTTATATATTTATCCCACACTCGTCCAGATATTGCCTATGCGGTTGGGATAGTGAGTCAATTTATGCATGAGCCTCGTGCCCCTCATTTGGATGCAGTGTATCGTATTTTGAGGTATCTTAAATCTGCTCCTGGAAAAGGGATTTTATTTTCCAATCATGGTCACTTGAGGTTGGAGGCATTCACAGATGCTGATTGGGCTGGTTCTATAGATGACAGGCGATCTACCTCCGGTTATTGTGCATTTGTGGGGGGAAATTTAGTGACATGGCGTAGTAAGAAACAAACAGTGGTGTCCAGATCTAGTGCAGAGGCAGAATACAGGGCTATGGCGCATGGTACATGTGAATTGATGTGGCTCCAGTCCTTGTTGAATGATATTGGGTTTGTTTGTAGTGAACCATTGACACTGTACTGTGACAACAAAGCTGCCATTAGTATTGCTCACAATCCTGTTCAGCATGATAGAACCAAGCATATTGAGATTGACAGACATTTCATCAAGGAGAAATTGAATAAGGGTTTCATATGTATGCCTTTTGTGAAGTCTGCAAATCAATTGGCTGATGTCTTTACTAAGGGTCTTAGTAGTAAAGTTTTCCATCCTATTTGCTGCAAGTTGGGCATGAGAGATATCTTTGCACCAACTTGAGGGGGAGTGTTAAGTATTATTGTATAAGGGTAGTTAAGGATAGTTATGTCTTTTGTTCCTTTAGTCTTTTATTATAAGTATGTGTAACCCTAATAGGTTTATGAGAGTGAATAATATACAGTTCTCTTCCTTTTCTTTCTTTTATGCAAATCTAACAACCTTAATAGAATAAGTAATTTCCAAATGTCTATTCAAGCCAAGTTTGAAACAGGGTTCGGTTCATCCACCCCCTAACAGTTATAAGTTTGCTCTTTGATATGTTACATGTTTCATGAGTAACCTGCCCAAAAAAGGAAAAAAAAAAAAAAGAAAAGAAACTGTTTGACATGGGATTTGTCTTTTTCAAAAATCAATAAAGAGTAAAACTAGACAATCATATGGTACAATGTCACTACAAAGTATAAATTTTGTCATTAGATAGAATTCGATTACAAGTTTGCCCATTCAAAAGACAACAACAGATAAATAACTTAAAAGGACAAACTCAGTGCATGAGACTCCTAAAACTAGCAAGAGCAAGATTTGTGCAACCTTACTCTCATGTCTGAAGAGGCTGAAAAACAGTTATTTTCCCAAAAATATCAAGCCTATGTCTACAAGAGTTTTCTATTTTATTCATCTTATTGTTTCTAAAGTAATTTAAGAAAAAAAATTTTAAGAAGAAAACTGTGCTTGTCTCGAACCTCATATCACCACAAATGGTCACCAACAACTTCAAAATCTCTTCCTGTAATAATGAAATCCTCAAATGAGGCAAACAATTTGCATTGTTTCTTCTCATTTCAAAAGCTTAAAAGGGAAAAGCTTGAGAGAAGGTGTAGTTATTGGGAACTAAACAAACAAATGCCCTCTTTCAACAAATTTATTGATTTTTCCATACGAGTGTATATTCCATTCAAGCAAGTGTTATCTTCAATGAAACAAAATATAACGGTTCAGATTTCACAAAAAACTTATTTATAGCATTCACAATCAATTTTTACGTAACAAAAACACACTATATATCCTAATGCCTAAAAAATCTAAAAAGGAATCTCATGGTAAAAGAGAAAAGTCTACATATTTCAGCACAACAAAGACTAACCGTAAAATAAGTTTCATACTAGCCATTTAGAAATCATAATTTCATTAAAATTTGTGAAAACTGATGAACTTAGCAAACCTGACTGGTACTCTCTAATTGCCCTTTATATACTCTGCCAAAACCGCCTTTACCCAAAAGATAATCAGCCCTGAAATTCTTGGTTGCAGCTGCCAATTCACGAAATGTGAAAGTGGGTGCTGCAATTTGACTAGATCCTTCATCCTTGGAAGCTTCCTTCTTTACATCCAACGAAGGATTCACCTTTGATTTTTCTAAATGGAGCCACACACACACACACACACACACACAAAAAAAAAAAAAAAAAAAAAGAAAAGAAAAAGAAGAGGATAGAAGAGAGTAACCAGTAAACAATCAATACTATCCTGTGGTACAAACACAGGATAGTATGAGGGAAACAAGGACTGTGACAACATTAGAAACGTAAACAACAAACAAAGATTGCAAAAGACAAAATGAGCGTTGCTGTAGGACTTTAGCTTGGATCCTTCCAAGCATTTTGAAATATATATGTATATATCCTGCATTAATAGTACGAGAATTGCTTGCATAAACATCATTTATGGGACGTGTACAAAGTACTGGTAGTTACAAAAGTATGTGCAACTATAATCTATTCTTTTAGGCAATTTTATCTAAATTGATAAGAGAAACCACCCTTCATTTAACAATTAGGTTCTATTCAGATAAATGGATTTCAAATGAAGGGATTTGAGGTTAAACTTTATGATCTTTGTGCAACTATAATCCTTAGCGTGAATGATTTCAAATAATTACTTTTACTTGTTACTTCAAATTTATTACAATTCATCATGGTAAAACTTCCAAATTCAATCTTGAAATCCGCATATGAACTATCATATTTAAATATGAGCTATTCTCCTTTCAGTTCAAATCCATAAATCCAAACGCAACCGTATACAATTCACATGAGAGCTAAAAAAAAAAAAAATACTAATTAAAGTTGAATTTCAGCTTAGAAACAAATGAATTTTAACCAAATGGAACTTGGGATATTTAAACCAAGTTAATTCACATTGAAATCAGCCCAAGAGTAACAACTCTGATTTGAAATTCAAAAAATTATACAAAAACAATTGAGAATAATACCCATAAAGTCATGAATTGCAACCAAACCCAATTTATAACAACCAACACCAAAACATGCATCAAAATGGTAATTGGAAAACAAAAACAAATAATTCTAAAAACCATTTCACAAAAACATTCCGGACAAAATTAGAGCATATCAAAAGCGACAATGGACAACCCAATAGAGGGATTCTAACAATAATGCATAGGAAATGTTATCATCAATTTGAAACAAATCTCAAGATAGACAAACCAAAAACAGTATATATATATATATATATATATATAAACTAGAAATGGGATTGGACTAAAATGTTGACAATATCATCAAAATTGTGTACATTTGTGTTCTTGTAAAGTACCTGAAGTTGATAGGATCTGATCATCGGGTTGCTTCTTCTTTGCATTTTTGTTGGATTTTCCTGAGCAGAGGAACCAACCCATTGTCTTCTTTTCTCTTTCTCTATACCTCTAAACCAGAACACTGGAACAGTGACACAATAGAGAGAGAGAGAGAGAGAGAGAGAGAGAGAGTTCAATTCAGCCAGGGGCCAGGGCTCTTGGTATATATATCTTGAGAGAATAATGCAACAAACCACTGAATTTTTTGAATTTTTGATTACCTTCTTAAATTAAAATTTCATTTTTAAATTTTAAATTGGTTTAAATTTAGGATAAATTACAAATATACCCTCAAAGTTTATTTAAAATACAGATTATCCTTATAGTTTGAAAATTTACAAATGCTCATTTATCAAAAAAAATTATTTAATAGAATTAACTGCAAAAATGAAATTTCTAACTATTTTCTTATACAATGATAAAATTACCTAAATTATTAATTGCAATAAATTTCTGACATCATTAAAAATTGTTAATTGATATGATAATTTATTAATAAAATAAGCTATTTGTTATGAAATTAAAAACTTCAAGGGATAGAATGTAATTTTCAAAATTACAGAGACAAATCGTATTTTAAACAAATCTCATGGACTGTATTTATAATTTATTGTTTAATTTTAATTTCGTTTTTTTAGAAGGCTGCTAAATGTGCCTACCTTTTTCTTTGAACTCCTCCATTTCTTTGGTCTCCCACCATCCAAAATTACATTTTACCTATTCTTTTTTTCACCCCCACCATATTTCCAACTTTTCCCATTTTCCATTCCTCTTCTTCTCTCTTTTCTCTGGCAACCCCTTTCTTCACCAGTTGCCACTCTGACCCCCTTTCCGCATCTTCTTCTTATTCTTTACATGCAAAACCCTAAACCTAGCCTCCTCCTTCGCCACTACTACCTACCATAACTATCACCTACCCCGTCGTAAACACAATTTCTGATCGCGAACCCTAACCCAGCCTTATTATTATTATTCTTCTTGTTGCGAAACATCTCCCCTCTGTAGGTGTAAAACACCTCCCCTCTTGTCACGTTGCTCTCTATCTCTCTCTGTCTCTCAATCTCTCTATTTCTCGATAGGGTTTGACGGCTAGGGTTTTGTGAAGAAGTTGCAAAGAAGAGACATGGTCAGTGGCAAGGGTAGAAGAAGGTATGGTTGATGGTGGTAGTAGGCGATGATGGAATTAGGGTTAGGGTTTTGAGACAAGAAGATAAGAGAAAAAAGAAAGAGGAAGAAGAACAAAAAGAATATATGGCCGACGATGGTGGTGTGGTGATAATAGTGGTGCGGTGGTAGAAAGAATGAGGCGGATGAAGAGAGAGAGTGTTGCGATGATGGCAGTGGTTGGGGGTGACGGCAGTGCTACGATGATGGCAGTGGTTGGATGGCCAGTAGTAGGGGTGAAGAGGGTGAATGGTGGCTGCCGGAGGTAATGAAATTAGGGTTAAGGTTTTGGAAATTAGGGATAAAGTGATAGAGATGAGGGTATCTTTGGATAAAATTGGAATTTAAAGAAATAAAATAGAGGGGGTCTAAAGAATTAACATAGGTGTAAATAGCATCCCACTTCTTTTATTACATTATTATTTCTAGTAATTAAACATAGGATAAATTATTATTATTATTATTTTACTTTATAGTTTTACTTAAATTGTATTTTGATCCATATTGTTTTAATTTGAAATGTTAAATTATTTAGAGAAAATTTCATTTTTCCCAAAACTATATCTGTCTGATCAATTTCACTCTCTAACTTATGATATTATCAATTTACCCCCTAACCTAGTTAAATCATGATCAATTTCTCCCTACCATTACATTTAAAAGAAAAAAGTTAAAAAAAATTACATTTTGGCCCCAAATTTAAATTATAGATTCAAACTCACCCTCAAACCTTTTTGTAGCCTTACAACTCTGCCAGCCACCACTGCCAGTGGCTAGCCCTCCTCCTCCCTCCACCATTGCAACCTTCCCCCAACCTTCCTCTTATGTCTCTAGTCACCTCCTTCCCACTACCCCAACCTTTCCTCGTTACCACCCTAACATCACAATAGTACACATTAGTCAGTTTAGAGAACACCCCAACATCACATGAGTTCTCAAATTGAATTCTTGTACAAAACCCATGTTCAATTTAACTAAGCATAACTAGGCTAAATTGAAATTTAATGACTACAATCAATAATACATCTGTACATTGAGTGGTGTGAATGACTTGCTATGATGAGAAGAAAATGAATAGAACAAAGATGAGAGTCAAAATTATAGGATCTGCTAGAGAAGGAAACACATAGAAATGAAAAGCTTAGAAAATTAAAAGGAAAAATTGTAGAATAATAGGGTTTGGGGATGAAAATTGTAGGATAACAGGGTTTTTTTCATGTGGTTTTAGTTGTCGGGATGCATAAGCAATCACTTTATCATTCTGCATTAAAACACAACCCAAACCTCCATGAGATGCATCACTGAAAATTATAAACCCTTCAGTACCTGATGGTATGGTAAAGATTGAAGCTGTAGTTGATCTCGTCTTCAATTCTAAAAATGCAGATTCTCTCTGATCAGTCCACACGAATGGTTCTCCATTTTGGGTCAATTGTGTCAATGACACAACAATTTTAGAGAAGTCTTTGATAAATCTCTGGTAGTAACCTGCCAAGCCCATAAAAGTATGAATTTTTGTTACGTTAACCAGAGTAGGCTAGTTCGCAATCACCTCAATTTTCTATGGGTCAACAGATATTCTCTCTTTATTAATAACATGCCCCCAAAATGCAACTTCATTAAGCTAGAATTCACATTTCTTAAATTTCCCATATAATTTTTTCTCCTGGAGTGTTTGAAGGATAAGTCTAAGATGCTATTCATGTTCTTCTCTATTCTTGGAATAAATCAAAATGTCATCAATAAAAACCATAACAAATTCATCCAAAAATGGTTTAAAAATTTGGTTCATTAAGTCCATAAAGGTTGGTGGTGCATTGGTAACTCCGAAAGGCATGACTAAAAATTCATAGTATCCATACCTGGTCCAGAAGGCAGTTTTTTCTATGTCCTCAGCCTTAACTTTCAATTGATGGTATCATGAACGCAAATTAGTCTTTGAAAATACCTGAACCCCCTGTAATTGATCAAACAAATCATCAATCCGAGGCAAATGATATTTATTTTTAATGGCTACCTTCTTGAGTCCTCTGTAATCAATACATAAGCGGAGTGTCCCATCATTCTTCTTCACAAACAATACAGGTGCACCCCACGGTGATGTGCTCAGCCGGATAAACCCCTTTTCAAGCAGTTCCTACAACGGTGATGTGCTCAGTACGTCCAATTCAAATTTAAAAATTTTAATTCTTATTATACCCTAATGTGAATTTACTAATAAAGAAAACATATATTAAACATTAAAATAAAATTTTTTTTTCTCATGCTATGCCTTAATCAATTATACGTATTTTTCATATTCAAATATCTTCATCTTCTTCCTCAAGTTTTAATTATTATTATTTCTTCTTCTTCTTCTTCTTCTTCTTCTTCCTCCTCCTACCAAAACTCTAATTTACCCCACCAAAACTCACCATTATCATCAACATCATTGTTTTTTTATTATATTGTTACTTGCAAATAGAAGAATGTTCGAACAAAATCAAACATGGATCAGAGTAATAATCAAACTAGCTTTTTGAAACAACCCATCAGAGAGAAGGTAATTGTTCACATAAATATCAAAGTACAATTATTGATTATTGATTTTTTTTTATTACATAAAAGTGAATATTCAACCTGTTTTTCGTTATTATTGTTCATACTTCTAGAACCGAACAATTTCACTTTGTTTAGCAGTGTACAATTGAACAAAGTGAATTTGTTCGGATTTGGAAGTCTAAACAAATTCAGTTTGTTCGGTTCTAAAAGTTTGAACAATAATGACGAAAAACAGACTAAATATTATTGGTCATCTTCCTTCGTTGTTCTCATTTTCCTTTACCAGTGCCAAGTTTCCTAATCGTGCTCCATGTATATATGTGAACAAAAGAAAAGTTTTGTGATGCCCCAAAAATCAGGAACATCAGGGAATCTATTAACAAATAAATAAAGGATTCTTCTTAGGCTTCAAGTTTAGGAAACGTCAATAATGAGTCATTTGATCAATAACTAAGTAAGATTCTAAAAAAGATTAGAGGAATCAATATAGCCTCTCTTCAAGGTCCAATCTTCTTAGATAGCAAAGCTACCTTTTTGACAAATCTTAACAAGATATTAACATAAGATCTACATAAGTTGATGGAAAGACAAAGATAAGTTCACAAAAGATATAGATATATATAAGTAAAATAATAGTAACAAGATCATATCTTGTTTTCGACAAGAGTTTTAACACTTACAATCCCAAAACATGATTACTAATTCCTAATTCTTCTGGGATAGCCATATGTTTTGAAATGATTCTGCTTTGCCAGCGTCCGTGTAAATTTTGTCAATACCTGGCATGAAACGCTATGAGCTTTGAATGTCTAGTAAACACACACACACCCCGTCCTTTTTTCCCAATCTAATACGTAATCACAATTATAATAAACATGTAATGGAATATGATATTCAAGTCAATAACAAAGGATAACAAGGTTAGA
Source organism: Camellia sinensis (assembly GCF_055761805.1). NCBI lineage: Eukaryota > Viridiplantae > Streptophyta > Magnoliopsida > Ericales > Theaceae > Camellia > Camellia sinensis. Next base: position 92,624,336 of record NC_138968.1, on the reverse strand, counting down.
TGTGCAACACCCCAAAATTCATAACAATAGATAATCTCATAAACCATCAACAGATATACGGATGCTCATCAGATTCAATCAATATTACCAGAACATTCTATCTTTCATTAATTCTTTTAATGTAGTACAAAGATGACATCACATGCATTAATACATTCATTAGCCCTAAGGTATGAATCTATAGCATGTGACAGATATACATATAGTAAAAGAAGAAAAGAGAAGTTCTTGTCCTAAGGGCTACATATTTCCAAGACGATGTTTGGTTACAATAAAAGTGAGTTAAGACTAATACAAATAAAAAGCCTGAGGCTTGTACAAAAGATAATTACAACACAAAAATAAATGAGCGTTTAGCTCCAAGATCCTTCCAAGCTAAGTCATTGGTAGAGGCATACCATAAATATCTAAAAGTTGGTTTCCACATAAGGTGAGCTAAAACCCAGTAGAGAGTACTTTGACACATTCTACGATGCTTAACAAAATTATATAGTGAATGCACATGAATGTTATTTACCAAAACGTTACATTGTCTCCTTCAAACCATGATATGCCATGTTTATAAATCAATTCATAAACTGATACTTTTTAAAACAGAAAATAGGCCAGTAGATACACAATAATGAGAATCTCTAGGTACGTGTCTAGCAGTAGGCTATATAAGCACTACCAAAGCCATTTTACCTGTACTAACCAAAAGGATCGACACTTGACCGTTCGGGTTTCTAGACTTTCACCAAGGACACATAGATATAATCACAACCATACCCCCTAACTAGATTTACCAAGGTATTCACCATTTTTTCTCAAAACGATACATTTTCAATATAAAAATATGAACGATGTTTAAAGCAAGATGTATGAGTAATTGGTTTCAATTAGCCCAATCCTCATGCAATTTCTACAACAATCAAAGCTATCCTCCACCGATAGCCCAAAATAAATATCTCTATACAAGAAATAAATTATAACCAACAAGTAGAAATTTCTGAATTTCCATATAGGGATAACAATACATGGTCCACTCCACTTTCCAACTAAAAAGGGTCCAACATATCCCTATTATTCACCTCTTTATTCAAAACCAATGATTTCTGAAGTTTTTCCAACAAAATATCTGTTTTCTTCAAAATTTCATGTAAAAGAGAGATTTTCAAGATTTTAATTCAACTCATCAATACAACCATATCTACAACATTTTCCAAGAACCCATTTTGAAAACCCCTCCTTTATACTCCCAAAACCAACCCAAATCAAAACCCTAAATCATTCCTTTATTCAAGAGCACATAACTAAGCTAAAAATCACACAAGGATGTTAAAGAAATCCCCACATCAAAGTGGAAAGAGAGAAAGAGAATGAATCCAAAATCAAGGAGCCTAAAGCTTGAACTTCTCTGAGTAAAACGTTCACCTCTACGAGCTCTACACTTTATCCAAAAGGACTAAGACGCGAGTTAGCAAATTAGGGTGTATGTGAAGGTGTTATGTGAAATTTTAGAGAGAGAAAGAGAAAGAGAGAGAGAGAGAGAGAAATTTTGGTTGGAGAGCTTTTAGAGAGACAGAGAAGCCAAAGAGTTAAAAAAAAAAAGAAGCTCTTTTTCCAGTACCTTTATAACTACAGACCGTTCAGGTCACCAAAACACTGCTTGAGTGTCAGACACATAACATCGCTCGAGCGACCAAACCATGGCTTGAGTGAAGAAACCAAATTCCCAAAACTTTAACCCTGTAGATTAGATCACTTAAGCGAAGAATAACCTTCTCTCAGAATTCAAACCCGCAAAGAAACCGTTTGAGTGAAGAAGACTGTAATAACCCGACCCTCGTACATGTTCTTTGTTATATTTTCGGATCTTATTTTGTGATTTTGAATGCTTATTGTAGAATCCTATGGGAAATCTAAATTAAGTAAGTAAACCATATGATTAAAGATGTCTATCTGTTCAAAAGAAAAGTATCTGTTACATGAGAATGCTTAGATCAGAAATTGGAAGCCTTAGAGGCTTAATTATCTGGAATTGATTTCACATATATAATCAGCATAATTTTTAAGTAATATTAAGCACTTCTGTGAAATTTCAATTTGGGGATGCTTAAACGATTCATTTTTGTCCCTATTCAAGTTTTCTATGTATATGTATATGTTTATAAGAGTCTTATGACTCATAAGACTTGAGAATCACATTTCTCCTAAGGGAGGGTGAGGAGTGAGAGAAATTGAAGGGTAGAGGAAGAAGATCATCAAAGGTTGGGGATTTGTGGAAGATTAAGCACAAGGTATGTATAAGACTGTCTCAATTGACTCCCATAACTCTTCTTAGGATGTATGTCCTTTTAATCATGTCACTTAGGGGTTGGAACTATGATTCCATATTCCTTGGTTGTTTGATTCAATTAAAATTGAATATGGAGAAGTTATATTTTCTCTTTTTACTTTGAACTTAAGAGTTGATTTTGTGTATCCATGTTATGTCATGTGCATGAGAAGCTAAGAACCTCAAGATATGGAAGAGTGTTTATGAATTTCAATTTTTGGCCCATTGAATTGAGTTGTGTGCATGGATTTAATTCAAGCTAGAAAATGTTGTATATTGTACCTTGGATTTCATGCTTTTTGAACCATGATTTAGTAATGAAAAGATCTATTTTAGAGTCTTGAATACACTCCTAAAAGAATGGAAATTTTTAGCAAATTTCGGACTGGAAATGCAGAATCGCCGCACGTGCGGGAGTCATGGCCGCACGTGCGGGAGGTGTTGCCGCACGTGCGGGGGTTGTGGCCGCACGCGCGGGAGAAGGGCAAATTTTGGGGCTTTGGTTCTGCTAGAAAGGCACGTGCGGGACCTCAGGGCCGCACGTGCGGGGCCAACTGCCGCACGTGCGGGGCTCACAGCCGCACGTGCGGCTCATGCTGAAAAATATGGTTTGCTCCGTTTTGCGTGTAGAACCCTCTAATGTTGTCGGAATATGTATTTGATGCCTTTTAATATGTATAAATTCCTTCGAAGTAAAATGAAACAGAAAGTGATTTAATATGGAAAGGGGATTAAAGTGTGTAAGGTTGAATGTGTGCAGGGCACACTCCGGGAAGAACAAGCACGTCGTCGCATCACTGTGAGTAGTAGTATCATTATCTTCCTTACACATGAATAATGATTTTCATTAGCATTTCGTTTACGCGACTATGTTAATGTCTCAAGTACGCAACTAAGATTAATGTTTCAAGTGTGTAAGTATGTATGTTAATGCTCAAGTATGCTCCAAGTATGTAATGAATGAAATAAGAAAGATAAAACACCTATGTTCTATAAGACTCTAGGCCTATGGCCATTCAAGATAAGTTATCAAGATATGGAACAAAGTGCTACACGGAACTAAGTGCTACGACGTGAGCCACCTCTAGAATCCGTGTGAGACACCTCTTGAGTCCGTATAAGTATGGTTTCAAGGGCTTTATGCCACTTTCAAGGGCTTTAATGCCAACAAGTACAAGGGCCTTGTGCCACATGTTTCAAGGGCCTTAGTGCCATATGTTACAAGGGCTTTGTGCCACCATGTTTAAGGGCCTTGTGCCACTATGTTCAAGGGCATTATGCCACCATGTTAAGGGCTTCAAGTTGTTATGAATTAAGAATATGATATATCAAGCTTTTATGTTCAGGTATGGGCCTAAGGCCGACATAAGATGCATACAGAATCAGGCTACCTTTGGAATCTCTGCATTCACACATATAATGTTATATGTCATGTTCAAATTGAGCATTGCTTCATTATGTATTACTATTCACTGAGCCCGGCTCACTCTCTGTTATGTCTGTTTCTGTAGGCAATCAACCAGGTGGTCAATCCTAACCTATGATGCCCGGTTCCTTTTGACAACCTTCGTGTATCCAAGCACTCACAGGGCCACCCATTTTGTGAAGTCTACTAAGATAATTGGCTTATTTCTTGGCTACCCTTCCAAGGTTGATAGTGTATAACTCCAATAGTTTTTGTTTGGAGTTTTTGTTACATGCCCGACTATAGGGCTGGGTCTGTATATGTGTTTATAAATATATCTTCTGCTAAGGAATACTTTTGGATTCTATCAACTTCTTATGGTGCATGTAATGTATGAGATCCTAGCATGTTAGAAATAGCTCAATGGAATTTGTTTGGTTTTATATTCTTGTACGTTTGTGTGCTTCCGTCAAGGCCCCATATACTATATGTATACCAGGTTATATGTCTGTTTGAGAATGGGTCATGCCCGAACTTTTAGGGGCGAGTTGGGGGCGTGACAAAGACCCTACTCCCATAAGTTCAGACCTACAAACACAAATTCAGAAAGAAACGAAAGACCACTCGAGTGAAGAAAAAAACGCTCGAGCGAACTCAATAACTAATATATAGAAATTCCTTTGAAAATCTAACTCTTAATTTGTACAAAACACTAACAACTCCAAACAACCAATCCCAATCAACAAGAAGACAAAAAGGAGTATAAACAATAATAATAAGTACCAGATCCCGAATCAAAGAACATAAAAGGGTTGGGTCTTAACCCAGACCGCTATAAGATGTTAGTAATCTAGAAATTTCCCAAAGAAAATTTATCCTCCCAACTGAAAGAATTGGACTTGGATTGTTTGGTATGCTCGCTCTTTTACTACTTTGTAGAACTTACCTTGAATGCCTACAACGGTTATGTATCCGGTAGTGCCAACCGAGGACCTCAAAAGAGACGGTAAAATATATGACCTCTTCTACCCTAATCCGTTATAAGCACCTGGGGTCCGAATACAACCAATTTATTCAAGCGTTCTATGGGATGCTTTTGGGATTACCAAACGTGCCCAATAGTTCAGACTCTTGATCTCCTAATCTAGTCTCACTAGTGCAACGTGAAACAGAAAATGAGAGTCTAAATCTGGCAAATTTTATAGAAAATCCATTTATGAAAAAAATGCCAGAAATGGACTACATCACCAGATCTTAGAGCCATCACCTAATCTTTTGGAAAAATTAGAAAACCCATGACTCATGTGTAGACACCCCATTTTTGACTGACCTTAAGACTCGAACATCATCGATTGAGCGCTCGGTGATAGTGCATGTTGTGCTCGTTTCGAGGTTTCGGAGTTTTGGCTAAGTGTCTTGCCTCCGGGCCTCTAAACTCTTTGTGCTTTAGGCTCGGTTTGCAGACCAAGTCTGATTTTCCTTGCCCTAGGGAGGGAGAGGTCTTATAGACCACTTTTTGTGGTCGTAGGCCACTTTTCCCGTTTGGAGACTAGTTTCCGATTTTTGGAGCCTTCGACCGCACGCCCTGTCTCGGGACTGCTTAACGTTCTCCATTTGGCGTGATTTTTGAACCACACCTTGTTTCTTTGGCCTAGAGGGCCACTGTGGTTTGGGAGACCATTTTTTGTGGTCGTAAACCACTTTTGGTGCTTGTCAGCAAGTTTTTGAGGCTCCCGGCTGCGCGCTTTGCCTCCCGAACTTTCGTCTTGCATCCGTTTTGGTTTGTTTTTGGTATAAACCTTGTTTTCCTTGTTTGGAAGGTGGTACAAAGGTGGGAGACCAGTTTTTTTCCTTGGAGACCACTTTTCTTCCCGCCTGCCAGTTTTTTGATCTGACAACTGGTCTTCTAGGTCTTTGAGCCATCTTTTCTGGTCGACCACCCCGCTCCTAGCTTGTTTTCAGTGTGCTGATCATCTCCCACCATGGCCAACCACTTGTTGTCTTGGGAGACCACTTGTGGTGGTTGGCCGATCACTTGAAGTAGCTGGCCGACCACTTCAAGTGGTCGGCTGCTTTTTGCCACCTTTTTGGAGACATTTTCCTCCAGCTGGCACAACTGGAGGGCACTGAAGCTAAGGGATTGCCTTGAACCTTAGCTTCTCCAAGAAGCTTGGCTTTTGGTTCCCTATAAGAGAGAACCATCTCCTCATTCCTCTAGGTTCAGAAAAAAGTTCCTTTAGTGATATATATAATCTATATCTATACTTTTTCATTTTGCTCTTGTTTTGTGTTCAAAAGTGTCATTTTGTCTTACTTTAACACACAAACACACACTCAAACACCATCCTTTTGCTACTGAGGTGCTTAGGAGCTGGTTTTGGTGTTCTTGGGTTGGTTTGAGCTTGAAAAACCTGCTGGAGTTGCAGCCTTGAAGAAGTTCATCAAGGGTGAGTCTTTAACCCTTAAAACCCTCATTTTTGCTTAAGCTTTTGAGCCCTTTTGCATGCTGTTTTGAGCTTAACTTCCTACTACAAAAAGTTTTGTATTTTGGTGCTTAAGATCTTTGTTTAAGGTCATTTTTGTGTTTGGGGTTGTTTACCCCCTCTTAGGCCTTGTTTGGCCTTGCTTTTGTGCCTTCTTTGTGAGCCTTTGGGCCCATCTTGTTTTGGCCTTTTCACCACTGAAACTCAGAGGAATTTCAGTAGTGGGAAGGGTGTTTTGAGGTCCCAAATGGGAGAGGGTCATCCCCTCTCCTTGTATTTTGAATACTTGCCATATATGCCTCACGTTTGAGCATGCGTTTTAAGCTTGTGTTGGCTTGTTCTTAGCATGTATTTGTGATTATTTTGATGAGGCTTACCACTTTTTTTGCTTGGTTTGGTCATCCCTTGCATGCCTTATACACTTGTAGTGTAAATCACACACACTAACTTTGTATGCTTCATGAAGTAGCATGTCATTCTAGCTTGTTTTATTTCCATTTCAGCATGTTTTTGGTGTTGTTCTACCATGTCATACCTCTGTTAAGGTTTGGTTTGGTCACCCTTTGCATGCTCCATGCACTTGTAGTGTATTTCCATGAAATAGCCTAACGTGTCTCATGCTTTAACATGTCATTCTAGCATGCTTTTGGCTTAACTTCATGAAGCTTTTGTCCATGTTTTAACATGCCTTAACTCTGATTTGGGTTGTTTTGACCATGCATGTCTTGCTTTGTATAGCTTTGGTTCATTCTAGCTTGTTAGCTTTGTGCATTAAGTTCACTAGCATGCATTACTTGGACTATTTGAATGATTTGGCATCATTTATTATGTGATTTCAGTCCATGTTTCATGGTCATGCACTTGCATTTATCACTCATTCAATGCGTTGGAGGGTCCCCCTTTATATCTTAATATGAGCCATTGTGTATGCCTTCATGCCTAAGCTTGCGAGCTGTCATTTCGATGTGTTTTTAGGGTTATCTTGCCATGATATAACTCTAATTTTTGTTGGTTAAGTCATCCCATGCTTGGTCCTAATAGGTGTAGTATAATTCACCTTATTTGCCTTGTATGCATCATGCCTTATGCCCTTCATGCTAGCTTATTTTGGCTTCCTTCCATACATGTTTTAGACTTATTTTAACATGTTCTAGGACTGTTTTGGGTTGCCTTGATCACATGCTTCATGTTTTGCATACTTGTAGTACAAGTGCTCTTGCTTGCTTCAAGCTTTGAGCACCATTGCATGCTTCATTTGTGTTATGTACATAATTTGGAATCATCTAACATAACATTTCAGAGCTTTTAGCATTGCCATGTTCCCACTTCATTCACTCTTTAAGTGTCTTTGAGTGTTGTGCATTGTTGCCTAGTTTATGGCTTAGCTTGTATGCTTGCATGCCTAGGTCTTTGAGTCCTCATCTCAGCATGTTTAGGTCTTTCTTTTGACCTACTTGAGCTCTGTCCATGCTTAGTTCATGCTTATTTTCCATGTATTGCATGCCTCCTTTGTAGTCCTCTTTGTTAGCTTTCATGCTTTAGGACCCTAGCATGCTTTATTTGCATTGTTTAAGTGATTTGGCATCATTTCTTGTCTAATTTCAGTGCACTTAGTGTTGTCACACTTGCACATTTGTCACTCTTTGAGCCTTCTTGAGGGTTGTGCTCTTGGGCCTAGTTGAATGGCCAATGCATTGTGCATGCATACCTTGCCTTTTGTGCCTTAATTCTATCACCAATGGCCACTAATTTGGGCATGGTTGAGGCCCATCCATTTTGGTTTAAGTCCATTGTGCATTGTGTATGCCATGTAGTTCATAGCATTGAGTATGTCATTTTGTTCGCATGATTAATTTAGCATCGTGTATGCCATGTTCATCGCATTGTGTATGCTAGTTACCATTTGCATTACGTATGCTAGTTGTCATGAGCATTGTGTATGCCATGTAGTTCATAGCATTGTGTGTGCTAGTATGCTAATTGCATGTTTGCACATTTGTCCCTTGCATGTTTGCATGCTTAAGTTGCATTGCATTGAGTTGCATGGTTGAGTCGCATTGTGCATGCCATGTTTGTGTTGCACTGTGTTTGGAATAGGTGTTAGTCCAAACACGAGAAAAAAGGGACGCTTCATACTTGAAGTGATGAAACGTGCCTTAATTCCCGGTCGCCGACGCTCTTGATCATACATGATAGAGTTCTAGGCTTTATGTGTTTACTTGTGCATTCATTTCCATATTGAATTGTGCAACTTCGCTTCTCAGCCATCATGCATAGAAATGCGTGATTGATGGCCCGAGGGTCGAGAACTACACTCCCTTGAGTTCATGACATGATAGGGAGGGTGGTTGTGCACACATATCTTGCAAATACATTGCCATGCCCTTTCTTGCTCTCTGTTGCAGTAAATTGCAGTTCAGCAGCAACAACTGGTCGGCCAGCCAGAAAAACTAGCTGGCCGACCACTTTTTCTAGCTTTTAACAAAGATAGGTGGGTGGCCATGGCTGCAGACACCAACAACTGGTCGGCCACCCTCCCACAAGTCCCCGAGGTGGAGTTTTAGCTTTCTGGAGCTTTGTGCAAGGTTCTGAGGACAATTGCAAACAGAGGCAAATCAGGGCATCGCATTGGATTTCCGAACGAAGCGACCGAGCATGCATCCAGTCTTCTCCTTCTGAGGACCTCCTGCTTTTATTGCTTTCCTTAGCTGCCATGCTTAGATAGCTAGCCTTTGATTTGGTTTGTACTTTAATAGTTAATGCATTTAGTTATTTCAATTTGTTTTGTAATAATTAGTTAACTAGGATTATTTAATTAGTTGTGTTGTGTAAGAATTAGCTTAATTAGCTTAGATTAGCTAGTTAGCTTCTTATTCGGTCTCTCCCTCGAGAGGGCGTAATGTTGTAATAAGCGTGCATGTGTGTGATGCATGTCTTCCAACCCCCATTTCTTTCTCCCTTTTACGTAACCACTTACGATGGTTAGTTTTAGGGCATATTTCATTTAGCATACCTTATGCTTGCATGTGTGCATCCATTCATCTGTATTGCATACACCGGGCTTGGCACATCATACTAACTGCATTGTATTTTCAATACATTTATTTGAATACATTTACCAAGTTGCATTTCACATGACATTCTAGATAGCCGAGCCTATTTTAGTTGCATTGTTGCATGTGTTGCATTAGTTATTTTAACATGAACTAGGATCATGCATGATTTCTAACTAGTTCCTTGTTTTGGCTCAAAGTACACTGTGAGTGTTTATGCTTTAGCATACTGCATGTGTGTTATCGATTACCATGAAAGCATGCTTGCCATGAGACTAATTGCTTATTTGCTATAACTGCCTGAATGCCTGTGGGTGAAGGTTGGATTACTTGAATTGGAATAATTCATTGAAATCCTCGATTTAGCCTACTTGCGAGTAGCAAACTTCAAACCATTTTCAAACAAACGGATATGCAATGTTTTGTTCCAAATTAGGCAATCTAGTCTATGCTTGTATGCTGTGCGCATCACATAGTGATTCTAGCTAATTAACCGGAATAAGAACGCATGTGTTTTCAAAAACAAAATATCATGTTTAGTATAGGCCGATCTTTGATTGGGCGAGTGGGGGTGCTCATTACATGACCTTCCCCTCTCGTACCCAAGTTCTCGAGCCCAAGCAACTTTGGTGATGACGGACACGTGGCCTTAGGCACGAGTCAGGGTTTCCTAAATTCTCCCAAAATTAAATAGTTAGGTGGCGACTCTATATCTGGCAAAGCAGTCCATATTTGACACTTCTTTATAAAAATCAGTTTTCCAAAATGATTTGCCGGATTTGGACTCTTTGATGATTTATTGGTCTTACATCACACATTGTAAGATTAGATTCAGAACTGTGACATTTGAGTCCGAACTGTAGTAGCTTAGAACAAAGCGAGATCCGCGCCGCCTCGTCACGTGCGCGGATGTCGGGGAGTTCCCGGGAGTGCGTCTACATCGTGCCAAAGGCCACTGTTCGTCATAACCAAAGATGCCTTGGTTTGGAACCTTAGGTATGAGGGGGGAAGGTTATGAATTGAGCACCCCCCCGCTCATTCGATCAAAAGATTGGCATTACTAAACCATGATATGAGTTTTATAAACATTATATGCTCATGTTCTGATTATTAATAATACTAACATTACTATGTGAAGCAATCAAGTATAGATTGTGTTATTTATTTTGGTATGCTTTGATTTTATGCATTTTTGAAAGAGTTTTGAATAAATGTAACTCAAAATGAAATGGAGCCTACATGGATAGCAACCAATATCATTCCAATTTAAATGACATAACCTCTATCCATTGGCAACCATAGAGATATATCAACTAAGCAAATAGCTGCATGGTAAGGTGCTTTCGACATAGTAAGAAAAATCATTCACAGGCAGGATGCTAAAGCTATAAATGCTCACCTAGTATTTACTCACATCCGACTATGAAGATGTAACAAAAGTTAGTATAATATGCATGATCCTATAGGCAAAATACTAATGCAATACATACACAAAATGCAACTAAAGATCCGGCTACTAACATTTGATACATGAATCATCTCAAGGAATAAATTAGCGCGTAAAAGTACATAAGAATTGATAAAACCCGCAGATGTAAATTAGCCGAATCTTAATACATGAAAAATGGATGCAAGTCATAGATATGATAAATAAATAAAAATGATGCTTATCAACATGTATGGAAAGCATAGAAATAAAAGGGATAGAAAGACGTGGGGTTGGAAGTTATTACAACAATTCAAATGAACAAGAAAGGGGGATGTGGGAAAGAGAGAGAGAGAGAGAGAGAGAGAGAGAGAGAGAGAGAGAGAGAGAGAAAGAGATAGAGATTATTACAACAATTGAATGAATAATAATAATAATAAAAAAAAGAAGTGAGGTTGGGGGAATTATTACAACAATGAATGGATTCACCAAATTACTATTGAATATAACAAATCATATTAAATAAATAAAAAAAAACTTGATCAATAGCTCCAGATCCACATAGGAGACCACCTTCCAGAAGTTGGCTGCTCTATTCTTGGAAAAGTTAGCCGGCTATGCACAAAAGAGGGTTGGCTGAATAGGGAAAATGTCGGCCGAATTCCTCTTCCGGCTGAGATTTAGGTCAATGCAAATTTCCAAAACAGAGGCCAAAAATACACTTTTTGCAGGGTGCTTATCCCTCATACCCTCTCTGTTCACAAGGATCACTTGGGGAAGTATTTGCCCTAACCCTCAACAATAATATAAATAGATATATAAAACAGATATTTTGCAATAATATATCAAATTAAATGATCGAACAAAAACAAGAACAAATTCAAACCCAAGAAATAGATAGGAACCTACATCTTCGCTTTGTGAATAAGGGCAAATCAATACCCAAATCCATGCTACTAAGTGGAAAGCATCGATTAATGCAAATTATTTCTTGGTGACAACGTTTCTTCAAAGTAAGAGATTCATCAAAGGATGTTGATAAATCCTCTCATATTCAATGAAACAAGGGTGTTTCCACCCCTTTTCATGTTCACAAATGATTGAGAAGGGAGTATTCAACACATTTGACATAAAAACCTCTTACTTTACTTTCAAAAAACAATAAAAATGAAAAACAACCACTTTTTGAACATCAAATCCCAAAAATCATCCAACTGACCCCCATGAAACAACCTCCACTACTCATTAAGATTGAGCATGGGTTGAAGCATATGGGCCAAGATGCTAAGATGATGAGATATGTAATGAAAAAGTGTATAAAATGAAAGAAACAACTCTACATAATCAAACTTATGGATGGGTGGCTACTTTATACTCCATATATATCCACAAGGTTCCAAGTATCACATATTTATACAACAGCAAGGAACTATAGCACTTAGAAAGCAAGAGAAGTGTACAAAAGTATAGGAAAGCAAAGAGAACAATTGACTCAATGGATGGGTGGCTATATCCTAGTTCCCTCCACAACCTTGAGGACCCATTACATGATTACAACAAGCTAATAATGAGATACAAAACTTGTAAATGAAGAACAAGAGAGAGAAAATGAAAATAGTTCAAAAGTTTCACCTCTTGAAAGAGGATGAACTTCTTGGTTGTCAAACTCTTTCTTGGCACCCTCAAGGTCCTTTAGATATGGCTTAGAGTTCTTAGGATCCTTAGCAAGAAGCTTTGAGTCAAGCTTTAATGGAGTTTTGATGGTTGTGGTATGAAAAAAGGAGGTTGAAGATGAAGTGTAGAAGGTGGGTGTAAACAAGTCTTTTAGTATTTTTAAATATTTTGTAGCCACTTAGAAATATTTCTCATCCTTAATTTTAGCTTTAATGGAGTTTTGGGTGGTGTATCAGTGAAGAATAGTGAAGAAAATGGAGAAGAAGGTAGAAAATGATATGTGAGTGTAAACAAATTTTGTAACCCTTTTGCAATGAAGAAGAAGCGTCATATTTATAGATTCTTGAGGAAAAGAAAATATTTGAGAAACTTGCAGAGGAAGCCCAAGGAAAAATATCTATGATATTTGTGTAAAATTTGGAGAACATGTTGAATTTCTCAAAACTACTCTGTTTCCTGGACAAATCATCTAGCCAGACAAAAAAGTGTCCGGCTAGACAAAAAAGTGTTTGGCCAGACAAAAAATCATTTGGTCAGACAGTTTTTGGGATGCGTACACAATCACTTTTCCATTCTGCATTAAAACACGACCCAAACCTCTATGAGATGCATCACTAAAAATTACAAACCCTTCAGTACCTGATGGTAAGGTAATTGGAGCTATAGTCATTCTTGTCTTCAGTTTTTTAAATACGGATTTTTTTGATCAATCCACACAAATGGTTTCCCATTGCGGGTCAGTTATGTCAAAGGCACATCAATTTTTGAGAAGTCTTTGAAAAATCTTCTATAGTAACCTGCTACACCCATAAAACTACGAATTTCTGTTACATTAGTCGGAGTAGGCCTGTTAACAATTGCCTCAATTTTTTGTGGGTCAACAGATATCCCATCTCTATTAATAACATGCCACAAAAATGTAACTTCGTTCAACCAGAATTCACATTTCTTAAGTTTCCCAAACAATTGTTTCTCCCTGAGCGTTGCAGAATTGTTATAAGGTGTTGTTCATGTTCTTCTCTACTCTTTGAATATATCAAAATGTCATCAATAAAGACTACCACAAACTCATCCAAAAATGGTTTAAAGATTCGGTTCATCAAATCCATGAAAGCTGCAGATGCATTGGTAATTCCAAAAGGCATGACTAAAAATTCATAATGCCCATACCCGGTTCAAAAATATAGTTTTCTCTATGTCTTCAGCTTTAACTTTCAATTGGTGGTATCCTGATCTCAAATCAATTTTTGAAAATACTTGAGCTCCTTGCAATTGGTCAAACAAATTATCAATCCGAGGTAATGAATATTTATTTTTAATGGTTACCTTGTTGAGTTCTCGGTAATCAATGCATAAATGAAGTGTTCTATCTTTGTTCTTTACAAACAGCACAGGTGCACCCCACGGTGATGTGCTTGGTCGGATAAACCCCTTATCAAGCAATTCCTACAATTGTATTTTCAATTCTTTCATTTCAACAATTAACATACTGTAAGGAGTTTTAGGTATGGGTTGAGTACCAGACATCACATCAATCATAAATTCAAGTTCTCTATCAACTAATTGTCCAGGCAACTCTTCCAGAAACACATCAGAAAGATCTTTCACAATAGGTATATTATCTAAAGCAGCATTCAAAGTTTGAACATTCAAAATAGTAAACATATATCCCTGACACCCCTTGTTACGTACTTTCATGGCATAAATTAGGTATGGCGGGGGAACTATACCTCTCCCTTCAAAATAAAATTCATTTTGTCCCGGTGGTCAGAATATTACACGTTTTGCAGCATAATCAGTAGTCACAGAATATTTAGACAACTAATCCATACCCACTATAATATCAAAGTGAGTTATGTCTAAGGGCAATAAGTCAACATATAATGTAGCATTCTCAAGCAAAATTTCACATGCAAGATAAATAGTAAAACATAACATAGATCCCCCTGATGGTGATGACACACGTAGTATATATCTCAAAGTTTCCAATGATCTATTCAATCTAACAACAAATCGCATAGAGACAAAAGAGTGGGTAGATCCCGAATCTATCAAAACATATGCATACTGTCCACAATAAGGAGTGTACCTGAGACTACAGTTTCTGTATTTTGAGTGTCCCCCGGTACAAGAGCAAAAAACCTTCCTTGTCTCTAATTATCCCTCGTAGTATTTAGAATCACATTGGCCCTTGCATTTGGTGCTGATGCGGTTGAACTTGCAGCATCTCTATTGTCACATTGTCGTTGCTAAGGTCATTCCCTTGTTATTCTTTCCACACTGAAAACAAAGCCCCAGTAGCCCAATAGTACACACCCCAATGCTTTCTTCCACAATTCGGACAGATAGATGTTGAATTGCCACTTTGACTAGAATTGCCTGAATTCCCCAAATTTGCTTTCTTAGTTATTGTCGAAGTTTTTCCTTATTTCATTTTCCAATTCTATCTTTTACCTTTCCACTCAAAATTACGATTACGAGTAGCCAGGTTTGTCTCAGCCATGAGAGCCCTATCTAAAACATTAACATATTTAGGCAATTTCAAAACATTAATTCTATCAAGAATTGCATCACAGAGACCTCCCTAAAATTTTCTAGCCTTTTTATAGTCTATATTGACCATGTGTGGTGCAAACCGTGCCAAATCAGTAAATTGAGCTTCATACTCTACCACTGATTTATTTTCTTGCTTCAACTGTTCAAACTCTGTCACTTTCCTATCCCGAACACATTGCAGAAAGTACTTTCGTAGAAAATCTCTAGGAACTGTGCCAAATTAATTCCTTTATTGGTGTCTCGCACGAACATCCACCACCTTCTTACTTCATCTTCAAGAGTAAAGGCGGCTAGCAGTACTTTTTGTGTCTCGGTACATGGAAACACTTCAAAGAATTTCTCAATTCCCAAAACCTAGGCCTCAGCCTTTAGCAGATCAATGCTCCCATGGAACAAGGGTGGCTTTATCTTCTTGAATTCCTTAGTGAGGGCAATAGTCCTGTCATTTGTTTGATGATCCGGTACCAGCGGTACAGGCATTAGTGGTGGGGGTGGTGGTTGCTGTTACTGCCATTGCTGTTGTTGTCTTAGGCTCTTAGCCATGTCATACATCATCGTTTCCATTCTATCAAGACTGTTGGAGGTAAACTCCTCCAGTTCATCCCCTCTTGTTCTCACCATTACCTATATGAAACTTGTATCATGACAAATACATTGTATGCACACACATATACAAATACATATTTTCAAAAGTTATCTCATATTGACATTCGAATGTATATAAATGTAATTCTTAAGTTTTTTCTAGACACCTTATTGCTCAATGGACAAGTAAGTGAGATATAACTCGTACTCTGATACCAAATTGTCACAACCTGAATCCACCCCTAGAGGTTAAGGCCGTCACCGGCTAGTAATCCCAGATTACCTCTAGCCTCAAAGACAAAACTTATGATTAATACTAATAATGGGGCCTTGCAGAAGCAATATTAAATATAAGCATAACCATTGAGCAGTGCATATATGTGAGTCCGTATGAAATTCAAACTTCTCATAGATATAAATACAAAATATCATAATGCCTTAACACTTGCACAAATTGTCCATACATAACATCTCCAAAACAAAACAAAACAAAACAAAACAAAACAAAACAAAATAACTAGATCCACTTGGTTGACATAACTTGGCTCCGCATGAGACCAAGATTGCTCCATCACGGAAGCACTCCAAAACGACTAACAAAAGGGTGGACGCTTGAGGTTGCCTTATGCTTGACACTCTATTTGCTCACCTACATATATAGGGGAAGGGGGTAAGCCAAAGCCAGTGAGTAATACCAGTATAAAGAGGTTTAAATGAATGATGTCTATAACTGTACAAAATCATATCACATGATTTCAAAGCATTTCATATCCATATACATATCGAATCAAAGTTCACAATTCGTAATCATATGTGGTACATCTATTAGAGCACAAAGGGACCACACCGAGTCTAACAAAAGGACCACTTGGGTCTAACGAAGGGACCATATAGGTCAACGAAAGGACCACTTGGGTCAACATCAGCTATCTCTGTGCACATTTAACGAAGGGCCATGATATTGTTACCCCTGGGTGAGGGCCATATAACAAAGGGCCATGGTATTGGTACCCCCAGACAAGGGCTACACTAAGGATGTCACAATTACATTTTCAAAGAGACAATCATTCATTCTTGTAAAATAGCATTTCAAAATAACATTCTTGTTGTAATTCAAAAATACATTTCAATATATCTTTACAAAGATACTACTCATAGTGGGCTAGTATTGATGATAGACCTCGGTTGACCACCTACAGTAAGCATACAGTAGAAATACACATTGAAGCACACATTTGAAATGAGTAACGTATCTTAATTATCTTATTACGTGTGCCTCTAGCTTATTCCATGATTAAGGATGTTCAAATGAGGCCTAAGAATGCCTAAATGAGCATGAGGATACAATTATGCACTTGAAAGTGTTAAGCAAAATTTGCTGAAAACAGGACCTTAGCTCAAATGCACACTTGGTCGCTCGAGCTGTCTGTAAAGACTGCAAAAGTATTGGATGCTCACTTTTTACACTCAATGGTCACTCGATGACCGCTCGAGCCAAGTGCTAAATAAAAATGGGTTTGCTCAAGCGCACACTTGGTCGCTCATGCCAACAGCCAAATGTTTGCAAAAGTAGTAGATGTCCTCATTTTTCGCTTGAGCAACGGATCCTTCGCTCGAGTGAACTGGACAAGTTCTGGGTTTTCTAGATTTTTGGTTGAAGTTCAAAAACACACCTTCCAAGTTCAAAGCTTGCATGTTTGGTCCAAAAGCTTGGAAATACTATGTAAAGCATGTATCTTTGGAAATATGAAACCATGATCTCAAATTCTCTTTCAATTCTTCAAAACAAAACTCAAACTCAACTCTTTTCTTTCCAAAACATGTTTATATGAGGTGTTGAGTGCAAAACCATCAAGAACTTCAATAAATAACTCAAGTAAGTCCCGTGCATCTATCAATTTGAAGAAAACCAAGTTCAAAGATGAAGAATTCTGCATGTATGTACACAATTCACTTAAACTCTCCACATTCATGATGATTTATGCTCATTCCTTTCAATTACTTGCAAATGATCCTATTAATTGGTGAATTCATCTTCCTACATGGACTAACTTCATGATTTGCAGGTAAAGATCATACATAGAGCTTAGATTAGGCCTTAGCTAAGCTAATCCCCTTCAATTCCTCTTGAACTCCCTTGATCTCTCATTCTCTCTCTCTAAGATGTTGAAATCTCCCTCTAACTCTCAAATTTTTAGCTCAAAAGTTGTTCAAAATGAGCTCCTAAGCTTGATTAGTGTTAGGCTAATTAAGTGTGGTTATGACTAATTAAGTGGGCCTGAGTCTAATCAATTATACTTAATTATTCTAATTATTTTGATCAGAATCAAATTTTAATCAAACTTGCTATATGGTTGTAAAATTTCCAACTAGCCCATTGAATTATTCAGTTTTGGTTTCTGAATCTATTTGGATTTTCAATTTTGAATTCTAAATTGACAATTAAACAGATAATTCACAAACAAATAGATAAGCATCGAATAAATACATAATAATGCAAAGTATGCCCAATAGAATAATATGCAAAAATGGTATAAAGGTCGGGGTCATTACATTGCATGCATCTACTATTTTTACAGACAATTGCAGTTGGCTAGAGTGACCAAGTCACCGCTTGAGCAACCGTTTTTTATTTTTGCACCTTGGCTTGAGCGAGCATCAAGCCTAGATTTAGACCATTCAGTACTTTTGCAGACCAAGTGGTCTGCTCGAGTGACCAATGTTGCACTCGAGCGAAGTGCTCTATTTTAGGAAACTTTGAAAAGACATATTCTGATCAAATGTGCATTATCATTCCTTTTTGAGCATCCTTAGGCATGAATTGAACATCCTAAATGAATTAAAGGGATAGAATCAAGCCTAAGAAAATTGAATAAGTTAAAGAACAATCTAGTTAAGCAATGTGATTCAACATGTGTACGTGATGTATTGCGTAGGATCATCCACAAGGACAAATCAACAACTAAATCACTGTGAGGAATATCTTAGTAAAGATATTTTCTTGCTTCCTTTATTTCTTGAACGTACTAATCTGATAAGCTTTTCGAAACTATGATTTTGTAAGTGTGAATGAGTTTCCATCTGTCTGATGAACATGATACCTATAAATGTGATTGATGTGATACGAATGTGTATGATGGACCCAAGGTCGTTCTATATATTTGAAATGGACCCAAGGTCATTCTGAACATCTAATAAGTCTGCTTATCTGTTATGAGTTGACTGAATGGTCGTTATATAGTTGTAAATGATTGGACCTGAGGTCGTTCTGTTGTGATATGATCAATTCCATTCTATACATCTGTTGGACCTAAGGTCATTTCGCTATCTGTTAGACCCGAGGTTATTCTGTTATGTAATGTCTATGATATACAAATGCTTATGTCAATTACTAGAACTTATTCACATAAACTGTTTACTCTAATGTTATTCACTAGGCTTTCGATCACTTTGTTATATATATGTATGTAGGTGACCAGCGAGATGTCTAGTACCAACCGTAGTGAACCTGTGAGGAATACCAAGTTTTGTGAAGTCTGTTATGAGTGCCTCACGAGTGAGGCTTTTGTTCTTTTGTCTTTGAATTTCTGTTTTCTTTTATTGGTTATGTTTGACCTTGTATATGTATATATGTTCTAGTTTGTTAATGACAATTTTGTATGGAAGATCTTGGACATGTGGAATTTTATTATGTTTATATAAGTGTGAGTTATTAATATAGAAGAAGTTTTTGTTCATGCCATTTATGGACAAGCTCATTGGACCAAATTGTCAGTCTACTTCTGCTTCTAGCCCATTTATTCTTAAGTATATCTATATTATGTCTAAGGCCGTAGGTAATCTCATGATTACTGGCTGGTTATGATCCAAACCTGTAAGGATCGGTTCAGGTCATGACAGAGTGGTATCAGAGCACGAGTTAATAACTCACACACTTGTCCAAATGAGCAATAAGGTGTCTAGAAAAGACTTACGGTGCATTCATCTGTTAAGAATCGGTCTGCATGCATTAAGAACATTTAAATATATGGAATATAAACTGTTGTGCTTATATGTGTATATGTGCAATTTCTGTGTCTATTATAATGCAAGTTTATATAGATAATGGCAAGAACAAGGGCTGATGAGATAGAAGAGTCAACTACAGCTCGATTGGACAAAATGGAAAGAATGATCCACGATATGTCAGAAGCATTAAGGTAACAACAGCATCAACCACCCCCATCTCCACCAATGCCAGTACCACCGGTACAAGACTATCAGGTTAATGATTGTATAATTGCTCTCACTAAAGAATTTAAAATGGTGAAACTGCCATTGTTTTATAGGGGAGTAGACCCACAAAAAGCTGAAGCTTGGGTCCTTGAAATAGAGAAATTATTTGAGGTATCTCCGTGTGCCAAGGCACAAGGGTTTAGTTGGCTGCATTCACTCTAGAGGATGAGACAAGAAAGTGGTCGATGCTGATTTGAGAAGACAATAAGGGGATTGATTGGGCACAATTCCTCAAAATATTTTCCACAGTCTGTGACCGAAAAGTGTCCGAGTTTGAGGGACTTAAGCAAGGTAATATGACAATGGCTGAGTATGAATCAAAGTTCATAGCGTTGGCCAGGTTTGCATTGCACATGGTCGACACCGACTATAAAAAGGTGAGGAAGTTTGAGGGCAGACATCGAAATGCAATTTAGAAAAGGTGAATGTCTTGAAACTACCAAAGTACGTAGATGTTCATGATTGAGCTTTAATGTCTAAGGTGAACTTGGTATCCCATAATCGACCCTTTGAATGGAGAGGAAAGAGGCATGGTTCTTATTGGAATAAAGAATCATTGTTTTCAAAGAAACAAAATCGAGGAGCATCTAGTACCTCCAATTCAACAAGAGATTCTACACCAACCTGTAATGTGTGTGGCAAGAAACATTAGGGAGTTTGTTGTCACACTTCTAGGGCATCTGTTTTGTGTCCATCTATATACCGTGCTTGGGAAATACGTATTGGGAATGCTATGTTATTTGTAGATTTGTTGCCTCTTGATATTGGGCATTTTGATGTGATTTTGAGAATGGACTGGTTGTCTAAATATTGTGCTACCATTGACTGTGTAATGAAAAGGGTTTTGTTTAGATCTCCGGAACATGATGAATTTGTATTTGTGGGTAATAGTGTAGTACCTCCGCCTTACTTGATTTCAACAATGAAAGCATGCAAACTACTTCAAAAGGGAAGTCAGGGACATTTGTATAGTGTTTTGATTGATCAATTTATGAATATTGTGTTAAATGATATTCTTATTGTTAGCGAATTTTTGGATGTATTTCCAGAGGAATTGTCAGGGGACTTAGTTGACTGGGAGATTGAATTTATTATTGAAGAAGTACCAGGTACCCAACCTATTCCAAAAACTCCATATAGAATGTCAACTGCTGAAATGAAAGAATTGAAAGAATAATTGCAAGATTTGCTTGACAAGGGTTTTATCTAACTGAGTACTTCGCTTTAGGTGCGTTGATTTTGTTTGTGAAAAAGAAGGATGGAACTTACGCTTGTGCATCGATTACTGAGAGTTGAATAAGGTAACGATCAAGAACAAATACCCTTCACCTCGTATTGATGATTTATTGCAGGATTCGCACGTGTTTTCAAAAATTGATTTGACGTTCGGGTATCATTAACTGAAAGTGAAAGTTGGAGATGTTGAGAAAACTGCATTTCGAACAAGGTATATGCATTACGAATTTCTGCTTATGCCATCTGGGGTTACAAATACACCTGCAGCATTTGTGGACCTTATAAACTGAATCTTTAAATCCTATCTTGATGAATTTGTAGTAGTATTTATTGATGATATCTTGATTTATTCGAAAAGTAGCGAAGAACACAAACAACATTTAAGAACCATTTTGCAAACACTTAGGGAGAAGAAATTATATGCAAAATTGAAAAAGTGTGAATTTTGGCTGGATGAAGTTGTGTTTCTAAGGCATGTGATTAACATAGATGGAATTTTAGTAGACCCGCAAAAGATTGAGGCAGTTGTGAATTGACCCACACCGATGAATGTAACGGAAGTCCAAAGCTTCATGAGATTAGCTAGGTATTACAGAAGATTTGTGAAAGATTTTTCAAAGATAGCTGTGCCACTTACCCAACTTACTCAAAAGGGACAACCATTTGAATAGACTGATGAAAGGGAATTTGCGTTTTAAGAACTGAAAACAAGACTGACTACAGCACCAATTTTGACATTACCCTTAGGTACAGAAAATTTTGTAATATATAGTGATGCTTCTTACAAGGGTTTGGGTTATGTTTTGATGCATAATGGTAAAGTGATAGCTTATGCGTCTCAACAACTAAAACCTCATGAAAAGAACTATCCGACTTATGACTTAGAATTGGCCGCAGTTGTGTTTGCATTGAAGATTTGGCACCACTATTTGTATAGAGCAAAGTGTGAAGTCCACACTGATCACAAGAGTCTAAAGTACTTTTTCACTCAGAAGGAAATGAATATGACAAAGAAGATGGCTCAAGTTGATTAAAGATTATGACCTTCACATTCAATATCATCGAGGTAAAGCCAACACTATAGTTGATGCTTTGAGTAAAAAGTCAACGGGGAATTTGGCATGTTTGTTGACTAAACAGAAAGAGATATTGTAAGACTTAGAAAGAGCTGAGATTGAAGTGGTGCTACATGATCAGGGCCGGTTGATAGCCCCTATTTCTGCTCAACCAGCAATTATTGATAAGATTAAACAAAGGCAAAGGGGGGATAAGTTCCTCAAGGAAGTGATTGATGAATTTGAATCGAATTCGAAACTAGGGTTTGGTGTTGAAAATGAAGTGTTGAGATTTCAAAAAAGATTGTATGTCCCTAACACTCCTGACTTGAAGAAGAGATTTTGGAAGAAGCTCACAAATCCAAATTTGCAATGCATTTGAGTAATAAGAAAATGTATCGGGATCTAAAGCAAAGTTATTGGTGGCCTAGCATGAAGAAAGAAATTGCAGAATATGTGTCAAAGTGCCTTCAATGTTAGCAAGTCAAAGCTGAAAATCAAAAGCCAGCGAGATTACTTCAACCTCTCCCTATTCTAGAATGGAAGTGGGAGCACATAACCATGCACTTCATTGTTGGTCTACCTCGGACACTGAGAGGTATGAACTCTATCTGGGTTATTGTAGATAGGTTGACTAAATCTGCACATTTTATACCTGTAAGAACTCTATTTGGGTTATTGTAGATAGGTTGACTAAATCTACACATTTTCTACCTGTAAGAACTAACTATAATGCTTATAGATTGGCCATAATTTACATTGATGAAATTATTCATTTACATGGAGTACTGGTATCTATTGTTTCAGATAGAGACCTAAAATTTGTGTCTAGATTCTGGAAAAGTCTTCAAAGAGCAATGGGAACGGAATTGAGGTTTAGTACCACATTCCATCCGCAAACTAATAGGCAATCAGAAAGAACTATTCAAACTTTAGAGGATATGCTTCGAATATGTGCTCTAGACTTTCAGGGGAGTTGGGAAACTTATTTGCCACTGGCGGAATTTGCATACAACAATAGTTTCCACTCTAGCATTGGCATGGCATCATATGAAGCTTTGTATGGCAAAACATATAGGTCTCTGATATGTTGGACTAAAGTTGGAGACAGGGTCTTACTTGGACCCGAGATTTTACAAACAACCACTAAAAAAATTAAAGGCATTCAACAAAGGCTCAAAACAGCACAAAGTCGACAAAAAAGCTATGTAGATCATAGAAGGAGAGCTCTTGAGTATGAAACAGGTGACCATGTGTTCATAAGTGTAATTCCATTGAAGTGTCA
Organism: Camellia sinensis; assembly: GCF_055761805.1. Lineage (NCBI taxonomy): Eukaryota > Viridiplantae > Streptophyta > Magnoliopsida > Ericales > Theaceae > Camellia > Camellia sinensis. Next base: position 92,600,986 of record NC_138968.1, on the reverse strand, counting down.
ATTGAGATTTGGCAAGAAAGGCAAATTATTACATCGATATATTGGGCCGTTTTAGATTCTGGAAAGGCTTGGTTCGGTTGCTTACCGAGTTGCTCTACCACCGGAAATGGAACAAATACACAATGTGTTTCATGTATCAATGTCGAGGGGCTATCTCTGAGATCCATTTCACATTACTGACCATCACTGAATAGCTCTCGATGATGATATGATCCACGAAGAAAAGGCAATTCAAATTATTAATCGACGAGTCAAGCAGTTAATGAACAAATCGAATCCTATGGTAAAAGTGGAAGGAAAGGAACACTATGGCACGGAAGTGACTTAGGAAAAAGAAGATGAAATGAGGCAAAGGTACCTTGAGCTGTTTTCGACTCAAGGAAACACAAGTTTGGAGGACTAGACTTTTGAAAGGGGAGAAGACTGTGACAACCCCATTTTGTATTATGCTTTTAATTCCTGAATTGTGCATGTGCTTATGTGCTAAGTGTGAATTTGAGTGATAAATATGTCATTAATATGCTTTTGACTTTATATCTATTTATTGTAGGAAAATCTGTTATGATTTTTGCATTGATCTGAAAATTGAAGGCCATAATGGCATTAGAAATTGAAATTGGTTAATTTATTGTGATCAACATAATTTTTAGAGCCTATTAGGAAGTTTGATTAAAATTTGATTCAGTTCAAAAATAATAAGTTTTGATTAAATTAACCTTAAACTTAATTATTTCCTTAATCCTTGATTAGTGATAATTAAGCCAATTAGTATATATATATATATATGTTATGATTAAGGAATTGAGCTCAATACTTCATTTTGGCTGAAATTTGTAAATCTAGAGAGAGAGGGAGAGTTCATTTAGAGAGAGAGAGAGGCTCAAACTTGGACAATTTGGCTTGAAGGTTGTGAAATTGTGTGAAGTAACTCAAGAATTAGCTTGTGAAGGTTTAATTGAAGACCTTATGTAAGTTTGAACCATAATTCAAGAGTTTAAGCCATCAAATATGTGTATTCAAAGAGATTATGTGTTTAAATGAAAGAATTGAGCTAGAATTGTTAGAATCAAAGTCAATTCATACATGCATGCATAATTTGATGGAGTTTCATAAGTTTGAACATGATTCATGTTATCTATGTTGAGTTTTGAAGCTATCTTATTCATGCATTCATGAATTATGAAGTTTTAAAGCTTAGTTCCATGATTTACAAGATTTTGAAAATGAATTGCATGTTTTTGTTAACTTTGGAAACGAATTGAAGTTTAATCATACATGCATGATCATTTGAGTTGAATTCATGAAGTTTAGCCACGAGGCTTGAGGATTGGTCTTGAATTCATGTTTTTGGAAGAGTTTTAAGCCTTTGAGAAGTGGTTTACAAGCCATGCAAGAGTTTGTGTTTGAATTGCAAGCTTTGAAGCTCAACTCTGTTTTGAAATTTCCAGAATTTTGTCTCACCGCTCGAGCGAACAGTTTGTCACTTAAGCGTACGTTGCATGCATCCAGTATTTTTGTAGATAATTGCAGTTGGCTCAAGTGACCAAGTCACCGCTCGAGATACCGCCTTTTATTTTGAAAAGACATATTCTGATCAAATGTGCATTCTCATTCCTTTCTGAGCATCCTTAGGCATGAAGTGAACATCCTAAATGAATTAAAGGGATATAATGAAGCCTAAGAAAATTGAATAAGTTAAAGAACAATCCGATTAAGCAATATGATTCAACGTGTGTATGTTGATGTATTGTGTAGGATCATCCGCAAGGACAAGTCAATAACTGAATCGTTGCGAGTAATGTCTTAGTAAAGATATTTTCTTACTTACTTTATTTTCTGAATGTACTAATGTGATAAGCTTTCTGAAACTGTGATTTTGTAACTGTGAATGAATTTCTATCTTTTTGATCAATATGATACCTGTAAATGTGATTAACGTGACACAAATGTGTATGATGAACCCAAGGTCGTTCTGTGTATTTGAAATAGACCTAAGTTCGTTTTGTATATCTGAATTGGACCCAAGGCCGTTCTATACATTTGATAAGATGGACCCAAGGTCGTTCTGAACATCTGATAAGTCTGATTATCTGTTATAAGTTGACCGAATGGTCGTTATACAACTGTAAATAATTGGACCCGAGGTTGTTCTATTGTGATATGATCAATTCCATTCTGTACATCTGTTGGACCCAAGGTTGTTCTACTATCTGTTGGACCTGAGGTCGTTCTGTTATGTAATGCCTATGATATAAAAATGCTCATGTCAATTACTAGAACTCATTCACATAAACCCTTTACTCTAATGTTATTCACTAGGCTTTCACTTACTCCGTTATATATATGTATGTAGGTGAGCTGCAATATGTCTAGCCCCAGCCTTAGTGAACCTATGAAGAATACCAAGTTTTGTGAAGTCTGTTATGAGCGCTTCGTGAGCAAGGCTTTTGTTCTTTTGTCTTTGAATTTCTATTTTCTTTTATTGGTCATGTTTGACCTTGTATATGTATATAAGTTTCGGTTTGCTAATGACAATTTTGTATGGAAGATCTTGGACATATGGAATTTTATTATGTTTGTAGAAGTGTGAGTTTTTAATATAGAATAAGTTTCTGTTCATGCCATTTATGTACAAGCTCATTAGACAAAATTTGTTAGTCTGCTTCCGCTTCTGTCTTATTATTAAATATATCTGTATTCTGTCTGAGGCCATAGGTAATCTCATCATTACTAGCCGGTTATGACCCAAACCTCTAGGGGTGGGTTTAGGTTCAGGTTCAGGTAATGACAACAGTGGATATAAAATACTGGAAATCTCTAGGTACATGTCTGCCAATAGTCTATATAAGCACTACCAAAGTCATTTTACCGGTACTAACTGGAAGGATCAGTACCTAACTGCGCGGGTTTTTGGACTTTTACCAAGGACACACAAGCCAACATAATAACCACAACAACACCCCCTAACCAGATTCACCAAAATATACACCCATTTTTTTTTTTCAAAACAATACATTTTCAACGTTTTTGTATGAAATAATGCTCTATGCATGTCGTATGAGTAGTTAGTTTCAATTCACCAAATTCTCATGTAATTTTTACAACAATCAAAGCTATCATCTATTGATAGCCTAAAATAAATATTTCTTCTTAATAGATAATTTTTCAACAACAGATATAATCTCATCGTTTTCAAAATGGAACGATACTACATGTCCAACTCCACTCTCATCATCAACAAATACAATACTCTTATATTTTCAAAATCCAACATCTTTTCCTTTTTCTTTCATAGATCAAATATCAATGATTTTTGAGCAAAGCCTCCTTTACTTTTAAAATCACATTTAAGTAAGGAAATTTCAACATTTCAACCAACCCAACATTTTATACACTTCCACAACCTTTCTTAAGAATCTATTTGAAAACCCCCTCATTTACATTTCAAAATCAAACCCTAGGCTTAACTCAAAATTCCCAAATCACTAATCATTTTCAAAGAGAGAATAACTAGGCCAAGTGTCATATCAAAGGTTGAAGAAATCTCTACCTCATGAGTGGAAAAGGAAGAGAGCAAGGGTAAAACTTTGACGGAGCCGAAAACAAGATCCTCTCCAATTAGAATGAAGCTTTTGACGAGCTCTACCTTTTTCTCCAAAGAGCTATGGTGGAGAAATCAATGGGTAGGGTGTGTTTGAGGTTTTAAGCAAGAACCAGAGAGAGAAGGAGGAGGAATTAGGGTTTGGAATGTTTTAGAGAGAGAGAGAGAGTGAGTGAAAAAGAGATAGAATTTCTCTTTTTCCAATCTGATATATGCATAGACCACTTGAGTGACCAAATCACCACTCGAGTGTCAGATACAATAAGTAACACCGTTCAAGCGACCAAACACATCGCTCGAACGCACAATGACCCCCTCCCAGAAGTTCAGACCTACAAAAGACCACTCGAGCGCAAGAAATATCACTCAACCGAATATCACTTGGCTCCCAAAAGTTTTACAAACCTGCAAAAATACTGGAAGATCTCAAAGACCGCTCGAGTGACCAAAACACCACTTGAGCGAATAAGAAGAAAACTAGACACCAACTCTTTTGAAAAACTAACTCTCAACCAACCAAACTCAACTAACAATAAGAGTAAGATGTTCTAAACAATAGTTAAAGATATGGAATTCCGAATCTAAGAACATGAAAAGGGTCAGGCCTAAACCAAAACCATTATTGCGATAACCCTGTACTGTGTTATACTGTTAACCTTTAATTATGCTTGTGATTATGTGCTTAATATGAATTTGGGTGTTACTTATGTGATTATATGTGTGTTTGAACACCGTAGAGAAATCTGTTATATTCCTTGTTATAATCTGAAATTGAAGGCCGTAGAGGCGACAGAAACTTAGATTAATTGCGTTCTATTTCTTGTTAATTTGGATCAAAATAATTAGATTAAATTGATTAAATTAAGTGTAATTAACTAACCTTGAGCACGATTAATTAAGTTAAGTTAAACAAGGGTGTATATATATATATATATATATGTAGAAACATGAGATTAAGCTCATTCGTGAGCTTAAAAATCAACTAAGAGAAGTTGAGAGAGCCATTCTAGAGAGAAAGAGAGAGAGAGGGGGGAGATCATCTTTGAAGGTTTGCTCAAGGGAATTGAGAATTGTATAGAATAGCTCAAGAATCTACTAATACAAGTGATAATCGAAGCTCTAGGTGAGTAATTGAACTCTAATTCATGAGTTTAAGTCCATAATTATGTGAATTCAAAAAAAGTATGTAAATAAATGCAAGAATTGAGTTGAATCTGTGGAGATTAGGATCAATATGCGCATGCATGTGTAAATTTGTTATAATTCCTCATATTTGAGCATGAAACATGATAATCATGTTAAATTGAGAGTTATGTAACACATGCATTCATGAATCATGGGGTTATGAGACTTAGTTTCATGTTTTGAAGATGATTAAACAAGAATTCTAGCTAGATCATACATGCATGAAAGTTCTGAGTCTCATTTTTACAAATTAATTAAGTTTTGGATATGGGAGATGTGATTCATCAAGTATTAATGTTCAATTACATGTTTTCAAGCTTTTGGACAAGACATGCATGAATTTGGAGCCTTGGGGTTGTGTTTGAAGCTTAAACACATTTTTTGGAAATTCCAGAATTCGAGCAGTTCGCTCGAGCGATGGAAGTGTCGCTTAAGTGTACATTTCAAGCTCCTAGTAGCTTTGCAGACAATTGCATAGTAGCTCGAGCGACCTGTTGTGCGCTTGAGCAAACATCTTTTTTCTCAGTACTTGGCTCGAGTGACTGTTGAACACCTGTCGAGCGTGAAAATTTAGCATACAGTACTTTTGCAAACCAAGGGGTTTGCTCGAGTGACCAATATTGCACTTGAGCGAAGTGCCCTGTTTTAGGAAATTTTGAAAAGTTTTTTTATGTTCCAATTTTGGTTCTCTTTCATTTTTTAGCATTTTTAGGCACACAATGAGCATTCTAAATGAATTAAAGAACTAGAAAGAAGCCTAAGCAAATTAAGCAAACTAAGGAACAAATTGAATTGTATTATGACCCAATGTGTTGTGAATTATATAGGGTTAACTGTAAGGACGATTCAGCCATTTGACTACAGTGAGTAATATCTTAGTAAATATATTTTACTTATACTCTATTTTTTGATTGTTCACATGTGGTAAGCTTTCTGAACCTATGATTTGATAAATGTGATGTACTAGCAATGTGATATTAACAGGAGTATTATCTATACCAGTGAATGATTGATATGATATAACTGAATCTCTAATAAGACTAAATGACTGATATGGTATGACTGAATCACTGATACGATTGAATGACTAATATGATATGACTGAATCATTGATTAGACTGAATGATTGATATGCAATAGCAAAATTGAATGGCCATTATATACTATAAATGCTTGGACCCAAGGTTGTACTGATAAGAGATGACTGAATCTGATCGGTGAGTCTATTAACTATTGGACCTGAGGTCATACTATACACTATTAGGCCCAAGGCCATTCTGTTGAGTAATGATTGAACTCATACTGTATATTTTTCTATCTCTTGGACCTGATGCCGTTCCATCACATGTTGGACCCAAGGTCGTTCTGATGTAAAATGCTTACTAATTATGTGCTCATTGATTAAATATGCTTATTTGTTAAAAAGGGGCTCATTCACTCAACCCTTTACTTCAGTATTATTCACTAGATGTTAGCTCACCCTTTATTTATATGTATGTAGGTGAGCAGCGGAATGTCTAGCCTCAACCCTAGTGAACCCGTTAAGGATATCAGATACCGTGGAGTCTGCTATGGACGCCTCTTGTGCGAGGCTTCGTTTATGACTTTTGTTTTTCTTTTGTTTACTTTTGTGGTCCCATTGGACTAAGTCTGTATCTAAGTATATAACTTAGTATCTACTAAGACTGTTTCTAGAATGATCTTGGATATATATATATATATATATATCTATATTGATTGTATGGTGTGAGTTATTAATATAATGTGCAAAGTTTTTTTTTAATGCCATATATGCATAGCTCATTGGACAAAATTTCTAATTCTACTTCTACATCTAGTCCCCTATTAATATTAAGTACGACTGATTTCTATCTGAGGTCATAGGTAATCTCATGATTGTTGGCCGATTATGATCCTAACCTATAGGGGTGGGTTCGGGTCGTGACAGTTATAATCTCTCCCCTTTAAGAAATTTCATCCCCGAAATTTAAATCAAAACAATTAACACCACAACTCATTCCAAATGGTAATCCAACCACTAACTATGATAGAAATCATGTTCTTTACCACAGAATATACAATTTGAGTCTTCGAAACATTTACAATGTTCACATATTACAACATGAATGAAATTCTCAATACAAAGCTCAAATATCAACAAATAGGTTCGGATACTTCTCACGGATTTCCGCATCATGCTCCCAAGTCGCCTTGTCAACCTCATAGTGTCGCCAAAACACCTTAACCAATGGGATAGTCTTGCCCCTCAAGGCTTGATCTCAAGTATCTAGCACCCGAACTAGTCTCTCTTCATACGAGGTATCCTCATCTACCTCTAACTCGATCGAATCCAACACGTGTGAAGGATCAGGTTCATATTTCCAGAGTATACAAATATGAAAACATGTTATGAACCCTAACCCTGGAAAGTTGGGGTGGCAAGGCCAAACGATTAGCCACCTTCCCAATTCGCTCTAGAATCTCAAAAGGCCCAATAAATCTAGGACTGCTCTTTCCGAATCTCCTCAAACCCTATCTTTGTGATATTTTTGTAAACACGTTATCTCCCACATCAAAAGATAAAGGTCTCCTCTTACGGTCAGCATAGCTCTTCTGGCGACTTTGAGCTGAAACCAACCTCTTACGGATAAACGCGACCTTATTTGCCATTTCCTTGACTAGTTCAGGACCTAACATAGGTGCGTCACCCATTTTGGCCCAACACACTGGAGATCTACACGGTCCGCCATACAAGGCTTCAAAAGGCGTCATACCAATACTCGCTTGAAAACTGTTACTATAGGCAAATTCCACCAAATGTAAATGTCTCTCCCACAACCCCTTAAAATTGAGAACACAAGACCATAGCATGTCCTCTAAAATCTGAATGGTGTGCTCGGACTTCCCGTCAGTTTGAGGATGATAGGTGGTGCTAAATGTCAACCTAGTGCCCAAGGCATTTTGTAGGCTCTGCCATAACTGAGCTGTGAAACGTGGATCTCTATTTCAAACGATAGTCATAGGGATTCAGTGAAGTCGAACTATGTCCCTAACATAAAGGTCGGCAAGATAATCTACCGAGTCACTTGTGTGCATAGGTACAAAATGTGCTGATTTGGTTAATCGGTTGACTATTACCCACACAGTATCATTACCCCGTTGAGTCCTCAGAAGACTCATAACAAAATCCATTGTGACATAGTCCCACTTTTACTCGACTATAGGTAAGGGTTGCAACAAACCTACTGGTCATTGATGCTCAGCCTTCACTTGTTGACAAGTCACTTCTAAACAAACAAGGCTACGTCTCTCCTTGTCCCCCTCCACCAAAATTAGAGACTAAAGTAGTGGTATATCTTTGTCCCTTCCGGGTGTACCGCAAGGTGTGAATAATGAAACTCTTGGAGTACCTCCTTCCTATAAGATTGGCACAAAAAGATGATCTAGATAACTCACACTAGAGTCCCAATGATTGTTCAAACCCTTCTCCACCTTCCCACTAGAGATCTTCCCGGAAATTGCCTCTACTCGTGATCACACTATTGTGCCTCTATCTATAACTCGGCTAACTAAGGTAGTTGTGCAACTGCGGTAAATAAGGTGGCTAACTCAACAGATTCGCCCAGGTGCAAGTCAAATTCGCCAATAGCACCCAATATCTCCCACTCTCGGATGGCAATGTGTAGACGTCCCTGAACGCCCCGGGAGGGACGAGCTCCCCCGTTCCGTTCGATATTGGGCTCACTACAGCTTGGGACTCTCAAATTGTCACGGTTCCAAGTCTGAACCAAAGAGTCCAAATCTGGCAAATCGTTTTGAGAAAATAGATTTTTGAAAGAAGTGCCAAACATGGACTGCTTTGCCAGATACAGAGTGGCCACCTAAATATTTATTTTGGGGGAATTTAGGAAACCCTGATTTGTTGCCTAAGGCCACGTGTCCGTCATCACCAAAGTTGCCTCGGCTCGGGAACTTGGGTACAATTGGGGAAGGTCACTTCGTGAGCACCCCCGCTCGCCCGATCAAAGATCGGCCTCTACTAATCATGATATCAAGTTTTGAAAATATTGTGTGTTCTTATTCCGGTTATTAGCCTAGATTTATTATGTGATGCGCACAGCATACAAGTATAGACTGGATCGCCTGAATTGGAACAAAACATTTCATGTTTGTTTGTTTGAAAATGGTTTGATGGTGCTACCCGCAAGTAGGCTAAAACGTGGATTTGCCACCCTCGGGTGGGCTTAGAAAACATGATTTTGCCACTATCTAGTGTGCTTAAAACTCACAGTTGATGAATTGTTCCAATCCAAATAACCTAACCTTCACCCACAGGCATTCAAGCAGTTATATCACATAAGCATATAGTCTCATGGTAAGTATGCTATTCATGGCAATCACTCACACGCATGCAAGGATGCTAAAGCATAAAAACTTACCGAGTACTCCAAGCCAAAACAGAAACTATGTTAGAAATCCATGCATGATCCTAACTATACAGAAATGCCTAATGCAACACATGCAAAAATGCAACTAATATAGGCTCGGCTATTCTAAACATGGCATATGAAATGCTACAGCTAACATGTATTCAACTTGGATTTGAAAATACAATGCAGTTAGTATGATGCGCCGAGCCCGGTGCATGCAAAACAGATGAATGAATGCAAACATGCTATCATACTGTATGCTAATTGAAACATGCCCTAATCTAACCATCATAAGCGGGTAAATAAAAGGGAGAAAGACATGGGGTTGGAAGACATACATCACACACACGCACACTTATTACAGTTATGCCCTCGCGCAGAGGGTCCGAATAAATAATATACAGTCCCGAATAAATATTACAGTCCAAATAATTACAAAATCCTAATTAATTAACTAATTAAACTAGGTAAGCTGTAAACTAGCATGCAAGCTAGGGACTGCCTCGACTCCGCCCCGGATGATGAATGATGCATGCTCGGGTTGCTTGGCACGGAAATCCACTGCGATGCCCCAATTAGCCTCTGTTTGCGATTGATGCTGGAATGCTGTGCAAGGCCTTTGAAAGGCTACTGATTCTTGATTTGCTGCAACAGAGAGCAGGAAAAGGGCATGGCAATGTATTTTTACAAATGTATGCATGCCTCGATCCTCATGCCACCAATCACGCATATCGACGCATGATGGCCGAGGAGTCGAATTGCACGACTCAATATGAAATGAATGCACATATAAACACAACAAAACCTAAACTCCATCATGAATAACCCGGAGTGTCGGTGACTGGGAATTGAGACACGTTCCGTCATTCGAAGTACGAAACGTCCCTCGTTTCCCGTGCTCGGGCTAACTCCTATCCTAAGCACGATGCAATATGCATGATATGCATGAAATGCAACTAAGATACAACCTAACATACGCAATGCTATGAAATGGCATACACGATGCATGAGATAACATGGCATACACAATGCGCTAACATACAACCTAGCATACACAATGCTATGAAATGAAATGGCATACACAATGCAATATGGGCTTACACCAACATGAGTGGACCTCAGCCACACTCACATAAGAGGCCATGAGATGAAAAAAAGAGACACTCGAAATGCGTGCAGACATGCACGCAGACCAAGGACCTAACCTAAGGCACAAATGCCACTCTAACAAAGCATGGCAAGGCATGAAACATGGTATGCAAACATGCAAATTTCAGTACCGAAATGTGATGCAAAACAGCCCCGAAACATGGCAATACGGTACCCGATGCATGAAATGAGACCCGAAACTCAAAACTAGGCATGCGCAATGGCCTATAGCTATACAAAACATGCACTATTTGATCATGAAGCATGAAGAAAGATTTAAGGCAGTCCCAAAACAAGCATATTTACAGTTCTAAGCAAGGCCAAAAAGTGAACACAAATAGGGCTAAGTTAACATGCAAAAATGGCCCCAAAAGAGAAATAATGAAGCAAGTAGCAGCTTCTGGCCCTAAACGGCCAAGATCCCTTCAACAAAGTTGAAGAGGGGCTCAAAATGAAGCACTTCACAGTTTAAAACAAGCCACGGATCTAAACACAAACAGGCCTAAAACAATGTGCAAGAAATGGTCCAAAAGGGAGACAAAGAAGCAAGTGATGGTTGCTGGCCTCAAAAAGAGGAGGACCCTTCAAAAAAGTTGAAGACGAGCCCAAAACATGGTATTTTACAGTTAGTGACCAAACCCAAAACAGTGCACATGCAAGCCTAAAATACTATGCAAAATAAGGCCTAAAAAGAGATTTAAACGCAAAGACCAAAAGGGAACCCCAAACAGCAAAGGTCCCTTGATCAAACATGAAGAGGGGGGTAAAATAAGGCTATTTACAGTTTGGACCAGAGTCCAAAAACACAAGCACAAGGGGCCAACAAATCATGCAAAAATATGGCCAAAAGAGAAATAAAGAGGCAAGTGACAGATGGAAGCCTCAAACAGTGAAGAGACCTTCAACAATGTTGAAGAACGGATCAAAATAAGCCACTTCGCAGTTTAGCTTGGAGCCCAGAAATGCTTAAAAATAGGGCTAACATATCATGCAAGAATAGGCCCTAAAAGAGAGGTAAAGAACAAAGGGGGAGAATAAGACTTCAAATAGCAAAACGTTCTTAATCAAACATGAAGATGACTTCAAAATATGATCTTTTTCAGTTTGGATCGAAGTCCAAAAATACTTGCAAGTAAAGCTAAACAATCATACAAAAAAGTACAAGTTTAAGGAAAATAGGGACTCACCCTTGAAGAACAACTTTCCAGTAGTTTTTAGTCTGAAAATCAGAGCTTTCAACCTCTTCAAATGTCCTCCAAGGTACTGAAATGAGTAATGGAGGTGATAGGCTAGGGGTTGTAGTGTAAAAATGGTCCAAGAACAAAGGGTTTTGGAGCTTGGAAGAGAGGGAGAGGGAGGTTGTGTGTATAATGCTTCAAACAATTTTTTGTCACCTTCAAAACAGAGCTGGAGGGTCTGGTTTTATAGAGGGAGAAGTGGAGAAAAACGGGGGGAAAATGAAATTCAAATTTCCCCCAAAAATAGGCCTAAAAGAGAGTTAAAGAGGCAAGTGATAGTAGGAGATCTCAAACCGAAGAGAGCCCTTCAACAAAGTTGAAGAGGGGCTCACAAAAAGACACTTTGTAGTTTATGACCAGTCACGAAAATAAACACAAGTAGGCCTAAAATAACATGCAAAAATAGGCCTAAAAGAGAGTTAAAGAAGCAAGTGGTAGCTGGGGTTCTCAAATAGCAAAAGATCCTTAATCAAATATGAAAAGGAGCTCAAAATATGACTATTTACAGTTTGGGTCGGAACCCAAAAATGCTTGCAAGCAAGGCTTAGATATAGAGCAAGATAGGAACAAAAAAGAGGGAAAAGAAGCTTACCCTTGAAGACCAATGGACCAGCAGGTCTTGGTCTGAGAAATGGTGATCCCAAGCTCTAAAAAACAGCTCCAAGTTGTTGGAATGGATGGTGGTGGGGTGTATACCAAAAACCGGGGCGAACGGAGGTGGTTAAGCGGTTCCGAACCGAGGCACACGGCCGTCGGCTCCGAAAAACCAGAAACCGGGCTCCAAACGGGAAAAATGGCCTACGACCACGAAACATAGCCTACGGCCACTGAGAGATGATCTACGAGACCTCTCCCTCCCTTCGGGAAGAGAAAACAGAGAAAACGGAGCCCGGTTCGCAAACCGAGGCAAGAGACGAAAGAGCCCGGAAGTCCGGAGGCAAGGCTCGCAGCCGAGACTCTGAAACTTTTGAACGAGTACAATATGCACCATCACCGAGCGCTCAATCGGTGACATCTGAGTCTTAAGGTCGGTCAAAAATGGGGTGTCTACAGTTGCCCCTCTTTGACAGAACTCGAAAGTCACACGTGACGGGAGTGAATGTCAAAGCCCAGAGACGACCCATTTTTGACAAGGCCGAAGACTTAGACAAACAGGCAAGATAACAAAGATGTGCCCGCAGGCATGCCCGCAGGCAGGGGGCAAGATGCAAAATGATACGCAGGAAGATTTTGATAATTGGACTTATACGCTACCCGAAGCCGGTTTGAAAATTGGACTTATACGCTACGCGAAGCCGGTTTGATAATTGGACTTATACGCTACGCGAAGTCGGTTTGAAAATTCGACTTACACGCTACGCGAAGCCGGTTTGATAATTGGACTTATACGCTACGCGAAGCCGGTTTGATAATTGGACTTATACGCTACGCGAAGCCGGTTCTGAAAGTTGGGCTTATACGCTACGCGAAGCCTGGTTTGATAATTGAGGATTCATGCAATGCACTGTAATGTAGTGGCTAAAATGCAATGTAATAGCTAAGAGGTAAAGGTACCTTACAGGGGCAATTGGCAATGACTTACCTCATGCTGCTGGGGATCTTTCACTTCTTCTTGGTTGAACTGCAGGTACTACTTTTCTCCCTGACTATGGTCGCAACTTTCCCTATTCTCCAACAGGGTGACAGACTAGGTTGGATCAGTATCCAGAATTGAGGTGCATACAGATGCTATCTCAATCTATGGGGCTGCCATACAGATTTCAAGCCAAGGATACACCCCTAGGTATTTAAACCAGACTTTAGTCTCGGAAATCCCGAACCTTTGCGTTCTAGGCATAAGCCATTCAAACTCTAGTTTCCACCGTCTCAGTTGGTCTCTTAGGAACTCACCGCAAACACAGGCAGGTGGCTATACCAGACCACCAGAAGTCGTTCGGGCACGACAAACACCAAAAGAATTGCACCTTTAGAGGATTTAAGGTCTCCTAGACCAGGGAGTGCACAAGACAGTGCGAATAAAGATGCAGGATTTAAGGTCTCCTTAGACCGGAGGATTTAAGGTCTCCTAGACCAGACAATAAAATAGATACGATGTAATAGATGTGATGCAATAGATGTAAAGGGTGAACACACGCCAACCACGCTGGACTCGCGAGTGGAGGAAGAACAAAGAAAATCAATCATGAGCGCGCTCCATGCAACCTAAGATAAATTCCAAAAACGCTGAAATCGTGTGAGGAAGGGAAGGCTCCAATCACGCTGAAATCGTGAGAGGAGGTCCAAAAATAACCCGCCCAGCGCGTCTACAATGCAACCTGGGATAAAATCCAAACACGCTGAAATCGTGTGAGGAAAAGAACACTCTAACCACGCTGAAATCGTGAGAAGAGGTCCGAAAACAACCGTCCAGGTGTACGCACAACACAACCTGAGATAAAATCCAAACACGCTGAAATCGTGTGAGGAAAAAAAAACACTCTAACCACGCTGAAATTGTGAGAAGAGGTCCGAAAAAACAACCGCCCAGGTGCGCGCACAACGCAACCTGAGATAGATTCCAAACATGCTGAAATCGCGCAAGGAAAGGGACACTCAAACCACGCTGAAATCGTGAGAGGAGGTCCAAACAATAACCGCCTAGGTGCGTGCACAACGCAACCTGAGATAAAATCCAAACACGCTGAAATCGTGTAAGGAACGGGACACTCAAACCACGCTAAAATCGTGAGAGGAGGTCCAAACAACAACCGCCCAAGTGCGCGCACAACGAAACCTGAGATAAATTCCAAACACGCTGAAATCGTGTGAGGAAAGGGACACTCAAACCACGCTGAAATCGTGAGAGGAGGTCCAAACAATAACCGCCCAGGTGCGTGCACAACGCAACCTGAGATAAATTCCAAACACGCTGAAATCGTGTGAGGAAAGGGACACTCAAACCACGCTGAAATCGTGAGAGGAGGTCCAAACAATAACCGCCTAGGTGCGCGCACAACGCAACCTGAGATAAAATCCAAACACTCTGAAATCGTGTGAGGAAAAAAAACACTCTAACCACGCTGAAATCGTGAGAAGAGGTCCGAAAAAACAACCGCCCAGGTGCGCGCACAACGCAACCTGAGATAGATTCCAAACACGCTGAAATCGCGTAAGGAATGGGACACTCAAACCACGCTGAAATCGTGAAAGGAGGTCTAAACAACAACCGCCCAGGTGCGCGCACAACGCAACCTGAGATAAAATCCAAACACGCTGAAATCGTGTAAGGAACGAGACACTCAAACCACGCTGAAATCGTGAGAGGAGTCCAAACAACAACCGCCCAGGTGCGCGCACAACGCAACCTGAGATAAATTCCAAACACGCTGAAATCGTGTAAGGAACGGGACACTCAAACCACGCTGAAATCGTGAGAGGAGGTCCAAACAACAACCGCCCAGGTGCGCGCACAATGCAACCTGAGATAAATTCCAAACACGCTGAAATCGTGTGAGGAAAGGGACACTCAAACCACGTTGAAATCGTGAGAAGAGGTAAACAACTCGGGAGCGTGTTCCACGCAACCTAAGTTGAGTCCCGGGGGACAACGATCCTAAACGCTGTACGGCGCAAATGGATATAAGATAACACAAGATGCAAATAAACGCTACAAGTGCGATGATACAATACATGTTACAAGCAATGTAGAGCATGATGTTTAGGGAATGCAATGAATAGACAAAGCGGCACTCTAGAAAGCACCTCATGGAGTGAGTGGCGCTGAACCGCTTTACTCTGACGGGGAACGGTACTCAGGGAGAGCACTTCTGATCGCCATTCTGGCTTGAAACAGTGAAACAGTCAACACAGTATTCTGTTTACTTTGAACACACATCTCGTATCGGCATACTGCTTATTCTGAACACGCAGCTCATAACACAATATTCTACTTATTTTGGAACATATGGCTCACGCAGGACACCGCTGATTCTGAACACACGGCCCGTTCTGAACACAACTCATTCTGAACTCACAGCCCATAACACAGTATTTGGTTTATTCGGCACACAGCTCATTCTGAACAGACAGCCCATAACGCAGTATTTTGTTTATTCGACACACAGCTCATACAAGACACTGCTCATTCTGGACATACAAGATGCAATGACGAAACTTGCAGAAGTTGAAACAATCTCGGATGCCCGACATTTTCCCTCTTTTCTTTTGCTTCGTAGCCTGGAACTTTCATAGCTTCAGATTTGTCCTAGTTTTACTGTTTTCACATGACCTGGGTTGAACCGTGCGGTTTAATGAAAGAACGAATCTTGTTTTGCACAAATGTGGAGAATGACACAGCACTCTGAGCACAAGATGATTTTTTGAAATTGAGAAATGAGTTCTCGACCGAGTATTGAGCCTACAACTGAACACAGCAAAAAAGACTCAATAATGGAAAACAAAAGGTAAACAACCTAAACACATCGAGACACGCTCGGAACGACTCAAAGCAAGAATTGAGACAAACAAAACAAAAGACACGATACACAGACGTGCACAGGGAGCCTGTTTCACCGGGTATTGTTTCCCACCCTTTCTCATTTGTGGTTCTCACATCACTCGGCCCTCAAGCTTTGTTTTTCTGAAAAAGCCCTCTTCTCACTTTTCCTCTCATCGCACATCTCTCTATTCTTCAATCTCTCATTTTTCATCCCTCCCTTAGGTGGTTGATGGATAAACAAAAAGTTGTGGGCTCTTGCCCCTAGCACTCAGCTAGATTCTTCTTTTTCTGCGCGCAGCTAGTGAGTTTCTCCCACAGATGGGTTGCGCTGCAACTAAGCGTGTAGCGAATCTGCAGCTGACATCGGCTGTCAATGCTCTACCGGGGAGTTTGGACGTGGTTGGATCTGTCCAGATGAGGGAGTGGGATATCTTGATCCATTCCAGTTCGTGCTTCGCACTTTACTTGATACCTCGTTGTTTGGAGGATGTGAGAGCTTTCTGCCTTTGTTGTGCCCTTTTCTGGCGAATACGGTGCCCTTTTCGACAAGTAGAGTGTCCTTTCTGGCAAGTATTTTGACAAACGGGAAAAGACAGAACACCTGACTCAACTATGCCCCTAGTTCATCATTTTGACCATTTTTTGTTTTTTTCTTTCTACTAAAACAGTTTTGACCAACATGAGAGTTAGATTAACGCGCTTGTTCGATTTTCTGATTTAAAATCACGCAAGTTAGGCTATGAGCACTGAGAGTTTTCCTTTTTTGGGTCCAAGAAATGGTCCAGTTTTTTTTTAAAAAAAATGGAGTACTTTTCGAGAAGATTAGTCAACCTCAGTAAAAATTCTCGAAAAAACTATTTTTGCAAACGACCACTGCTCAACGAGCACGGAACCCGCTCTTGAGATGCACAACTTCAGATTTGAAGGAAAATTGCCCATTGTCTGAAGGACACTGCATGGCAACGGAAAGTTGCCCCTTGTTTGAAATGACACTGCGGCGTTTTGAATGGCAACGGAAAGTTGCCTCTTGTTTGAACGGCACCACAGCGTATTGAATGGCAACGGAAAGTTGCCCCTTGTTTGAACGGCACCACAGCACATTGAATGGCAACGGAAAGTTGCCCCTTGTCTGAATGGCCCCGCAGCGCCTTGTAGTCAGTCCTCAGAGTGACAAACACAACCAAATTCTCGGATACAGAGAAAGCGAAGATGATCAAAGCCATTACTTGGACATAGTTGAGTTTGAAGTGTTTTACGGCTGGACTTCAGAATGAAGTTGCCTACGTATCTCAAACATGGGAATCAAGCCTTACGTAGTTCGGGGTTAAGGTACACTCGGGTATTTAACCTCTCCTTTTTATGCTCTAACTTTTGCCAAGGCGCCTGTTGCGGGTTTTCGACCTTGCGAGCTTTGTTTTTCTTTTCTTTTCAATTCTTTTCATTTCTTTTCTTTTTTGATTTTCTTTTTTTGTTCTTTTCTTTGCATTTTTCTTCATTTTTCTTCATTTTTTTTTTTTTTGCTCTAACTTTTGCCTGGGTCGCCCTTCCGGGTTTTCGGCCTAGCGAGCCTCTCAAGGGTAAAAGTGTAGCTTTGTCCATGTCCAATGGTTTTGAGATCCTGAAGTCGTCTGAATCCAGGAGAATGGTTGTTATTTGCGGACGAAGTAGAAGTCCATCCAATGGGGGCTGAATTTGCCCCTAGTGTTGTGGATAGGAACTCGGCTGTCCTTCAGCAATACTTTCTTCTTTCCTCCCTTCTGGGATTTGGCATTCTTGCCAATCTTTATTGACTCTTCGAGCACATTTGAAATTCTTGCCCCTAGTTCGAGGGGTGCTCCTGATCTGGCTTCGCAAGCTTCTTGATCTGACTTTGTTGCCGCTAATTCACGGGCTGCTCTGGATCTGGCCACACAAGCCTTACATTGTAGTTGACCTTTGAACTTTCTGAGTTCTAGTCCAAGGTTTGAAAATGAGGAGTCGAGTCTCGAGGCTGAGAGCGATCCTAAGCTGCACAATCTCAAAAGGGATTCCACACAGGTCTTCGCAGGACCGCGTAAAACATTTTTTTTGAAATCTTTTAAAAAAGCGACTAATCGCTCGCGCTGAAGACGGTGTGAGACCAATCTGGATCAAGCCAGGATCCTTCTTAGTACTCACGTTAACAAACATGATTTCATTCATTAAGGGCTTAGCACGCCTCTCTTTCTCTCAATTTGATCAAAGCTTTGCAAATCCCGAGGAATTCCTTCCCATTTGTTTTCATCACAATGTTCAAAAGGTTTTGAAAAAACTTAGGTCGATGCAATGATTTTCAAAGCACAGAAAAGCAGGTGAAAAGCACTGTCGTTTCATTCAGAACTTCTGGCACAACTGGCACAAGGAAGAAGCGAACACAAGAATGTGAAAATCACTGCTGTTCATTCAAATCTGTTCGCGTTATTGGCTCCAAGACAGAAATAGACTCAAAAGAAAGCAAAAAGACAAACACAAAACAAAATAGTGATGCCCGAGGTAACACCCCTGGAATCACCTGACTCTATCAAAACAGGACTGACTCCGTACAACAAGACAGACCCAACTGACTCAGTAAGAAAAGACTGACTCTGTACGACATAACAAGACTGACCCAATACCCAAGTTAGAAAGCACAAAAACTGGTATTTGCATATTGCTCAGAACAGTGCATGCCATTCCCACGTCTGGAGTTAATCGAGCGCTGCCTGCAGGTGGTTCATCCCCCAATCACATAACATTATCCCCCCAAATTCACCGATCCAGTGCCGATAGACTTTGCTGAGCTCGGCGGGAGGATGACCCCATTGTCAAATAGATCCTGTACTTCATGGAGAAGACGGAAGCAGTCGTCGGTAGTATGGCCAGTTTGTTGATGGTACGCGCAGTACTGGGTAGCATCATGTGTAGCCGGAAGAGGGTTCGGGAGAGGCCGAGGCTCAAGGGGTTTGAGATGGCCTTGTCCAATAAGGATTTGGAGAGCTTTGGACAAAGGCATATAGAGGGCATGGAAGACCCTCCGACCTCGGGGTTGGTACTTCAAGGCTTGTGGATTTTTACTGGGCGCACCAGCAAAAGGATTGGTAGGTGCTGGCCTGGTTTGCCGATCTCTTCCGAGTGGAGGATTAGAGATAACAGGATCGTCTCTGGTATGACAGCCCTTCTCTCGATGTTCCCTTTGATTCAGACTGCCCCCAACTTGAGTAGCGAAAGTGTCATCCACAGCTTTTGCAACAACTGCGAGGACTTGCTCTTTGTTCAGTCCCTCGGCTTTCAAAGCCTTAACAGCGAACAGGAGATGTTCATGGGGACCCATGTCCACCCCTACCTTGTTCTTTCCACTCGCCTCCACTTGGTCAAGGGATCGGCCTTCTTCAAATGCAGCCCGTCCCAAGATTGGGGAGCCTTTTGTCGTGAAACTCCTAGCATGTGCTGTGGTTGATGATGGAGCCAATGTCCCAGAGGCTAGATCTGTCACAGTTCTTTGAAGGTCTTCGATCATTCTCTTTAGCTCAGAAGTAGTGGGTTCACGGGTTTGGGATGATTGGGGTTCAGATGCACCCATCATGCATAAGTCTATGCTTTCCGGGATAAACACCTCAGGCTTGGGTAGATGGGCCAGGGTGCTGTATATGCTGGGGTCATAGGTGGACGGCAGTATATGGATGAGGTTGAGATGGGGAGGTGACGAGTCAGTACTAACTTGAGGTCCTTTGGGTGGAGCTAGGGTCTCTTCGTCAATAAGATCCTGAATCTTATGACGGAGGCGGATGCAACGGTTTGTATCATGACTGTGTTGTTGATGATAGGCACAGTATTTAGCTGGGTCGTATCTTGGTGGAAGAGGATTTGGAAGGGGTTGGGGTTCTAGGAGTTCTAGGTGTCCTTCTTCTTGCAGCTTTTTCAAAGCTTGGGAAAGACTCATGTAAAGAGGGTTGAACTTTTGGGCTTGGGGCCGAGTTGAAGTGGTTGGTTTTTGGCCATTGAGGGAAGTGGTGATAGCGTCTACTTCTGAGCATTTCGCAGCTGTGCTACCATCAGTAGTAGCATTGGAACCGCGAGCAACATTCCTCTTCGAAGGTTCATTATCTTCTGCAAAGACCCCTTGTTTGATGGCGTCCTCGATTTGAACCCCCATTTCATGAAGGGCTAGAAAGGTAAACAGAGGTAGAACGACCATCTTTTGCAGCAACTTGCCATGCAGATTCTGAACAATCATCCTGATCTGATCTTTGTTGGAAGGCCTTGTAGTCATCATTGAGGCCTTTGCTCTCCATCTCGTCACGAACTCTGAGAAACCCTCCTTTGGCTCTTGGCTGGTGACTTCAAGATCACGAGTCGTGACCTCGATCTGAGTGTTGTAGGAGTATTGAGCAATAAAGGCCTCAGCTAGCTCTTCCCAGTTCCATTTCACAGAGTTCTCCAATTTTGCATACCAGATTGCGGCTATCCTAGACAGGGTTCGGCCGAATAGCGACAATTTTTGGGTTGTGGTCAAACCCATTGGCCTCAAGATATCAGAAAACAGCTGGAGGTGCACCATTGGGTCTTCAGAGCCATCGAATCGATCGATATGTGGCATTTTGAACCGATCCGGTAATGTCACCACTGAGTCGGTATAACCGTCCTCTATATCGGGAATAGAGTGGGCCCCCTGAGAATTTTTGAACAATTTCTCAAGCTTGCTCACTTTCAATGCCATGGGATCCGTCTCGAACTCAAAGGGGGGGTCCGGTGGGTTAATTGGTGCTTTAGACAGCTGGGGTAGAACCGGGGGCGGAGCTGGCCCGCCTGGAATGTCCGTATCATCCTGGACGTGGGTTGCCTCCCCGAGTATGGGAACTCTTGGTGGGGGAGGAGCTTGGTGTGAAGTAGATACTCCGGTTTGCTACTCTAACCTGGCAATTGTCTCTGCCTGTTGGGCTATGACCACAGCTTGTTGCTTGGCGAATTCCGCTTGACGGACAGCATCTTGCTGCATGGCTTTCATACTATCCTGGAGCTGGCGCACCATCTCTTCTAAGCCTGACATACTGTCCTGATCTGATTGAACCACCAGTATATCTATCTCTACAGTAGACTCAAAATCTCAACCTGGCTGTTCAAAGACCACTGAGCTGGTAGCTACTGTACTGGTGGTCTTTGCCTGACTGACCTTTTTACCTTGCCTCTATTGCCCTTGAACTGAATCTCTGACCCGACAAAGTCTATCAACACAAGTTCGGTGTACCTGGGGGATTTGGAGCCTTCTGAAGCTATGGTTCCAGGACTATCTAGCAAAAGAGAAAACATGCAGCATCTCAGTCTGATTTCACCAGAACAGATATGAGCATAACAGGATGACTGTGCCCTCTACTGAATTCTGCCCCAAAATTCGGCCTGTAAACTGTTACCCTCGGGTAAACTGAATCCCAAAATACTGAACTGGTGCCCGCAGGCCTGATGCCCAAACTTGCAAACTGATACATGCATTCCTGTAGAGACGCACTCTAAAAGCACATAACAGATAAGTGAGAGCCAAAACACCCCTATGTTGGGGTAGGGTTTCCCTGTCCTATTTGTCAGGAGCTAGGGTTTCACTACGCACGCAGCGGTTTCAAACAACCTATATTGGGTAAGTAACCTGTCCTAGTTTGGAATGGTCACTATGGATCCGAATATGCACTAGGTCGAATGGTCAAAAAGGGTGCCCCGGTAAAACCGGGGTTTGTGTTCCCATACTGGTAAAGCCCACAACCGGTCAGCCTTATGGTCATGCCTTGACAAGACAAGCCTCCGGCAAACCGTTCAGGAATAGCAGATGGCAAACACGGTGTCCTAGGCGCACCAATGCAAATGCAATGCAAAGAAACACACAAGTGTAGTCAAAACCAAATATCATGAGTTCGAGTCAAGTTCTCTAATTCCCCAGCGGAGTCGCTAGAAACTGTAGACGTCCCCGAACGCCCCGGGAGGGACGAGCTCCCCCATTCCGTTCGATATTGGGCTCACTACAGCTTGGGACTCTCAAATTGTCACGGTTCCAAGTCTGAACCAAAGAGTCCAAATCCGGCAAATCGTTTTGAGAAAATAGATTTTTGAAAGAAGTGCCAAACATGGACTGCTTTGCCAGATACAGAGTCGCCACCTAAATATCTATTTTGGGGGAATTTAGGAAACCCTGACTCGTTGCCTAAGGCCACGTGTCCGTCATCACCAAAGTTGCCTCGGCTCGGGAGGTTGGGTACGATTGGGGAAGGTCACTTCGTGAGCACCCCCGCTCACCCAATCAAAGATCGGCCTTTACTAACCATGATATCAAGTTTTGAAAACATTGTGTGTTCTTATTCTGGTTATTAGCCTAGATTTACTATGTGATCCGGACAGCATACAAGTATAGACTGGATCGCCTGAATTGGAACAAAACATTTCATGTTTGTTTGTTTGAAAATGGTTTGATGGTGCTACCCGCAAGTAGGCTAAAACGTGGATTTGCCACCCTCGGGTGGGCTTAGAAAACATGATTTTGCCACTATCTAGTGGGCTTAAAACTCACAGTTGATGAATTGTTCCAATCCAAATACCCCAACCTTCACCCACAGGCATTCAAGCAGTTATATCACATAAGCATATAGCCTCATGGTAAGTATGCTATTCATGGCAATCACTCACACGCATGCAAGGATGCTAAAGAATAAAAACTTACCGAGTACTCCAAGCCAAAACAGAAACTATGTTAGAAATCCATGCATGATCCTAACTATACAGAAATGCCTAATATAACACATGCAAAAATGCAACTAATATAGGCTCGGCTATTCTAAACATGGCATATGAAATGCTACAGCTAACATGTATTCAACTTGGATTTGAAAATACAATGCAGTTAGTATGATGCGCCGAGCCCGGTGCATGCAAAACAGATGAATGAATGCAAACATGCTATCATACTGTATGCTAATTGAAACATGCCCTAATCTAACCATCATAAGCGGGTAAATAAAAGGGAGAAAGACGTGGGGTTGGAAGACATACATCACACACACGCACACTTATTACAGTTATGCTCTCGCGCAGAGGGTCCGAATAAATAATATACAGTCCCGAATAAATATTACAGTCCAAATAATTACAAAATCCTAACTAATTAACTAATTAAACTAGGTAAGCTATAAACTAGCATGCAAGCCAGGGACTGCCTCGACTCCGCCCCGGATGATGAATGATGCATGCTCGGGTTGCTTGGCACGGAAATCCACTGCGATGCCCCAATTAGCCTCTGTTTGCGAATGATGCTGGAATGCTGTGCAAGGCCTTTGAAAGGCTACTGATTCTTGATTTGCTGCAACAGAGAGCAGGAAAAGGGCATGGCAATGTATTTTTACAAATGTATGCATGCCTCGATCCTCATGCCACCAATCACGCATATCGATGCATGATGGCCGAGGAGTCGAATTGCACGACTCAATATGAAATGAATGCACATATAAACACAACAAAACCTAAACTCCATCATGGATAATCCGGAATGTCGGTGACTGGGAATTGAGACACGTTCCGTCATTCGAAGTACGAAACGTCCCTCGTTTCCCGTGCTCGGGCTAACTCCTATCCTAAGCACGATGCAATATGCATGATATGCATGAAATGCAACTAAGATACAACCTAACATACGCAATGCTATGAAATGGCATACACGATGCATGAGATAACATGGCATACACAATGCGCTAACATACAACCTAGCATACACAATGCTATGAAATGAAATGGCATACACAATGCAATATGGGCTTACACCAACATGAGTGGACCTCAGCCACACTCACATAAGAGGCCATGAGATGAAAAAAAGAGACACTCGGAATGCGTGCAGACTTGCACGCAGACTGAGGACCTAACCTAAGGCACAAATGCCACTCTAACAAAGCATGGCAAGGCATGAAACATGGTATGCAAACATGCAAATTTCAGTACCAAAATGTGATGCAAAACAGCCCTGAAACATGGCAATACGGTACCCGATGCATGAAATGAGACCCGAAACTCAAAACTAGTCATGCGCAATGGCCTATAGCTATACAAAACATGCACTATTTGATCATGAAGCATGAAGACAAATTCAAGGCAGTCCCAAAAAAAGCATATTTACAGTTCTAAGCAAGGCCAAAAAGTGAACACAAATAGGGCTAAGTTAACATGCAAAAATGGCCCCAAAAGAGAAATAATAAAGCAAGTAGCAGCTGCTGGCCCTAAACGGCCAAGAGCCCTTTAACAAAGTTGAAGAGGGGCTCAAAATGAAGCACTTCACAGTTTAAAACAAGCCACGGATCTAAACACAAACAGGCCTAAAACAATGTGCAAGAAATGGGGAGACAAAGGAGCAAGTGATGGTTTTTGGCCTCAAAAAGAGGAGGGCCCTTCAAAAAAGTTGAAGAGGAGCCCAAAACATGGTATTTTACAGATAGTGACCAAACCCAAAACAGTGCACATGCTAGCCTAAAATACTATGCAAAATAAGGCCTAAAAAGAGGTTTAAACACAAAGAGCAAAAAGGGAATTCCAAACAGCAAAGGTCCCTTGATCAAACATGAAGAGGGAGGTAAAATAAGGCTATTTATAGTTTGGACCAGAGTCCAAAAACACAAGCACAAGGGGCTAACAAATCATGCAAAAATATGGCCAAAAGAGAGATAAAGAGGCAAGTGACAGATGGAAGCCTCAAACAGTGAAGAGCCCTTCAACAATGTTGAAGAAGGGATCAAAATAAGCCACTTCACAGTTTAGCTCGGAGCCCAGAAATGCTTAAAAATAGGGCTAACATATAATGCAAGAATAGGCCCTAAAATAGAGGTAAAGAACAAAGGGGGAGAAGAAGACTTCAAAAAGAAAAAAGTTCTTAATCAAATATGAACATGACTTCAAAATATGATCTTTTTCAGTTTGGATCGAAGTCCAAAAATACTTGAAAGTAATGATAAACAATCATGCAAAAAAGTGCAAGTTTAAGGGAAATAGGGACTCACCATTGAAGAACAACTTTCCAGCAGCTGTTAGTCCGAAAATCTGAGCTTTTAGTCCGAAAATCTGAGCTTTCAACCTCTTCAAATGTCCTCCAAGGTACTGAAATGGGTAATGGAGGTGATAGGCTAGGGGTTGTAGTGTAAAAATGGTCCAAGAACAAAGGGTTTTGGAGCTTGGAAGAGAGGGAGAGGGAGGTTGTGTGTATAATGCTTCAAAAATTTTTTTGTCACCTTCAAAACAGAGCTGGAGGGTCTGGTTTTATAGAGGGAGAAGTGGAGAAAAACGGGGGGAAAATGAAATTCAAATTTCCCCCCAAAATAGGCCTAAAAGAGAGTTAAAGAGGCAAGTGATAGTAGGAGATCTCAAACTGAAGATAGCCCTTCAACAAAGTTGAAGAGGGGCTCAAAACAAGACATTTTGTAGTTTATGACCAGTCACGAAAATAAACACAAGTAGGCCTAAAATAACATGCAAAAATAGGCCTAAAAGAGAGTTAAAGAAGCAAGTGGTAGCTGGGGTTCTCAAACAGCAAAAGATCCTTAATCAAATATGAAAAGGAGCTCAAAATATGACTATTTACAGTTTGGGTCGAAATCCAAAAATGCTTGCAAGCAAGGCTTAGATATAGAGCAAGATAGGAACAAAAAAGAGGGAAAAGAAGCTTACCCTTGAAGACCAATGGACCAGCAGGTCTTGGTCTGAGAAATGGTGCTCCCAAGCTCTAAAAAACAGCTCCAAGTTGTTGGAATGGATGGTGGTGGGGTGTATACCAAAAACCGGGGCGAACGGAGGTGGTTAAGCGGTCCCGAACCGAGGCACACGGCTGTCGGCTCCGAAAAACTAGAAATCGGGCTCCAAATGGGAAAAATGGCCTACGACCACGAAACGTAGCCTACGGCCACTGAGAGATGATCTACGAGACCTCTCCCTCCCTTCGGGAAGAGAAAACAGAGAAAACGGAGCCTGGTTCGCAAACCGAGGCAAGACACGAAAGAGCCCGGAAGTCCGGAGGCAAGGCTCGCAGCCGAGACTCTGAAACTTCTGAACGAGTACAATATGCACCATCACTGAGTGCTCAATCGGTGACGTCTGAGTCTTAAGGTCGGTCAAAAATGGGATGTCTACACAATGCTGGCTACACTACTTACGGACTTCCTACTCAATGCATCGGCTACTACATTGGCCTTCCCCAGATGACAATGCAACTCAAAATCGTAATCCTCCATAAACTCCATCCACCTCTGCTGTCTCAAATTCAAATCCTTCTGTGAAAATAGGTATTTCAGATTCTTGTGATTAGAAAACACTTCAAATTTTTCTTTGTACAAGTAATGCCTCAAGATTTTTAAGGCAAAAATCACCGCTGCTAACTCTAGGTCGTGAGTAGGATAATTTCTCTCATGTGTTTTGAACTCCCATGAGCCATACGCTACCGCTTTCCCTTCTTGCATCAGTACACATCTAAGCCTTCCCGAGACACATCACAATAAACCGAATAACCCAAATCTCTCTTCGAAATAATCAAAATTGGAGTGGTGGTGAGTCTATCCTTGAGCTCTTGGAACCAATTTTCGCATACAAATTTAATTCCCTTCCTTGTTAATTTAGTTAATGGTGAAGCCGAACTAGAAAAATCTTTCACAAAACGTCAGTAATATCCAACTAAGCCCAAGAAACTCTTGATCTCAAAGGCATTCTTAGGTTGTTCCCAATCTTACACTGCATCTATTTTAGTTGAGTCTACAATCACCCCTTCCCCGAATACCACATGCCTAAGAACTTAACCTTTTTTAGCCAAAATTCACACTTTCCAAACTTAGCATATAAGCGGTGTGCTCTAAGCAACTCAAGTACAACCCATAAGTGTTCATCATGTTCCTCTTCCTCGGATGAGTAGATTAAGATGTCGTCGATGAAGACGTCCACGAATCAATCTAAGAACTCACAAAAGCCTCGATTCATCAGGTCCATAAATGAAGCCGGCGCGTTGGTCAACCCAAAAGGCATCACTAAGAACTCGTAATGGCCATACCACGTACGGAATGCTATTTTCTAAATATCATCCTCCTTTACTCTCAACTGGTGTTATCCCGATCTCAAATAAATCTTAGAAAAACAACGAGACCCTTTAACTAGTCAAACAGATCATCTATTCGTGGTAATGGGTACTTGTTCTTAATAATTACCCGATTAAACTTCCAGTAATAGATGCACAGTCACAATGTGCCATCTTTCTTCTTAACAAAGAGAGCCGGTGCTCCCCAAAGTGAAGTACTAGGGCGAATAAAGCCTTTATCCAACAGTGCTTGGAGTTGAATCTTCAACGCGGTAGGGTGCAAATCTATACGGTGGCATGAAAATTGGTGTCGTGCTGGGCACAAGGTCAGTGGAGAATTAAATCTCGTGGTGAGGTGGTAAACTGGTAAGATCTTCGAGAAAAACGTCCAAGTATTCACAACTCTTGACAAATCAACTCGAACCACATCACTCTCATTACCCAAGAAGGTTGCAAGGAGGAAATTAAGCTCGCCCCAATCTCGTGAGTCATACAATGGTGGGAAAAAATCTATCAGTTCGGGCCCCCAGAAAATAAAAACAATCACCACTCGAGGTGTACACTATAACTTCCTACCGTAACAATCTATGATGGCACGGTATGAAGACAACCAATCCATGCCCAAGATGACATCAAAACTCGACATGTCTAACAAAACGAAATCAAAAGGAAGTCAA
Source organism: Camellia sinensis (assembly GCF_055761805.1). Lineage (NCBI taxonomy): Eukaryota > Viridiplantae > Streptophyta > Magnoliopsida > Ericales > Theaceae > Camellia > Camellia sinensis. Next base: position 92,573,158 of record NC_138968.1, on the reverse strand, counting down.
CTACTAGTAACCTCTATCTCACAACCGTGATATCTCCAATCTAAGACAACCTTACCCCCAACTGGTGACTCTACCCTGAGCAGAGACGCTATTCGAGCCCTACCCAAGACTGATATGAATGCAGACGAAATGAAGGAATGAGATGCACCAGTATCAATCAACATGTTGGCAATAGAGTTGAACAACAAAAAGTTACCTCTCACAATAGAAGGCGCTGGCGACTAATTCGGCATGGTAACAACATATACACATCTTAAAGGTCTCTGTTCTACTTGCTCACCCCTTGGAGCATAGGTCTGGTGCACGAATTGAGCAGGAAAGGCCCCCTAATTGGCCTTTGAGGCTTATGCTGAATGGGTAGGCTGATAACTCTATGTCTGTCTCAAACCAGATGTGCCACCTGCTTGAGGGCAAAACCTCCTCAAGTGCCACGATTGCCCACACTGATAATAGGTAGGCAGATGCCTTCTCCCTAGACTCTGGCTTTGAAGACGAGCTAAAGACGGTGCAGATTGTTACCCTCTTCCTAGACTCTGGCTTTAAAGACGAGCTAAAGATAGTGCAGATTGTTGCCCTCCTCCCCTCTATGGGCAAACTGAAGACTTATGGCCCAACTAACCACACTTGAAGCAAGTGAAACCACCCTAGCTACATCTCCCTAAATTAGAACTTGGTATAGAAAGGTAGATCTAAACTGCACTGCCTGGGACTGCTGTAAGGTGGAACCCCTGTTGTTTGTTGTCCATAGACTCCCCCTAAACGTCCTAGCTCCCCTACTTGGAGCCTCTCATCCGCTCCTCATCTACTTGGATCACGGTCTCCAAGTGAGCCGCCGCCTCCACAAGGCTACCGTAATCCCTAATCATAGACCTAGCCACTTTTAAAAGGAGTCTGATCCTCAACCTCTTCTTGAACTCAATACAACAGCGTTCCTCCATTGCCACAAGTTTTGGTGCAAATCTTGATGCTAGTAAAAGTAACCTTAAACTCGGCTACTGCTGTGTTTAGCTGCTTGAGCTTCAGAAACTGGTCTCTCAACTTCTCCCTAGCAGTAGGTGGCAAAAACTTGTCCTAGAAGGTATAGACAAAGGCCTCCCAAGTCACCCCAATACGCCCTTGCGCATACTTCCACTACTGACTCGTATCTCCCTTCAGCTGAAAAGATGCCAAGGTCACCCTCAAACGGTCATCCTCGATGCTAAGTATCTCAAACGTCTTTACCATCTGTTCAACCCACTCATTAGCCTTCAGTGGCTCTTTCGGATCACCTAAAAACTCATCCTAATTCGATCAAAAAAACTCTCTTTTTAGAAAAAAATGGCCTTGTTTCAGCAACATGGGCTTAAACTTGACTCTTAGCCCTGAGAATGTCCATAGATTCCCCGCAAAGCTCTAACCATTTTGCGGGCTACAGTACCCATGGCTTGCTGACTTGCTAGCTCGGCCACGTTGGCCTGACCAGCTCTCTCTTCTTACGTTGGAATTTTATCTGATATCGACACCTCCTACCCCCTAGGCCTATCACGCCTACCACCACCACGTCTGCATCCTGACATTCTAATATAGGTAACACAATTGATTAGCACATTTATAAATGTGCCAAAGCTAATTCTCACATGTCCTAATACGGTGGACAACAGATTCACTCCACATAAGCACCGAATCACATGATCACCAACGAATTTCCTTTTTAGATAACGATCGTTCCGCGACATTTCCAAAGTTCTAATTAGAAATAGCAGTGACCAAGTGCTCTTCTAATAGGACTTCTAGAAACTTGTAGACCAAATCAATATTTTAGAAATTAAATCTCATGCTCATTTAATCACATAAACATGTTATTACGTGGCATACCAGGTCTACCTTTAATATCATCTAGCGAGATAAACCCATGTGATAAAAACCACATCCCACGATCTCAAAGTATTCAAACTCGATAGCTTTGATACCAAGTTGTAACGCCCTGAAATAATAGCAGCAACCCACATCATAATATTCTGTAGAATAAATCACTAGCATTATATTTAACAATCCATTGATACTCCTTGATCATACAAAAGATGACATATGTGTGTATACATTTATAAATCCTAGATCCTGAACCAATAGCATATGACATGTGTACATGATTTGAAATAAAAGGAGAATCAAGTGAGTTTATGCCCTAATGGCTACATCTTTCCAAGTCAATGCTTGGGTACAACAAAATGAGTTCAACTCAATGCAATTAAAGCCCATGGCTTGTACAAATATAATTACACAAAGAAACAAAAGAAGCTCTTGACTCCAAGTCCTCTTAAGCTATGTCCTTGGTGGAGGCATATCATCAACACCTGAAAGTTGTTTTCCATATAAGGTGAGCCAAAACCTAGTAGAGATACTTTAACACAATGTATAAAACTTAACGAAGTCATAAGGTGAATGCATATGCATGCTATTTTTCAAACGTTTTACACTTCTATCTCAAAACAATGCAGTGCCAGGATTATATATCAATTCATGAAAAATATCTTTTTATATCAAAAAACAGGGCAGTAGAATACCGCTCGACCAAAAACAGTGACAAAAAACACCGCTTGAGCGCATTAAGATCCCCTCCTAGAAGTTTAGGTCTGCAAAAGACCGCTTGAGCGCAAGAAATACCGCTCAAGCGAAGATTACTCTACTCCCAGAAGTTTTGCAGACTTGTAAAAATACTAGGAGATCTCGAAGACCGCTTAAGCGAACAAGAAGAAAATCAGAAAACAACTCTTTTGAAAAACTACCTCCCAACCAACCAAACTCAACTAACAATAAGAGTACGAGGTTCTAAACAACAGTTAAAGATATGGAATTTCGGATCTAAGAACATGAAAATGGTCAGGTCTAAATCGGATCCGTTATACAAGCATATACTTATCAGATGAATGCACTCATAAGTCTTTTCTAGACATCTTAATGCTCAATTGGACAAGTGTGTGAGTTATTAACTCGTGTTCTGATACCACTCTATCATGACCCCGAACCTGCCCCTAGAGGTTTGGATCATGATCGGCCAGTAATCATGAGATTACCTACAGCCTCACACAGAATCAAATCATAGTTAATTATATGGGGCCAGAAGCGAAAGTAAAATTATAAAATTCCATCCAATGAGCCATGCATATATGGAATAAACAAGACATTTATGCGTTAATAACTCACAATCAAACAACACATATTGTTCATACATTCATTCCAGACTTCAAGTACAAAGACTTAACATAGAAGTATCAATCATGATCTTACATAACTCAAGCTCCTTAAAGACAAAAAATGGTTAAACATGACCGGAAAAAATAAAACAAAAGACAAAAGCCTCTTCTGTGGGGTGCTCCATGGTTGACATCACAAAACTTGGTTAAACACCGAACATCTCTAAGGCTGGGCATTTTGCTGCTCACGTACATATATGTAACAGAGTGAGCTAAAGTCCAATGAATAACATCTAAGTAAAGAGGTTATATAAATGAGTTCTAATATTTAATGTAAATAACTCCATACTCAAATTCTTGTCATAACGGAACAACCTTGGGTCCAACATATATCATAAGTTCAAAACAAACAGATCATACTTGGCGAAATGACCTTGGGTTCAATCATTTATAGCTATATAATGACCATTGGATCAACTCATAACAGATATTCTGACTTATCAAATATTCGAAACGACCTTAGATTCTTTTATCAAATATACAGAACAACCTTAGGTCTATTTCAATTATACAGAACAACCTTAGGTCCATCATATTCATTTGTATCTCGTCAATCACATTCACAGATATCATATCAATCACACAAATAGAAGGCTTATTCATATCACAAAACCATAAGTTCGAAAAAGCATATCAATACTGGAACATTTAGAAAATAACTTATATGAAAATATCTTTACTAAGACATTACTCACAGTGGTTTGGTTGTTGATACCATTTTGCGGATAAACCTACATATCACATAAACATGTACACACTCTGAGGCTTTTTGCTTAATCAAATCATTCTTAACTTGTTCACCTCTCTTTTGTCAAGTTCTTACTCATTACTTCATTTAAGAGGCTCAATTTGAGCCTAAGAATGCTTAGGAAGGAATAGGAATGCAAATGTCATGAGAATACGACTTTTCAAAATAAGATGAAATAGAGCACTTCGCTCGAGCGAACGATATGGTCTGTAAAAGTACTGGATGGTTCGAATGTAGGCTCGACGATCGCTCGAGCCAAAATGCAACGCACTGAGGTCACTCGAGCGAACTCTTGGTCACTCGAGCGATTTGTAAAACTTCTAGATTGTCAGAATCTAGGCTTGATGGTCGCCTGAGCCAACATGGAAATGTAATGAGGTTGCTCGACTAGACACTTGGTGGAATTCTTGGTTTTCCATAACAGAATTTGAGCTTAAAAACGCATGTTCAAAGTGTAAAGGCTTGCATGACATGTTCTTAACCATACATATACTTCCAAAAGCATGGATACAAAACCAATTTTCAAATTCCAAGCTCAAAACGTCATGGTTGAAACCCAAATTCTCATGTATGTATCATTTAACTTCTAATTCTCTTCCAAAACTCACAAAACAAGAAATTCAACTTCAAAATCCTATGAATTATGGATGTATGTATAATTCAAGTCTCAATTCAAGTATAGATGACAAAAATCATGCTAAAAAATGTTAGAATTCTATAAAATCATGCATGCATATATGGATTACCTTCAAATTCATCAACTTTTAGTTCAATTACTGTGTTTAATCATATAATCTCATTAATTTACATAGTTGGTCACTTTAATTCATGAATTAAGAGTTAACTACATACCTGAAGTCTTCAATTGAATCCAATTTAGCAAGAATTTGAGTTCGTCTATACGATTCTTCAATCCTTAAAGCAAAATCTCCAAGTTCTCTTCTCTTCTCTCTCTCTCTCTCTCTAAAAATGTTCTCACCCTCTCTCTAGAATATAACTCAGCAGAATTTTCGAGCTCCCATGAGTAATTAGCTTCAACATAGCATATATATATACCTAGTAATTAGCTTAGACTAATTAAGTAAGCTTGACGTTAATTAATCTCACTTAATTCTAATTGATTTAACCTAATTAATTTAAGGGCAAACTTCTTTACCTCCTTATGGTTTGAGCCGGGTGTAGATTACCCCCCTAACATTCAGATATCACCACATAACCCCCACGTGGTTTATGGACCAAAGCGCACATCTAACTTCTATTAATAGCAATGGTAAATTGACCTTTATACACACCCTTGTCTTCTTCATCCTTTCATCTAACTTATGTTCTTCTTGCATCTTCTCTCTTATATTAAAGCAACCATGGCATCAATCATCACTGCCAATGACCACCTCCATTCTTCTTTATTCTCATTCTTTTCTCTTCCCACTCCTTCACTCTAGCATCACCGCCTTACACTCTATCCACTACAACTACCTGTGTCATTCCTATTCACCGCCAACGATGGCACCTAGCACCATCTAATTTCTCAGTTATGGCACCTACTGCAATCATAATCTATTCACCCCAATAAATTTGTTGAATTTTTCTGTTTGGTTATATGTATTATACATGTACACATGTAAATAAGTATATGTGTATATATATATGTATAGTATAAATGTAATTAAACTAGAGACTAGAACTGGGTTACAAATTAGAAATTAAGTTATAAAATTAGAATTATTTGGATTAATATTTGGTTTTAGTATGTACCAAATCGTAGCAACCTTCAAATTGGGACATTTTTGTATTACTTATTTAGTAGCAGTGGTTTAGAGAAGAGAACAGAGGGGAAATGTTGAGGTTCGTTTGGTATGTGCTGTTGGGAGGGTAAGTTGTTGTGTTTGAGCATGTATATTATTATATTGATAAGTTGGGGCAGCTTTGGTTTTGTTGAGGATAATCAAGCAAATAAAAAAGGAAATAAAGAAAATGGCTCTAGAGATATGATGGATGGGTGGTGGGTTCATGATGGTAATCAAAACTCTATGGTTATTGTTAGTGGAGCCCCATGTAGATACTTTTCTGGGGTTTAATTTATTAGAAACATACTAGCATGAATAGAAAGCGCTGGTGGAAAAGAAATGGAGTACAGAGAGAGAGGAAAAAACAATGGCATTCTTTGGTAAATTTGAAGACGTATAAAGGGAATTTTCGTCCTAAAAGTAGACATCTAGACAGAAAAACTAATGGTGCATTTTAGTCTATAAACCACGTGTGGGTTATGTGGTGATTTCCGAATGTCATGGGGGTAATTCGCACCTGGCCCAAACCACAAGGGGGTAAAATGAAGTTTGCCCTTAACTTAATTTGAATCAAATTTTAATCAAACCTCCCAATAGGCTCTAAAAATTATGACATCCTAATTAAATTTGTCAATTTTGATTTATGAAGTCATTAAGACCTTCAATTTCAAATTTAAAGTAGAAATCATAATAGATAATTCATTAATAAACAAATATGCATTCAAATACACATTAAACACATAAATAACATTCAAAATTAAATAGATAAAAGCATGTTACATAATGGGGTTGTCACACTTGTATAGAGAGGATTTGGGTTTGGTGAGAGAATTTGTATTTTGGATTTGGTGAGCTTAGTTTTTTGTAAGAGATTGTTTTGTTACCAATGTAGCTCATCGAAGCATTGTTCTTTTTTGCTAGTGGAAACCTTCTCTTTGTGACTGTCCGTAAACGTAGGCTTAGGCCGAACCATGTAAATCTTGGTGTCTTATTAGTTTGTGGTTGTTTCTCTCTCTTGGATTTGTATGGTTCTTCTAGGACATATTCGAAGCCAACAACTATTTTGGTGTGGGTGGATTTTCTAGCGGCTCTCCGCGCAAAAAATACCTATATACGTGTATTTTATGTAACTCAGTGACTGTAACCCTAAGTTTAATTTACAGAGATGAAGATTCATGAATTCCATGGCTTGTTTTTTTTTGCTATCTTTCTTCCTTCCTTTCTCTTTCACGATTTCCCTATTTCTCTTTTTTTCTTACTTTGTTTTCTTTTCTTTCTTTCTAATATACTAAATATATATATATATATATATAGGCTATATTATTATATAAAACTAGTGGTCAAGGGCACACGCAATGCGTGTGCAAATTCAGAAGAAGTTATATTATGCTACATTTTTTTAATAATATATATGTATCATGAGTATAATATAATGTATTGTAATATAACATTTGATTTTAATATATTTCATAAATACAATATGTACAACATGATATATATATATATATATCAATGGAAAAATTACTCATAAATCCCATTTGGAGAAAAGTTATTCCATTTAGTTCTAGAAGTTTTCTTTCAAACCAATTAGTCCTTTTTATTCTTAGTATGTTGTATTTCCTTGATTTGAGGGTTTGAAAGTTTATTTGTTTGCCCTTGTGTGTGATTTTGTTTGGATTTTTTCCCTAATGTTGGGTGTGCGTGGGTAAGGTAGGTTTTTACGTTTCTATTTTTTTTTCTTTTTTTGGGATTTAGTACAGTGATTTGTAGGTGGATGATGTTACCCAATTTGTGGTGTTATTGGTATGGTGTTTGTTCCTTTTTGTGGTGTTCATCCCTATTGTAACATTGACATTAATTAACATCCAAACGTAACACTAATGTAACACATAAAAAAAAATCCTTACTGTACGTTTCCCAAATGTAACACTCCTAAAAAATTCCATAGTGTAACACTCTAAAATAACACACAAAAAAATCTCTTATTGTAACACTTTAATGTAACACACAAAAAAACTTCTTAGTGTATTTTTCCCAAACGTAATACTTTAATATAACATACAAAAAAAACTCCTTAATGTAACACTCTAATGTAACACACACAAAAACTCCTTAGTGTAACACTCTAATGTAACAGACAAAAAAACTTCTTGATGTACTTTTTCTAAATGTAACACTCTAATATAATATTATAAAAAAATTCCTTAGTGTAACACTCTAATGTAACACATAAAAACTCCTTAGTGTAACATTCTAATGTAACACACAAAAAAACTCATTAATATACTTTTTCCAAACATAACACTTCAATATAACACTCGAAAAAAATTCCTTAGCGTAACACTTTAATGTAACACGCAAAAAAACTCTTTGGTATACTTATTCCAAATGTAACGCTCTAATGTAACGCAAAAAAAAAAAAAATTTAATATACTTTTCCTAAATGTAACACTCCAGTGTAACACTAAAAAAAAAAAAAAAGTGAAATTCTTCAAACCATTCCAAAAGAAGTACAAATATTCCTTAGTAAGTTTTGAACTAATGTATAATTTCAAACTGTAAGTGTTACATTTGAAAAAAGTAAACTAAGGAGTTTTTTTAGTATTTTGTGTGTTACATTGGAGTGTTACGTCTGAGATTACACTGACTGAAGTGTTACATTTGGGAAAAGTACACTAAGGAATTATTTATTTATTTATTTATTTTTACATTGGAGTGTTACGTTTAAGAAAAGTACACCAAAAAATATTTTTAAGTGTTACGCTGTTACGTTTGGAAAAAGTATACCAATGAGTTTTTTAGTGTGTTACATTGAAGTATTACGTTATTGGAGTGTTACATTAGAGTTTAGGTTTTTATTCGTAATGTCTGATTTGTTCTAGAATGAGGGAAAATTCAAAACTTCTATTGTGCAAATTGCCCCAAATGTGTAATTTTACATTTTGAGAAGTTCACTTTTATCCCTAAAAAATTAAATCCAAATATGTAAGTGACTACCCTTTTATATAATTTCCACTTTAATAGGACCTTTGGGTTTATAAGAAAAAAGAGAGGACTAAACTGTTCACAAGATCACATTTTGGGATTTATAGGTGTTTTACCCTGTTGAATTTTTTTTGTCCCCAATAGCACAATGTGGCAAAGCAGCTTGAATTTTTTTTTTATAATAATAATGAACAAAATTAAATTATAAAAAGAAAAAAATAAACAATTACTGAGATGTGGTTTCATATAAATAAATAAACAATCACTAATGTGGAGAAGTGGTTTGGAAATACTTTAAGATCCAAATGGACGTTCTTGATCCTCTGATTGCTACCTGAAAAAGGATGAATACTTCGGTCGGGGGTGCTGGAATTAGCGCTCTGATGAAAAAGTTAGTTCTCTCTCAAGTTTACTTCTATGTCAAGTTATTTCATCTATTCTCACATACATCTCTTTGGTTGATGTTCCTCTATTTATATTACCTTCTGGGCCCAAGGGTCGGACCCACTCTTAATCTCATGCATGATTGCTTACTTGGCCTTCCGATTGTGTGCTGGTTCCTACTCGGCTCCTTACATAGCCGATTTGTATATTTGGCTTCAAGAGCCTTTGGACAAAGCTGAATTGTCTTTGGCCTGATGTCTTCAAAATTTCTTGGCCTTCCTTAGTATATTATATTCGGCCCCCACAATTGCCCCCCAAACATCTAACTAACGCCAATTAGTCAGCATGTTTGGTTTTATATATGGAAAGTCAAAAATACGGAGCGTCAGAGTGACCACGATTTAGAAATCATTATAGTTTCTTGCCCCTTCGTACACGTTGTTCATTTAATGCGATATGAAACCGTGCTGTCCCTTCGAATATTTTTTGAATATGCAAGGCTCTTTGGTTGTGTCAGTAGACACCCCATTTTTGACCGACCTTAAGACTTGGACATCATCGTTTGTGCACCCGATGATTGTGCATGCTTGTGCTCAGTTTGAGTGCTCGAAGCTCTTGGCGGAACGCCTTGTCTTTGAGCCTCTAAACTCTCTGTGTTTTGGCCTTGTTTTTGGGCCAAACCTTGGTACCCCTTGCCTGGAGGGAGGAAAGGCTCTGTCGGCCACTGCTAGCCTTTGTCAGCCACTTTTTCCTCTTGTTGGCCATCTAGGGTGGCCGGTCGGCCACCTAAAGTGGCCAACGGCCATTTTTCTCCTTTTTCAGATATTTTGTGTGCTAGTTGTGCCAGCTTTTGATCACTGAAGCCATCCTCCATACACGTGGAGGGATGGAAACAAGCTTTTGGGTTGCTTTTCTATATAAGGGGAGATCTCCTCCCCCATTTTGAGGGTTCAAAAAATTAGGAGCAAATTTTTACTCTCCCTCTAGAATCCTCTCTCTCTTCCTATTTAGTGCTTGAAAGTGAGTTTTCTTCACATATTTGCCTACAACCTCTTAACCAAAAGACTACCTTGTTGCTGAGGTGCTTGGAGGTCTTATTTAGGTTGTTGAATGCTAGTTTTGGCTCAGAAGTTGCTGTTTTGCTGCTGTGCTTCAAGGGTAAGGCTTTATCCTTTTTAAAGCTTTATTTTGTTGCTTGTTTGGCCAACTTTGCATTTTGTTTTTGGCCTAGTTTTCAACAACAAAAACCTCTGTTTTTAAGGTCTAAAAGTGGTGGTTTAAGACACTTTTGGAGTTAGGGGTGGTCCACCATCTTTTGTAGCTTGTTTGCTAAGAGTTATGCCATCTTTTAAAGCTTTTCAAACACCCTATTTTTGGCCTTTTAACCACTGAATTCCAGGGGAATTTAAGTGGTAGAAAGTTGGTTTTGAGGTCCCAAGTAGGAGGGGGTGGCCTCCCTTCCTTATGTTTTGTTTGTATATGTTGATGGCCTAATAAGTGAGCTTCTATTTCTACCTTTTTGAAGCTTAGTTCAAGCATGTTTTAGGCTTTATTTTGACCTGTTTTAACTATGTTTTTGGCTGGTAGGGTCAATTCTTGCTCGCTTTTTGTACTTTTAGTGCAATCTTGCTCACTAGCCTTGCATGCCTAATAAGTTAGCCTATCATCTTAGCTTGTGTTAGCTCCATATCAGCATGCTTTTGCCCATGTTTTGTCATGCTTTAACTCAGTTTGGAGTGGTCTTGGTCATATGACTCATGCTTTGTATAGTTATAGTGCAAATGCCTTTACTAGCATTGTGTTTTAAGGCCTCTAGCATGCTTTGTTTGTGATGTTTGCATGGTATAGCATCATTTAGCATGTGATTTCAGTACATATACCTTTGTCACACTCTCATTTCTATCACTCTTTCATTGCTTTTGAGAGTTGTGCTTTGATGCCTTGTTTGTGAGCCAACAAGTGAGCATGCTTTTCTTGCCTTTTGTGCCTAAATTTCAGCATGTTTTGGCTACTGGTTTAGCATGTTTAAGCTCTTTCTAGGGCTGGTTTGGTCTTTTAAGCTTGATAATGCATGCCCCTAGTGTAGTGCTCTTCACTAGTTTAAATGCTTTTGGCTTTTACCATGTTGTGCATGTGTTGCTTGCATGTTTAGCATTCTTTTTCATGCCATCTTAGCACTGAAATTCTACAATCTCCCTCATTTCTTCACTTTTGATTTGTTTTGAGGGTTGGTTAACCTTATGCATGTGTTTAAGCTTGAGATAGAGCTTATGCTCAACGACTTTAACTCTCTTTTGAGGGTTCCGCCTAGCCAAAGGCATGATCTCTCTTATGTCTTAAACCATCATTTGGTTGACCCTTCTCTCATTAGAGGACTTTCACATTGGACTTAACCAACTAAAGAATGGCTTGGTAATGCTAAAATGTGTAAATAAAATTGCATCAAGTAAAACATGACTAAGATAAGCATGTTGTTTGCATTGCATGTGTTTGGATCGGACGTTAATCCAAACACAAGAAATGTGAGACGTTTCATACTCAAAGTGATGAAACGTGTCACGTTTCTTGGTCGCCAACACCCTTGATCATGCATGATAGGGTGGTGGCCATTTGAGTCTTATGTGTGCATTCATGAAGCTTGTACAAGCTTGGTCCTTAGGCCATCATGCATGAAAATGCTTGATTGGTGGCTTGAGAGCCGAGTGCCATATTCCTTTGAGCTTGAGACATGATACGGAGGTAGCAGTACATACATTTCCTTGCAAATACATTACTTTGCCTCTGTTGCTCTTTGTTGCAGCAAAAAAAAAAGCCTGGAAAAATAGGTGGCCGACTGGCCACTTGCAATGGCCGACCGGCCACATGCACTAGCCGACCGGCCACCGATTCAAAGGTTGTCCAATGTGTTCATGTGTTGGAGCAGAGGCAATCTGGAATGTTGGTTCGATGTTTAGCAATCAAGGTGAGTGCAAACAGAGACAACCGGTGGCAAGGCGATGAATTTTCAAGAGGAAGCCAAACGAGCATGCATGTCTCCCTTGCCCGCGAGGCCAATTCATTGCTTTATTAGCTAGTTGTAGTTGATTATTACAAGTGTTGTAATTAATTAGCTTAATTCGTTTTGTAATATTTTAATTAGCTTAGCATAGCTAGTTATTCAATTGTGTTGTAATAATTAATTAGCTAGAATAGTTAATTAGTTGGTTTGTAATAATTAGCGTAGCTAGTTAGCTTATTTATTCAGACCCTCCTTCGAGAGGGCACAATGTTGTAATAAGTGTGTGTGTGGGAGTGCATGTCTTCCAACCCTACATCAGTCTCCCTTTTATTTATCCGCTTTCAATGGTTAGATTAGGGATCATTTTCAATTAGCATACCTTATGCTTGCATGTTTGCATCATTCATTTGTATTGCATGTACCGGGCTCGGTGCATCAGTCAAACTGCATTGTATTTCAATACACTTCTTTGAATACATGTTATCAATTTGTTGCATTCATATGCCATGGTAGATAGCCGAGCCTATTTAGTTGCATTATTGCATGCGTTGCATTAGGCATCTTAACATAGTTATGATCATGCATATTTCTAACTAATTTTTGTTTTGGCTTGGAGTACACTGTAAGTTTTACGCTTTAGCATACTTGCATGAGTGTGAGTGTTGCCATGTTTAGCATGCTTGCCATGAGGCTATTTACTTAAGTGATTAAACTGCATGAATACCTGTGGATGAAGACTTCATTGCTTGAATTGGAACAATTCATCAAATATGAGTTTTAAACCCACTTTGCGATGTGGCAAATCATCACGTTTTAAGCCCACTTGAGGGTGGCAAATCAGCACTTTAGCCCACTTGAGGGTGGCATTTTCAAACCATTTTCAAAAGCAAACATGGGTTGAATTCATTCCAATTCTTGCGATTTTAGTCTATACTTGTATGCTGTGTGTATCACATAGTAAAGTTAGCTAATAACCAGAATAAAAACACATGTGTTTATAAAATAACATAACATATCATGATAGTAGAGGCCGATCTTTAATCGGGCAAGCGGGGGTGCTCATTTCAGGACCTTTCCCTCTTGTACCCAAGTTCCCAAGCTCGAGGCAACTTTGGTGATGACGGACACGTGGCCTTTAGCACGAGTCAGGGTTTCCTAAATTTTTCAAAAACAAAATGTTTAGGTGGCGACTCTGTAATCTGGTAAAGCAGTCCATGTTTGGCGCTTTTTGATTCAAAATCGATTTTCCAAAATTGATTGTCAGATTTGGACTCTTTGGTATTTATCAGTCTCGCATTGCACTTTGTGAGATTAGATTCAGAATCGTGATAGGAGTCCGAACTGTAGGAGGCCAATTCGCGCCTCTCCGAAAGGGGGCGCGCGAAGAAAGTCGAGTCCACAGCGTCTTAGCATCTCTTTTTCATTTCATGACCTCTGCAACTTCCATTTGCTCCCCATTGTCCTTCTCTATCTACCCTATAAGTTCTTCTCTTCTTTGTATTTCTTCCTCATTCCAACTCCCATTTTCTTCTTTGTTTTTAGTTTAGCGTATTTTCTATTTTGACTCGGATGACGAAACATTTGAAAGCTCTTCTTTCTACAGACCGTGTGTTCTGCTTTTCAACGCCACTTTTCCAATCCAGATGACGTCCATCTGTCACTTGTGGCAGATAGCGTAGTTGACATGGAGAGGACTGATGCGAGTACGATCATCTTTTCCCTCATGTCAATCGTTGAGGGCGGAGTCCGTTTCCCCCTTCACCCGTTTTTGAGGGCCGTTCTTCACTACTGGGGTCTACTCCCTTCACAACCTAACGTAAACTTTTATTGAATCATAATGGGAATAGTAAAATTAAATTGTCGACTTAGGATTAATCTAGGAATCCCTGCTATTCGGCATTGTTATGCCTTAGCGAAATCTTCTGGTCGGCAAGGACGCCATTTTCTCAGGGCCAAGGACATCGACCACCTTTTGGTGACTATACTTGCCTGCTCTAGTAAGCGTGTTAATGACGTCATGGTCGTTGTCCGAGGCAACTGAGAATTTGGCAAAGGCAAAGATCACCTAGATCTTGTGCCTAGACAAAAAGGCGAACCAGGTGGCCATACAGTCTTATTTCTTTCCGCATTTCTTATACGTTCATTCGACTTAGATTCCATGTACTAATCGTTTCACTTGTGCAGGTAACGATTTGAAGAAAATACTTGTTTTGGCCGACAATGCTGTGCTTCAGCAAGTCAAAACCACGCTAGATATCTTTGGTTGTTCCAACCTTCAAAAACAAGGGCGGGCCACCCATATACTATTGCGATACGAACCAACATATGCTACTTTTTCGGCTGCGGATCACATTCTGATTCCGAGGGGCGAAAAGCAACTCATGACACTCATTTTCCCAAACTACAAGAGCCTTAGCGACATTGGTCCTAAAGGTTCGGATTTGGAGCCAGGTGGTGAAGTCGACGATCAGGTTGCCAAACAACCAAACCGAGCCGACTTGGAGGAAGTCGACGCAGCTCTTAATTTGGCTTTTGAGGAAGTCAACATCAACCCCCCATCCACTTCAGGCCAAATTAACAAATCGTTAGAAGACGATATTTTCACTGATTTAGGAGACCTTGCTGGCACGGATCCTAAAAACATAGCTGGGGAATCGCTTACACAGATGGCCAGAAGAAAAAATGCCGAGAAAATGGCAGCTCGAAGAAGGGCCGAAGCTGCCAGATTTGAGCCCCCACCACCTGTTCAGACTGAATCTTCTCAACCGGCTCCGGTTGAGGCTGAATCTTCTCCACCTGCTCCTGTTAAGGGAATGGAGCAAGTTGTTGTAGCCGAGTTGGTCATTGAACAATCGGACGACCTGGTGGCCAAACAAAGGGGGAAAAAACGCCCCGCTGAGATTGAAGTCGATTCTTCTAAAAACTTAGTCGATAAGCGGCCACGCACAGAAGAATCGCAGGATTTGACGACGCCATTTATCATCCAACCTAGAATAAAGAACGCGCCAGTTTCGGCTGATGCGTTAGCTTTAAAGGACCCTGTCGTGGCCCTAAGCGTGGCCTTATCAATTTCTTTGCCAATAGACAGGGTTGCGTTCTGTGCAGAGCCGAATGTGGTGTCGATAGCGCTAGCTGCTCAATCGGCGATATTGGTACATAATTGACGTTCTTATTTCGTTTCTTTTTATGCCGATTAACTTACGTATGTTTTGTTTCAAGCGGCGAGCAGAATTGCAAAAATCAGCTGCCGTCACTATGATATCGTCTAGCAAATCAGCTTACTTAAAGCCGAGATTGAAACCGAAAAGGGTAAGGCTAAAGAGGAGTTGGCTGAATTGGCGGTGGCATCTCTCAGGGCTGACTCTGAAGCTAGAAAGGCAGAGGAAGAGCGAGCGAGGGCGAATGCTAAGGAAGAGAAGGCTAAACGCTCCAATCTTCTCAAGATAGCCACCGAGGGTAGAGCAAACGCGAGTGACAAAGCACTCAAGTTGGCCAAGGAGGCGATTGCGAAGCTGGAGGTCAATTTGGAAAAATCGAAGAAGGCAAAAGAGATCGCCGACTCCGAGGTTTCTAAAGCATTCGATGTCGGCGAGAACGCGACCTTGGAAAAATATGTGGAGGAAGTACCCAAATTTGAAAATCGGGGATTCAAACTGGGCTGACTTAAAGCCCTGGCGGTCGCTAATGTGGTATTGGAGCAACCAATTCCATACGAGCAACTAGAGGTTGAGCCGCTGGAGTCTGACCTTGAAGAATAAGTAGTGTTAATGTAATTTTGTTTTTTGTTTGGTATTTTCTTGTGTAGTTTTTTTGTAGAATTTTGCTTATTTTGTTTAGAAGTTATTTGTAAGGCAGTTTTCATATGTAAAATGACGATTGTTTGTACTCAATTTATTAATAAAAATCACATTTTTGTCTCTTTTTTGTGTGTGCTAATTAACAGCTAAGTAGGACAGTGCAACACCATTTGGCGATAAATAATTTGCATTAAAGGCCAAAATAATGCAAGACAATGTATCCCGATTTGGCTATAAAATAATGCAAGACAATGTATCCTAATTCGGTTATAATATAGTATGTCAGATTAAATATACGACCCGGTGATAAACTCGTATGCCGAGTTCAATCGTACATTTGCCCGGATGGATAAGTCGAAGCCGAATAACATATATCACTTGTACCGTAACCTTCTGCTGAATAAAATATTCAGCTCAAAGCTAAACGTCTAGCCAAATGGGGTAATGTATTGTCATTCGACTATCTCATCAGGTGCCGAATATAGTGATATATTTGCCTTTGCCCCATTTGGGCATGGCGTTCCAAATACCGAATAAAACATATGGCGTGTGCTAGTTGGAGGTCGTTCCAACGCCGAATAACATGTGTCACTTGCAACGTGTAACCTTATCCTCTAAATAAAATATTTGGCTCAAAACTAAACGTTTGGCCAAATGTGGTAATGTATTATCATTCGACTATTTCATCAGGTGCGGAATATAGTGATGTATTTTCCCTTACCCCATTTGGGCATGGCGTTCCAAGTGCCAAATAAAACATATGGCTTGTGCCAGTTTGGACATGTTTCAAACCCTACCACAGACGGGGGGTTAACTACGGGGCACATCGAAAATGCTGCATCCGTAATTAATGAACGAGGTATCTAGTATTTAAGAAGTTCCAGGCATTATGGAACAAATCTGGCACAAACGACGATAATCGATAGTCGATAATCGATAATTTAAGGAAGAGTAGAAACTTAAGATAGGCCATAAATGTCTCAGAGACTGTTCTTCAATAGTAAAGGAAAAGTAAGAAGTTTGGCTGAACTGGACGCTAAAATGCATCACCGTTGTTGGAGGCAAAGCTCATAGGACGGGAGATGTAACAGCGGAGGGGAGAAAGAGACGTTGGTCACCCAGACGTCGGAGCAGGTCCCCCAGAAGAGGTGATGCAATAAAGTCACCCAGGGATGGGGTGCAGTAATGAGGGGGATCAAAGAGTCATATCGCTGGTCATAGCGCTGCACGGAGTGAGCCGAGCAGACCTCCGCGCCCGTTGAGCTTTTCGATCTTTTTTGGGAAAAATCCAATGATTGAAGCGAACTCAAAAGTCTGTGATCCCAACGTGGCAGTGGAGTTCGCACGACGAATATTTCTGCCAAAGGTGTAGCAGTCGCTCGTCAACTGTGGTGATTACGAGGGAAGGTATACATGGGTCGATCCAAGGACTTTACAACGTGTATGAAATCGGTATGCACCTGCGTGAAGCGAAAAGATAGCTTGAGCAAAAGGAAGGGTGCATTTAAGATTTGGAGCGCCATGCGAAAAAAGCCGAGAATGAGCTAAGAAATGCCAAAGCGGCTGAGACGCAATCGGCGTGTGCCGCTAACCCGATTGTCATAGACAGAGTCAACCAGTGCCTGCTTGATCATGCTATGGCCGATAAAGAGACGACTAACATGTTTGCCAAAGAGGCTATAAGGACTCAGGCTTATGAAGAAGGCTTTTATGACGGCCGAAAAGTCGATATTGAAAGGACAAAGGAAAAATTGGCAGAAGATATCTGTCGATGCGAGAACCGCAGCTTCAAGCACGGTTGGGTTGGGCCCTTACAAGCCGCCAGCGTGGATTCGGCATCACCACTATTTCAAAATTACAAGTTTCCTTTCAAAGCTTACGACGCCGAAAAGACCGACGACGAAAGGGACGCCAAGCCAGAGAAGACTTAGATATTAAGAAACACATTATTTGTAATTTTAAATTTGTCCAACTCTTTGGTGAAAATAAATAAATATTTATTATACTACGTTGTTTAATATTTGTATCAATTCGTATGATAATTGCGTATTTGCAGGCCCTCAGCAGCTGTATTGCTAAATACTCGGCCGTTTATGGCCACGTAGTAGGTTCGCTCCGAATTCTGAGGCTTATTCAGCCCAAACGTGATATCCACGAAGGGCGCTTCGAATTTGCAGGCTTTGCATTGGCTAATCGTCATTCACGAAGGGTGCTCCGAATTTGGAGGCTTATTTGGCCCAAACGTGATATCCACAAAGGGCCCTCCGAATTCGGAGGCTTTATGTTGGCCAATTGTGTCATTCATGAAGGGCGCTCCGAATTTAGAGGCTTATTCGGCCCAAACGTGATATCCACAAAGG
The DNA here is from genome assembly GCF_055761805.1 of Camellia sinensis. NCBI lineage: Eukaryota > Viridiplantae > Streptophyta > Magnoliopsida > Ericales > Theaceae > Camellia > Camellia sinensis. The sequence goes on along the minus strand of NC_138968.1, from coordinate 92,554,866 downwards.
GCGCTCCGAATTTGGAGGCTTTGTGTTGGCCAATCGTGTCATTCACAAAGGGCGCTCTGAATTCGAAGGCTTATTCGGCCCAAACGTAATATCCACGAAGGGCGCTTCGAATTCGAAGGCTTTGTGTTGGCCAATCATGTCATTCATGAAGGGCGCTCCAAATTTGGAGGCTTGTTCGGCCCAAACGTGATATCCACGAAGGGCACTCTGAATTCGGAGGCTTTGTGTTGGCCAATCATGTCATTCACGAAGGGCGCTCTGAATTCAGAGGCTTTGTGTTGGCCAATCGTGTCATTCACGAAGGGTGCTCTAAATTCGAAGGCTTTGTGTTGGCCAATCGTGTCATTCACAAAGGGCGCTCCGAATTCGGAGGTTTATTCGGCCCAAACGTGATATCCACGAAGGGCGTTCTGAATTCGAAGGTTTTTCATCATTCTACCAATATTAACGAGAGGTTGATAAAAAAGGAGAATGCATTACGGAATTTGTAGACGAGTACGTGTTAGCATATCAACAAAAATTAGAAACAAACTAGCACGCCGAGTACGTGTTAACATATCAACAAAAATTAGAAACAAACTAGCACGCCATGCAGGTTGGCTTAATGGTAAAATTTATGCAAGTGTGTGGAATTCCATGGTAGTGGTAAACTTCTGCCACTCATGTCCGAAAGCCGGTACCCCCCTGTTCCGGCAATTAAGTCAATCTGATAAGGGCCGTCCCAGTTGGGGCCTAATTTTTCATCTACTGGATTCTTGGTGGCAGGCAGGACTTTCTTGAGGACTAGTTCTCCAGGTGTATAATGCCGTAGCTGCACTCACTGGTTATACAATTTGGCAAGTTGTTGCTGATATCGCGCCATGCACGCAAGAGCACGATCTCGGCGTTCCTCAATCAGAGTTTAATCTAGAGCCAACATCATATCATTACGGCCCATTTCAAAAACCTTGGATTTCAACATGGGTAGGCCGATCTCAAGGGGGATAATTGTCTATGTTCCAAAGCACAAAGCGAATGGCGTTTTCCCAGTAGATTGTCTTGGAGTAGTACGATGAGCCCACAATACGCTGGGCAATTCTTCGACCCACTTGCCTTTGGCTTTTTCCAGCCGTTTCTTGATGCCATCCAAGATCACTTTATTGGAGGCCTCTGCCTAACTGTTGCTTTGTAGGTATGCCGGTGAGGAAAAGTAGGGCTGTATACCGTATGTGTTGCATAATTCTCGATAGACGCCACAATTGAATTGGGTGCCGGTGTTTGAGATAAGTGCTCTTCGTATACCGAATCGTGTTATGATGTTTTTCCATACAAAATGTTTAACATCAACATCTCGAATATGTGTTAGTGTCTCCGCTTCAACCCATTTTGTGAAATAATCTATTACAACGATCAAGAATCGCTTGTTCCTTGGAGCCCGTGGTAATGGTCCGACCATGTCAAGTCCCCATTGAGCGAATGGCCAAGAACTAGTAATGGAGTTCATTTCTTCGGTAGACAGATGAGTTAAAGGGAAAAACTTCTGGCATTGTTCGCACTTCTTTACGTAGTTCTCGGCATCTGATTGCATGGTCGGCCAATAATACCCCCGTGTTACGGCTCGGTGGACCAATGAGCACCCTCCAATGTGAACGCCACAACTACCCTCATGTATTTTGGCCAGGAGTTCCTTGACCTTATCTGGGTGAACGTATTCCAAATATGGCCCAGAGAGAGATTTTTTTAAAGCTTTCTATGAGGATCCAGGTAGTATCGCAGGGCTTTATTTCGCAGCTTGTGGGCTTTTTTCTTATCCATCGGGAGCTATCTGATGAAAGGAATGCAACGATAGGGTCCATCCAACTAGGTCCTGGTTCAATAACGTTAACCTGAATTGGTTTAGAAGAGGTGATGCTTGACTCTGGAATGAACCCTATTTCGATTGTTCATTTGATTTCTGAGTTGATGGCAGAGGCTAAGCAAGCAGGGGCATCTGCATGTGTATTTTGATCTCGAGTTATCTGATTCAATTCGTGGTGGTCAAATTTCGTAAGTAAGGAATTCGCCGTTTTTATGTAAGTTGCCATGCGGTCATTTTTGGCTACATATTTCCCTTTCAGCTGGTTGATGACTAATTTCGAGTCACAGAAGACAAGTAGCCGCCGTGCACCAAGGTGAAGTGCGTTACAAAGGCCGGTTAGCAATGCTTCATATTCAACCTTATTATTTGATGCATCAAAGCCCAGTTTGACCGTCTTCTCAATTATTGCCCCTTCGGGGGTCATGATTACTACACCTGCCCCGCTGCCACATTGATTAGATGATCCATCACAGTATAGATGCCAAATATCTCCAACATATATTCGCCAATTGAATTTAGGCTGCACCTAATCGGACTCGAGGTCGGCATGGCATCCCACGAACTCGACTACAAAGTCGGTAAGCACTTGACCTTTGATGGTGGTTCTAGGCAAAAATTGGATATTATATCGGCCGAGTTCCAAAGCCCACTTGGAGACCCGCCCTGATGCTTTCGCATTGCGCATCACTGACCAGAGAGGATAGTTTGTTAATGCCCCTATGGTGTGAGCTTGAAAATAGTGCATCAATTTTCTTGCAGCCACCACAAGAGCAAGGATGAGCTTTTCCAGTGGTAGATATCACGTTTCGGTGTCGACCATGGCCTTGCTTACATAATAAATTGGTCGCTGTTCCCCGAGTTCTTCTTTTAGTAGCACGGTGCTAACCGCCCTATCGGATATTGCCAGGTACAAGATGAGCGGATCACCTGCCAATGGAGTTTCCAAGAGTGGTACAGATCGAAGATAAGTTTTCAAGTCGTCTAGCGTGGCCTAGCACTCGGGGGTCCATTCAAACGCTTTGCCCTTCTGAAGTGTATGGAAAAATTATCGGCAGCGATCTGAAGAACGGCTGATAAACCTATTCAGGGCGGCGGCCATCCCTATCAACTTCTGAACTTCTTTGACTAATCTAAGGAAGCCGAGTTATAGAATTGCTATGATTTGTCTCGGATTGGCCTCTATTCCGCGATGGTTGACAAAGTAGCCAAGAAATTTGTCGGATCCGATGCCGAATGCGCATTTCAAGGCATTCAGTTTCATCTTGTACTTTCAAAGGATGCTAAAAGTCTCTGATAAATTGGCTAAATGGGAGTGCTTTTCCTTTGACTTCACCACCATGTCATCGATGTACACTTCCATGGTGTGACCGAGTTGTTCTTTGAACATAGTGGTAACCAGTCTCTAGTTAGTGGTCCCTGCATTCTTCAGTCCGAAAGGCATAACCTTGTAGCAATAGGTTCCCCTTGGGATGAGGAAAATGCAGTCTTTTCTTGATCTTCCAGGTGCAAGGCAATTTGGTGATAACCCCTGTAGGCATCTAAGAAGCTCATGCGCTAATGATGTGTCGTTGCGTCCACAAGTTGGTCGATTCTAGGGAGAGGAAAACAATCTTTTGGACAGGCTTTGTTCAAATCTGTGAAATCCACGCGAACACGCCAAGACCCATTTTTCTTTTTTACAACCACAGTATTAGACAGCCATGTGGGATATGTGACTTCACAAATTGCCCCGGTATCAAGCAATCTGTCAACTTCATTAACAACGGCCAATGTATGCTTCGCGGCCGACCGCCGACTTTTCTGAACGAGTGGTTTAACTTTTGGATCAACGTTTAAACGATGCTGGGCCACGATTGGATTCACCCCCGGCATCTCGTACGGTATCCGTGAAAACACATCAAGGTTGCCGAGTAAGAAGGATACTAGCTCGCGTCTATCCACTTCGCTTAAGGAGGTGCCAATCATGAAGAATTTGTCAGGACTCCCATTGATTTCTATCCGATCAAGGTCTTCAGTGGCCTTTCGTTGGGGATTTTCCCAATATTTTCGAGGCTCTCTCGATCCGATACTTCAATCGAGTTTCTTCTAGTTCCTTTGGCCCCTTTTTAGCAGCAATAAAATAGCATGCCTATGCCGATTTCTGAGAACCTCAAATTAGCTCAATGCCATACTCAGTTGGAAAACGAAGCAGTTAATGGTATGTACTTGGCACAGCCAACATGGTATGCAACCAAGTTCTCCCCATGATAAGATTGTATGGTGACGGGAGTTTGACGACCAAAAATTCTACATCTACCGATCTGGTACCTGCCCGTACTGGTAGTGTGATCTTACCCAAGGGATACTCAGGGTTGGCGTTGAAGTCGAATAATGGGTAGTCGGCCGGCAACAAATCCGAATCAGTGGAGCCGAGTTTAACAAACGTCTTGTAATACATTATTTCCGAAGTGCTTCCCTAATCGATGAGGATGCGCTTAATTATGAATCTGTTCACTCGTAGCTTGACGACGAAGGGATCAGTGTGGGGGAGAGTTACTCTAGTTAAGTCGGTGTCATCAAAGCTAATCCTCCCAGTTTTATAGGGTCGTTTGGCTAGAGTGACTAGTTTGGGCGCGCTAGGTTGCGATTGAACTATATGCACCTCGCCCGACGACGGTAAGCTGTAAATCATGTAAATTATGCCAAGTGGTGGTGAATCCGGCCATAGGGCTACCGTGTTCGATGGATTATTCTTTCGAACATATTGCGCTAGCCGACCGTCTTGTACCAACTCTTCCAAGTGATCCTTCAATGCAAACAGTTGTTAGTATCGTGGCCATGGTCCTTGCAATATTTGCACCACTTATCCCTTCTCCTTGTATCAGGAGGCCCTATCATTTTAGATGGCCATTTAAAGAACGGATGATGTTGGAATTTGGATAAGATCTTACCGATCGGTTCGGCCAATTCTATGTACTTCTTATCTGAACGTCTTGTGCGCCTTCTATCCACTTGATATTGTTCGTTTGATCGGTGCGAACATTGATTGCTCGAATGGTGTGAATCATACCTTTTGTCTCGTTTAGCTCGAGTCCGAGGTTCAGGACTCCTTGATGGCACGGCACTTATCGGCTGAACTGGACCAGACGGGGCTGATTTATCAATTTTATGTCCGGCCTTGACCCGCAGGGCGTCGTCTTCCACCTTACAATATTCTTCAACTTTCTTCATTAACGTTCAAACTGTTTTGGGGGCCCATCTGGTCAATGAACTGCGGAGAGGACTATCAGGATGTAGCCCCATCTTGAAGGCGGTAATGGCCATGAAATCATTGCAAGCATCATCTACCAAGTTAAAACATTCCCAATGGTGTGCCGAATACTCACGAAGAGTCTCTTCTAGTTTAATTTGCATGGCCCAAAGAGAGTCGGCTTGTTTTGGCTGAACTTCGTTGGTGATGAATCTCACCCTGAAGGATTTTTGGAGTTGATGAAAGCTTCTTATTGACACTGGCTCCAGCTTATAGTACCATCTGATGGCCAGCGGTCCCAGGCTACTTGGAAACATTCGATACATGAGGGCTTTATCATCAGCATGCAACGCCATCGCTTGTTTATAATGACAAATATGGTCAGTGGGATCTGATTTTCTGTCATATAGGGTGAATGACGGTGCTTTGAACTTCTTGGGCAGTACCGCCCTTGCGATGCGTTACACGAAAGGGTCATGCCTGTCTTCTTCATCCAAATCATTACTTCTTTTCGCTTACTTGTGCCGTGTGTACGGACTTCCTTCAGATGAGCTGGATACATTGATTCGTCCCTTCTTTCTGGGTTCATGGAATGGTGAGTCAGAATCACTGCCATTATCATTTTTTCGAAGTTGACGTCGTCGATCATTCTTTTTTTCTAGGGATCAACCCCGGTCATAGCATGTGGCTTACTGGGATTTGGCTAACTCCAGGGCCAATTCTTGGCGTAGCCGCTCATTTTCAGTCATCATATCTTCTAGATGCTGTTCATTTCACTTCGCTTGATCCATGATTGTCTGCATAGTTTCTTGCACCGAAGTTGAAGGTGAGGTTTGAGCTACTGGGTCGAAGTTCAGGGCCCGTTGCGCAGTGATATTCTCTGGTCCAAGCATGTTTCTTGGAGTGATGTCAACTCTTGGCGTAACGTCATCAGCAACTACTGGAGGATCATCTGTTACGTCCGCCATGGATGCGTTTGAGTATTCCCACAGACAGCGCCAATTGTGGAGAAGTGGTTTGGAAATACTTTAAGATCCAAATGGACATCCTTGATCCTCTGATTGCTTACTCAGCCTTCCGGTTGTGTGCTGGTTCCTACTCGGCTCCTTACATGGCCGATTTGTATATTTGGCTTCAAAAGCCTTTGGATAGAGCCGAATTGTCTTTGGCCTGATGTCTTCAAAATTTCTTGGCCTTCCTTAGTATATTATATTCGGCCCCCATAACTAAGATGCGTTCTCAAGTTCAAATTTTGAAAAAATTGGCCAAGAAGAGCGATATTACTTAACAGAATTTATAGTAAAAAAATAAATAAACAAACAAAAGTTTCTATGATTGAGAATATAATAAATTCAACACTCTTAAACAACTAAAGAATTTATAACAAAGACAATAAACGAAATAAACAAATTCAAAACTCTTAAACAATTATAGAATTTATTTATTAAAAAAAAAATAGAATTTATACCCAAAAAAAATAATAATAAACAATCATTGAAAATATTTAAAACATAAACAAACCTATTAATTCTAGTTATTTTTTTAAAACGGAATTTATAGTTTAGAATAATAATGAACAAAATTAAAATATAAAAATGCATAAATACACAATCACTAAGACGTGCTCTAAAGTTTAAATTCTGAAAAGACTGTCCAATAAGAGTGATAATACTTAACAATTACAGAATTTATAGTAAAAATAAATAACTAAATAAACAAAAGCTTCTATGACCGAGAATAAAATAAATTCAAGACTCTTAAATAGCCAAAGAATTTATACCAAAGAAAATAATATATATATATATATATATAAACAAATTCAAAATTCTTAAACAATTCCCCAAAAAAAAAAAAAGAATTTATACCAAAAAAAAAAATAAAAACAATAAACAATCATTGAGAATATTTAAAACATAAACAAACCTATTAATTCTAGTTATTTTTTTAAAACAAAATTTATAGTTTAGATTGAATTTTATACGGTAAAAAAAAATGAAACAAATTTTCATAAAAATATGAGCTTAAAATTCACATCATAATACATACATGTTATACGATTTTTTATTTATTGTTTTTCTGTCAACATAATCAAGAAATTGAAATTTTTCATTTTTTATTTTTTCAAAAATTACAGAATTTATATACCAAAATGTGAATTTTTCAGGATGTTTGCTTTTTTAATTTTCAAAATATGTTTAATTAAAATTTATAAACTTGCATACATTACTGTTCAGGAATTACCAAAAAGAAAAATAGAATTTATGCCCAAAAAAATTGAGAATATTTAAAACATAAACAAACCTATTAATTGTAGTTAGTTTTTTAGAACAGAATTTATACCTAAAAAGATTAATAAGAAGAATAATTTATAGTTTAGATTGAATAATATTTAAAACATAAAAAAAATAAAATAAAATAAAAAAACCCTATCATTCTACAAAAGTTTCAATGCCAAAAATTATAAATTGAAGACTCTTAAACACTTACAAAATTTATATGAAAAAAAAAAGAACTAAACAAAAATTTCAATCACTAAGAATATAAAAATTAATGAGTTTTTGATCATTTACGTTCAAAGAGGAATAGTAATCTTGTTTGTATGCCATAATTGTATATAACAATTTTATTTTGTACCTTCTTTGAAAGAGAAAATCATTATAAAAAGATAGAAGAAACCACAAAGTGGAGAGGAACAAACCAAAAAGTTATTAAAAAAAAATTAAAAAATTTTGTCAAATTAACGGAGAGATTGAGAGACGGTTAGTTGATTGTTGCTCGGGTGGGAAAAATCCTGGTAAGGAAATGGGCAGTTGTTTTTTTTTTTTTTTTTTTTTTTTTTTTTGAAATTCTTCTCCAAGTTAAGTGTTGGTTAGGAAAATGAGGAAACGTGGGTGTATTTATTTATTTATTTTTTAAATCACTTAAATTTTACATGGCAGGAGTTTTAGGAGACCAAATCTGACTTTCACTTAATATAATAGTACTAGCGTATGCCCGTATTTAAGGTACGGTGTAAATAATATTAGGATTATGATTAAAATATAATTGTAATCTCAACACTATTTAAATTTATTTTTTAATTAGATAAAATCACAAATTTATTATAAAATTTTGGAGTTCTCACAAAACTCCTTGCGAAAACTTGCTTTTGATTATATAATAAATAGCTAAAGAGATAGATGTGCCTAGCATACATATAATTTCTACGAGCATACATACAATACTACTTTTGCTTATATAATTATATGAAAATTGTATGTATGTCTATAATATCTTAGTATATTACGAGCATACATACATCATATGGAAATATATTTAAAATATATTGAACAAAAAGGAGAAAATAAAAAAAAAATTAACAATTAGAGAGAAAAATAAAAACGGAAGAAAATAAAAAAAATAAAAACAAAAGAGAGAGGAAGGCGGGATTATGGAATCATAGAATGAGGGGTGTGAGAAAAGGAAAAAGTAAGAGAGAGAGAAGCAGGATAGTAAAAAATATACATGTAGAATATTTTTTTGAAAAATATATCTCAGTCATTATTTTATAATTTAAATAGATTTAAGCCATCCAAATGTCCTAATAGGACAAAAATATGTTAAAGATTCAAAAGCCGTCCTGCTTCATTAAAATATATTGAAGATTCAAATAAGGTATAAATTTATAAAGTCTATCAGGTATTCAATATATTTAAAAATAATAATTAATTGTTCAAATTCATTTAATTTGTGGACTATAAAATTCATTAATTTAATTTCTACTACACACAGTAAAATTTGGCTCCTAATTTTGGGATCGCAGACTTTTTCATATAATATGAATAAAAATATGTGAACAAAAAGGAAAAAATAAAAAAAATAAAAAAATAAAGAGAAAAATAAAAATGGGGGAAAATAAAAAAATAAAAGAAAAGAGAGAGAAAGATGGGATCATGGGATCATAGAAGGACGGGTGAGAAAAAGAAAAAGTAAGAGAGAGAAGCGGGAAAATAGAAAGTGTACATATATGATATTTTTTGAAAAATATATCTCAGCCGTTATTTTATAATTTGAATATATCTGAGCCGTCTAAATGTCCTAGTAGGACAAATATATGTAGAACAAATTCAAATGGCATCCTGCTTTATTATATAGATAGATGAATATCCTATATTATTATATAAAATGAACAAATTTGGTGGTGTCCTAGAACATTCTCCCCTTATGCTGTCAAGTATTTATTTCATTTTGTTTTTAACCTCAAACTTAAAATCAATGTTCAAATGAAGAAGATTTTTATCACTTAAATAACACATAGCCTCGTTTGGCATGCGTGTGTTTTAGTCTAAAAGTCAAAAAATTATTAAAAAAATCAAAAGTCTATAACTTATACAAAAAAGTTAAAGATTCTTTTTTTCTCTAATTTTTGCACATCTTTTCGTAAAAAAATAAAAAAAAAAAGTTATTCTAAATATACTAATTTTTTTTACCTCATATTTTAGCCAAAAAATCAAAAAGTTACCAAAATATTCTGTTCTCAAACAATGTCATAATATATAATAAGGGCTGGTTTGGCATACCCCAAAAAATCCAAAAAACTAAAAAGTTACTTAAAAAGTTAACACTATTCACCCAAAAAAAATATATAAAAAAATTAATTTTACATAAAATTATTACAAACAACTCTAACGTCCCCATAAACATAGAGCTGACTTTTTTGGAAAAATTGCATAGTGGGGTGCAAAAACAACACGGTGTTGTTAGCCCGTGAGGGCCCATCATGGGTCTCATTTTTATAATCTAAACCGATCAATGTGTAAAACTCGTCGAGTACTATGTGCTTGTATAAAAAAATGGATAGTGTTATAATTAACGGTTGAAAAAAAATTAATCCGATCAGATAGCTATTGATATCCGATCAATATGATTTTTTACAAGCATATAGTGCTCGACGAGTTTTACACATTGACGGTTCCCATTAGCAAAACAGGACCCATGGTGGGCCCCCACGGGCCAAACAACACCGTCCAATTCAATGCCCGAAAAGAAGGAAACTATCTCCTAGCCTATACTGTGCACATGCTGCGGACATCGCACCATACTGCCTATTATATCCCAATCTTCTCCTATACACTAATTTATATAATTTTTTAATATATATTTTTTCGTAAAAAATCAAAAGTTATCCCAAATAACCATATTTTTTTTTTAACTTTTTAGTCCAAAAGTCAAAAAATGTACTTATTTAGGACATCCCAAACAACCTCTAAATATTTTATTTTATTTTTATTTATTTAAATTACAAACGCATTACGTGTGTCATCTGTTAGCATATATATATATATATATATATATAATAAGAATTGTAAAATGGTGACAAATTAGGGGTTATTACATCCCAGTGAATGTCAGGGAAAAAAAAAATACAAATTCATAAAAATATTTATAATTTTAATTATTAATATTTATAAAATTTCTCATGATTTGTAGTTACTTTTTCAAAGTCCGCTGATGCAATATTTCCCCGAGGAATTTCCTCTGTAATTTTAAGGACAGGCTCCTCTTTTTACATTACGGGGCAAATTTCCATTTAAAAAATTACACTATGACTCCAATATTTATATTAATTACACAATCATACCAATTTACATTTTATACTTCTCGGGTTATATGAAAGAACCACACTCATAATCATAATTAATTTTTAAATTTTGCACAAATCATGAGGTGTCCTGAAATCTTCTCTCCTTGCCTATTTTATTTTTTTATTTTCCTATTTAAAACCAAAATATATATATATATATATATATATATATATATATATATATATATTTTAGATGGATAGAAAGAGTGAGACTCAAACTTTAGACCTAAGGTTTAGGGTCGAATGAAGAAGATTCTTATTACTTGAATAACACACAATATATAGTAAATATTTTATTTTATTTTTACTTATTTAAATTACAAATATATCATATATATCATCTGCTAGTATATATTTATAATAATAAGAATTGTAAAATGATGAGAAATTAGGGGTTATTATATCCCAATGGATGTCAGGAAAAAAATATATAACTTCATAAAAATATTTATAATTTTAATTATTAATATTTATAAAATTTCTCATGATTTGTAATTACTTTTTCAAAACCCGCTGATGTAATATTTCCCCGAGGAATTACCTCTGTAATTTAAGGACAGGCTCCTCTTTTTACACTAGGTGGCAAATTTCCTTTTGAAAAATTACACTATGACTCCAATCTTTATATTAATTACACAATCATACCAATTTACATTTTATACTTCCCGTGTTATACAAGAGAACCATACGTATAATTATAATTAATTTTTAAATTTTACACAAATCATGAGGTGTCCTGAAATCTTTGCTGTTTATGCTACCAAGTGTCCATTTTATTTTATTTTTTATTTTTCTATTAAAAAAATAGATAGATGAAAAGAGTAAGACTCAAAGTACAGACTTAGAATTTAAGGTCACATGTTATATGAAAGAACCATACGCATAATTATAATTAATTTTTAAATTTTACACAAATCATGATTAATTAATTTTAGTATATAATTAAGACTAATTTTAAGAATCGACGTTTTACAAATTGACAACTCTCCTTCTAGAGCGACTTTTGTGCAAATTATAAGACTAATGATTTGAGCTCATAGTCACTTAATATTTTTAAGAGACTAGATAATTTCTACTGATGGAGGCATGCAAACAAACTCCCTCAAATTCATTTACAAAAAATTCGGATAGATCTAGATAGATATTGGTTAACACGGACATGTAAGTCATGTTATACTATTGAATAACAAGCCTTCAATTTTTCTATTTTATTTATGAAAATTCATATGCTTGAGAGTCCCAGATGATTAAATCAATCAAGATTTTATCATAATTGCAATTTTAGAGAGACGAGAAATAAATTATCGCATAAATCCAAAATATCATTCTTAAACACAAGATTTGTAAAATAAAATAATATATATATATATATATATGAATGAATTTATTCACATTTAAATAAACCATGTAACAACAAAATAAAGAAAAACAATTGAATGCACTTTTGACTGATTTGGTATGCAATGAAATAATGCACCCGTAGGGGGCAGACATCAAATTCTTGGAGACTCGCACAAGTCGTGCTTCAGTTAAATTGTAGCAAGGGCACGCGTACTCTTCCCCTTCATTTTCAGAACGGTTTGTTTCATTTTTCTCTTCTGTGAAACTGCCAAATTAACTGATAATATAATGCATTTTTTTTATTGGATAATATAATGCATTTAACCAAGCTTAAGTTTCTTAATCTAATTTGGTCAATTTTTTGAAACACAAAAATCTCAAATCACCCTTGTGCATTTACAAAACATAAATATTTTTAAAATAAAGACTCCCGTGAAACATAATTTTTTTTTAATTTTTAAGAACAGAGAATCTTGCACTAGTATCGCCATAAAAGTATATATTTTCTTCTTTGCTTCTGAATTTCACCCAATGGGACTCTTATTCCAACTACTGCTGGATAATCAGGTTCTATGAAAGCTCCTCTCCTTGCGGTCGGTCGGTCGGTCGGTCTCTCTCTCTCTCTCTATATATATATATATATTTATATATCCAACTTTCTAGGAGCTACTTGGTCAATATATATGGAGAGAAATATGATTGGAGATGATTTGCATGGTCCCATTATGTTGCAACCATGAATCTCTGCTTTTTGTTTTTTCAGAATAAAATTCATGCTACTTATACTGCAGATTATTATGAGCAACAATGAAAAGAGAGAGGTAGAAAGAAATCCAGTTTCATTGGATAAACTTGTTCAGTTAGAGCAATTTGGTTGAATCATGAGCTGCACCATACCTTGATACTCTTGCAGTTTAGTGATGAAACCAGGATTTTAGAGAGGACTGTGTTCATCCCTTAGTTTTACCTTTCCATAAAGTCATGCTGCTAGTATCACACAATCGGTTGGAATGATTTACAAACACCTTCAGAGCCGTGCCAAGCGAACCAAGTAACCGGTCAAAGGGCTGAGTTCATTCTGAGACTTTCTGTTTCACCATTAACTCACAGCTCTGCAAGGGCTGTTCATGAGGAGAGGAATCCCACAGATCCCGTTTTGTTTGGCTAAACAGAAACCTATATGAATCAATTTCAATATGAAGCAGAAACAAATCAAGACTTTCAGAAAATTACAATGGTTGATACGATATACATCATATCAGAAGGTAGAAAGGGAGATTTGATTATTTGTACAAACTGCTTTATTAGTAGTAGTAGTTGCAGGGATATAAGTCGGACAACATAAAATACAGTCCAAGGTGTCTTTCAAGTGTCCTCACTCGCATAATGGAATTTGGCTTTCAATCCCATCGTTTTATGAAATTAAAATTCTCACCTTCAACCAAACATCCCCCATAGTGAAATATAAATGCTACCCCCCCTATCTGCACAATTAAGCTAATCTTCATGTACACATTCCACACACACCATCAGGGGTCGGGTTAGCAATCTTTGTCCTTGTTTTGGTTTTCGTACATGACATGTCGCACAAATTGTCCTCGAACACGTGGTCTCTGCTCTGCCAGTTTCTTCCTGCTTTGGTACCGGACCTGCAAAAAGCATGGTAAGGAAAAAATAATTATGCCCCTTTTGCTGCTTTCATAACAAATTATAAGCATGAAGTTTGAACTATGTAGCACAGGGTAGCAAATTAAAATTCATTCATTTATTTGAATTTATTTATCCACAGAATGTCACATGTGTGGCCTGCCCAAAGGACGACCTCTATTAAGCTGGAATGTACATAGTGTTCTTTCCAAGTAGGTGTTCATCTAGTCATGTGCAAGCCATGTCACACAGACTCGGGTATAGGTGTCGGGGGGCGTATTTAGAGGTTGGACCCTTGAAACCTCAAATTACAATGTACCCGACTCAACAAAAAAAGGTCATGCTTTTTATATTTTTAATCCATTATGTGAAATAAAATGGTATTTATAAATTATATGTAATACAGTGTCAAATAGACATTTTGCAACAATATATACATATAATGACAGCGTTAAATACAAATATATAAGAAGTATCTAATGGAAAGTATAGGACACATCCCACACTCGGTCAGGTGTCAGGTATTTCATTTATGGGTTTATGGATAAATTACAAATACACCCCTTAAGGTTTGCTTAAAATACAAATCACTTCTGTGATTTGAAAAATTACAAATATTTCCTTATTAGAATTTTTTATATAATAGAATTAACTGAAAAAACGAATTTTTAAACTGCTCTACTATACAATAATAAAATTATCTAAATTATTAACTAAAATATATTTCTCATATTATTAAAAATTGTTAATTTACTTGATGATTTATTAATAAAATGGGTCACTTATTACGAAATTAGAAACCTCAAAGGGTGTAATGTAATTTCTAGAACTACAGGAGCAATTCATATTTTAAGCAAACCACAAAGGGTGTATTTGTAATTTACCCATGATTTATTTTAAAGAGTGATGTAACAAAGTGTGCATATAATATATGCAGAATTTGGAATGCCACAGGAGTCGAAGGAAGTCCTCCGTGTCGGGAAATTTGTAGTTAAAATGACGTTTCTCATTGAATAAATGTTAGAACACAATCATGTAACACTGACCTTTTTCTCAAAGCACCTCTCTTTCCTCTTCAGGCGGAACTTGTTCAAAGCAGCCTCCCTCCGTGTGGACCTGTTTTGATCTACCCCACTCCCACTCCCGCTTCTGCTTCCGCTTCCGCCATCACCACCACCACCACCACCACCACCACCACCATATTTTTCAGTCACCCCATTATCACATGCAATGCTTTTTCCTTCAGTAATTGCAGCAGTGCTGCTCCCATTTTGCCCATTGCTACCATTGTTACTTCCCGAAGCACTCCCATTCAAACTGTAATTAGCAGCATTGCCTTCAATTGGAGTGCTTAACACATTGGATGTCCCACAGTGTGGACCCGCTGCAACCATTGTCCTGAAAGACGAATCATCATTGTTGGGCATCTGCTGCTGTTGCTGCTGCTGCATGTTATGAACGTGATGGTGATGGTGATGGTAATGATGATAATGGTGCTGAACTTGGACCTGTGGGTGTGTACCCCTTGCTTGTGTCACGACCGTATTAACTATTGCAACATCGACCTTACCTGGTGTCTTCGATTGAACTGGTTGAAAGGCAGAGCAGGGATGGATATTTACTACAGATTTGGTGATTGGCTTATCACTGAAAGCTGCTGGCTTGGTAAAGGCATTGTTGGTAGTAGAGCCCATATCATTGTTGTTGCTACTTCCATTGGAACGCTGATTAGGAGTGCCATTCGAATTAGATTGTAGATTTTGCATTAGTTCTGTTTTTGCTGCTTCTGAGCTATTATCAAGTGGAGAACAGCTGCCTACATTCCCTGTTGGAGCCTGATTCGCAGTTGAAGTGGTGTTATACCTGCAAGTAACAAAAAGTCCAATAATCGTCAAGTTCTGGATTTTGACTAGGATGCAATACCAACTTCTGCAGGTTTTTAGTTTACATACCTTGAGAAGGCTGAGAGGTCTGAATGTCTCAAAACATTCCGCTCTTGAGCACTGGTCCCAATTTCACCTCCGTCTCTCAGCCTCTTCAAACTGAGCTCAAAGGAAGGTATTTCCTTAGTGTCATAGATGGCCTTGTTGTTGATGTTCGTCTTGGAGATGTCATTTGGGACTTCAATGTCCACAGTTTCCATCTTAGGATCAGCACAGTTGGTGATGGAAACAATAAGATTAGAGACATCTTTCCTCAATTCACCGTTTGGTGTCTCACTGTTGAGCTCCAGTTTGTCTTTTTCTAATTTCTCACCGTCCTCCAAGTTACAAATTGTTTCCTTGCTAGCCCCCACTAGAGTGATTGATACTTTTTTGCTTTGGTCTTCAAGTTGTAAATCCAGATTTCTCGGGATTCCTATCTCCAAGTCTTTGCCCATTGCAACATTGTCTGAGGAGTGAAACACGGCAGGGTTTATCAAAAGAAAAGAAAATTGAGGGAATTAAGAAGACAGGTAATAGACCAGTGAGGAGTGCATACCAAATTCATCGTCCTTTCCATGGTAATCCCTTGTGGCACTTGTGGGCACCCAGTTGTTGCTAAATGTTTCAGGTCTTGAATGGATAACCTGTGCACAAGTGCTATCTGGAGGATCTGCTAATTGATCCCAGGGTAACAAGGGTTGGGGGCTGTCAACTTCTACCGGCAGGGTTTATCAAAAGAAAAGAAAATTGAGGGAATTAAGAAGACAGGTAATAGACCAGTGAGGAGTGCATACCAAATTCATCGTCCTTTCCATGGTAATCCCTTGTGGCACTTGTGGGCACCCAGTTGTTGCTAAATGTTTCAGGTCTTGAATGGATAACCTGTGCACAAGTGCTATCTGGAGGATCTGCTAATTGATCCCAGGGTAACAAGGGTTGGGGGCTGTCAACTTCTACCGCCCGTTTTGTCCAAGAACTCTGCAATAAAAGAAGATAATAGTTCATTCAGTAGTTTAAATTGACTTCAAGCTTCATGCCTAGTGCTAGAAATGCGTAGCTGATAACATGAAGCAAATGTTAATTTACTGTTCTTTTGCTATCCATGTGTACATATGCATAAAATGTAGTACCACATGTACATCGGTGTGTGTCATGCCTGCATGTGGAGAAACATATAAACATCGACACATTTGCATATAAGAATACAAATATGACGTATCTGGTCAAACTCCACTCAACCTATGTGGTTTGGCCAATTTACTCCATCTTAAGCCATATTCGATATGAAATCGTTGGTCATCATGTCATTTGACACATCCTGGATCACCTTTCTTTTTTAACTGTCCTTGAAATGCTTTCAGTTTCAATTAGTTTTGTCTTAGCAGTGCAGTCACTGGTCTTCCTTGCCAATGACACATTTTGGCCAACTTCCTCTCATCATCTCTTCAATTTGCACAAAACCTTTAGGCCCTACCTGATTTGCAGGATTAATAGTGAGGGATTTAACAAACTATGGCATTAGTGTAGGATTGATTATCGAGCTGGATTAGGGGGACAAATAATTGCCTCTTATCCACGTTTATTTTGCAATGGATATGGAAATATATAATCCCAATTATAAGTTTGATTCGCATTCTTAGTTGTAGGATTAAAAATTCACCAATTTTGTTAGATATTCAATTGCAACCAAACAACGAAATGTGAGTCCCATGGATTAATAATCCCAATCCTATGCTATAATCCACCCAATCAAACAGGCCCTTAGTATTAGACCTTTCCTGGCTTACCAGTCATCATCTTTATGTACATAATTATGTGCATCATAATGTACATGTGTCTGGATATGTCGTACTAATTTGTATACATGGATCTTGTATTAGGAATTAAGTAAAAGCTCAGAGAAATGAACTTACCTTAGCTTAGCTTAACTCTAGGTATGATAGGTTATAGTCTAGATGCATTCATGTAGTTCATACAAAAGTGGGCATAAAGTCAAGCCTAATATTAGATGGCTTTTTAACATAACATAACTGTTGAGATTTATACCACATCCCACCAACGCAAACGGAAGCACACCCACGTACACACCAAAAAGAAAAACAATCACGCACAGATTTACGTGGTTCGGCCCAAATTGCCTACATCCACAGGAGAGAGAGTTTCCACTATATGAATAAAATAAAGAATACATGTGATGGCCAAAACACTCAAAACCCATACTAATACCCGAACCCAATAGTTGAGCCCTTGCTCACCCTGATGCCCTCAAGGTATTTTTTCTCTCACCCTTTACATCTCTATGTTTTCCTCACTACACTCTCAAGCTCTCTCTGAGACCCTATAGTCCACATGACTATTTATAATAGTTTACCTATGAGAATCCTAATTCCATACAAATCCTACACATATTAGGTTTCCTAGTAGATTCTAGATTCTACTATCATAACCCAAATACATGTATAAATCAACCTAATAATTAATGGGACCCACCTTTATCACATGGACAAATTAATCCTAACAATCACCCCCTCCACCCATGTGGGGTAAATGTTATGTGCACCCTCAAACCTAGGTGTCCTGGTTTGCATAATACACTCCACCTTCACCTAAAAGATGTTGCACCACTTGAACCAAGTGCCCACGTTAATTGCAACTCATGCAATAGTGGTTAAACATGTTCTTCGTGGCTTCCTTTGTCCTCATGCTCAAGCCGATGAGATCCGCCGCACCCCCCTAAGGTGTCTCCACTGCCACGAACGAAAACCTTCATAGTAAAGAGACCCGCGTCCTCCCTTGGTGTATACCACCTTGTCACGAAACCGTCTCAGATTTTATGCCTGAAGCTTCCTTTTATTAACATCTAACAACCCGTTGTCTTCCTCTTAGTGGCCACCAAATATCCCCGCAACGGTTGCTTACCACTATTCACCCTCGTACTACTCGTCTGATGCTTGACAGCAGCTTCCCTCTTTCAATAACATACTCCACGAGCCTATACAAGTTGCCAATCATAATGTCCAATCAGAAAGTCGCTATTTGATTGACCCTGACTGGACTTCCTTGTTGATAGAATTAGATTACTCCTCCCAGATCACCTAGATCACATGCAATCACCTTTGATCGCACTTGAATCTATCCAATCCCTTTAAACCTATTCATAATCTAAAAATCTAACCGCACCGATGAATTTTTTGCGTGAATTTTTATACCATGTTTCTTTTTGCGGAAGCCTTCACTAGATTTTAACATTTTTTTTTCCTCTCTGTGCCGTGAGACTTCACCTTACTCTATTCACGCCATCGTCGACCACCCCATAGATCAATAACCTTCAACTCTGATACCACTCGTTGGGATGCACACCCACGCATACACCAAAGAGAAAAACAATTATGCATATATTTACGTGGTTCAGCCCAAATTGCCTACATCCACGGGAGAAAGAGTTTCCACTATATAAATAAAATAGAGAATACATGTGAGATGGCCAAAACACTCAAAACCCACACCAATACCCGAATCCTATGCTCAAGGGTAGTTGAATCCTTGCTCACCCCAGTGCCCTCGTTGTATTTTTTTCTCAGACCCTTTACATCTCTATTTTTTCCTCATTACTCTCAATCTCTCTCTGAGAAACCCTAGAGTCCACATGACTATTTATAATAGTTTACCCATGAGAATCCTAATTCCATACAATTAGGTAACTAAATCTTACACATACTAAGTTTCCTAATAGATTGCGGATTCTACTATCCTAACCCAAATACATGTATGGACCAATCTAATAATTAATGGGACCCACCTTTACCACATGGGTGGATTAATCCTAATAATAACTTAATCGTGACTTTTTACAGATAAATCACAGTGAGATATGTCAAATATCAAAAACACTAATATTTCTTTGTATTAATAAAATGAGTGATTATTGGAGAAAGAGAAAAGAGGGGGGCAGAAGGCTCCATTGGGGTTTAGACCACATACATGACAGATTCTGAATCATTATAAAATCTCATGTTCCGACATGATAAAATATCTACGATTGATATCCAACAAAAAAGGCTTAATCTTGTCTATAAAACTACAAAATTAGTGATTCTCTCTTCAATGATTCTAGCATTTTGAGATTGAGTCTATCCAGATTTGACATATCCCTTAATAGATAAAGATTGCAAGGTTATCCCTAGAAAGAGTTTGACATCACTACATAAGTTAACAATACTAGATATATATATATATATATATATATGGATATATTTTTAGTCTAATATAGATGTGTTGAGGTGTAGGGCTAATTAACACCCTAACCCCTCTCTTGCCTAATTCTCCTTCTCTTTTCTTCTTGTCTAACTCTAAACCCTAATTTCTCATACTCAGATTCTAACTTGGTATTAGAATGAACAATCCTATCCTAGCATGTATCAGTAAAATCTAGTTGGTCGACACGAGGTGCCTGCTGTGCTAACAATGATTATGTCAGCATCGGGGACATCATTGTTGGGTGAACATATATATGTTCTAAATCATCTAGACTTTCTAAGAATTATGGTGATGTGTGTTGAATTGCTTGGAACCATTTGGTGGATTTTTTATTTTTTTGAAGATTTTTAGCCTAGGAAGGGTTCGATTTTTCAATTTGTGCCTTGTGGAGTAATTTCATGTTTTTCTTTGTTGCAACCCCTTCTACAAGCGCTGACTATAGTGTAGGAGTCCTTCTTTGAGGCTTGTTTGCATCCTTTCACATGCTTTGTTTCAACCCTTCCTATGTTCAGCCAGTTCTTGTTTGATTCTTCCTGTATTTGACATTCTCCAGTGCATTGCACACTCTTGTTGTTCTCTTTTTTGCCTCTTCTAGCCTTTGTTATTGCTGTTTTGACCTAACAGAGCTTGATTGAGGTTTGGTGTCTCTGTTTTTGGCTTTCTAGCCATCGCTATTGTGTTTGCTCTCTCTTTGGTTTTTCCTCTTGTTCTCCTTTTGTGGGTTGTGACTTCTTTTTGTCTCATGGTTGAGGCAAAACCCCCTTACCCTTAAGAATGATGAGGTGCTGAAATCAATTACTATGAAGAAATTAGATGGGCAAAATTATTTGGCTTGGGCACACGCGGTGAAGGTAATTTTGTGTGGGAACCGCAAGTTGAAATTTATTACCGACTCTCCTATTGAGGATAAATCTTACGATGATTGGTTGAGCAAAGATTCTGTTGTGATGGGTTGGCTCTGGCATAGTTTGCAACCCCATGTGGCAACTACTATTGAGTTTTGTGAAACTTCGCAGTAGATTATGACTCTCTTGCTGAATACTTTTCCCATAAGAGCAATGTTTCTCGGGTATATGCGTTATATGAATGTGTAAAAAAATGATGTATTATTGATTGATAAATTGATATGTTTACATTGATTCCTATATATAGGAGAGGGTGAGTGTGTAGTAGGTGAGGAGTAGGTGGAGAGTATGTGAAGTAGGTGAGTGTGTGGTAGGTGTGTAGTAGGTGGATTTTAACAGCTTTTAACAGCCCCCCGCAAACTCAAGGGGGATAGGAACTAACCAACTTGAGTTTGGAGAGAGTAACAAAACAAAAAAATACATAAAAATAAAATAGGATAAGAGACACTGTATGGTCGTGTCAGACCGTTGGTGAAGACTGTATGGTTATGGCAGACCGATGTAGAAGACACTGGCTTGTGTCGGACCGATGTAGAAGACAGTTTATGGGGTCATGTCGGACCGTTGTAGCAGACAATGTTGTGACAGTTTACAGAGTCTTGCTGGACCCTTGTAGAAACTAACCGGAATCAATGTCGGGACAGTTTACAGAGTCTTGTCGGACCCATGAAGGAGCTAACCGGAATCAATGTCGGGACAGTTTACAGAGTCTTGTCGGACCCTTAAAAAGTCACACCCTCAAAAGGTGTGCCCAATCTGTCAAAAGGCGTGCCATCAAAAGGCGTGCCCAATCCATAAAAAAACGTGCCATCAAAAGGCGTGCCATCAAAAGGTGTGCCCAGGTTGGCGTCGAGCGCCGAGCGGCGCATGATGCGTGTGTCTGCCTCTTCGTCAGGGTCTTTATAAACTGAGGCGGAGGCTGCGCTTGAGGCAGAAGCGAAGACAAAAAAAACCTTGTGAAAAAACTTCTGAAAAAACTCTTCATTTTCTGAGAGAGATACTCGTTTTCTGAGAGATTATCTCTAAGAGCTGCAAATCTTGAAACACTCTGTAACACTCGGTTGCCCAGAAAATGGCCTCTTCGTCCCGTAGTCTGCTCACTCTCTTTCCAGACCTCAACGAGTCAACAAGAGAGATAACCGATGCGGTGGCCCTGGAACCTCAACCAAGCGCCTCTGGTTTTGCTCCGTTGAACTTTCCGATGCGGTCGGTGGAGCAAAAAATGGCGGTGCAAACTGATATTGAGGCCAATCAGTATACTTTGAAGTCATGTGTGGAAACCATGACTGCGGTCACAAACTTGTCGCACCGGCTGCAGAGCAGGACAAATGAGGTGCAGCAGTTAAACGCCCAGCTGGCTCTGCTCCAACGCATGTATAAGGATGCGCGAGCAGAGATAAGTGTGCTAAAGCGGAAAACAAGGAGCTGAAGCGGAAGGCCACCGTGATGTTTCGATTTGGAGGTCCGCCATATGCTGCAGTGGAGGAGCAGGGGGGAGTGAACGTGCTCGGCGGACTAGGAAGCACGGAGACCGGACTGGCACGGGACACCCAAGATAAAAGTAAGAAGAAGAGACCTGCAGTAGAGTAGAGAAGGGAAAAGAAAAATCCCGCCTGTGGGTGGTTTTGGTTGGTTTGTTTTGTTTGTTTGTTTGTTTTTTTTTTTTTTTTTTTTTTTTTTTTGGTGTAAAATGGTGATCGGGGTGAGCCCCGACATGAATAAAAAGAGTTTGGTGTGCAGTCCGTCTTCTTTTTTTTTTTTTTTTTTTTTTTTTTTTAACAAAGCTTCACCTGAAATGTGGCTTTACCAACATGTGTAGTGGCGGGCCCCATCTCCAAACAAGCCACTATACAACCTCATTGCTGGTAATAAAAAATATCAAACTTGGCTGGCCCACCATAAGTCAAGATCACCAAACCAAACCATGTGCTTGTTTTGAAACCCAAAATCGTGGGCCAAAATTCACCCACGTGTAACTCCACCAAAACTTCTGATGGCCCACCAAACAAACTTGCTGTGCCAGGTGAGAACCCACTGTGCCGAATATATATAACTATATATATTAACAAATATCACGACAGAGTGAAGTACATCAGCCCCTTATGCTTTGCTTTACATCACATCCCACACTTACAGCTGCCAAAAAGACGGTGGGGAAGCTGGACTCCATTACCAACGTCCACCACACACGCGCAAGAACAGAGAGTTGCTCTTTTGAATCTGGCTGTTCCAGCGCCTATCGGCAGTGAAACCGATCCCATCTCTGCAAGCTCCCGAGAGAGAGAGAGAGAGAGAAGGATGATGAAGATTCGAGTACCTATCTGGGAAGCGAAAGGCTCAGTGAAGTCGTTGGATCGTTCTTCAACGACGTTGTTTCAACCTGTGGAGGCAAGACTTCACCTGTTCTCGCTACAGGTCGGTATACATGAGACGAAGACATGACAGGAAGGCTCGACGGACCAAACCAGTCGCCACAGTGGACGAGCAGTTCGTCGAGAGAGATCGGAAGGGTGGTGTCGTGGTCGTGGACAACCATGGAGGCGGAGAAGACAAAGGAGGTAGTTGCGATACTGGTATTGACGAAATGGGTTTCAAAAAAGGGAGTGAAATTGGGGCAAGTCCCTCTCTTGAGATGCTCCGAAGCAGGGCGAGATGCGTGAAATCGGTGTCATTCTGCTTGATGGTTGCTTTGCCAGGAACAAGCAAATCAAGTCAAGAACGAGATCTTTGGCTTCAATGGATCAAAGTAATACAGGGAGGTTTGCAGCAGGTGTCTGAGTGACCAAGAGGCAACAATTGCGCTAGTGCATGCAGAACCTGCTGGATTGAAGTCAAATGAATGGCCAGGTGTTTGAAACGTTGGGTATTTGAGTGACCAAGAGGCAACAATTGCAGCAGGTGTCTGAGTGACCAAGAGGCAACAATTGCGCTAGTGCATGCAGAACCTGCTGGATTGAAGTCAAATGAATGGCCAGGTGTTTGAAACGTTGGGTATTTGAGAGAATCAAAGGCAGGCAAAGAACATTGTTGAAAACAGGTGTGTTGAAAAACTCCAGCGGGCAGCGAAGGCATGGTTGCCGGACGGCTGCCCGCCGGAAAGAAAGGAATATAGGCCTAAATCTTATAGCTCTGATACCATGTAAAAAAATGATGTATTATTGATTGATAAATTGATATGTTTACATTGATTCCTATATATAGGAGAGGGTGAGTGTGTAGTAGGTGAGGAGTAGGTGAGGAGTAGGTGGAGAGTAGGTGAAGTAGGTGAGTGTGTGGTAGGTGTGTAGTAGGTGGATTTTAACAGCTTTTAACAGAATGCATTTTTGTTACTAAGCAGTCCGGCCACTCGTTGTTTGAATATTACATTACTCCTAAAAAATTGTAGGATCAATTATTGCAGCATGGGGCGTAATTGGAGGAGTTTATGATTGCTTCATTGCTCTCTAGATTTTGGATTCTAACTTACGCGGGTTTAAGAATCATATTCTTGCTAGTGAGACTTTGCCTACCGTTGCTAATGCCTACTCTCAGTTGTTGCATCCTTCATTGGGACAAAGTTCTCCTGTCACAGGCTCCACTTCTCCATTCTTATCCTCCTCTACTTTGGTCTCCCATAATGGAGGTCGTGATCAATCGCATGGCAGTTCTTGTAGTAGCCTTGGTGCTCGTGATCAACATAGTGGTTCTCATGGAACTTCCTCTTGTCATGGTGGTTCTCGTGGAGGTACTTCTCATAGTGGTCGTTCTCGAGGTAGTGGTTGGGCATCCTAGGGTGATAGAAAGTGTGATTATTGTGGTGCCCCTAGCCAGACTTAACCATGGTCTTGAAAAAGTATGGTAAGCCTGATTATACTCATCAAGTTTGTTATATATTATTTATTAATAACAATAATAATCTCCATGTTTTTATTTATCTTCCTAACTTGATTCCCACGTTGGAATAAAGAGGAATCTCTACACTTTCACATTGGAGGGAATTCAATTTTTCCTTTTCCCTCCATGCACTTGGAATTCAAATTTTTAGCTTGGTTCTCACATTTAAATCTTGAGCAAATGAGTGTGCTCTCATCTACTATAAATAGAGGAAGAACTTTCCTTATTTCTTCAAGCTTCCATTGGATATCCTCTTGAGGATATCCATGAGATGGAGCTTCTAGTTCATTTGAGAGAAAGAACGAAAGAAAGAAATACAAGATTTAAATAAACAGACTGGTAGTTTCAGACCATTTGAATAATTAGAGTTTAAAAGATTTCAATTTCAAATCCGAACCAACAATAGGTTTATGGACGTTGTGAAAAAGTTCAAATTTTTGAAATTCCAGTACTGTCTATAAAGAATGGACACCTTCCTTCTTTGCTTGGTGACTGTTCGAGTTCCATATAAGGGACTCTCTCCAACAACCCATAGACACTTAGTTTTTTCCTTCTCTGTTTCTATTATGAATTTCCTCGATTAAGGTTCTAGTTCAGAAAACAACTAAGGAATACATACTTAGTTCTGTTTTCAGATTATAGGCATTGTATCCTGAAGAAATAATTTCCAAGAGACCTTTCTGAGCAATAGAGGGGAAATTACTATCTTAAAAAAAATATCTTGGATGCACCTTGCCTTGTTTGTTCTGTCTTTTTTCTTTGTTTAATCTGAGAGTCTTTTTCATATACATTTTAATTTTTATATAACAATATCTATTCAATTTCATCCTCTCAGTAGTTTTCCACTTCATCTAGCCATGTTGCTTCTTTGTCTGATTATGGTGCACTCACTACTCGTCTCAGTGAGCTTTTTGATCTTGTTCAATCCCTTTGTGCTGCTATTCCTTCTTCTCCCGCTGCAACATTAGCCAATTCAAGTAATATTGCATGTGTGGCTCAATCTTCTCAACCTTGGGTCATTGATTCCGGAGTTAGCTCTCATATGTCCAGTAATGCATCTCTTTTCACTAATTTAAATCATGTTACCCATAGCATTGTTCTTACTGATGGATTCTCTCGCCCATGTGTGGCTTAAGTAGTAAAGTTTTTTTATATGATAATACTTAAGAATATATGCAATCCGTTTGTCCACTCTTTTGTGTTGATCGTGACTAGACTAGTTGTGCGCACCCTCTCAACAAAATTGTGTTGTTGAGCACAAGCATCACCACTTGTTGGATATTGCTCATACCTTATTGTTTAATATGCACGTTCCTAAACACTTCTGGGGGAACACGGTGCTCACTTCTTGTTTTTTGATTAACCGTATGCCCTCTATGGTTTTAAAAGCCATTCTCCTTTCTCCATGCTCTATCCTGCTCGATCACCGTTTCTACTTTACCCTCTTGTGTTTGGCTGTGTGGCCTTTGTTCATATTCTTGACCCTAGTCAAGATAAGTTGTCTCCTCAGGCTCGAAAGTGTGCCTATTTAGGGTACTCTCATATTTAGAAAGGTCATCGATGTTATCATCCTGAATCTCATCGTTATGTTGTCAATGTTGATGTTACCTTCTTTGAGTCCATCTCATTTTTTTTCGGTCACCTGGTTACCAGTTGTCCCCAGATCTTATCTCTTCCTATGATGGGGAGTGTTTCTTTCCATCTCCCATTGTTACTCTTCCAGTTCCTTTTGAGTCTTCTCCTTCCTCTCCTCCGTTACCCATTGAACAGTTTTGGAGTCCCCTTTGCAAGTGTATTAGCAATCTCAAGCTCAGTATGTTGTTTCTTATAGCCTGATTAATTAACACCCTGACACCTTTCTTGCCTAATTCTCCTTTTCTCTCTTCTTCTCCAACTCTAAGCCGTAATTTCTCATCCTTCGGATTCTAAGGTGGTGTTTGTGTTTGGCAACAAGCAAAAAAAACACTACAAAAAGTCAAACCCTTCTCAATATTTTTTCGCACATCTTTTCGTAAAAACCCAAAAACCACTAAAAAATTACTTCTCAAACATCACCTAACTACATCAAGCCAAAAATGATACTAAAAATCAAAGAACTAGATGGTGGAATCTAAAAGGCGATAAAGTAAAAGCATTTGAGGACAAAATGTTTAAAGTCTTAAGAACCAAATGTAGAGTTTGGAAGGTGATACTAATCACAACGGAAAGATGATGCATTAAAAGAATATCGAAAGAAAGTCCTTCAAGGGTCCAAGGGAAAAAAACCATGTATCTAAAAATATATGGTGGTAGAATAACGAGATATGGTAAAAACACAAAGAATTTTTTTTAAAATGGAAAAAGGATAAAATTGACAAAAATTTTAAGAGGTGAGATGGCTAATAAGAAGGTTAAAAAAAAAAAAAAAAACTACAACAATCTTTATACTAGATTAGATAGTAAATATGGCGAACTTATTAACTTGAGAGACAGATAAACAACATAATTTAATCAGATTAATCGTATAAAAAGTGAGGATTCGAGGGTGTTAGTGAAGGATGAGGAGATTAAGAAAATGTGAAAGTTATTTTGACAAACTGTTAAATGAAAAACATTTTTTTGTAGAAAGCTTAGAAGGAGAGGAATACAGTAATCTTGAAGGAATTAAATAATACAAGTCTTATCCTCAAACGAAAGAGTTTGAGGTGGAATTTGCATTAAATCTAAAGAAGAAGAAATCAGGTAAGGCACTACTACCAGATTGTATACCTAATGAGGCTTGAAAATGCTTAGGTAAGGAGAGGGTGCCTTGGTTTTAAAAATTATTTAATAATAATTAGGAAAATGTCTAATGAGTAGAGAGAAAATATTTTAGTACCTGTACACGAGAAATTCAAATTTGCAACAACAATATTAAGTTGATGAATCTTAAAATGAAATTGGGAAATATGAATCTTAAAATGAAATTGAGAGAGTGATTGAGCATCACCTAAGAGTCGCAACAACATTAGATAATTAGTTTTGATTCATGCATGGTAGATAAACTATTGAAGCAATTTACTAAGAAGATTAATAGAGAAGTATAGAGAGAAGAGGAATAATCTTCATATGATTTTTATAGATGTACAAAGAAAAGAAGATAAAGAGCCCAGAGATATAATATGATGCGTGAGAAAAAAACGGAGTGACCAAAGGGCAAAGGTTATATTGATGCAATAAAAGACATGTATGATGGGGTTGTGAGTACCGTTCAATCATCTAGGGAGAAACTAGTGAATTTCCAATCATTGTAACATTGCAACAAGGGTTAGCTTGGAGTCCTTGAATGAACTAACTAAACACATTCAGGATGATGTCTGCATGGTGTATGTTGTTAGCAAATGATATTGTTCTAGTGGATGAAACTAAGGGACGAATTAATACTAAAATAGAAATCTGGAGAGAAGCACTCTAGTCAAAAGGGTTAGTACTAAATTTGAATATATGGAATGAGTTCGCGGCACGAGATTGTAGAGTCAAGTGCAAACTAGGTTGGATTGTAAGTCACTAACCAAGTCACTAACTAGATTGGAGTGTCTTGATATTTTATGCAATTTGTGTGGCTGGCATAGTTGGATTGATTGATTGATATATTTACTCGTGGCAAATTGATTCAATATTAGTATTGAGTTTACACTTTAAATTGGTTATAAATTCCTTTGGTTTGGCCTATTCATGCCACCGGTTCGGTTATAAATTCCTTTGGTTTGGCCTATTCAATTTGGAAAATTTAACTGTAACATTATTGTGTTTGAACCTTAAATTGGTTATTTACTTCTTGTGTCTCCATTCTTTCAATAAACATATGCCTACACTCAAAAGATGTTGGCAAAATCTATGCAAAAACATGCAAGGAAAACATACAATGATGAATGCAAACATGAAAGTGTGTGGGTTTTACAGTAAACACAAACTGAAAAGTATTCAAAAGTTCATGTCCAAACGCTTACTCAGATTTATTTATTTTTTTTTTATTATTATTTTTTATGTAGGTGGGAGTTGTGTAAACCTTGAAATTCTATGGAGGCTGGGAATCCACACAGCTTCTGATGTGTTTGAAACAAAAATAGAGTTGCCCTTTTATAGTTTTTTGTATAAAATGAAATCTCAATTTCCATAAATCAATGAGCTGCTCGAGCAGCCTTCAAGTGGACTTTGATCAGTTCACTCTAGATCTTTGCAAGTCAGCCAAGCCAGGATCCTGCTCAAGCACCCATCAAGCAGGTCTCTTTGTAAAACTGTAGAACCTGCAGACTCAAAGCTGCTCTCTCTCTCTCTCTCTTTCTATTCTCGTTCTCACTCTCTTTCTATTCTCGTTCTTATGTCTTCTTGATTTAACATCCTTAATTATCCATCTCTCGTATTTTAAGTCTTTAATCCACCCTACCAATTTGGATGTCAACACTATGTCAAACTGAAGGAGAACACACACACACCATTTGAAATGAGTCCAGGCCTCCCAAAAATGGCATTCTAACTGGAACAGCTGTAACTTTGGTCTCAATTAAATCTTCATTGGTCCCTCTAAGATATGTAATCATGCTTCTTGATAAGATGGTAAGGACCATTCTGTAATTAATTAATGCTCACTGGACATGTGTCCATGATGAGTTTGATATATATTTGCCTGACCATAGTATACAGAGACATGTCCAACAGAATTTCAAACTTATGTCTTGCCTTTGTTCAAATACTACAATCACACTACTTTGTTGTCTATTAGCTTTTTCCTGGAGAAGAGGACGGTTGAATACCATTATGGACTGTGCCACAGGCTTTAATGATCTGAATTGTGTTGCCGTGTTTTCACTCAAAATTGTCAGAGACATGTTCACATCATCCTTTTCTTTCAATGATTGGGTTTATCTAAAAATGTAAACTCTGTTGTCACTTAATGCTTGATCACCACCAGACTGACCCTCAGCTTATTCCAGCACTATATTAGTAACATGAGCAGTCAACTTTACACCAATGTATGTCAACATCTAACAAGAAATACAATTTCAGGATTCTACTACAGCAACCAGCATTTTCGTCAAGAGATCAAGTCGCACAAACTTGAAGAGCAAGCAAACAACAAATAATAAATGATTAATGTAAAGTAACATTACCGATATGCAGAATCTTATGAACATATATGACTATATGTAAACATTCATGCATGTAACTAAAGATCAGCAAAAAAGTGTTATAACTACAGCCATGTGCTTTATAGCAAGTGATACCTGAGTGCCACTGCCATTGTCACTTCCATTCCTAGCATTCAAACCAATACTTGCGTTGTCATCCTCGTCACTGCTGCCAGTGTTATTGTCAGATCCTTCAGCACTTTTTGACTTTGAATATTTTTGAGTCCGTATCCCACTTTCACTTCCACTTCCACTTCCACTTCCACTACCAATAGACTGATGACAGGATGAGAAATTAATCCAAATCACCACAACAAAACAGTGTCCATTGGGGTATAAATATATTATTTAAATGATGAAAACAGAAAAGCTAAACCAAACTGACCATTTTTAGTTCAAATCAAGTTCTGACTTTTAACAAGAAACAAATGCCCACTTTTCATAGGGATAGCTCAACAAATAATGCCCACTGACATTATGTTTGAATGGAACTACCTCATTTGAAGTGCAAAAGGTTGATAAAACATTCAAATATAAAATGGAATCAACTAAATTAACTCACACTGTGGCACTTCCTCCAAATATGCTGCCAGAGGTTTTTAAGCTCATTCTTTCGAATAGGCTTCACTAAAAAGTCAACTGCACCTTTTGATAAGCACTTAAAGACTATACCCATAGAATCGTTAGATGACATCACTGCACAGAAAACACATTAGGTGTAGTACTTAAAAGCATCAATGCATTAAAATGTAAATAAAAAGAGTGTTACTAGAAAAAAAAAATGTTCAATATAAGGAATATGAATAATACTCACTAATCACTGGAACATTCTTGCAAGTTTTGTGGTTCATAATCTTGCATAAGAGACCAATGCCCGATAAAAAAGGCATGACCACCTCCGTCAGAACAAGGTCAATGTGATTGGCTAAATCTTCCAAGATTTTCCAAGCTTCTAGACCGTTTGCTACAGAAGTAACTGCCACAATCAAATCAATATTAGGTCATTGCAAAAAAGAAAGAAGAAAAGAAAAGAAAACAGACGAGGAGAAAAGAGGCCAAGCATTCGTAAGACAAAAGATTTTGCAAATTCATAGAACAAATAAGAAATAGGTTTATGATTTACAATCTTTAAACGCCATAATCCTGAAGAAAAGATAATTTAAAGATGTCAATTTACAACTATCTATGAGCTAAAATATATAAAATGCAATCTTTCACCTTCAATGAATAAACGTGTATGTACAAGTGTCTCATATATCTGGCAGGACTATAACATCAACAGGTTGGCCTAGTTGTCAAAGCCTAGGGCTTGAGGGTGTGCTTCCTCCAAGATCTTAGGTTTGAAAACTCCTAGGTGCAAACAATTTCTTGGGGCCAGTTCATACATGGTTTTGTCCTGGCTTTAATTGGGACCCTAGCAAATGGGAGATGGGATTGGTCCCCTGGATTAGTCAGATCAATAGGCCGGATACCGAGTTAACCAAACCAAACCAAACCAAGCCTTAAGTCCGATCAAATGGGTTCGACTGCATGAATCCTTCTTCTCCACTCGATTCTATCCAAGGCCATTTCATTAGGGCTGGATACCGAATTATCAAAAAAAAAAAAACATATCTGGCAGGACCACGCCATCTCCACATGGGTTAGTTGGTGCCATGTGTCAACCTAGTGAGACAATGTGTGGGCCAATAGTATACTTCTACTTACCCACCTTTGGAAATAGTGCTTAGAAAAAGATTAAGGCACACTCAATGCCTGCTCTAGCACTCATTGGCCTAGCCAAGGGATCGAGTAATCCACTGATCGATCATCGAGGTTCTACACTCAATAAACCACCATCCGATTGAGACTCTTGGGCTACCTCGCTTCATCTCCACCGATCAAAAATATAGTCCATGAGCGATCCATCACAAGCAAACTTCCAACCCATACTTGGTTTCAGGCAATGCTGCCAGATTAACCTAGGTTGGAGCTAAGACTAGGTTCATCGCTCTTAACACTCGTGGAGTTATGTTGTGGCGGACATCCGTACCAAGCACCGACACTCTGCAAACACTCCTAAAAACATGTCTGATAATATGTCTTAATTAAAAATTTAAATTCATACTTACCTTCCTCTTTTAGCTACTTCATCTTAGCCTTTCGACCCTAAGAAATTTGTTCCCTATACATGAATGCCTCAATGTAATCTTTAACTTTGTTTCCATACTTCCTAAGACACTCATCTCAAGATCTTTCCTAGACTCAAGTCCATCCAACTCATCAATCTTACTAATATTCTCATTCTTGACCTCTTTCAAATTCCCAAAGATATCCTTGTTCCAAAATTTAAATTTTTCCTTAATCAATTTGAGCTTTTAAAACCCTCCCATCCCTGTAAACTACAATTACCACACCAATCCTCAAAATGTTTCTTAAATGAGTGATGTTCTGACCACATATTTTCAAACCTAAATGATGTTGGACCCCATTTAAAAGGATAGCTCTCTAAACCATTAAACAATGATTAGATACTACCATTGGAAGCACTTGTGCCTGAACATTTGATCACATAAAACGAGTATTCAGCAGAGGAGGATTAATGAATTCACACCCCTAATACAAGCATCACAGCCCCTTGTAGTGACCTTAATTCCACTAAGCTTTTTAGAGGCTAACCCAATAGCATTGAAATCACCTTCCTCCACACACTAATTAGGAGAGCAGAAGCAAAACAATCAGGCTGATTCCTCCCACAAGGCACCATCTCAATCTCACTATTGGATCCATATCATTTATCAGCACTCCTAAACCTAATAGACAATGAAACTCCCCCAAAACTATCTTACTAATAGAAACCACCCTCTTATCCTGAATAGTTTTTTTTTTAAAAAAAAAACCTGATGTGCTACATGCAGGTAAAACAACCCATCTTCTATATCTTACCACCCAAAATACTCTTATTCAATTTCATATCAAACTTCTCAATCTTTGTTTCTTGGAAGTTGACAATATCTAGACTATTCTTTCTCAAAACTTCTTTAACAGCTCCTCTCTTTCTCTTGGGACCTAAGTCCCCTCAAATTCCAACTTACTACCGTCATTAAGAACCATCAGTAAATCTAGCCTCTTTCAAGCAACCGTCTTAGTTAATTCCACTAATTAGGTTTCTCAACCCCTTGGCCCCCCTTCTGTTGCTACCCTCAACTTACTTGGCTTTATTTAAGAAACAATCCACTATCACAATTTTTTTTTCCTTTTTATCAATGACAAACCCATGCCATCTACAAATTGTCTCGTTTGTTTACCCTTTCCTCATCAAGAGAAATGAAACATTCCCCTTTATCATTTTCAACCATTTGTCTGTCATATACATTAATCATCCCCTTCCCGGAAAGAATAGCAATTTCTCCCCTATAATCAAAAGATGTTCCATTAAAAGCATTCCTCTTATGGCATTTCAAATTAATGCCAATACTAGGGCATAGTAAACTAAGGGCCTTAACATGAAACTTAGGATCATCCCCTTCCCAATAAAAACTTCTCTCTCAACAAACAAAACTCTATGACTCTTGGTTATTCCAACCTCGCAAGAGCTAAAATATCCAATGTTTGTGAAAAATGATTGAAGCCCCTTCCATGGCATTTCAAGGTTGTGGCTTCTTATCCTAGAGAACCATGTGAAATGTTGCAAAACAAATGTATGGTCTTCCATGAGATTACGGCCTTGTTTGGTTTGTGTTTTAGAAAAAAAAATTCAGAATTTTTTTTGAAAAAATAGAAACTAGTTTGATTAAAATAAATATAAAAAATATTATTTTAAATTTTTAAAAATTATTTATGAGCTCCCAAAAAGAAAAAAATTATATAAAAATGACAAGTGTTTTTGATTTTTTTTATTTCTTTCACCAAATTAATTTTTAGTTTTTTAGAAAAATTTATGAAACAAATTTTTGAAAACCAAACCAAACATGGCCTACATATCTTATGGAGTTGAATTTAGGTCAAATTTTACTTTATACAAATTGGGTCATGAAATTCTCCTTCAAAATATTAAATATCCGCCAGGAGCTCCCTCCATGCCTTATCTCTCTATACTCTTTCATACCCCCTCTTGTGGACTCCAATCCAGCACAGACAAATGATCTGAAATATCTATCTCATAAGCCTTGCAATAAAGATTATTAATACAAAAGAACAGCTTCATCAGACAACAATAAACATAGCAAACATTTTGTTTTTAAAATGAACCATCCATGGATTGTAAACTTAAACCATCCATTTTACAAAATAAAATACGATTTGTTTCCATATTTATAGTTGTCCGATGAAGTTGATTTTTTGCATGAAAAACCTCTGCTACAAGATCTATGAGATAGACGGTTCAGAACATATGTGTGTGTTCGGGGGGGCCCATGAGAAGGGTATGGAGAGGTATGGAGGGGAGCTTATCCCTAAATATCCCATAAAGACCCATATCAATGCTAGCATGATGATTGTAGTAAATGGGGTGCAAGATCCATGAAGCCTACTGTACCATTTCCCTTGATCAAACAAGATAGTAGGAATAAAAAAAGAAAGGAAATAAATAAATAAATAAAGAAGCTAAGTAGTCAATATAGAAGTCCAAATTGATTTTGGTTCAGACAAACACAAGGGTGGGTTGGATCCAGTTTTAATAGATTAAATAAATAATAAGATATTACGTAATATAGACCAATTAGCCTAATCTAAAACTATAGGAGACTAATCTCAATTTAGACATGCTTCTCACTTCTCATAAGCATATGTAATTATTTGAATATTACTCAATGTTCTTAGGCTCATAATGTGGTCTACTTAAAAAAATTATAGGAGCCATTTTATTGTTTTACATTATTTCATACCAATTAAGTAGACTATAATTTTAATTACTTAAAAACTATGAAGCACGAACATTTCAAAATAGGCGCCTTTGCGGTGTCGGACACTGAGACACACCAAATGGTGTGTCCTTTTAGTTTTAGTTTTATTTTTTTGAAGGGGACACGGCAGGGACACGCCAAATGGAGTGTTCCTTCATTTTATTTTATTTTTTATTTTTATTTTTTTTTTCTTCAGGAAACACAGCAGGGACACGTGTTCAAATTTGGATAAACTATTAATTTATTTAAATGTAGTGGTTTATATATATATCGAATTAATGTTAGCTTTTATTAATTTTGATTATTTGGTAACATAATATTAATCTACATAGAAAATATATATAATAAAAATAATAATAATAATTTGTCGTGTCCCCTGCCATGTTCTTGTCCCTATTTTTTTGAAATCACCGTGTCCCGTGTCTATGTCCGTGTTCGTGTTTGTGTCCGTATCCGTATCTGTATCCATGTCCGTACTTCATAGCTTAAAAAAGTAGACAATATTTCTTGTTTACTAGAAGTTTTTTAATATGTGATCACCAATGACATTAAA
The DNA here is from genome assembly GCF_055761805.1 of Camellia sinensis. Taxonomy (NCBI): domain Eukaryota; kingdom Viridiplantae; phylum Streptophyta; class Magnoliopsida; order Ericales; family Theaceae; genus Camellia; species Camellia sinensis. The sequence continues at coordinate 92,519,646 of NC_138968.1, read as the reverse complement.
CAGAAGGCCAAAATAATTTTTTTTATGTCATTACATAAGACATTAAGTTAAACTGAGAAACATCTTTCAACAAAGTTTTTTTTTATTTTTTTATTTTCAAATATTAGGGATGCCAAATTTAAAATGGGGGCCAATATATAAGATACAATTATTTTTGGAAGGTTGCACTCCACCACCCCTTGACAAACATACACATCTCAAACCCAAACACTATAATTGTTTGGGATCAAGGGGAAGACAAAAATAAATATGGGACCATTGGGGAGGTGGATGAAATAGGTATCATCCAACTTCAAGGTGGGGAATTTGGCACATAACCTATTAACACAACTCAATCGTACACGCAATTAGAGGGTTAGGGTTAATCATTTTTTGACTCGAATCGGAATATGACACAACCCCAAAACACGAATATTAAATGGGTCGTGTTTGGGTTAAATTCGTGTCAACATGTTGACACAAATCCACTATTGACTCAGATGTAATCCAAATATAAACTGTATTTAGTAACCATAAGATCTTGAGTAATTCATTCACATCCGTTAGATTAAAACTTAGATCTCTATATAATATATATATATATATACCTAAAATGAAGTGCAACCCTAATTCAATGATAAATCGGCAAAAGTTAAGATTGGTAGACAGGAGAATTTTTCAATGTGTGGCAACAATGTTTTTGTGACAAGAGTCAATGTGAAAGAATCACAACAATGTTACTTTGGATGTGGCATAGCTGCAACATTATTATTATTATTATTATTATTATTATTGTTAATAGTTTGATATTGGATCAAAACTTGTTTTGCTTTTAAATTTTATTGGATATTTAAGTATTAATGAGTGACAATAGTTTAGATTGGATGTGTAATGGATTAGTTATGAATATTTATAATTGTTTTCATAGATATTGGTATAGATTTTATCATTGTGTGTCAATGTTTAAAAGTTATTCTTATGCATGTGAAGTGAAACAATTTTTTTTTTTTTTAATAGGTGGTACAATTTGTTTTGCTTATAATCTGAAACATGAACTTTTGCTAATTATATTAAGCATGTTGTGTTAGTGTTAACAGAATTATAAGTAGGTCAGGTCAGTGTCAAGATAATTGACATGTTTAATTAAATAGGCCATGTTAGTGTTGGATTGTTTTGAACATGAACCCGATATGACACGACATGACACGGCACGATTCTCACCCCTCCAACTAGTCAAAATATACCCTTGAGAATGTCGAGTAAGGAATCATGGAAAAACTAATATATCCAATCCCAATGGAGCAAAAGAGTTTCCAATATCCACAGAAAGACATTCAGCAACTACCTTTCTGTTTCCTTAAGTCAAAGTATACAGGATTGATTAATCAATTCACCAAAATAGAGGGTAATTTTATCAAAAATAGTTTTTTAAACTGATAATTGTGAAACTTGTAGAAAATTTTGCAACTGAAAACTGATTACCGCACAAAATTTACAGAAGACCAAACTGACTTGATTACATGTGTCACTGGACAATTGAATGACCTAAAGAAGCTTAGTTTTAAATTTTTTGTTTTCTTAATCAAGAAAAAGATTTGTTGTTTGATATTGGTATCATTGCATAAAACCCACTAATCATGTAAGCAATTCCAAGTGTATAATATCATAGGATCATGTGTGGCCACTACTTCATAAAGAATGCATGACCAGGTTTTCCTAATGTATATTAGGATCCATAATGACAGTACCACCAATATCTTTAATTTAATTTGGATTTTAATAATAAGAAAATCTACATAAACAAATAACAAATCCATGCCGCAAATGATGCAAGAAACAGCAAGTTAGCAACTCATACGAGGGACAGCTCAAAACAATATCATATTAACAATCTCAGAGATGAAGGAATTATATACATTCATCCAAAGATTCAGATGAATTTGTAGTGCGAAGATTTGGTAAACAAAATACTCCAAACCCAGTATAACAAGAGGCTTGCACCATGTAAACAACCATCTAAAAGACTGAACAGCCCACTTTATGCATCATAAAAAAATAAATATAAAAATCAAGATCAAATAAATATAACATACAGAGTAACAAAGATTTACAGACCTTCATAACTGCAATTCCGAAGCAATGCGCTGACAACATGGCGAGTTGAATCGTCGTTTTCCACCAGCAGAACCTTGAGAGACCTGAGAGGAAGAAACCTTTCCCAGTGAACCACTGATGCTTGAGGCCCTTGAGGCTGTTGCTGCAGTCTCTGCTGAACAGCCTGGAGCTGGACCAACTCCTTGCGTCCACAGTTTGCATCTTCAGCATCCTCATTAATCCTGGACTCATCTTCCTCAGAGAGCCCATGCCCATCACCTACAACTCCATCCCTTGCTTCCTTTTGCTCATCCCATAGATGGTGATTGAGTTCCGCCAACCCTTTGGTTGCAGGACCATTAGAGTTCACTCGAACAGTCCTCATCAACCAGATTCAAAATGACCAATGATGAATAAAGCACTAGATTTAGTCGGCAGGAAAACTTCTATTTTAGTAGAGAAATTGCACATACCGTTGTCGACAAGAAACCCACCTCTATGAAGACAAACTCACTCCTCAACAAATTCTACACAGAGAGATGAAGGAATTCCAAAATAAGATGCCACAAATAAATCACAACAATTAATTGTCTTATACTACAAATTTAACCCTAATCTATCAAGATAAAAATAAATAAAAATAAAATAAAGTAACTTATTATATGTGACTAGAGCATTACAACAGACAAATTGGATACCAAACCCCTCAAATCATTCCAACATATATAGTGCACTTTTCCAGTTCTAAACTGTTGGAAACAATAATAACCCATAACTAGATCTTACTTACAAAACCAGTGCAAGATATCAGAGCATTTCAACAATCCAAATAATACACAACTATTCAAAAACATTGCACAATACAAAACCACAATGTTTGACCCACTTTTTGCTGGGCTAGAAAATATAAGAAAATCCTTCAAGAAGATAAAAATAAAAAAACAAACAAGAAAAAGAAAAAAACTCATTTCAACTTCATACTAAAATCACAGAAACGGTTAGTGTAACTCTCACTAAATTAAAACCAAAACATCCAAAAACAAAAAATTCACATTTCTCATTTACTTTCCTACAATTTCTCAGCAACCAAACATATCTCATAATAACAGAGCACTGAGTGTTTCTTTTTCTTTTTTGGTTCGATTTTTCGAAAAACAAAAAAATTTAACCGAAGAGAAAGAAGTACATCAAACACCAAATTACCTAATAAACTTCAACGACAAAGAACAGAGCTTCAACTCTCTACAGCTCAGACCCAGCAAATCGAGCAACTCGTCCAATCGGAGACACAAACTTGCCGAATCGAACGTAAAAACCTGAAACGAATTCCAAGTGTTTTCTAGGGTTTTTTTGTATGCTCGATTTGTTATTTTACTTGGAAGAAAAACTTTTTCTTTGGTTTTTCTATTGGTTGAGAAACAGCGAAGATAGACAGAGGAGAGAGAGAGAGAGAGACAGAGAGAGAGAGGGAGAGAGAGATGGCCTAAGAGAGAAGATATTATTATTTATAGTAAGGTCTGAAGACTGATGACGTGGATGTAGAGAGGGCACGGAGGGTGATGAGAGGTGCCACGTGGGATTGAGTGTGGTGACGTGGAGCTAAATCTAAAGCCCGAAGCAGAATAGTTTTAGCCGGATCTGGGTAAATCAATTTGGATCCGATTAGGACACGTGGTGCGTTTTAGGCTCAGTTAAAAATCTTTCTTTTTAATTGTAGGATTTGTGAGATGTCGTTGTCGGTTGTCTGAGGTGGGGACCACATTGGTTGGTTCCAAACTAACGGTGTTGGTCGTCTCGTTGTAATGACCAAACTGCCCCGTGTGAATTTTTTTGTCTTTTCGGAAAATATCTTTTTATGTATTTTTATATAAACATTCTTGTTCAAACACAAAAATTAGATCCATTTCATAGGCTGGCATTTTATTAAAATATTTAAATTGACTCCGTTTCTTATTTATTCTCTAATTTTTAATTAATTATTTTTTTAATATATCACGAAGTTTAGAAGATAAATCTAAAAAATAGATTTATATATCATTTTCTTTTTTATATAAGATTGGTTGTAAACTAAAAATCTGAAAATAATTTTATATAGGATTTTATTTATATAATAAATTTAAAAATAAAAATAACATATTAATGAGCCTCTACTTTTTAAGTGATAGGAGATCTAAAGCTGTCACGTTATCCTAGATTAAAATTCCATATAAATTTTTAGCACTATTAATGAAATTTAGGTCACAAAACATTGAGAAGTAGGTTAAAATTATTTTTTTTTTTTTTTTGACATTTTTTTAAAAAATGTGTAAAAAGTAAAAAAATAATGTAATTTAAAAAAATAAAAAAATTGACTTTTAACTCAATTATCAAAATAAATCAAATTATTAACTGCCACGTACTACTACCTATTAAAAATAATAATATTAAAACAATAATATTTTATTTATTGTTTCACAAATCATTATGATATTAATATAATATAGGTCTCATTACTTAAGTATATTTATAGCATGGACAAATGAAATAATTGACAAATTTTGACATAAAAATATGATTTTTTTTTTTGAACTGAAAAAAAAAAAGATGCTCTAAGGTGTCATCATGGCATCCGTGGGCCCAAGCTTTTGCCGGCTTGATTTAACCCATAGGAAGGAACCTACTACCGAGGCACTAGTAAAGCTTATCAACCGCCTCAATCAAAGCCAAGTTTTGATCAGAGTACAACGCGAGGTCTCCGTAGAGAGCCACTGGAATATCCAATATTTTTGCGCCCCCCAGGAGTTGAACTTGACTCATGGCTGTGAGAAGACAATGCCTTCACCATTGGGCCATCGCCCTCGGTGGTGATATAAAAATATGATCATTCTATCTTTAATGACAAAAATAAATAAATAAAACAATTCATTATAACACTGGCTTAAATGTTAAGAATGACAATTTGGCTTGATCTGGGTAGGTGGTTATAAGCAGTGTTTCAGCGTTTTGTCTAAAAGCCAAACGTGGCTTTTTTGTACAGAAACTCATTTGTGAAGCTGTTGAAAACACCAGATCATAGATTTGTCTAAAAGTTGCTGAAATTACAAGACTGCCTTCCATGTTTACAACTTGAGGGTAAATTTCTTAAAGTGGAGGTATTTTGGTCATTTTATTGTGATGTGATATCATAAACAAATATTAACCAAAAAGGATAAAAAGCAATTTTTTTACTAACTTTCCAAATCACTTTTTAAAAAAATCAAAAAGTTTGATTAAAAATCAAAAACCAACTTTTAACCATCTTTTCAAAACACCCCTTTGTACTACCTTCGTCCTCACTCCATCATGCCCTCCTTCTTGCATCCCCATCCTAGTTCATTAGGGTTTTCCCCGCCTACGACCCTTGATAAAATAGGGGACGTGAATGGTATTTGTGTAGACGTCCTCGAATGTCCCGGGAAAATTCCATTTTGTTCATTTGGGCTCACTACAGAACGGACTCAATATCACGGTTCTTAATCTGATCTCACAAAGTGCAATGCAAGATCGATAAATCACCAAAGAGTCCAAATCCGGCAAATCATTTTGAAAAACTGATTTTTAGAAAGAAGTGTCAAACATGGACTGCTTTGCCAGATACAGAGTCGCCACCTAAATATTTTATTTTTGGGGAATTTAGAGAACCCTGACTCGTGCCTAAAGCCACGTGTCCATATTCACCAAAGTTGCCTCGGCTCAGGAACTTGGGTACGATTGGGGAAGGTCATGCAATGAGCACCCTCGCTCGCCCGATCAAAGATCGGCCACTACTAAACATGATATCTTGTTTTTGAAAACACATGCGTTCTTATTCCAGTTTATTAGCCTAGAATTACTATGTGATGCGCACAGCATACAAGTATAGATTGGATCACCTAAGTTGGAACAAAACATCTCATGTTTATTTTTAAAAGTGGTTTACTACTCGCAAGTAGGCTAAAATGCGAATTTTGCCACCCTCAAGTGGGCTTAGAAAAATATGGTGATTTGCCACTCTCAAGTGGGCTTAAAACTCGCAATCAATGAATTGTTCCAATTCAAATAATCTAACCTTCACCCACAGGCATTCAGGCAGTTATATCACATAAGCAGTTAGCCTCATGGCAAGCATGTTATCATGGCAGTCACTCACACACATGCAAGGATGCTAAAGCATAAACACTCACCGAGTACTCCAAGCCAAAACAAAAACTAGTTAGTAATCAATGCATGATCCTAGTTCATGTTAAAATGGCTAATGCAACACATGCAAGATGCAACTAAGATAGGCTCGGCTATTCTAAGATGGCATATAAGGTGCTACAGATAACATGTATTCAACTCGAAATTGAAATACAATGCAGTTAGTATGATGCGCCGAGCCTGGTACATGCAAGACAGATGAATGAATGCAAACATGCGAAACATAAGGATGCTAATTGAAACATGTCCTAAAACTAACCATCGTAAACTGGTAATATAAAAGGGAGAAAGACGTGAGGTTGGAAGACATGCAGCGCACACACGCACACTTATTTACAACATTGCCCTCCTTGGAGGGTCCGAATGAATAGTACAGAATAAACTAGCTAATCTAAGCTAATTAAACTAATTATTACAAACATTAATTAATTAACGAATTAACTAAGTAAGTAAGGAAACTAGCATGCAAATTAAACAAAATGGACTGCCTTAGCTCTATTCCGAATGATAGGGATGCATGCATGCTTAAGTCGCCTTGTCGGAAAATCCATCGCGATGCTCCGATTTGCCTCTGTTTGCAACTGGTCCCAAAACACTGTACAAAGCTCCAGAAGGCTGCTAACCAGTTTTTGCTGCTGGTTTCCGATTTGCTGTAACAGAGAGCGAGAAAGGGACATGGCAAAGTATTTTCAACATATGTGTGCATGACCACTCTCCCCATCATTGCACAAGCTCCAAGGAGTGTAGTCCTTGATCCTCGTGCCACCAATCACGCATCTTGATGCATGATGGCCGAGGAGTCGGATTGCATGACTTGATGTAAAATGAATGCACATATAAACGCAACAAGGCCTAAACTCCATCATGGGTAATCTGGAGTGTTGGCGACCGAGAATCGAGGCACATTTTGTCACTTGGAGTACGAAACGTCCCTCATTTCCCGTGTTTGGACTAAACCCTATTCCAAACACAATGCAATATACATGACATACACAATACGACTAGTATGCAACCCTAAACGCAATGCAACCTAATCATACTAACGTGCGAGGGATGATATACAAACATGCAACTAGCATACACAATGCTATGAACTAAGAATGGCATACTCAATGCACATGAACTATATGGCATACACAATGCCCATACGAAGATGGACATGCACGAAGACATGAATAAGGCATACACAATGCGACGATCAAGCATGCGACAACATGGATATGGCATACATAATGCAAGATGGACTTAAACTAAAATGAATGGGCCTCAGCCACACTCAAATCAGTGGCCATATGATGAAAATAAGGCAACAAGGTACATGCAAACATGCACAAATACAAGGGACCAAACCTAAGGAACAAAGTCCAACTCTACCAAAGCATGACAAGGATGAAATATGGCATATAATGGCACAAGTTCCAGCTCTGAAATAACATGCAACATGGTCCTGAATCACGCAAACAACTCACACAATGCATGTTGGATGGCACAATTACCGAAACTAGTGAAGTGCATTACACTAGAGGTATGCAAAGCGATACCCAAATGACCAAACCAACCCCAAACAGTCCCTATGCAGACCCAAAACAGTGGCAAAATGGACTAAAATGATGGCTTGCAATGCACAAAAATGAAGCTCATCAATAGCCTAAAAATGAGGCATACAAGCGCAACTCTCAAACGCATTTAAAGAGTAGAAAACATGAGAATATGGCATTCATATAAGCTCTGAAATATGATTCACAATGATGCCAAAACATGGAAACACCTCAAAATACGCATGCAATAGGCTTCAAAACTCAAAGCTAGGCAAGGGTATTGAACTACAACCATGCATAGCAAACATCATTCGACCATGAGGCCCAAAAACAGAGCTAAGGTAGTCCAAAACATGCACAAAATCAATTTAAGGCATGGCCAAAAAGTGCTAGAATCAAAGGCCAAAATAGCATGCAATGTAAGCTAGTAAAGAGGATTTGCACTACAAGTATGTGAGGCAATCAAGAGGCTACTAAACCAGCAAAATTCAGAGGTATGGCATGCCAAATAAAGCCCAAAAACCCACTGAAACATGGTTAATGCATGCAAGAATGAGATGCTCCTCTGATATGCTATGAAGAGGGTTATTCTACACATGCAAGATGGATATCCAATATGAAAAAACAAGCTCTGGACAGAGCCTATGCAAGTCTTAAAACTCATCAAAAATGGCCTGAAATATGGCTTGGAAGCATGCAAATAAGGGCTCCTTTGTAAGGCCAAAAATGCTAAAAAAACAAAACAAGGAGAGAGAGGGTCACCCCTCTCTGATTTTGGCACTCAAAATAGCATGCTAGCCACTAAAAATCCACTGGATTTCAGTGGCTAAAAGGCCAAACAAAGGCCAACACAAATGCTTTAAGGCATGGCTCAAAACAAGGTAAAATGAAGCATGCAAGGGGGTAGATGACCCCCAACAGAAAAATGATCTTGAACAAACATGTTAAGGGCCTCAAAACAAGACTTTTTTCATTTGACAACAAAGCTCAAATATGCATGCAAATAAGAATAAAAGATGGATCAAAATAAAGCTTAAAAGAGGGAAAAGTGTGTTACCCTTGAAGCTCAGCAAGACAGCCAACTATGTGACCAAAAAACAAACCTTTAACCTCTGAAAATGACCTCCAAGGACCTCAAAGCAATGGTGGAAGTGTATGGCTATGAGGTGTAGTGTAAAAGGATCAAGAACCAAGCACTTTTGAAACCAAAATGGAAAGATATAGAGGGAGATATATGTTTTGCCTTCCAAGAAGTTCTAAACCTGGTATAAGGAAGAGGAGGGCCTCTCTTATAGAGATCCAAGGCTAAAGCTTCTTCAAGAAGCTAAAAACCAAGGCTCAAGATCCTCTATACACATGTATGGAGGATGTAGTCTGTGCATCCTAGCTAGCACAGTTAAAATCAACTCACTGAGACAGAATTGATGGGAGCTGGCCGACCATTTGCCTTGGTCGGCCGACCACTTGCCCTAGTAGTCGGCCGACCAGGGTCAAAGGGTTCAAGTGGTCGGCAGCCTCCCAGGGTGGTCTCCACATGAAATGTAAGCAAGTGGTATGGTGAGAGACCAGTAAATGTGACCCAAAAACCAAGGAGACCAGCTTCCTGTCAAGAAAACTGGCCGGCGAAGAGAAAGGTGGTCTCCCACCCTTGTACCACCTTCCGAACAATGAAAATAGGGTCTATGCCAAAAATGAACCAAGACGGATGCAAAACGAGGGTTCGGGGGCCAAAACGCGCAGCCGGGTGCCCCGAAAACTGATTGTTAAGCATCGAAAGTGGCGTGCGACCACAAAAGTGGTCTCCCGGGCCACAGTGTCTCTCTAGAGAGAGGAAACAAGGTGTGTGCCAAAAACCATGCCAAACGGAGAAAGTTAAGCGATCCCGAACCGAGGCGCGCAGCCGACGGCTCCGAAAATTGAAAACTGGTCTCTAAACGGAAAAAGTGACCTACGACCACAAAAAGTAGCCTAAAGCCACTGAGAGATGGTCTACGAGACCTCTCCTTTCCTTCGGGAAGAGAAAACAAGACCTGGTTCGCAAATCAAGGCAAAGCATGAAAGGGTCCCGAGGTCCGGGGGTAAGGCTCTCAGCCGAAACTCCGAAACCTCAGAATGAGCACAACATGCACCATCACCGAGCGCTCAATCGATGACGTCTGAGTCTTAAGGTCGGTCAAAAATGGGATGTCTACAATTTACTTCTCTTATCACGTTTTTTCAATCATTATCGTGTTCTGATTATATTAAATAAATAACTTTTAAGGGAAATTACAAAAAGAAACTCTAGTATTTCGCGTGTTTTTCAAATTAAACCTCATAGTTTCAATTTTGACAAATTAAACCTTGGAATTTATTCCGTGTTTCAATGTGAACCCTTCATCTATATCTGTTTGATTGAACTAACGGAATCTGGGCAAAATTCTCAGATTGAAGCACACATGTTCAAACACTTGTATCTCCCTCGTTATAACTCCGTTTCGCCTCATTTTTGCGTCGTTGGATTCGCCTCATTGCCTAGTTTACATTCCATTCCTCATACGCCTTGTTCCACCTCTTTTTGTGTGCCGTTGAAACTTCAAAAGTTGGAAAAAAATAAGATTTTTCTCTCTTAGAAAAATTTTCAAATTTAAACACACTTGTTTAAGCAGTTGTATCTCCTTCATCGTAATTCCGTTTTACCTCATTTTTGTGTCTTTGCGTAGTTTTCGTTCCATCCCTCATAAGCCCTATTCCACATCTTTTTACATATTGTCGGAGCTTCGAAAGTTGGCCAAAAATATGATTTTTCTTTCTTTGGGCAAAATTTTCATATTCAAACCTACATATTCAAGCACTTGTATTTGAATTATCGTAACTCCGTTTTGCCTCATTTTTGCTTTGTTGGATTCACCTCATGGCCCAGTTTTTATTTCACTCCTCTTTTTGTATGCCGTCAAAGCTCCAAAAGTTGGCAAAAAATAATTTTTTTTCCTTCCTCTATTTTCTATCTCCGTGCTTCTTCCTTCCTACTGTCTTTCCACAATTATTCTCATTTTTCTTTTTCCTTCATGGTCCTTCCACCGAGCTCAGGGTGGCCACCGAACCTCTGATGGTGGCGGTGTTGTCAAGTATGAATGCATATGACTTACAAGAACGGAAAGAAACATAAGAGTGGGGAAAGGGCCGTGAAGGAAGAGGAAAAGAAAGAATAATTGTGGAAAGGAAGGAGGAAGTATGGAGATATAAGATAGACGAAAAAAAATCTTATTTTTGGCCAACTTTCGGAGCTCTAACAATATGCAAAAGGAGGTGGAACAAGGCTTATGAGGGGTGAAATGAAAACTAGGCCATGAGGTGAATCCAAAGATGCAAAAATGAGGCAAAACAAAGTTACGATGAAGGAGATACAAGTACTTGAACATGTGTGTTTAAATCTGAAAATTTTCCTAAGAGAGAAAAATCTTTTTTTTTCCCCAACTTTTGGAGTTCCAACAACACACAAAAAAAGGTGGAACGAGGATGTAATGAAAACTAGACAATGAGGTGAATCCAATGACGCAAAAATGAGGTGAAACGGGATTACGATAAGGGAGATACAAGTGTTTGAACATGTGTGTTTGAATTTGCAAATTTTGCCCAGATTTCGTTAGTTCAATCAAACGGATATGGACGAAGGGTTCACATTGAAATACGGAAGAAACTCCAGAGTTTAATTTGTCAAAATTGAAATTATAGGGTTTAATTTGAAAAACACGCAAAACCTTGAGTTTTTTTTTTTTTTTTTTTTGTAATTTCCCCTAACTTTTATGTGTCTATATATTTATTATTTTTTAAATATAATAAGTGTACCTTTCTAAAAAAATATATAATAAGTGTAAAATATCAAAACATTGATATATATATATATATCCCAACTTTACCTCTATGTGTCATTTTTAATTTATTTAACTTTGATTATTTGTGAATATTTGTTCTTAAAAGTGATAAATTACTTAGAAATTTTCCTGATTTTCTCAGAATAAGTTCCTTTTCATTCCTTCATCTCTCCATACCTCTTTATACCCCTCTCATAGGCCCCAATTCAAATCTGCACCGCTAATCTAAACTATTTATTATATAAGTTTCATAATAAAGGTCATCCGTTCAAAAAATAAGTTTTATCGAAAAATTATAAACTCATGAAAAAAATCGTATATTTGTGTGATAAAATGAACAAAAGATGTGATTGTAAATTTAAACCATCTATTTTATAAAATAAAATAATTTTCGTTTATGTGTTTATAATTTTTCGATGAATCTTATTTTTTGCATGGATAACCTTTATTATGAAACTTACAAAATAGACGATTCGAATTATCAATATGAACCTGAATTGAGACCTGCAAAAAAAATAAAAAAAAATAAAAAAATAAAGAAATAAAGGTATGGAGTAGAACCTACCCTGATTTTCCCTTCTACAAATCTGGGAAATAGAGGGAACTACAAATTCTGTCCCCTCATTGCCATTCCAATAAAAATGTTAGTGTGCCAAATACACACAATCTCAATTTTATCTATCTACCACCAGGGTTGGTGGCCTGGTGGAGGAAGCTGCTCATTCCCCAGCCGAGGAACTAGGGTCGATTCTTGGGAGGTGCATTTGAGATCACTCCCTGTGAGCAATGCCTTTACTCCCCTCGGTCTCTGGCCTCTGCTACGGCGTGGGGTTGCCCTCCATTGGTGCCCTGGTGGTAGGTCCCTCACTTGGTGGGGGTTAATTCCTAGCTGGCAACCGGTTACTCCGGGGTTAGGGCCCAACGGGGCTGTGATGACACCACAGAGCCCTTTTTTCTGGTTCAAAAAAAAAAAAAAATTATATCTATCTATCATTTTAGAAAGAATAATACCATATGTACTGATTAGTATATTAATTAGTATATTAACGGAATGATGTGACATAAATTTAGAAATTTTGAAGTAATAATATCATAATATATATTAATATACCAATTAATGTATATAATATCACGGTTTTATAAAGAAAAGTGCATTTACATTACTAAGTCATTGAAATGGTAATAGCTCATTTCGTTGCGCCAAATCACAATCTTGTACTATCCATGTAAATGATACAATGAAAAATTATTAATTAGTTTGGGATACCACGTGACCATACCTCAAACTAATCATAAACATTCATATCCATTCATATTTCTCAATTACCCAACACAAAATCGTAAACCCCACTTCTTCTACCAATCAAAATGCATATGAAACGCCATGTAAAGCTGCTTCTGAACTTACCAATAACTTCTTATAAAAAATAGTTAGGGTACATTTGATTGTAGATTGGATAGAGGAAGTGGAATATTATTTTGATTAGCCTAGAATAAAAACATAATTATTTTTTATCATTTGAATAAAAGTTAAAAATAATGCAAAGATGTCTAAATTTCTAATACCATAATCCCTATAATGTTAATTAATCTCCTATTTTTTTCTTATTTAATTCCCCGCAGGGGCAGAACCAAGAATTTTGTTTGCAAGGGCCAACGTATATGCATAAAAAATATTGAGTTAATTTTGGTGCATTACTAATTAAACATAATTTCTTATGTAAGTATTGTGAAAGAAGTATTTCATGAGAGAACTAAATAAATCTAACAAATCAATTTTTTAGTTTTTGAAAGTTTTAAACTATTAGAATTAAACCACTATCTTAAGCTATTTTATTGAATAATATGATCTAATAATAAATAAGAAGTGAAAAATGCTTAAGATTCTTAAAACATAATCTTAAATTTACATCCAATGATGTTGAGTATAACATGTTAGTTAATTTATTTAGAAATCAATCAATCAAGATCCAATCCCTACCAGTCAGTATGAATAAAATTAAAGCTAAAATTTTAGGTTTGCAAACGTTAGTCACAAAAAAAAAAAAGTATATGTACCATTTTATTTTTAAAATTAAAAAACAAATGACACGTATTTTTTATATTAATAAAATCAAATTAATAAAATTGATATTATTATTTAAGATGTGAAATATTTAGAAATCATTTTCATTATACATTGCAAAATAATAATGAAATAGAAAGTTAATACAATAATTCGTATAAAATTAATTAAAAAATTCAATTATATATTTTATAAATATAAATTAATAATAAATTATAAAAAAAATCGGAGGAGGCCAGGGCCCCTCACACCCCTACATAGTTCCCCCCATGTTCTCATGTATTAAAGTGATTCCGAGTTTTAATACCAAACTAAATAATTAACGGATTTAAAATTACGCAGCATCCAAATGTTTCCCACCTCTTATTTTCTTTCTCTTCTTATCCCTCAATCAAACATAATATTAAATATGATATTAAAATTAAGAATAAATTACAAATACATTTTTTAAGATTTGCTTAAAATATAAATTTTATCCTATGATTCTAAAAGTTACATCTCACCCCTTTAAGTTTCCAATTGTATAACAAATTACTCATTTTTATTAATAAATTATTAAGTCAATTAACAATATTTAATAATGTCAAAAATATATTTTAATTAAATTCATGTAATTTTATTATTGTATGGGAGAGTAGTTAGAAATTTAATTTTTTCTGTTAATTCTGTTACATAAAAAATTCTGATAAGGGAGTTCTTGTAATTTCTAAAATCATAAGAAGTAATCTGTATTTTAAATAAATTTTAGAATATGTATTTATAATTTATTCAAAAATTAAAGTGAGGCTCATATGTTTTCTCACGTCAATACCCCCAGTTAACATCACAATCAAACACAAGAGGTATTTGATAATCTAATTCAAAACTTAAAACTAAATATATAAAGTCTGTTTGATAACTATAATTTAATATCACTTAAAATTTTAAATATCTCTTAAAATGTTGGGTAAAACTCAAGAAAATTCTAAAGGGAAAATTAGTCTAGGGTCCCTCTCCCATTTTTTGTAATGGAAGAGATCCACAAAATTATTTTTTGATGTCTAAGGTCCCTAAACATATATCAGAGAAATTTGACTCTTTGTTTCTACTCTACTCTCTATCTCTCTTCTCCTCTCACCCACTGTCTTCCAGATCCAAGGCATTCAAATCAATTACTTGACGTTATGGAGAAATGTCCACCTTGGCAACAAGCTTTGCTCCTCCACCTTCCTCTCCACCCTCCTCTACGACCTCTTCCTCAACACCTTCTCCTCTGACTCCTCTCTCCGCTCTGCCACCGTCGCAGACCTCCGCGCAGCCCGGATCCACGACCTGACCTGCCTTTCATTCTCCCACTGCCTCCTCAACTACAAAGGCTTTCTCGCTCTCCAAGCCCACTGCGTTGCCCACAAGCTCTAGATCCAGAACCAAAAACCCATTTCTTTTGCGCTCCATTCCTGGGTCTCCGATGTCTTCTCCATCGATATTTACCCGGCGGCGAGGATTGGAAATGGGGTTTTGTTGGATCATGCGACGGCTATGATCTGCACAAACCATACCCAATCAACTTTTGCTTTGCAAACCTGTCAGCATAAAAAGTAGCTCACGAGTAGGAACACCAAGATGAAGATCTATTGCTCAATAACTGTGGACACGGCAATGGAGTTACGCATTAGTGAACCCCAAAACAATTTCACAATTCCACTTTACAGATGGTGCTAAGCCAAGCAAACTCACACTTCTCATGCATATACCCTCATATGGTGCACCCTCCAGAAATTCTCTCTGTGTGTCTTTTCTGTATTTTTTTGGAATTTCTTTGGGTTGTGGAGTCCTTAGAATTTCTCTGGGTTGAGAGAATTTCTGTAGAAAGGTTTGTCTGGGAATTTCTCTGGGTTGGGGAATTTCTCTAGCTATAAGCGTATTCTGGTTAGCTCATCAGTTCATCATTCTTGGGATTGGAGATGGGTTTACACTTGTTGGCCGACAAGAGTACTTCTATGATCAGATTAGGGTTTTTGAATTTGTAATAGGCTTCATTGCATTTTTCCCCCTCTATATTTATCTTCTTGATGTATACAAAGTTGCCCATGATGTTAAAGTAGAGAAATTTGCCTCCATCTCTGGCATTCCAATCACAGAAATTGGAATTTCTCTAGGTTAGAGAGAAAGAATTTCTCTGATTTGGGTTGGAGAGAGAGAATTTCCCTGGGTTAAGTGAATTTCTCTGGATTGGAGATGAGAATTTCTATGGTTTTCAGTGAATTTCTCTGAGTTAGAAAGGGAAATTTCTCTGGGTTGATGTGAATTTCTCTGGAAAGTCCAGAGAAATGTGAGATTTTCTCTGTGCAGTTCAGAATTTCTCTGAATAGAATTTCTCTGGGAAAAATTTCTTTGGGCTGAAATTTCTCTGGACTGAAATTTCTGTGGATCAATGTTGAGGGACCTTAGACATTATGAAAATATTAAATGTCCTTTATACTATAAAGTCTTAATATCAGGGACCCTAAAAAAAAACTCCAATTCTAAATCCTATGAAACTTATTCAATTTTGACTGAATTTATAAATACTAAATATAAAAATCAATATATATTATTATAAACTCATTACCACTACTATCACAACCACCACTACCACCATTATAACCACCACTACCACTGCCACCACCGCTACTAATACCATTACCACCACTATCACAACCGCCGTCACCACTACCATAACCATTATCGCCACCGCTACCACCACCATGCCACTATCGTCGCCGTTGCCACCACTATTACCACCTTCATCACTATTTCAATAAGCACTATCATCATTTTATTACCACTACCATTACTACTGCTACCACTACCATCACCACCACTACCACCACAACCATCATACTGTCACCACCACCACTACAACCACCATTGCAATATAAAAATTGAAATTTATAATTTAAAAATGATAAATTTAAAATTTAATTTTGATACATATCAAATACCTTATTTTTAATTCAACACTTAAATTTTGATTAAAAACTTTTCAACTTAAAAAATTTAATATTAAGTTTTTATTAAACACCACCATAGCCCTAGCGGTAGCCTTATGTTACGAACACACAAGTAGGAGTGCTCCTATATTTTCTTGAAAGAAAATGTCATAATTTTTTTTTTTTTGGCAAATTATATTTTACCCAACTTTTATTTAAATTTTATTTTAGTACATCATCTTCTAATTATAAAGTCATCAGATGTTAATCCATGTTTCAATATGATTCTTGTGTGACCTTTTAAAATTTAAATGAAAATTAGAGGATGAAATTTGTTATTCTATTCTATGATTTTATTTATTTTTTATTTTTTCCTCTCTTCTACCCTTAACATAATCACAGAACATTCGTTTAGTTTTTTAAATAGTAAGGGATGAGAAGATCACATTAAAAGATAGATGGAAATATAATTTACCCCATTTTAGGTTATTAGAACTTAAAATTCATTTATTGTAGCTTGACAATCCCGTTTCTATTTCACTTTGAGTTGTACTAGCAAAGAGCTCTCGTAGGTCAAGTTTGACTAAACTAAAAAAGTACACTTATTTCATCTTTTTATCTTTTTTGGGTCACATCAATCAACATCTCCTCTCTACTTTTTCTACAAATAATACAAGAAAAGTCAAAAAATACACTTATTTAGTCTTCCCAAACTTGACCTTAGATTCACTTAGAACAAACCTTAAAAAAAATATTTGGCAAAAACAGTTGCAATTTACCAAGATTAAATAAACTTTATCCAGAAGTTCCATTAGTGATGAATTTTTGGATTTTTTTAATCATCTTTCCACTTTTCATAGCTAGTCTTTGTACACCTTAGTAGCCTTTTAGACTAATCAACTTTAAGTATATATGAAACAAAAATAAAATATATCATTTCATATAAAATTAATTGGTACAAAAAAAAAGCAAAAAAAAAAAAAAAAAAACAAAAATAAGGTGGTGATGGTGGGATGAGTTTAGTCCCATATATGAAGCTCACAGCAAGAAGTGGTAATTTGGTGTTGTCACATAGTTGAGGTAGGCTGGGTTGGGGGCACAGTAGTCATTGTTGTGCAGTCAAATGAGCTCATTTTAAGATTCATTTTGATTATTCGAACCGTTCATATTTTAGAATATTTCGAGTTTAACATACCTGTAAAAAATAAGTTAATCAGATATCGTTAACCCTTTCATCAATGATAATTGTGATTTAAAGTATTAAAATAAAAATATAAATGTTTTTTTTTTATTCAAAAAAAAAAGTTTAGGAGGAGGGGAGGCTACCCCATTCCAGGGTCAGGGAAAGCGTTACGCAATATTGCCCACCAACAAAGGACTGCCGGCAGCGGGACTCGAACCTAAGCCAAATGGGCGAAGGGAACAAGCCTTACCAACTGAGCCAACCTTTGTTGGTAAATAAAAATATAAATGTGAGTGGATGAAAGGGTTAACAATATCCGATTAACTTAATTTTTTATAGGTATGTTATACTCAATGTACTTTAAATTGTGAACTGTTCGAATTATCAAAATGGACGTTAAAATGGGTCCAGTAGCCGCCCTAAATCCAAAACCCAAAACATTATTGTGTGTTATGATTTGGCTAACCTATCTTATAAAACAAAATAAGTATATTTGAAAATTATTACAACACAACGCAGGAAGAGGATATGTTATATATAGAAAGTTGTGGGTATAGTGTAAGTACATGCATTTAAACTTGATAAAATTCTAATTAGTTTATGAATAGTGGTATCCTATGAAAGTTTTACTAAAAGATACATTTTTATAAGTATAAAATTTGAAAACATCATTAAATCTGCAAATAAAATTCATGTTGAGATAGACATGTACAAGACAAAAACAAAAAAACAAAAGTACTTTCCCACAATTTTTTTATTCCCACATTGTTAAAAAAATCAGTTTTTTTTACATAGATTTACATTAAACAAAGGGTGAATCACAATCACAGTCTCTATAGTTTGAGACTTGTGTCATTTTGATCCCTGACTTTTCAATGGTGACACATTTGACCCTGAATTTTGAATCTTATTCCAAATAAGAACAATTGAAAATACCATTAGATTTTTTAATGGCAAAATTGTTAATTTAATAAAATATAAAGTAATTTGACAAAAATGAATGTCAAAAAAATATTTTTGAATTTTTAAAAATTATTTCTACCCACTAAAGATAAAATTCTGTAAAATTGATAAATCCTTTAGACATTTATTTATTTTACCAAATTAATTTTTATTTTGTGTTTGGATGATAATCATGTCATGCGTAGTTGTTTTGTTTTCATTAAATTAATTTATATTTTTTCAAAAGTCAAATATAGCGACAACTTTGATATCATTATTAAACCAATCCATTAAATTAAAAAATCCAAAACTAAAAACATTTCATATATTAAATGTATCGATTATACATTAAAAGCTTAACAACTATCCATTACATTATCATCATCTAAATATATAATAAAAATTAATTTGATAAAATAAATAAATAAATGTTTAAAAGATTTATCAATTTTACATAATTTTATCTTTGGAGTGTAGAAATAATTTTTAAAAATTTAAAAATATTTTTTTGACATTTATTTTTGTCAAATTAGTTTATATTTTATCAAATTGACGATTTTACCCTTGAAATTAAGTAATGATATCTTCAATCGTCCTTATTTGGAACAAGATTCAAAATTCAGGGTCAAATGTGTCACAATTGAAAAGTTAGGGATTAAAGTGACACGAGCCCCAAACTATAGGGACTATTAGTGTAATTCGCCGTTAAACAAAAAAATAGAATAATGAGATATATATTTTTTTTCTTCTCAGAAACACAATGAATGGTTAAATTAATTTAATGGTACCATAATAAATATCATTAAAATGGTAATTATGTGAAACTAATTATTACTATCTTAATATTCTAAAAATAGATATTAATGTCCATATATATATATGAAACAAAATAATTCTTTTAGACAAGGTATTTTCATTGTTAAAAAAAATTAAAATTAAAATTGAGAAATTAGACTGAGAGTTTTAACCCTAGTAACCTTGTAACGTTTTACAATTTATAATAGTATAGAAGTGGTATATAGTCCATACACTACTAGAAAAATCACCTTTTGCTACCATATAATTTGCGACCACCTGATTATCAGTCGCAAATAATCAATTTATCCTTTATTTTCTTTTATTTTTTTTTCTTTTCCTTATATTTGCCTAGCCCTTCACAAACACTGATCATTCTCTCTCGTATGTGGTCTCACTGTCTCTCTCTCGGTCTCACATTGGTATGAATCTCTCAATCTCGTTCTCTCACTCTCTCTCTTCTTTCGATCTCACTCTCTCTCTCTCTCTCTCCCTCTATATAAACGAATAACCACATGGTTTATGTATATGTTGTGTCTATTGCAATGGCTTTTACAAAGGAACAATATTGTTTATTAAGTGATGTGAATTATACAATTATTCTCTCTGTCAGCTATGTAATTATGCTCACCATGCACATGTTTTAGCTAATGATTCTTTGTTTCTTGTCAAGTATCTAACTTATTTTTTCAGCATCTTCTTTGTTTGAACTATTAAGTTAGGTAATCTAAAGCCCAGACTCAATAGCTCAAAACATTGTTCTACATTTAAGCTCGATTTCATCTCATGTCTCTCATTTAGCTTTAGAAAAAATTTGTCTTTAAACTTGCAATCATATAGCAACCAAAAATAAATAAATAAATAAATAAATAAATAAAATTTGTGAACATTTCTTTGTGGGGAAATTTTTTGCATCACCTGATGTAAGGCTTGCTTGTACTTGTTTGGATTAGTCCATTTTTTATATGCTGCAGTTTATGGTTTTGATTACTCTTTTTTTTTTTTTTTCTTTGATGGGGTTTGATTTGATTACTCTTACTTAATCATGTTATGCATGGAATCTGTCAGGAAGATTGATTTCCATTGTCAGTGAAGAGGGCCCATTTTAGATTATTGGCCATGAAGAGAGGATACCAAGAATCTTCTTCGTCGGGTTCTCTGAGACCGCCTCAATCCAAAATCAGACACAACCCAGAAGGTATTTTGTGGTTTTTGTACTGTTGTTTTGGATATTGTGAGTTTTTGTGCTGTTGTTGTTGTATAAAAAAATCCTAGATGTCCAACTGGAACTGAGATTGAAGAATCTGCTGTAATTTATAGGTTTTTGACGATGGGTTGTGGAAATTTTGAATTTTTTATTTGGGTATCATATTGTCTCTGTTCTGGTTTTCTACTAGATTTACTCCTGCAGACTAGCATCTTATAGATTGTGGATCACCCTGCAAAAATTATACTTTTAAATACAAAATGAAGGAATTTAAAAAATATATATTTAATTATGTTATTACATTTTTTTGATGAGTTTATTTGGTTTCAAAAGATTTAGCAACTTTTTGTTTTCAGTTGCCCCCAATAAACTCAACTCATATATTATTTTATTTTCAGAATTTCAATAGTTGGGATTTCACACTTTGAAGAATGGCTCTGTCTCTCTGAATTTATATTGTGTTTAACTACATAGCATTTTATAGTATGAAGGCACTTGGTTGAGTTTGATATATGTTTTTGCAGATTTTGTTGAGGGAATAGTTGATATGATCAAGCGGGTGATGTTGGGAGCCAAAGATTATGTTGCACTTTTTTTTTTTTTTTTTTTTTTTTTTTTTTAAGACTTGAATTTTTTAGTACAGTGTATTTAAGGATGGTTAATGGATAATGTCTATTATAAATTTAATTAATTTGTTAATTTTGTTATTTTTCATTAACAAAAAATTGTTTGGTGCTTGGAATTAATTTTTTTGTTGTAGCAAACCCGTATATGATTTTTTTTAAGAAATAATTATTTACGACAGTAAAACAATGGTCGCTAAAAGTGTTTTTTATTTTTTTTAATTTTTTTTTTGCGACGGCAAAATAGCTGTCACAAAAAGTAGTTTAGGTGGTCACAAATAATTTGCGACCGTCACTTTGCCGTCGCAAAAAGTATTTGCTACCCCCACATTTGTGTCCCCCATTTGCGGTCGCATAGGCCGTCGCAAAAAGTCTTTTGCGACTGTATTTTTATTATTTGCGATGGCTTGTGGCGGTCGCAAAAAGTGTTTTTTTTAGTAGTGATATAAACCTATCCTTGAGTTTGTTTTGGTGAATCCAATCCATAGACTTGAGTTGTAAGAAAATTAGAACATCTACTTTTGAGATTTGAGTTTGCTAATTAAATCCCAGAACCTATTGCAAAGAACAAAAGTTAGTGATTCATGCCTCAAGTGGTCATTATCAAGAGTTAGTTATAAAAAATTATATGGGTTGGGTTGGGTACAATCTAGAGGTTAGATTTATCAAATCTCAAATTTAAAAATTTATGGATTCAATAAGAAATAATCATATTTTTATATTTTTAATTTATTATGTAAGATAAAATAATATTATATGTAACATACAGTGTGAAAAAATTATTTTACTCAGTCTTATAATAATTGTACAATAATATATATATATATATATATATATATATATAATAGTGTTAAATAAAAATATATAAGAAGTATCCAATGGAAATTATCAGATACATATTCCAAATCTTTATTCAAGTGTTTAGTATCCAACACGAGTATTGATTTATTTTCCATATCACATAGCTCTCCAAAGGTGCAAAACAATTACAAAAAAAAACAAATTATAGCAGCGGTCCCTGTACTTTAGCCTTATGTTAATTTAGTCATTTTACTTCCAATTGCTACAATTTTGTCCCTTAATTTTGTAATTGTCTCTAATTAGTACAATAAATAACACTAGTAACCTTTTTAGATAGAAATTATGCACATGACTTGCATATGCTTTGAGAGTGTCCATTCACTACAACCACCATCTCCTTCTTCTCTAGGGAGTCATTGTTATAACAACCACCAAGTTGCCACTACCTGAAAAGCTACTAACTTCATCACCTTCTCCTTTTCCACGATTGCCGCCACCTCCTTTCCCTCGCCACCTCTTTTCCCTAGCCAAGCTACATTATGCCACACAACCACTACCTATGATGAGCGCTAACCATAATTTTTCTCTCATTTTTGCTTTTCTTTTATCTTTCATCTTTTTGCTTCTCATGCAATACAGAACTATCATGACCCAAACTCGTCTCTAAAAGTTTATATCATAACCTGCCAGTAATCACTTGATTATCTTCGGCCTCATACAAACATACAAAATAATTATAATAATGGGGCCCTAAGCGGAAGCATATCACAAATGAATAAGTCCATTGAGTTGTGCCAAAATGATCAAAATTATATAGCTTACATCGTAGCACATCCATACATTTACATGTCCACGCAAAAACTTGTGTACCAAGGAAAATCCCATACATATAGTTTACATATCCCAAGACCATTAGAGCAAAATCAAAACAAACGTCATAACATGATGTGGGTCAATGGCAAAAGCTCCATCTTGGAGGCTCGACCAAACAGGTTCACAAAAATAACCCCCGAAGCAAACTCTAAGGTTGGGCTCCATGCTGTTGATCACCTACATATGCATACATAATATAAAGTAAGCGAAACTCAATGAGTAATAATAGTAAAGAGATTTAAATGAATGAGCATAAGTTTTCCGCAATATTCATAATCACATTATGGAACGGCCTTGGGCTCAATATAATACGGAACGGCCTTAGGCCCATCATATAACATAATGGCCTTAGGCCTATCATATAAACAGAACGGTCTCAAACCCAACATATAAACAGGATGGCCTCGGGCCCAACATTTATCGAAATGGCCTCAGGCCTAGATTTAATACAGAACGGCCTCAGGCTCACATATTAACAGTTATTCAGGTCCTATCATATGATATCGTATCATTAACAGAACAGCCTCGGGCCCACACTTAGTACAGAAGGGCCTCAGGCCCAAACATATCATAGTATAACAGAATGACCTTAGGTCCCCATTGCATATGTCATACAACTTTCATGAACCCATTCATTTCGATCAAAACACAATAGCAGAATAAATCATCGTTCATAGCTCAAGTATGTAATTGAGAACATAGCTTTACAATATTATTACTCACAGTGCATTTGGTCTTGCGGCTTTTTCTCTGGCATACGACCTACACAAACATTTCATACATATTTGATAAACAATCCATTTCAATTCATACGCTTTTCTTCTATCTATTCATTTTATGATTTGTTCATTTTCCTTTCATCTTTAGGCATTGCGGAGGGTCAAAATATGCTCATAAACGGATTCATAGAGTCAAACAAGTTAACAAAAAAGACAGGTTTCCCCCATGTTTTCTGCATGTGTGAAAGCCCTTCACCACACGTACAGAAGGTGTCGCACCTGTGGCCGCGCATGCAATTAAGCAGTTTGCGAGCCCCCTGTTCAACCTTGTGTTCCGCATGTGTGGGACTCCCAGCCGCACGTGTGATTCTGGGCAATTCGGTCCAGTCCGAAAATGGCTCAAAGTGTGATTTTCCATGTTCATTTCCAAGCCCAATTTCATGCAAAACTAACTAAAAAACATGATATACGAACATGATTCAAGGGTAATTTCACATCAAACACACCAATCTTGCTTCAATATTAAATTCAAGGTCTCATCTTTTCCACAAATTCATGAATTACATTAATAAGCTCAAAACACATATAAACATGGATGATATTTCAACAAATCTTTGTTGTATGAACAATTTAGAGCTCATTTCATGCATTAATCACAAGATTGAGCTCAAATCAAACAAAGTTGAAGAGATTTCTTGAATTTAGTTCAAACCATTTCACAACCCAAAACCCTAACTCAAGATTTCCAATTTCCTCTTGATTTTAAGCAAAAGATGAGCTATATACAAAGATTCTAAGTAAAATGCCATACCTTAGCTTCAATCTAGGGTTTGCCCCTTGAATCTCTTCTAAAACCCTAGCTTCTCCTCTTCCTCTCTCCCTAACTCACTCTCTAGCAAAGGCTCTCAAAAATGATAAACTCAAGGAACTATATACATATATACATAGGCTAATTAACTTAATTAAACATTACAAATCATAATTTTACAAAATTTCACAATAGACTCTAAAAATCATGCTAAACATAGATATGAAGTCGGTTTTGGTTTCTGGCGCCTCTAAGACTTTCAATTTTTGTTCAAAGTTGTAATTACAATAGATATTCCTACATTCAACAGATATAAGTCCAAAAACACATAATTCACATACTGAAACTTGCAAATTCATATCAAACACATAAGTACGTGTATAATTAAGCATAATACGGGTTGGGCTATCATAAGAACTATCACGAAAATCTCAAGCCACCATCACATCCCAACTCGTACTGCTATTTCCAATCCACTAACACCTCTCTTATTTTTTCCCTTCATGTTAGGCATATCAATATCAACTAAAATTCTCCTATTCTCTTCAATCAAAGGTTCGAAGCCTTACCCAATGATTGTAAAAGCACAAATAGTAAGAGAAGAATAGGAATTATAAAGGGAATTCTAAAAGCCTTACCCCGCAATCCACTTCTTCATCTTCAAGCCCTATGTCTGCTTCTTCGTATTCTATAGCATAAATAATAAAGGAAATTAAGACCCCAAAGCCATGCCACTATCTTTCTCTTTCTTATTGCCTTTTATTTATCTTCCACTTTAATTTACTGTCACTATCGTAATCACTACCAAGCCCCTTCCCCTTGAAAACTCTTATCGTTGATCGCAATGTCATTGCAAGGGTTTTGAAGAGTCATCAATTATAAAGTTATCACAAGGGTTTTCGATCACATGGTGGTTTTCGAGAATTGTTTATTGCAATCGTTGCATTCCTTCCCTCTTTCCCCTATCGCATCTCTCCTATCTCTTTCCAGCCGTTGAATCCCTTTTGTTCCCCTCCTACTGTTGCATATCTTCCCCTTCCTTTCCATTTTCCTTTCCCTCCACTCTCCTAGTCTTAACTTTTCCTTTCCCCCACCTCTTCGTCATCGTCCACACTTCTCATAGCTTCCCACAACCTACCTCCACCTCTATATATATAAGTAATATGTATGATTATTATTTTAGTAATTTAACTCACTTAGTTAATGGGTACGATCATGTTTAGTGAGTTAACTCACCTAGTTAGATAAGAATTAGAGAAATTTATAATTTTTCTCTCAAAAGAGTGTTACATGCATATCATGTGCTCCATTTTTTTCAAAAAAATTAATTAATCGTTATCTTTTTTGGGTGAATCACTAGTTGTTATCAGTTGGATGGATTAGAGGAAAAAACTAAAATTTAGATTTAAAATTAAGTCAATTAAAATAATAAATCCCAAAATAACACAAAAAAGAGAACACAATACAAGAACTATGT
Organism: Camellia sinensis; assembly: GCF_055761805.1. Lineage (NCBI taxonomy): Eukaryota > Viridiplantae > Streptophyta > Magnoliopsida > Ericales > Theaceae > Camellia > Camellia sinensis. Next base: position 92,493,540 of record NC_138968.1, on the reverse strand, counting down.
AATTTGTCCTTACAAAAATCATCTAAGGAAAGAAATAAGGATCTTAGGGCTTGTTTGATTGGGTGGATTATGGATTATTAATCCATGAGATTCAAATTCCATTGTTTGGCTACAAATTTTATTATTTGGATTAGATTCCAATGGCTTTCTATCCAACAAAATTGACCCATTTCTTTTATCGTACAACTAATAATGCAAAACATACATACAATTATGATTATAGATTTCCATATTTATTGCAAAACAAACATGGACAAGAAGAAATTATGTATCTTATTAATCTAACTAGATAACCAATTTTACACTAATCTCATGAATTGTTAATCTCCTCACTATTAATTCTGCTAATCAAATAGGTCCTTACAATATCAATTGATAAACTCTAAATTTTCATTTCTTCATTTATGTTGGATTCCAAAGGTGGTGATCATGTTGTAGATTTAGCGCGATGGAAATCAATCCTGATAGAACACATGACATGGCAACTTAAGTTGGTAGTGTGGATTGACGGTGGATTGAAACACTTCGTTTATTTTGATAAAAAATATTTTTTAATAATTTTTTTGTTCAAAAAATATTTTTTGGATGTTTAGATTTTGTTTGGCAGTTACATGTTTTAGCCAAAAAGTTAAAAAGTCACTATAAGTTGTTACATCACTCTCTCTACTTTTTGCACATCTTTTCGTAAAAAGTCAAAAAATTACTAAAATAAGTTATTTCCAAACGAGGCCAGTTGTATCTTTAAAATTAAAGTATTAATGATTGTATTAATAATAGTGGGCCAGAGGAAGAGGTGGAAGTGATAGGGTCTTGGTGATAGTGGTGTGGTGGTGGTAATGGTGACAGTATGTTGATGGAATGGGCGTGGTGAGGGTGGCGATAGTGAGAATAGTGGTATTGGTAGTTAGGTAACATTATTAAATTTTTAATTTGTAAAACGTTTTCTATTTTTGAAAGTGAAAAATATTTTCTGCCTTAAATAGACTTATTTTCATTGACTATGGAACACAATGTTGTTGGTTATTCTACTGTACCACATGTTAAAAAATAAAAAATATTTTCTAACTAAATAAACAGAGCATAACAACCATTAGTACATTAGTTTTAAAAATTTCATTAAAATAAAGGGGGATTTTTTTAAGGTCCCTGATATTAAGATTTTATAGTATAAAGGACACTTAATATTTTCATGATGTCTAAGGTCCCTCAAATTGATCCAGAGAAAATTCAATTAAGAGAATTTCTCTGGTCCAAACCAGAGAAATTCAATCAAAATCATAGAAAATTCAATCTAAATCAGAGAAATCAAAATACAAGTTAGAGCACGTAAAACTCAAAATTTCAATTTCCTATGTTTTCCTCAGCTTTCCAGGCAACCAAAGAGATGATATAGACAAGGAAAAAGGTATTTTTTTGAGTTTGATATTGCCTTTTCACCTTCTTGCTCTTCTTCTCTTTCCTACTTTTACTCTTGCTCTTCAAATCTATCACCATAACTTCATCTTCTTGCAATGGCAACGAAGAATGATTGACCTTCAATTCTGAGTCGTTCCATTGGCCAGAGCTACAAGCTCGTAGCATTGCTTTCTTGACGATTTTCAAGCTTAGATCTTCGTTGGCATCTTCATCGTCGCTACTAATGTTCAGTACGATACCGAGAGAGGAGAAATGAGTAGAGAGAGAGAGGAATGTGCACAAAGAGAGAGAGTTTGGTTTGGATAGAATGAAGATCAGAGAGAGAGAGAATCAAATTTCTTTGATCTAATATGGGTGTATGCTTGGGATCTTAGATATCAAAAAATAATATTGTGGATCTCTTCCATTACTAAAAATGGAAAAAGTGACCTTAGACTAATTTTTCCTAAAATAAAACTACTTAGCGATTGGTTTTTTGTAATTAAAATCATTTTGATAAATATTTTAGCCTAAATTAAAATCTCAATTTAATTATATCATTCCGTGCAAAAAACTTTTGTGTAAAACATTACACTTTTTTTTTCTTTTTTTTCAACGATGGTACAAAACAAGCCCAACACACCTAATTTTATTTGAAGTACTATTTTCTATTTGACTAAGGTCTTGTTTGGCAACATTACTTTTTAGCCTAAAAGTCAACAAGTCAATGAAAAAAACGAAAAAGTCAACAACCTATACCAAAAAGTTAAAGATTTCATTTTTTATCTACTTTTTGCACATCTTTTTGTAAAAAATCAAAAAGTCATCCCAAATATACTAGTTTTTTTTTTACCTTATATTTTAGGCAAAAAGTTACTAAAATAGTCTATTCTCAAATGAGGCCTAAGAAAACATAAGTATATAACCTTTTTTCCCTCCATTTTCTGTCAATCACCAAATTCATAAGGGTGATTCTACTTCCATCACTACTTTACCTCTTTACATCCTCTATATGAGTTTTTTTTTTTTCTTTTAATTTTATCCATGTGTATAATTACTTTTAAGGACAGAACACTAAAAGTAAATATATTTTATTATCTTCTTACACCCATTGGTCTTCAATCCCCACTCCTCTTTTTCCTTTCTCAACTTTTCTTTTATCTTACACATCTTTTTTCAAAAAGTAAGAATCATAGTGTTTTGATCATCAAAGAAAGCAATGGATAAAGAAACGGTGGTGAAGAAGCATCAAAAAAGTGAAATGATGAGTTTTTTTGTTTGTTTGGTAGGTTTTTGTTTCGATTTTCTAGGCTGGTCTTTGACTTTTGTTCAGTGCTTTAAAATCAAACAAAATAATATAGTCCAGCATCACAATGCCGAACAAAAAATATAATTTTGGTAGCCAACTGCCGAATAAAAGAAACATTTATGGTAATATAAGGCCAGATTTTTAAAATTTGTTCGGCCACTCATTACCATGTATTTTCAGTTTCATTTTTTTTATATTTTTATATTTTTTTTGCTTTGAAGTATTGTAGTTATACGCATTGCAACAATGCAAGTACTGCATTATTAGTGGATTCCAATCATAAATTCATTACATACAAGGTTTGTTAAGTTTTTTTTATGAATATGATTTTTTCTTATTTTTAATTTGTATTGAGTTTTATTAATTATTTGATGCATAAATGTATTTATTATGTTTAGATTTTTAGTAGTTGTCAAGCACTAATTGATGTTGGGAAAAAGACTGGATTTGTCATTGTTACAAAGACATCAGATACGAGAGGTAATGACAGAAAACCAAGACTTACCCCTGCTTGTGAAAGAAGTGGTTACTATAGAGACAACAGGAAGATCAAGAAGGAACGATTGAGGTTGACAGTATCTAAAAAGTGTGGACGTCCATTTCTATTAAGGGGGGGAGGTGGGGGGGGGGGGAGAGGGGAAATTACCTACAAATGATGAATGGATGTTGCATGTCTTATGTGGAGTGCACAATCATCCGTCTGCTAAACATCTTGAAGGGCACTCAATTGCTGGCAGATTATCTAAAAAGAAAACATCCTTATTAGTTGACATGTCAAAGAGTATGGTGCGACCAAAAGAGATATTGGTTACATTGAAATGAAGGGATGCCTTTAATGCGAACAATGAAGACAATTTACAACGCACGTAATCAACATCGAGTAGTATAGAGGGCGGGAAGATCATAGATGCAACAACTATTAGGGCAATTGTCGATTCCAAATTATGTTGAGTGGCATCGATGTGATGATAGAGAGATAGTGACTGACTTGTTCTGGGCACACCCGGTTAGTTTGGAGTTGTTACGTGCATTTCCATATGTGTTGATTATGGATTGCACATACAAAACTAATAGGTATCGACTCCCTCTCTTAGAGATTGTTGGGGTAACGTCAACGTACTTGACATTTTCAGTTGCTTTTGCTTATCTTGGTCATGAATGGAAGGACAACTATACATGGGCTTTAGGCGTATTGCGTACTGTTATAGAGAATACTGCTTTTCCGAAAGTCATTATTACGGATAAAGAGTTGGCTTTGATAAAAGTCATCTCAAATGTTCTACCTATGGCCACTAATCTTTTACGTAGATGGCATATTAGCAAGAATGTTCTGATGAAGTGCAAGAAGGTTTTTGAGACGAAAGATAAATGTGATAAGTTCATGCATAGTTGGAATGCTTTGGTATTGGTTAGAACAGAAACAGAATTCAATGAACAATTTTCCAATCTCAAGACCGAATTAGTACGTGTCCTGAAGCTATTAAGTATGTTACTACCAATTGGTTAGAGCCATACAAGGAAAAAATTGTTGCTACTAGGACAGACAGTACTATGCATTTTGAAAATACTACTACAAACAGGTAAATTTTGCTCATTACATTTATGAATTGCTATAATTTTTTGAATTTTATATTAAATGCCAAAATATACATACTTGTAGGGCGGAGAGCTCTCATGCTAAATTGAAGAGGCAACTTAGATCAAGTCAAGGCAGTTTTGAGACATCTTAGACCAAAATACACAATTTGCTAGAGTTGCAGCATGCAGTCATTAAATTCTCATTTCAACAAAGTTTGATTGTAGTCCAACACAACTACACACCTACTGAGTTCATTGAGTAACGTGGTTTTATTTCAATTTGTAGTTTGGACAAAATATTGGTAGAGTCAAAGAGATCGAATAGTGTGGAAATAGATGTTGCTACATGTGGTTGCATTTTGTGACGTAGACATGGGTTGCCATGTGCGCATGAAATAGCTGAGTATTTTCAACAAGGTCGACCGATTCCCCTCTCTTGTGTAAATCCTCATTAGAGGAAGTTAGATATGCTTCCAGTTTCATAAAGTGCTTTTATGGAATTGGATTGTAAAATAAAGACTGATTTTTATTGAGAAATTCCAAACGATTGACGAGACGCAACAAGTGATCCTTCTGAAAAAGTTGAGGAACTTAATTAGTCCAGACAATACATTTTTTGTGGAACCTGAACTCAAGACTGACACGCGAGGTAAGGGTCGAGGTCGCGGTCGTAGTCAATTCAAAATCGATACATCTACTAAATACAAGCCATCTGCATTTGAGTTTGTACTATCTGAGGAGATAGTTATTCACAAGGTGTTACCATCTCAAATGCATCAGTTCGTAAGCAAGTGCGACGGAAGAAGGCAAAAAAAGATAATGTATGCAATTACATAAAACTTGTAACTATGTACAAAATATATTTTAATAGTTGTTCAGCCACATTTTAATTATTTCATATAAACATTGGTGTATATTTGTGATGTAGGTCTGTATGACGCAATCAACAAATCGTATCTCTTACTTCGAACAATTTTCGGAGAAATTGAGACCATATATTCATCATATAAAAGATGTACAAGCAGATGACAATTATGATTTCAGGGCAATAGCTGGATTGATTGGTTTTAGGTAAAGATGATTGGCAACAAGTTAGGCGAAACTTGTTGACTGAGTGGCATTCGAATGTAGTGCACTATGTGCAACTATTTGGTTTACAAGAAAGGGTTGATAACCTTAATTCTATCTTATCCTACTTCGAACCTGGCCCTGGATTTAATCATTGGATGACTATGCCCGACATGAGTCATTTGATAGTATCATACTACTGAGTCATTCTTTATCATTTATCCCTGCAACAATGCTTGACGTTTCTACCACTTAGATCAGTACCGATTACAGCACCTAATTGAAGAGATATCTGCATAGGATTTGTAAATGGAAACCATTTCGTGCAAGTAACTACCGAGCCTACTTAGATCATTACAATGTCTTATTTTGTAATTATACTTATTGATTTCTTTGTGTTATAGGTTTATCTGCAACCTAGTCTTCCAGTACCTTCGATAGAAAATAATTGGATTTGTTTTCATCACCCGTGTGCTAGTGGATGAGAGAAAGCATATACCATCCGTATTCATCAATTCCGTACTCTTATTAGCCTTGACGTAATAATTATCGAAACAATCGATATAGATGAATTGTGATAACATGTTTGATTGATGGATACAAACAATGATAGATTTTATGGATACAAACAATGATAAATTTTATGGATGCTTGTATGGATATTCGTACACTTGATTTTTTTATGAAAAATTTTATGGATATTTTTTATGTATGATTTTATAGATGTGTGCTAGATTTATGAATTTTGTTTATCGAATTGGGTTAATTCAAATTCGTTAACATTGTATTATTGAATAGGCCTAAATTATCGTTTGGAACAAAGTGACTCTATAAACGTATAGCAACAAAATGCTGGACAAACCTATGTTTTTCAGCAACATAACACCAATGTAAATTGTCTAGTATCGTGTGACCAAACAGATACTTCACAGTGGGCTCTACTGACTTTGTTGTGAAGGAAATTGAAATTATCCAATTGTACGACAACATATAGTTGGGAAAAAATAGTTTGTCTGGTAACATGACACTGGAGTAATTGAAATTCATTATCATTTTATTACCAAACCGGCCCAGCACAAATTATTACCACATTATTTGGAAGGAAGTGGCTCTGTAAATGTATAGCAACAAAACGCTGGACAAACCAATGTATTCCGGCGTTATAACACCAAAGTTATGTTAATTGTTTCGCATTGTGTGACTGAACAAACACTTCAATATAGGCTCCATTGGCTTTGTTGTGAAGCAAACTGAAATTATCCAATTGAACAACAACATAATGTTGGGGAAATTTTTTTTATCCAGTAACATGAAACTAGAGTTATTCAAATTGTTTAGCATTGTATTACCAAACAGGCCCAGCACAAATAAAAAAAAAAACATTATTTACGAGAAAGTGGCTTTGTAAATGAATAGCAACAAAATGTCGGAAGGATCTATTTTTTCCAGCAACAGAACATCGGAATAATGGAAATTGTTTAGCAATGTGCCACTGAACTGGTCCATAGCACTGAAAAAAACAATGTTACTTTCAGAAAATGGTACCATATCACTCCAAAACACTTTAATATCATCACAATGCATTATAAACAATAACAAATCCATATGTTCACCAAAACAAATGTTCATTAAAATCATCATATAAATATTGAATACAAAATAGATGTGAAATTGTTTAAAATCCGTACAAAAGTATGACATTTCATTACTTGTCTAACCAAACATATAGTTTACCATAAATCCAAGACATCCACAAAAACTATGCCATTGGGAAAAAATATATCCGAAACTCTATCTGGGCTAGGCATTCACCAAAACTATGCCATAAAAAAAAAAAAAAACTAGATCTTAACTCTCATGAACGGTCAACACAAAAGTATATCCCAAACTCTATACGGGCTAGACATTTACAAAAACTATGCCATCAAACAAAAACTAGATCCCACCTCTCATGTACACACAACTATGACATAAAAAAAAAAAAAAACTAGATCCCAATCCTTATGTACGGTCCATCCTACGACGTTTATGATAGTAGACTTGATACTCTGTACGTGTCGATGTAGATCCCAAACTTTGTCCATCAAGAACTTACAGCATCCTACTAATGGTTTCATATGGCATGTTAGGGTGCAATACACACTGATCATGACTGAGCCTATGGACTGTAGCACCAACACTAAAAGCAGCATAATTACACTGAAAAGAAATTGATAAAAAATCATGCTTAGTGTTTGATTTTTGGTGAACCAATTAAAAGTGAAATAAGTTAATTCATAATTCGCTTACCCACTTAGGATCCATAGTAACATCATTCTCGGGATGTTGAACACATGGATTAAATTGAGAGTGATGCATAGGATTTTGAACAACCTGGTGCGAAACACGAGCATACCATTAACGGTATCCCCGTACACATTCAGATGGGCTCTGCTGTACAGGTACACTACGACCATTAATGGACAACACATGATTCTCTCATTGCGCCCATATCGTGTCATGGTATTGATAGATAATTCTATACTGTCCTGGTTTATTGCTTTGTGTAGCTCGAACATGAGATAATGGTGCTGGTGGGATGGTTTGGACCCTATCAAACTGTCGCAAAACCCTATTGGGGTGATAGGGTTCAACAATATGAAAGCATTTCAAACATCCAGTATAATATGCAACCTCGTGTAGTGGATGGTGTGTCCTACATAAACGGTATGGATCCCACTTGATCTACAAATAGGCAATGCATAATGTTAGTTATAAAATCTTATTTTTTTTAACAATATGACACTATTATAAAATGGCTAACCTCATTAGCACGTAACATGTTAAGTTGCTCTCATAATGTCTGCAAGTGGTCTTCTATAAAACCCTCATCTCTCCGTGGACTCCAACGATAGACACGAGGTTGTTCATCAGAATAGGGCAAATTTGGATGAGGCCTTCTTAAACAAAAATGCTCATAAATCAATGCTTCCAATAGCTTCAAGTAACCGGCAATCTGCTCAACACCAGCCCTACTAGCAAGTCCTAATTGTCTATACAGGAAAGCCAAAACTGCAGTACCTATGCAAATGAGCTAACAACATCAATGTCAGTCAACATGTGCAGGTAAGCAACAGGTACTCGAGTCCCACTCTTGTCAGTGAAGAGGGTACAACCTAATAAATATAGCAAGTAAGCTTTGGCTACATATCGTACGAAATTTGCATCATTTGTATCTTTAACTTCATGAAATTTGATTCTCAACCACTCTAGCTTCATGGATTGCCCACGAGATTGAACTAATTCTGCAAATGCATCATTCGCTAGCACTCCCAAAGTAGCACTCACTAGTTCCGCAACCTTGTATCTTGTTAACTTTGGACATAACAAAGCCCTGCCAGTGATTGGAATGCCAAATATGGTCTGCACATCATCCAATGTGACAGTTATCTCACCATCTGGCATGTGAAATGTATTTTTCTTTGGATGCCATCTTTCGACGAAGATAGATATTGTCACTCTATTGCCATGCCAATATGTGTGATCAACAAGGACACTAAGACCAGACTGCTCAACCAAATGTCTCCACCTATCATTTTTGAGTGTAGGTGACATCCATAGCCACTCTACAAGCTTTCGAGAACGATTCAAACATTTAAGAGGTCCTCGTTCTTGCATTTCACAGGAAACATATAAATAATTTGAAGCATATAGTACATATGATTAGTTTATTGTTGAGAAATTCAAAAAATACATTTTTCTTCCAAACAGCGGCAACAACATGGTTACGGAAGCTAATTAGCAATGAAGGATCCTTTGGAGCACCTGGAACTAGTTCTGTGTTGTCATCATCCATATCAACATCGTCCTTCATGAGGTCAGCCTCTACACTAAGACCATTATCGACATCGTCATCCTTCACACCAACATTATCGTCAACATAATCATTATTCACATCCACATGGTCATCCTCCTCCACAGGGACATTCACTTCCAATGCTTCAGGTTTTGTTTGCCTAGCACGTCTTCTGTTAGATGCCGTTGCTCTCTTATGTGAGACACCACTAACCATTTCTATGTAAAAAAAAAAAAAAAACATTAAACCCAATATCAGCAAAAACGCGAATATATTAAATGACTGATGTAAACAATATCAGCAAAGAAACCATAATTTCATAGATAACATTCAATTTAAAAAAAAAAATTGAATGTGCAAATATATAGAAAAGGGAAAAAATTCTAATTATAGAAGAGCAAAATACGTAATTTATTAATACATGATGTTTTAGAAAAAAATATTAAAATGGTAAGTAAAGGGGAAACTTGGCACCATTTCAAACTTTTTTGTCCTAGAAAATTGCATCAGCATAAAAGTTATTGTTCTAGGGAACAAGGAAGAGGTCATTTAAATGAGCTCAGGGGTGTTTTATTCATGTTTCTTCCTTCACAATTTAGGGCACTGTTTGTTATTGAATATTTGTTATGATAGATGTTCAAATTTACAACTGACAAAAATTTGCAAGTAGGTTGCCTTTATTGAATGTTAGTTATGATAGATGTTCAAATTTTCTGTTCATTGTGTTTATGCTTTCCATGTGTTGAATGTGGTCATGATATGGTTGGAAATATGTTCCTCATTTCATGCCTATAGCTTTACCTTGAGACAATTTATAATTAACTATTGTTTCCTTTTTTTCTTTTATCTTTATTGATTTGTACTATGTAATCCAAGTATGCAATTGATAATTTTAATGTGCCTACATTGTTGTATTTCAAGTTTCCAATTTTTCCTGTTTATTTTTAATTTTTAAATGCCTACTTTATTGTATTTTGAAGCTCACAATCTAATCTTTTTGGGATACCTTGCCTTTGGATGTTACTTGAGCTTCACAAGTTTTGAATGACCATTGAGACATTTAATCTGATGCATGTATTGGTATAAAATATGTTGTCTTACATGCATGTGGTAGACCATGGTGATACCTTGATGTGCTACATACTGAATTGGCTTACTGGCTGATATGTCAACTGACAGTGTATCTAACAGTATAGCAGTACCATAAGTTACTTCTATTAAGCAAATTGTAAGAATTCAATTTGCAGAGTTTTGGAGGGGAAAAAATAAGTTGGGACTAATGATCTTGAAGTACAACAAGGGGGAAAAAATTTAAGTAGCAGCTAAGTTTGGAAATGTGTTGCTTTTAGGGTGAACTCAATTGATTAGTTTTCTAGTGAACTCAATTGAAAAATAATGTAAAACTTGCCTCATATATCAAATATCCAAGAAAGCAACATAGCTTTGCACATCTTAAAGATCAATAATTACCACCATCTTTAAAGATTGACAATTGAAAACCAAAAATTGCTTCCGGCATACTCTCAATTTTATACCCCAGCCAATATATTTATGAAAACCAAGAACCCACAAAACTCTAACCCACAAATTCAATTTTTTCCACAACTGACAACCTTCTATGGTAGCTCTTTACCCACAGAACTCTAACCCTTTCCACTTAACTATCACTCTAAAAAAATAAAAAAATAAAAAAAAATAAAAAACAAAAAACAGAGGCAGTGGGCAAAACAGAGGACCAAAATCTGAACTTCAACATTCAAAACTAGCACCAAAAATCACAAACCCAATTAAATTCCAAGATCAAAACCACCAAAGCCATGTTGGGAATGTGCTATTCTTTGTCTATTCGCAAAAAATGATGACATAGATGATATATATATATAGATATGCATATCTATGTCTATCAATATATAGAGAGAAAGAAGAGTTTTTTTTACTTACCTTTGGCGAATGAGAAGAATGAGTTCAATCGTCCACACCGTTTGAACATCTCCACACCATCTAAACCCCTCCACGCTGGTGTTGTCTAGTCTTCTTCCCTACGTCGTTCTCTTTACATCATTCTCTTTTCCTTCTTTTCCCTCCAAAAGTATGGGTGTAAAGAGATGGGTTTTGAAGATTTTTTTACCTTAGGGTTTGTTTTGGTAACATATTGGGTGTGATGAGAATCTAATGTTTTTTTTAGTGGTGTAATGAGATGGAGGGTGTAAAGAGGTAAAAGAGTGGTGTAAGTAGAATCACCCATTCATAATCACCTTTTAATGAATTGTTATTGTGTTTTGCTTCCGGCTAAGCATCTTACTAATGAATAATTATTTAATGAGTTTTGTTCAAATTGGATCCAAAACCAAATCAAATTTAGAATAAGGAATGTTAATTCAATTCTAAGCAAGACTTTTCATATAATTCTTCTCTCAAAACAGTTTTGAAAGCATTTGCAATATATTTGATTAATTTCATGAAGAAAAAATTGCATTTTCCCGCCTTGTAGCATAAAATAATAAGGCTCATAAGAGATTTTTACCCTAACTTTAATTGGAATCTCAAAAGTGGATGTTGAGATTGATCCCTTGAATTAGTCGGCCTAAGCTGAATACCAAGTTATCAAAAAAAAAAAAACAAGAAGGCTCATATTTTTACTTCTTATTTATTTATTTATTTATTTTTGAGAGAAGGAATGGAAACAAATTATGAAATTATGCTACAAAATAAATTGTGCTTTAACATGTAAAAAAAAAAAAAAGAAAAAAAAAGAAGAAGATAAAAGCACTTTGACAACCAAAAGGCTCTTCAAAGAAAATTACATTGCGACGCCAAGCATCGCCTTTTGTCTTGTTTCTCCATCACCATTATCACTATTACTATCACCGTCACAATTATTGCACTATCATTGTCATAGTCATTATGTTTAGTGCAAGAGCCAGAAATTTAAGGTAATAAATTAGTCACATCATTAATAATAAGAAAAAAAAATTCACAATAAACAACATCTAGATAGTATTAAATTTATATATATATATATATATATTTTGGGTCCATATGTTGCTGAGATTCAATATTACAATTATCATGAGAATTACATCAATATTGTTTAGAAATTCACAATCAACAACCCAACTGAATTTATGATTAACAAATTCAACACTATCAACTCACTAAAATAAAAAATAAAAAAACCCCACAATGGAGAAAAATGATCAACTAAACAAATCCCATAATGAGAAAGAAATATTCAATTAATTCAATTCTTATCATTAACTTTCCAATTTGAAGTATAAAAGAATGACCAAAAGCAATATAATAGAGCACTTTTAAAAATTTTAAAATACAAATTGGTTTTAGGTGATTTAAGGAGGGGTACTATTATAATTTTATAAAAGACAAATAAGATATAAAATTCATATATAAGGGAAATAGTATATATATGAAAAACTTAGGAGGCACGTGACCCCCCTGGCCTCAATGTGGCTTTACCTCTGATTAAGCTAGCATTGCCGCCACCATTACCTCCACCTTATCACCTCCATAGAGCCGCTATCACTACCACTACATTACCACCGTCATCATCATCTCCATCTTATATTTCGCCATTACTATCCTGTTGCTACATAACTGTCACCATCTTCGTCGTTACCATTAGCACACTACTACCATCACCCAACATCACCATCACCATCACCATCACTATCACTATCACTAGGGTTGTAAATTTGGCCAGGCCTGGCCCACCAGGGCTCGAGGTGGGGCTCGGGACTGCCCATATCGGGCCTCGCGGGCTCCCGTCAAAATTCGGGCCGACCTAGGGTCCACGGGCTAGAAAATTAAGCCTAGGCCCAAGGGGTATTCGAGTCTTGGCAGGCTGGTGGGCCTAGGTCTAGGCTCAGGCTTGAACATTTTTTTATTATTTTTTTCTTATTTTTTTTTAACTAAAATTTTATTTTTTTTTCATAAAAAATGACACTGGGCCTCAGGCGGGCTGAGCGGGTCAGGCCTCGGCCTGGGCTTTTGAGTGAGTCTTGAGCGGGCCGAACTTCAAAATGATGGCCCAGGCACGCCCAGGGTCCCGGATTGGGCTCAGAGCTGGGTCTCGGGCGGGTTGTGGGCCATTTTTACACTCTTAACCATCACTATCACCACCACCATCACCATCACCATCATCTTACTCTACTACGTAAAGTCAAGTTGAAAACTTGTTGGATCAAAGTGGTACAATTGCAATATTGGGCTAGGATCTAAGTTACAAACTAATAGTGTATTTTAGCTTGCCATAGATTTTATTTTTGACAAACCAATTACTTCTGGTTAGTTTGAAGAAATCAGATTGATCAAATTTATATCAATATTGCTAAGATGATTATATTGTGTACCATTGTACAATTTGTATGCTAATTTGTGTGTCAATACTGTTGGGTGTGTGTCTTACATTTTGCGGGATCTATATAATTATAAATTTTTTACATATATTTAGATGAAGTCATCGAATCTGGAATTCACTAAGAATTAATATGTGTAGGTTTTATTAATTGTGTAGACTAAAATTTCTATCTTTTGCCGATAAATAAGAAACTAGTGGTAATTCTAAAATTGTGAAATTGAGAGGGCTTATAGAGAATGAAAAACACTAAGGACACTAGGTGTAAGCAGGGAAGCCGGTTTAGCTTCATGGCTCAGTTATCCTTGAGCGGGAAAATGGGTATTAGTCCTGTTTGGTAGAGCTGTGGGAAAGTGCTTGTAGCTTATGCCTAAACAGCTTATAGCTTATAACTATGAACATAAGCTGATTTCTGACTTATTCTTAAAGCATTTCCTGCCCCACTCAAAGAATAAGCTGATTTCTGACTTCCAAAAAGCTATAAGTTATAAGCTATAAGCTAAACCAAACACATCAAAATAGCTTAAATTAAGCTGAAAGCTGAAATAAGCTGATTATAATTTCTGCCAAAAAGGCACATTGTTCCAAGAATTGGATTTTTGGTATCTTTGGTCTGTAGAAATAAGTTTGTGCCAAATCATATAAATTTTTGTATGATTATTTTACTTTTTAGTGTGTGCATGATTGTGCTTATATTTTCGTTTGAAAATATGCAATAATCCCAACGTATGTATTGATTTAATGGATGCCACCTTTATGCTTATTATGAATATAGAGTCGACACATGGACACTATCACATTTTGGGGGATAAGAAAAAGGAAAAAGGAAAAAGAAAAAAAGAAAAGGGTAAAGGGAAAAGGGAAAAAGAAAAAAAGAAAAAAGTTTGCAAGTTGTGAAGAAACGAGTTCTCATTGTGAATGGTATATGTCTCTACAGATAGTAGTCTCATCTCAACTTTGCATCTTCTAGAACTTTTGTGGCCTTGTTTTTGATTCACTTCCTTTGATTGTGATAAAAACAAAATTTCAAATGGCATGCTGGTTGTGGATGGTGACCTCAGAGGCTATGAAGTTCACAACTACTGTATCTTCATTTTAAAATTTTTTATTCATTTTTCCTTTGCATCTTATACCATTTTTGTGGCTTAGCTAGGCTTAATTTACTCTCTTTTTTCTCCCAATCTTTGAACCTCTAGTGCCACAAAAGCAAAAAGTGTGTGGTTCCATGTCTTTTATTCGTACTTTGAAGTTATCTGGTTGATTTGGCTTACGACGACGAAAGATTGCTTCTCCAAATCTATTCGTCTCACATTGTATTATGTAAAAATATTGAGGTATAATTCAATGACTATGAGGTCATGTTTATTTGATTCCATAGGCTATGATTGGAGTGGCAATTTTGTGGGCTCACAAAGAAAAAAAAAAAGTCTTGGGATTAGTATTCTCGTAAAAAGGTGGGATTGCTAATACAATCTTAGGTGAAATGACTATTTCACCCTCCACATTACAAAAATAATAAAGTCACAAAAAATATGTGTACTATATGCACTATTAGTTACGATTTTTGTGTTTTTAGTTATGACCTATTGTGTTAGTTATAACTCATTATGATGTTACTTATGATATTATTTTAATTATAATCTAAGAGTTTTT
The DNA here is from genome assembly GCF_055761805.1 of Camellia sinensis. NCBI lineage: Eukaryota > Viridiplantae > Streptophyta > Magnoliopsida > Ericales > Theaceae > Camellia > Camellia sinensis. Next base: position 92,478,330 of record NC_138968.1, on the reverse strand, counting down.
TTTGTTATATATATATATATATATATATATATATTTTAAATTATGACTCTTATAATGTTGAGTTACGCCATTTATAAAAATCAAACTTATAAACTATATAACTTATATATAGTACGCATCCTATAACATTACCCCCAAATCACATTTTATATAATGAATTCTTTTATGTAATTTTATAAATTTAATCTTAACCAACTAATATCACCAAACCATTGCAGAAATAAACACAATTTATTTTATAACTTCTACTTAATATCACTGCACTAATAATTTCATCAATCAATTTCTTGAAATTATATTTGTCGTCCATTATTTTAAAACAAATATGATTCAAACATATAACTATTAATATTTAATTATCTTAATTTTTTACATAAATATTCTAATTAATAAATTCTAAAAAGTAAACAGTTCAAATCACTAAAGTCAACCCCGACATGAGCCCACCAACCTTAAGCCCTCTCTCAAATTGAAGAACTTTAATTCAATTCAGGTCATGCAATATTTCATTTGGCTAAAAGGTGTTGCCAATTCTACATATTGGGTTACAGTCAATTTTGCTTTTGAAATTGGCCATTTTGATTGTTTTTTTTGACTTTTTATAAAAAACATATATAAAAATAGATAGGGTAATATAATAATTTATAATAATTTTTTAATTTTTTAACTTATAATCACTTTGTTTGGTTTCCATTTTTTAAAAACAGTTTTCAAAAAATTCTACACTCTTATTTTCCGTGTTTTTTTTATTATTACTGAATTGTTTTAATATTTTATGTAATTTTTTTATTTTTTAGACACACCTAACAAAAATATACCTAAAAAGTAAAAAAATTGTAAAAAAAATCTTTTAAAAATTCACTAAATACCAAAAATATAAAAAAATACAAGAATTTAGTACATTTTTTTGTATTTTTATGTATTTCTTAATTTTTTAAAATATTTTTTCACAATTTTTTTACTTTTTAGACACATCTAAGTAAGGTGCATCTAAAAAAAATAAAAAAGATATTTAAAATTTAAAAAATATTCACTAAAAACAAAAAAATACGAAAATCAAAAAACTCAATTTTTAAAAAACTTAATTCAGAAAACTCAAACCAAACACAGTGAATCACTTTCCAGACAACCTCTACTAAAATATATGTGGTATTCAATTAATTATGATATGGTCCTCAATGAAGGCGTCTTTGACCTCTTTTATGTTTGGCAAATCATACCATTGGTCTCTTTATTATGAATAAAGTTGCATTTTGATTTTCATAATTTCAATTTAAATCATTTGAATCCTACATTTTTAGTTTCGTTGCAATATAATCCTTCAGTCATTTATCGTTACAATTTTAAACGAAAAAAATATTATGCTCAAAACTAGAGGGATCAAAATAGAATTCAAAAGAAATTATAGGGATTACTGGTGTAATTTATTCATTATATCAATGGTCCTTATAGTTTCTTTTAAATTTTACTTTAGTCCCTCTAATATTGCACGTAGTTTTTTTTTCCGATTGAAATGTTAATGGTGTAATGCAGAGGGACAACATTACAACAAAACTAAAAATGTAAGATTTAAATTGTTTAAATTGAAATTATAAAGACTAAAGTGATACTTGAACTATAGTGGTTAATTAATGATATAATTTATCATTTTTTATTCAAATTAAAAAAATATTCTAAAGACAATAAATTTAGTAGCTAAATTTGAAGAGAGAGAGAGAGAGAGAGAGAGAGAGAGAGAGAGAGGGGGGGAGGGGGAGGGGGGGATGAGAGATTTTTAACAACGTCATGGCAAAGTTGAGTTTTTTTTTTTTTTGGGTTTGGCAAAGTAAAATCTATATCTATACTATATATATTTGTTTATTTTGGTAATTGGGGTTAAAAAGTTGACTTTTTATTTTTTTTTAAGGTCATATCATCTTTCTATTTTTTTTATATAAGTTTTTTAAAAAAAAGTCAAAAAAGTTAAAAAAACTGACTTTTAACCTAGCAAAGTGACTTTTCGTGGCGAATCTTGTGGGAGTTCTAAAACTTTCAACTAAAATTTTAAATTAAAAAATGCTATTGGTTAATATATTAATGTAATAATTATAAAAAAACTAACTATTTAATGATTTATGCTTTTTAAAAGAAAAGTTAAAAGAAAATCCTTGTAACGTCCGAAATGATAACAACAATGCATATCAAAGTATTCCGTAGAATGTATAACTTGTGATATATTTAACATTTCATTGATACTCCTCAATCATACAAAAGATGACATATGCGTGTATACATTCATAAATCATAGATCCTGAATCTATAGCATATGACATGTGTACATGAATTGAAATAAAAGGAGAATTAGATAAGTTTATGCCCTAATAGCTACATCTTTCCAAATGAATACTTGGGTATATCAAAAATGAGTTAAACTCAATACAAATAAAAGCCCAAGACTTGTACAAAATAATTACACAGAAGAAAGTGAAAGAAGCTCTTGGCTTCAAGTCCTCTCAAGCCATGTCCTTGGTGGAGGCATATGATCAGCAGCTGAAAGTTGTTTTCCACATAGGGTGAGCTAAAACCCAGTAGAGATACTTTAACACAATGTATAAAACTTAACGAAGTCATAAAGTGAATGCATATGCATGCCATTTGCTAAGCATTTTATATTTCTATCTCAAAACAATGCAATGTCAATATTATTTATCAATTCATGAAAAATATACTTTTATATTAGAAAATAGGGTAGTGGATACAAAATATTGGAAATCTCTAGGTGCGTGTCTGCCACTAGGCTATACAAGCACTATCAAAGCCATTTTATCGGTACTAATATGAAAGATTGGCACCTAATTGCACAGGTTTTTAGATTTCCACCAAAGATATACAAGCCAACATAATAAACCACAATCACACCCCATAATTAGATTCACCAAGGTATGCATACTTTTTTTTCTCCAAACAATATATTTTTAATGTTTAAGTATAAAACAATGCTCAATGCAAGATGTATGAGTAATTAGTTTCAATTCACTTAATCTTTATGCAATTCTTACAACAATCAAAATATCCTCCATCGATAGCTCAAGACAAATATTTCTACTCAACAGATAATTTTTCAACAACAGATATAATCTCATAATTTTCAAAATGAAATCGATAATACATATAACTCCACTCTCATCATCAACAGATACATTCTTCTAATGTTTTTAAAACCCAACATCCTTTTTATTTTCTTTCATAGATCAAATATCAATGATTTTCGAACAAAACCTCATTTACTTTCAAAATCAAATTTAAGTAAGGAAATTCTAATATTTCAACTCAATCCAACATTTTATACACTCCCACAACCTTTCTTAAGAATCTATTTGAAAAACCCCTTTACATTTCAAAATCAAACCCTAGTTTTAATCTAAAATCTCCAAATCACTAACCCTTTTCAATGAGAAAATAACTAAGCTAAGAATCATATCAAATGGTAAAGAAATCCCTACCTTAAGAGTAGAAGAGGAAGAGAGCAAGGGTGCAAGTTTGACAAGGCCGAAAACGAGATCAAAACAAAGCTTTCGACATGCTCTACCTTTTTTTTCAAGGAACTATGGTGGAGAAAACAATCGATTAGGAGTATTTAGGGTTTTAAGGCAAGAACTAGAGAGAGAGAGAGAGAGAGAGAGAGAGAGAGAAGAAATTAGGGTTTGGAGTGTTTTAGAGAGAAAAATGAAGTGAAAAAGTGACAAAACCCCTTTTTCCTAAACTGATATACGTATAGATTGCTAGAATGATCAAACCATAGCTTGAGCATTAGACATAATAAGTGACATCGTTAGAGTGACTAAAAACACTGCTCAAGCGCACAATAACCCCCTCCTAGAAGTTCAGACCTGCAAAAGACTGCTCGAGCGAAGATCAATTAATCCTAGAAGTTTTACAGGCCTGCAAAAATACTGAAAGATCTCAAAGACCGCTCGAGCTACGAAATCATCGCTTGAGCAAATCCAAAGTGAAACAGACAACAACTCTTTTGAAAAACTAACTCCTAACCTATTTCCAAGTCTAACATTCTACCTTGTTCATGAAACATCACTTCAATCTCAGATCTTTCCAAGTCTTTCAACAATTCTCTCTATTCAGTAAACAAACATGCCAAATTCCTCCTTGATTTCCTACTTAGAGCATCAGCTACAGTATTGGCTTTGCCCAGATGATACTGAATCTGGAGATTGTAGTCTTTAATTAGTTCTAACCATCTCTTTTGACGCATGTTCAACTCCTTTTGAGTAAAGAAGTGTAGTGGCACAGCTTAGTTTAACTAACCCATTTTCTTTTTGGTTGGGACATGGGGTTGTCCCGGGTGACTTAGACTGTTTCTAGGTAGTTTAGGCTTTTGGTGTGTATTGGGATGGCTGCTGGGCAGTAGCCCAAAATAGCTAGGTCTCGTCCGGGATAGGTTGGGCCAAAGGTCACTCCCACGAGGGGTTGCGACCAGACTGCGACCAGGCTGCAACTGAAAATAGCTCCAGTACTTTTGTTGGTGTGTTACTCTATGCAAGCGAAGGATAGGCTACGCCCGCGGCCTGGTGATGTGTCTTGAATGTGCCCGCAGGTACCTTGGTCGCGCCCACGACCTGTCTTATGTTGGCTTGTTAGCAGCCGCGGTTTGACTTTCACGCCCACAACCTGTCTACCTATAAAAGCCTCCAAAAGTTGAAAATATCTATTTTCTTGGTTTTATCTTCCTTCTCTCTCTCTCTCTCTCTCTCTCTCTCTCTCTCTCTCTCTCTCTCCTCTGGCCATTTATGACCTTTTAAACTCTTTGAGCTTAGGTTTCATCTACTTTTACCCATTTTGACCCCTAGTTCCATATACCAAAATGTAGAGCGTGGAAAAGGCTTTCATTTAATCTGAGCAGATTGACTTTTCATTGTCGACGATTTTTTCCGGCTTGTCTCTTCTTCACTTCAAGAAGTAGGGTCTATGTTCTTAACTCGATGTGAATTCCATAGTGTATTTGTGTTGTATTTTTGTTATAGAATTTGTTGATATTGGATTGATTTTGGGATTTTGGTTTGGGGTGGTGGGTTTGTTCCAAATTAGGGGTTGTTTGGTTATGATTTTGCTATTAAATCTATTTTTGGTATATAAAACTACATGGGGGTTTCTGAAAAGGAAAATGCTCCAATTTGCAAAAAACCCTATATCATTTTTGGTTATAGGACGAATTTTCAGAAAAAGGATTTGATTGGAATGAAAATGTTGTGGGATTTGGAAACAACGAGTATTGTTACTCTTTTTGGAAAATATTGGGTTATTGGAAAATACTTATATATGAGTTTTGGAATTGTTGGATTATATATATCCGTATAGTTATCTTTATTGCATTAGAGTTAACTGTTTTGGCTATCGGTGGAGGATAGTATTGTTGTGTGTTAGAAATTGCATGTGGATTAGGCAGACTGAAATCATATATATCATTTGGCATGCCATGGATTTGGAACTCAAAAACTGTATGTTTTTGGAAAGGTTGTTTGAAAACTCTGATGTTATGTTTTAAAAACATTGATATCATTTTGTTGAACGGGGTAAATACCGGGTGAAATCTGGGTAGGGGGTGTGGTTATGTCTAATTAGGTTGGCCCATGTGTCCATGGTTAAAGTCCTAAAACCTGTGCGTATACATGGGTGCCGATCTTGCCGATGAAATTTTCGTGAAATGGCAATAGCAGTGCTTGTATAGCCTATGTTTACATGGGTGCCAGTTTACAATTTCCTGCGGACAAAATATTGGTGAAATGTTACACTTGCCTAGAGATTCCAGTGTTTGTATTTGCCGCTTGATTTTCTGTTTAATAAAGAATAATGATTCGTGATTTTGGAAATCTGAAAACATTTTGCAATGTATTTGCTTTTGTTTCGCAATGTATTCACATTTGATTTAGCAATGTATTTGCTGGTTGGTATTGAGATACCTAGATTTGTTTTGGAAATAGATTTTTATCTAACAGATATTTTGATTTTGGAAAGCATTTTGAATAAACGAAAGGCTTAGGTATTTGAAAAGGAAGGATTTGTTGAGAAATCAAATGGATTTGAAAATGCGTTTGGATATATTGTATATATGTATTGCATCATGATCATTTATGCTGGTGGAGCATATTTAGTCTTTGAAATATTCTTTGTTGGGCTTTATGCTCACCCTACGTGGCTAAAAATGTATTTCAGGCGTATGATGTTGTTTGTGGATGTGGATGTCAGCTGCTGGAGTTATGTTTGGAGTCGAGTAGGGGGTTATATGGTTTGTTGGCCTTGGGCCAATTGTTTTATTTATTTGGCCATGTGCCATTCTTGCAAGGGTTACACCCTTTGTAAATGATACAAGCCTTTAGGCATTTCAATTTGATATATGTATAACATCTATTGTATGTTTTAGTTAAAGAACATCCATTTCACGTAGATGTGTATGTAGGATGTATGAAATGTGAATAACACATGTATTGTGTGACACTATTGTATCCATTGCATGAGAGATATTATGTATTTCTATCTATTTGTTGTCTTTTGATTATCGATTTTGGGGTATTTTCATGTGGGCCGAACTCTGTAAGTCTGGGGCGTGCCAACGTAGTATCAGAGCTAACTGGGTTTGAAAACTTTGGACTCATGGGAAGTGGTTAGCTATAGTGGGTTTATTATGCTCGATGAGGACATTTGTATGTTGTGTGCTAAATGATAACATGCTTATGTGTTGCATCTTATGTGGGTATGGTGTTAAGACTCAGATATATATTTTAATGTATAGTTGATTGACTTGGAGGTCTTATTGGAAATGCGCTGATCGATGTTGTTTCTATTGGGATATCTAAGCGAGTGCTGGGATGAATGACTATCTTTGTAGACTTAGCTCGATTATGTGTTACGTGTTATGTGGTAGATGATGTGTGAATTGATTGGCATCTCAATGTAGTTGTTTGAGTAATTTCTTATGTGATTGTATTGTGTTAGTATTTCGGTGAAGGGTATTCGTGTTATGTATTATAGACTGTGAGTTTATCTCCTTATAGAGGCGTTTTGCGATGAGTAATGAACTCGGAGGGGACACCTCGGTGTGTGCCATATTGTTATATGTTAGTAATGGTTGTGAGTTGGCATTGGTTTGCCTTGGTGGCAGTTGATATGTCTTTAAGAGACGTTGGTTTCTTGAGTGTTTTGTGGCTGGGTGAGGGTTGAGTTCTTATACTCCCTTGATTAGTTTTGTGTAGGTTTGGTGGGTTGGTAGTCCTTGGACAAGTGTGTTGTTGGAGTTAATTATGAGCTTGGTCGATCAAGTGTATGACGTGTAGTGCAGGGGTGTTCCCCAATTGAGTGAGTTGTTTGAGTCTTGTAATAGTAGAAGGGGTGTAGGTAGTGCTGGAGTTTTGGGGACAAAGAGAGTTGAGATTGAACTCATATGTGTTGGTAGTATTGTGTCATGACCCGATCTCGCCCCTAGAGATTAGGATCATAATAGGCCAGTAATCATGAGATTACCTATGGTCTCAGATAGAAATCAGTCATAATTAATATTAATAGGGGACTAGATACGGAAGCAGAATTAGAAAGTTTGTCCAATGAGCTGTGTATATATGGCATTACAAAAACTTTTCACATTATATTAATAACTCACACCAGATAATCATTTAGAATATATATATATACATAAGTCTAGGATCATTCAAAAACAGTCTTGACAAAAACCAAGGTTATATATAGACTTGATCACACATGACCACAAAAGAAAACAAAAGAAAAATCAAAAGTAAAGCCTCTTGCATGAGGTAACCTTGGTTGACTCTACATAAACTGACATCTCTGTAGACGCGCCCTTGGGCCTCATGCTACAGTTCGGACTCGATTCGTGTCGGTTCTTAATCTAATCTCACAATGTGCAATGTGACATTGATAAATCACCAAAGAGTCTAAATCCGGCAAATCGTTTTGGAAAACAGAATTTTGTAAAGAAGTGCCAAACATGGACTGCTTTGCCAGATACAGAGTCGCCACCTAAATATTTTATTTTGGGAGAATTTAGGAAACCCTGACTCGTTTGCCTAAGGCCACGTGTCCGTTATCACCAAATTTGCCTCGGCACGAGAACTTGGGTACGATTAGAGAAGGTCAGCTATGAGCACCCCCTCTCGCCCGATCCGAAGATCGGCCTCTACTAACCGTGATATTTAGTTTTGAAAACATTATGCGTTCTTATTCCGGTTATTAGCCTAGATTTACTACGTGATGCGCACAACAAACAAGTATAGACTAGATCGCCTAATTTGGAACAAAGCATCGCATATCTGTTTGTTTGAAAATGATTTGAAATTTGCTACTCACGAGTAGGCTAAAACACGGATTTCAATGAGTTGTTCCAACTCAAACAATCCAATCTTCACCCACAGGCATTCAGGCAGTAATATTATGTAAGCATATAGCCGCATACTAGGCATGCTGTCATGTTAACATTCAAATTCATGCGAGATGCTAAAGCATAAATACTTACATCGTACTCTGTGCCAAAACAATGAACTAGTTAGTAATCATATGCATGATCCTAGTTCATGTTTAAAATGGCTAATGCAACACATGCAAAGATACAATCTACACAGGCTCGGCTATCCTAAACATGGCATGTGAAATGCAACAGATAACACGTATTCAATTTGGAATTGAAATGCAGTTAGCATGATGCGCCGAGACCGGTGCATGCAAGACAAATGAATGATGCACGCATGCACAACATAAGGTATGCTAAATTAAAAGTGCCCTAACACTAACCATCAAAGCAGGTAAGTAAAAGGGAGAAAGAAGTGGGGGTTGGAAGACATGCACACACGTACCCACACTTATTACAAATTCGCCCTCGCTCGGAGGGACCAAAAGAATAATACAATTTAATTAACCTACAAGCTAATTAAATATTACAGACAATTAACTAGTTAAGCAAATTAACTAAGCTAATTAAGCAGTAAAAAAAAATCGCCTTGGGAAGAGGGTCCAATGCATGCACGCTCGGTTTCGCTCGGAAATCCGCCACCATGCACAAGTTGCCTTTGTTTTCCCTGCTCTGCTCCTTTGAAAACGGCACAATACCCAAGGAACACTCTCTGGACATTGTGGAACACCACCGGCCAAGGGGAATGGTCATCGGCCATGGCAGGGTGGTCATCGACCATCCATGGAGCCATCGGCCATCCATAAATGGTCGATCGGCACTTGCTGTAGTCGACCGGCCAAAGCTTCCTGCAGAATCTGTTTTGACAGCAACAGAGGGCAAAACAAGGCATGGCAATGCATTTCAAGCAATGTTTGCACCAACCACACTCCTTATCATATTCATTACTCAAAGGGGCATGGTACTCGATTCCCGGACCACCAATCGCGCATTTCAATGCGTGATGGCTCAAGAACCAAGTATGCATTTTTAATGTGGGATGAAATGCACACAAACAAACAATGAGCTCAACCTCTATCATACTCAATTCAAGAGGCAAAACATGCATGCCAATATGATGCGACCTAGGCATGTGAGCTAGTATGCAACATGACAATGCAAACAAACACACAAGGCATGAAGCATCAATGCTAGCCAACAAACATACAAGATGTAATACGGATGTTGAAGCACACAAACAAGCATGTGATGGGCCAAGTATGCAACAACATACAAGGCTAATGGGCATGCAAGACATGATGCAATCAAAGCATGCAAAGTGTAAGGCATGTAACACCATGTAAAGAGTGGGAGTGAACTTAGACTAATTTGGGCAGCTCTCAACTAGGCCCAAAACAGTGGCCAAAAGCCATAGAAATGAGGGCCAAAACACATACAAACATGCATGCATACAAGGTCCAACACTTGGCATATAGAGACAACTTTTAAGCACACTTAAAAGAGGAACATCATAGGCATATGGCATGCATTATAAACTCTGAAATCATGTTATAAAATGATGCCTAATCAATCTAAACAAGGCAATGAAAGCATGCAAGCAAAGTCCGAGGTCTAAGGCTCACCAAAGAGGTATTGAACTACCCTTAACAAAACCAAACATGGCATGAATTGAATGACCAAAATTAGAGTTTTAGCATGCCAAAACAAAGCCAAAAACACAACGACGTGGCATCCTAGAGGCCTACACATGATGGCATACGCAATGGCACATTCAGGGAGCATTAAACATGAACTCTTTAAGGCTTTGAAGGAACACCAAATGCAAGCATACAAGCATGCTAAATGGACTGAAATGGCATGACAAGTGGTTCCAAACCACTGAAACAAAGCAAGGATGACATGCTAGAGGGGTCAATGCTCAAGGCATACAAGGGGAATTACATGGTAGCTATACAAAGCAAAGCATGGATGACCTAAATGACCAAAAATAGACCTTTAGCATGCTAACACAGGCATAAAAGCTTGACAAAGCTAGGCCTAAATCATGCTAGAACAAGGCTCAAAGCACAAAGCATGTTAAGGTTAAAACATGGCATTACAAGACAAGTATGCAAGGTAAGCATGGTGTGTCTAAACCAAGTAAAAACAGAGGTAAAACATGGTAAAATACTACCAAATACCCACTGAAACATGGCCAACATGGTCTCAAAAATGTTGCTCACACATGAGGCTTAAATGGCACATATTGAAGACAACAAGGAGAGGGGGTGGCCTTCTCCTTCTTGGGACCTTAAACCACCATCCTCACCACTGAAATTCCTCAAGATTTCAGTGGTGAGGAGGCCCAAACAAGGTGGTCCCGGAGCTCACCAAAATAGCACAAAAATAGGGCCTAACAAGGCCTAAGAGGGGTCAAACAACCCCAAAGCTAAAAGCAACCTCAAACAACTATTTTAAGCAGGTAAAAACAAGACTTTTATATGTTATACACTAAGCTTAAAACAGCAAGCAAGGTAGGCAAAAAGACTATGCGAAGATGGGGTAAAAAGGGCAAGAATATTACCCTTGAAGACCTTCTTGACAAGGATCACTCCAGCAGCTTTCTTAGCTCCAAACCAGCTCAAAAACTTCAAGGACAACCCCCCAATGCCTCAGCAACCAAGGTAAGGTGTAATGGTAGGTGTTCTAGTGCAAAACTAAGGACAAACACACACTTAGAGCAAAAGAGAGGGAGAAATAGAGATAGAATAGATACACTATGCTAACTCTAGAACCAGAGCTCCCCTGGGATTTTTTGTAACCCTAGAGGAGGGAGGAGAGGCCTCCTCTTTATAGAAGATCACTCTTGCAAAGCTTACAAAACAAGCTTGGCAAGAGTGAAGTCCCTCCATGTATGGAGGGGGGAAAAGGTGTATGCCAGCTAGCACAGCTGGCATAAAAATATCTGCAAAAGCAGATGCACAGTGATCGGCTAGCCAAAAATGCTATTTTGACAAAATAAATGGCCGACCGACCATCTAGAGTGCCGACCGGCCAAACATCTGGCCGATGGCAACAAAAAACTGGCCGATGGCCTCAAGCCATGGCCGGTGATGTGTGGGGATGGCCTACAAGCCATTCCCTGCCCCTCCAAGGCAAAACACAAGTGTTTGGTGCAAAACCAAACACAAAACAGTCAAGTCGAGAGATCCTGAGGCAAGGCGCGTGGCCGAGACCTCCGGGAACTCAAGACGAACACAAACGTGGATGATCACCGAGTGTTCAAACGGTGACGTCCAAGTCTTGAGGACAGTCAAAAATGGGGTGTCTACAATTGTCCCTCTTTGACAGAACTCGAAAGTCATAAGAATGACGGGAGTGAATGTCAAAGCCCAGAGACGACCCATTTTTGGCAAGGACGAAGACTTAGACAAAGTATGCAAGACAAGCAAAGATATGAGCTCGAAGGCAGGGGCAAAATGCAATTGATAATGCAAGAAGCTGAACATAACTTATGATCATACAAAGAAAGCTGTAACGAAGCGTAACATGCGACAGTTTTAAGCAATCAAACACAAATTCAACTACATTACAATGCAGAAAGGATGTAAGAGAATTATGTAATTCTCGATACGTCTCACTCGGAGAATATAATACCTGCCCGATTCGTCTGGTTGCACCAGCCTCAAATGAACCGTACATACAATATCGTGCCTGAAAGAGAAAGAGAACTCAATAGGTGCAATATTGTTAGCAGTCATGCATGACAATGCGAAATGAATGCAAAATGCTAATGCAATATATACAAAACTATGTATAAACAATGCAAATGGTATGCAATGTATTTGAAAAATGATCAAATCATAAGCAGTTCAAAACCACACAAATGTCATAGAGATGATGGAGATGTAAAGTCCGTCTACCATAGAAAAGGTGCCGCAACCCTCAAACCACAATATCAACAGTGTGGAATAGGTGCGTACACATGCAGAACTATGAGTAATGTAGATGGCCACAAGAACAAGTAATTGGGTGGGATGACAAAAGTGGGGAATGACCCGTTAACGAACGAACATGATCCTAAATGCTGGACGCAACAAATTACACTACAATGTAATATACACAATGGATATGGCGCGTAGGCCAAACCAAATCTTGCCTAGGAAAGGCATGTACACAAACAAACCGCATCTAACACAGAAACGGTGCCGCAACCCTCAAACCACAATACCAGCAGTGGAATAGGCGCGTACACATGCAGAACTGTGCTTCAACGCGAAAAGTATGGGCACATGCCAGACCAAGCTCAACATGGAAAGGTGCAAGCCATAGATGGATCTGATGCAGTGGATGTATGCAAGTTATAATGCAATATATACAATATGCACTGGATGGGATGTAAATGCAATATTTATAGTAAGATGCATGACATATGCACTATATACAAGGGAATGCATGACATATGCACTATATACAATGTAATGCATGACATATGCACTATTTATTTTTGTTTTGTTTTTTGAAATGCATGAAAAGTGCATGGTGATGCGTGTTTTTTTGTGTTTTTTTTTTTTGATTTTTTTGAAAATGCATGACAATGCAAATGAAAGGGAAAATGCGTGACAATGCATGTTTTTTTTTGTTTGTTTGTTTTTCTGAAATGCATGACAAATGCATGAAAGGGAAAATGCATGACAATGCATGTTTTTTTTGTTTGTTTTTCTGAAATGCATGACAAATGCATGAAAGGGAAAATGCATGACAATGCATGTTTTTTTTGTTTGTTTTTCTGAAATGCATGACAAATGCATGAAAGGGAAAATGCATGACAATGCATGTTTTTTTTGTTTGTTTGTTTTTTTGAAATGCATGACAAATGCATGAAAGGGAAAATGCATGACAATGCATGTTTTTTTTTTGTTTGTTTTTCTAAAATGCATGACAAATGCATGATTGTTTTTTTTTTTATTTTGTTTTGAAAGTGCAAATGACGCATGTTGATGCATGATGATGCAAATGTGTGACAACGCACGTCTTTTGATATGCATGACAATGCATATGATCTTGAATGCGCGACCACGCATGTCGCTCGAAATGCTTGTGAACTCGAATGCGCGACGACGCGCATCGCTTGAAATGCATGATAATGCATGTGAACTCGAATGTGCGACGACGCGAGTCACTTGAAATGCATGACAATGCATGTGAACTCGAACACGCGACAACGCGTGTCGCTTGAGATGCATGACAATGCAACTGAACTCGAATACGCGACAACCCGTGTCACTTGACAATGCAACTTACCAAAAGTCGTTCGGGCATGACGAATACCGAAGGACTTGCACCTTCAGAGGATTTAAGATCTCCTAGATCGAATGCTGGGGAAGAATGCATGACGATGCAAATTGTGCGCGTTACAACGCGTGTAGACACGCATAACGATGCGAGGGATGATGTGTGCTACAACGCATGCAGTCATGCAAGCACCGAAGGTTTTGCACCTTTAGATGATTTAAGGTCTCCTAGACCAGGCGTATTTAAGGTCTCGCCAGACCGGGCGTATTTAAGGTCTCGCCAGACCGGAACTGGGCGCATAATAATGCAAGTCGTGCGCGTATAACTCAACGCGCGCTCACGTCAAAGCGTTGTAAAACAACGCATGTGGGACAACTTTCGAATCTTGGAAGAGGCAAAAGGATACAAAAAGGATACACCGCACCCGTATTCAAGTGCTACGCACAGAAGACACGGTTTGAGGTCAAAACGGAGACCGGTTGAGCTTCGGAAATGCACTTTCTTGCACTGTCTTGAGCAATGAAGGCCCCAAACCACACATCTGACCCAAACAAGGGTGTAGGAGGCTCACCGGCCACTGGAGAAGATCACCGCCTGTCCATCGGCCATCAAAAACTTCCATCGGCCATCCATTTGGCCGACCGGCCAAACATGCCTGAATCGGGGCAGTTTGGTCTTTCAGCCATGGTTCTTATAAAATAGGGGTTTAAACCCTATTTTCTTCATTCCTTGTTGCTCGAAATCTCCTCCTCTTTCCCTCTAGACTATTTTTCCTCCTTTATTTCCCCGTTTTCCTCGATTTTAGCTCCCATTTCGTCGTCCGATTCGCGAATACCTTCGCGTTTCGAACGTTTTGAACTGAACGATTCTTCGTTTCGGTGTCTCTTTTTTGATTTCCGCCATTCGGGGCTTGTTTCCCTCGAGTTCATCTCGATCTTTGTACCTTTTCCACATTTCAGCTTTTTCGGCCATTTTCCGCCCTCTCGGGGTTGACTTTTTGGTTGACCTTTCGTATTCTCACCCGGTTTCCACATTCCCGGCCATTTTCACATTCTCTTCGAGATGGCAGACGATAGTCCAGGCGGTGGGGCTCCCCCGGAGGTAGATATGGACCTAGAGGCCGAGCTCTTGCCTCTTAGCGTCCGTCCATTCGATTTGGCGACCTACAGGCCGGCGATTCACGAGCTGCCTCCTGACGGTCTTCGCCAGTTCAGGAGCTTTGACAGGAGGGTGCTAGCGGAGCTGCTTCTGCTTGAGCCCGAGACACGCTTTTCACATGGCGCTTCCGAGGTATATTCTTTCCCCAGTTTCATTTTCTGCAAAGTAGAATACTCAACTGCCATAGTTGATTCTGCCTTTAACTGTCTGACTCGGATACACCGGTATATCATATGCTGTAGTTAACTGTGAACATGCTTGCACTGATATCTGTTTGAATTGGAACACGCGCACACACACTGTACTTGCTCTGAACCACTCAAACACACTGACATATCATATGTTGTAGTTCACTGCGAGCACACTAGCACCCGATGTCTGTTTGAATTTGAACACGTGCGCGCACGCTATATCTATACTGAACCACTCAAACACACTGACACATCATATGTTGTAGTTCACTGTGAGCACATCGGCACCCGATGTCTGTTTGAATCTAAACACGTGGACACACGCTATATCCATACTGAATATTCTTCAAAATTATATATTGAATATTGCTTCGCAACTGTTGTTTTTGAATACAGGGGGATTCTCATACCTACTGGGGGTATGTGAATGTCATGGCCTGTGGATGGTATATGGAGCTATCAGACGCGGTCTGCCATATTGTTGATCAAGCCGGCTTTGGCGCCTTCTGCAGGGGACTTTCCAGACTTACCGCCAGCAGGCCTCTCCTTGCCGCTCTGGTGGAGAGGTGGTGGGACACCACCGACTCCTTCCACTTCTCTGCCATGGGAGACATGACGATGACTCCCTATGACTTCTCGATGCTCACCGGTATCGGGGTAGGGGGTGATCCGATCCCCTTTGACACAGATATGGATGAGTGGGAGGCCGCTCAGATGTACTTGCTTAGCGACGTACCGCCTCTTGCTTGTCCAGGCTTCGTTAGATACTCGTGGTTCGAGGACCACTTCAGGATTCAGCCAGCCTTAGCTGAGGAGGCGCCGATGACTCAGGAGGAGGTGGAGCAGTACGCGCGCGGCTTCCTTATCTTCTTACTGGGGACGACCATCTTTGCCGACCGGGTGAACATTGTGCCCCTCTGTTTGTTGAGCGCTCTGGTGGACGTGACCAGGATCCTGCGCTATGATTGGGGTGGGGCAGCCTTGGCCACACTCTATGGGTACATGAGCTCATCCTCTCGATGCAGCGGGCAGTTGCTCGGAGGCTACTGGCGAGCTTGGGAGGTACATCTTCTTCCTCTTTTTTACATCTCTGCTCTACATTACCTGTATTCTGTACACTGCACACACTGCGGTCTGCCTTACGCTGGCCGTATACTGCACACACGGTACACATATAATCTGCTTTACATTGACTATATACTGCACACACTGTACATTCTGCACAATCTACTGCGCAACAAACGGTTCTACTATTTCTGCTTTATTCTGCATTCTGCTTTATCTGATAAGCGTACTAATATTTGCTCTGCAGTTGTGGGTCTACGCCTACTTCCCGAGGCTTGCGCCAGTGCCTGACATGGAGACTACTCTTGGCGTTCCATTCTCCCGACGCTTCGACATGAGGTGTGTGCGGAGACCCCGGGAGACGTTCATATTCTTCCGCCGCTACTTTGACACCATCACCCCTGCAAAGGTATGTTCAACTTTAGAGTTTATTTCAAGCTTCGCTTTGCACTGTATTTTCAATAACAGTAGATAACTGACTGCATATCATTTTTAGATCACCTGGCAGCCTTGGGCTCTATTGCCAGCTGCGGTTCGGGAGCGGTTTGCCGGTGCTAAGGAGACCGCCCGGTTCAGGATCTTGTTAGAGGGCCTGGTCTGTCGGGCTTGGTACCTAGGTGAGCGCTTCTTGTGCTAGACCCTGGGTTTACCAGAGTAGATAGTTTCGGGTCCGCCTTCTACCCACATGAGGGGCACCGAGAGGTACACCCTGGAGGAGATGGCCGATTACACGATCGGCTGGGATGTTGAGGGCTTCAGGGGAGAGGACGACTACACAGAGTACGTCCAGACCTACATCATGTGGCCTTTGAGCAGTGACCGTCGAGTTGAGAGAGAGAGGCCAGCGGCGTCGGCGGCTAGGGCAGGAGCGGTGAGGGTGGCTCGGGTCCGTGACAAGAGTGGGGCTCGGAGAGGACGGGGGGCTAGTTGGCCAGCACTGCCCACGATGACATGCCGAGGGCAGGGTGGGGAGACCTATCAGATCCCCTTCGCTCCCCCTCCAGCTGATCACGAGTTAGTCGGGTTCTACGACTTGCCCCCGGTATGTACTATTGCATTTTGTATCTTGCATTGTCATTTCATTTCGTTTTTCTTGATATTCCGCAGAATAGTGATACTTCTAACACTTTTGCAGGCTTCTTCCAAGTACACTCATCAGTCCCTGGAGTTGAACGCCTCCATGATGGGGATGCTACAGCGGAGCTTCGACCTGCTGGCCATTTACAGTATTCCGGTATGTTCTTCTGACCACAGTCTCAAACCATACATAAACTATTTCACATAATTTGATGCATCACACTGTCAACACAATACTCGATACATGGCCCTCAGGGCATCTGATACACTGTAGCCCACAGACTGTTCACAGCATTACTCACGGCATTCATACACTACACTTAGTCACTGTATTCTGTACTGATACACTGCTCACAGTATTCATACACTGTATTCACACACTGCATTCTATACTGATACACTGCTTACAGTATTCATACTCTGTTTTGCATAGCATACTGATGCGTCTGCCATTTGTGCTTTTCAGCCTCCATTCCAGATGTCGGCCGCAGGAGGTGTTCCAGCTAGACCTTCTGTTCCCGCTCAAGGAGGAGGGCGAGGTGGCACAGTATTCCCCCGTACCAAAGTGGGGCGCACTCATGTCGGGAGTAGCTCTTGGGCACCGATCCCAGATGATGATGAGTCGGAGGCCGAGGCAGAGACGGAGGCAGAGTCGTCCGAGGAGGAGACCAGAGACGACTCGGGCTCAGACGACGGTGTTGATGACGATGCTCCTGGACCTTCGTCTAGGAAAAGGACGAGGGCAGACCCATAGGCCTGAGATGGTCGATGCTGATCCAGATTTTTGCTGCTTTTCTTTTTTTTTTTGTTTTATTTTTTTCTTTTTTGCAGGTAGCTTGAGTACCTTGTACTGCCGCAGGCAGGTTCTTTTTTCTTCGAAACTTTGTACTTGAAAAGATGATGAAATGAAACAAGCTTTTTGTCTGAAAAAGTGTTGCATTTGTGTATTTCCTACATCGCATCGCATTGCATCGCATCATATTACACAACAATGTAAATGAGATTGATCTTTTGTTTGAAAATCAAACACTTGTATTGTAATAACCAGGTAGTGAACCGGCTAATGACAAAACAACTCGCACAACCCACTGCTCATTCTGAACACACAGCCCATAACACAGTGTTCGGTTTATTCTGCACACAGTGGATCCACACAGCTCATACAACACACCGCTTATTTTGAACACACAGCCCATTCTTAACTCATAGCCCACAGCAGCATATTGCTCATTTTGAATACGCGGTTCATTCTGAACTCTGCAGAAGTTGAAACACACTCAGATGCTCCAAAATTTCTTGTTTCGCAATCCGGAACCCAAAAGCTTCAGATAGGTCCAAGTTTTTTTCTGTTCACACTTATTGGGGTGGGCCCTGCAGTCGTTGAAAGAACCAATCTTACTTTGCACAAATGTGGAGAGTGGCACAGCACCCTGAGCACAAAGCGATTTGAGGAAAGGGTTTTCAACCAGGTATTGAGCCTACGACTGAACACAGCGAAAAGGACTCAACAGAAAAAACAAAAAGGCACTCAACCTAAACAAATCAAGTAACACTTGAGACGACTCAAGACAAGAATCGAGGCAGTCAAAACAAAAGACACGACACACAGACGTGTTATAAAAGACAAGAAACCTCTTAGTTTGTGAGGAGCTAGTTTCTTCGAGTATTATTCCTACCCTTTCTTATTTGTGATTCTCACATCACTCGGCCCTCAGGCTCGGTTTTTCTCTCAAAATCCCTCTGCTCACTTTTCTCTCGGCTCACACCTCTCTATTCTTCACTCTCTCATTTTTCATCCCTTCCCAGATATGGTCGATGAATAAACAAGAGGTCGTGGGTTCATGCCCAACACTGTTAGCTCGCAGCTATTTCCTCCGGTGACGTGTAGTCGATGTTCTTGATAAGGGAGTGGAGTATCTTGATCCATTCTGTTTCGTACTTCGCACTTGGCTTGATACCTCGTTGCTTGGAGGTTGAGAGAGCTTTCAACCCTTTGTTGACAGCTTCAACTGTGCCCTCCTGGCATGTAGAGTGCCCTTCTTGGCAAGTATGTTGAAAATGGGGGAAAGACAGACAGCCTGACTCAACTGTGCCCCTAGTGCATTATTTTGACCATTTTTGTTTTTGGCTTTCTACTAAAACAATTTTGACCAAGATGAAAGTTAGATTAACATGCTTGTTCAATTTTTTGATTTGAAATCATGCAAGTTAGGCTATGAGCACTGAAAATTTTCCTTTTTTGGGTCCAAGAAAATGGTCCAGTTTTAGAGAAATGAAATAATTTTCAAGAAAATAGTCAACCTCAATAAAAAAATTCTCAAAAATCATTTTGGCAAACAGCCAGTGCTCAACGAGCATGAAACTTACTCTCGAGATGTACAACCTCGGATCGGAGGCAATGGAAAATTGCCCCTTGTTCCAAAGGGCACAGCACGGCAACAGAAAGTTGCCCCTGGTTTGGATGGCGACTCATGGCAATGGAAAGTTGCCCCTTGTCTGGATAACGCCGCATCATACTATAAACGGTTCTTGTTAGTGATGATCACAACTGAACTCTCGGATGAAGAGAAGACAAAGATGGTCAAAACCAATATATGGACACAGTCACTTTGAAAGTGCATGGGGCTGGACTTCAGGATGAATTTGCCTATGTATCCCAAACATGGGAATCAAGCCTTACATAGTTCCGGTCGTGTCACAACCGAACTATTGGATTCAAAAAAGGCAAGGATGATCAAAACCATTACATGGACACACTTGATTTGAAAGTGTTTGTGGCTGGACTTCAGGATGAAGTTGCCTACGTATCCCAGACATGGGAATCAAGCCTTACGTAGTTCCGGTAAGGTACACTCGGGTATTAACCTCTCATTTTGCGCTCTAACTTTTGCCAATGCCGTCCTTCTGTGTTTTCAACCTTGCGAGCTGTGTTTTTCTTTTCTTTAATTCTTTTTGTTCTTTTCTTTTCTTTTCTTTTTCATCTTTTCTTTTCATTTTCTTCATTTTTTCTTATTTTCTTCTTTTCTTTTTGCATTTTTCTTTTTCTTCTTTTTTGTATTTTTCTCTTGCTCTAACTTTTGCCTGGGTCGCCCTTTCGGGTTTTCGGCCCAGCGAACCTCTCAAGGGTGAAAGTGTAACAGGTCCATGCCAAATGGTTTTAGGATCTCGAAGCCATCCGTATCCTGGGGGGTGGTTGTTGTATTGACTTGCAGAAGGATCCGTCTTCGGCTCTTCGAGCACATCAGACATTTTTGCCCCTAGTTTGAGGGGCGCTTCTGATTTAGCTTTGCAAGCTTCTTCTGATGAGGTCTGATCTTTTTGATCTAACTTTGGTGCCTCTTGTTCGAGGGCTGCTTCAAATCCGGCCAGATAGGCCTTGCATTGCGGTTGATCATTTGAACAGTCTGAACCTAAGGTCCAAGGTTTGAAAGCAAGGGCTCAAGTCTCGAGGCTGAGAGCGATCCTAAGCTGCACAATCTCAAGAGCGATTCCACACAGGTCTTCGCAGGACTGCGCAAAATATTTTGTTTTTGAAATTTTTTTAAGAAAGGGACAAATTGCTCTCGCTGAAGATAGTGCGGAACCAATCTGGATCAAGCCAGGGTCCTTCTCAGTACTTACGTTAACAAACACGATTTCAATCAGTAAGGGCTTAGCACGCCTCTCTTTCTCTCAAATGATCAAAGTTTTACAAATCCCGAGGAATTCCTTCCTCTTCATTTTCATCACCACAGTGTTAAAAAAGTTTTGAAAAACTTAGGTCAATGTAATGAATTCGAGGTATAGAAAAGTAAGTGAAATGCTCCGCCGTTTCATTCAAATGCTCTGGCACAACTAGCTCAAAGTAGTAATAAGCATAAAAACCTGATAGCCGCAGCCGTTTCATTTAGATTTCCTGGTTGCAATTGGCTCCACAGAAGAGACAGACTCGAAAGAAAGAAAAAGGATAGTTACAAAACAAAATAATGATATCCGAGGCAACAACCCTGGAATCACCCGATTTTTATACAGTGGGACTGACTTGACACAACAAGATAGGCCCTTAAGCAAAAAGATTGACTCAAGACAATGAGACAGACCCAAAACAAAACAGAGAACTGACTCAACACCCAAGCCAGAAATTATAAAACTGCATTCGCAAATGCTCCCGACAGTGCGTGCCAAACGCCACATCTGAAATACACCGAGCGCCGCCCGCAGGTGGTTCAACCCCTGATCACATACTTGCAATATCCTCGAAGTCCAACAACTCAGTGGTAACAGACTTTGCTGAGGTGAGTGGGAGGATGACCTCATTGTCGATAAAATCTTGCACTTCGTGGCGAAGGCGGAAACAACCGTCGGTGCTGTGATCGGTTTGCTGATGGTATGCGTAGTACAAGGCAGCATCATGTGTGAGGGGGAGATTCTTCGGAAGAGGTCGAGGTTCGAAGGGTTTAAGGTGCCCCTTTTTAGCCAGAATTTGAAATATCATAGACAAAGGCATGTAGAGGGCATGAAAGACTCTGCGTCCTCGAGGCAGATACTTCGAAGTCTGAGGGTTCTTGCTAGACGTACTAGCGAAAGGGTCGGCAGGCACTGCCTTGGCTTTCTGATCTTTTCCTGGTGCAGGGTTGGGAGCAGAAGGGACTATTCTGGCATGACGGGGCCTATCCCAATTTTTCGCTTGGCTTGAACTATCCTCGGCTGGAGTGGGGAAAGCATCATCCACAGCTTTAGTCATGACTGCGAATACTTGTCGCTTATTCATCCCCCCAGCTTTCAAAGCCTCGACTGCCCACAGCAGTTGTTCAACGGGGTCAACATCTGTTCCCACTTTGTTCTTACCTCTAGCCTCAGCCTGATCAAGGGTTTGGGTTGCTATATCAGAGCGGAAACCGATTGTTGTTGACATGTCATTGCCATAGCTTAGGACAGCTTCAGGCTGGCTAAGCTCGATCACAATCCGCCCCAATAGCTGGGGCTCCTGTGGTACAAAATTCCCGGCATACGATGGGGCTGGTAGCGAAGCCGACATTCCGTAGGCGAGATCAGTCACAGACCTCTGGAGGTCACCAATCATTCCCATCAACTCGAACGTGGTGGGCTCACGAGCTTGAAACAACTGGGGCTCCCAGATCGGGCGCGCGACAGGCGACCTGGGCGGATGTGGTACATCAGCATTGGTCTCATCCTGCAAGATGATCCCTTGGTCTAATGCGGCTGCCATAACCACGATTTCCTCTGAACTTTGGGTCATCATAAGTTCGCTGAACCGAACGGAGATGATGCAATCGGCGATTGACGGATCAGATGTCTGCCTTGCCTCAGCGAAGGAGAACACCAAATCTCTGAACCCAAATCTCTGAACTGAAAGGGAAAACAAGCAGCATTTCAGCCCAAACGGAACAGACACAGGCATAGCTGAAAAACTGTACTCTACAACTAATCACTGTTCCCCAAAATCACTGTCCCAAAACTGAGTCTGATACCCGCAGATATAACTGATTCCCCAAAATACTGATACTGATGCCCTCAGGCTTGGTACTTAAACTTGTGAACTGATATGTGCGTTCCGATAGAGATACACTCTAAAAGCACATAGCAATTAAATGAGAACCAAAACACCCCTATGTTGGGGTAGGGTTTCCCTGTCCTATTTTGTCAGGAGCTAGGATTTCACTACGCACGCAGCGGTTTCAAACAACCTAAAATCGGCTAAGCAACCTATCCTAGTTTGGGATGGTCACTATGGATTCCGAATATACACTAGGTCGAACGGTCAAAAAGGGTGCCCCGGTAAAACCGGGGTTTGTGCTCCCATACTGGCAGAGTCCATAACCGGTCAGCTTTAGGGCATGCTTTGACAAAGCAAGCCTCTGGCAAACTATTCAGGAATAGCAGATGGCAAACACGGTGTCCTAGGCGCACCAATGCACATGCAATGCAAAGAAGCACATAAGTGTAGTCAAAACAGGATATCATGCGTTCGAGTCAAGTTCTCTAAACTCCCCAGCGGAGTCGCCAGAAACTGTAGACGCGCCCTTGGGCCTCGTGCTACAGTTCGGACTCGATTCGTGTCGGTTCTTAATCTGATCTCACAATGTGCAATGTGAGATTGATAAATCACCAAAGAGTCCAAATCCGGCAAATCGCTTTGGAAAACAGATTTTTGTAAAGAAGTGCCAAACATGGACTGCTTTGTCAGATGCAGAGTCGCCACCTAAATATTTTATTTTGGGAGAATTTAGGAAACCCTGACTCGTTTGCCTAAGGCCACGTGTTCGTCATCACCAAAGTTGCCTCGGCTCGGGAACTTGGTTACGATTGGGGAAGGTTAGCTATGAGCACCCCCTCTCGCCCGATCCGAAGATCGGCCTCTATTAACCATGATATCTAGTTTTGAAAACATTATGCGTTCTTATTCCGGTTATTAGCCTAGATTTACTACGTGATGCAAACAACAAACAAGTATAGACTAGATCGCCTAATTTGGAACAAAGCATCGCATATCCGTTTGTTTGAAAATGATTTAAAATTTGCTACTCAAGAGTAGGCTAAAACACGGATTTCAATGAGTTGTTCCAACTCAAACAATCCAACCTTCACCCACAGGCATTCAGGCAGTAATATCATGTAAGCATATAGCCGCATACTAGGCATGCTGTCATGTTAACATTCACATTCATGCGAGATGCTAAAGCATAAATACTTACATCATACTCTGTGCCAAAACAATGAACTAGTTAGTAATCATATGCATGATCCTAGTTCATGTTTAAAATGGCTAATGCAACACATGCAAAGATACAATCTAGACAGGCTCGGCTATCCTAAACATGGCATGTGAAATGCAACAGATAACACGTATTCAATTTGGAATTGAAATGCAATGCAGTTAGCATGATGCGCCGAGCCCGGTGCATGCAAGACAAATGAATGATGCACGCATGCACAGCATAAGGTATGCTAAATTAAACATGCCCTAACACAAACCATCAAAGTAGGTAAGTAAAAGGGAGAAAGAAGTGGGGGTTGGAAGACATGCACACACGCACCCAAACTTATTACAAATTCGCCCTCGCTCGGAGGGACCAAAAGAATAATACAATTTAATTAACTTACAAGCTAATTAAATATCACAGACAATTAACTAGTTAAGCAAATTAACTAATCTAATTAAGTAGTAAAAAAAACAGCCTCGGGAAGAGGGTCCAATGCATGCACGCTCGGTTTCGCTCAGAAATCCGTCACCATGCACAAGTTGCCTCTGTTTTCCCTGCTTTGCTCCTCTGAAAATGGCACAATTCCCAAGGAACACTCTCTCGACATTGTGGAACACCACCGGCCAAGGGGAATGATCACAGGCCATGGCAGGATGGTCATCGACCATCCATGGAGCCATCGGCCATCCATAAATGGTCGATCGGCATTTGGTGTAGTCGACCGGCCAAAGCTTCTTGCAGAATTTGTTTAGACAGCAGTAGAGGGCAAAACAAGGCATGACAATGCATTTCAAGTAATGTTTGCACCAACCACACTCCTTATCATATTCATGACTCAAAGGGGCATGGTACTCGATTCTCGAATCACCAATCGCGCATTTCAATGTGTGATGGCTCAAGAACCAAGTATGCATTTTTAATGTGGGATGAAATGCACACAAACAAACAATGAGCTCAACCTCTATCATACTCAATTAAAGAGGCAAAGCATACATGCCAATGCCCTGCGACCTAGGCATGTGAGCTAGTATGCAACATGACAATGCAAACAAACACACAAGGCATGAAGCATCAATGCTAGCCAACAAACATATAAGATGTAATACGGATGTTGAAGCACACAAACAAGAATGCGATGGGCCAAGTATGCAACAACATACAAGGCTAATGGGCATGCAAGACATGATGCAATCAAAGCATGCAAAGTGTAAGGCATGTAACAACATGTAAAGAGTGGGAGTGGACTTAGACTAATTTGGGCAGCTCTCAGCTAGGCCCAAAACAATGGTCGAAAGCCATAGAAATGAGGGCCAAAACACATACAAACATGCATGCATACAAGGTCCAACACTTAGGCATATGGAGACAACTTTTAAGCACACTTAAAAGAGGAACATCATGGGCATATGGCATGCATTATAAACTCTGAAATCATGTTATAAAATGATGCCTAATCAATCTAAACAAGGCAATGAAAGCATGCAAGCAAAGTCTGAGGTCTAAGGCTCACCAAAGAGGTATTGAACTACCCTTAACAAAACCAAACATGGCATGAATTGAATGACCAAAATTAGAGTTTTAGCATGCCAAAACAAAGCCAAAAACACAACGACGTGGCATCCTAGAGGCCTACACATGATGGCATACGCAATGGCACATTCAGGGAACATTAAACATGAACTCTTTAAGGCTTTGAAGGAACACCAAATGCAAGCATACAAGCATGCTAAATGGACTGGAATGGCATGACAAGTGGTTCCAAACCACTGAAACAAAGCAAGGATGGCATGCTAGAGGGGTCAATGCTCAAGGCATACAAGGGGAATTACATGGTAGCTATACAAAGAAAAGCATGGATGACCCAAATGACCAAAAACAGACCTTTAGCATGCTAACACACGCATAAAAGCTTCACAAAGCTAGGCCTAAATCATGCTAGAACAAGGCTCAAAGCACAAAGCATGTTAAGGCTAAAACATGACATTACAAGACAAGTATGCAAGGTAAGCATGGTGTGTCTAAACCAAGTAAAAACAGAGGTAAAACATGGTAAAATACTACCAAATACCTACTGAAACATGGCCAACATGGTCTCAAAAATGTTGCTCACACATGAGGCTTAGATGACACATATTGAAGACAACAAGGAGAGGGGGTGGCCCTCTCCTTATTGGGACCTTAAACCACCATCCTCACCACTAAAATCCCTCAAGATTTCTGTGGTGAGGAGGCCCAAATAAGGTGGTCCCGGAGCTCACCAAAATAGCACAAAAATAGGGCCTAACAAGGCCTAAGAGGGGTCAAACAACCCCAAAGCTAAAAGAAACCTTAAACAACTATTTTAAGCAGGTAAAAACAAGACTTTTATATGTTATACACTAAGCTTAAACCAGCAAGCAGGGTAGGCAAAAAGACTATGCGAAGATGGGGTAAAAAGGGCAAGAATATTACCCTTGAAGACCTTCTTGACAAGGATCACTCCAGCAGCTTTCTTAGCTCCAAACCAGCTCAAAAACTTCAAGGACAACCCCCCAATGCCTCAGCAACCAAGGTAAGGTGTAATGGTAGGTGTTTTAGTGCAAAACTAAGGACAAACACACACTTAGAGCAAAAGAGAGGGAGAAATAGAGATAGAATAGATACACTATGCTAATCCTAGAACTAGAGCTCTCCTGGGATTTTTTGTAACCCTAGAGGAGGGAGGAGAGGCCTCCTCTTTATAGAAGATCACTCTTGCAAAGCTTACAAAACAAGCTTGGCAAGAGTGAAATCCCTCCATACACGTGTATGGAGGGGGGAAAAGGTGTATGCCAACTAGCACAGCTGGCATAAAAACATCTGCAAAAGCAGATGCACAGTGATCGGCCATCCAAAAATGCTATTTTGACAAAATAAATGGCTGACCGACCATCTAGAGTGCCGACTGGCCAAACATCTGGCCGATGGCAACAAAAAACTGGCCGGTGGCCTCAAGCCATGGCCGGTGATGTGTGGGGATGGCGCACAAGCCATTCCCTGCCCCTCCAAGGCAAAACACAAGTGTTTGGTGCAAAACCAAACACAAAACAGTCGAGTCGAGAGATCCTGAGGCAAAGCGTGTGGCCGAGACCTCCAGGAACTCAAGACGAACACAAACGTGGATGATCACCGAGTGTTCAAACGGTGACGTCCAAGTCTTGAGGACGGTCAAAAATGGGGTGTCTACAATCTCTCATAGGATCACTAGGGCTGTGGCTGGACATCTCGCTGCTCACCTACATACATATAAATATAGATTGAGCTAACGCCTAGTGAATAATACCAAAGTAAAGGGGTTGAGTGAATGAGCCCCTTTTAACATATAAGCATATCTGATCAATATATAATCAGTAAGCGTTTTACATTAGAACGACTTCGGGTCCAGCATGTGATGGAATGACCTTAGGTTCAAGAGATAGCAGAATATACAGTACGTGTTCAATCACCGCTCAACAGAATGGCCTTGGGCCGAGCAGTGTACAGAATGACCTCAGGTCCAACAGTTAACGGACTCATTGATCGAATTCAGTCACCTCTTATCAGAATGACCTTGGGTCCAATCATTTACAGTATAGAATGGCCATTCAATTATTGCAATTGCATTTCAATCATTCAGACTTGTCAGAGATTCAATCATGTCATATCAGTCAATCAGTCTTCTCAGAGATCTAGGACGACCTTGGGTCCACTTTATCAGATACACAAAACAGCCTTAGGCCCAATTCAGATATATCGAGCGACTTTGCCCCATAATTCAAATATATACAGAATGACCTCGGGTCCACTGTTCTTATAATACTCTTATTAATATCACATTGTTATCATATCGTTCAAACAAAAGATGATAACTCATTCACACTTATCAAATCATAGGTTCAGAAAAGCTTACCACATGTGAACAATAAGAAAATAGAGTATAAGTAAAATATCTTTACTAAGATATTACTCAATGTTCAGATGGTTGATTCGTCCTCACGATTGACCCCACACAATTTATAGCACATACATAAATTGGATCATAATACAATTCAATTCATTCTTTTATTTGTTTAACTTCTTAGACTTCTTTCCAGTTCTTTAGTTCATTTAGGATGCACAATGTGTGCCTAAGAATGCTCAGAAATGAAATAGAACGGAAATTGAAACATAGAACAACTTTTCAAAGTTTCCTAATACAGGACACTTCACTTGAGTGCAACATTGGTTGCTCGAGTGAACTCCTTAGTCTGCAAAAGTACTAGATGCTCTAATTTTACGCTCTAGCCAACTCTTGGTCGCTCGAGCCAAGATTGAAAATAAAGGGTGGTCACTCGAGTGGTCTTTCGGTCGCTGTAGCGATCTGGGCTTAAACCTAACCCATTTATTGCTTTCAAATCAGGGAAACCATATCCGTAGTGGTTGTCCCTCCCTTTTCTCTTGTTGGATTATGGCTTGAGGGTTGACATTATCCTTGGTGGTGTCGATGCTGCTTTCTTTTCTTTGTTTTGTTTTGCTCCAGAGGTCGATACCAGCCTTGGTGGTGTCGACACCACCTTGTTGCTGTGCCCTTGGTGTAGCTATTGAAATTTGGGGTCGACAGCAGTCTTGGTGGTGTTGACATTTACCATGTTATTGGCCTCTGGGGTTAACACCAGTCTTGGTGGGGTCAACCCTTCCATCGCTGCTTTGTCTTGGGTTACATACTGAAATATAGGGTTGAGGGTTGATACCACTGTCTCCTAGGGTCGACCCTCCTCTTCTACAAAACATTAGTGTCTCAGCTTTTCTTCTTGAGGGTCGACATCACTGTCATGAGGGTCAACCCCTGTGAGTTATTTCCAGATTTTTGATTCGGTTTTGGGCTCTACTTTCTGGGGTTTAACTTATCCTTTCCTTTGACTTTAGGGCTATTATTTTACCACTATAAACAGACCCTAAACGCACTTTTCTCACACACTTTTCTCACTTACTCTCTCTCTCTCTTTCCCCATCTTCTCTCTAAAAACCGTGACTACTCTCTTTTCTCTCAAAACTCAACTATTCTCACCTTATTATTACAATTTTTGAAGACCGAATCATTTGCTCTTAAATATTGGTGTCCTCTATCCTAAAACATATATAACTATTAGATATGTTTCGAGATTTTTGAATCCTCCATGATTCAATGTCTGTAAATGTTTTGGGTGAGAGAAACAAGGATGACAACAGGCAAGACGGGAAAGAAAAATTCGTCCCCACTTTGCTTTCTCATTGAGGATAAGAAAACTATCATCCTAAATTTAGAGTCAGAGGAAGCTTAGCCTTTTTTGGTTACTTTTCAGACTATTTTTCTACTTATAGAATTTTGCTTATTCAACATTTGTTTATGTACTCACGATGAATGTGTCTCCAATATTGACAACAAAAGCTTGTGAATTGGGAAGAATGGAGTGCCATTGTTGATCAACAAACACTTGAAGCCCACCAACATTGTCTTGATGAAGGATAGTGAGTGAGTTTGGATCACGGTGAGGACCAGTTCCAAGAGTCCCATGAGCTTTACGACAAGGAGGGTAGTTGTTTAATCTCATTATTGACTCATTTCCTTCAAAGAATTCTCTTAAATGGGTTGGACCCACTCCTAGGCTCACCCCCAATAGCTCCATGATTCTAAGTGAAAGAGTGTTCATTGCTTCACAATAATCTTGGTATACCTTTCTAAGAAAACACAAAAAACATAAAAAAATAATATACCTTTCTAAGAAAACACAAGAAACATCAAAAATAAAAACAAAAAAGCAAGTTTAGCTAAATAATAAATTGAGAGAGAGATAGATATCATTCTAAATAATTTAAGGTATTTTTATTTTTTATATTTTTGGTTGTTGTGTTTTGTGTTATCATTTTTGAGAATACGCAAAAAATAAAAAATTGTTTAACGAAATGTTACATTCCATTTTTTACCCTTCATTGTGATGTACCTTTGTTGTACTCTTTATTTTACATCAACAAAAAAAATCTAATAATTTTTTTTTTTGTTGAAAATAGTTTTCATTAAAATTTTTTGAAGACTTGCCTAAAAAATCTAATATTTTCAAGTGGGTATTTAAATTCAAAACAAAATCCTCTTTAATAATAAAATTAACTCAATTACTTAAAATAATTTAAAACGGTACAGCTACAAGAAATCTAATACCTATATGGGTATCCATTAATAATATTCTTTTCTAGTAAATTACATTTTGATTTTCTAACTTAATTCTTGTATCAATTGGATTTCAATAAATTCAATTGTATTAATTTTGCTCTTCAAATTTTTACTTTGTATTTTGAGAAATTAAAAAAAATAAAATAAGAAACATATGATTCATTGAAAAAGGAATAAATATGTTCAAATCGGATTTTAACCCCTCAATTACTTTGAGACGTGTCACACTTGATTTCAGTTAAACTTCCAAAGGATTGTTATGAATTAGGGTAGTTTGACATAATGTGAAATTTTTTAAAGTAAATTGTAGTAATCAAATTAACACAAAATAGAAATCACATGGGCTATGGTTCCTTTCTTTGCTAACAAATATATATATATATATATATATATATTTGAAAGTTTTTCGAGAAAATTTTCTGAATACTTTTGAAAAAAGTAAAAAAGAAAAGAAAAGAAAAATATAAATAATCAAAAATACTATGAAGCATGAAAAGTTATTTTAAAATCTACCCTGAAAGAATTATATAGTGTACTTTTAAAGTTGATGGGATGTGGACCACATGGAAAATGATTATTATTCTTAAATATGTTTTTCTAGATATTTTTTTTCTGAGTTTATAGCATTGCTAAAAAATAACATCAGACTGATTGGTATTTCTAAATTTTTCATTGTTTTGTTTTCAAAAACACAAAAAATGAAATCAAAGAGAGAAAAAACACAACCAAATAGAATAACTTGAGTTTTTCATACCCGAATTGTCTAAAATCTTCACCATTGTGCTGGCCAAGTACTCTTCAACTACGTTTGATGAGCCACCATCATCACAATACCTAAAAGAAAGAGTTTTTTTCCATGGAAGCTTGGAAAAGTACCTACCAGTAAAGCTACTAGCATACCCAGGATAATCTCCAACTTTTCTCTGAGCTTTCTGTTTCTCTTTCAATGGCATATCAAAAAACAAGTCCATGTTCTTGTGAGCTTCATTGATAGGCTAACTCCATGGTTGATGACTAAGAAGAAGCCATGCTTCTTGCAAGCCTCATTGACCAATCGAGTAGCAGTTGACACGGCGTGGGGGTCATTGGAAAGGAAGGCTCCCAAGTCGATAGGTGGAACGAAGAGCGGTGGTGGCTCATGGAGGCTAGGTTTTTCATGGTCTAGAAGAGATACATCGAACACGGGAGGTTTTGGGTTGTTTACTGGCGGAGATGATGGTAGTGGTGGTGGTGATGGAGGAGAGAGAGGAGGATGAGGCATTGGCATAAAGTGTTGGTGTTGTTGAGACTTGAGAGAGATCGTTGTAAAAGAGAGAGAGGACATAGATATTGATTAAAGGAAAATGATATACAAGTCTATTTTATAGTGACCCAATTTTTACACCCCGTGTCAATAAAATGATTGGTTGATGATTAGATAATAAATATGAGAGGGGGTTCATTAAAATAATTTAATAAAGTGCCACATCATTAGGTTTAAAGAGTATATTTGATTTTTGGATCTCAATAGCAATGCTCTTGATGAAAACTGAGATTTAAATAACAATCTGATTTCTGTTCTGTTTGCCAATCTCGTCACGGGTCTTATTTTGATATAATTCACATTTTATTTATTTATTTATTTATTTTTAATGTACAGGTTATTCATGAAAAGAAAATTACATTGATTTTTAGCAACATAATTTTTTACCTTTTTTAAAAATATGAACCACAAATATTATTTAGAAAACAAATTATTCAGTTTTCAAGATAAAAATGGTAAAATCATATAATTATGGTTATCAAATTAATATAATTTTTTTCAAAAATAATATATATATATTAAAGTATTAAAATAAATAATTAAAATAGGGCCATAATGAACTCCAATAGAATTTGAGTGGAACTGGATTAATTTAATTATTAATTATATTATATACATAAAACTATTGTGGCCTCTTCGAGGTTGAAAATCTCAATATAATTTTCTCATATATTTATAATTTTTTAACACTTAAATTACACATGTCATTTTGTAATTAGTCTAAAATCTAATTTACATAAATTGAATTAATTTTTAAATCTTGTTGATCATCACGAATAGTCTATTAGTATTATTTTCTTAAATTTTGTGATTTAAAAAATGCAATGATATAATTACTATTTTTAGTTTCAATGATTATGGTATGAAATTTATATCTATATGTATGCTTCTATCTATAGTATTATATAAAAATATTATTTGATATTTTTTTAAATCCTCTTAATTGTTGTCAATAATATATTAATATCATTTCCTAAAATTTTATGTTTTCAAAACATGATGTAATTACTATTTTTAGTTTCAATGGTTATGATCTAAAATCTATTTTTATATCTATACTTTCATCTATGCTATTATGTAAAAATATTATTGGTTAATTTTTAAATTCTCTTAAGGAATGCCAATAATATATTAGTATTATTTCCTTAAATTTTGTGATTTTAAAACATGTAATGATGTAATTACTATTTTTAGTTTCAATGGTTATGATCTGAAATCTATATTTATATCTATACTTCTATCTATGCTATTGTGTAAAAATACTTCTATCAATTCAGCTCTATTTTTTCCACAATTGGAGCCATTCTTTGTCGAAAAACTCTCAACTTGGATTGCAACTTTAGATGGCTCGGAAAAGTTGAATTTCTGAGGTTTCAGGATAAATGCACTATTCCTGCTGAGTTGTACTCCATTGTGTTTTCCATTCCTCCTCGCCGCGACTAGATGTTGGAACCCAATTACGCATGTTTTCAGCTTTGGCTGACAAGAGATATGCCCCACAATCGAAGAATTCCAAGCTTTGATAGAATCCCAGCGTGACGAGAAAATCTTGCCCCAGTCCCGTTTTGGCCACATCCAAGCTTTAGGATGGATGTGTGGGCTTACTTTACACGATGCTCGATCCTAGGTTCACAACGGGGAGTTGGATATTCCTAGCTTGATTCATCGATTTTCTGACGTCGGTGACCGCGGCGATCGTCTCTGGCAAGGTTTTCGACAACATGCTCTCTATTTGTGCATGTTGGCTCATTTTCTTCTTGCCCCTGGCTTCAGAGGGTCTGGCATTCGCTTGATCGAAGTTGTCCAAGGCTTGAAAGAGGGCAAGAGCTGCATTAACTTGACACTAGCCGAGACTTTGATGGGCTTGGATGCTTTCCATCACCGGGAGACAACCAAGTTTGAAAGAAGTCCATTACTCTTGTAGGTAATGTTTTCCACCCTTCTCACATGTGTTTCTCACATCACTCGGCCCTAAGATATGTTTTTCTCTTAAAACCCTTTCTCATTTTTTCTCTCTACATACGCCTCTCTATTGTTTAATCTCTCTTATTTTTCATCCCTCCCCAGGTATGGCTCATGGATAAGTTGAAAGTAGTGGACTCTTGCCCTGTGTATTAAGAACGCGGCCATTTCTTCTGCCAACGACTAGTCAATTTCCCGATCGAGGGGTGGTGGTGCCATTGGATGTGCAACAGATCCGCTGTTGACATTGCTTGGCGTTGCCCCTGGTTTGATCTGCCTGAGTTAAGCTACAACATGTCCCTGCAGCCTGGCATTCAGTTGCTTGGTTTGACACACTGTGTCTTCTATTTTCCATTCCGATTCAGGCGTTAGTTCGGACACGACTAGACTTGCCCATAAGAGGGGGTAGAGTACCCGGTTTCATTTCCAATCTGAGGCTCACAACTAGCTCGATATACCACTGCATGGAGGATAAGACAAATTTTGGCTCCCTCTCCCAATTTCAGTTGTGCCCTTTCAGGCGAATGCATAGCTTGGCTTAAAGATGAGGCGCAAACCGAGCCTACTTTGGCATCTGAAGCTTCCACAAGCTCTAAGAGGGGATGTAGGAACACCTGGCTCAACTATGCCCCAAGTTTATTGCTTTAATTTGTACTTTCAAGTTTTCCTTTTGAATGTAATAAAAAGCGACTTTGATTTGTATCAAGAGTTGGAGAACTCTGTATTGAAATCAATGAAATTGAAGGTTGTGGGTACTGAAAATTTGCCTTTTGGTCCAAAAATGGTCTAAGTTGTAAAAAGATTAATGTGAACAAAATTAATTTTTATTAAAACTTTTCAAAACCAGTTTTGACAAGGCTCACAACTAGACACACCTGGAATCTATCCTTGAGATACCGAATCTAATAACTGGAAAGTTGCCCCTTGTCTGAATAACACTACACTGTACTGTAACCAGCTCTGATAGCAAGGATCACAACCGAACTCTTGAATGCAAAAAAGACAAAGATGACCAAAACAATCACATGGACACAGTTGATTTGGAAGTGTTTATGGCTGGACTTCTGAATGAAGTTGCCAACGTATCCCAAAGATGGGAATCAAGCCTTACGTAGTTCGGTTTGGGTTCACTTGGGTATTAACACTCTCCTTTTGTGCTCTAACTTTTGCCAAGGCCGCCCTTTCTGGGTATTCAACCTTGCGATCTTAGTTTTTCTTGTTTCAAATTTTCCATGCTCTAACTTTTACCTAGGTCGCCCTTTTGGGTTTTCGGTCTAGCGAGCCACTCAAGGGTAGTATTTCTTCAACTTGTCCATGTTGACTAGTTGGGAGAATTCAAGGCCATCCAAGTCCATAAGAATGACAGCTCCACCCGACCAGACTGATTTGATGATGTAAGGGCCAGTCCAATTAGTTCTGAACTTGCCCCTAGGGTCATGGATGGGAGCTCGGTTGTCTTTGAGCACCAAATCCCCTTCTTTCAGATTCCTAGACTTAACTTTCTTGTTGAAAGCCCTGGTAATCCTGCGTTGATATCCTTGGACATGGTATAGCACTTTCAGCCTTCTCTTGTCGAACAACATTAGTTTGTCAAACCTGTTCTGCCACGAATCTGCTTCTGCTATCTGGCACTCAGCCATAACCCGCAGTGACGGAACTTCAACTTCAATAGGAAGAAAAGACTCCATCCCGTAAATCGGAGAATACGGAGTTGCCGCAGTAGATGTTCGAATTGATGTCCTGTAACCCCAAAGAGCAAATGTCAGCTTATTTGGCCAGTCCCTGTAGGTTTCCACCATCTTCTGTAGAATGTGCTTGATGTTCTTGTTGGCGGCCTCAACAGCTCCGTTGGTTTGCGGCCGATATGTGGATGACTTATGAAAAGCCACATTGTATTTCTCCAACAAGTCGATCACTTCCTTCTGGAAGTGGGAACCATTGTCCGAAATGATCTCATTCGGGACCTCATAACGACAAATGATATTATTCCTGATGAACTTGGCTACATGTGACGCTTTCAGCACTGCGTAGGATTGGGCCTCGACCCACTTTGTAAAGTAGTCTATTGCCACCAGGATGTACTCATGCCCGTTTGACCCCTTCGGAGTAACTGCCCCAATAACATCAATTCCCCAGACTGAAAACGGCCACGGTGAAGTCATGTTGTACAGCTTCGACAGCGGGATATTCATGCGATTTGCATAGATTTGACATTTGTGGCATCGCCGAACAAAACCAATACAATCTTCCTCCATGGTTAACCAGTAGTAACCCTATATGAGAATCTTCTAAGCTAGCATCACTCCACTCAAGTGCGCTCCACATTCTCCTTCGTGGATGGCTCCCATTAGGCGCTTCGATCTTCTTCATCAACACACAGCTTGTGCATTCCCAGATGGCCTCGTTTGTGCAATTTACCCCCGTAGATGATAAACTGAGCAGCCATTCGCTGTATTGCCCCTTTATTCTTGGCATTTGCCCCTAGTGGATAAGCCTCATTTTCCAAGAAGTTCTAGATGTTGTGATACCAGGGGTTCTGATCTTGTACTTCATCTATCGCAGCAATCAACTCAAAGGCCGACACATACCTCTGTTCAATAATGATCGGACTCATTCAAACTCCTAAAGGGATGTCTATCACGGAAGATAGAGTTGATAAAGCGTCAATGAACCTGTTGCTCTCTCATAACAGATGCGTGAAGGTTAGCTTCTCAAACCTAGGAATTAGAACATCCAGGGTTTGGTGATAGATTTTCATTCTTTCTTCTTTAACTTTCCAGTCTCCTTTCGCTTGAGACACAACCAGGTTCGAGTACCCAATGACGTCCAACCGTTTTGCCCCTAGTTCCAGGGTGGCTTCTAAGCCAGCGATACATGCCTCGTATTCTGCTTCGTTGTTTGACATCTTGGTTCACAATGAGGAGTTGGATATTCCCAGCTTGATTCATTAATTTTCTGACGTCGGCGACCACGTCAATCGTCTCTGGCAAGGTTTTAGACATCATGCTCTCTGCTTGTGCATGTTGGCTCATTTTCTTCTTGCCCCTGGCTTCGGAGGGTCTAGCATTCGCTTGATCGAAGTTGCCCAAGGCTTGAAAGAGGTCAAGAGCTGCATTGGCTTGACACTAGCCGAGACTTTGATGGTCTTGGATGCTTTCCATCACCGGGAGACAACCAAGTTTGCAGGAAGTCCATTACTCGCGTAGGTAATGTTTCCCATCCTTCTCACATGTGTTTCTCACATCACTCGGCCCTCAGGCTCTATTTTTCTCTCAAAACCCTTTCTTACTTTTTCTCTCCACATATACCTCTCTATTCTTTAATCTCTCTTATTTTTCATCCCTTCCCAAGTATGGCTTATGGATAAGTTGAACGTAGTGGACTCTTGCCCTGTGTATTCAACGCGCGGCTATTTTTTCCGCCAACGGCTAGTTGATTTCCTGAACGACGGGTGGTGGTGCCATTGGATGTGCGACAGATCTGCTGTTGACATTGCTTGGCGTTGCCCCTGGTTTGATCTGTCTGAGATGAGCTACAGCATGTCCCGACAACTTGGCATTCAGTTGCTTGGTTTGACACACTGTGTCTTCTATATTCTATTCCGATTCAGGCGTCAGTTCGGACATGACCAGACTTGCCTAAAAGAGGGGGTAGAGTACCTGGCTTCATTTGTAATTCGAGGCTCATAACTAGCTCGATATACCACTGCATGGAGGACAAGAGAACTTCTGGCTCCCGCTCCCAATTTCAATTGCGCCCTTTCAGGCGAATGCATAGCTTGGCTTGAAGATGAGGCGCAAACTGGGCCTACTTTGGCATCTGAAGCTTCCACAAGTTCTAGGAGGGGATTCAGGAACACCTGACTCAACTATGCCCTAAGTTTATTGCTTTAATCTGTACTTTCAAGTTTTCCTTTTGAATGTAATAAAAAGCAACTTTGATTTGTATCAAGAGTTGGAGAACTCTGTACTAAAATCAATAAAATTGAAGGTTGTGGGTACTGAAAATTTTCCTTTTGGTCCAAAAATGGTCTAAGTTGTAAAAAGATTAATTTGAACAAAATCAACTTTTATTAAAACTTTTCAAAACCATTTTCGACAAGGATCACAACTGGACACACCCAGAATCTATCCTTGAGATGTACAATCCCGAATCCAATAAATGGAATGTAGTGACCCTCATCCTCGTCTTAGTCATGTTCATGTGTATCTGCATGTTTTGTTTTGTTAAGCTTGCACTTATGGTTTTGACTTGTTTTGCCTAAAGTAAGGTTTTCGTCTTGTTTTGTACCTATGTGTTTTGGCTTGAGTATTGTTTGTACGTTTTGTCCCTTTCTTGGTGTGCGTAGCCGAGGTCATCTTAAGCCTAGGTCACGCCTTTGGACCTTTTACACCTAGGACCATCTTGGAACCACTTTGGCTGACCTCCACCTTCACCCTGGCATATTGGTCGAGATGTAGTCATTTAGGCCGAGGTGTGCACCACCTAGGCCGAGATGTGTATCATCTAGGCCGAGATGTCATCATCTAGACATCCTAAATCTTTGATCCCCGCACCTGGTGATCTTGTCCCTGGACTGGTATGACCTAGACCGAGGTGTGGCACATCTAGGCCGAGGTGTGGCACAGCTAGGCCGAGTGTTATCCTTCCTAGCCGAGATCATTGAGACCTTACTTGCCGAAGCCTTGTTCTAATCCGAGGTCCTTTCCTGCCGGAGTGCCCATGTCACCTTACTTGTTGAACACCCTTTGTCATACTCTTGTCTTGTCATTCAGTCACCTTTTTGAGAAAATCCAATCCGACGTTGCCATGTGTCCCAGCAGAGGGTTAAGTCTGCTGGCAGTAGAGAAACCCACATCATTTTGTCATATCTTTTGCATGTTAGAGAGAGAAGCTCTAGGAAGAGAGAGAGAAGAGTTCTTGAGAGAGAAGTAGATTTCCAAGCTTGATCCTTAGAGTTTGAGCCGTCAGATCCGTGTCTTGAGGTTAGATTCTTGATTTACACTTGTTGTTCTTCATGTTTATTCGATCACATTGCATGATCTAGCATGATTCATGAGCCATGCATTGATTTTAAGCTTGTTTTAGAAAGAGAAAATGATGTTCTTGAGTTCTTGAAGAAAATGACGTTCTTGAGTTCTTGAAATAAAACCATGTTTTGATCCGAAAGTTTGTATCATGATCTATGTTTTTGTGTTTTTTCATAAGATCTTCAAGTATGGGTACCCAGGTCCATATTTTCGAACTCATCTCACGAAATCTCAGATTTTGAATAAAGAAGCTATGATTTTAACATTCATGTTCTCCATGTTCATATTCTTCATGTTCTTCAAAGGAAACCCAGATTTTTCCTAGACTTCATTTCCTTGAATGTGGTCATCGGGACCACACCTCGGCCAAGGGGCGTGGGACCTCGGCCAAGACCTGGTTGGTATCCAGCATGTTTTCCGAGATGAAAATCAGTGTTTGACTCCTAGCATAGGACTGCCTTGTTTTGACTTAATTTTGAAAGAAGTGCCAAGATCATTTGCACACATGTAAAGCTTGTCTTAGAGATGCATTTCATATCCATCTTTGAGCATCTCTTCTTGTCTTCTTGAAATGCATTCAATGGAATTTATTATGTGCTTGTAGGCCTTGGATCCTTACTTGTAATCCCCTCACCCGAAGAGCTATGTGAGTGGTATTTTTAATAAAGTTATGTTATAAAGTTTTGATAAGGCCTTGATTCGTTTTGGAAAAGTATTTGATCAAGCATGAATGATTGTCCCTAGTTTTGTATCTAGTATTATATTTGTTTTGATGACATTCTGGGAAAGTCCTTAGTACTAGGGGACTATAATGCAACTGTACCCTTGTTTTGAAAGTCCTTAGTGCCAGGGGACTATAATGCAACTGCACCCTTGTTTTGAAAGTCCTTAGTGCCAAGGGACTATAATGCGACTGCACCCTTGTTTTGCCACTGACGGTTTTCCGCATGATTTTGTTTGTCCGGAATGTCATCCCTTGTACTATATTGATGCTAGTAAGCATCCCTTGAAGCTTTGAAAGATTTGACAGATGGACTTGGTTCATCCTTTGATTTCGTACAAGATGTGCTATGTATTGTTTGATTAAGATCTTGATTATCAGTTATGCAAACCTTTATTTCTAATATCATTCACTGAGTATCCAAGCTCACATTCTCCTTATATATATGTAGGTGATGAAAAAGAAGGCGGTGACGCCTAGATGTGTTTTGCTTGATGTTTTGGATTCATACTTTTGCTAGCATCTTGAAGATTATGCTTCTTGGCTTTGTATTTCACCTCTTTTGTATATGTTGGCTTGAGAAGCCTTTTGATCAAGATGTAATATGTACTTTATTTTATTTGTATTTAAGTTGTAAACCATGTTAAGATGTATGTCATTTCATTTGATCTATGCACAGCTCTTATGGACTACTTAGATTTAAATTTATTGCTTCTGCATATGTAAGCCCTATACATATACTCTGATTGTATGTGAATCTTTGTAAGTTGGCCTTTGGTAATCTCGGATTACTGGCCATCACGACACCATTCTACTAGGGGCGGAATGGGGTCATGACATGGAAAGTTGCCTCTTGTCTGAATAGCACTGTAACCAGCTCTGATAGCAAGGATCACAACCGAACTCTTGGATGCAGAAAAGACAAAGATGACCAAAACAATCACATGGACACAGTTGATTTGGAAGTGTTTATGGCTGGACTTCATAATGAAGTTGCCTACGTATCCCAAAGATGGGAATCAAGCCTTATGCAGTTCGGTTTGGGTTCACTCGGGTATTAACACTCTCCTTTTGCGCTCTAACTTTTGCCAAGGCCACCCTTTCTGGGTTTTCAACCTTGCGAGCTCAGTTTTTCTTATTTCAAATTTTTCGTGCTCTAACTTTTGTCTAGGTCGCCCTTTCAGGTTTTCGGCCTAGCGAGCCACTCAAGGGTAGTATTTCTTCAACTTGTCCATGTTGACTGGTTGGGAGAATTCAAGGCCACCCAGGTCCATAAGAATGACAGCTCCGCCCGACCAGACTGATTTGATGATGTAAGGGCCAGTCCAATTAGTTCTGAACTTGCCACTAGGGTCATGGATAGGAGCTCGGTTGTCTTTAAGCAACAAATCCCCTTCTTTCAAATTCCTAGACTCAACTTTCTTGCTGAAAGCCCTGGTAATCCTGCGTTGATATCCTTGGAAGTGGTACAACGCTTTCAGCCTTTTCTCGTCGAACAACATTAGTTCCTCAAACCTACTCTGCTGTGAATCCGCTTCTGCTATCTGGCACTCAGCCATAACCTGCAGCGACGGAACTTCAACTTCAATAGGAAGAACATACTCTATCCCGTAAACTAAAGAATATGAAGTTGCCCTAGTAGATGTTTGAATTGATGTCCTGTAGCCCCAAAGAGCAAATGGCAGCTTATTTGGCCAGTCCTTGTAGGTTTCCACCATCTTCTGTAGAATGTGCTTGATTGATCTTGTTGGCGGCCTCAACAGCTCCGTTGGTTTGCAGCTGATATGTGGATGATTTATGAAAAGCCACGTTGTATTTCTCCAACAAGTTGATCACTTCCTTCTTGAAGTGGGAACCATTGTCCGAAATGATCTCATTCGGGACCCCATAACGACAGATGATATTATTCCTGATGAACTTGGCTACATGTGACGCTTTCAGCACTGCGTAGGATTGGGCCTTGACCCACTTTGTAAAGTAGTGTATTACTACCAGGATGTACTCATGCTCGTTTGACCACTTCGAAGTAACTGCCCGATAACATCAATTCCCCAGACTGAAAACGGCCACGGTGAAGTCATGTTGTACAGCTCCGACAGCGGGATATTCATGTGATTTGCATGGATTTGACATTTGTGGCATCGCCGAACAAAACCAATACAATCTTCCTCCATGGTTGACCAGTAGTAACCCTGTTTGAGAATCTTCCGAGCTAGTATCACTCCACTCATGTGCGTTCTGCACTCTCCTCCGTGGATGGCCCCCATTAGGCAGTTCGACTCTTCTTCATCAACACACAACATGGGCATTCCCAGATGGCCTCGTTTGTACAATTTACCCCCGTAGATGATAAACTGAGTAGTCATTTGCCGTATTGCCCTGTTATCTTTGGCATTTGCCCCTAGTGGGTAAGCCTCATTTTCCAAGAAGATCCAGATGTCGTGATACTAGAGGTTCTGATCTTGTACTTCATCTATCGCGATAATCAACTCATAGGCCCATACATACCTTTGTTCAATAATGATCGGACGCATCCGGACTCCTAAAGTGATGTCTATCATGGAAGATAGAGTTGATAAGGCGTCAACAAACCTGTTACTCTCTCTTAACAGATACGTGAAGGTTAGCTTCTCAAACCTAACGTCCAGGGTTTGGTGATAGATTTTCATCCTTTCTTCTTTAACCTTCCAGTCTCCTTTCACTTGAGACAAAACCAAGTTCGAGTCCCCAATGATGTCCAACCATTTGGCCCCTAGTTCCAGGGTCACTTCTAAGGCAGCGATACATGCCTCGTATTCTGCTTCGTTGTTTGACACCTTGAACCGGAGTTTGAAAGCTAAAGGTATGCGGGAATTGTCGGGTGCTATCAGCAACACCCTTATCCCATACCCGTACTGGTTAGACGCTCCGTCAAAGTACATAGTCCAAATCTCTTCTTTAACCTGCAGAATAGCCTCATCTGGGAACAAATACTCTACTGCTTTGTCTCCCTCCACTGGGTGATCGGCTAAGAACTCTGCTACCGCTCTCCCCTTCACAAACTTGCGAGTCAGGTACTTCAAATCAAATTCGGAGAGAAGAAGCAACCAACAGGCTAGCCTACCTATAAGTGCTGGTTTCTCAAAGAGATATTTGATGGGATCCAATCTCGAAACCAAAATTACGTAGTGAGCTAACAGGTAGTGCCTCAACTCCTGGTAGCCCATACCAAAGCCAAGCAAGCCTTCTCCAGTGGAGTGTAACGAATCTCATATTCTAGCATCTTTTTGCTCATGTAATAAATGGCCTTCTCCACTTTATCCTCAGATTCCTGCGCAAGCATGCAGCCCATTATTGTGTCAATTACTAACAAATAAATTACAAAATCAACGGCTTCTCCGGTTCTGGCGGTGATAGCATGGGTGGGCTCTGTAGATACTACTTGATCTGCTCGAAAGCTACCTGGCATCGGTCATCCTATTGGAATTTCTTTCCTTTCTTCAGGAGACCAAATAGTGATTCACAAGTCAAGGTTAATTTTACGATAAACCGTCTTATGAATTGCACTTCACCCAAAAAGTCGCACACCTCCTTTTCAGTCCTTGGTGGTGGCATTTCTAAGATGGCCTTAATCTTGGAAGGATCAACTTCGATGTCCTATGTGTAATCAAGAACCTCAGCATTTTCCCTGTTGTGACACCAAAAACACATTTCTGAGGATTAGGTCGCAACCAATATTCTCTGATCTATTGGAAAAATTTCTTCAAGGCGGTGTAGTGGCCCTCTCTTTTCTTGGACTTGACAATCATGTCGTCCACATACACCTCAACCTCTTTGTGGATCATATCGTGCAAGATCGTAGTTGCAGCCCGTTGATAAGTGGCCCCAGCATTTTTTAGACCGAACGGCATCACTCTATAGCAGTAGGTTCCCCACGGCGTGGTGAAGGCAGTCTTCTCCTTATCTTCGGGTGCCATCAAGATCTGGTTGTACACGAAAAACCCATCCGTAAAGGAGAGCAACGCATGGCCTACGGTGAAGTCCACCAATTCATCGATGAGCAGTAGAGACAAGTCGTCCTTCAAACTAGCTTTGCTCAAATCTCTAAAATCCATACACACCCAAATTCTGCCATCTCTCTTTGGCACCGGAACAATGTTGGCCAACCAAGTAGGATACTCAGATACTAGCAAGAACCTTGCATCTATCTGCTTGGTGACCTCTTCCTTGATTTTTAGAGCCCAATCCGGGCATATTCTCCAAAGCTTCTGCTTGACGGGTCGGGCCTTAGGGTCAAGAGGGATCTGGTGCTGCACAATCTCAGGATTGATTCCAGGCATGTCTTCATAGGACCACACGAAAACATCTTTGAAATTTTTTAATAAAGGGACTAAGTGCTCGCGTTCCTCCGAAGACAGCGTGGACCTGATCTGGACCCGATGCGGATCCTTCTCAGTACCAACATTAACTGAAGTGATTTCATCAACAGGGGGTTTTACAAACCTCTCTTCCTCTCGTTCAATCAAATGTTTCAAAATCGGAGGAATTTCT
The DNA here is from genome assembly GCF_055761805.1 of Camellia sinensis. NCBI lineage: Eukaryota > Viridiplantae > Streptophyta > Magnoliopsida > Ericales > Theaceae > Camellia > Camellia sinensis. Next base: position 92,434,721 of record NC_138968.1, on the reverse strand, counting down.
TTCTCGTTGTTTTTATCAATGTTTTGAAAGTCCTGATTAATGCAATAAACAAGTGGTACAGAAAAGTACTCAGAAACAGCAGTGGAACCATTCTCATTCACAACTTCCAGTTCGTCCAATTCCTCGGTTACAACTGACTCAAAAGAAAAGGAAAAAGACGACCTGGACAAAACAACGATATCCAAGTTATCAAGCCTAGGAATACCGGACTCTGACTCAGAAGAACTAGAATTTGATTCTGACTCCACCGATTCTATGGAATCAGATTCCGGTTCACTACCTGATTTAGAACTACTGGAGAAAAAGCCCTCCTCGAACTGCCAAATAAGGGAGGGTGCGATAGATGCATCCAGAATGCCAGAAGAAGGGCCCACAACCGATTGATCTCCAATCATGGAAATAGAGAAGTCACCCCAAGCTCTCCGATGTGATCTGAGGATCTGAGAGGAGACAAGCCAGCACTGCTCCTATCTCGAGTTCTATGCCATTGGACTCATCCTCTATACACTGTTTAGCCTCAGCTAGTAGGTCAGTCTGCTCTTTTGCAACCTCATCCCCTTGCAACTGTAGGTCGAAAGAGATCTCAAAGCCGGGAAAACGCCGCTTTTTTGAGTTCAGCCATGGCTCAGGAAAGCCGTAGAATGGAAAATCTTCACCTTCCCGGACAAAGTGGCCATTTAGGGTTCCTTGAATGGGTCTATGCACTAGCTCGTAGTGTTTCCTAGTTTGTTTAGCCTTGGCCCTTCCTGCCATTTCCTTTCCCTTTCTTACCCAATCCTCTTTGGTAGGCATGTAACCTAGACCAAAGGTATAAGGGTTGTGTGGCACTTTGGCCAATGCAGCGACGCCCTTCCGGATGCTCCTTCCCAATCCCATTCAGGGTACATGTTGCAGCTTATTCATGAGGTAGACGGATTGAGCACTGACATATAATCCCTCATCAACAGCCAGAATATCTTGCACTACCCGGGCCTCAGCCAAGGTGAACCTAGACAAAAAGACATCCTCCTTGCCGTGTACAATTTCCAACACCGATGTAGTAACCTCCGACAGCGGATGTATGGAAGAGTTCCCAAAAACAATAGCTTACCCATTCCCATGGGGGTACTTCAACATTTGATGCAGAGTGGAAGAGAAAACTCTTACTTGGTGCAGCCACGGCCATCCAAGTAGTAAATTAAAGGTGGATGGAACATCCAAGACATGGAATTTAATGTCCTGTTGTGCTGGGCCAACCTGAGTTCTGATCCGCACTGTCCCCATCACTTCCCGACTTGTATTGTCATAAGCCCGAATCACCTGGGCTGTCGGTACAAAGTCTGCCGGTTTCAAACCGATAGCATAGGCCGTGCGCGACGGACACACATTAATTGCAGACCCAGTAACAATCAAGACAACTGGTATCCACTTCTCTTTACATTCCACATAGATTTATAGTGGCTTGTTGTGTTCAGTGCCCTCAGGCGACAATTCTTTATCGGTAAAGGTCAAAGTTGACGAGGCGCCTCCTGGGAATACCAGTCCCAGTAACTGCTCAGGGGTTGTGTCGATGGAGAGCTTAGGTTTATCCATTGCTGATAAGACTGCTTGTCTATGCACCCGTGAAGCCATGAGCAATCCCCAAATGGATTTATCCGCCTGAATCTTCTTCAACCGCTTCAGTATAGCTTATTCTTCCAACAGTTTATCTTTCTATTTCTGAGCTTCCTTATCTTTCCCTGATGCTTCTGGCTGATTCAGGTGCGAGGGCTTAAAGTACCGCCCACTCCGAGTCATGTGATCGACTTCCTCGGTATACTATGTGTCATTTGGCAAATTCTGTCCCCAATCCTCATCCGTGTGGGCAAGATGCAAGTCTTCGTCTTCCCATCACATTCTCTCGGCAACTGACAAACAACTGTCTGTTTCCACTATAATCATTACTGTGTTCACAATACAATTAGTCCCTGTGGGGCATTTGGCTTTTCGAACCTTTTGATCAGTCTCAGTTCTTTCCTGTTCGAGCAGCTTCAGTACGGCCTCCTGTTCTGTATCAAATGTATACAAGCTACCCAATTCTTGAGCAAAATTCTTAGCACCGGTGCTCTCTGATAACTTCCCCTTATCGTCAACCGTTCCAGCCATTGCAGACGTTCCTGTTTCCAACTATCCCTGATTTGGTTGAGACCCCTCATCAACATCTGGCTCATCACTAAGCCACCCTGTATTATCCGTTGATCCGTTCATATCAAACCAGCTGATCTGTACATTCCCCAGATCCTGTTCATCAAAGAATTACAGATTAATGATGTCTTCCTCAAGCTCAGCTAAGTCATCTAGCCTTTGGCTTGGCCCGTCCTCCCAGACTACATTAACCTCCATTCCCTTCGACAATTTCAGCCTTGGTCTGGCCTAGCTAGTTGGCACAATGTAACAGCAAGGGTTGTACTCTTCTTCAGTTAAGCTCATGGAGCCCTCAGGCATACCTTCTTCCATCATAGCCACCACCATAGTGTAGACGTCCCCGAACGCCCCGGGAGGGTGAGCTCCCGTTCCATTCATTTGGGGTCACTACAACTCAGGACTCTCAAATTGCCACGGTTCTAAATCTGAACCAAAGAGTCCAAATCCGGCAAATCGTTTTGAGAAAAACAGATTTTTGAAAGAAGTGCCAAACATGGACTGCTTTGCCAGATACAGAGTCGCCACCTAAATATTTTATTTTGGGAAATTTAGGAAACCCTGACTCGGTGCCAAAGGCCACGTGTCCGTCATCACCAAAGTTGCCTCGGCTCGGGAACTTGGGTACGATTGGGGAAGGTCACGTCGTGAGCACCCCCGCTCGCCCGATCAAAGATCGGCCTCTACTAGCCATGATATCTATTTTTGAAAACTTTGTGTGTTCTTATTCCGATTATTAGCCTAGATTACTATGTGATGCACACAGCATATAAGTATAGACTGGGTCGCCCGAATTGGAACAAAACATTTCATGCTTGTTTATTTAAAAGATGGTTTGCTACTCGCCAAAGCTGTTAGGGAATTTTTGGTAACCCTAAACCAGCAGCTGGAGCTGCTGATATATAGGCAAAAATGGGGGGGAAAGGGGGGGGGGGGAAAATGGAGGGAAAACAATCCAAGTTTCCCTCCAAAAAGGCCAAAAAGTGGGATATAAAGGCAAGTGGTAGCTGCTGGACCCAAATGGCTGAGAGCTCTTCAACAAAGTTGAAGAGGGACTCAAAACAAGACATTTTGTAGTTTATGACTAAGTCCGAAACAGCTCACAAGTAAGCCTAAAATACCGTGCAAAAATAGGCCTAAAAGAGTGTTAAAGAAGCAAGTGATAGGAGGAGATCTCAAACAGCAAAAGGTCCTTAATCAAACATGAAAAGAACCTCAAAATATGACTATCTCAAGTTCGAGTCGGAGCCCAAAAATGCAAAATGAAGGTTCGGGAGCCAAAACACATAGTTCGGGGCCCCGAAAGTGGGCTGTTAGGCACCGGAAGTGGTGTCCGACCACGAAGTTGGTCTCTCAGACCTCAGTGTCCCTCAAAAGGGAGCAAATAAGAAGTACTCCAAAAACCGGAGCAATAGGAGGTGGTTAAGCGGTCCCGAACCGAGGCACACGCCCTGACAGCTCCGAAAATCGGGAACCGGGCTCCGAAATGGGAAAAATGGCCTACAGCCACAAAATGTATCCCACGGCCACTGAGAGATGGTCTACGGGACCTCTCCCTCCCCTCAGGAAAAGAAATAGAAAAAACCGAGTCTGGTTCGCAAACCGTGGCAAGGCACAGAAGAGGGTTCGGGAATCCGGAGGCAGGGCTCACGACCAAGACTCTGAAACTTCTGAACGAGCACATTATGCAGTATCGCCAAGCGCTCAACTGGTGACGTCTGAGTCTCAAGGTCGATCAAAAATGGGGTGTCTACACATAGGTTCGGGTTGGGATATGGACGTGCTCATCATGCACAAGTCTGTGCTTTCTAGAATGAATAGTTCCGGCTTAGGCAGGTGGAAGGGAGTGATGTATATGCTGGGGTCGTATGGGATGGCCATTGTTTGGATAAGGTTTACTTGCCTGGGTGGAGGAGGGGGTTGGTTATGTGGTGGGAGTGGATTTGTAGTGACATTAGTCTTCTCAAGAGGCACTATCACTTTGTTGTCAATGAGATCCTGAATCTCATGACGAAGTCTAAAGCATAGGTCGGTATCATGACCATGCTGCTGGTGGAAGGCACAATACTTGGTTGGGTTGTGTGTAGGAGGGAAGGGATTAGGCAATGGATGCGGCTCCAGGGGTTTCAGATGCTCCTTTCTGATCAAGACCCCCAAGGCTTTAGATAGAGACATGTAGAGTGGGGTGAAAACCCTCTGGCCTGGGGTTGTGGGGTAGTTCCAGATGTACCAATAAAAGGGGTGGCTGTTTTTGGTGTGGTGGTGACCATACCAACATCAGAGGTCCTTGTAGCTACATTACTACTCGTAGCCGCATTTGAACTGCGTGTAAAGGCCCTCTTGGGCTGCTCCTTTTCATGGTCAATCAGACCCTATTTCATCGCATCCTCTATCTGCACCCCTATCTCACGAAGGTCAGCAAATGTAGGGAGGGGTAGGACTATCATCTCTTGCAGCAGCTTCAGTTGCAGATTACGAACGACCATTCTTATCTGGTTCTTCTCAGCTGGCCTGGTGGTCATCATGGAGGCCTTGGCCCTCCACCGAGTGACGAAGTCGGAGAAGCCCTCCTTTGGCTCTTGTCGAGTAGCCTCGAGATCATGAGTTGTGACCTCAATTTGGGTGTTATAGGAATATTGGGCGACAAAGGCCTTAGCCATCTCTTCCCAGCTCCTTTTCACAGAATCTTCCAGTTTAGCATACCAAATAGCCGCAATACCCGACAGGGTTCGGCCAAAGAGGGATAGCTTTTGTAGTCTAGATAGGCCCATCGGCCATAGAATATCTGAAAATAGCCGCAAGTGGACCATGGGATCACCCGAACCGTCGAAGCGGTCTATGTGAAGCATTTTAAATCTATCCGGCAATGTAACCGCCAAATCTGTGTAGCTGTCCTCTATGCCCGGGATCGAGTTGACACCCTGAGCCCTCTTAAAAAGCTTCTCATGCTTGCTCACTTTCAGAGCGGTAGGGTCAACCTCGAACTCAAAGGGCCTCCATTGGGTAGGTCGATGCTTTGGAAGTCTGAGGTGGAATTGGATCCACTGGGATGTCTGCATTTTCCTGGACATTGGGTGTGGGACCAGGAGCTCTGGGTACTGGGATATCTATAGGAGGTGGGTGGGATGCAGAAGCCGTTGCCTGCTGCGGTTGTTGTTGCTGTTGCTGTTGCTATTGAAGCCTAGCAATCAGTTCAGCCTGCTGGGCTGCAACCTCTATTTGGCAAGTTGTAACTTCCGCTGGGCAAGCAGCGTCCTTCTGCATGGCCTCGATGGTCTGTTGAAGTTGGCGCATCATATCCTCCATATTGTCTGAGGGGTGCTGATCTATCAGAACCGGTATACACTCTCTGAGGTGGAAACAAAAAACTGGGCCCAACTGTGCACAGGTGACGTAGATAGTGACCGCCGAATTGGGAACTGTTGAACCAGTGATCTATGCTTGGTTGTCCTCCGTCTCGTAATCGGGGGTAGCGAAGCAAACATTGGTTGTCCTCCGATAAGATCCTCAGATCGGTAAATCCTCCTGACTCTGGTCCAGAGTGCTCGGGGAAAAACTGCCTCGTCGAAAGCAATTGTGATATACTACATTGCAAAAAGAAAATAAAGCAAAAAAAAAGGAAACAACAATTAGCAAACGCACAACACCTCGACTTAGACAAGGACAACACACAGTTGAAAATCATAAGCTGGACAATCTGTACTCAAACACTGATTTTTGCCCCAAATATTTGCCTTAAAACTGATACCCTCAAACTGATACCCAGACTTGCAACTGATACCCTGCAGAGTCACACTCTAAAAGCACATATCAAGCAAGTGAGAGCCAAAACACCCCTGTGGTGGGGTACGGTTTCCCTGTCCTAGTTTCGTCAGAGGTAGGGGTTTACTATGCAAACATACGGTTTCAAACAATCCTATATTCGGGTGAGCAACCTGTCCCAGTTTGGAACAGTCTCTAAAACTTCCAATATGCAGCTAGGTCAATTGGTCAAAAAGGGTGCCTCAGCAAGACCACCTAATATACCTCTCGCTTCTAACACTGAGAAGTGAAAGGAGGATCAAATGGTACAACGGTAGTCCAGATCCAAGGTTTGTGTTCCCACCGTGGCAGAGCCCGCAACCGGTCTGTGATACCCCTGTTTCGTAGTATGCTAATTGGTCCTTAATTTGAGTATGATTATGTGTTTAGCATGATTTTATGTGCCATTATATGAATATATGTGATTTTGAAGTTTTATTTGTTCACCGTAGGAATATCCATTTGAATAATCTACTTTGGAAATTAAATTGAGGGCCTTATCGGCCATAGAACCCAAAATTGATTACGCCATTGTGATTAGCGTAATTTTTAGAGCCTACGGTGAAATTTAATTGAAAATTTATTCAAGTCAGATTAAACTGATTAAATTGATGAATTGAGTGCCCAATTATTTTATATTAAAATAATATGTTAATGGGGCTTGTTGTATGTTAGCACTACACTCTCCTTTAACTCTATTGAACTCAAAATCTGAGTTATACAATTGAGATTGAGAGAGAGACGGCTGTTAGAGAGAGAGAGAGAGAGAGAGAGAGAGAGAGAGAGAGAGGAGAGAATTGTGCATTTGTGGTTCAAGACTTGGACCTTTTGGAGATTAAGCTCAAGTATTGCTAAATTAGGGATATTAAAGCTCCTTGGTGAGTGATTCATGCATTTATAGTCATCACCTTGTGAATTCAAGTTTAATAGATGGTCAAGAGCATGAATTAGTTTGAATGTAAGGGAATTGAGTTGCTTGTGTTCAATTGAAGGTCAATGAAGGCATGCATGTATATAATTGTTATGGAAATGCATAATCTAGCATGTATTGAGTTGAACATGGAAATAAAGGTGTTAAATCTTACATGCAAGTATGCTTTTGTTGTATTCCATGAGAATGAACACCATTTGCATTGTTTGGGATGGAAATGAAATCAAGATTAGCATGCATGTTTGAATAATTAAGATATGAGCTTTGAAAGTATGATTTTGTTTGTATTAGAATGAGTTGATGGGGGATTGGGGCATACATGTGAATTAATTGTGAATTGGGCTCCATTGTAATGTGTTTTGGTGTTTATGGCATGTTAGCATAACTATATTTGAGATTTGAGCCATAACATGCATGTTTTGTTGGTTGAAATTCGAATTGGAGCTCAAGAACTCAATCTGGAAAACCCAGATTTTTGATGTCCGCTCGAGCGGGGGAAGAGCCGCTCGAGCAGGAAAATCGTGCTCCCAGCACTTTTTGCAGAGTTGGATGTCCGCTCGAGCAGGGAGTTTTTGTAGACAGGCCTTCCACTCGAGCACTCTATCCCACGCTCGAGTGTATTTTTCATGCAACCAGTACTTTTGTAGGCCCTAAGGGTCCGCTCGAGCGGGGAAGTTGACGCTCGAGCGGGACCTTGTTCCCTGAAATTTTGTATGCTCGTTCTGTGTTTTGTTTTCCGTTCTCTTTCACTTGTAAGCACTCTTAGGCATATGTTAAGCATTGTAAATGAGTTAATGAGATAAGAATAAAGCCTAAAGAGGAATATGCGAATCAAAGAACGGATTGAACTGTTAGTGACCCCCTTTGTGTTCATGAAATGTGTAGGGTCAAGCTCCAGGGGAAATCCACAAGCCGATCACTGTGAGTAATATCAATATTTGAAAGCTTGTCAATGTCCAATTGTTTATTTCCCTTATAAACTTTATGAGTTGCTAATTAGGATTGTGGACAAAAGTTTGACATGATAGAAATGAATGGACAGAAGGTAGTTTTGATAGAAATGAATGGACCGAAGGTCGTTTTGACATGAATGAGTGGGCCAAAGGCTGTTTTGACATAAGTGAATGGACCTAAGGTTGTTTGGACACGAATGTATGGGCCAAAGGCCGTTTTGACGTAAATGAATGGGCCAAAGGCCGTTTTGACAAAAATAAATGGGCCGAAGGCCGTTCTGACATAAATGAATGGGTCGAAGGCCGTTTTGACATGAATGGGAATGTGATTAGGCCAAAGGCCAGTATGTTTGGAACTACAGTCATTTGATCTGAATTTTGTATAAGTATATATATGTTAAGCAGAAATATGCATTGGTCCCAAGGCCGTTCAGAGCATGTTGTTCTTCATATTGCTTATGTAACTTATGTATTCGATATTATTCACTGGGCTATCGCTCACGCTCATTCATGTGTTTGTAGGTGAGCCGAGAGAAGTCCAAACCCAGCCCCAGTGAAGCCTGCCCGGAACAACATGAGTTTTGGAGAGTCAGCCTTGTGTCTCACGTACGAGACCCATCCTTGCCATTTTGTTATGTAATTATATTTTGTCTTGTTGGCAAGGACTTTGTGTACATCTGTATATAGTTTTGATATGGGTTGACTTAGTTTGGATGATCCTGCCTGTAAAGGATTTTGTGATACTGTACTTGTTGTGGGTTATAAACGTATATGTGCATGGTTTGTTTTGAGTGCATATAAGCACGACTCTATGGACAAAGTTTAAAATTTTTGCTTCCGTTTGGCCCCTTTACTCTGATGAGTTATGTCTGTTAAGGTTTGAGGCCGTAGGTAATCTCAGGATTACTGGCCGGTTATGTCCTTAACCCATAGGGGCAGGTTCGGGTCTTGACAGAGTGGTATCAGAGCACGAGTTAATAACTCACACACTTGTCCAAAAAGAGCAATAAACGTCTAGATAAGATCTAGGATGCATTCATGTGATAAATATGAATTTGGAAGCATTGATTATATGCCTAAATGTTTTGATATGAACAATTATATGTGTAAGTTGTGAACTACTTGCATTGGAAATTATCTGGGAATATGTGCTTCTTAGTGTGTGCATATTTGTGTACCTTTTCTATGAAATATAATGCAAGTTTAATCAGATGGTGAGAACAAGAGGAGATGAAATAGAAGAATCCTCAACTGCCAGAATGGACAGAATGGAAAGACTGATACAGGAAATGGCAGAAGCTTTGAGACAGCAACAGGAGTGGCAACAACAGTGACAGCAACCACATCCGCCACCTCCACCTCCAGTACCACCCGTGCCAGATAATCAGAATGATGACCGGATTATAGCTCTCACCAAGGAATTCAAGAAAATGAAACCACCACAGTTTCACGGGGGATTAGATCCGTTGAAAGCTGAAGCGTGGGTCCTCGGCATTGAGAAATTATTTGAAGTGTTCCTCTGTTCAAAGACTCAGAAAGTGCTTCTAGCCATTTTTATGCTAGAAGACGAAGTAAGAAGATGGTGGATGTTGATGCGAGAAAATCATAAGGATGTTGACTGGGTAAAGTTTCTAGAAATATTCTATGACAAGAACTTCCCGCAGTGTGTCCGGGATAGGAAAGTGGCAGAGTTCACGGAACTCAAGCAAGACAGCATGACTGTAGCTGAGTATGAGGCCAAATTCACTGAATTGGCCAGGTTTGCACCACATGTAATTGACACAGACTATAAGAAGGCAAGACATTTTGAAGGTGGACTCCGCAGTGACATCCTAGAGAGGGTGAATGTCCTAAAGCTGGAGACCTACATTGGGGTGCTAGACAGGGCCATCATATCAGAGGCTAACATAGCTAGACAAGCTAAGCCAGTAACAGAATGGAAAGGCAACAAAAGGCAAGGCTTCTTTTCGAAGAAGAAATTTCCAAAAAAGCAAAACACGGGCTTCTCAACTACTTCAAATTCTTCCCGAGACACAGCTCCCATGTGCAATATCTGTAGCAAAAGGCACCGTGGAGTCTGTTACCGTGCATCAGGAGCCTGTTTTAAATGTGGAAAGCAAGGGCACATAGCCCGAGAATGTAATCAAAACAGTGGAAAACTAGCAGCTAGTTCCACTGCATCGATCCCGAAGCCGGGAAACACTTTGAAATCTACTACTACTGGGGATACAGTGAGACAGGGGAGAGTTTTTGCACTTGTTCCGGGCGATACACGGAATGCCAATGCTGTTGTCTCAGGTACTATTTCAATATGTAATCAGGATGCCTTTGTATTAATTGATTCTGGATCAACGCACTCATTTGTGACATATACATTTGCATCTAGACTGAATAGACCCCTAGAGTTATTGCCATATTTGTTATGTGTGTCTGCTCCATCGGGGGAATCTTTGTTATGTGATTATATATATCGGTTTTGTGACATGCATATCGAGGATGCTACCCTATATGTAGATTTGTTGCCCTTGAACTTTAGACATTTCGATGTAATTTTGGGCATGGATTGGTTGACCAAGTATTGTGCCACCATAGATTGTGTGACAAAAAGGGTTGTATTTAACCCACCGGAACAGAAAGAGATTGTGTTTGTGGGTAATGGGGTAGTGCCTCCACCTTATTTGATATCTGCAATAAAAGCATGTAAACTGATCAGGAAAGGATGCCAGGGTTATTTGTGCTATGTGCTGTCTGAACAATCTGAGAATGTTGAATTGAATAATATTCCTATTGTTAGAGAATTTCCGGATGTGTTTCCGAATGAATTACCAGGGGAATTGGTAGACAGGGAGATAGAGTTTACTATTGAGACTGTGCCAGGCACCCAGCCTATTTCTAAAACTCCCTACAGAATGGCCACTGTCGAAATGAAAGAATTAAAGGAACAGTTGCAAGACCTTCTTGATAAAGGGTTTATCCGTCCTAGCACTTCACCTTGGGGTGCACCAGTGTTATTTGTAAAGAAGAAGGATGGTACTTTGCGCCTGTGCATTGATTACCGGAAATTGAACAAGGTAACGATAAAGAACAAATATCCCTTGCCCCGTATTGATGACTTATTTGACCAGTTGCAGGGATCACAGGTGTTTTCTAAGATTGATTTGAGATCCGGGTATCATCAGCTGAAGGTTAAGGCAGAGGATGTTGAGAAAACCGCATTCAGAACAAGGTATGGTCATTTTGAGTTTCTTGTTATGCCATTTGGGGTAACTAATGCTCCGGCAACATTTATGGACTTAATGAATAGAATTTTTAAAACCTACCTTGATGAGTTTGTTATAGTCTTCATCGATGATATTTTGATATACTCTAGAGATAGACTTGAACATGAACATCATTTGAGGACTATTTTACAAATACTTCGGGAAGGAAAACTATTTGCTAAATTAAAGAAATGTGAGTTTTGGTTGGATGAGGTTGTTTTCTTAGGGCATGTGATCAACAAGGAAGGAATTTCAGTGAACCCGCAGAAGATAGAGGCAATTGTGAATTGGCCTACACCGACTAATGTGACAGAAGTTCGCAGTTTCATGGGCTTAGCTGGGTACTACAGGAGGTTTGTGAAGGACTTTTTGAAATTAGCAGTACCTCTTACCCAATTGACACGTAAAGGATAACCATTTGAGTGGAATAGTGAAAGAGAATCAGCCTTTCATGAATTTAAGACAAGATTGACCACTGCACCAATTTTGACACTACCTTCAGGTACGGAAAATTTTGTGATTTTCAGTGATGCATATTATAAGGGTTTGGGTTGTGTGTTAATGCAGAACTGAAAGGTAATTGCTTACGCCTCCCGACAGTTGAGGCCGAACGAGAAGAATTATCCAACACATGACCTAGAATTGGCCGCAGTCGTTTTTGCTTTGAAAATCTGGCTGCATTATTTGTATGGGGCAAAGTGTGAAGTCTACACGAATCATAAGAGCCTGAAATACTTCTTCACGCAGAAAGAGTTGAATATGCGTTAGAGAAGGTGGCTAGAACTGATAAAAGACTACGATCTAGAGATTTAGTATCATCCCGGGAGAGCTAATACAGTGGCTGATGTCTTGAGCAGAAAATCAACATGGAGTATGGCTTGTTTGCTTACTGAACAAAGGGAGATTTTGCAAGACTTTGAAAAGTCTGAAATTGAAGTGGTAGTATGTGAACTGGGCGGATTGATAGCCGCTATTACAGCTGAGCCGGCAATTGTTGATGAAATCAAGCAGAAACAGAAAGAGGATGAGTTCCTCAGAAAGGTAATTGATGAATTTGAGACAAGTCCAAAAGCAGAATTTAGCATTGAGAATGAAGTGTTGAAATTTCGGAACCAAATATGTGTCCCAGATGTCCCTGAACTAAAGAAGAGGGTTTTAGATGAAGCCCACAGGTCTGTATTTGCTATGCATCCGGGTAACAATAAAATGTATCGTGATTTGAAACGAACCTGTTGGTGGCCTAAAATGAAGAAAGAGATTGCAGAATATGTATCCAAGTGCCTTCAATGTCAGCAAGTTAAGGCTGAACATCAGAAACCAAGCGGTCTACTTCAACCTCTCCCTATTCCTGAATGGAAGTGGGAACATGTGACTATGGATTTCGTTTTTGGCCTACCTCGGACTTCTTGAGGTATGGATTCTGTTTGGGTTATAGTTGATAGACTGACTAAATCTGCACATTTTCTGCCTGTCAAAACTATATTTACTACTTATAGATTGGCTACTATTTATGTTGATAAAATTGTCCGTTTACACGGAGTTCCGGTATCTATTGTGTCGGATAGAGATCCAAAATTTGTATCTAGATTGTGGAAGAGTTTGCAGGAAGCTATGGGAACAGAACTAAGGTTCAGAACTACATTCCACCCACAGACAGATGGGCAGTCAGAACGAACGATACAAACATTGGAAGATATGCTTCGCATGTGTGCTTTGGATTTTCAGGGGAGTTGGGAAGATTATTTGCCACTTGTAGAATTTGCTTATAATAACAGCTTCCACTCCAGCATCGGTATGGCACCATACGAGGCTTTGTATGGTAGGAGGTGTAGATCACCTATCTATTGGACAGAGGTCGGGGATAGAGCTTTGCTTGGGCTAGAAATTGTACAGGACATTTCTGAGAAAATCAAGACTATTCGTCAAAGGCTCAAAACAACTTAAGACTGACAAAAGAATTATGCAGACGTTCGGAGAAGACCTCTTGAGTATGAGGTTGGTGACCATGTGTTCATCCATGTTTCTCCGATGAAAAGCCAAGTCAGATTTGGGAAAAAGGGCAAGTTGTCGCCCCGTTACATTGGGTCGTTCTAGATTTTGGAGAGACTCGGTCCAGTTGCTTATAGAGTTGCTTTGCCACCGGGATTCGAGAAAATCCATAATGTGTTTCATGTGTCAATGTTGACGGGTTACCTCCGTGACCCGTCCCATGTGATTGATTATCACCGGGTTGCTATTGATGAAAATATGGAATATGCTGAATGGCCGGAAAGAATTGTTGACCGACAAGTGAAAGAATTGAGAAACAAATCCATCCCAATGGTGAAAGTGGAATGGAAGGAACACTATGGGACAGATGCTACATGGGAAAAAGAGTAGGAAATACGTCTATGCTATCCACATTTGTTTCCTGATGAAGGTAAATTAAGTTTGGAGGACCAAACTTCCTAAAGGGGGGAAGACTGTGACACCCATGTTCCGTAGTATGCTAATTGGTCCTTAATTTGAGTATGATTATGTGTTTAGCATGATTTTATGTGCCATTATATGAATATATGTGATTTTGAAGTTTTATCTGTTCACTGTAGGAATATCTGTTTGAATAATCTGCTTTGGAAATTAAATTGAGGGCCTTATCGGGCACAGAACCTGAAATTGATTACGCCATTGTGATTAGCATAATTTTTAGAGCCTACGGCGAAATTTAATTGAAAATTTATTCGGGTCAGATTAAACTGATTAAATTGATGAATTGAGTGCCCAATTATTTTATATTAAAATAATATGTTAATGGGGCTTGTTGTATGTTAGCACTACACTCTCCTTTAACTCTATTGAACTCAAAATCTGAGTTATACAATTGAGATTGAGAGAGAGACGGCTGTTAGAGAGAGAAAGAGAGAGAGAGGAGAGAATTGTGCATTTGTGGTTCAAGACTTGGACCTTTTGGAGATTAAGCTCAAGTATTGCTAAATTGGGGAGATTAAAGCTCCTTGGTGAGTGATTCATGCATTTATAGTCATCACCTTGTGAATTCAAGTTTAATAGATGGTCAAGAGCATGAATTAGTTTGAATGTAAGGGAATTGAGTTGCTTGTGTTCAATTGAAGGTCAATGAAGGCATGCATGTATATAATTGTTGTGGAAATGCATAATCTAGCATGTATTGAGTTGAACATGGAAATAAAGGTGTTAAATCTTACATGCAAGTATGCTTTTGTTGTATTCCATGAGAATGAACACCATTTGCATTGTTTGGGATGGAAATGAAATCAAGATTAGCATGCATGTTTGAATAATTAAGATATGAGCTTTGAAAGTATGATTTTGTTTGTATTAGAATGAGTTGATGGGGGATTGGGGCATACATGTGAATTAATTGTGAATTGGGCTCCATTGTAATGTGTTTTGGTGTTTATGGCATGTTAGCATAACTATATTTGAGATTTGAGCCATAACATGCATGTTTTGTTGGTTGAAATTCGAATTGGAGCTCAAGAACTCAATCTGGAAAACCCAGATTTTTGATGTCTGCTCGAGCGGGGGAAGAGCCGCTCGAGCAGGAAAATCGTGCTCCCAGCATTTTTTGTAGAGTTGGATGTCCGCTCAAGCGGTATATATCACGCTCGAGTGGGGAGTTTTTATAGACAGGCCTTCCACTCGAGCGCTCTATCCCACGCTCGAGCGCTCTATCCCACGCTCGAGTGTATTTTTCATGTAACCAGTACTTTTGCAGGCCCTAAGGGTCCGCTCGAGCGGGGAAGTTGACGCTCGAGCGGGGACCCTGTTCCCTGAAATTTTGTATTCTCGTTCTGTGTTTTGTTTTCCGTTCTCTTTCACTTATAAGCACTCTTATGCATATGTTAAGCATTGTAAATGAGTTAATGAGATAAGAATAAAGCTTAAAAAGGAATATGCGAATCAAAGAACGAATTGAACTGTTAGTGACCTCCTTTGTGTTCATGAAATGTGTAGGGTCAAGCTCCAAGGGAAATCCACAAGCCGATCACTGTGAGTAATATCAATATTTGAAAGCTTGTCAATGTCTAATTGTTTATTTCCCTTATAAACTTTATGAGTTGCTAATTGGGATTGTGGACAAAAGTTTGACATGATAGAAATGAATAGACCGAAGGTAGTTTTGATAGAAATGAATGGACCGAAGGTCGTTTTGACATGAATGAGTGGGCCGAAGGCTGTTTTGACATTAGTGAATGGACCTAAGGTCGTTTGGACACGAATGTATGGCCCGAAGGCCGTTTTGACGTAAATGAATGGGCCGAAGGCTGTTTTGACAAAAATGAATGGGCCGAAGGTTATTTTGACGTAAATGAATGGGCCGAAGGCCGTTTTGACAAAAATGAATGGGCCGAAGGCCGTTCTGACATAAATGAATGGGCCGAAGGCCGTTTTGACATGAATGGGAATCTGTTTGGGCCAAAGGCCAGTATGTTTGGAACTTCAGCCATTCGATCTGAATTTTGTATAAGTATATATATGTTATGCAGAAATATGCATTGGGCCCAAGGCCGTTCGGAGCATGTTGTTCTTCATATTGCTTATGTAACTTATGTATTCGATATTATTCACTGGGCTATCGCTCACGCTCATTCATGTGTTTGTAGGTGAGCCGAGGGAAGTCCAAACCCAGCCCTAATGAAGTCTGCCAGGAACAACATGAGTTTTGGAGAGTCAGCCTTGTGTCTCACGTACGAGACCCATCCTTGCCATTTTGTTATGTAATTATATTTTGTCTTGTTGGCAAGGACTTTGTGTACATCTGTATATAGTTTTGATATGGGTTGACTCAGTTTGGATGATCCTGCCTGTAAAGGATTTTGTGATACTGTACTTATTGTGGGTTATTAACGTATATGTGCATGGTTTGTTTTGAGTGCATATAAGCACAGCACTGTGGACAAAGTTCAAAATTTTTGCTTCCGTTTGGCCCCTTTACTCTGATGAGTTATGTCTGTTAAGGTTTGAGGCCGTAGGTAATCTCAAGATTACTGGCCGGTTATGTCCTTAACCCATAGGGGCGGGTTCGGGTCATGACACGGTCAGCCTTATGGCACGCTTTTCCAAGCAAGCCTTCGACAAACCGTTCAGGAATGGCAGATGGCAAACACTGCGACTTAGGCGCACCAATGCAAATGCAATGCGAAGAAACACATAAGTGTAAACAAAACTACATATCATGAGTTCGAGTCAAGTTCTTTAAATCCCCAGCAGAGTCGCCAGAAACTGTAGACTCGACTTTCTTCGCGGCCCCTTTCGGAGAGCTCGAATTGGTCCTACAGTTTAGAATCCTATCTCAGTGCAATGTGAGACTAATAAACACCAAAGAGTCATATCCGGCAAATAATTTTGGAAAATTGATTTTAGATCAAATAATGCTAAAACTGGACTGCTTTGCCAGATTGGAGAGTCACTACCTAAATATTTTATTTTTGGGAAATTTAAGAAACCCTGACTCGTGCCAAAGGCCATGTGTCCGGCATCACCAAAGTTACCTCGGCTCGAGAACTTGGGTACGAGAGGGAAAGGTCCTGAAATCAACATATCAAAGGATCGGCCTCTACTAAGCATGATATGTTGTTTTATAAATACATGTGTTCTTATTCTGGTTATTAGCTAACTTTACTATGTGACGCACACATACAAGTATAGACTAAAATCGCAAGAATTGGAACGAATTCAACTCATGTTGGCTTTCGAAAATGGTTTGAATTTGCCACCCGCAAGTGGGCTAAAACGTAGATTGGCCATCAAACATGATGGGCTTAAAACATGATTTGCCATTTCGCAAAGTGGGCTTAAAACTCACATTTATCGAATTGTTCCGATTCAAACAACAAAGCCTTCATCCACAAGCATTCATGCAGTTTAGCAAGTAAGCACATAGCTTCGTGACAAGCATGCTATCATGGGAACACTCACACTCATGCAAGTATGCTAAAGCGTAAAACTTACAGTGTACTCCAAGCCGAAACAAAAGCTAGTTAGAAATATGCATGATCCTAACTATACAAGATGCCTAATGCAACACATGCAATATGAAATTAATAGGCTCGGCTACTAATATGACATTTGCAACACTTTGATAGCATGCTTTGAAAACACGTATTCAAAGAAGTGTATTGAAATAACGATGCAATTTGAATGATGGGCCGAGCCTCGGTGCATGCAAGACAAATGAATGATGCAAACATGCAAGCATAAGGTATGCTAATCGAAACATGATCCCTAGTCTAACCATCAAAAGAGGATAAATAAAAGGGAGAAAGAAGTGGGGTTGGAAGACATGCACACACACACGCATGCTTATCACAACATTACACCCTCGCGAAGGAAGGTCTGAATAAATAAGCTAAGCTAGACTAAGCTAAGCTAATTATTACAAAACGAACTAATTAACTCTTCTAGCTAATTAATTATTACAACACAATTGAATAACTAGCTACGCTAAGCTAATTTAAATATTACAAAACGAATTGAATGATTAGCTACGCCAAAGAACTAGTAAAGCAATTTAAACGGCCTCGAGGGACAAGGGATGAATGCATGCACGGTTGCTTCCTCCTGAAAATGCCCTTGCCTTGCTATCGTATGCCTCTATTTGCATTCATTTGATCTCCAAAAATTGTACCAACTTCCAGATATCCTTTGCACCAACACAGGAACACAATTGCACAAAAATTCACTGGTGGCCGGTCGGCCACAAAAAGTGGCTGTCGGCCACCTTAACTGGCCGGTCGGCCACCCTCGTTTCTGGACTTCTGCTTTTGTTGAAACAGAGAGCAATAGAGGCAAAACAAAGCATTTTCAAGGAATGTGTGTACTGCTACACTCCTTATCATTTCTCAAGCTCAAAGGAGTGTAGCTCTTGGCTCTCAAGCCATCAACCAAGCATTTTCAATGCATGATGGCCAGAAAACCAAGTTTGTACAAGGTCAATGAATGCACAAATAAGACTCGAAGGACCACCACCCTATCATGCATGATCAAGGGTGACGGTGACCAAGAAAAATGACACGTTTCGTCACTCTGAGTATGAAACATCCCATTTTTCTTGTGTTTGGATTAACGTCCGATCCAAACACATGCAATGCAACACAACATGCTTATCTTGCACAAGTTTTATTTGGTTCATTTTATTTACACATTTTACATTACCGATTAATCCTTTAACTGATTAAGTCCAAAGTGAAAGTCCTCTAATTGAAAAGAGGGCCTATGCCACAAGTACCTTGAGCATGAAAGAGGCCTCATGCTGTTGGTTAGTAGAAACCCTCAAGAGAGGATTAAAACCATTAGGCATGAGAGCCTCAATTTCACACTCAAGCCAACAAGGGGCTCAAGACCACTTTCAAAACAAAGTAAAAAGTGAAGAATAGAGGGAGGTTGCAAATATTTCAGTGCTAAAATGGCATGCAAAAAGACACTAAATCATGCAAGCAACACATGCAAGTCATGGTAAGAGCCTAAAGTATTAAGCTAGTGAAGATCACAACACTATAAGCATGCTGCACAAAGCTCAACTGACCAAGCCAGCTCTGGACAGAGTTAAAACATGCCAAAACAGTGGCTAAAACATGCTGAGATTGAAGCATAAAAGGCTAGAAAAACATGCTTACATGCTAGCTTGCAAACAAGACTCAAAACATAACTTTCAAAAGCAATGAAAGAGTGAAATAAGTGAGAGTATGACAGAGCTATATACACTGAAATCATATGTAAAATGATGCTATAACATGCAAGCCACTCAAACACTTCATGCTTAAAGCCTCAAAACAATAAGCTAGTGAAGACCATTACACTATAGCCATGCAATACAAGCGTCGAAGGACTTAACCAGCCCAAAACAGAGTTAAAGTAGGCCAAAATAGTAGCTAAAACAACCTGAAGTTAAGCTAACACATGCTACAAAAATAGGCTAAACCATTAGACATGCTAGACTGGTAAGCACAATTGCACTGAAAGTACAAAAAGCAAGCAACAAATGCTCCAACTAACCCAAAACAGAGTTGAAACATGCAAAAACAAAGCCTAAACATGCTTGAACTAAGCTAACACAAGCTACAAAATCAAGCTAATATGTGAAGCTAACTAGGCATGGAAGCAAGACACAAGGAGGGGAGGCTAACCCCTCCATTTTTGGACTTCAAAACATACTTTTTACCATTGAAATAACTCTAAATTTCAGTGGTTTAAAGGCCCAAAATGTTTGATTTAAAGGTGGTAAGAAATGGCACAAAACGCTTCACAAGCCAAAGAGCAAAAAGAGGAGACAACCCCTGTAGCACGTCCGCGAGGGACCCCGCTACAGTTCGGACTCGATTTGTGTCATGATTCTTAATCTGAACCAAAGAGTCCAAATCCGGCAAATCGTTTTGAGAAAAACAGATTTTTAGAAAGAAGTGCCAAACATGGACTGCTTTGCCAGATACAGAGTCGCCACCTAAATATTTTATTTTGGGGGAATTTAGGAAACCCTGACTCGGTGTCAAAAGGCCACGTGTCCGTCATCACCAAAGTTGCCTCGGCTCGGGTACTTGGGTACGATTGGGGAAGGTCATCTATGAGCACCCCCTCTCGCCCGATCCGAAGATTGGCCTCTACTAACCGTGATATCCAATTTTGAAAACGTTATGTGTTCTTATCCCGATTATTAGCCAAGAATTACTATGTTATGCACACAGCACAAAAGTATAGACTAGATTGCCTAATTTGGGAATAAGCATTGCATATCCGTTTGTTTTGGAAAAATATTTTGGAATTTGCTACTCGCAAGTATGCTAAAACATAGATTTCAATGAGCTATTCCAACTCAGACAATCCAACCTTCACCCACAGGCATTCAGGCAATTTATAACACATAAGCATCTAGTCACATGGTAAGCATGCTGTCATGTTAACATTCACACTCATGCGAGATGCTAAAGCATAAATACTTACATCGTACTCCGTGCCAAAAAAAAAGAACTCGTTAGCAATCAATGCATGATCCAAGTCCATGTTTAAATGCCTAATGCAACGCATACGGAATGTCACTAGAGTAGGCTCGGCTAGTCTATGAATGACATGTGAAAATGCACAGGTAGCATGTATTCAAGTTAGATTCGAAATACTAATGCAGTTAGCATGATGTGTCGAGCCCGGTGCATGCAATACTGATGAATGATGCACGCATGCATAGCATAAGGTATGCTAAATTAAACATGACCTATTACTAACCATCAAAGTAGGTAAGTAAAAGGGAGAAAGAAGTGGGGGTTGGAAGACATGCACACACTCACCCACACTTATTACAAATTCGCCCTCGCTCGGAGGGACCGAAAGAATAATACAATTCGAATAATGAATTAACTATCCTAGCTAATTAATTATTACAGGCCAACTAAATTAATTAAACAAATTAATTAATTTAAGAAAGCAAGAAGAAGGGCCTCGGGAAGAGGGCTCAATGCACACGTGCTCGGGTCTTGCTCGGAAGTCCACTGCCATGCGCAAGCTGCCTCTGTTTTCCCTGCTCTGCTTTTCTAAAGACTGCCAAATTCTCAGAATTGCTTCCCTGGACATTGGGAGACACCACCGGCTGGGGGGAATCATTATCGGCTGTGATTTGGTGTCGATCGGCCAAAAATGAATCCATCGGCCACAGATGGATTGCCGGTCGGCACTCTGTGCAGTCGATCGGCAAAAGGTTCTTGCAGAATCTGTTTGACAACAGCAGAGGACAGGGCTTTGCATGGCAATGCAATTCAAGCAATGTATGCACTGACCATATCCCTTATCATGTTTATGACTCAAAGGGACATGGTCCTTGGTTCTCGGACCATCAATCGCGCATTTCAATGTGTGATGGCCCAAGAGACCAATTTATGTATGTTGATTTCAAATGCAATGCAAACCAACAAACAAGTGAGGAGCTCAACCTCAATCATGGATAATCAAGAGGCAAAGCATGCATGCAATGCAACCTAAGCATGTTAACTAGGCATGCAACATGGTAATGCAAACAGGCATACAAGGCATGTGACAACTATGCTAGTTACTCAAGCATGCAAGTATGCAAAGCATGCAACATGTTAGGTAATTCCAACTAAGAGAAATGCATGCCAAATGCAAAGTCACTTAGACATGCCACAACACGTGATAGGCCAAGCATGCAATCAACACACAAGGTAAGCATGTCACAACATGCAAGAATGGACTTAGACTAATTTAGGCAGCCCTCAAACTAACCTAAAACAGTGGCCAACATGCTCAAGAATGGAAGCCAAAACACATACAAACATGCATGCAAATGGACTAACACTTAAGCATCGAAGAGACAACTTTTAAGCACACTTAAAAGAAGATAAACATGGACATATGGCATACATACCAAGCTCTGAAAATCATGTTAAGGATGGTGCCAAACCAACTAAACAAAGCAATCAAAACATGCAACAATGATCCAAGACTTAAGGCAAGCCAAAGGGGAGGTAAACCAAGGCTAGGTCAACCAAGCCTCACAAGGCCAAAGGGACTTAAAGTAGGTCTAATGCAGACCTAAACAAAGCCAAGGATGTACTTAGATGGCATCTAAGTGGTCTAAAAATGCAAGCATACTCCAAGGCTTAAACAAGGGGCACAAGGCACCAACCTTTAAACGCATTGAAGGGGGATCAAATGCAAGCACATGGGCACATCATGAGGTCTGAAATAACACGACAAGTGGTTCCAAACCGCTGAAATGATGCAAATAGAGCATGGTAGAGGAGCCAACACTCAAAGCATACAAGCTAGATTGCATGGTAGCTATACAAAGCAAGTCATGGATGACCCAAACAACCAAAATCAGACCTAAATCATGGCAAAATAAACATGAAAGCTTCACAAAGCTAGGCCTAAAGCATGCTTGAACAAGGGTTAAAACCTAGATGCATGTTAAGGCAACAAAATGGCATTACAACGCATGTATGCTAAGCAAGCATGGTGTACCAAAACCAACTAAAAACAGAGGCATATTATGACATAATAAGCACAAAAAACAGCTAAGGCATGATCAACATGAACCCAAACATGGTGCTCCCTCAAGAGGCCAAAGATGGTCCTTTTCAAGGACAACAAGAAGAGGGGGTGCCCTCTCCTTCCTAGGACCTCAAGGCACCATCCACACCTCTAAAATCCCTCAAGATTTCAGTGGTGGGGAGGCCCAAACCCAATGGTCCCGGAGCTCACCCAAAATGGCACAAAATGGAGCCTTACAAGGCTTAAGAGGGGTCAAACAACTCCAAAGCTTGAAACAACCTTAAACAACTATTTAGAGGGCCTAAAAACAGAACTTTTTTATGTTATACACAAAGCTCAAATATAGATGCAAGATAGGTAAAAGTAGTGTGCAAAAATGGGGGATAAAAGGGAAAAGAGATTACCCTTGTAGACCTTCTTCAACAATGGAGCTCCAGCAGCTTCTTTAGGTTGAAACCAGCTTCAAAACCTCCAAAGCAACCCTCAAGAGGCCTCAGCTCCAAGGGATGGTGTGATGGTGGGTGCTTGTGAGCAAAAGTAAGACAAAACACATACACTAAGCTCAAGAGAGAGAGAGAGAGAGATATAGGATATATATATAAATCCTAACCTAAAACCAGAGCTCTCTAACTATTTTTTTCTAACCCTAAATCCAAGAGAGGAGACTCTCTCTTATAGAGCTCTCTCTTGTAAAGCTTGTCAAATAAGCTTGTCAAGAGAGAGATCCCTCCATACACGTGCATGGAGGGGAGAAAAGGTGGGTGCCAGCTATCACAGCTGGCACAAAATATCTACCAAAAGTAGATGAATAGTAATCGGCCATTCAAAATCGCCATTTTGGCAAAATAAATGGCCGACCGACAACAAAGAGTGCCGACCGGCAATATATATTGCCGATGGCATAAAATCACTGGCCGGTGGCCTCAAGCCATGGCCGGTGATGTGTGGGGATGCCTCACAAGGCATTCCCTGCCCCTCCAAGGCAAAACACAAGTGTTTGGTGCAAAACCAGACACAACACAGTCGAGTCGAGAGGTCCTGAGACAAGGCGCGCAGCCGAGACCTTCGGGAACTCAAGACGAATACAGTAATCACCAAGTGTTCCAATGGTGACGTCCAAGTCTTGAGGACGGTCAAAAATGGGGTGTCTATAGTTGCCCCTCTTTGACAGAACTCGAAAGTCATAATAATGACGGGAGTGAATGTCAAAGCCCAGAGACGACCCATTTTTGACAAGGCCGAAGACTCAGACGAACATGCAAGACAATCAAGATATGCGCCCGAAGGCGGGGGCAAGATGCAAGGCAATGCACAGAGCCGGACATAACTTATGATCATGCAAAGAAAGCTGTAATGAAGCACACATGCGACAGTTTTAAGCTAGCATACACCAAACTACACTATAATGCAGAAAGGATGTAAGAGAATTATGCAATTCTCGATACGCCTCACTCGGAGGATACAATACCTGTGCGGCTCATCTGGTTGCACCAGCCTCAAATGAACCGTACATACAATATCGTGCCTGCAAAGAAAACAACTCAACAGGTAAGATGTTATTAGCAACATGCATGACAATGCAAAAATGGATGCAAAATGATATGCAATATATACAAAATAATGTATAAACAAATGCAAATAAAAGATGCAATGTAATTGAAACAATGCAAATTATATGCAAAGCAATTGAATCATGATCCAATCATGAGCGGTTTGAAATCACACCTATGTCAAATAGATTGATGGAGGTAACAAGTCCGTCTACCATAGAACGATCAACTGAACTATGAGTAATGTAGACGGACACAAGAACAAGTATTGGGGGGGATGACAAAGGTGAGGAAACGGCCCGCTGGGGAAAGGACAATGATCCTAACACTGGATGCAACAATTACACTACAATGTAATATACACAATGAAAATGCTGGGGAAAATGGCAATGGATATGGCACGCGGGTCAAACCAAATCTTGCCTAGGCAAAGCATGTACGCATACAAGCCGTGTCTAACATAGAACGGTCCACTGAACTATGTTTCGATGTGAAAAGTATGGGCGCATACCGGACCAAGCTCAATCATGGAAAGGCGCGAGCCATAGGCGGAGGTGATGCAGTGAATGCATGCAAGCTACAATGCAATATCTACAAATATGCAATGGAACGGAAATGGATACAATGGATATAGCCTACGGACCAAACCAAATCTTGCCTAGGAAGGGCATGTACACGTACAAGCCGCGTCTAACATAGAACGGTCCACTGAACTATGCTTCGACACGAGAAGTATGGGCACATACCAAACCAAGCTCAACATGGAAAGGCGCGAGCCATAAATGGAAGGTGATGCGATGAATGCATGCAAGCTATAATGCAATATACACTACATTACAATGATGCATGACAATGCAACTATTTACGATGATGCATGACAATGCAATTATATTTTTTTGTTTTGTTTTTGAATGCAAATGCATGATGATGCATGATTTTGAAGTGCGCGACAACGCACGGCTTTTGAGATGCACGTGAACTTGAATATGCGACGACGCGAGTCGCTTGAAACACATGTATAATGCAACTCATCAAAAGTCGTTCGGGCACGACAAACACCGAAGGACTTGCACCTTCAGAGGATTTAGGGTCTCCTAGACCGTGGCGGACTCTTGATATGCCTCACTCGGAGTATACCATACCTGTTCGGTTTGTCAGGTTGCACCAGCCTTAAATGAACCGTACATACAATATCGTGCTTGCAAAGAAAATAACTTAACAGGTACGATGGTATTAACAACATGCATATTAATGTACTTAGAAATGCGTGACAACGCAAAGCAAGTGGGAAGCATAACAATGCTATGAAGGCACAGACACGTAAGTGGAACACGCGGTCTACGCAGGAAACGAAATTGATCATAAGCATGCGGTCTACGCAAGCAATGAAATTGAACATAAGCATGCGGTCTACGCAAGTAGAACATGCGGTTTTCATAAGAATGCGGTCCACGCAAGTAGAACATGCGGTCTACGCAAGCAAAACATGCAGTCTACGCAAGCAAAACATGCGGTCTACGCAAGTAATGAAATTGATTATGAACATGCGGTCTACGTAAGCAAAATATGCGGTCTACGCAAGCAAAACATGCAGTCTACGCAAGTAGTGTGATTGAATGCATGCAAAATGCAATAAGATGCGCAAAATAGCGCGATGCGTTAGACAACGCGAGTGCACAAGACAGTGCGATTGACATGTGATGCACATGGGGCAACTTTTGAGTTTTATAAAAACCAAAAGGATACAGAAAGGATACACCTTGCACGAATTCGAGTGCCACGCACAGAAGACCCGATCCGAGGTCAAAACGGAGGCCGGTTGAGCGTCAGAAATGCACTGTTTTGCATTGTTTTGAACACTAAAGGCCCTGGACCCCACATATAACTCAAACAAAGGTGTAGGAGGCTCCAAAACTACTGTAGGAGAGCACCGGATGTCCACCGGCCATCAAAATGCATCACCGGCCATCCATCGGCCATCATACAATTTCCATCGGCACAATAGTTTGCTGACCGGCAAAGAGTGTGGCCGACCGGCAAAAAGTCCCTGTATCGGGGCAGTTCAGTCATTTCGCCACGGGTCCTTTAAAATAGGGCTTCTAGCCCTATTTTCTTTACTTCCCCTTGCTCGAAATCTCCTCCTCTCTCTCTCTAAGATATTTTCCGAGCCTTATTCCCTCGTTTTCCTTGGTTTTTGGCTCCGTTTCGTCATTCGATTCGCATTCACCCTTGCGTTTCGAACGTTTTGAACCGATTGAAATTTCATTTCGGTGTTGTTTTTTCGATTTCCGCCACTCGGGGCTTGTTTCCCTCGAGTTTTTCTCGATATCTGTGCCTTTTCTGTAATGACCCCAAAATGCGTATAAGAAATCATCTTTATTTCCCTATGAAATGATGTGGTTTAATTTAATTATATCTATTAGAATTGAAGCATTATCAGTTGAGTTACGGACTTAAAATGGGAATTACCGACCTTTATGGGTTCAAAAATCAAAATTGAGTACTTGGATATGTTAATGGGAATTTTTGGAATTATTTGGGAAAATTAATTTGAAATCTAATTTGTCTGATTCGTTAATGGACGTTTGGGTGATTAACTTTATACTGCAAATTAAAGGCCTTAAAGACTTCAGATACCGGAACAGGGGACATATTTATGATCAGCATAATTTTTAGAGTTATCTGGGAAGTTTAATTGAAATGTGATTTTGTGCGATTCGTAAGGGCGTGTTTGGCCCTTCCTATTTGTGGGAAGCTTTTATATATGCATATATGCCTTATGAGTTGTTGAACTCATCTATTTTGAACCAAACAAAAAAATAAAAATATCTAGAGAAAGGGGAAGGAGAACCGTGAGAGAGAGAGAGAGAGAGAGGGAGAGAGAGAAGAGGCAAAGCTTCTCCCTAAGGAATTCAACATCCATGGAAGCTTGAAGATGGTTGAAGAAGATAGAAGAGAGAGGAAAGATCAACCAAAAGCTTGGGAAAAATTGAAGAGACTAAGGGATGAACAAAGGTTTGGGTAAGGTATCTGGCAATAATTACTAACCTTGTATATAATCCATCTACTACTTGAAATCATGGATTGATATAGAAGATGTGAGCTTTGAACCCATGAACCTTGATTTTCTAAGAATTCCTTGATTGAAGAAGTAAAATTATTAAATTTGTTTATTGTGAGATTATGGTGTTTGATGAAGAATAATAATGTGAAATTGGTCATGTATTAAAGGGTTTTGGGCTTTGATTTACATATAATTAAGGTTTGATTTTTGAAAATGAGAAGTCCCACAATTTCAGCCATTTTCGGACTGCTGCTGTCCAGGGCCGCACGTGCGGCACTGTTCACCCGCACGTGGGGAGACAGCTCTGTCCAGCCAACTTTAAATAGGTATATCTTTTGCATTCGGACCCCTTTTTGAGTGATTCTTGAGCCTAAAATCAAGCCCCGGAAGTCTAGTTTCCAATGGCGCTAGTCTCACTCCAAAATTCTAAATACAGAAAAAGTTATACCCAAATTAGTGACGACTGTTCACGTTATGTCAATTAGTTATGTACCATTTCTTCACCTAAACCATTTCCTATCGATTTCTCCTGTTTTCTAAGACATGGATTACAACATATTAAAGAATAATGAGCTTGGTACCACCATGACTAATTGATTGAACGATCAAAGAGAATAAGTAAAGGATCGAATATAACCTCATATTATGTGTTGTGCACTGTAATTGTAGGTTGAGACGAGGACATTGTACCATTACCACCGGGAACCGATCACTGTGAGTAGTAGTACTTTGATGTACCTTTAACCATTTATCGTTATTGATGTTAAATCTTCGTCGTAAGAATTATGTTGACATAAATGTTATGAATGCTATGTGAGAAACACTGTGATATTATGGAAACTTCAAAAGAGTTTATGAAGTTAGGTGAGAAACATTATGGAATTATGAAAACATCAAAGGAACTTGTGATTGTGTGAACCCCTCAGGCCAAGGGCCGAACTGTGAAATTGTGAAACCAATAAAGTCATCTATAATCTAATGAGAATGTACTTACTTTTCGTTACTAATTATCAGGAATGTCCTGTTAAGTTTACGTTAATTATGTCAACTCATGGGAATGATGTAACAGTTACCATTAGGACTATGTTAATTACAAGGCAAGGCAACTATGTTAACATATAAGAATGATTAAACAAAGGTGTATGCTATTGATAAGAGAGCACGTAAAGTAAGTCATTTACCCAAAAGAATTTATGTTCATTCTTGAAGAATGGATTCTGAGTAAATATAAGAGTAGCTACATGTATCCAGATGAATTGAAGTTAATTTGTTATGTTGCTTATGAATTGGAAGTGATCCAGAATCTACGATATAGGTGTAAAGTTTAGCATCATTATGTGACCCTCATGAGAATGTGAATTAGTCTCTCATTGTTGAGCGTACGATAATGACACGATACAACAAGAAATGCTCTAGTTATGATATATTCCGTTTGAATTAATGAATGATGTTCAAGTATGTTTCAGGCATATTTCCAGTATGTTACAAGTTCAAGTATGTTCAGGTATGTTTCAAGTATATGTTACAAGTTTAAGTCTGTCACAAGTTTACGTATGTTACCAGTTTATGTATGTACATGTTCAAGTATGCTACAAGTTCACAATGTTGGGGGATTCCTTTATGGAACGAACAAAAAAAAAATACTTATTATTGATTTGCTAGCACTATTACAGTGCCAAGTATAAGCAAGTATGAATTCTGATTTCTATTTATGATTCAAGCATAATGCATATGTATGAATTTATTTCCGGGGTATGACATTACATGTATGGTTTGGTCTGTAAGACCTAATGATTATTGGTATGGAACAAAGTGCTACTTGGAACTAAGTGCTACATTGTGAGCCACCGCTAGAGTCCATGTGAGACACCTCTTGAGTCCATACATATGTGAAAGTTATGAGGCTTATAGCCATCCGTATAAGTTGTTATGAAATGAAACAAAGTGCTACACGGAACTAAGTGCTACATTGTGAGTTACCTCTAGAGTCCGTGTGAGACACCTCTTGGGTTCATATATGCATGTCCAAAGGCTTCATGCCAACTTTTCAAGGGCTTCATGCCAACTTTACAAGGGCTTTATGCCATATGTTTCAAGTGCCTTAGTGCCATATGTTACAAGGGCTTTATGCCACATGCTTCAAGGGCCTTAGTGCCACAAGTTTCAAGGGCTTATAGCCACCATGTTTCAAGGGCCTCGTGCCACCATGTTTCAAGGGCTTATAGCCACCATGTTTATGTTGCAAGATTGAACTTAAGGCCGTTATGTACGTAGCACAGAATCAAACTAACTATGTGAACTCTACATCTTTATATGCATTGCTATGTGTTATGTTTCAATTTAAGCATCGTTTTATTTATGTATTACTATTCACTGAGCTTGGCTCACTCTGTCTAATGTATGTTTCTGTAGGTAACCAACCAAGTGGTCAGTCTTAGTCATGACACCCGTTTTCTTTTGTCAACCTTCGTGGGTTCAGGCACTGCACGAAGCCATTTATTTTTGTAAAGTCTATTGAAATGTTGGCTTAATTTTGATTACCCATTTAAAGTTAAAGAGGTAGAACTTCAATGATTTTTATATGAGCCCAATGATGGGGCTGGGTCTGTACATATGGTTGTTTATCACCGATGCTACAACATAGGGTTTGGAGCTTTATCTATTTTCCATGATGAATGTGATGTATAAGAGGTCCTGGCATGTAGATGTAGCTCAATGGAATATATATGTATAGTTATTTTCCTACTTTATGCTTCCGATGAGGCCCCATATGTTATTTACTACAGGTTAAGTGTTCGTTTTCAAACAGGTCATGCCCAAACTTTTAGGGGCGGGTTTGGGGCATGACATTTTCCGTACTTCGGCTTTTCCGGCCCTCTCGGGGTTGACTTTTTTTGTTGACTCTTCACATTCTCGCCCGATTTTTTGTCTTCCGATCATTTTCACATTCTCTTCGAGATGGCGGACGATCTTCCACAGGGCGGGGCCTCTCCAGAGCTCGAGATGGATCCCGAGGCCGACCCCTTGCCACTTCATATCCGGCCGTTCGATCCGGAGACCTACAGGCCTGCGGTTCATGTGATGCTCCCCGATGGACTACGCTAGTTCCGGAGCTTCGAGAGGGGCATGGCACCCGAGCTTCTCCTGCGTGAGCCCACCTCCCATCTGTCCTTCGGTGCTTCCGAGGTAACATTCTTTCTTCTGTTTTATTATTTTCCGCAATGTAGAACATAACTGCTATTAGTTGATTCTGTTCTTTAACTTCTTAGCCCGGATGCACCGATACACTGTACACTGTAGTTGATTGCAAACAAACTTACAACCGATATCTATTTGAAACTTACACGTGCACACACACTGCATTGACCCTGAATCACCCAAACACACGGCGCACACTGTATTTCACTGCATACACACTAGTACCCGGTATTTGCTTGAGTCTGAAAACATGCACACATGCTATATTTGCCCTGAACCACTTAAACACGCTGACACATCACACGCTGTAGTTTACTATAAGTACACCGGCAATCGATGTCTGTTCGAATTTGAAAACATGCACACATGCTATATACCTGTATGCTTCTTAAAACTGCATTTTGAATATTGCCTCACAATTGTTGTTTTTTATTACAGGGGGATTCCCATACCATCCGCGGGTATGGGAACGTCGTTGCTCGGGAATGGTATATAGAGCTGCCAGACGCGGTTCGTCATATCGTCGACGAGGCCGGTTTCGGCATCTTTTGCAGGGGGCTCTCCCGGCTTACGACCTGTAGGCCCTTGCTTGCCGCTTTAGTGGAGAGGTGGTGGGATACCACCAACTCCTTCCACTTCTCCGCTGCGGGGGACATGACGATGACCCCTTATGATTTCTCGATGCTCACCGGCATCGGGGTAGGGGGTGATCCGATCCCCTTCGACACCGATATGGATGAGTGGGACGCTGCCCAGCTGTACCTGCTCGGCACCCAGCCTCCCCTCGCTCGAGCAGGGTTTGTCAGGTACTCTTGGTTCGAGAGCCATTTTCAGATTCAGCCAGCCTTGGCGGAGGAGGCGCAGATGACCCCGGAGGAGGTGGATCAGTACGTGCGGGGCTTCATCATGTTCCTCTTCGGGACGCCTCTTTTCACCGACCGGGCGAACACCGTGCCTCTATGTCTGTTGAGCTCATTGGTGGATGTTAGGCGGATCTGCCGTTATGACTGGGGTGGTGCTGGCTTGGCCACTTTGTATGGTTACATTAGCTCTTCTTCCCGCCTCAGCAGACAGTTTCTTGGCGGCTACTGGCGAGCTTGGGAGGTACATCTTCTTCCCCTTTTACATTTCTGCTTCACCTTTTCTGTATTCTGTACACTGCATACACCACGGTCTGCCTCTCACTGACTATATACTGCACACGCGGCACACATATACTCTGCTTTACTTTGACTGTATACTGCACACACTGTATACTCTGTACAATACACTGCACAACACACGGCTCAGCCATTTCTGCTTTATTCTGTATTTTGCTTTATCTGATAGTCATACTTATATCTGTTCTGCAGTTGTGGGTGTATGCCTACTTTCCCAGGCTTGCCCCAGTACCTGATGTGGAGACCCCACTTGGCGTCCCCTTTTCTCATCGCTTTGATGTGCGATGCGTGCAGAGACCACGGGAGTCTTTTATTTTCTTCCGCCGCTACTTCGACACCATCACTGCCGCGGAGGTATGTTCGACTTTAGAATTTGCTTAGGCTTCGCTTAGCACTGTATGTTTTCAATAACAATAGATAACAAACTGTATTTCATTTTCAGATCACCTGGCGGCCTTGGGCTCCATTGCCAGTCGTGGTGAGGGATCACTACGAGGGCGCAGAGGAGACTGCCCGTTGCCGGATTCTGTTGGGGGGCCCGGTCTGTCGGGATTGGTACCTGGGCGAGCGTTTCTTGCGTCAGACCCTGGGTTTATCGGAGTAGATAGTCCCGGGTCCACCTCCTGCCCATATGAGAGATACTGAGAGGTTCGCCGCCCAGGAGATGGGGGACTACACCGTCGGCTGGGGTGCAGAGCATCACAGAGGCGAGGGTGACTACGCAGAGTATGTCCGGACCTACATTATGCGACCCTTGAGCGGTGGTTGCCGAGCTGAGAGGGAGAGGCCAGCGGCACCGGTAGCTAGAGCAGGAGCTGGGGTAGGGACGTCGAGGACGGCTCGTGTCCATGGCAGGAGCGGACCTCGGAGGGGTCAGGGGGTTAGCTGGCCAGCGCTACCCACGGTACTGACATGCCGAGGGCAGGGTGGGGGGACGTACCAGATTCCCTTTACTCCTCCTCCGGCTGACCATGAGTTGGTCGGGTTCTATGATTTACCACCTCCGGTATGTACTACTTCCTCTTGCGTCTTGCATTGTCATTTTATTTCAGTTTATCTTGATATTCCGCAGAATACTGATGCCTTTGATACTTTTGCAGGCGTCCTCCGAGTACACCCGGCAGTCCCTGGAGTTGAATGCCTCCATGATGGGGATGCTACAACAGACCTTCGACCTCCTGGCCCTCTATAGTATTCCGGTATGTCCTCCTGACGACGGCCTCAAACCATACTCATAAGCTGCTTCACATAATCTGGTGCACAACACAACACTCGATAAGCTGCTCACGTTATCTGATACACTGTACTCATATACTGCATTCTGCACTGATAAACTGCTCACGGAATTTTCCACTGTACTCATACACTGTATCATGTACTGATAAACTGCTCACGACATTCACACACTGTACTTATACACTATTTTCTGCACTGATAAACTGCTCACGACATTCACACACTGTACTCATACACTGCTTTCTGCACTGATAAACTGCTCACGGCATTCACACACTATACTCATACACTGCTTTCTGCACTGATAAACTGCTCATGTATTTGCCTTTTGTGCTTTTCAGCCCCCCTTCCAAATTCCTCCGGTGGGTGGCGCTTCGGCTGGGCCCTCTATTCCTGCTCGAGGAGGGCGTGGAGACACTGTACGTCCCCGTACTAGGGCGGGGCGTGTTCATGCCAGGAGTAGCTCTCGGGGGCCGACCCCTGATGATGACAATGATGATGATGATGAGTCCGAGGTAGAGGCAGAGGCCGAGTCATCTGAGGAGGTTGGAGACGACTCAGACTCAGGCTCAGATGGCGATGCTGATGACGATGCTCTTGGACCTTCGTCCAGGAAGAGGGTGAGGACAGATCCTCGGGCCTGAGACTACTAATAATGATCCAGATTGCTGCTTTTCTTCTTTTTTGCACTTCTTTTTTCTTCTCTTTTTTTCTTTCTTCTCTTTGCTGGTAGTTAGATTACCTTGTACTACCGCAGGCAGATTTTTGTTTTTAAAGTTATGTACTTGAAAAAGATAATGAAATGAACAAACTTTTTGTTTAAAAAGTGTTACATTTACATATCTCATGTATTGCATCGCATCATATCATGTTACACCTCAATGTGAATGGAATTGACCTGTTGTCTGAAAAATCGAGCATTTGTACTGTAATGATCAGATAGCAAAACGGCCTTATAGCAAAAAAGCCCAAGCAATACACTGCTCAAACTGAACACACAACCCATACTCTGTTGGGGATTAGTCTGCATACAGCCCCTAACACCACACTCGGTTCATTCTGCACACAGCAAATCCTGAACAAACGGCCCAATCTGACAAGACGGAACACAAAGATGGAACCAGTTGAAGTTGAAGCACGCTCAAATGCCCCGAATTTTTTTTTTCTTCTTTTGCTTCGCACAGATGTAGAGAATGGCACAGCACTCTGAGCATAAACGATTTTCGAAATAAAAAGGATTTTCAACCAAGGTATTCGAGCCTACAACTGAACACAGCGGGAAGGACTCAAACAAAAGGGTACACGACCTAAACACAACGAGACACGCTCGGAAAAGACCCAAAACAAAAGTTGAGGTGAACAAAACGAAAGACACGACACGCGGACATGTTCAACGAAAGACCTCAAATCTCGAGGAGCCAGTTCCTCCGGGTATATTTCCCACCCTTTCTGATTTGTGATTCTCACATCACTCGGCCCTCAGGCTCGGTTTTTTTTTTCTCTCAAAACACTTTTTCTTACTTTTCTCTCAACTTACACCTCTCTATTCTTTATTCTCTCATTTTTCGTCCCTCCCCAAGGTGATTAATGAATGAATAGGAAGTTGCGAGTCATGCCCAACACCGTTAGCTCACAGCTATTTCTTCTGGCGGGTAGAGTGCCCTCCTGGCAAGTATGTTGACGACGGGGGAAAGACAGCACGCCTGACTCAACTGTGCCCCTAGTTCATCATTTTGACCATTTTTGTTTTGGTTTTCTACTAAAACAGTTTTGATCAAGATAAGAGTCGGATTAACGTACTTGTTCAATTTTTGATTTGAAAACCATGCAAGTCAGACTATAAGCACTGAAAATTTTCCTTTTTGGGTCCAAGAAAATGGTCCAGTTTTGAAAAATGAAATAATTTTCGAGAAAATGGTCAACCTTAGTAAAAAAATTCTCAAAAACTATTTTTGCAAACGGCGGCTCCCAATGAGCGCGGAACTCATTCTCGAGATGCACAACCTCGGATCGGAGGCAATGGAAAATTGCCCCTTGTTTGAAGGACGCTGCACGGCAACGGAAAGTTGCCCCTGGTTTGAATGGCGACTCATGGCAACGGAAAGTTGCCCCTTGTCTGGATGATGTCGCTACATATTGTAAACAGTCCTTACCAGTGATGATCACGACCGAACTTTCTCGGATACGGAGAAGACGAAGATGGTCAAAACCAATATATGGACACAGTCACTTTGAAGGTGTTGAGGGCTGGACTTCAGGACGAAGTTGCCTATGTATCCAGTTGTCACAACCAAACTATCGGATTCAGAGAAGGCAAAGATGATCAAAACCATTACATGGACTGAGGCGCTATGAAAGCGTTAGGGGCTGGACTTCAGGATGAAATTGCCTACGTATCCAAAACATGGGAATCAAGCCTTACGTAGTTCCGGTTAAGGTACACTCGGGTATTTTAACCTTCACTTTTCAGGCTCTAACTTTTGCCAAGGTGCCCGATGTGGGTTTTCGACCTTGCGAGCTTCTTTTCATTTTTTTTTCTTTTTTTTTTATTTTATTTCTTCTCTTTTTCTTTTGCATTTTTGTATTTTTCTCTTGCTCTAACTTTTGCTTGGGTCGCCCTTCCGGATTTTCGGCCCAGCGAGCCTCTCGAAAGGGTAAAAGTGTAATAAGTCCATGCCAAATGGTTTTTGAAGTTGAAGCCTCTCTGTATCTAGGAGAACGACTATTACAATGATTTGCAGAAGGATGCATCTTCGGCTCTTCGAGCATACCTGACATTTTTGCCCCTACTTTGAGGGGGGGCTTCTGATCTAGCTTTACAAGCTTCCTTTGATCTGATCTTCTTGATCTGACTTTGGTGCCTCTTGTTCGAGGGCTGCTTCAAAACTGGCCACACGGGCCTCATATGGCGGTTGACCGTTGAACTTTCTGAACGGGTTCAAGGTTCGAAAACGGACGGGTTGAATCTTGAGGCTGAGAGCGATCCTAGGTTGCACAATCTCAAGAGCGATTCCACACAGGTCTTCACAGGGCCGCGCAAAACATTTGGTTTTGAAAGTTTTTAAGAAAGCGACAAATCGCT
Organism: Camellia sinensis; assembly: GCF_055761805.1. Lineage (NCBI taxonomy): Eukaryota > Viridiplantae > Streptophyta > Magnoliopsida > Ericales > Theaceae > Camellia > Camellia sinensis. Next base: position 92,399,307 of record NC_138968.1, on the reverse strand, counting down.
TGCGCCGAAGATAGTGTGGAACCAATCTGGATCAAGCCAGGGTCCTTCTCAGTACTCACGCTAACAAGCATGGTTTCATTCATTAAAGGCTTAGCATGCCTCTCCTTTTCTCAAATTGGTCAAAGTTTTACAAAACTCGAGGAATTCCTTCCTCTTTGTTTTCACCGCGGTGTTAAAGAGGTTTTGAAAAACATAGGTCAATGCAATGATTCTCAAGGCACAGAAGAGCAGGTAGAATGCAGGGCCGTTCCATTCAAAACCTCTGGCACAACTAGCCCAAAACAAACAATAAGCACGGAAACAAGATAGCCACAGCTGTTTTATTCAGGTTTCTGGGATGTAACTGGCTCCACAGCAGAGATAGACTCAAAAAGAAAGGTTAAATACAAAAACGGTGTTCGAGGCAACAACCCCGGAATCACTCGACATCCTATACGACGGGACTGACTCGGTACCACAAGACAGACCCAAAAACAAAAAGACTGACTCAAAGCAAAGAGACAGACTAAAAAACAAAACAGAGAACTGACTCAAAACCCAAGCCAGAAGCTACAAAACTGCATTTACAACTGCTCAAAAAAGTACGTGCCAGATGCCACATTTGAAATACACTGAGCGCTGCCCGTAGGTGGTCCAACCCTTGATCACATACTCGCAGTATCCTCAAAGTCCAACAGCTCGGTGGTAACAGACTTCGCTGAGGTAGGTGGAAGAATGACCTCATTATCAATTAGATCCTGCACTTCATGGCGAAGGCGGAAACAGTTATCGGTGGCGTGACCGGTCTGTTGGTGGTACGCGCAGTACAAAGCAGCATCATGTGTGAGAGGGAGATTCTTCGGGAGAGGCCGAGGTTCAAGGGGTTTGAGGTGCCCCTTTCGGCAAGAATCTGAAGTGCCTTAGACAGAGGCATGTAAAGAGCATGAAAGATCCTGCGCCCTCGGGGCAGGTATTTTGAAGTCTGAGCATTCTTACTAGATGCACTAGCAAAAGGGTCGGCAGGCACCGCCTTGGTTTTCTGATCTTTCCCAGGTGCAGGGTTGGGAATAGGAGGAATTGTTCTGGCATGACGGGGCCTATCCCGATTTTCTGACTGACTTGAACTACCCTCAGGCGGAGTGGGGAAAGCATCCTCCACAGTTTTTGCCACAACCGCAGATATCTGTCGCTTGTTCATCCCCCCGGCTTTCAAAGCCTCGATTGCCCGCAGCAGTTGTTCAATGAGATTGGCATCTGCCTTCATTTTGTTCTTGCCTCTGGCCTCAGCCTGATCGGGGGTTTGGGTTACTACATCAGAGAGAAGCCCGGTTGTTGCTGACACGTCGTTGCTGTAGCTGGCGGCAACCTCTGGTTGGCTGAGCTCTATCACAATCCGCCCCAGTAGCGGGGGCTCCTGTGGCATGAAATTCCCGGCATACGGTGCCGCTGGTGGCGAAGTTCACATTCTATAGACCAGATCGGCCACGGATCTCTGGAGGTCACCAATCATTCCCATCAGCTCGAATGTAGTGGGCTCGCGAGCCTGATACAACTGGGGGGTCCAGACTGGTGTGCGACAGGCGACCTAGGCAGATGCGATACATCAACATTGGTTTCATCCCGCAGGGTGATCCCTTGATCTAGCGTAGCTGTCATAACCACAATCTCTTCTGAATTCTGCGTCATCATAAGTCCTGCCTCAACAAGGGGGAACACTAGCTATTCTGTATCAATTCTCTGGACACTTTGAACTGAAAAGAAAAACAAACAGCACTTCAGCCCAAACAGATCAAACGCAGGTGTAGCCAAACAACTGCACTCTACTACTGATCACTGTTCCCAAACTGAACTTGATTACCCGCAGATAACTGATTTCTCAACAACACTGATACTGGTGCCCTCGGGCCTGATACTTAAACTTGCAAAATGATATGTACGTTCTTGTAGAGATACACTCTAAAAGCACATAGCAAGTAAAGAGAGCCAAAACACCGCTATGGAGGGGTAGGGTTTCCTTATCCTATTTTGTCAGGAGCTAGGGTTTCACTATGCACGCAGCAGTTTTCAAACAACCTAACATCGGGTAAGCAACCTGTCCTAGCTTGGAATGGTCACTATGGATCCGAATATTCACTAGGTCGAATGGTCGAAAAGGGTGCCCCGGTAAAACCGGGGTTTGTGTTCCCATACTGTTAGAGCCCATAACCGGTCAGCCTTATGGTCATGTCCTGACAAGACAAGCCTCCAGCAAACCGTTCAGGAATGGCAGATGGCAAACACGGTGTCCTAGGCGCACCAATGCACATGCAATGCAAAGAAACACATAAGTGTAATCAAAACAGGATATCACGAGTTCGAGTCAAGCTCTCTAAAATCCCCAACAGAGTCGCCAGAAACTGTAGCACGTCCGCGAGGGACCCCGCTACAGTTCGGACTCGATTTGTGTCACGGTTCTTAATCTGAACCAAAGAGTCCAAATTCGGCAAATCGTTTTGAGAAAAATAGATTTTTAGAAAGAAGTGCCAACATGGACTGCTTTGCCAGATACAGAGTCGCCACCTAAATATTTTATTTTGGGGGAATTTAGGAAACCCTGACTTGGTGCCAAAAGGCCACGTGTCTGTCATCACCAAAGTTTCCTCGGCTCGGGAACTTGGGTACGATTGGGGAAGGTCATCTATGAGCACCCCCTCTCACCCGATCTGAAGATCGGCCTCTACTAACCATGATATCCAATTTTGAAAACGTTATGTGTTCTTATCCCGATTATTAGCCTAGAATTACTATGTTATGCGCACAGCACAAAAGTATAGACTAGATTGCCTAATTTGGGAATAAGCATTGCATATCCGTTTGTTTTGGAAAAATGTTTTGGAATTTGCTACTCGCAAGTAGGCTAAAACATGGATTTCAATGAGCTATTCCAACTCAGATAATCCAACCTTCACCCACAGGCATTCAGGTAATTTATAACACATAAGCATCTAGTCACATGGTAAGCATGCTGTCATGTTAACATTCACACTCATGCGAGATGCTAAAGCATAAATACTTACATCGTACTCCGTGCCAAAACAAAGAACTCGTTAGCAATCAATGCATGATCCAAGTCCATGTTTAAATGCCTAATGCAATGCATACAGAATGTCACTAGAGTAGGCTCAGCTAGTCTATAATGACATGTGAAAATGCACAGGTAGCATGTATTCAAGTTAGATTCGAAATACTAATGCAGTTAACATGATGTGCCGAGCCCGGTGCATGCAATACTGATGAATGATGCACGCATGCATAGCATAAGGTATGCTAAATTAAACATGACCTATTACTAACCATCAAAGCAGGTAAGTAAAAGGGAGAAAGAAGTGGGGGTTGGAAGACATGCACACACTCACCCACACTTATTACAAATTCGCCCTCGCTCGGAGGGACCAAAAGAATAATACAATTCGAATAATGAATTAACTATCCTAGCTAATTAATTATTACAGGCCAACTAAATTAATTAAACAAATTAATTAATTTAAGAAAGCAAGAAGAAGGGCCTCGGGAAGAGGGCTCAATGCACGCGTGCTCGGGTCTTGCTCGGAAGTCCACTGCCATACGCAAGCTGCCTCTGTTTTCCCTGCTCTGCTTTTCTGAAGACTGCCAAATTCTCAGAATTGCTTCCCTGGACATTGGGAGACACCACCGGCTGGAGGGAATCATCATCGGCTGTGATTTGGTGTTGATCGGCCAAAAATGAATCCATCGGCCACAGATGGATTGCCGGTCGGCACTCTGTGCAGTCGATCGGCAAAAGGTTCTTGCAAAATCTGTTTGACAGCAGTAGAGGACAGGGCTTTGCATGGCAATGCAATTCAAGCAATGTGTGCACCGACCATATCCCTTATCATGTTTATGACTCAAAGGGACATGATCCTTGGTTCTCGGACCATCAATCGTGCATTTCAATGCGTGATGGCCCAAGAGATCAATTTATGCATGTTGATTTCAAATGCAATGCAAACCAACAAACAAGTGAGGAGCTCAACCTCAATCATGGATAATCAAGAGGCAAAGCATGCATGCAATGCAACCTAAGCATGTTAACTAGGCATGCAACATGGTAATGCAAACAGGCATACAAGGCATGTGACAACTATGCTAGTTACTCAAGCATGCAAGTATGCAAAGCATGCAACATGTTAGGTAATTCCAACTAAGAGAAATGCATGCCAAATGCAAAGTCACTTAGACATGCCACAACACGTGATAGGCCAAGCATGCAATCAACACACAATGTAAGCATGTCACAACATGCAAGAATGGACTTAGACTAATTTAGGCAGCCCTCAAACTAACCTAAAACAGTGGCCAACATGCTCAAGACTGGAAGCCAAAACACATACAAACATGCATGCAATTGGACTAACACTTAAGCATCGAAGAGACAACTTTTAAGCACACTTAAAAGAAGATAAACATGGACATATGGCATACATACCAAGCTCTGAAAATCATGTTAAGGATGGTGCCAAACCAACTAAACAAAGCAATCAAAACATGCAACAATGGTCCAAGACTTAAGGCAAGCCAAAGGGGAGGTAAACCAAGGCTAGGTCAACCAAGCCTCACAAGGCCAAAGGGACTTAAAGTAGGTCTAATGCAGACCTAAACAAAGCCAAGGATGTACTTAGATGGCATCTAAGTGGTCTAAAAATGCAAGCATACTCCAAGGCTTAAACAAGGGGCACAAGGCAACAACCTTTAAACACATTGAAGGGGGATCAAATGCAAGCACATGGGCACATCATGAGGTTTGAAATAACACGACAAGTGGTGCCAAACCGCTGAAATGATGCAAATAGAGCATGGTAGAGGAGCCAACACTCAAAGCATACAAGCTAGATTGCATGGTAGCTATACAAAGCAAGTCATGAATGACCCAAACAATCAAAATCAGACCTAAATCATGGCAAAATAAACATGAAAGCTTCACAAAGCTAGGCCTAAAGCATGCTTGAACAAGGGTTAAAACCTAGATGCATGTTAAGGCAACAAAATGGCATTACAAGGCATGCATGCTAAGCAAGCATGGTGTACCAAAACCAACTAAAAATAGAGGCATATTATGACATAATAAGCACAAAAAATAGCTAAGGCATGGTCAACATGAACCTAAACATGGTGCTCCCTCAAGAGGCCAAAAATGGTCATTTTCAAGGACAATAAGGAGAGGGGGTGGCCCTCTCCTTCCTAGGACCTCAAGTTACCATCCCCACCTCTGAAATCCCTCAAGATTTTAGTGGTGAGGAGGCCCAAACCCAATGGTCCCGGAGCTCACCCAAAATGGCACAAAATGGAGCCTTACAAGGCTTAAGAGGGGTCAAACAACCCCAAAGCTTGAAACAACCTTAAACAACTATTTAGAGGGCCTAAAAACAGAACTTTTTTATGTTATACACAAAGCTCAAATATAGATGCAAGATAGGTAAAAGTAGTGTGCAAAAATGGGGGATAAAAGGGAAAAGTGATTACCCTTGTAGACCTTCTTCAACAATGGAGCTCCAGCAGCTTCTTTAGGTTGAAACCAGCTTCAAAACCTCCAAAACAACCCTCAAGAGGCCTCAGCTCCAAGGGATGGTGTGATGGTGGGTGCTTGTGAGCAAAAGTAAGACAAAACACACACACTAAGCTCAAGAGATATATATATATATATAGGATAGATATATAAATCCTAACCTAAAACCAGAGCTCTCTAACTATTTTTTTCTAACCCTAAATCCAAGAGAGGAGACTCTCTCTTATAGAGCTCTCTCTTGTAAAGCTTGTCAAATAAGCTTGTCAAGAGAGAGATCCCTCCATTCACGTGCATAGAGGGGAGAAAAGGTGGGTGCCAGCTGATAGCTGGCACAAAATATCTACTAAAAGCAGATGAACAGTAATCGGCCATTCAAAATCGCCATTTTGGCAAAATAAATGGCCAACCGACAACAAAGAGTGCCGACCGGCAATATATATTGCCGATGGCATAAAATCACTGGCCGGTGGCCTCAAGCCATGGCCTGTGATATGTGGGGATGCCACACATGGTATTCCCTGCCTCTCCAAGGTAAAACACAAGTGTTTGGTGCAAAACCTGACACAACACGGTTGAGTCGAGAGGTCCTGAGACAAGGCGCGCAACCAAGACCTCCGGGAACTCAAGACGAACACAAACAAGGTTAATCACCAAGTGTTCCAATGGTGACATCCAAGTCTTGAGGACGGTCAAAAATGGGGTGTCTACAACCCCCTAACTCACCAAGATTTAAACCACTATTTTGAAACCTTAAAAACAGAGTTTTTTATGGTTGAAAAACCAGGTCAAAACAGGGTAAAAAGATAGCCAAGCAATTGATTAAAACAAAGTCTACAAAGCAAGTCCCTTACCTCTTGAAGCACAACACAAAATCAGTCACAATTCTAAGCTTAAACCACCCTTACAAGCTCAAACCAAGTTTCAAAGAACCTCAGCTCCAAGATGAAGATGTTTGGTTAAGGGTCTTAGTGCAAAAGTGTCGAGAATTCTCATTTTCAAGCATAAAACAAGAAGAGAGAGAGAGAGAGAGAGAGAGAGAGAGAAATTTGCTCCAAATTGTGTAAGCTCTCAAAATGGGGGAGAGACCACCCCTTATATTGAAAATCAAGCCAAAGGCTTGTATTCATCCCTCCATACACGTGTATGGAAATGAGCATCAGTGAACAACACCTGGCACAGCTGGCAAATAAATATTTAAAAAAGGAGAAAAATGGCCGTCGGCCATCAATGTAGCCGACTGGCCATCAAGATAGGGGACCGGCCACCATTGGTGGCCGACAGGCACAAGTCATGGCCGGCAAGCTAGCAAGATGGCTGATAGGTCACCCTCTCCTCCAGAAGTGAAGCAACAAGCTCTTGGCCCACAACCAAGCACAAAACAAACGAGATTAGAGGCTCCAAGGCAAGGCGTTTAGCCGAGACCTTCAGGAACTCAAAACGAACACGAGCGAGCACAATCATCGGGTGTTCAAATGATGACGTCCAAGTCTTGAAGACGGTCAAAAATGGGGTGTCTACAGCTAGGTATTGCCGACGTTTTGTAAAAGTTTTCTCTAGATTGGCCTCACCATTGACTAGATTGATGAGGAAAGGGGTTAGATTTGTGTGGAGTGAAGCTTGTGAAAATTCATTTCAAGAGCTTAAGGTTAGACTCACCACTGCTCCAGTTTTGATTATTTTGGAGAGGGGTTTGGGTTATTTAGTGTATTGTAATGCGTCCCAGGACGGTTTGAGTTATGTATTGATGCTGGAAGGGAAGGTGGTAGTGTATGGTTCATGGTAGTTGAAAGCACACGAGAGAAACTATCATACTCACGATTTAGAGCTAGTGGCAGTGATATTTGCCTTAAAAATCTGGAGGGATTACCTGTACGGGGAGAAATTTGAAGTGTTTTCTGATTGCAAGAGTTTGAAATATTTATTCTCCCAGAAGGACTTGAATTTGAGGCAGACGAGATGGATGGAGTTCATGGAGGATTATGATTTTGAGTTACATTATCATCTGGGGAAGGCGAACGTAGTGGCCGATGCTTTGAGTAGAAAGTCTGTAAGTAGTGTAGCTAGTATTGCCATTCGGAATGAGAGATGTTAGGCATAGTAGGCGAGTTTGACTTGCATCTTGGCGAGTTCGTCAAGTCGGCCGCTTTGTTCACTGTAGTTGCATAACCTACTCTAGTTAGCCGAGTTATAGAAGCACAATAAAATGATCGCGAAGTAGAGTCTATCTAAGCGAAGATATCTAGTGGGAAGGTAGAGAAGGGCTTAAATGTTTACCCTGATTTGTGTATGAAGTATCTAGACCGTCTTTATGTGCTAGAATCTTGTAGAGAGGAGGTGTACTCCAAGAGTTTCACAATTCTCACCTTACAGTACATCGGGGAGGCTCAAAGATGTATCACGACCTTAGTCGCCAATTTTGGTGGAGGGGGATGAAGAGAGATGTAGCCTTGTTTGTTTCGAAGTGCCTACTTGTCAACAAGTGAAGGCTGAGCATCAATGATGTCATGACCCCAACCCGTCCCAAACAGGATGGTGCAGTGATCGGCCAGTAGTCCTAGACTACCAAAGGCTTACTAAACAAAGCAAGTCAGACTTCTAATATTATTGGGGCAAAAGTTCTTTTACATAGTGTAGAAGCCATTTTTTTTTTATTGAGTCCATTTGAAAGATCTATCCAGAACAGTGCATAACTATATGAAATGAGAGCATACATTCTTTCTGGAACCATTACATTACATTATTACTAGAAATAAATAATAAACATCTTACAATACATATGTCTTAATTCTGCAAAACAGTACAACCACAAAAGACCGGCTTCTAATTATCTTCCTTCAAACTTGAACTCTTTGTTACATACATATATATAAGGGAGAGGAGTGATCCATTGCCCAGTGAATAGTAATACAGTAAAGTTGTAAATGAATGAACACCAACAAATTTTATTAAAACCAAGCACAAGCTCATTTCAAACATAGCATAATTTGCGCATGATAACAAATCTTAACTTACATGCATATACATAGTGATGAACCCTTCAAACATTGCAAATAACATATCCACAACAGGTGGCAAAGAGCTCAATTACCAAATGATCACTGGCATGATTCCCAATAATCAACTTATTTCAAGAGGTCATTTTAATACATGATAAAAGAATATATGATGTTCATTCATAGTAAAACAACATCTTAATTTTCATAAACATGCCATATGCTTACATTTCAAATCATAATTTAAAGAACATGACTTCACTACACCACTACTCACAAATGGCTTTGAGAACAAGGGTGTAACATCTTCAAAGATTAACTTACACAAAGCAAGAACAAACATTGAAATTCAATTCAACTTGTAAGTCTCAATCTTAATTCAAGTGTTGGTTACGACATTGAAGTACCTAGCTTATTTGTGCAAACATGACAAACCAAGTGCCTAAACTTGGTTAGATATTTTCTTACACTTCTCGCAAGTGTTTAACGCTAATCTAGGCTTAATTCAAGTAAAGTGTGTACCAAAAATGTACTTTGAATGGCCCTAAATGTTCATGACTTAAATTAATGATTCCAAATCTTTCTAAGCTCAAATTCAAGTGTTAATCATGTACCAAATATGCATATTGAAAATCTTTAGGTATTCTACAACAATTCCAAACATTTTGTATTGAAAATATCATGTCTAAATGCTTGAGGCTTAAGGAAATAGGAAGAAACGAAAGGAAACTAGGTTAGGAGAGGAAATAGCATGAAACAGTTAGGAAAAAAGTGAACAACCTACACTAATTTGGTCATATCTCTTTTTATACATGGATTTTGGATATAAGACCCCCACCATTGTAAATTAGACTTCTGTGGCTTGAATTTAGGCCAAGAATCGCTTAAAACTGAGTTCAGATGAGAGAGATATGCCTATTTGAAATTGGGCTGAAATAGAGGAATTTCGCACGTGCGGGACCAAATCCACACGTGCGGTTTTGGTTAGGGCATGTGTTGTCCTGCACATGCCCTTTTTTTTTTCAGTATTGAATTTGGTTCTAGGTTAGGTTGCCACACGTGCGGGGATGAATTCCACGCGTGCGGAGAGAAAATTGCACGTGTAAGAGATTTGGGCAGCTTATGGTTCTTGCTGTTCTTGGATGTTCTTGAGGTCCAAGATGCAATTTTCAATCTTCCAAAACCTAAAACATGTTATATAACTCCCTAATGTATAGAAATATGATGGAAAATCAATAGAAACTCATTTTTATGCATTGGTTTTTAGATCAAACAATTAAAAGATGTGATTTGATTCAAGTTTCAAACCTTTGCTAAACTTTCTTTTATTTAACACTTTTAATTTTTTAAAAAAATGATTCTAGGGGTTCTAAGTGTAAACAAAGGGTGTAGGTTTATGGCATAGCATTTGTATAACCCAAATCTAACATAGAACCAATTCAAAAATATAATTTTTCAATCAAATCTTTAAACCCTTTTCTTGCTTTCAAACTTTGTAATTTCCTCTCATTTGAATCCTTCCAAAACTTGTTCTTAATGAATTTCTAGCTAGGTTTTGATGTCCACATATGAAAGAGGGTTTGATTTCTTACCTTGTTATGATTTTCTTCGATTTTCTAGGATCAAAACTTGGTTCCTTTGAATTTTCTTTGTTTTTCCCCTCTTTCATCCCTTGTTGTTCTTCCAATTCTTCAAGAACTCAAACTCTCTCCAACTCTCTCCTTCTTTCTAGTATTTGTAGGGGTAATTAGCTTAGTTTACTAATGATCTCGTTAGGTTAGTTAATTAGGCTTAGTTCTAATTAACCTTGCTTAAGTCTTAGTAGTGGTAAGTCTAATTAACCTTAGTTAGGCTTAAGCTAATCTTGTTTAACTTTTGCTAATCCTAATTAATTTTTGATTAGGCATTCATTAGGTTCTTCTCATTAGACTAAGTTCATTAAGCTCCTCACTTAAGGTTTTCTAAGTTATCTAAGAATTCAATAATCCAATTCAAGCGAGTTCCCAAACTCATCATAATTTCCCAACATTTTTGTTCATAAGTTTCTTTTATTAAGACATGGTTCCCACTTTTAATTTTCTTATAATTATTTCTATCTCTCAAGGCTTCCATCTCATTTCTTCTTATTTTGATCTTCAGAACATTGTAAGCTAATTAAATTACGTATTTTGTGGAATGAGGTAGTCAATGGAATAATTATTTTGGCCTAAGGTATGCAGATATAGATAATGATAAGTTATAACACGTGGCGTGCTTTCGGGTGTCACAATCTTCCCTTCTTTAAAAATTTCATCGTCGAAATTTATCTATATAGTTAGGTTGCTAACTTCTGTTGTGTACTCTGTCAAATTTTTACAAAAAATTCTTCTTGATTTGAAGTTTGAATCTTGAACCTTATGTTCTTTTTAATAACTCATGTTTCTTGATTTTTAGTTGAACCTTTATGTTTCCATCCTAAATCTTTCTTAACGACTAATCTATTCCTTAATTAAAACTGTATGAAATAGTATACCATAGTTTTTAGTTAAGAATTACCATTTTAACAAATGTTATTGAAATTAATTATTCTTCCTTGGGCTATGTCTTTCCCTCCTTTAATTATATTAGTCATTCTTAGTTAGTTCATGCTATCGTTCTAAATTAAGTGAATTGACTTCATCATAAAACTTGTATTATCAAATTTTGTTTCCATTTTAATTTACATATCTATTTTCTTTATTAAGACTATGTTATTCTTTCACTGGATCGTGAGGATTCCTATTTGAAATATATAAGTCTTCTATTATCATTATAGGATAAATAGAAAATACAAGATTATAAATCTTTTCTAAAGTTAACTTTTATTACTCTCTTCGATTGATCTTAAGTATATTAAAATTGCCTTTCTCCTATTAGTTTCTATGATTGTATTATTTTGTTCCATCTTGTTGACATTCAGGGTTATTGAATGGGATTAAAAATGTTATTTATTCATTCATTTTTTTATATGTCTTATTGTTTATTCACAATTATTAAATGATTATCGAAATTTCACTTAATTGATCATAAGGTTTGAGTTTTCAATATCTTATTTGTTATTCAATTGTAACTCTTCGGTTCTAAGGAAGTTCTTTTAATGTTATTAGTTGTAATTCTATAGAAGTTTAAGTCGTTAATTCTTATCAAGTACTAAGTTATGAAGATAATGTTATAAGTGAGTTTCTTCACGAAGGGCATGCTATTTAGATTGGAATTTGAAATTTGAATTCAGATTGTATTTATGTGGTTATTTCATCATTCTTCTCTTGAAAATTGTTAATGTTATGTAGTTAAAGTTAGGTAAAGGGGCTACTATATTTTCTTTCCTATGAGGTTCAAATAATAACATGATCAAAAGAAACTAATTCAATTTCAAGTTATTACTAAACAGATTTAATTTCATTTGTTATAATCTAAGTCTTAATAATACACATTCCAAGAGTCTAATAAACTTAGTTATCGTATTAAAAGGCTAAGTTCAAACAAACAATTAACTAGATCCTAAATTTACTAAGAGTAACAATAATATAAATAAATAGAAGGCATGTATGGCTCAACTAGATTCACAATTTATACACATGCTAGAGTATTTTAGTTAATATTTGGTTTACAAGTAGATTAGGCACAAGTCTTTAAACTAACTAATTAATTTTACATAAAAACAAAAGTTTCTCCTAATCTTTAGAACAGTCCTTCACTTTATGACCTATCTTTCCGCTATTAAAACATGCTCCAGAAGCTCGACGACATTCTTCCCAATGATTCTTATGACATAATGGACACATTGGAATTGTTCTACCACCCTTCTTGGATTTACTTGACTCTCATGCTACAAATTTCTTGAATGTGTCCTTTGATTCCCTTTTTAACTTAATACCCGACTTCTCCTTCTGATCTTGCGGTTCATTGTAACATCATTGTATGACTTTCATCACACTTTCTAGAACTTCCTCCACTTTTTCTAGTCGCTTTGACACGAATTCAACTTCTTCTACATTCTTGCGTTTCACTATATTTCCTAGAGACATAAGAAAGGAGGTCACTACTGTTCAAGTTAACGCAATAACAATTAACACACATAACTTTATACAATTAAAAGATTGCAATAAATACATACGTACACACAATGGTTTGGTAGGATATCCTATTCATTTCCATGGAACATACCTAAAATTTCCAATTTGAACCAACGCTGGCTGAACGTGATTCCAATCGGACTTTTAAGGTCGTTCAAGAGGTACATGGGACTGTGGGGTTTAATATTTCAAATAATAACTCACCTACTAACTCAATAAGCATTCTACACACAAGACAACTATCATATTCTATAATCTGTCTAACTTCACACAATCATTCATCAATACTTCCCTTAATTTAACACTTTTATTTTCCTCGTAATCCTCGTATTCTCTTACATAATACAAGCATCAATCAAGATCTTCACTTCTTTATACTTCTAAAATGCATTTTTGAAGCTTCCAAAGCCTAAAACATGTTATATAACTCCCTAATGTATAGAGATATGATGGAAAATAAATAGAAACTCATTTTTTTGCATTGATTTTCAGATCAAACAACTAAAAGATGTGATTTGATTCAAGTCCGATGCCTTTGCTAAACTTTCTTTTATTCAACACTTTTAATTCTTTAAAAACATTATTCAAGGGCTTCTAAGTGTAAACTAAGGGTGTAGATTTATGGCATAGCATTTGTATAACCCAAATCTAACATAAAACCAATTCAAAATATAATTTTTTAATCAAATCTTCAAACCCTTTTCTTGCTTTCATACTTTTTTATTTCCTCTCATTTTAATCCTTCCAAAACTTGTTCCTAATGAATTTCTAGCTAGGTTTTGATATCCAAATATGAAAGAGGGTTGGATTTCTTACCTTGTTATGATTTTCTTTGGTTTTCTAGGATCAAAACATGGTTCCCTTGAATTTTCTCTATTTTCCCCCTCTTTCCTCCCTTGTTGTTCTTGCAATTCTTCAAGAACTCAAACTCTCTCTAGCTCTTTCCATCTTTCTAGTATTTGTAGGGGTAATTAGCTTAGTTTACTAATTATCTCATTAGGTTAGTTAATTAGGCTTAATTTCTAATTGACCTTGCTTAAGTCCTAGTCTTGGTTAGTCTAATTAACCTTAGTTAGGCATAAGCTAATCTTCTTTAACTTTTGCTAATCCTACTTAATTTTTGATTATATACTCATTGGGTTCTACTCATTAGACTAAGTTCATTGAGCTCCTCACTTAAGGTTTTCTAAGTTATCTATGCATTCAATAATCCAATTCAAGCAAGTTCCATAACTCTTCATAATTTACTAACATTTCTATTCATAAGTTTCTTTTATTAAGACATGGTTCCCACTTTTAAGTTTCTTATAATTATTTCTATCTCTCAAGGCTTCCATCTCGTTTCTTCTTATTTTGATTTCCAGAACATTGTAAGCTAATTAAATTGGGTATTTTGTGGAGTGACATAGTCAATGGAATAATTATTTTGGCCTAAGGTATGTAGATATAGATAATGATAAGTTATAACACGCGGCATGCTTTCAAGTGTTACAAAACCAATGGGTTTGTGGCAACCCTTACCTATAGCCGAGTGGAAGTGTGATCATGTCACGATTGATTTTGTTGTGGGTCTTTCGAGGACTCAATGGGGTTAATGATACTATGTGGGTAATAGTTGACCGGTTAACCAAATTTTCACACTTCATACCTGTGCGCATGAGTGACTCGGTAGATTATCTTGCTGACCTATATGTCAGAGATATAGCCCCTGTTTGGTAGGGCTTATTTCCAGCTTATTTTAGCTTTTAGCTTAATTTAAGCTATTTTGATGTGTTTGTTTCAGCTTAATATTACAACTTATAGCTTTTTGTAAGCCAAAAATCAACTTATTCTTTGAGTGGGGGAGGAGAAGCTTAATTTATAAGTCAGAAATCAGCTTATGTTCACATTTATAAGCTATAAGCTGTTAGGCTATAAGTTATAATCATTTTCCCACAACTCTACCAAACGGGGCCATAGTACGACTTCATGGGATCCTAGTGACCATTGTCTTGGATAGAGATCCGCATTTCACGGCTTAGTTGTTACAGAGCCTACAGAGTGCCTTAGGTACTAGGTTGATATTAGCGCTGCATATCACCCTCAGACTGGCGGAGAGTCTAAGTGCCCCATTCAAATCTTAGAGGACATGTTTTGAGCTTGTGTTCTTAATTTGAAAGGATCAAGGAAAAAGACATTTACCCTTGGTGGAGTTTGCCTTTAACATCAATTTTCAGGTGAGTGTCAACATGGCACCTTTTGAGGGCTTGCATGGTCGACCGTGTAAATCTCCTGTGTGCTAGGCTAAAGTGGATCGCCTCAACGTCACCTCCGCTCTCGGATCCCGAGCCAGTATCATCGTCTCCACTCTTGGATGACTCAGAATGATGACTCACTACCTCCTTAGAGTCACTAGTCTCAGCATCCTCATCGCTCAAAATAAGCTCTGAAGGGTTGCTCTGGCCTCGGGGGCCTCTACCTCTGCCTCGACTATGGCTCACATCTCGGCCACGAGCTGGGGCCTGTCCCTCTCTCCTCCCTACTGTTGGAGGAGGTATTGCTGATGCTGGCGCTGCTACTACTGGTGCCATCGGTGCAGATGGGATCTAAAAGAAACAGTTGCCAACATATCAGTTATAGTGTGTTTATCAGATGCAAGTATAGTATACAGAATAAGTGGTGTATAGAAATCAAATACAGTGTATGAGTACAATGTGTGAGTACAGTGTGCCAATGCAGTGTATCAGTGCAGTTTGGGAAAGACTCAGTTGAAATGCCGGTGTATCAGTGAGAATATGATAGCATGAAGCGCAAACTAAAGGAAATTACCTGGATACCATAGAGACCAAGCAGCGTCTCCCTCTTCTGCACCATGCTCATCAAAGAAGCCACTAGCTCGAGAAAGCTCTCTGTATACTCTATAGATATCAACAAATGCATTTGGATGATCAATGTCTGAAATAAACATATCTGAAATAGAAATGTGGGTTGCAAATGGTAAAGTGTGGTCCATACCTGGGATGAGCCTCGAACTCTGACAAGCTCGTGTCCAGCCTCTGCTGACACAATCGGGATCGGATAAGCAATCCCAGTAGGCCTCCAGCACGTGAGCATAATGGGAAGCTTTGGCCAACGGACAGTCTGCTCCACGGGGGGAGCCCCTCTAGCATGGGCTATAGTAGCCCGAATCGCCTCGCCTGTCGTAGAAACCCTTGTCCCTTCGCCTCCGTGAGTGCTTGTCAGAGGAGGCATAAGGTGGGTCTAAATAAAGGTCGCGTATTTGCCCTTGTCTCTGAAGAAATCAGCATCCAGGCCTACCATGAACTGTGTGACTGCGTCAACAGATAGGCTGTCCACTGACCTCATATACTCTGGAGGTGGCATCGGAAAGATCGGATCTAGCAAGCCCACAGTCTGGTGAATGAATCTCTCGCTCAAGAACCAGGCCCGACAAACTAGGCTCTCTAACAGAATCTGGAAGAGCGATGTGCCCCATGCTCTCGCTTACTAGTCCTGCACCCCGGCCGACATCATGGCCCAAGGCTGCCACGCGATCTGCAAACAGGGGATGCATAGATTTTTAGTTGCTGTCAGTTGCTAAAATGTGAATCAGAACAGTTGTAAAGAAAAAAAGATTGTGAGTTTCGGGTTACCTCATGGGCGGCCACAATATCAAAGTAATGGCAAAAGAAGGCAAAGGACTCACAGCTCCGGCGCTAACACTGGCCATTATATCACCTCAAGTAGGGAACCATAGGGGGAAGCTCCTCCATGTGCTCTGGAGCCAGGGCAGGAAAATACACATAAACCCATAACTGCAAGGAAAGTGCAGTGACATGTGATTAACAGTGTGAACAGATATAGAAAGTGCAGTGATATGTGATCACAAAGCATGAATAGATGTAGAAAGTGCAAAACAGAAAGCACAGGTCATAACCAGATATAGAAGTGCAAAGTAGAAAGCAGAGTGTGAATAGATGCAGAAAGTGTAAAGCAGAAAGCACAGGTGTTGAACAAATATAAAGCATAAAGTGTAAAGTGCAAAGGGAGAACTGAAATGCATACCTCCCAGGCCCGCCAGTAGCCTCCGATCCACTCTCCCCTCATGTGGGAGGTAGAGCTCATATAGCAGTATAGGGTGGTGAGGCTAGCTCTGCTCCAGTCATAGAAGCATACTTGGGGAAAGGTCACTAGGGCACTCAACAGATCTAAGCCCACGGTGTTCCACTTGTTCAAAAATAAGGTGGTATCGAGGACAAACATCAGGAAGCCCCAAGCATATTACTCTATCTCCTCCAGCCTCTCGAGCTCGCTTTCTCGGCACTGCTCAACAAACCAGCTGTATCTCACCATGGTTGGTCGGTACAGAGGTGGACGCGCTCCCAACAGGTCGATCTAGGCAGCCTCCCACTTCCCTATGTCAGTGTCAAAAGGGATCAGATCACCCCCTACTCCTAAGCCTGTGATCATGGCAAAGTCACAGGGAGTCATCGTCATCTCCCCAGTAGTAGAGAAGTGGAAGGAGTTGGTGGTGTCCCACCACCTCTCCACTATCGTTTCTAGAAGAGGACGGCTCGAAATGACGTGTGCTAGGCTAGAGTAGAAAAGTCCAAAGCCAGTCTCGTCAACAATGTCATAGACTCCAGCAGGGAGCTCATCGTACCAATCCTTCGCTGTAGTCGCTCCGTACCCCCTATAGGCACGAGACTCTCCCTGTGGCAAATAACAAATGAATCGAATGAAAGGCAGTGATCAAAGTATAGTCAGATGAAAGGCAAAGCAAGAAATGCAATTAAAAGAAAGGTAAGAATGCATGAAAACAGAGTTCATACCTTAGTAGCTCCCTCTGTAGGAGGTCCTCTGGTTCACTACGAGCAAAGTCACTGAAATGCTTAATGCCTCCAGGCAGTAAGATGTATGTCTGGGGATGATATGTCGCGCGGATCAAAATGCCGTACCCTCATTGGTAACGGCTCTGGCTCAAACTCGGGCTCAAACTCCGCCTCAAGGTCGGCCTCAATGCCTTGAGCCGCCTCCCCAGCCTCGGCAACTACTGGCTCCTCTACCTCGACAATAGGTGGGAACACAAGTAGAACCTTTGGAGGAGCTCCATCGTTAGAAATCTCATCTGCCATCTAGAAAATGGATGAAAAGTAGGTGAAAAGTGAAGAAAAATGGAGAAAAGAGGACAAACTTGGAAAAAGTCAACTCTAAGAGAGAGAAAATAGGAGAAAAAGTCAAAGCCCGAGAAAGTTCACGAAACTCGAGAGAAACTAGAGGGGAACAAGCCTAAAGTGATGGAAATCTGAGAAAAAGCGACGAAATCAAAATCCAATTGTTTCAAAATGAAGAGGACTAAGAGGGTTTTATGAAAAAAATGTGCGTGGGGCATTGGAAAATGCGTATAAAGCGCAAACTAGAGAGAAGGAGCACCTAGAGAGAGAGGGAGAGGGTTTTCAGAAGTGTGGGTGTGTGGAAATAAGGAGTCTTGGTCTATACTTAAAGACCCATAGCAAAATGACAAGATTGCCCTGAATCTGTCATCTATCGCACACGTTCACTTTGTGCATCTATTGCACTTGTTCACTTTGTGTATCTATCGCACACGTTTACTTTATGCATCAATCGCACATGCTCGTTTTGTGCATCTATCGCACTCCTCTCTGTTGCATCTTGGGACGTGTGAAGAGAAAGCTCAAGTAGTTTCTTTTGTATCTCAGGACGCCTGAAACGCGGCCCTGGGCGTGTTTCATCTTGGCGCACGTGAAGTGCAAGCTAGAATAGTTTTTCTTATATCTCAGGACGCGTGAAGCACGGCCATGGGCGTGTTTTATCTCGGGCGTGTGAAGCATGAGCCTGAGCAGTTTTTCTTGTATCTCAAGACACATGAAGTGCGACCCTAGGGGTGTTTTATCTCGGGACACGTGAAGCACGAGCCCGAGTAGTTTTTCTTGTATCTCAGGACGCATGAAGCATGGCCCTGGGCATGTTTTATCTCGGGACGCGTGAAGCACGGCCCTAAGTGGTTTTTCTTTGTTTCTCAGGACGTATAATGCACGACCTTGAGTGGCTTTTATCTCGGGACACGTGAAGCATGAGCCCGAGTGGTTTTTTCTATTTATTAGGATGCGTGAAGCACGATCTTGAGCGATTTTTATCTCGGGATGTGTGAAACACGATCCCGAGAGATTTTTATTTCTCAATTTCTCAAGATGTGCGAGGCGCAACCTTGAGCTATGTTTTCTGTACTCGTCCTTTCTTTGGCATGGTCAGAGTGTGTTTTGTATTTTATTTGTTTTTGCAGGGAACCTGTGTTGGTTTTAAGCTTGAAGCTGCTCATTCATATGTTATTATCTCTTATTCTTGCTTATTGCATCATATTGCATGATCATATGTTTTCAAAATAGCTGACTTCGCAAAACGTGTGAGTCCAGCTTTCAAAGTTGCATTGTGCATATCATTTGCATCTTGCCTCAGAACTACGCTAGTTTGATTCCTTGCAAAGGGATACATAGGCAGCCTATGGGTGTAACCATTTGTTTCTGTCTTGATTGTTTGTCCAAGTCTTACGGCCTTGTCAAAATGGGTCGTCTTCAGGCTTTGACATTCATTCACATCATTTCATGACTTCAAGTTCTGTCAAAGAAGGGCAACTGTAGACACCCCATTTTTGACGGCCCTTATGACTTGGACGTCATCGCTTACACACCCAATGATGAGTGCATATTCTTGTCAAGTGCTCAAAGTCCTCAACGAAATGCCACAACTTTGAGCCTTTCAAACCCTACATCCCTGTTGCCTTTTATTTTGGACCAAACCCAGTGATTTTCAAGCATGCAACCCCTGGTGGCCTGCCGACCACTTCTATGGGCTGTCGGCCATCACTCTTGGTTGTCAGCCACTGAGAGGGCCTACCAGCGACCAGTCAATGTGTTTGGCAGATATTTTGTGATAGCTGTGCCAGCTCTTTGCACATATGCAAGCATCTGCTCCCACGTGTATGGCTAGATATTTATTAGTGAGATTCATATTTTCTATATATAGAGGGCCTCCCTTCTTGCTTCAAGGTTAGAAAAAATTTTAGAGCAAAATTTTTCTCCTCTCTACAATTCTCTCTCTCTCTCTTGCAAATTTCTTAGCCTTTGCCTACATATCCTTCACCTTTGCCTATACACTCTTAACCAAACCTCGCCATCTTTGAGTTGAGGTACCTTTGAGCCTTGTTTGAGCTCTTGAGGGTGTGTTAGTCATGTTTTAGTGCTCGAAAGTGATCTTCTCTTCAAGAGGTATAAGGCTTTGCCTCTTTACTTGTTGTATTCACTCTTTATCTTACTATTTTCCAACAATTTTTGGGCTATAAAAACTCTGTATTTTTGGGCCGAAACTTGGGTTTTAAGGTCAATAAAGGTTGAGGGGTGGTTCACCTTTCTTTACGCCTTGCTCTCAAGGCCTTTGCCCTTGTATTTCCTACCTTTGCACTATCTTTTTTTTGAGCTTTTAAACACTGATTGTCAGAGCTATTTAAGGGGCTAAAATCATGGTTTGAAGTCCAAAATTGGAGGGGTTAGCCTCCCATTCTTGTGTTTTGCTTACTAGCCTAGCATGATCCATGTTTTAGCTTATTAATCTAGCTATTTTAATCTTAATTTCAACATGTTTTAAGACTATTTTTGGACTGTTTTTAAGAGTTTACTACATTTGAGATTTGCTTTGCATGCTTATTGTGTAATTGTCCCCATGAAATTGGTGTTTTAGGCCTTAGACACCATCTTATTTGAGTTGATTGCATTTATTTATGGCTTTTCACACTTGTGATCACTCTTAATCACCTCTGCAGCCTTCCTCATTTCTTAGCTTTTGTTTTCCTTTGAAAGTGGTTTCAAACTACTTGTTTGTTTAAGCATGAGATTGAGATGCCATGCTTAATGGTTTAATCCCTTTGGGGGTTCATTACCAACGGCATGATGTCTCTTTCATGCCTAAAGCAACTCTTGGTTTGAGCCCTCTTTCCATTAGAGGACTTAAATTCATTTTTACACTTAATTGACTAAAGAATGGATGGTAATCTAAAATGAAGTAATAAAATTGAGGCTGAAAAAGGTGCAAGATAATAATTTGGTTTTGGGTTCAATCGGACATTAATTGAACCCCTGAGTCTTAAGTCGTTTCATACTCATTAGTGATGAAAACGGTTCAAGATTCATTGTCAACTCTTTCCCTTGATCTTTCATGATAGAGAGGTGGTTTTGAGAGTCTTGTTTTATTGCATTTATTGAACTTGCACACTTTGGTTCATAAGCCATCATGCAATGAAATTGCATAGATTGATGGTTTGTGAACCAAGCCTACTACTCCTTTGAGCTGTTCAAATGATAAGGAGGGGTAAAATGTGCAAACAAACCCTTGAGAATACACTATCTCTGCTCTATTTGCTCTCTATTACAGTAGGAAAGTTCAGCCATTAGTGGACTGCAGGCCCTCTGTTGGCCACTGATGCAAAATCCAGCAGTGTACTTCCCCAGCAGAGCAGAGTTGGTCTGGAGGTGGAAATTAGTGCAAGTGTTCTACTGTGCAACAGAGGCATTCAGCCGCAGAAATAGTGGCTTTTTCTGGTGGAAACCACATCCATGCATGAGCCTTTCATCGATCCTCGGGATCTGTGTTAAATATATTAATGTTGTGTTTAGAATAGTGGCTTTGTACTTAATTAGTTAGAATAGCTAATTTGTTTCATGTTGTAATTATTTTAATTAGCTAGAATAGTTAATTACTTCGGTTTGTAATAATTAGTTAATAGTTTAACTATTTATTCATTTCATTTTGTAATAGTTAATTAATTAGCTTAGCTTTAATTAGTTAGCTAGTTAGTTTATTCAGACCCTCATATGTAAGGGCGCAATGTTGTAATAATGTGTATGTCTTCCAACCCCACATCTTTCTCCCTTTTATTTACTAGCTTATGATGGTTAGATTAGAGCATCATTTTTTGTTTAGCATTCTCCATGTTTGCATCCACTTGTATTGCACGCACTGAGGCTCGGTTCATCATTCAAACTGCACAGTTAGTTTAATACTTCTTTGAATACATGCTTAGATCGCATGCTATCAAATTGATTCATATGCCGTATTAGTAGCTAAGCCTAATAATTGCATATCACATGCGTTGCATTAGTCATATTGTATAGTTAGGATCATACATTTTTCTAACGCATTTCTCTTTTGGCTTGGAGTACTAGGTGAACCTTTACTCACTTTAGCATATCGCATGTTGATGTTGCCATGTTTAGCATGCTTGCCATGAGGCTAAATGCTTAAATGATAAATTGCTTGAATGCTTGTGGATGAAGGCTAATTGCTTGAATTGGAATAATTTGAGTAATGTTTATATGCGATCACTTTTTCAAGTGGTATATATTTTGAAACAATTTTCAAAACAAACATGAAGCGAAATGTTTCATTTCTTGCAAGTTGGTCTATACTTATGTGTGTGCGCATCGCATGGTAAGTTAGCCTAATAAAATCAGAACAAGAGCATATAATGTATATAAGATTCATATCATGATTAGTAGAGGCTGATCATTGATCGAGCGAGCGAGGGTGCTCAATTCATGACCTTCCCCTCTCGTACCTAAGTTCCCGAGCCGAGACAATCTTGGTGATGACGGACACGTGGCCTTTGGCATGAGTCATGGGTTTCCTAAATTTCCCAAAAATAAAACATTTAGGGGGTGACTTTGTATCTGGCAAAGCAGTCCATTTTTGGCAATTTGATTGAAAATCGATTTTTCAAAAGATTTTCCAGATTGGGACTTTTTGGTGTTTATCTATTTCACATTGCACTTATGGAATTAGATTCAAAACCACGGGAGTCCGATACTATAGGGCTTATTCGTCTTCTGAAAGGGGGACCGAAAAAGTCAAGCTACAGTTTCTGGTGACTCTGCTGGAGAATTAGAGAACTTGACTCAAACTTCATGATATGAAAGTTTATATACACTTATATGTTTCTTTGCATTGCATTGCATTTGCATTGGTGCGTTTAAGTCACTGTGTTTGGCATCTGCTATTCCTGGATGGTTTGTTGGAGGCTTGCCCGAAAAGCTTGCCAAAATGTTGACCATTCACGGGCTCTGCCATGATGGGAACACAACCCTTGGATCTGGACTACCACTGTACTATTTGATCCTCCTTTCACTTTTCGATTTTAGGTGTGAGAGGTATATTAGGTAGTTTTGCTAAGGTACCTTTTTGACCATTCGGCCTAGTTGCATATCGAAAAGCCATAGAGACTGTTCCAAACTAGGACAAGATGCTTACCCGAATACAGGATTGCGTGAAACCGCTTTGTTTGAATAATGAACCCTAGTTCCTGATGAAACTAGGACAGGGTAACCGTACCCCTTCATAGGGGTGTTTTGGCTCTCACTTAATTGGTATGTGCTTTACAGTGAAACTGTACAGGATGTGTGTATCAGTTGCATGTTTGGTATCCGTTTTGGGGGCATAATTCAGTGTTGAGTGCAGTCCTACAACTTTGATTACATTTGTGTGTTGTTAACATTAGTAGCTGGGGTGCTGTGCGGTTTCTGATTACTGTTTTCTTTTTGCTTTATTTCTTTTGCTAGGTAGTATAACACCATAGCTTCGGAAAGTTCGGATATCCCCCAAGTGCTCTGGACTCGAGTTAGAAGGCTTTGCAAAGCCGGAGATCTTGTTAGGCGACAGCCTGCGTTTACTTCACTTCCACCAGTTACAAGACAGAGGGGAGTCAGATAGAATTCATTGGTCCAATTTTTGCAGCAGTCACCCCTCAATTCACCAGCATTCAGTCAGGCTCAGGGACAGTCTTTTGCTTTTAGTCCAGCACTAGATCACTCACAAATCTCGATGACACAATATCCCCCAGTCAGTATGGAGGAATTGATCCATCATCTTCAGCAAACAGTTGAACCCTACAGCAAGACGCTGCTCGTCAGGCCGAGGTCACAGCCCATCAGGCTAAGGAAATAAACTGGCTCCAACAACAACAAACACAGCCGGCAGCGGCTTCTACATCTCATGTGCCTCCTACGGGTATCCCAACACCTGGAGCCACTGCCTATATTGCTAATGCCCAAGAAAATCAAGGCAATCTGGAATCACTGCCTATACTCCAAAGTACCTGTGTATCAAACTAAAGCTCCATTTGAATTTGAGGTTGACCCAACTGTGCTTAAGGTCAACAAGTTGGAGAATTTATTCAAGAGAGCACAAGGTGTTAACTTCATCCCCGACATAGAAGACGGGTATACCAACTCTGTAGTGACATTGCTAGATCGGTTCAAAATGCTGCACATCGATCGATTTAATGGCTTCGGAGATCCCATGGTTCATCTATGGCTATTTCTAGACATTTGACGGGCAATGGGCCTGACCAGATTGTAGAAGCTCTCTCTCTTTGGCCGTACCATGTCTGGTATAACAGCCATTTGATATGCGAAGTTGGAGGATTCTGTTAAACAGAACTAGGAGAAAATGATCGAGGACTTTATTGCTCAATACCCTTACAACACACAAATCAAGGTCACAACTCGTGATTTTAAGACAACGCGCCAAGAGCCGAAGGAGGGCTTTTCAAAATTCATGATGAGGTGGAGGGCTAAAGCTTTAATGATGACCACAAGGCCTTTTGAGAAAGATCAGATAAGGGTAGTAGTCCGCAATCTGCATGAGAAGTTGTTGCAGAAAATGATCGTCCTACCTCTGTTCACATTCACCGAGCTCCATGAGATGGTGGTTCAGATCAAAGACACCATGAAACAAAGGTTGATTACTGATGAGAAAGAGCAAGCAAAGAGGCCTTTTGTGTGCAGTTCCAATGCTACCACTAGTGGTAGCACAGCTGTGAGGCCGTTAGATGTGAGCGTTGTCAACACCACAACCAACACCGCCAGTCCTTTTACCAACACAGCTCCACAAATTTCAGCCAACTCTGCCCGATCCCAGAGGACCTTTACCCAACTCTGCATGACCCTATCTCAAGCCATGAAGGTGTTGATCAAAAAAGGGCACCTCAAACCATTAGAGCCCGCCCACTACCTGATCCTCTTCCATCCAAACTTAGCAAAGTACTGTGTGTTTCACCAGTAGCATGGTCACGATACCGACCAATGCTTCTGACTGCGTCATGAGATTCATGACCTCATTGACAACAAGGTGATTGCACCACCCCAGAAACCAAATATAACTACAAACCCTCTCTCGGCCTACAATCAAGTCCCCCCACCTCAAAATTTAAACTTAATCCATACACTGACCATCCCCTACGACCACAACATATATATTACTCCTTCCCACCTACCAAGACCGACGGTGTTCATTCATGAAAGCATAGATTTATGCATGATGGGCATGTCTGCACTTCAACTTAAGCCTGTGGTGGTGACAGTTGTAGTAGAAGGAAGGTTAGTCTTAAAGGAAAGTATGAGTCTGTTGCCGTAGAGCTCTGAGGACTTGCCTAAAGGGGTGTACAATCTGAGCTGCTATATTGTGCCGATTGGTCAAGCCGGAATTGGTATTGCCAACTATAGTGGAGGTTAATGTGGTTAGGGAGGATGGCCTGAGCCAAGGGTTGGATGATCTGGTAGAACTAAAGGAGGATTTAGATAACCTGTAGTTCTTTGACGAACAAGATCAAGGGGATGTACAGATTGGTCGGTTCGATTTAAATGGATCAATCGACAACTCTAGGTGGTTGAGTGATGAGCCGGATAGGGGGAAAGGAATTGAAATGAAATCGGAGAAAAAAGAAGTAAGAATTGCTATAGTGGCCAAAAGGGCCGATAAAAAGGGAAAACTGTTGGAGAACGCCGGCGTAGAAAATTCAGCTCAGGAACTGGTGTAGACGCGCCCGCGGAGGGGGGCCTTATGCTACTACAGTTTGGACTCGCGGTTTTGTTGTCGCGGTTCTTAATCTGAACCAAAGAGTCCAAATCTAGCAAATCGTTTTGAGAAACAGATTTTTGAAAAAGTAGTGCCAAACATGGACTGCTTTGCCAGATACAGAGTCGCCACCTAAATATTTTTTAAATGGGGAAATTTAGGAAACCCTGACTCGGTGCCGAAGGCCACATGTCCGTCATCACCGGAGTTGTCTCGGCTCGGGAGCTTGGGTACGATCGGGGAAGGTCAGCTATGAGCACCCCCTTTCGCCCGGTCCGAAGACCGGCCTCTACTAACCATGATATCCGATTTTGAAGACGTTATGTGTTCTTATTCCATTTATTAGCCTAGAGTTACTATGTTATGCGCACAGCAAACAAGTATAGACTAGATTGCCTAATTTGGAAATAAGCATTGCATATCCGTTCGGTTTTGAAAAGCGCTTTGGAATTTTCTACTCGCAAGTAGGCTAAAATACGGATTTGAACGAGTTTTTCCGACTCAAACAATCCAACCTCCACCCACAGGCATTTCAAACAGTTTATCACATAAGCATCTAGCCACATGGTAAACATGCTGTCATGATAACATTCACACGCATGCGAGATGCTAAAGCAGGAAAATACTTACATCGTACTCCGTGCCAAAACAATAAACTAGTTAGCAAACATGCATGTCCTAGTTCATGTCAATTTGACTAATGCAACACATACAGGATGCAACTAGATAGGCTCGGCTAATCCTAAACATGGCATGTGAAATGCAATCAATCGATGCACGTATTCAATTTGGAATTGAAATACAAATGCAGTTAGCGTGATGTACCGAGCCTAATGCATGTAATACAAATGCATGGATGCACGCATGCATAGCATAAGGTATGCTAAATTAAACGTGCCCTAATACTAACCATCAAAGCAGGTAAGTAAAAGGGAAAAAAGAAGTGGGGATTGGAAAACATACACACCACTCACACACTTATTACAAATTTGCCCTCACTCAGAGGGACCGAATAAATAATACAAATTAATTAACTACGCAAGCTAATTAAATATTACAAATTGCCTAATCAACTAAGCAAATTAACTTAAGCTAAGAAAACAGTAAATCGCCTCAGGAAACGCGCCGCCATGCATAAACTGCCTCTGTTTTCCTTTCTTCACTCCTCTGGAGGTTGTCAAAACCTCAGGACTGCTTCCTTGGATGTTGGGAGACATCACCGGCTGAATGGAATTGCCACCGACAGTGTGGTGTTGTCACCGGCACAAAACAAAGCCATCGGCTGGTGATTTACTGCCGGTCGGCAATATATAATGCCGGTCGGCAAAGAAAGTCTGCAGAACCTGCAACTCACAGCAACAGAGGGCAAGACAAAGCATGGCAGCACAATTCAAGGCATATATGCACCAACCATGTCCCTTATCATGGTAATGACTCAAAAGGGCATGTGCCTCGATTCTCGGACCACCAATCACGCATTTCCATGCATGATGGCCCAAGGAATCAAGTATGCAACTTTCATGTCAAATGAAATGCAAACCAAACAAACAAATCAAGGCCCAATTCCTATCACCAATTCAAGGAATAAGGCATGCATGCAAGATGCAATGCAACCTAGACATACAAGCTAAGGATGCAACATGGCATGGCAAGGCACTTACGCAAGCATACAAGCAAACATGAGGCAATGCTAATGGATGCAAAGGTGGTCCTAAACATGATTTGGGCAGCTCTAAATAGGCCCAAAACAGTGGCCAAACTGACTAAAATAAAGGACCAAAACACATGCACACATGCACATTATTAAGGGCCAACACTTAGGCACAAAAGAGGGACTCTCAAGCACACTTGAAAAAGGATAGCATGGGCTAATTAGCATGCAACATAAGCTCTGAAAATCATGTTGTAAATGGTGCCACACCAAGTAAACAAAACAAGCAAAGCATGCATAAAAGTTTGGAATTAATCCAAGGACTTGAACCATGACCACATGGCGCATGAAGCAATTGATGAAGGTGAATCAAAACAGTCCTAAATCATGCAAAACAAGCCTTAAGAATCACTTAGATGGCATCTAAGCAACCTAATCCTAGAGGTATACATCATGGCACAAACATGAAGCATGGAGCATCAACTCTTGGAGCAACAAAAGGGCCACAAAGTGCAAACATTTAGGCATGCTAAAAGGACTGAAATAACATGTAGGGTGGTTCCAAACCACCGAAATGATGCAAGCAACGCATGCTACACACCCGCATACTTGAGGCCAACAAGCCCGAATACAAAGGAGCTATACTAAGCATGTCAAGATCAACCCAAACACTTATGGACAGACCTAAAACATGTCAAGATAAGCACAAAATCTTCACAAATGTAAGCCTAAAACATGCTAGAAACAAAGGTACACAACCTAAGACATGTTAAGGAATCACAAGGCATTACATGGCAACTATGCTAAGCATGCATGGAGTACCAAAACCAATTTAAAATCATGTTATATTATGGAAAGATGAGCATGAAAAATAGTCTATACATGCTCAACACACACTCAAACATAGGCTCCCTTTAGAGGCCAAAACATGCCATTTTCAAGGACAACAAGGAGAGGGGGTGGCCCTCTCCCTTTAGAGACTTCAAGGCACCATCTCCACCACTGAAATCCCTCAAGATTTCAGTGGTGAAGAGGCCCAAACACCAAAGTCCCGAAACTAGCACAAAATAGCACAAAATGAGGCCTTTCAAGGCCTAAGAGGAGTCAAACACCCTCAAACCACAAAACACCCTTAATAAACAATAAAGAGGACTAAAAAAAAGAACTTTTTTGTGTTATACAATAAGCACGAAAATAGCTCTAAGATAGGTAGAAAATCAATGCAAAAATGGGGAATAAAAAGGCTAGATTCTCACCCTTGAAGACCCCTTTACAAATGATGCTCCAATGGCCCTCCTTGGCTTGAATCCAACACCAAAACTTCAAAATCAGTCCCTTAGAACCTCAGTAGCTAAGTGAAGGTGAAACACTAGGTGTTTGTGTGCAATAGTATGGACTAAACACACTAAAACACACACAAGAGGGAAAAAGAGAGAGATAATGTGTATCTAACCCTAACCCTAGAACTCAAACCCCAACAATGGCTGTCTAAGCTCCCCAAAATATCTCAAGTCTCTAACCCTAAAGCCAAGAGAGAAGGCTCTCTCTTATAGAGTTTCTTGTCTTGTAAAGCTTACAAGACAAGTTTCTCAAGAGGGAGATCCTCCATACACGTGTGTGGAGGGGAGCAAAAGCAAGACAACTGTCTTAAAAATATCTGCAAAAGCAGATGCACAGTAGTCGGCCGGCTAAAAATGCCATTTTGGCAAAAAAGAGTGCCGACCGGCAACAAAATGTGCCGATGGCAACAAAAACTAGCCGGTGACCTCTAGCCACTGCCGGTGGTGTGTGGGGATGTCTCACAAGGCATTCCCTCCCCTTCCAAGGCAAAACACAAGTGTTTGGTGCAAAACCAGACACAAAACGGTCAAGTTCGGAGATCCTGAGGCAGGGCGCGTAGCCGAGACCTCCAGGAACTCCAAACGAACACAAACATGGATAATCACCGAGTGTTCAAACGGTGACGTCCAAGTCTTGAGGACGGTAAAAAATGGGGTGTCTACAACTGGGCGCTATAAGCACTGTGGACACAGAACAGGAAGTTGAGCTGAAGTAGTTTGCACAAGAGAGGGTTAAAGACAACCAGGAAGTTGTACTGGCCCAACACCCTATGAGGGATACTTGCGATGTGGAATTGATTCGAACGGAGCCAGACAACTATTTGTCAACTGCTGGAGGTGTATGGTAGGAGGATGACAATCTACATCTGGCTCACACTAATGAAGATTGGGGTGAATGCCTTCTAGACAACACATGGTACGCAGAAGAGGTAGACCACATAACAAAAAGTGGGCGGCATTTTAAGCCATCGCACTTAGATCAAGCTGAGGCATCTGGAAGAGATAGAGAGGTTGAGAAACAGAAAGAGAAGCAGCTGGAAGAAGAGGCAGTGTTGAAGCAACTTAAGAAAATCCAAGCTGACATCTCAATTTGGGTCTTCTCATGGCCTCCCGGGGACATCGACATGCAGCACTGTCAGCAATGGACAAAGCTAAATTGTCCATTGACATTACCCCTAAACAACTTATGGGATTGGTCTTCCGAGGTGGTGCTGAACCAACCCTAACCTTTTCTGACAAAGAACTGCCGCTAGAAGGCTTAGCTCACAACAAATCCCTATACATATCTATTGAGTATAGGGAGAAATGGGTATCGATGGTGTTGATAGACACTGGATCGATTATCAATGTCTTTGTCCTTCTCGCACAGCTTATGCCATCGGCCTTAGACTAGCACACTTTGTGTGCATGACCCAAGTAATTCAGGCTTATGATAATACGAGCAGGGAGGTTGTGGGCATGGTGTAAATTAGAGTCCAGGTAGGCCCAGCTCAGCAAGATGTCAACTTCCATGTCCTAAATATACAGGTCACCTTCAACTTACTCCTAGGGAGGCCTTGGTTGCATCTTGTGAAAGGTGTCTCCTCTACTCTCCACCAAATGCTGAAGTACCCTCACGGGAAAGGAGTGGCGATTGTTTTCGGGAATTCATCCATTCACCCGCCGCCAGAGGTAACTACACAGTGTTGGAGATCACTCATGGAGAAGAGAATGTATTCCTCTTAGGGTTCACTTTGGCTGAGTCCCGGGTACTGTAGACCATTTTGGCCGCAAATGAGGGCATATATGTCAGCGCCCAATCTGCCTATTTCATGAACAAACTGCAGCATGTGCCAGGAATAGGACTTGGAAGAAGTGGCCGGAAGGTGTCACAGCATTGATAGACGTACAGTGCACATGCCTTTGGTCTGGGTTATGTACCCACCAAAGAGGACTGGATCAAGAAAAGGGAAGAGATGACAGGCAGGGCCAGAGCCAAGCAAGTAGCAAATGCTATGAGCTCGTTCACAGGCTAATCCGGGGAACGCTGAATGGTCGTTTTGCTCGGGAAGGAGAAGATTTCTCTTTTTGCGACTTTCCCAAGCATTGGATGAATTCCACAAAGCAGCATGTCCCTGGGTTCAAAATCTTCTTTGACCTGCAGCTGCAAGATAGTGATGCTGAGAAAAAAGATGAACCAAGTGTTGAAGCTGAACAGAGCATGGAAAGTGACTCGGACAACAGCGAGCTTGGAGTAGGGGCAGCATTGGCATGTCTCCCTATAGATCCAGCGGCTGACTCAAAGAACTTGGGGGATAACTTTACCATCTCCATGATCGGGGAAGAATCGGGTGTGAACCTATCCCGTAGCATTTTGGATGCATCAAAGGCACCATCTCTTATTTGGTAGCTGGAGGAGGGCTATCTATCTAATTCTGTGTCGGGTGATCAGATAGAATCTGATTCCATCGAGTTTGTGGAGTCAGAATCAAATCCCGGTTCTTCTGAGTCTGAGTCTAGTATTCCCGGGGGTGATAACCCGGATGCCAATGTCTTGTCGAGGTCCTCTTTTTCTTTTGCTTTTGAGTCGGTTGTAACCGAAGATCTGGATCTTATGAATGAGAATGCTGCCGATTCTGAGTATTTCTCTGTGCCACTTATTTATTGTATTGACTACGATTTTTAGAATTTTAATGAAAATGATGTGGATGGAATTCCTCTAGTTTTGAAAAACTTAATTAATTGAGAGGAGGAGAAGTTTGTTAAACCATGTGCTAATGAAATCATTGCTATTAATGTGGGTATTGAGAAGGATCCGCGTCTGGTCCAGATCGGGTCCATGTTGTCTTCGGAGGAGTGCGAGCGCTTAGTCGCTTTATTAAAAGATTTCAAAGATATTTTTGCATGGTCCTACAAAGACATGTCTGGAATCAATCTTGAGATTGTACAGCATCAGATCCCTCTTGACCCCGAGGCTCAGCCTGTAAAGCAGAAGTTGCGAAGAATCCGTTCGGATTGGGTGCTGAAAATCAAGGAAAAGGTGACCAGCTAGATCGAGGCAGGTTTCTTGTTAGTATCTGAATATCCAACTTGGTTGGCCAACATCGTTCCAGTGCCGAAAGAGGATGGTAGAATCCAGGTATGTGTAGACTTTTGGGATTTGAACAGAGTTAGTCCAAAGGATGACTTTCCTCTATCCCACATTGAAAAGTTAGTGGATTTCACTGCGGGCCATGCCTTGCTATCCTTTATGGACGGGTTTTTCGGGTACAACCAAATTCTGATGGCGCCCGAGGACAGAGGGAAAACTATATTTACTACACCATGGGCTGAAGAATGCCGGGGCTGAAGAATGCCGGGGCTATCTATCAAAGGGCTGCAACCACTATTCTGCATGATATGATCCACAAAGAGGCAGTGTACGTGGACGACATGATTGTCAAGTCCAAATAAATGGAGGGTCACTACACCGCCTTAAAAAAATTCTTTTAATGGATCAGAGAATACAGATTGAGGTTGAATTCACAGAAATGCACTTTCGGCGTGACAGTAGGGAAAATGCTGGGCTTGTTGATCACACAGAGGGGCATCGAAGTAGATCCTTCCAAAATCAAGGCCATCCTAGAAATGCCACCACCAAGGACTGAAAAGGAGGTGTAAGGCTTTCTAGGTAAAGTGCAATTCATAAGACGGTTTATTTCCAAATTAACATTAACTTGTGAACCACTATTTGGTCTCCTGAAGAAAGGAAAGAAATTCCGATGGGATGCTTGATGTCAATTCTCCTTTAAGCAAATTAAGTAGTATCTCCAGAATCCATATGTGTTATCGCCGCCAGAGTTGGGGAAGCCTTTAATTCTGTATCTGTCAGTGAAAGACACGATTATGGGATGCATGCTCGCTCAGGAATCTGAAGATGGGGTAGAGAAAGCCATCTACTATTTGAAAGCCAGCACTTACGGGTAGGCTAGCTCGCTGGTTGCTTCTTCTCTCCGAATTTGATCTCAAGTATGTCACCCGCAAGTCGGTCAAGGGAAGAGTTGTAGCGGAGTTCCTGGCAGATCACCCAGTAGAAGGAGATAAGGCAGTGGAATACTTGTTCCCAGATGAAGCCATTCTGCAAGTTAAGAAGGAGACTTGGACGATGTACTTTGACGGAGCAACCAATCAATATGGTTATGTGATAGGTGTGTTGTTGATAGCACCCAATGCTTCCCATATACCTTTAACCTTCAAACTCCGGTTTAAGGTGTCCAATAATGAAGCAAAATATGAAGCGTGTATCGTTGGTTTAGAAGTCGTCCTGGAAATAGGGGCAAAAAGGTTGGATGTTATCAGGGACTCAAACTTAGTTGTTTCTCAAGTAAATAGAGACTGGAAAGTCAAAGAAGAGAAAATGAAGGTTTTTCACCAGACTTTGGACGTTCTGATTCCTAGGTTTGAAAAGCTGACTTTCACGCATCTACTGAGAGTGAACAATAGGTTCGTTGATGTTTTAGCAACTCTATCTTCTATGGTAGACATCCCTCTTGTAGTCCAGATGCGTCTGATTATCATTGAGTAGAAATACACGCCCGCTTATGAAACTATTGCCGTGATAGATGAAGCGCAAGACAAAAATCCTTGGTACTACGATATTTGGAACTTCTTGGAAAAGGAGATTTATCCACCAGAGGCAAATGCCAAGGACAAAAGGGGAATACAACGAATAGTCGTCCAATTTATCATCTGCGGGGGAAACTATATAAGAGAGGTCATCTAGGAATGCACAAGTTATATGTCGAAGAAGAGGAATCAAAGCGCCTGATGGAGGCCATCCATGAAGGAGAGTGCGGAGCGCATATGAACGGAGTGATGCTCTCCCAGAAGATTCTTAGGCAAGGTTACTACTGGTCCACTATGGAAAAGGATTTTATTGGTTTTGTTTAGCGATACCACAAATTCCAAATTCATGCTAATCATATGAATATCCTACCATCAAAACTGTACAATATGACTTCGCCATGGCCTTTCTCGATCTAGGGAATCGACGTTATCGGTGCAGTCACGGCAAAAGGATCGAATGGGCATGAATATATCTTGGTGGCAATTGATTACTTTACCAAGTAGGTGTAGGCTCAGTCCTATACAGTGTTGAAAGCATCGCATGTGGCCAAGTTCATCAGAAACAATATCATTTGCTGATACGGAGTCCCAAACGACGTATCAGATAATGGCTCCCACTTCAAGAAAGAGGTGATATACTTGTTGAAGAAATACAATGTGGCTTCCATAAGTCATCTACATATAGGCCGCAAACCAATGGAGCTATTGAAGTTGCCAACAAGAACATCAAGAATATCTTGCAGAAGATGGTTGAGACCTATAGGGACTGGCCAGATAAATTGCCATTCGTGCTCTCGAGCTATAGAACTTCAATTTGGACGTTTATAGAGGCGACTCCTTATTCTCTTATTTACGGGATGGAAATTATTCGGCCAATTGAAATAGAAGTCCCGTCGCTGCGAGTCATGGCTAAGTGTTAGATATCAGAGGCAGACTGGCAACAGAATAGATTTGAGGAGTTGATGCTATTTGATGAGAGAAGGCTGCAGGCATTGTATCATGTTCAGGGCTACTAATGTAGAATTGCTAGAGCTTTTAATTAGAAAGTTAAGTCTCAGAATCTCAAAGAGGTGGATATGGTGCTGAAAGACAACCGAGCTCCCATTCATGACCCTAGGGACAAGTTCAGACCCAATTGGACTGGTTCTTACATCATCAAAGCTATCTGGTCGGGTGAAACTATTATTCTCATGGACTTAGATGGCCTAGAATTTTCACAACCGATCAACATGGACAAGTTGAAAAAACACTATCGCTGAGAGGCTCGCTAGGCTGAAAACCCGGAAGGGCGACCTAGGCAAAAGTTAGAGCATGAAAAATTAGAAATAAAGAAAAACTAAGCTCTTAAGGTTGAAAACCCTAAAGGGCGATTTGTGCCTCATCCTCAAGCCAAGCCAAGCACTCGCCAGAAAGAGCATAACTAAAATTTGGGGCAGGGGCCAGAAGCTCTCTCGTCCTCCAAGCGGTGAGATACCTAGCCAAGTGTGAACCATGGAGGGGGAATGAAACCGGGTACTCTACCCCCTCCTCTGGGCAGTTCTGATCATGCCTAAACTGATGTCTGAACCGGAAGGAAAAATAGAACACACAGTGTGTAAGGCCAATCAATTGTATGCTAGGTTGCCGAGCCATACTGTAACTCATCTCGGTCAAATTAAGCCAGGGACAACGCCAAGTTATGTCAGCAGCAGACCTGTTACACATCTAGTTGCACCACTATCCCTCGTTTGGGAAATCCACTGGCCGGTGGCAGAAGAAATAACCTCGAGCTGAGTACTTGGGGCAAAAGTCCACTACCTTCAATTTATCCATAAGCCACACCTAGGAAGGGATGAAAGAAAAGAGAGATTAAAGAATAGAGAGATGTATGTTAAGAGAAAAAGTAAGAAAAGGGCTTTGAGAGAAAAATAGAGCATGAGTGCCAAGTGATGTGAGAAACACATATGAAAAAGGATGGGAAACAATACCTGAAGAAGTAGTGGACTCCCTGCGAATCTGGTAGTCTCTCACTGATGAAAGGCATCTAAGCCCATCAAGGTCTCGACTAGTGCCAAACCAATGCAACTCTTTTATTCTTTCAGGCCTTGGGCCACTTCGATCAACCTAATGCTGGACTCGCCAAAACTAGAGGCAAAAAGGAAATGTGCAAGCATACATAAGCAAAGGTCATGATGCCGAAACCTCGCCAGAGACGGTCGCCTGTGTCACCGATATCGGAGAATCAATAAATCAAGCTTGGTATGTCCATCTCTCCGTTGTAGGCCAAAGATCGAGCCTTCTGCAGACTGAGACCACACATCTGTCCCAAAGCTTGGGCGTGGCCAAAACAGGGCTGAGGCATGATTTCCTCATGGCGTCGGAACTTCATTAGCGCCTGGAATTCTTCAATTGTCAGTCATATATCTTGTCTCCCCAAGCGAAAGACATGTGTAATTGGATCCCAATATCGGGCCGCGACATGAAAGAATGGAAAACAAAGTGAAGTACGGCTCAACGGGAAAAGCGCGTTTATACCGAAACCCCAGAAATTTACCTTTTCCATGACGTCTAAAGAAGCTATCTAATTCAAGAGCTTTTCAGAAAAAAAATTGCTTCATTTGTGGAAGAAATTGTAGCTGAAATGAAGTCCTGAAGAAAAAATCACGAAGCTGAACCTTTTGTAGAAGATAAGGTTGTGAGTGGAAGCCAATTGCCAACAATCTGGAGGTTGCTTACACTGGTGGCCGGCAAGCTACTGCCACCTATTGTGGCCGACAAGCCACCCTCTTTGGCCGGCAGTCTTCTTTTCTACTCTACTGTCCACCTATGTGCTGGGCAGTGCTAAAGCATGCGTTTTGTCTTGATCTTTGTGTGTTTTAAGGTCTTGTTTTCAGTCTTTTTGGCTTTAGCAAGTTTGTTTATTTTTTTTGAGTTGTTTTGTTTTGTTTATCTAGTTGTATATAGTATTTTTTATTTTGGTTGTTGGTCGGCTCATTACCCGATTTAAGAACATTGTTTCAATCAAGTGCTCTATTGGCCAATTCAATTCCATGTCCATTTCATGCAAATACGGTGCTCATGATGAAAAAATGACAACACTTTTCATAAAAACTGTAAGGTTTTATTCCGATCATGGCCTTTACAAAGGAGGTGTACAAGTTTCAAGCAAAAAAAAAAAAAAAACCTATATGAAGCTATACATGTGCTAATGCTGCTAAACAAAAAGAAACTAAGCAAAAGTACAAAAAAAATCAGCGCCAGTTGCTGCAAACCCTAGAGGCCCTCTTCGTCCTCTTCCTCGGAGGTGAGGACTTAGGGGCACTCTCTCCATCGGCATCGCTGTCAGAATCAATCTCTGAACCAGAGTCGGTATCATCTCTGCTCTCTGCCTCAGAACCTGCCTCAACGTCACCTTTGCTCTCGGATCCCCAGCCAGTATCATCGTCTCCACTCTCGGATGACTCAGAATGCTGACTTACTGCCTCCTCAGAGTCACTGGTCTCAGCATCATCATCGCTCAAAATAGGCTCTGAAGGGCTACTCTAGCATCGGGTGCCTCTACCTTTGCCACAACTGTGGCTCACATCTCTGCCACGAGCTGGGGCCTATCCTTCTCTCCTCCCTGCTGCTAGATGTGGTATTGCCGGTGCTGGCGCTACTGCCGTTGGTGCCATTGGTGTAGATGGGATCTAAAAGAAACAATTGTCAACATATCAGTTATAGTGTGTGTATCAGATGCAAGTATAGTATACAAAATAAGTGGTGTGCAGAAATCAAATACAGTGTATGAGTACAGTGTGCCAATGCAGTGTATCAGTGCAGTTTAGGAAAGACTCAGTTGAAATGCTAGTGTATCAGTAAGAATATGATAGCATGAAGCACAAACTAAAGGAAATTACATGGATACCGTGGAGACCATGCAGCATCTCCCTCCTCTGCACCATGCCCATCAGAGAAGCCACCAGCTCAAGACAGCTCGCCGTATACTCTATTGATGCCTGCAAATGCATTTGGATGATCAATGTTTGAAATAAACATATTTGAAATGGAAATGTGGGTTGCAAATGGTAAAGTGTGGTCCATACCTGGGATGAGCCTCGAACTCCGACAAGCTCTTATCCAGTCTCTGCCGGCTTAATTGGGATATGATAAGTAGTCCCAGTAGGCCTCCAACATGTGAGTGTAGTAGGAAGCTCTAGCCAACAGATAGTTTGCTCTACGGGAGGAGCGCCTCTAGTGTGGGCCCTAGTTTCCTGAGCCGCCTCACCTATCGTAGGAGCCCCTGCCCTCTTGCTCCCGTGAGCATCCGTTAGAGGAGGCATAAGGTGGGTTTGAATAACGGTCGCGTAGTCACAATCGTCTTTAAAGAAATCAGTATCCAAGCCTACAATGAATTGTGTGACTGCATTAATAGATAGGTTGTCCGCTGACCTCATAGACTCTGGAGGTGGCATCGGAACGACCAGATCCAGTAAGCCCATAGTCTGGCGAACGAATCTCTCACTCAAGAACCAAGCCCGATAGACTTGGCCCTCCAACAGAATCTGGAAGCGCGATGTGCCCCATGCTCCAACATACTGGTCTCGCACCTCGACCGGCATCATGGCCCAAGGCTGCCACGCGATCTGCAAATCGGGGATGCACAGATTTTTAGTAGCTGTCAGTTACTAAAATGTGAATCAGAACAGTTGTAAAGCAAAAATGATTGTGAGTTTCAGGTTACCTCGTGGGCGGCCACAGTATCAAAGTAATTGCAAATGAAGGCAAAGGACTCGCGGCACTAGTGCTGACACCGGCTATCATGTCGCCTCAAGTGAGGAACCATCGGGGGAAGCTCCTCCATAGGCTCTAGAGCTAGGGCTAGAAAAAATGTATAAATCCATAGCTGCAGGGAAAGTGTAGTGACATGTGATCAACAGTGTGAACAGATATAGAAAGTGTAGTGATATGTGATTATAGAGCATGAACAGATGTAGAAAGTGCAAAGTAGAAAGCACAGGGCATGAATAGATATAGAAAGTGCAAAGCAGAAAGCAGAGTGTGAACAGATGTAGAAAGTGCAAAGCAGAAAGCACATGTGTTGAACAAATATAAAGCAGAAAATGTAAAGTAGAAAGTGTAAAGTGCAAAGGGGGAACTGAAATGCATACCTCCCAGGCTCGCCAATAGTATCCGATTCGTTCTCCCCTTAGGCAGGAGGTAGAGCTCATAAAGCCGTATAGGGTGGCGAGGCCAACTCTGCCCCAGTCATAGAAGCGTACCCAGGGAAGGGTCACCAGGGCACTTAACAGATATAAGCCCATGGTGTTCCACCTCTTCGACAAAAAGGTAGTATCGAGGACAAACATCAGGAAGCCCCGGGCATACTGCTCCATTTCCTCTAATGTCTCGGGCTCGCTTCCTCAGAACTGCTCAGGAAACCAATTGTATCTCACCGTGGCTGGTTAGTACAGAGGTGGGTGCGCTACCTACAGGTCGATCCAAGCAGCCTCCCACTACCCCATGTCGGTGTCAAAAGGAATCGGATCGCCCCTATTCCTAAGCCTGTGATCATAGCGAAGTTGTAGGGAGTCATCGTCATCTCTCCGACAATAGAAAAGTGGAAGAAGTTGGTGGTGTCCCACCACCTCTCCACTAGCTCTCCTAGAAGAAGACAGCTCGCAATGACGCATGTCAAGCTAAAGCAAAAAAGTCTGACACTAGTCTCGTTGACAATGTCATGGACTCCAGTAGGGAACTCATTGTACCAATCCCTCGCTGTTGTCGCTCCGTACCCCCTATAGGCACGAGACTCACCCTGTGGCAAAGAATAGATAAATCAGATGAAAGGCAGTGATCAAAGTATAGTAAGATGAAAGGAAATGAAGGAAGTGCAGTTGAAGAAAAGGCAGAAATGCATGAAAATAGAGTTCATACCTCAGTAGCACTGGATGAAAGGTGGGAGGCTGGCTCTCTCAGCTGAAGGTCCTCTAGTGCACTGCGAGCAAAGTCGCTGAAACACCTAATGTCTCCAAGTGGTAAGATGTGCGTGTGAGGATGATATCTCGGCGGATCAAAAGGTCGTACTCTCAATGGCAACGGTTCTAGCTCAACCTTGGGGCTCAAACTCTGCCCCAAGGTCAGCCTCAATGCCCTGAGCCGCCTCGGCAACTACTGGCTCCTCTACCTCGGTAGTAGGTAGGAACACAAGTGGAACTTGTGGAGGAGCTCCGTCATGAGGAATTTCATCTACCATCTAGAAAATGGGTGAAAAGTAAGTGAAAAGTGAAGAAAAATGAAGAAAATAGGGTAAACTTGGAAAAATTCAACCCTAGGAGAGAGAAAATGGGAAAAAAAGTCAAAGCTTGGAAAAGTTCACGAAATCGAGAGAAACACTAGGGGAATAAGCCTAAAATGATGGAAATCCAAGAAAAAATGACAAAATCAAAATCTAATCAGTTCAAAATGAAGAGAACTAAGAGGGTTTTGCACAAAAAAAAAGTGTGCATGAGGCGTTGGAAAACGCGTGTAAAGCCCGAATCTAGAGAGAATGAGCACCTAGAGAGAGAGGGAGAGGGTTTTCGGAAGTGTGGGTGTGTGGAAATGAGGATTCTTGGTCTATACTTAAAGACCCATAGCAAAATGACAAGATTGCCCCGAATCTGCCATTGGTGGCTGGCAAGGTGTTTTGATGGTCAGCAAGTGGCTGGCAACCTCTCTTGGTGGCTGGCAAGTGGCCGGTGGCTCTCAGGTGGGTCCTAGCGCTATTCTGTGCTTCTTCTTCCTGAGTGGTTTGTGGAAGGTTCTGTTTTGGAAGTTGGCAGCTGCGTTCCGGTGCGAACGCGTCCCAGTTGCTACTATGAACGAGGTGTATCCTTTTCGACATGTCGTAATTCCTTCAAGAGGAAAATCGGAAGTTGCTACTGGGTATCATTTTATTCATTTTGTCAAACTTACACTTTTGTTCTTTTTCGTTGTATAGAATATGAATTTCACGTATACATATGTCACATACGTGTCTTGCATCATTTATGATTCGTGCGTAGAACACGCTGTCAATTTTGCATAGAATATGCTCTCATTTCATGTATAGAATATTGTAGACGTCCCCGAACGCCCCGGGAGGATGAGTCCCATTCTGTTCGTATTGGGTTCACTACAGTTCAGGACTCTCAAATTGTCACGGTTCTTAATCTGAATCAAAGAGTCCAAACCCGGCAAATCGTTTTGAGAAAAAATAGATTTTTAGAAAAGAAGTGCCAAACATGGACTGCTTTGCCAGATACAGAGTCGCCACCTAAATATTTTATTTTGGGAAATTTAGGAAACCCTGACTCAGTGCCAAAGGCCACGTGACCGTCATCACCAAAGTTGCCTCGGCTCGGGAACTTGGGTACGATTGGGGAAGGTCAGCTATGAGCACCCCCTCTTGCTCGATCAAAGATCGGCCTCTACTAACCGTGATATCTTGTTTTGAAAGCATTATGTGTTCTTATTCCGGTTATTAGCCTAGAATTACTATGTTATGCGCACAGCAAACAAATATAGACCAAATCGCCTAAATTGGAACCAAACATTACATGTTTGTTTTGAAAATGGTTTGCTACTCGCAAGTAGGCTAAAATGCAGGTTTTGCCACCCTCAAGTGGGCTTTAGAAAAGATGGTTTTGCCACTATCTAGTGGGCTTAAAACTCACAGTTTTAATGCATTATTGCAATTTAGGTAATTCAACCTCCATTCACAGGCATTCAAGCAGTTATATCACATAAGCAAATAGCCTCATGGTAAGCATGCTGTCATGGCAACACTCATACTCATGCGAGATGATAAAGCATAAATGCTCACCTAGTACTCCGTGCCAAAACAATGAACTAGTTAGTAATCATATGCATGATCCTAGTTCATGTTAAGTGCCTAATGTGACACATGCAAAATGCAACTAAGATGGGCTCGGCTAATCTACAATGACATGTGAAATGCTACAGCTAACACATATTCAATTTAGATTTGAAATACTTCTACAGTTAGCATGATGCGTCGAGCCCGGTGCATGCCATACTGATGAATGATGCACGCATGCATAGCATAAGGTATGTTAAATCAAATATGTCTTAGTACTAACCATCAAAGCAGGTAAGTAAAAGGGAGAAAGAAGTGGGAATTGGAAAACATGCACACACGCACCCACACTTATTACAAGTTCGCCCTCGCTCGGAGGGACCAAAAGAATAATACAATTAATTAACCTATAAGCTAATTGATTATTACAGAAAAATTAAACTAGTTAAGCAAATTAACTAATCTAATAAGATAGTAAAAGCAGCCTCGGGAAGAGGGCCCAATGCATGCGCGCTCGGTTCCGCTCGGAAACCCACCACCATGCACAAGTTGCCTCTGTTTCCACTGTTTTTCTCCTCTAAAAATGACAAAATTCTCAAGGAACACTCTCTGGACATTGTGGGTCACCACCGGCTAAGATAAATCATCACCGGCCATAGCAAGATGGCCATCGACCATTTGTTGGGCTTTCGGCCATCCATATTTGGTCGGTCGGCAGTATAGATGGCCGGCCGGCCAAAGCTTCTTGCAGAATCCTGTTTCGACAGTCGCAGAGGACAAAACAGGGCATGGCAATGCATTTCAAGCAAATGTGGGCACCAATACATCCCCTATCATGTTTATGACTCAAAGGGACATGGTTCGTGGTTCTCAGACCACCAATCGCGCATTTCAATGCATGATGGCCCAAGGGACCAAGTTGTGTATTTTCATGTCAAATGAAATGCAAACCAAATAAGCACATAAAGGCCCAACCTCTATCACTTGATTTCAAGAGGCAAGGCATGCATGTCCAATGCAATGCAACCTAGGCATGGAGGTGTAGACACCCCATTTTTGACCGTCCTCAAGACTTGGACGTCACCGCTTGAACACTCGGTAATCATCCATGTTTGTGTTCGTCTTGAGTTCCCGGAGGTCTCGGCTATGCGCCTTGCCTCAGGATCTCTCGACTCAATTGTTTTGTGTTTGGTTTTGCACCAAACACTTGTGCTTTGCCTTGTAGGGGTAGGAAATGGCTTGTGGGCCATCCCCACACTCCACCGGCCATGGCTTGAGGCCACCGGCTGTGTTTCGTTGCCACCGGCCAAATGCTTGGTCGGCCGGCACTATAGATGGCTGGCCGGCTATCTTTTTTTGGTCAATTACATTTTTGGCTGGCCGACTACTGTGCATCTGCTTTTGCAGATATTTTTGTGTAGCTGGCATACACTGTCACCCCCTCCATACACGTGTATGGAGGGATTGCCCTCTTGTTAGCTTCCTTTGGAAGCTTTACAAGACTAATTGTCTATAAAAGAGAACCTCTTCTCTCTTGTTCAAGGGTTAGACAACTTAGACAACATTTTCAGAGCTTGAGCTTTAGGGTTAGGGTTTACATATATCCTATATCTCTATATCTCTCTCTCTCTTGTGTTTAGTGTGTGTTTAGTCTCATTTTTTTGCACAAACACCCACCATCACACATTTTCTTAGTTGCTGAGGTACCAGAGGTCTTTCCTTGAAGCTTTTGGACTGGTTTGGAACCAAAAGAGCTGCTGGAACATTGTTTGTGAAGAGGGCCTAGAAGGGTAAGACTTTTGTCCCTTTTTACCTCATTTTTGCAAAGCTTTTTAGCTTATCTTGCACCTGTTTTTGATCTTAGCATATAACATATAAAAGTCTTGTTTTTGTCTGCTCTAAATAGTTTGTTAAGGGTGTTTTAAGCTTTGGGGTTGTTTGACCCCTTTTAAGGCTTGTTTGGCCTTTGTTTTGTGCCATTTTGGTCGAGCTCCGAGACCATTGTGTTTGGGCCTCCTCACCACTGAAATCTTGAGGGATTTCAGAGGTGAGGATGGTGCCTTGAGGTCCTAGGAAGGAGAGGGCCACCCCCTCTCCTTGTTGTCCTTGAAAAGGGCTATTTTTGCCTCTTGAGGGAGCATCTAGTTTAAGTGTGTGTTGACCATGCCTTGACTGATATTTATGCTTATTTTGCCATGAAATAGCATTGTGTTGAGTTGGTTTGGACACACCTTGCATGCTTTGCATACATGTCTTGTAATGCCATCATTTAGCCTTAACATGCATCTAGGCTTTGACCCTTGTTCAAGCATGTTTTAGGAGGCCCTGCTTTGTAAAGCTTTTGTACTTGTTTTTCCATGCTTAAGGTCTGCCTTTAGTTGTTTTGGTCGACCATGGCATGCATTGCATAGCCCCTTTACATTGTTTAGCTTGTAGGCTTTAAATGTGTGAAGTGTTGAGCATGCATTGTTTGATTTATTTCAGTGGTTTGTCACCACTTATAGCATCATTTCAGTCCTCATGACATCTTGCATGCTTGCCTTTGACGCCTCTTTGATGCCTTATGAGGTTGTGCCTTATGCTCCATGTTTGGTCATTGTGCTTGCCCTTGAATGTAAGTCATTTAGATGCCATCTAAGTGGTCTTTAGGCTTTGTTTTAATATGCTAAAACTCTGTTTTTGGTCATTTAATTCATGCCATGTTTGGTTTTGCTAAGGGTAGTTCAATACCTCCTTAGCTTGCCTTGAGTTTTGGACCTCTAATTGCATGCTTATGCTTGTCTTGTTGGCTTGGTTTGGCACCATTTTAACATGATTTTCAAAGCTTATGTTGCATGTCATTAGTCCATGTTTTTGTGCTTACAAGTTGTCTTCATATGCTTAAGTGTTGGACCATATTTGCATGCATGCGTGTGTGTGTGTTGGACCTCACTTCCATAGTATTGGCCACTAATTTTGGCAAGATTGCAAGCTACCCATGTTAGTTTAAGCCCACCCCTTTGCATGTTGTTGTATGCCCACCTTGTATGTTGTTGCATATTTGTGTGTTGTTGCATGATTGGGGTTGCCTGATTGAATGAAGTCACATGCTTGCTTGCATGCTCGAACACCCACATTGTGCCTTGCATACTTGTTAGTTGCATTGTCTCATGCCCTATGTCTTGCATGACCATTGTATGCCTTGTATGCTTCTTAGCATTGTCCATGTTGCATACTAGTCGACATGCTTAGGATTGCATTGCATTGGCATGCATGCTTCGCCTTTTGAATTGCTTGTGATAGAGGTTGAGTTCAATTTGCTTGATTATGTGCATTGCATTCCATATCAACATGCCCACTTGATTCTTTGGGCCATCATGCATGGAAATACGTGATTGGTGGCCTGAGAATCGAGGCCCATCC
Source organism: Camellia sinensis (assembly GCF_055761805.1). Taxonomy (NCBI): domain Eukaryota; kingdom Viridiplantae; phylum Streptophyta; class Magnoliopsida; order Ericales; family Theaceae; genus Camellia; species Camellia sinensis. The sequence continues at coordinate 92,355,003 of NC_138968.1, read as the reverse complement.
CCCTTTGAGTCATAAATATGATAAGGAGTGTGGTTGGTGCATACATTGCATGAAATGCATTGCCATGCCAAGTTTTGTCCTCTGCTGCTGTCAAACCAATTTTTGCAGGAAGATTTGGCCAGCCAGCCATCTTAAGTGCCGAACGACCATCCATAAGTGGCCGATGGATTGATTTATGGTCGATGACCATTCCCCATGGCCGGTGACTATTCCTCACGGCCGGTGGTGCTCCACAGCACTCAGAGAAGCAACCCTGGGACTTGTGCAGTCTTCAGAGAAGCAGAATAGTCAAAGCAGAGGCAGCTTGTGCATGGCAGTGACTTCCGAGCAGAATCGAGCACGCATCGCATTGGACCCTCTTCCCGAGGTCGTTTATTACTTAAATTAGATTAATTAATTTGCTTAATTAATTGGGTAGTCTGTAATATTTAATTAGCTTGTTAGTTAGTTAAATTGTATTATTCTTTCGGTCCCTCCGAGTGAGGGCTAACTTGTAATAAGTGTGGGTGCGTGTGTGCATGTCTTCTAACCCCCACTTCTTTCTCCCTTTTACTTATCTACTTTTGATGGTTAGTATTAGGGCATGTTTAAATTAGCATACCTTATGCTATGCATGCGTGTATCCATACATTTGTCCTACATGCACCGGGCTCGGTACATCATACTAACTACACTTGTATTTCAATTCCAAGTTGAATACCTGTTAGTTGCTGCATTTCACATGCCATCATTAGGATAGCCGAGCCTATTGTAGTTGCATCTTGTATGTGTTGCATTAGCCATCTCAACATGAACTAGGATCATGCACATGATTACTAACTAGTTTCTGTTTTGGCTTGGAGTACTCGGTGAGCATTTATGTTTTAGCATCCTTGCATGTGTGTGAGTGTTGCCATGACAGCATGCTTACCATGAGGCTACTTGCTTATGTGATATAACTGCTTGAATGCCTGTGGGTGGAGGTTGTATTACCTAAATTGGAATAATGTATTAAAACTGTGAGTTTTAAGCCCACTAGATAGTGGCAAAACCATCTTTTCTAAAGACCACTTGAGGGTGGCAAAACCTGCATTTTAGTCTACTTGCGAGTAACAAACCATCTTCAAAACAAACATGAAATGTTTTGTTCCAATTTAGGTGATTTGGTCTGTACTTGTTTGCTGTGCACATAATATAGTAATTCTAGGCTAATAACCAGAATAAGAACACATAACGTTTTCAAAAACGGATATCACGGTTAGTAGAGGCCGATCTTCGGATCGGGCGAGAGGGGGTGCTCATAGCTGACCTTCCCCAATCGTACCCAAGCTCCCGAGCTGAGGCAACTTTGGTGATGACGGACACGTGGCCTTTGGCACCAAGTCAGAGTTTCCTAAATTCCCCTATAAAAAATATTTAGGTGGCGACTCTGTATCTGGCAAAGCAGTCCATGTTTGGCACTTCTTTTCTAAAAATCTGTTTTCCAAAACGATTTGCCAGATTTGGACTCTTTGGTTCAGATTTAGGACCGTGACAATTTGAGAGTCCTGAACTGTAGCAAGCCCAAAACGAACAGAACGGGACTCGTCCTCCCAGGGCGTTCGGGAACATCTACAGGAGGCTGAGTATGCAACATGGACATGTGGTAAGCATGCGAAGCATATAACAAGTATGCAAGCTAATTGAGCATGCAAGATGCAATGCCAACATGCAGACATGCAAAACAAAGATGAGAATGCATGCCAAATGCACTATGGTTCAAGCATGCGACACATGCGATAGGCCAAGTGTGTGACAACATACAAGGCAAGCATGCCACAACATGCAAACAATGGATTTATACCAATTTGGGCAGCCTCCAACTAGGCCCAAAACAGTGGCCAATGCTAAGGAAATGGGGGCCAAAGGCACATACAAGCATGCATGCAAACATAGTCCATCACTTAGGCATCAAAAGGCAAGTTTTGAACACACTTAAAAGAGATGATCATGGACATATGGCAAGCATACCAAACTCTGAAATTGCATAAAGTAGAGGTGCCAAACCAACTACTTAAAGCAAGCAAAGCATGCTCATGACATCACACATTCAAGGCCTACAAGCTAGAATGCAAAGGGACTATACAAAGCATGTTGAGCATGATCAAAGCAATTGAAAATAGAGCTAAAGCACATTAAAACATACACAAAAGCTTCACAAAGCTTGGCCAAAATCATGCTAGAACAAGGGTCAAAGCCTAAAGCATGTTAAGGCAAATTTATGGCATTGCAAGACAAGTATGCTAAGCATGCGAGGTGTGCTTAAACCAACATGAAACAGAGGTAATATATGGCAAAATATTACCAAATAACAGTTAAGGCATGGCCAACATGGACCTAAACTAGGTGTTCACACATGAGGCAAAAATGGCCCTTTTTAAGGACAACAAGGAGAGGGGGTGACCCTCTCCTTCTTAGGACCCTAAACCACCATCCTCACCACTGAAATCCCTCAAGATTTCAGTGGTGAGAAGGGCCAAACAAGGTGGTCCCGAAGCTCACCAAAATGGCACAAAAATAAAGCCTAACAAGGCTTAAGAGGGGTCAAACAATCCCAAAGCTTAAAACACCCTTAAACAACTATTTAGAGCAGGCAAAAACAAGGCTTTTATATGTTATACACAAAGTCTAAAAATAGTCGTAAGATAGGCAAAAAGACTATGCAAATATGGGGTAAAAAGGGGTAAGTTCTTACCCTTGTTGACCTTCTTCAAGAATGATGCTCCAGCTGGTCCTCAAAGCTCAAAACCAGTCAAGAACACCAAGAACAACTCTCTGGCCCCTCAGCAACCAAGAGAAGGTGTAGAACTAGGTGTTTGTGCACAAAAGTAAGACAAAAACACACACAAGGCAAAAGAGAGAGAGAAATATAGAGATAGGATAGAGACACTATGACCTAACCCTAATATCAGAACTCCTCTGGCTTTTTTTTTGTAACCCTAATAGAGGGAGAAGAGGCCTCCTCTTATAGAGCTTCCCTCTTGCAAAGCTTCTCAAGTAAGCTAGTCAAGAGGGAAATCCTTTTATACACGTGTATGGAGGGGAACAAAGTGTATGCCAGCTAGCACAGCTGGCATAAAAATATCTGCAAAAGCAGATGAACAGTGGTCAGCCGGTCAAAAATGCAATTTGACCAAAATAGATGGCCGGTCGACTATCTAGAGTGTCGGTCGGCCAAACATTTGGCCGATGGCAACAAGACACAGCCGGTGGCCTCAAGCCATGGCCGGTGGAGTGTGGAGATGGCCAACAATACATTCCCTGCCCTCCAAAGCAAAAACACAAGTGTTTGGTGCAAGACCAAACACAAAATAGTCGAGTCGAGAGATCCTGAGGCAAGGTGCGTAGCCAAGACCTCTGGGAACTCAAGGCGAACACAAACAAGGATGATCACCGAGTGTTCAAACGGTGACTTCCAAGTCTTGAGGATGGTAAAAAATGGGGTGTCTACAAATATGCTTTTGTTTCTTGCATAGAATATGCCTTGAAAATCAACATCATACGCCGGTTGACCATTTTGCATGGAATGTGTTTTCTGCATCTATCGCACATGTTCACTTTGTGCATCTATCGCACTTGTTCACTTTGTGCATCTATCGCACACATTCACTTTATGCATCAATCGCACATGCTCATTTTGTGCGTCTATCACACTCCTCTCTATTGTATCTCGGGACGCGTGAAGCGTGAGCCCGAGAAATTTCTCTTGTATCTCAGGACGTGTGAAGCGCGACCTTGGGCGTGTTTTATCCTAGAACGCATGAAGCGCGATCTCGAGCAGTTTTTCTTGTATCTCAAGATGTGTAAATCACGGCCCTAGGCATGTTTTATCTCGGGACGCGTGAAGCGCGAGCCCGAGTGATTTTTCTTGTATCTTAAGACGCGTGAAGCACGGCCCTAGGTGTGTTTTATCTCGGGAGGCGTGAAGCGCGAGCCTGAGCAATTTTTCTTATATCTTAGGGTGCGTAAAGCGTGGCCCTAGGCATGTTTTATCTCGAGATGCGTGAAGTGCGAGCTTGAGTGACTTTTCTCTATTTCTCAAGACGCGTGAAGCGCGACCTTGAGTGTTTTTTTATCTTGGGACACGTGAAACGCGAGCTCGAGTAGTTTTTTTTATTGATTCTCGAGATGCGTGAAGCGTGAGGCTATGTGGTTTTTCCTATTTCTCAAGATGCGTGAAGCACGATCTTGAGCGATTTTTATCTCAGGACAAGTGAAACACGACCCTGAGCGGTTTTCGTTTCTCAGTTTCTCAGTTTCTCAGGACACGCGAGGCACAACCTTGATTTTTGTTTTCTTTCCTCGTCTCTTGTTTTGGCACGGGTAGAGTGTATTTTGTATTTTATTTGTTTTTGCAGGTAACCTGTGTTAGTTTTAAGCTTCAAGCTGCTCATTCATATGTTATTATCCCTTATTCTTGCTTATTGTATCATCTTGCATGATCATAAATTTTCAAAATAGTTGGCTTCTAAAAGCGTGTGAGCCCAACTTTCAAAGTTGCATTGTGCATATCATTTGCATCTTGCCTCAGAACTACGCTGGTTTGATTCCTTGCAAAGGGATACGTAGGCAACTTGCGAGCGCAACCATTTGTTTCTATCTTGATTGTTTGTCCAAGTCTTACGGCCTTGTCAAAATGGGTCGTCTTCAGGCTTTGACATTCACTCACGTCATTTCATGACTTTGAGTTCTGTCAAAAAGGAGCAACTCTAGACACCCCATTTTTTACGGCCCTTACGACTTCGACGTCATCGCTTGCACACTCAATGATAAGTGCATATGCTTGTCAAGTGCTCGAAGTCCTTTGCGGAATGCCACAACTTTGAGCTTTTCAAACCCTACACCCCTATTGCCTTTGTTTTTGGACCAAACCCAGTGATTTTCAAGCCTGCAACCCCTGGAGCCCTACCAAACACTTCTACGGGCTGCCAGCCATCACTCTTGGTTACCGGCCACTGAGAGGGCCTGCCGGCCACAAATGATGGCCGGCTGGCCAGAAATGTGTTTTGCAGATATTTTGTGACAGTTGTGCTAGTTGTTTGCACAGTTACATACATCTGCTCCCAGGTCTATGGCTGGATGTTTATGAGGAAGATTCTTGTTTTCTATATATAGAGGGCCTCCTCTCTTGCTTCATTGTTAGAAAAAAATTTAGAGCAAAACTTTTCCCCTCTCTCTCTCTCTCTCTCTTGCAAATTTCTTAGCCTTTGCCTACATATCCTTCACCTCTACCTGTACACTTTTAACCAAACCTCTCCATCTTTGAGGTGAAGTACCTTTGAGTCTTGTTTGAGCTCTTGAGGGTGTGTTAGTTTTGTTTTAGTGCTTGAAAGTGATATTCTCTTCAAGAGTTATAAGGCTTTGCCTCTTTACTTGTTGTATTCACTCTTTATCTTACTATTTTCCAACTATTTTTGGGCTATAAAAACTCTGTATTTTTTAGCTGAAATTTGGGTTTAAAGGTTAATAATGGTTGAGGGGTGGTTCACCCTTCTTTACACCTTGTTCTCAAGGCCTTTGCCTTTGTGTTTCCCACCTTTGCACTATCTTTTTTTGAGCTTTTAACAATTGATTTTTAGAGCTATTTTAGTGGCTAAAATCATGGTTTGAAGTCTAAAATTGAAGGGGCTAGCCTCATTTTGTTGTGTTTTGCTTACTAGCCTAGCATGATCCATGTTTTAGCTTATTAATCCATCTATTTTTGTCTTAATTCCAGCATCTTTTAGGACCGTTTTCAGACTATTTTAGGACTATTTTTAAGTGTTTGTTGCATTTGAGCTTTGCTTTGCATGCTTGTAGTGTAATTGTCCTCATGAGTTTGGTGTTTTAGGCCTTAGACACCATCTTATTTGAGTTGATTGCATTTATTTATAGCTTTCCATACTTGTGATCACTCTTAATCACCTCTACAACCTCCCTCCTTTTTTGGCTTTTGTTTTGCTTTGAAAGTGATTTCAAACTACTTGTTTGTTTAAGCATGAGATTAGGATGTCACGCTTAATGGTTTAATTCCTTTGGAGGTTCATTACCAATGATATGATGTCTTTTTCATGCCTAAAGCAACTCTTGGTTTGAGCCTTCTTTCCATTAGAGGACTTAAATTCACCTTTGCACTCAATTGACTAAAGAATGAATGGTAATCTAAAATGAAGTAATTAAATTGAGGCTAAAAAAGGTGCAAGATAATAATTTGGTTTTGGGTTCAATCGGATGTTAATTGAACCCTTAAGTCTTGAGTCGTTTCATACTCATTAGTGATGAAAACGGTTCAAGATTCATTGTCAACTCCTTCCCTTGATCTTTCATGATAGGGAGGTGGTTTTGAGAGTCTTGTTTTATTGCATTTATTGAACTTGCACACTTTGGTTCATAAGCCATTATGCAATGAAATTGTAAAGATTGATGGTTTGTGAACCTTGCTTACTACTCCTTTGAGCTGTTCAAATGATAAGGAGGGGTAAAATGTGCACACAAACCCTTGAGAATACACTATCTCTACTCTATTTGCTCTCTATTGTAACGGGGAAGTTTAGCCATCAGTGGCCGGCAGGCCATCATCGGTAGACGGTAGGCCCTCTGTCTGCCACCAATGCAAAATCCAGCAGTGTACTCCCCCAGCAAAGAAGAGTTTGTCTAGAGGTGGAAATTAGTGCAAGTGTTCTATTGTGCAACAGAGGCATTTAGTAGTAGAAATAGTGGCTTTTTCGGAAGAAAACCGCATCCATGCATGAGCCTTCCATCGATCCTCAGGATCCATGTTAAATATATTAATGTTATGTTTAGAATAGTGGCTTTGCACTTAATTAGTTAGAATAGCTAATTTGTCTCATGTTGTAATTATTTTAATTAGCTAGAATAGCTAATTACTTAGAATAGTTAATTACTTTGGTTTGTAATAATTAGTTAAGTAGTTTAGTTATTTATTCATTTCGTTTTGTAATAGTTAATTAATTTTCTTAGCTTTAATTAGTTATCTAGTTAGTTTATTCGGACCCTCCTCTGTGAGGGCGCAATATTGTAATAATGTATATGTCTTCCAACATCACGTCTTTCTCCACTTTATTTACTAGCTTATGATGGTTAGATTAGAGCATCATGTTTTGTTTAGCATTCTCCATGTTTGCATCCACTTGTATTGCATGCACCAAGACTCGGTTCATCATTTTAGCTGCATTTTTAGTTTAATACTTCTTTGAGTACATGCTTAGATCGCATGCTATCAAATTGATTCATATGCCCTATTAGTAGCTGAGCCTAGCAATTGCATATCGCATGCGTTGCATTAATCATATTGTATAGTTAGGATCATGCATTTTTCTAACTCATTTCTCTTTTGGCTTGGAGTACTAGGTGAGCCTGTACTTGCTTTAGCATATCGCATGTTGATGTTTCCATGTTTAGCATGCTTGCTATGAGGCTAAATGCTTAAATGATAAATTGCTTGAATGCCTGTGGATGAAGGCCAGTTGCTTGAATTGGAATAATATGAGTAATGTTTATATGCGATCATTTTTTCAAGTGGTACATATTTCGAAACAATTTTTAAAACAAACATGAATCAAAATGTTCCAATTCTCGCAAGTTGGTCTGTACTTATGTGTGTGCGCATCACATGGCAAGTTAGCCTAATAAAATCGGAACAAGAGCATATAATGTACATAAGATTCATATCATGATTAGTAGAGGCCGATCATTGATCGGGCAAGCAGAGGTGCTCAATTCATGACCTTCCCCTCTCGTACCTAAGTTCCCAAGCCGAGACAATCTTGGTGATGACGAACACGTGGCCTTTGGCACGAGTCATGGGTTTCCTAAATTTTCTAGAAATAAAACATTTAGGTGGTGACTCTGTATCAGGCAAAGCAGTCCATTTTTGGCAATTTAATTCAAAATCGATTTTTCAAAAGATTTGCCGGATTGAGACTCTTTGGTGTTTATCTATTTCACATTGCACTTATGGAGTCAGATTCAGAACCGTGGGAGTCGGATACTGTGGGCTTATCTGTCTTCTGAAAGGGGGCGCAAAAAAGTTGAGCTACAGACGCACCTATGTTAGGTCCTAAATTAGTCCAGGAAATTATGGAGAAAGTTGTGTTTATTCGTAAAAGGTTGGTTTCGGATCAGAGTTGTCAGAAGAGCTATGTCAACGTAGAAGGAGGCCTTTGTCTTTTGAGGTGAGAAATTATGTGTTTCTTAAAATATCGCCGAGACAGGGTTTGATGAGATTTGGGAAGGGCGAGAAGTTCTCTTCTAGATATATTGGACCTTTTGAGATTCTAGAGCAAATTGGGGAGGTAGTTTATCGTTTGGCCTTACCAGCCCAACTCTTTCGAGGTTCATGGGGTATTTCATATCTGTATGCTCCAAAAGTATAAGCATGATCCTTAACACGTGTTGGATTGGACCGAGTTAGAGATAGATGATGATGCCTCATATGAAGAGAGAGCAGTTCAAGTGTTAGATACTCGGGATCAAGTTTTGCGGGGTAAGACTATCCCATTGGTTAAGGTGTTGTGGTGACACCATAGAGTTAAGGAGGCAACTTGGAAGTGTGAGGCTGAAGTTCGTGAGAAGTAACTAGACCTGTTTATTGATATTTGAGCTTTTGTATTGAAATTTCATTGAGTTGTAACACGTATAAACATTGTAAGTGTTTTGGAGATTTGAATTGTAATATTTTGTTATGGATGACATCGTCTTATCATTATTATTATTAGGGATTATCAATGGGATTAGATCACGGTGATTAGTGCTTTGATTTAAATTTCGGGGACGAAATTCCTTAAAAATGGGAGATCATAACAGTTCCAATTTAGACCCAACCCTTTTCATGCTCTTAGATCTAGAATTTCGTACCTTTATTTGTTGTTTATACCCTTATCATCTTGCCATTCGTTAGGTTTGGTTGTTTAGAGCTGTTGGTTGTGTTCAAAATAGGTTAGGAAATAGTTTTTCAAAAGAGTTGCTATCCATTTCATTTCTTGTTTGCTCGAGCAGTGCTTTGGTCACTTGAGCAGTCTTTGAGATCTCCCAGCATTTTTGTAGTTCTATAAAACTGCTAGAAGTAGGGTGATCTTCGCTCGAGTGGTCTTTTCTTTGCTCGAGCAATCTCTTATAGGTTTGAACTTCAGGAAGGGGGTTATTGTGCGCTCGAGCCATGCTTTGGTCGCTTGAGCAGTGTTACTTTCTTGTGTTTGACGCTCGAACTGTGGTTTGTTGCTTGAGCAATTTGTGCGTTTATCAGATCGGGGAAAAAAACGTTTTAGTCATTTTTTCATTTGTTTCTCTCTCTAAAACATTTTTAAACCTAATTTCTACACACACACACTCTCTCTCTCTCTCTCTCTCTGTAGTTCTTGCCTAAACCCTCAAATACACCAAAATCCATTGATTTCTCCACCATAAGCCCTTGGTAAAAATGTGGAGCTCGTTGAAAGCTTTGTTTTAATTAGAGAAGATTTTATTTTCAACTCTGTCAAACTTCTACTCTTGCTCTCTTCCTCTTTGACTTTTAAGGTATGGATTTCTTCAACCTTTAGTATGATTCTTAGCTTGGCTATTTGTCCTTTAAAAAGGTTTAGTGATTTTGGAATTTTGGGTTTAAATCTATGGTTTGATTTTACAATGTAAAAGAGGGGTTTTTCAAATGGGTTCTTGAGAAAAGTTGTGGGCGTGTGAATATGGTTGGGTGGTGTTGAAATGTTGGAAATTCTTTCCTTAATTGTGATTTTGAAAGTAAATGATGTTTTATTGGAAAATCATTGATGTTTGATTTATGAAAGAAAAAGGAAAAGATGTTGGCTTTTAAAAAGAGAAGATGAATGTATCTGTTGATGATGAGAGTGGAGTTGGATATGTATTATTGCTCCCATTTTGAAATTTGTGAGAATATATCTGTTGTTGTAAATTATCTATTGAGTAGAGATACTTGTTTTGCGCTATCAGTGGAGGATAACTTTAATTGTTGTAGAAATTGCATGAAGATTAGGTTAATTGAATGTAACGCCCCGAAATAATAACAACAACTCACATCATAATATTTTGTAGAATGAATTAGTAGCATTATATTTAACATTGATACTCATTGATCGTATAAAAGATGACATATGCGTGTATACATTCATAAATCTTAGATCCTGAATCTATAGCATATGACATGTGTACATGAATTGAAATAAAAGGAGATACAACTAAATTTATGCCCTAATGGCTACATCTTTCTAAGTCAATACTTGGGTATATCAATACAGTTAAAGTCCATCGCTTGTACAAAAATATTCACATCAAAAGAAAAAAAAAAGAAGCTCTTGGCTCCAAGTCCTCCCAAACTATGTCCTTGGTGGAGGCCTATCATCAGCACTTAAAAGTTGTTTTCCATATAGGGTGAGCTAAAACCCAGTAGAGATATTTTAACACAATGTATGAATCTTAACAAAGTCATGAGGTGAATGCATATGTATGCCATTTGTTAAACGTTTTACATTTTCATCACAAAACAATGCAATGCCAGAATTATATATCACTTCATGTAAAATATCTTTTTATGTCAAAAAATAGGGCAGTGGATACAGAACACTAGGAATCTCTAAGTACGTGTCTGCCAGTAGGTCCATAATAACTACCAAATCCATTTTACCGATATTAACCGGAAGGATTGGCACCTAACTGCGTAGGTTTCTGGACTTTCACAAAGGACACACAAGCCAACATAATAAACCATAACCACACTCCCTAACCAGATTCCCCAAAATATACACTCAATTTTTTCAAAACAATATATTTTCAATGTTTAAGTATGAAACAATGCTCAATGCAAGATGTATAAATAATTAGTTTCAATTAATCTAATCCTCATGCAATTTCTACAACAAATCAAGTTATCCTCCACCGATACCCCAAACAGATATCTTTACTCAACCGATAATTTTTCAACAATAGATATATTCTCATAAATTTCAAAATGGGAGCGATAATACATATCCAACTCCACTCTCATCATCAGCAGATACATTCCTCTTATCTTTTCAAAACCCAATATCTTTTCCCTTTTCTTCCATAAATCAAATCTCAATGATTGTCAAACAAAACCTCCATACTTTCAAAATCACATTTAAGTAAGGAAATTCCAAAAATTCAACACAACTCAACATTTTATACACTTCCACAACCTTTCTTAAGAATGTATTTTAAAAACTCCTCTTTTACAATTCAAAATCAAACCCTAGGTTTAATCCAAAATCCCTAAATCACTAAACATTTTCAAAGAGCAAATCATTAGACTATGAATCATACCAAAGTTTGAAGAAATCCTTACCTCAAGAGTAGAAGAGGAAGAGAGCAAGGGTAACACTTTGATAGAGCCAAAAACAAGATCCACTTCGATTTGAATTAAGCTTTTGACGAGCTCTGCCTTTTTCTCAAAAGAGCTATGGTGGAGAAATCAATAGGTGTATTTGAGGTTTTAAGCAAGAACTAGAGAGAGAGCGAATAAATTAAGGTTGGAAATGTTTTAGAGAGAGAGAGAGAGAAAGAAATGAAAAAGTGATTAAAATTTCCTTTTCCCAATTTGATATACACACAGACCACTCAAGTGACCAAAACACAGCTTGAGCATTAGACATAACAAGTGACACCGTTCGAGCGCACAATGACCCTCTCTCAGTAGTTTTGCAGACTGCAGAAGATCGCTCGAGTGCAGAAAAGGCCACTCGAGCGAAGATCACCCTACTCCCAGAAGTTTTGCAAACTTGCAAAAGTATTGGGAGATCTCAAAGACTGCTCGAGCTACCAAAACACCGCTCGAGCGAACAAGAAGAAAACTGGACAACGACTCTTTTGAAAAACTAACTCCCAACCTATTTCAAACACAACCAACACTCAACCCAACTACCAACAATATGAAAAAGGGCATGAACAACAATTAAAGACACGGAATCCCGGATCTAAGAGAACTAAATGGGTCAGGTCTAAATCGGAACCGTTACAAACTTATCCCTTAAAACGTTCATGCCCAAAATTTAAATCAAACCAATAACCACCGAATTTGCATCAAACTATTGACCATCCACACGAGTAATAGTGATATAACAATGTATTTCAACACAAAATATTATAATTCAACTTTCCAAAATATTTACATTATTTACATTTTAGAACATGAACAAAATTTTCAATACAAGTCTCAAACATCAACAAATAGGTCTGGATACTTCTCACAAACTTCCGCCTCATGCTCCTAAGTCGCCTCCTCAACCCCATGGTGTCACCATAACACCTTAACCAATGGAATAGTCTTGCCCCTCAAGACTTGGTCTCGAGTATCTAACACCTGAACTAGTCTCTGTTCATACAAGGCATCCTCATCTATCTCTAACTCAGTCCAATCCAACACGTGTGAGGATTTGGTTCGCACTTCTAGAGCATACAGATATAAAACACATCATGAACTCCAGAAAGTTAGGACAGCAAGGCCAAACAATAAGTTATCTCTCAAATTCTCTCTAAAATCTCAAAAGGCCCAATAAATCTAGGATACAACTTCCCGATCTTTCCAAATCTCATCAAACCCCACCTCAGTGATATTTTTAGAAACACATAATCTCCTATCTCAAAAGATAAAAGCATCATCCTCCAGTAGGCATAGCTCTTTTGGTGACTTTGAGCTGGAACCAACCTCTTACGAGTAAGTGCAATCTTCTCCATTATTTCCCTGACTAACTCTGGACCTAACACATGTGCATCACCCACCTCAGCCTAACACACAGAAGACCTACACGGTCGGCCATACAAGGCCTCAAAAGGAGCCATACCAATACTCGCTTAAAAATAGTTATTGTAGGCAAATTCCACCGAAGGTAAATGTCTCTCCCATGATCCCTTAAAGTTGAGAATGCAAGCCCGAAGCATATCCTCTAAAATCTAAATGGTATGCTCGGATTGATGATCAATCTGAGGGTGATATGAGGTGCTAAACATCAACCTAGTGCCTAAGGCATTTTGTAGGCTCTACCACAACCTAACCGTGAAGTCACAGGAACCCCATGAAGTCAAACTATGTCCCTAACATAAAGGACGACAAGATAATCTACCAAATCACTTGTGCGTATAGGTACAAAATATGTTGATTTAGTTAACCGGTCGACTATCACGTATATGACATCATTACCGCATTGAGTTGTCAAAAGACCCACAACAAAATCCATCGTGACATACTCCCACTTCTACTCGGCTATAAGCAAAGGTTATAACAAACCTGCTGGTCGTTGATGCTTGGCCTTCACTTGTTGACAAGTAAGGCACCTCGAAACAAACAAGGCTATGTCTCTCTTTATCCCCCTCCACCAAAACTAATGACTAAGGTCGTGGTACATCTTTGTGCCTCCTGGGTGTACCGCAAGGCGTGAATGATGGAACTCTCGAAGTACCTCCTCCCTACAAGAGTCTGGCACAAAAAAACAATCTAGATACCTCACACTCGAGTTATAATACACATTCAAGCCCTTTCCTAACTTTCCACTATATATCTTCCCTCGGATAGCCTCTACTTCGTGATCATACTGTTGTGCCCCTATAACTCAGCTAAGTAGAGTAGGTTGTGTAACTGTGGTAAATAACGTGGCCAACTCAAAGGATTAGCCTAGGTGCAAGTCAAACTCGCCAATAACGTCAAACATCTCTCATTCCTGGATGGCAATACTAGCTACACTGCTTACGAATTTCCAAGTCAAAGTGTCGGCCACTACGTTGGCCTTACCCGGATGATAGTGTAACTCGAAATCATAATCCTCCGTAAACTCCATCCACCTTTTCTGTCTGAAATTCAAATCTTTCTATGAAAACAAATATTTCAAACTCATATGATTGGAAAAAGCTTCAAATCTCTCCCCGTATAGGTAATGCCTCCAGATTTTTAAGGCAAAAATCACCTCCGCTAACTCTAGATCATGAGTGGGATAATTTCACTCTTATGTTTTCAACTATCGTCAATCGTATGCTATGACCTTCCCCCTCTTGCATCAATACAAAACCTAAACCTTTCTGAGAAGCATCATAATAAATCGAATATCCCAAGCCCCTCTCCGAAATTATCAAGACTGGAGTAGTGGTGAGTCTAACCTTAAGTTCTTGGAATGACTTTTTGCAAGTCTCACTCCACACAAATTTAATACCCTTCCTCGTCAATCTAGTCAAAGGTGAGGTCAATCTAGAGAGATCTTTCACAAAACGTCAGTAATACTTGGCTAAGACCAAGAGACTCTAGATCTCAAAAGCATTCTTATGTTGTTCCGAATCTTGCACTGCATCTATCCTAGATGAATCTACAACCACCCCTTTCCCGGATATCACATGGCCTAATAACTTAACTTTTTTTAGCCAAACTCACACTTCCCGAACTTAGCATATAAATGGTGTGCTCTGAGCAACTTAAGTATTACCCGCAAGTGTTCCTCGTTCTAACGCTTTGAAATAATAACAACAACCCGCATCAATATTATGTAGAATTGATCACCAACATTATATTTAACATTTCCATTTATACTCCTTGATCATTGTGGAGAAGTGGTTTGGAAATACTCTTCAGATCTTGGGAGACGCTAGTGATCCTCAACTAGTCACCTGAAAAGATACAAACACTCCGGTTAGGGGTGCCAGAATTAGCACTCCGACGGACAAGTCAGTTCAGACGCTCGGGATAGCTTTTTTTCTAAGTTAAGTGAAGGGATTCTTACATACCTTTCTCAATCCATTGTTCCTGTATTTATACATGTTCCTTTTGATCCTCGAGGCCAGAGCCTACTTTTTAATCATTGTCCTTTCTCTTATCCGGCTCTAAGGATCTACACTTATTCGGCACATATATTATATTCGGCTTCCCATTCCCGCAGGATACAGCCAATTAATATCAGTCTTCTAAGGTACGCACCTTCTGATTCTGCCATTATTCGGCTCCCACAATTGCCCCCCGAACTCCCCATTGACGGTAGTTAATCGGCGTGTTTGGTCTTGAATTGGAAAAGGCAAAACAGGTCAGGCGACTTCGCGTACCCCAATACAGATATCAGAACGCGCACACATTTTCGGTCATCATTACACTTTCCCGCCTCATTTGTGCGTCTCGCATTTGTTGCGATTTGAAATTTCAGTCCTTTCGAGTGCACATTTTGTCGAGTATTCGAGACTCTTGGACCGCCAGCGGGTTTCCCTTCTCTGACTCGCATTTTCTACAATTCTTCTCCGTCTATCCTTGCCTTGTTTACTCATTGTAAGTCTTCTTTTCTCTTCTTTGCAATCCTATTTTCTGTTTGTCATTTTGATTTCAGCGGAACCTTGAATCCCCGCGAAAATGGCTAAACACTTGAAAGACTTCCTCTCTGAGGGTCGTATTTCCGGATTCTGGCGACACTTTTCCATTCCCGACGATGTTCACTTATCTCTTGTAACGGACGGTACTCTTGATATGGAGAGGGAGGATCAAAATACGATCGTCTTCCCTCTCTTATCCATAGCGGAGGGCGGAGTCTGTTTTCCCCTACATCCATTGCTTAGGGTCGTCCTTCGCTATTGAAGTCTGATTCCTTCTCAACCCAACCTAAATTTCTTTCGAATCATCATCAGGGTGATAGAGTTGAACCGACGCCTTAGGATCAACCTTGGCATTCTGACGATTCGGCACTGCTACACTTTGGCCAAATCTTCCGATCAGCTGGGGCGATACTTTCTCAAGGCTAAGGACACTGACCATCACTTGATAACCATGCTTGCTAGTTCTGGTAAGAGAGTTGACGACGTAATGGTCAATGTCCGAGGTAATTGGGAGTTCAGTGAAGGCGAAGACCGTCTAGACCCTATTTCCAGACGGAAGGGTGATCCAGGTTGCCATGTAACGCCTCGTGTTTGTTGATCTGCCTTTTATCTGATTTTTTTTCTTTAATCACCCCTTGTTCTTTGCAGGTAACAGATTGAAGAAGATTCTTCCCTCAACTGACGACGCAGCCCTTGAGGAAATTAAGTTTGCACTTAGATACTTCGGCCGTCCAAACATACAAAAGCAAGGGAGAGCTGCTCACATACTCCTTCGATACGAACCTACTTATACTACATTTTTGGCCGCGGACGACATTCCAATTCCATCCGGCGATCAATACCTTTTGGCTATTCTCTTTCCCAATTTCAAGAGCCTTAGGCAAATTGGCCTCGAAGATTCGGGTTCGGGGGAAGACGCAGAGCTGGTGGTAGAGGTAATTGCCGAACCAACCAGAGAGGTCGTTGAGGAGGCCGAAGAGGTCGATGAGGCGATACGCTCAGCGTTCGAGGCTGCCGAACTTAGCCAGCCTTCACCGTCCACTTCGGGTCGGACAGAGTTTTCTTCTGGAGATATTTTTGTGAATTTGGGAGACCTACCCGGTGATTTTTCCGAAGGTATGGCTGGGGAAAGCCATACGCAGATGGCGCAAAAGAAAAATGCCGAGCAAATGGCTGCTCGAAAGAAGGCCGAGGCCACCCATTCTGAGCCCACCTTGATTAAAACTTTCGTACCCGTTATTGAAGAGACGGCTCAGGTTGCTGCGGCCGAAACGGGAAAGAGATTGAACAATAGGTCATTGACAAACGGCTGATTCCGGAGGAGTGGGGCAAAAAACGTAGTGCCGAGGGAGAGGCTTGGTCGGAGATTAGCCCTGCTTCCAAACGGCCTCGTTTAGAAGAGTCGGACGTGGTTGCTCCTTTTATTGTTTGGCCAAAGATCAAAGACACACCGATCTCTTCTGACGCTTCAGCCATTGAGGATCTAGCCGTGGCGTTGAGCTTGGTGGCTTCAATTTCCTTGCCGGCTGACAACACAGCCTTTCACGCCGTAGCAGATGTTATGGCTGTAGCCCTATCTACGCAGTCGGCGCTCCGGGTAAGTGACCATCTCAAATTCTCTTGAATTTGTTTTCATTAAGGTATATGATCATCCCAACTTGTTTTGCAGATGGTTGGCATGATTGCGGACCTAGGCCGCCGCCTGCATGATGCCCTTTGCAGGATTGATCGTTTGTAAACGAAGGCGGACGGTCAAAAGAGTAGGGCTGAGTTTGAAATGATGAGAGCCGCAATGGAGAGTGCGTGAGCTGAAGCAGAGGAGGAGAGGGCTCGCTCAGCTGAACAGCTCCACTCTGGCGCTGAGAGTAGGGAAAATGCGAGCGATGAGTCACTCAAGTTAGCCAATGAGGCGCTTGCCAAGGCGGAGGTTCAGTTAGAGGAGCTCAAGGCGGCCAAGGAAAAATCCGATTCTGAGGCTTGTGCGGCATTTAAGGCAGGAAAAAGCGCCGCCTACATGGAATATGTAGATGAAGTCCCCAAATTCAAGAATCGGGGGTTCAAACATGGGTGGCTCAAAGCCCTTGCTGCCGCTGAAGTTACATTGGCCTTGCCAATTCCCTACGAGCAAGTGGACGTTGAGCCACTTGAATCTGACCCCGAGGATGATCTAGGAGACATTTCAATTTTATTAGGTATTTTTAATTCCGATGTAAGTTTTTGTTCGGTAGACTTTTGTTGGTTCAGGGTAGTTTTCATGTATAAATTGGTTACTATTTGCACTCAATTTATTAATGAAAATTTCCTTGTTATTTCACCACCACTTGTACACAGTTTGTGAAGTTATGTTAATGAAGAATGTTTTGCCTTTAACTACTTTGGATAAAATCATTGCTGTGTTTGAGCTTTCAGAGATTGAATATCTTATGACAATATTGATTTATCACTCATACGCCGAGTATTGTGGGCATTCAAGCCGAATAGGTTGGTGAAATTGCCCTGGCCACAAGTGGTTCATGATTGTTCGGATGCCGGATGAGATGACCTTAAGAATTTTGAAAAATCGATTCGTGAGCCGTCTAGGGCACTTGAGCTGAATAGATTGATGAATCTTAAGTATTTTGAATAATCGATTCATGAGCCGACTGGGGTACTTGAGCCGAATAGATTGATGAATCTACCCTTGCCCCAGGCGGTGCATGATCATTCGAGAGCCGGATAAGACGACCTTAAGAATTTTGAAGTTGATTCATGAGCCGGCTGGGGTACTTTAGCCGAATAGATTAATGAATCTGCCCTTGCCCCAAGTGGTGCATGATTATTCGGGAGCCGGATGAGACGACCTTAAGAATTTTGAAGTCGATTCATGAGCCGACTGGGGTACTTGAGCCGAATAGATTGATGAATATGCCCTTGCCCCAAGCGGTGCATGATCATTCGGGAGCCGGATGAGACGACCTTAAGAATTTTGAAGTCGATTCATGAGCCGTCTGGGCCACTTGAGCCGAATAGATTGATGAATCTACCCTTGCCCCAGGCGGTGCATGATCATTCGGGAGCCGGATAAGACGACCTTAAGAATTTTGAAGTCGATTCATGAGCCGTCTGGGGCACTTGAGCCCAATAGATTGATGAATCTTCCCTTGCCCCAGGCGGTGCATGATCATTCGGGCGCCGGACGATTGAGGTTTTCTCAATTAATGAGATTGCCTCGAGGGCGCTGCCTCTGTAAAGGATAAATGAACAAAGGTACAACCTTTATGAGCTTAGTAAACAGCTGACTCCAGCTCTTGGAGGAAGATTTATCGTGTGAATGTCGAATAAACTCTTGTTTAACAACAGAGGGGAAGCGAGGACGCTGGCTGAGCTGGGCAGAGACATGAATCGAGGTGGTGAACCTTCACACACAAGAAGTAGGAGTTCTAGGGATCAAGAGAGGCATCAGTCTCCTCGACGTCGAAGCAGGTCACCCAGGCGGGACAAGCAGTCGCAGGACAGATCTCTGCAACTCCGAGTCGAGAGGGGATCTGACGCGAATCCATGCCCATTAAGCTTTGCAGTATTTGTAGGGAATAGACCCATGATAGAGGCGGACTCGATCGTTCGAGACCCAAATCTAGCGGTCGAGTTTGCTAGACAAATTTTTCCTCCTGAGGTTCAGCAGTCAATGGTAGGTCGCTCGGACTGTGACGTATTTCGCGAAGGCATTCACGGGGCGGTAAAGGGGCTTTACACTGCCTATGAAATTGGCATGCGGCTGTGTGCTGCCCCTCAAGAATTGGAGAAGAAAAAGGAACGTATTCGAAGTTTGGCGGCTCACGCGAAGGCGGTTGAGCGTGAGTTAAGGAAGACCAGGGCGGCTTAGGCACAACTTGTCGGGCAAGGAAACCCAATTGTGGAGGAAAGGGTTACCAGTCGGCTCATCAGTACCGCGCTCGCCAATCGTGAGACGGCGAGTATGTTTGCAATGGAGTCTGCGAAGGGGAGGGCCTACGAAAAAGGTTTTCATGAAGGCCGAAAAGTTGGAATCGAAAAAACCAAGGAGAAGCTTGCCGAAGAGGTTTGCCTATGTGAGAATCGTGGATTTAGGCACAGGTAGATCAGGGCATCGCAAGCCACGGAAGCTCTTCAAGCATCGGGCATTGATTCGGCATCGCCACTCTACCACAGTAAACATTTTCCATTTTTCGCTTTTCAAGTCGAGAAAAGTGAGGATGAGGGTGACGTCGTATAAGAATACGCATTGTAAGGTTGAATCACAATAAAAACTATGTAATTTATTGTTGGATTGAATAGAAACGTTCTATTGTAAATATTTCGTCGTAGTTCGTATTCGGTATATACGTGTTTCGTTTTATTACATGGATGTTTGAATGAATGTACAAACATTGATCGTATAGTGATACGCCGATCTATAGGCGGGGTCGGCCCAATCGTGATGGTCGTTTATTCTTGAATGTGGCCACTGTAATTTCAAGAGGCCAAAAGCCAGTACGTGGAGTGGCTGTGGCAAATTCCGGTCAGCGCGGGGTCTAAATGCTTGGGCAGTTGGATTGATAATGCTTCCCTTGTCCCAGTCAGTGTATGTGTTCCAAAAAGCCATTCGGGTACCTAGGCCGTGGTGAATGTCAACCGACGTTCGTCTCTTGGGGTTTTGGCGTTAATGAAATTGCCTCGGGGTCACTGCCAGCATTTAAAAATAAATGGAATGGACTCTTCGTGCCAGTGACCTCATTAATATAACGCCATTTGTTGCATGGGGTTACATAATATTGTGGATGTAAAACAGAGTTTCTTTAATCAGCCAAACTCAAACTTTGGCCGAGCTTGATGCCGCAATAGATCGCAGCGGAGAATTCTTCGGTGTGGGAGGTAGGTCGTTAAAAAAGAAACGGGAGGCGCGTCAGCCTCCAAGTCGTTGCAGCAGATCGCCTCGAAAGGAGACACGACGACCGTTGCCCTTAACCTTCCTTGTCTTGGATCTTGGCCTTGACAATGTCGATGGTGTCAGAGGGAGGTCCAAAGATACGCTAATTCGGGCACGGTTGGATCAAGGCATTTTGAGACGCAGAGGCCTTCCAAACGACATGCATTGATTCGGGGCCTCCGCTATATCAACGTGGTTAATTCCCCTTTTCACCTTAGAAGTTAAAGATAGATATTGTAATGTTCGAACGCGGATTGCGTCTGTGTAACAACTGTTTGATCAAATAAAAAGCTTTATTTCAAACATTTGCGTCTTACTTTGGATTTTTTATATGCTTAGCTAAGCACCTTATTTCGAATGTTGGCATGTTTTGTTTTGTTTTGTTCGTGCCGAAGGGTGCTCTAAATTCGGAGGTACGATCTGCCCTAGGGTGTTACGCGTCAGAGGCGCTGCAAATTAGGAGTCTTAATCGGCCCAAAGACATCTTGCGCTGATGGGGCTCCGTAACCGGCACTCCGAATCCGGAGACTTTAATCGGCCCTAAGGTGT
The DNA here is from genome assembly GCF_055761805.1 of Camellia sinensis. Classification (NCBI taxonomy): domain Eukaryota; kingdom Viridiplantae; phylum Streptophyta; class Magnoliopsida; order Ericales; family Theaceae; genus Camellia; species Camellia sinensis. Next base: position 92,334,209 of record NC_138968.1, on the reverse strand, counting down.
CATGCACCAAAGGGGGGGGCTCCGAATCCGGAGACTTAATCGGCCCTAAGGTGTCATGCACCAAAGGGAGCTCCGAATCTGGAGACATAGTTTGGCCAATCGTGATATCCACGAAGGGCGCTTCGAATCCGGAGTCTTAGTCGGCCCTAAGGTGTCATGCACCAAAGGAGGGGCTCCGAATCCGGAGACTTAATCGGCCCTAAGGTGTCATGCACCAAAGGGGGCTCCAAATCTAGAGACTTTAATCGGCCCTAAGGTGTCATGCACCAAAGGGGGCTCCGAATCTGGAGACTTTAATCGGCCCTAAGGTGTCATGCACCAAAGGGGGCTTCGAATCTGGAGATTTTAATCGGCCCTATGGTGTCATGCACCAAAGGGGGCTCCGAATCCGGAGACTTAGTTTGGCCAATCGTGACATCCACGAAGGGCGCTCCAAATCCGGAGTCTTAATCGGCCCTAAGGTGTCATGCACCAAAGGGGACTCCGAATCCGGAGACTTTAATCGGCCCTAAGGTGTCATGCACCAAAGGGGGCTCCGAATCCAGAGACTTAGTTTGGCCAATCGTGATATCCACGAAGGGCGCTCCAAATCCGGAGTCTTAGTTGGCCCTAAGGTGTCATGCACCAAAAGGGGGGCTCCGAATCCGAAGACTTAGTTTGGCCAATCGTGACATCCACGAAGAGCGCTCTGAATCTGGAGTCTTAGTCGGCCCTAAGGTGCCATGCACCCAAGGGTGGCTCCGAATCCAGAGACTTTAATCGGCCCTAAGGTGTCATGCAGCAAAGGGCACTCCGAATCCAGAGACTTAGTTTGGCCAATCGTGATATCCACGAAAGGCGCTCTGAATCCGGAGTCTTAGTCGGCCCTAAGGTGTCATGCACCAAAGGGGGCTCCGAATCCGGAGACTTCAATCGGCCCTAAGGTGTCATGCACCAAAGGGTGCTCTGAATCCGGAGACTTTAATCGGCCCTAAGGTGTCATGCACCAAAGGGGGCTCCGAATCCGAAGACTTTAATCGGCCCTAAGGTGTCATACACGAAAGGGGGCTCCGAATCCGGAGACTTAGTTTGGCCAATCGTGATATCCACGAAGGGCGCTCCGAATCCGGAGTCTTAGTCGGCCCTAAGGTGTCATGCACCAAAGGGGGCTCTGAATCCGGAGACTCTAATTAGCCCTAAGGTGTCATGCACCAAAGGGGGCTTCGAATCCGGACACTTTAATCGGCCCAAAGGTGTCATGCACCAAAGAGGGCTTCGAATCCGGAGACTTTAATCGGCCCTAAGGTGTCATGCACCAAAGGGGGCTCCGAATCCAGAGACTTTAATCGGCCCTAAGGTGTCATGCACCAAAGGGGGCTTTGAGAAATGAATTGAGCGACGAAGAAAAATGGTTTGCATTGTAGAAGTGATATATATATATATATATATATATATATATATACGAGTATCAAAGCCCACAGGTCGGGTCAGTAATAGGGTTTTCATAAATCTCTGCTTGTGCCAATTGTGGAGAGCCACGGATTTCTTCAATGCCATGGGTTGTCGGGAAGCGCACAAGCTGATGATAAGTGCTTGGAACGGCCTTCATAATATGTAACTAGGTTCGCCCCATGATGGCATTATACAGCGAAGGGAGCTTTACGACTAGGAATTCTACTTCGACTGTTTTGGAGCCCGCTCGAACAGGTAGTATGATCTTCCCTAACGAGTACTCAGGATTCGTATTAAAGCCGAACAATGGGTGAGGCGCCGGAGACAGATCTGACTCGTTGAAGCCTAGTTTGATGAAAGTTTTGTAATACATAACCTCTGAAGTACTCCTTGGATCTATGAGAATGCGTTCAATGGTGAACCGATTTACGCGTAATTTGATGACCAACGGATCGATGTGGGAGGCTGTTGTGCCGCTAAGATCGGAGTCATTGAAAGTAATTGTCGGAGCTTCTCTGGGCCATTCAGTCGGAATACGTTGCTTTTGGGGGATTGGATGCGATTGAATTGTGTGCACGGTCGGGGATGCAGGCAGGCTGTAGATTATGTGGATCACGCCAAGTGGAGGTGAGTCCTGCCTCAAGGCTAATGCCTTGATTGGCTTTCCCTTTCTCACGTACTGTTGCAGTCGGCCGTCTTGCACTAGTTCTTCCCGGTGATCCTTTAATGCGTAACAGCTCTCGGTTTCGTGGCCGTGATCTTTGTGATACTCGCATCGCTTATCCCTTTTTCGCGTGTCGGGTGGCCCCACCATCTTTGACGGCCATTTGAAGAATGGAAAGTGTTAGACTTTGGTCATTATTGGAGTGACTGGTTCTGACAACTCTATGTACTTCTTGTTGGCACGCCTCGAGCGCCTACTGTCGACTTGCAGTTATTCATTCGTTCGGTGGGAGCATTGATCGCTCGATCGGAGAGAGTCCCGCCTTTTATCTCGTTTAGCGCATTGTCGTGGCTCAGGGCTCGGAGGTGGCACAGAACTTATTGGTTGAGCAATTTCAAGGTAGGCCGTTTTGTTGGACATTTGTTCGAATTTTATTCTCAAGGCCTCATCTTCCACTTTGCAATACTCTTCAACTTTCTTCATCAATGCCCAGACTGTTTTGGGGGGTCTTCTGGTCAGGGAACTGCAAAGAGCACTGTCGGGATGTAGTCCCATTTTGAAGGTGGTGATGGCCATGGAATCGTTGCAAGCGTCGTCGGTGAGGTTGAAGCACTCCCAATAGCGCGCCGAATACGCTCTAAGTGTTTCTCCTGACTGGATCTGTATAGCCCAGAGAGAGTCGGCCTGTTTCGGCTGTACCTCATTGGCAATGAACCTGGCCCTGAAGGATTTCTGTAATTGATGGAAGCTTTTGATCGAAGCTGGCACCAGCTTGTAATACCACCTGACAGCTAATGGCCCCAGGCTACTGGGGAATATTCGGCACATGAGGGCTTCGTTGTCTGCATGCAATGTCATGGCCTGCTTGTAGTGACGGATATGATCAGTGGGGTCTGATTTTCTGTCGTAAAGAGTGAATGATGGAGCTTTGAACTTCTCGGGTAGGGTTGCCCTTACAATCCGTCAGACAAAAGGATCGTGCTGGTCCTCTTCGTCTGAACTGCTTCTTCTGCGCTTGTTCCTTGTATGTAGACTCTTTTCGGAGGAGCTGGAAGTTTTGGATCGTCCCTTCTTGTTGAGCTCCGTGGGTAATGAGTTGGAGTTTCTATCGCTATCCTTTAGTCGGGCTCGAGGTCGTTGTCCACCTGCCCTCGGAGGTCGTTCAGGATCTTGGCGCACGGCTTCTCTGAATTTTGCTACTTCCAGGGCCAAATCTTGACGGAGACATTCATTTTCAGTGATCATGCTCTCCAGCCTTTGTTCATTCTGCTTCGCTTGTTCCATGATCACTTGCATTGTCTCTTGCGCTGAAGTCGTTGGTGAGTCGAAGTTCAAGGCGTGTCTTGCAGCGATGGTTTCTTTTCCGAGCATATTTGCTGGAGTGAGGTCATCTCCCTGTGCGGTCTCGTCAGTGGCTATCGGAGGATCTTCAGTCACGCCTGCCATGGATGTATTTAAGTATTCCCACAAACGACGCCAATTGTGGAGAAGTGGTTTAGAAATACTCTTCAGATCCTGGAAGATGCTAGTGATCCTCAGCTAGTCAACTGAAAAGATACAAACACTCCGGTCGGGGGTGCCGGAATTAGCACTCCGATGGACAAGTCAGTTCAGACGCTTGGGATAGCTTCTTTTCTAAGTTAAGTGAAGTGATTCTTACATACCTTTCTCAATCCATTGTTCCTGTATTTATACCTGTTCCTTTTGATCCTTGGGGCCAGGGCCTACTTTTTAATCATTGTCCTTTCTCTTATCCGACTCTAAAGATCTACAATTATTCGGCACATATATTATATTCGGCTTCCCATTCCCGTAGGATACAACCGATTAATATCAGTCTTTTAAGGTACGCACCTTCTGATTCTGCCATTATTCGGTTCCCACAATCATACAAAAGATAACATATGTGTATATACATTCATAAATCATAAATCTTGATTCTATAGCATATGACATGTGTACATGAATTGAAATAAAAGGCGAATCAAGTAATTTTATCCTCTGATGGCTATATCTTTCCCAGTCAATACTTGGATACAAAAAAATGAGTTCAACTCAATACAGTTAAAGCTCATGGCTTGTACAAAAATAATTACACAATGAAACAAAAGAAGGTCCTAGCTCTAAGTCCTCCAAAGCAATGTCCTTAGTGGAGGCATATCATCAACACTTGAAAATTATTTTCCACATAGGGTGAGCTACAGCCCAGTGGAGATACTTTAAAATAATGTATGAATCTTAACAAAGTCATGAGGTGAATGCATATGCATGCCATTTTTCAAACGTTTTACATTTCCATCTCAAAACAATGCAATGCCAGAATTATATATGAATTCATTAAAATATATTTTTATATTAGAAAACCGGGTAGTGGGTACAAAACACTGGGAATCTCTAGGTGTCTGATTGCTAGTAGGCTATAAAAGTACTACCAAAGCCATTTTATTGGTACTAACTGGAAAGATTGGCACCTAACCACACAGGTTTCTGGACTTTCACCAAGGGCACACAGGCCAACATAATAACCACACCCACACCCCCTAACTAGATTCACCAAGATATTCATCCATTTTTCTCAAAACAATACATTTTCAATGCTTAATTATGAAACAATGCTCAATGCAAAATGTACGAGTAAATAGTTTCAATTCACCTAATCCTCATGAAATTTCTACAACAATCAAAGCTATCTTCCGCCAATAGCCTAAAATAGGTATTTCTACTCAACAAATAATTTCCCACAAAAGATATAACCTCATCAATTTCAAAATGGAAGCGATATTGCATATACAACTCCACCCTCATCATCAACAGATACATTCATTTTATCCTTTCAAAACCCAACATCTTTTTCCTTTACTTTCATAACCAAATATCAATGATTTTTTAACAAAACCTCACTTACTTTCAAAATCACATTTAAGTAAAGGAATTTCAACATTTGAACATATCTCAACCATAAACACATCCCAACAACCTTTCTCAAACACCCATTTGAAAACCCATCTTTTACATTTCAAAAATCAAACCCTAGGTTTAACCCAAAATCTCCAAATCACTAAATCCTTTCAATGAGCACATAACCAGGCTAAAAATCATACCAAAGGTTAAAGGAATCCCTACCTCAAGATTTGAAGAAGAAGAGAGTGAAGGTTGAAATTTCGCGAAACCGAAAACGATATCCTCTCCAATTAAAACGAATCTTTCTACGAGCTCTACCTTTTTCTACAAAGAACTAGAGTGGAGAAATCAATGGATTGGGAGTATTTGAGATTTTAAGGCAAGAACTAGAGAGAGAGTGTGAAGAAATTAGGATTTGGAATGTTTTAGAGAGAGAGAGAGGAAGTGAAAAAGTAATGAAATCTCCCTTTTCCCGATTTGATATACGCACAAACTACTCGAGCGACCAAAGCACCTCTCGAGCATCAGACACATTAAGTGAAACTGCTCGAGCGACCAAAACACCGCTCAAGTGTACAATGACCCTGTAGACTCGACTTTCTTCGCGTCCCCCCTTCCGGAGTGGCTCGAATTGGTCCTACAGTTCGAACTCCTGTCACGGTTCTGAATCTAATCTCACAAAGTGCAATGTGAGACTCATAAACACCAAAGAGTCCAATTCAGCAAATCATTTTGGAAAATCAGATTTTTAAATCAAACAATGCCAAACTGGACTGCTTTGCCAGATTACAGAGTCGCCGCCTAAAAATTTTATTTTGGGAAATTTAGGAAACCCTGACTCGTGCCAAAGGCCACGTGTCCATCATCACCAAAGTTGCCTCAGCTCGGGAACTTAGGTACGAGAGGGGAAGGTCCTGAAATGAGCACACCCACTCGCCCGATCAAAGATCGGCCTCTACTAAGCATGATATGTTGTTTTATAAACACATGTGTTCTTATTCCGGTTATTAGCTAACTTACTATGTGATGCGCACAACATACAAGTATAGACTAAAATCGTAAGAATTGGAACAAAACAACTCATGTTTGTTTTTTCAAAAATGGTTTGAAAGTGTCACCCACAAGTGGGCTAAAACGCGGACTTGCCATCAAACATGATGGGCTTGAAACATGATTTTGCCACTTCGCAAAGTGGGCTTAAAACTCACATTTGATGAATTGTTCCAATTCAAGTAACAAAGCCTTCGTCCACAGGCATTCGTGCAGTTAATCACATAAGCACATAGCCTCATGGCAAGCATGCTAAACATGGTAACACTCACACTCATGCAAGTATGCTAAAGCATAAAGACTTACAGTGTACTCCAAACCAAAACAAAAGCTAGTTAGAAATCATGCACGATCCTAAATATGCAAAATGCCTAATGCAACACATGCAATAATGCAATTAATAGGCTCGTATCTAAGATGGCATATGAATGCAACAATTTGATAGCATGCTTTGAAACACGTATTCAAATAGGTATTGAAATACAATGCAGTTTAAATGATACGCCGACCCTGGTGCATGCAAGACAAATGAATGATGCAAACATGCAAGCATAAGGTATGCTAATCAAAATATGCCCTAATCTAACCATCGAAAGCGGATAAATAAAAGGGAGAAAGACGTGGGGTTGGAAGACATTCACACACACACATACGCTTATTACAACATTGTGCCCTCTCGAAGGAGGGTCCGAATAAACAAGCTAACCTAATCTAAGCTAAGCTAATTAAATTATTACAAAACAACTAATTAACTATTCTAGCTAATTAATTATTACAACACAATTGAATAACTAGTTATGCTAAGCCAATTAAAATATTACCAAACAAATTGAACTAATTAATTACAACACATGTGTGGCCTCGCGGGCAAGGGAGACATGCATGCTCAGTTGGCTTCCTTCTGAAAATCCACCGCCTTGCCTTTAGATGCCTCTGTTTGCACTTTTTCCTGTTTTCTAAGTATCGAACCAATTTCCAAACTGCTTCTGCTCCAAAACAGGAAGACTTTTGCACCAAGAATGGACTGATGGCCGGTCGGCCACAAAAGGTGGCTGTCGGTCACAAACACTGGCCGGTCGGCTAGTCGGCTACTTCAAGTGGCCGGTCGGCCACCCCTTTTCCAAAATGCTATTTTTGCTGCAATATAGAACAACAAAGGCAAAGCAAGGAATTTTGCAGGAAATGTATGTACTGCCACTCTCCTCATCATTTCTCAAGCTCAAAAGAGTGTGGCGCTTGGCTTTCAAGCGACCAATTAAGCATCTCAATGCATGATGGCCAAAGGACCAAGCTTGCAGAAGCTAATGAATGCGCACATAAGACTCAAATGGCCACCACCCTATCATGCATGATCAAGGGTGACAACGACCAAGAAATGCGACACGTTTCATCACTTTGAGTATGAAACGTCCCTCATTCCTTGTGTGTCGATTAACGTCCGATCCAAACACATGCAATGCAACAAAATATGCTTATCTTAGTCATGTTTACTTGATTCAATTTTGTTTACACGTTTTAAAGCCATTCTTTAATCAATTTGTCCAAGGTGAGAGTTCTCTAATAAGAGAGGGGCCAACAAAAGGGGGGGTTTAAAACATGAGAGAGATCATGCCTTTGACTAGGAGGAACCCTCAAAAGAGGGTTAAAGCCATTTGAGCACAAACTCTAACTCATGCTTAAACACAATCTTAAGGCCAACAAACCCTCAAAGCAAAAGGAAAAGTGAAGAAATGAGAGAGGTGGCAGATATTCAGTGCTGAAATGGCATGCTAAAGACACCAAATTATGCAAGTAATGCATGCAAGTGATGTTCAAAAGCCATAAATACTCAACTAGTGAAGAGCACTACACTAGAGACATAAAATATCCAGCTCAAATGACCAAACCAGCTCTGGACAGAGCTTAAATATGCCAAAACAGAGGCTAAAATCTACTGAAATTGAAGCATAAAAAGCAAGAAAACCATGCCCACAAATTGGCTCGCAAGCAAGGCATAAAGCACAACTCTCAAAAGCAATGAAAGAGTGAAATATGTGAGAGTATGACAGAGGTATATACACTAAAATCACATGCTAAATGATGCTATGGCATGCAAACAACACAAGCAAAGCATGTTGGAGGCCTTGAAACACAAAGCAAGTGAGGCCAACTACACCATAGCTATACAAGGCAAAGCATATATGACCAAGACCACTCAAAACAGAGCTAAAGCATGACAAAGCATGAGCAAAAGCATGCTGATATGGAGCTAACACAAGCTCAAATGATAGGCTAACTCATTATACATATTAAGCTAGTAAGCATGATTACACTACAAGCGTAAGAAGCAAGCAACAAGTGACCCAACCAGCCAGAAACAGAGCTAAAGCAAGTCAAAAAAGTCACAAAAACATGCTAAGATCAAGCCATGAGATGGTAGAAAAACATGCTCACATGTTGGGCCATCAATACTTGCAAAGAAGACACAAGGAGGGGAGGCCACCCCCTCCTATTTGGGACCTCAAAACTAAGTTTTTGCCACTGAAAATCCCCTAGATTTCAGTGGTTAAAAGGCCAAAAAGAGGTTGTTTGAAAAGCTTTAAAAAATGGCACAACACTTAGCCAACAAGCCACAAAAGAGGGTGGACTACCCAAAACTCCAAAAAGGCCTTATGCCATCATTTTTAAACCTTAAAAACAGAGGTTTTTGTAGTTGAAAACCATGCCAAAAATAGTTTGCAAAGGTGGAAAAACAAGTGTGCAAAAATAAGCTTAAAAGAGGTAAGTGTTTACCTTTGAAGCACAGCAGCAACATAGCCAAAATTCTAAGCTTAAAACACCTTCCACCAGCCCAAAATATGTTCCAAGGGACCTCAGCCCAAAGATGTGCAACTTTGATGATGGATGCCTAGGCAAAAGAGAAGTGTATCTCTACTTCCATGCACACTTTCTTCTTGTACGTACAAAGGAGAAGTGTATCTACAGTTCCACTATTTCAAACAAGTGGTATCACATCATCTTGCATAGGGTGAGCATCCTGTCCTATGTTGAATGGTCACTAGAGCTCACTACATGTACTAGGCTGATTGGCCCAAATGGGTACCTCGGCAAAATTACCTAATATACATCTCACACTTAACACCGAGAAGTGAAAGGAGGATCAAGCAGTACAGCGATAATCCGGGTCCAAGGGTTTTGTTTCCAACATCACAGAGCCCATGACTAGTTAGCCTTTTGGCAAGATTTTGAGCAAGCCTCCGACAAATCGTACAGGAATAACAGATAGAAAACACAGTGACTTAGAGGAATGATGCAGATGCAAATGCAAAGAACATATATATCTATAAATAAAATTTCACATCATGAATTCGAGTCAAGGTCTCTAAATCCCCAGCAAAGTCTCCAAAAATTGTACCTTGCTTTTTATGCTCCTTTCGGATACGACTAGCCCTACAGTTTGGACTCCTGTGGCTCTGAATCTGATTTCACAAGTGCAATGTGAAATAGATAAACACAAAAGAGTCTAAATCTGGCAAATCTTTTAGAAAATTGATGTTTGAATCAAATGCCAAAAATGGACTGCTTTACCAGATTTTAGAGTCGCCACCTAAATATTTTTGGGAAATTTAAGAAACCCAAGACTCATGCCAAAGGCCACTTATCCGTCATCACCAAAGTGTCTCGACTTGGGAACTTAGGTACAAGAGGGGAAGGTCATGAATTGAGCACCCCACTAGCCCGATCAAAGATCGGCCTCTACTAATCGTGATGTGATTCTTATTTACAATATATGCTCTCGTTCCGATTATTGGGCTAACCTTAGTATGTGATGCACACACAAGTATAGACTAATTTGCAAAAATTGGAACATTTGATTTCAAGTTTTGTTTTGAATATGTGCTACTTGAGAAAGTGAACTCATATGTACTTCGATCAAACTATTCCAGTTTAAGCAATTAGCCTCCATCCACAGGCATTCAAACAATTTATCACTTAAGCAATTAGCCTCATGGTAATCATGCTTGACATGGCAACAATCACACTCATGTAATATGCTAAAGCAATAAAATGCTCACCTAGTACTCCGAGGTAAGCCAAAACAAGCAAAATAATTAGAAAACATGCATGCCCCTAATTAATGCAAGATGACGAATGCAACACATGCAACATGCAATTAATAGGCTCAACTACTAACATGATATGTGAATCAATTTGATAGCATGTAATTTAAACACGTATTCAATGAAGTAATAAACGATAATGCTCGTTAGAATGATGAACCGACCCTCAATTCATGCAAGACAAATGGATGCAAACATGAGAAATGCTAAAAGAAACATGATGCTCTAAGCTATCCCATCATAAGCAAGTAAATAAAAGGGAGAAAGACGTGGGGTTGGAAGGCATACATACATTATTACATATTGGCCCTTGCATAAGAGGGTTAGAATAAATGTCCTAGCTAACTTAAGCTAATTAACTAGCTATTACAAACCGAATGAAATAATTTAACTACACAAGCTAATTATTACAAATTGAATTTAAGCTAAGCAACTAATTAACTAAATAATTAATTATTACAAACGGGCCCTGAGAAGTGAAGAATGACTTATGCATACATGCAGATCTCTATTTGAAAATGCTCTTTGTTTGGGTCATCCTCTGCTCTGTTCTGCTAAAAAGGGACACTGTTGATCTGACATAAGTGGTTGGCCGACCAACAGAATATGGTTGACCGGCTGATTGGTGGCCGGTTGGCTACTGTTTTAAGGGTCTGCCTTGCTGCAACAAAAAAGAGACAGAGTGCAAACAGAGTGCTTTCAAGAAGTGTTTGCCCACTCTGCCTCTCCTTATCATGAAATTGTTGAAAAGAGGGATAGAATCAAGTCGCAAACCATCAATAAGTGCAGGGTTGTTGCATGATAATCTACGGCTTGATTGGACAAAAGCTCAATGAGAGAAAATAAATGATCAATAAAACCTCCTCCTTATCATGAGATTGATTAAGGAAAGTGGTCGGCATTGACTCTCAAACCATTACCATCACTACTAAGTATGAAATGGCTTAAGATTCAATGGGTTCAACTAACATCCGGTTGAACCCCAAACTACATTATTAACTTGTTCCATTTTAGCCCCAATTTTATTACACCATTTTAATTACCCTTCCATTCATTAGTCCACTAACTCCAATAATGAAGATTAAGTCCACTAATGGAAAGAAGTATCAAACAAAGGGATGTTTTGGACATGAGAGAGATATCATGCCTTTGGTAATGAACCCCCGAGAAGATTAAACCATTAAGCACAATAATCTCTATCTCAATCTTTAGACAACCAATCAGTTGAGACAACTCCTAAGGCAATGGAAAGCCAAGAAATGAGGAAAGTGCAAAGGTGATTAGAGGTGAACACAGGTGAGGAAAGTATGAAATAAATGCTATCAACTCAAATAGGTTGGTAGCTAAGGCCTAAACCTCCAAACCTATGAGGACCACTACACTATAAGCTTGGCAAACAAAGCATGAACAGAACAAACAAATAAAAACAGTCCTAAAATAGGCTAAAACAGTGCCAGAATTGAAGTCAACAGAGCTAAAAGAGTAAGTTACAATAATGAAGAATTTAAGCTAGTAAACAAGCCAAGGGAGGGGTGGCTAACCCCTCCATTTTTGGGACCTCAAAACCTGATTTTTAGCCTCTGAAAAACTCCAAAATTTAGTGTAAAAAGTTGGAAAAAATTTGAGGAAGAGATGGGAAACACAAGTGTAAAGGCTTAGGAGATAAGGTTCAAAGAAGGGTGATTAACCCCTCTACCTTTAATAGCCTTAAACTACAAGCTTTAGCCCATAAAAATAGTTGAAAGATAGCTCAAAAATAGGAAGAAAAGATAGGAAAGAAGTAGTGTAAGGATGTTTAAAGTTATACCTCTTAAAGCGAAGTGACTCTTTTATTAACAAACCCACAAGTTCTCACTCTCAAGGGCTGAGATTTGAGCTCAAGAACCTCAGCAAGAAGAGCTAAATTTTTTGTTTAGGAAGTGTAGAGAGAGAGTGTGTAGGTTGCAAGATAGAGAGAGTGTGTTATACAAGTTTTGGGGCTTCTGAAATTTTTTGTAGCCTAATTTCGAGAGGGGAGGTCAAGTATATATTGAAAAACATATGTCTAACTCGGAAATATCTGTATAGGAACAACTGGTGTCGTGCATGCACTTGTGGGGGACAGCTCACACAAATATCTGCAAAAAATGTATTTTTTGACACAAGTGGCTAGCAGGCCACTAATAAGGGGCGGAAGGCCACTAATAATGGCCAACCAGCCACTAGTGGACGGCCAGACAAAAATCTGTTTTCAAGTTCGACTTCAAATGGGCATATCTCCTTAATCCAGACTTGATTTTAGGTGATTCTTGAGTCTAAATTGAAGCCCCGGAAGTCTACTTTCCAATGGAGGTGGTCTCACATCCAAATTTTAAGTGTGCAAAGATATGTGGCTATTTTAGTTAAGAATGCTAATTTTTATCTTAACAGATTGATGCCCAACTATTTCCTGAACAAGTTTTCTTCCCTCCTCTCTTATTTCCTTCAACTCCAAACCAGAAATAAGAAGTTTTTAAAGATTTTTCAAAGAGCTCACCTCCCTTCCATTTATGTCCACTTTGTCCTTATTCGGTTTACCGAAAAGTGCAATATTTTAAATGAAATGCAAGCCTAAGAACATCGTAGGAACATTTGAAAAATATTTTGGAAAAGGGGGTTTTAAGGTCTAAAATAGTTTTGGTCTAAAATAATTTTGGTCCAAAATGGGGTGTAAGATTGGGATTTAGAAGCTCTTCTTGCTAAGGAAATCGAACGTTTGTGCAGCATAACTTTCATCATCGAGTGATCAACCTGAGGTGCCCAAGTCTTAAGGGCGGTCAAAAATGGGGTGTCTACACCAATGCTTTTTTACTAGGACTTCTAGAAACTCGTAGACCCAATCAATATATTAGAAATTAAAACCCATACTCGTCTAGTCATATAAACGTGTTATCACATAGCATACCAAGTCTACTTCTAATATCATCTAGCGGCATAAACCCATTGTGGTAAAAATCACATCCCACGATCCCAAAGTATTCAAATCTGGTAGCTCTGATACCAAGTTGTAACGCCCCAAAATAATAACAACAATCCACATCAATATTCTATAGAATTAATCACCAACATTATATTTAACATTTCCATTTATACTCCTTGATCATACAAAAGATATATATGTATATACATTCATAAATTCTAGATCCTGAATCTATAGCATATGACATGCGTACATAAATTGAAATAAAAGGAGAACCCAGTAATTTTATACCCTAATGGCTAAATCTTTCCAAGTCAATGCTTGGATACAACAAAATGAGTTCAACTCAATAAAGTAAAAGTCCATGGCTTCTACAAAAATAATTTCATAATGAAACAAAAGAAGCTCTCAGCTCCAAGTCCTCCCAAGCTATGTCCTTGGTGAAGGTATATCATCAGCACTTAAAAGTTATTTTCTATATAGGGTGAGCTAAAGTAAGCCCCCAGTGGAGATACTTTAACACAATGCATGAATCTTAATGAAGTCATGAGGTGAATGCATATACATGCCATTTGTCAAACATTTCACATTTCCATCTCAAAACAATGCAATGCCAAAATTATATATCACTTCATGTAAAATGTCCTTTTATGTTAGAAAACAAGGCAGTGGATACAAAACACTGGGAATCTCTAGGTACATGTCTGCCAGTAGGCTATATAAGCACTACCAAAGTCATTTTACTGGTACTAACTAAAAGGATTCTCACCTAATCACATGGGTTTCTAAACTTTCACCAAAGACACACAGGCCAACATAATAACCACAACCGCACCCCATAACCAGATTTACCAAGGTATTCATCCATTGTTCTCAAAGCAACACATTTTCAACGCTTAAGTATAAAACAATGCTCAATGCAAGACATATAAGTAATTAGTTTCAATTCACCTAATCCTTTCAAATAACCAAACCCAACTAACAACAAAATGATAAGGGTATAAACAACAATTAAAGGTGCCCCTTTATCATCTTGTTGCTAGTTAGGTCTGGTTGTTTGGGCCCTTTTCATGCTTTTAGATTTGGAATTTCGTGCCTTTAATTGTTGTTTATACCCATATCATCTTGTTATTAGTTGGGTTTGGTTGTTTGGAGTTGTTGGTTATGTTTGAAACAGGTTGGGAGTTGATTTTCAAAAGAGTTGTTGTCCATTACATTTCTTGTTCTCTCGAGCGGCGCTTTGGTCGCTTGAGCGGTCTTTGAGATCTCCTAGTATTTTTGCAAGTTTGTAAAACTACTAAGAGTGGGTCATTGTGCGCTCGAACGGTGGTTTGGCCACTCAAGCAGTCATCCATTTGGTGTCTTATGCTCGAGTGATAGAATGGTCGCTCGAGCGGTCTGTGCATATATCAGATCGGGAAAAGACATTTTGAAGTCACTTTTTTATTTCTCTCTCTCTTTAAAACACTCCAAACCCTAATCTCTTCTCTCTCTCTCTCTCCCTCTAGTTCTTATCTAAACACCTCCGTAAAACCAAATCCATTGATTTCTCCCCTAAAGTTGGAGAAAATGGTAGAGCAAGTAGAGGTTCAGCTCCGTCAAACTTCAACTCTTGCTCTCCTCGTCTTCTAAACTTGAGTTAGGGATTTTTTTTAACCTTTTACATGATTCTTAGCTTGGTTTTTTGTTCTTTAAAAAAGTCTAGTGATTTGGGGTTTATAGGTTTGAATCTAGGGTTTTAATTTGGTTTGTTTTGGAAATATAAAAGAGGGGTTTTCAAATTGATTCATGGGGAATCTAGTGGAGATGTTTATAATTTTAATTTTTGTTAAAATTTTGTAAATATTTTCTTAGAATACATTATTGAAACGAATGGATTTTTGGTTGGAAAATTATTGAATTTTGGAAACCAAGAACAAGGGAGAGTGGTTGAAATTTGAAATGAGAATGAGAATAAGAATTCATATATACATGATGAAGAGGACAAAGTTGAGTGTGACAACCTGCAAATTTTTCTGCTTTATTGCTCGAGCAACAGATTGTCAAATGGTTTGGCAGGTCATCCAGTACTTTTGCAGGTCTAAACTTTTAGGAGCTCGCATTTTGTGCTCGAGCGAAAGTTTCATCGCTCAAGCGGTCTTATGTCTGTAACGCTCAAATGCAATTTTTATTACTCGAGCAGTTTGCTTGGGTTTAGGACTTTAAAAAGCCACATTTAGTCAAATCTAGATCGTTTTCTCTCTCTCTCTCTCCCCTACCTCTCTTTCATCATTTTTTAGGGTTTCAAGCTTTTTAGCTTGGTTTTTCATCTATCTTCACTCACTTTCAACCCTTAGTTACATTTACCAAAACATAGAGCATGAATAGAGCTTTCTAATAATCTAAGCAGATCATGTTTTTGTTGAAGTTGAAATTTTGGGTTTTATACTCTTCTTGCTAGAGGCAAGGATTTCTTTACTCATTTCCAATACTTCCTTATAGATAGACATGTGGTATATTTCTATTGCATAAAAAGTACAATTTAGTTATGTGAATTCATATTCATGTAAAGGGGTTTTGGGGTTTGAGTAGTGAAAAGTGAAATTGTATGTTTTTGGGAGGTTTTGGTGTATTGGAAGGTAGTCTATTTTGTTTATGTTATGAATGAAAGAGAAACCCTAATTTTTATTATTAAAGGTTTGATGAAATAAAAACGGGAAAAAGTTAAGTAATAGTTAGGTTATGAAATATGCAAATTGTATTAATATTGTTATTGTTAAAAAGGAAGCTAACCGAGATCTTGAAATTGTTTGAGAAATATATATTGAGTTAAGTTGGGTTACGATTTTGTTATCTATGGATTTGGATTTGTTAAGGAAGAAAAATGGATTTTTGGATAATGATTGGAAAACAACGGATTTAATTTTTCAAATAAATGAAATCAAAATTCCTTTATAAATCAAGAAATGAACGGGGTTAATCTTCGAGCATATTATATGTTGTGGTTGGACTTAATATCTCAAGAAGAAGTGGGTTATTGTATTAAGCGTATTGAATGTTTGTGTTTAGAGGTTTTGTCCTTGGTCATCAATGGAGGATGACATTGTTATGTTGAATAGATTATGTGTAAGAAGTACATTTGTGTTATTTGGGTGTTTAGCTTGTTGTGATGGTTGAAAATGTATACGCGCTGAGAAGGAGAGGTATCATTACCTTCCAGCTAACGCCTAGACAATTGGTTACGCTTAGAATCAGCGGTACCATTACCTTCCAACTAGCGCCTGGAGAAATTGGCAGAGGTACCATTCCCTTCCAGCTTGTTTCTGGTAAATTGGAAGAGGTACCATTCCCTTCCAGCTTGTGTTTGGTAAATTGGCGTTTCATTGTCGAAAGGTGTATCCTTGGCCTACCATGCTTGAGGCTGGTAAAGCATGGGTTGGGGGTTTCAGTGTTGAATTGACTCGTCTTTGTATATCATATGTGGTAATGGTTTGGACAATGAGGTTGAGTCGTCTCATGTGATATTGTCGTAGTCTTGGAATGTATGTTATTTTTTTTCATGTTAAAGGTATTATATGTAAGTTTATATGACGAACGGGTCATACAAATGTTTCATTACTGTTGGCTTAAGGCTTGGAAATATCATTCATGTATTAGAATTGGGTGTGTGTGATAGGTTAGGAGTGTAAGGAATGAAAGGCGATTTGGTTTTGTGAACACGTTATCGAAAACGCGTTGTTAATATATGTTCTTTTTGAAATGGATAATGTCAGAGAAGGAAAAAGAGAATGTTATGTATTGTTGAGCAAATTGGACAAATTTTAGAAAAGTATAGATATAAATTAAGTATATCTTGATTATAAACCATCACATTATTTATATTGTATGATATGAGCATTCATGATCATAACAATCTATATGTTGTTATCGTTTAGGATCATGTTGGGATCCCTACTGGGCTTTATGCTCATCACACATTATTAATCCTTTTTCAGGTACAAGTTGATAAGTGGTACAATATCGGTGATCCTCCATACGTGTTGGCAATGAGGCCTTTATTTGTTGGCAGAATGCCTTTGATGTAAAGAGGGTTGAACGCTTTCTCTTTATGTAATAGGTAAGCCTACGGGCAATTTATTTAATTGTAATTCACGTTGCATTTCAATTTATATATGCGATTGAGGAAACCTTTATGTATTTATGGATGTCAGTGGATTTTCTTTTCCTATAGTATTATTGAAATGGACTATAATGACTAAATTTGGTAATCATAACCAAGTAATAAAAAGTGGGGCATAACAACTTGGTATCAAAGCGAACCAGGTTTGAATAGCTTGGGCTCGCAGGAAGTGGTGTTTACCACAATGGGTTCATTATATTTTGGTCAGGACATTTGCATATAGTTAGTATAACTGTTAGGACTTATTTGTTACATTTATGTGAGCATGAGGTTAAGTTTCGTAGATAGTACTCGTACCTGGTGAACTTAGTTTGAGGCCTTATTGGAAACACGCCTGATCAACGTGGTTTCTGATATGAATTCCTTGAGAGTTCCGGGATGAGTGACTATATTTGTGGACTTGACTCGATTATGTGTTTAAGTGTTTATTTGTTTATATATAATAGAAATTGTGTGTTTTGGGGACTAAGTGCGTCTTGTAGCTTAGTGGTGGTGAGTGTGAACCTTGGGAAAGGCTATTGTATTGTGCAGTAAGTTCGATTTTTTTATTTTTTTTGGTTTTATAGGATGTCTACACAAGAGAATAGAGGACGGATTGGAAAAGAGGTGCCGGTAGGGGCACAATAGTTCTTTAGCACCTGCCGTTGTAGCATCAGTTGTCGATGAGGAAGTTGCATGCAAGATTATAAGAACAGTGTAGGGGACTCTAACTTGCAATGAGGCGGACAACAAGTGTACCCTTAAGCTTATTGAGGAGTTTCTTTGCTCCAATCCATGGGAGTTTTTGGGGAAGGCTAAACCACTAGAGGCAGATGATTGGTTATAGTTGAAGATGAAGGGTTGAGGATTTCTTTGGCGAGTTCCCAATTGAAGGGGGACGCTGGGTATTGATGGAAGTATACTAAGAACGTTGTAGGTAACACGTGGGTTGCTTTTAAGGAGGCATTTTTGGCTAAGTACTTCCCTCATTCTGCTCGAGAAAGGTTGAGGGAACAATTTGTCGAGTTGTGTCATAATGCTACTCCTTTTGCACAGTTCGAGATGCAATTTACTAGCATGTCGAGGTTCGCTCCAAAGTTGGTGGCAATGGAGGAGCTAAGTTATTATGAGTTTGAGAGATGGTTGCGTGATGATATCCAAAAGAAGGTAGTCAGATTTATGTGAAAGAATTGCTATGGTCTAGTTGAGGTGGCGGCTCATGTGGAGGCCATGGTTGTACGTGTTAGTCGAGTTAGTAAAGAGGCCATTTTGGCAACTTCTAATGTTCATAAGCACTCTAGGCTTAGTAAGAGGTGAAAGCGAGCGCATGATCAATCCCAGGCTCAGTTTGTGACAACCTTTCTTCATATTATACTTATATCTATTCAATTTTGAATACTAATTATGTGTTTGATGAGTATTTGAATGGATATCTGTTCGTCGTAGGGATATCTATTATGATTTCTGCTTTGTGTCTGAAATTAAAGGTCTTGATATCTTCAGAAACCGAAATTGAATAGCTTAATAAGTAAGGTGTAATTTTTATAGCCTAATGGAAAGTTTTGATTAAAATTTGATTCAGTTCAAAAAAATTAATTTGATTAATTAATCTAAGCCTAATTAGTGAGCTTAATCTTTAATTAGCAACTTAAGCTAATCAAGCCTATATGTATATATATATTAAGGGATGAGTTTAGCCTGTTTTGAGCTCAAGAAAATCTACTGAAATTATAATTTAGAGAGTGAGTGAAGTCAACTAGAGAGAGAAAGAGAAGAGCTAAACATCGAGAATTTGGCTAGGAGATTGAAGAATTGTAAAGTATAGCTCAAGATTTTGCTTAATTGAGTACAATTGAAGACTCTAGGTATGTGATTAATCCTTAATTTGTGAATTTAAGTCATTAAGCATATGAATTCAAGAGATTATATGATTAAATATGAGAATTGAGCTAAGGATGTTGAAAAGAGTCAATTCATAATACATGCATGATTTTGAGGAATTCAACTATTTTTTAGCATGTTTTTGTTGTCTAAGTTTGAATTGGAAGACGTATCACACATGCATCTTTAATTTATAAAGTTTTGAGGATGAATTTCATGTTTTGTGAGTTTTGGAATGGAGTATCAAGCTTAATTGTACATACATGAGGATTTGAGTTTCAATTTTATGAAATTCTTGAAGTTTTGAGCTAAGGGTTTGAAATTGAGTACAATTTTATGTTTTAGAAAGAGTTTCTAAGTGTTTTTAAGGTTTTGAACAAGCCATGCAAGTTTATGATTTTAAAATATGTGTTTTGAAGTTGAACTCTATTATGTAAATTCCAAAATTTGGCCTCACTATTTTAGCAAACAATCCATTGCTCGAACGCATACGTCATGCATCCAGCATTTTTGCAAAAACATTCTACGCATCTCGAGCAACCAAGTTATCGCTCGAGTGCACATATCATGCATCCAATAGTTTTACAGAGTTTTGTTGTTGGCTCGAGTGACCATCTTGCCGCTCGAGTGACCTTAGTGTATTTGCATGTTAGCTTGAGCAATCGTCGAGCCTAGATTCGGACCATCCAATACTTTTGTAGACCATGTGGTCTACTCGAGCAAAGTGCTCTGTTTAAACATGTTTTGAAAAGCCATGTTCTATTTGCATTTGCATTCTCTTTCCTTTCTAAGGATTCTTAGGCATGAATTAAGCCTCCTAAATGAATCAATGAGCTAGAATGAAACTCAAGAGAATTGAATAAGTTAAAGAACAATCTGGTTAAGCAATGTGATCCAATGTGTATATGTTATGAATTGTGTAGGTTCATTTGCAAGAACGTGTCGGCAACTAAATCATTGTGAGTAATATCTTAGTAAAGATATTTTTGCGTACATTATTTTCTATGTGCTATCAGCGTGGTGAGTTTTTCCGAATCTATGATTTTGTGCTATGAATGAGCCTTTTATCTGTCTGATTCTTAAAAGATCTATAAGTATGATTGACAAGAATAAAAGCATATGATGGACCCAAGGTCATTCTGTATATTTGAAATGGACCCAAAGTTGTTCTGTATATGTGAATTGGACCCAAAGTCGCTTTGTATATTTGGTAAGATGGACCCAAGGTCGTTTTAAATATTTGATAAGTCTGAACATCTGTTATGAGTTAACCAAATGGTCATTATACAACTGTAAATGATTGGACCTAAGGTCGTTCCGACAAGTTATGATAGGTTCTATTCTGCACATTTGTTATACATTAGACCCGAGGTCATTTCGCTATCTATTAGACCCAAGGTCATTCCATTATGAATTGTATATGATATGGAAATGCTTGTGTTATTTACTAGAACTCATTCATATAACCTCTTTACTCTGATGTTATTCACTGGGCGTTAACTCACTCCGTTTTTTATATGTGTGTAGGTGTGCATCAGGATGTCCAACCCTAGTGAACCGGTCAAGTTTACCCAAATTTTTGTGAAGTTTGTCAAGGAGTGCCTCACAAGTGAGACTTTTGTTTTCTTAATCTTCTTCTTTCTTTTGTTTGTCATCTTGTGAATGGTCTTGGACTTGTATTATCTTTTTGTACATAACTGGATGTGAATTATAAACTAAATAAGATATTTTTGTTTATGCCAAATATACACAGCTCATTAGAAAAAAATATATATTCTGCTTCCGCTTCTGGCCCCATATAACTAAAAATGTTTTGAATTCTGTCTGAGGCCATAGGTAATCTCATGATTACTGGCCAGTTATGATCCAAACCTCTAGGGGTGGGTTCAAGTCATGATAGAGTGGTATTAGAGCATGAGTTAATAACTCACACACTTGTCCAAATGAACAACAAGGTTTCAAGAAAAGACTTAAGGTGCATTCATTTGATAAGTATATGTTTGTGCGCATTGAAATAATATGAATATGTGGAATATGAATTGTTGTGCCTGTGTATATATGTGCAATTCCTGTGTTTATTATAATGCAAGTTTATATAGATAATTCTAAAAACAAGGGCTGAAGAGATAAAAGAGTCTTCTACTACCCGATTGGATCAAATGAAGAGAATGATCGAAGATATGTCTGAAGCATTAAGGCAACAACAGCAACAACCACTCCCACCTCTGCCAATGTTTGTTCCACCTCTGGCATAAGAGCATCAGGTGGACAATTGTACAATTACTTTGACAAAATAGTTTACGATGATGAAGCCACCATTGTTCTGGGGTGGAGTAGATCCTCTAACAAGCGAGACATGGGTTCTTGGCGTTGAGAAGTTGTTTGAAGTATTCCCATGCACTAATGCGCAAAAGGTTCAGTTGGTAGCATTTACTTTTGAGGGTGAGACCCGTAGATGGTGACCAAAAAGTATCTAAATTTGAAGGGTTGAAACAAGGTAACTAAACAGTAGTTAAGTATGAGGCATGTTTCACTGAGTTAGTAAGGTTTGCTCCACACATGGTCAATACTGATTACAAAAAGGCGAGGAAGTTTGAGGGTGGACTTTGGAATACAATATTAGAGAAAGTGAATGTTTTGAAACTACCAAAGTATATGGATGTTCTTGATAAAGCCTTAATGTCTAAAGCAAATTTGGCATCACATAACCGACCATTTGAATATAAGGGGAAACGACATGGTTTCTATTTGAATAAGGGATCATCGTCTTCAAAGAAGCAAAATCTAGGAACATCTAGTGCCTCTAATTAGACAAGAGATTCTGCAACAACTTGTAATGAGTATGGCAAGAAGCATCGGGGAGTTTGCTACCACACTTCTAGAGCATATTTAAGATGTAGTAAGATAGGGCACATAGTCAAAGATTGTCCCCAAAATGAACAAAGAAGTGGAAGGCCAACTGCTGGTTCGACTAGGTCCATTCCAATACAAAGAAATAATACTAGACCTACAGTTACAAGAAATACATTCAGAGAAGGGAGAGTTTTTACACTCGTCCCAAGTGATACATAAAATACCAAGGTCATTGTCTCAGGTACTCTTTTTATTTGCAACCAAGATGTTTATGTGCTAATTGATTTAGGTTCAACACATTCTTTTGTGTCTACTATATTAGCACATAGATTGAATACATCCATGGAATCACTACCTTATGTGTTATGTGTATCTGCTCCTTTTGGGGAATATGTTTTGTGTTCATTTGTATATCATGCTTGTGAAATTCTTATTGGGAATGCTATGCTACTTGTGGATTTGTTACCTCTTGACATAAGACACTTTAATGTGATTTTGGAAATGGACTGGTTGTCTAAGTATTATGCTACTATTGATTGTATGACAAAACGGGTTTTGTTTAGACCACTAGGATATGGTGAGTTTGTGTTTGAGGTTAATGGCGTAGTACCTCCACCCTACTTAATTTCAGAAATGAAAGTATGTAAACTACTTAAGAAAGGGTGTTAGGGTTATCTATATAGTATTTTGACTGTCTAATCTACAGATACTATGTTAGATGGTTTCTTGATAGTTAGAGAATTTCCAGACGTATTTCTAGAAGAATTGCTAGGGGAATTAGTTGATAGAGAGATTGAATTTACCATTGAGGTTATATTGGGTACTCAACCTACCTTGAAAACCCCGTATCAAATGTCAACAATTTGATTTGATAGAATTGAAAGATCAGTTGCAAGATTTGCTTGATAAAGGTTGTATCTGACCTAGCACTTCGCCATAGGGTGTCCTATTTGTGAAAAAGAAAGACGGAACTTTATGCTTGTGTATCGATTATCAGGAATTGAATAAGGTAACGATCAAGAACAAATACCCTTTGCCTTGTATTAATGATTTATTTGACTAGTAATAGGGTTCACAATTGTTTTTTTTAAAGATTGATTTGCAATCTAGGTACCATCAATTGAAAGTGAAAGCTGAAAATATTGAGAAAACTACATTCCGAACAACTGTTTGGAGTGACAAACGCACCCGCAACTTTTATGGACCTTATGAACCAAATATTTAAATCCTATCTTGATGAGTTTGTTGTGGTATTCATTGATGACATATTGATTTACTCGAAAAGTAAAGAAAAACATGGACAACATTTGAGAATTATTCTACAAACACTTTAGGGAGAAGAAATTATTTTCCAAATTAAGGAAATGTGAATTTTGATTGGATGAAGTTGTGTTTTTAGGGATTGTGATCAACAAGGATGGAATTTCAGTAAACTAGCAAAAGATTAAGGCGATTGTGAATTGGCCTCACTGACAAATGTGACGGAAGTCTGAAGTTTCATGGGGTTAGCTAGGTATTACAAAAGATTTGTAAAAAGACTTCTCAAAGATAGCTGTATCGCTCACCCAACTTACTCGAAAGGGACAACCGTTCAAATGGATAGATGAAAAAGAGTTTGTATTTCAAGAATTAAAAACAAGGCTAACCACAATACGGGGGCTTCTCAGCAATTAAAGCCTTAGGAGAAGAACTACTCGACTCATGATTTGGAATTGGCCGCCGTTGTATTTTCTTTGAAGATTTGGCACCTTTACCTTTATGGAGCGATATGTGAAGTCTACACCAACCATAAGAATTTGAATTACGCTGAACATGTGACAGGGGAGATTGTTAGATTTGATTAAAGACTATGATGGTAAAGCTAACACCGTAACCGATGCTTTGAGCAAAAAGTCAGCGGGAACTTAGCATGTTTGATCACTAAACATATAGAGTTACTGAAAGACTTAGAGAGATCTGAGATAGAAGTGGTGATTCATGAACAAAGCGAAATGTTGGCCACCAATTCAGTTCAACTGGTAATTATTAAAGAGATAAAGCAAAAGCAATTGGAGAATGAATTCCTCAAGAAAGTGTTTGATGAGATGGAATCAAAACGAAGACCGGGGTTTAATATTGAAAAAAAGTGTCAAAATTTCAACAAAGATTGTGTGTCCCTAATGAGCCCGACTTCAAATGAAGAATTTTAGAAGCAGCTCACAAGTCCAAGTTTGCAATGCATTTGGGCAACAATAAAATGTACCAAGATTTGAAGCAAAGTTACTAGTGGCCTAGCATGAAAAAGGAAATTGCAGATTATGTATCCAAATGACTTCAATGTTAGCAAGTTAAAGCCAAACATCAAAGGCCGGCGAGATTACTCCAGCCTCTCCCTATTCCGGAATGGAAATTGGAGTACATAACCATGGATTTTGTCATAGGTTTACCTCAGACACCTAGAGGTATGAACTCTATTTGGGTTATTATGGATAGGTTAACTAAATTTGCAAAATTTCTACCTGTGAGAACTATTTATAATACTTATAGACTAGCTACAATTTACATTGATGAGATTGTTAATTTGCATAGAGTTTCGGTATCCACTATTTTAGATATTCTTCAAAGAGCAATGGGAACAAAATTGAGGTTCAGTACCACTTTCCATCCGCAAACCGATGGGCAATCAGAAATAATTATTTAGACTTTAGAGGATATGTTTCGAATGTGTGCTTTGGATTTTTCTAGGAAGTTGGGAAACTTATTTGCCACTGACAAAATTTGCATACAACAATAGTTTCCAATCTAGCATTGGTATGGCATCGTATGAAGCCTTGCATGGTAGAAAAATGTAGATCTCTTGTGTGTTGGACAGAAGTTGGGGACAAGGTTTTGCTTGGTCCCGAGATTGTACAAGCAACTACTAAAAGGATTAAAGTCATTCAGCAAAGGCTCAAAACAGTACAAAGCTAATAAAAGAGTTATGTAGATCAGAGAAGAATGGCTCTTGAATATGATGCAGATGATCATCTGTTCATAAGGGTAATTCCAATGAAAGGTCAATCAAGGTTTGGCAAGAAAGGCCAATTAGCACCTCAATACGTTGGGTCATTTCAAATTTTGGAAAGGCTGGGTCCAGTTGCCTACCAAGTTGCTTTGCTGCCAACAATGGAACAAATGCACAACGTGTTTCATGTGTCGATGTTGAGGATCTATCTTCGAGATCCATTTCATGTTATTGATTATCATCGGATAGCTCTCAACAACAGCATAGAGTATGAGGAGAAACTGATCCAGATCATTGACCGACAAGTGAAACAATTAAGAAATAGAGCAATTCCTATGGTTAAGGTAGAATGGAATGAGCACTATGGCACAAAAGCAACTTGGGAGAAGGAAGATGAAATGAAGCAAAGTTATCCCAAATTGTTTTTGACATAAGGTAATGCAAGTTTAGAGGACCAAACTTCTTAAGGAGGGGAGAGAGAGAGAGAGAGAAAGAGACTATGACAACCCTACCTCGTATTATACTTATATCTGTTCAATTTTGAATGCTAATTATTCGTTTGATGAGTACTTGAATGCATATCTATCTGTCGTAGGAATATCTATTATAATTTCTGCTTTGAGTCTGAAATTGAAAGTCTTAATAACTTCATAAACCGAAATTGAATAGTTTAATAAGTAAGGTATAAATTTTAGAGCCAATGGAAAGTTTGATTAAAGTTTGACTCAGTTCAGAAAAATTAAGTTTTTATTAATTGACCTAAGCCTATTTAGTGAGCTTAATATTTAATTACCAACTTAAGCTAATCAAGCCTATATATATATATATTAAGGGATGAGTTTAGCTCATTTTGAGTTCAAGAAAATCTACTGACATTATATTTTAGAGAGAGAGAGAGAGAGAGAGTGAAGTCAATGAGAGCGATAGAAGTCAATGAGAGAGATAGAAGTGCTAAACTTGGAGAATTTGGCTAGAAGATTAAAGAATTGTAAAGTAGAGTTCAAGATTTTGCTTAACTGAGTACAATTGAAGACTCTAGGTATGTGATTAATCCTTAATTTATGAATTTAAGTCATTACGTACATGAATTCAAGAGATTATATGACTAAATATGAGAATTGAGATAAGGACGTTGAAATTAGAGTCAATTCATACATGCATGCATCATTTTGAGGAATTCAAATATTTTTTTGCTTGTTTTTGTTGTCTAAGTTTGAATTGGGAAATGTATCATACATTCATCTTTAATTTATAAAGTTTTGAGGATGAATTTCATGTTTTGTGAGTTTTGGAAAAGAGTATGAAGCTTAATTGTACATGCATGAGGATTTGAGTTTCAATTTTATGAAATTCTTGAAGTTTTGAGCTAAGGGTTTGAAATTGAGTACATGATTATGTTTTTGAAAGAGGTTCTAAGTGTTTTAAGGTTTTCAACAACCCATGCAAGTTTATGATTCAAAAATATGTGTTTTGAAGTTGTGTTCTAGAAATTTTAGAATCTGGTCTTACTGCTCAAGTGAACAATCCATCGTTCGAGCCCACATCTCATGCATCCAACATTTTTTCAGAAACATTCCACATAGGTCAAGTGACTAAGTTATTGCTCGAGCACACATGTCAGGCATCTAGTTGTTTTACTGAGTTTTACTTGGCTCAAGCTACCGTCGAGCCTAGATTCAGACCATCCAGTACTTTTGCAAACCATGTGGTCCACCTAAGTGACCAATATTGTGCTCGAGCGAAGTGCTCCGTTTCAACATGTTTTGAAAAGCCATGTTCTATCTACATTTTCATTCTTTTTCCTTTCTAAAGCATTCTTAGACATGAATTAAGCCTCCTAAATCAATCAATAAGTTAGAATGATACTTAAGAGAATTGAATAAGTTAAAGAATGATCCGGTTAAGCAATGTGATCCAATGTTTATATGTTATGAATTGTGTAGGTTCATTCGCAAGGACGTGTCTGTAACTCAATCATTGTGAGTAATATCTTAATAAAGATATTTTTACGTACATTATTTTCTAAGTGTTATCAATGTGGTGAGTTTTTCTAAATCTATGATTTTGTGCTATGAATGAGCCTTCTATCTATCCAATTCTTAAAAGATCTGTAAGTATGATTAACAAGAATAAAAGAATATGATGGATTCAACATCCTTCTGTATATTTGAAATGGACCCAAGGTCATTCTATACATGTGAATTAGACCCAAGGTCATTTTTTATGTTTGGTAAGATGGACCCAAGGTCGTTCCAAATATCTGGTAAGTCTGAATATCTGTTACGAGTTGACCAAATGGTCATTATACAGTTGTAAATGATTGGGCCTATGGTTGTTTCGATAATTTATGATCAATTCTATTCTGCACTTCTGTTATATGTTGGACCCGAGGTCATTTTGCAATCTATTAGACCCAAGGTCGTTCCATTATGAATTTTATATAATGTGGAAATGCTTATTTTATTTAAGAGAACTCATCCATATAATCTTTTTACTCTGATGTTATTCACTAGGCATTAGCTCACTCCATTTTATATATGTATGTAGGTGAGCAACGAGATGTTCAGCCCTAGTGAATCGATCAACTTTAACTAATTTTTTGTGAAATCTATCAAGGAGCACCTCACGAGCGAGGCGTTTGTTTTTTTAATCTTCTTCTTTCTTTTGTTAGTAATGTTTGACCATGGTTGTACTCAAGTTTTTGAGCTTTTGTATGATAATGATCGTGTCATGTGAATGGTCTTGGACTTGTATTATCTTTTTGTACGTAAATGGATGTAAGTTATTAACTAAATAAGATGTTTTTGTTTATGCCAAATATGCACAACTCTTTAGACAAAATTTGTTATTCTGCTTCCGCTTCTAGCCCCCATATAACTAAAAATGTTTTGAATTCTATCTGTGGTTGTAGGTAATCTCATGATTACTGGCTGGTTATGATCCCACCTCTAGGGGCAGTTTGGGTCGTGACACAATGCTTGTCTTTGTCAGGGTTCGAATTCGTCTATTGGAAGGTCTTGTGAGGTTCTGGCTTTAGGTTAGTCACAAAGTAGGGAACCGGTTGTTTGTTTTAATTATGGTCATGTAGGCCATGTTAGACATTTGTACACTATGCGTGTGAATTCTTCGGGTGTTTTTGTAGACGTGCCTGAATGTCCTGGGCTCCGCGCGTGAAAGACGCGAAATCCATTTTGTTCATTAGGCTCACTATAGTTCGGACTCAATGTCACGATTCTGAATCAAATCTCGCAAAGTGCAATGCAAGACCGATAAATCACCAATGAGTCCAAATCCGGCAAATCGTTTGGGAAAATTGATTTTTGTAAAGAAGTGCCAAACATGGACTGCTTTGCCAGATACAGAGTCGCCACCTAAATGTTTTATTTTGGAAAATTTAGGAAACTCTGACTCGTGCCTAAGGCCACGTGTCCATCATCACCAAAGTTGCCTCGGCTCGGGAACTTGGGTACGAGAGGGGAAAGTCCTGAAATGAGCACCCTCGCTCGCCCGATAAAAGATCCGCCTTTACTAACATGATATATTGTTTTTGAAAACACATGCGTTCTTATTCCGGTGTATTAGCCTATAATTACTATGTGATGCACACAGCATACAAGTATAGACTAGATCGCCTAAGTTAGAACAAAACATTTAATGTCTGTTTGTTTGAAAATGGTTTGAAGATGCTACTCGCAAGTAGGCTAAGACATGGATTTGCCACCCTCAAGTGGGCTTAAAACTCGCATTTCGATTAATTGTTCCAATTCAAGAAATCCAACCTTCATCCACAGGCATTCATGCAATTAAACACTTAAGCAGTTAGCCTCATGGCAAGCAAGCTATCATGGCAACACTCACACTCATGCAAGATGCTAAAGCATAAAAGCTTACCTAGTACTCCGAGCCAAAATAAGAAGCTAGTTAGTAATCATGCGTGATCCTAGTTCATGTTAAGATGGCTAATGCAACACATGCAAAAATGCAACTAGAAATAGGCTCGTCTATTCTAAGATGGCATATGAGATGCAACTGGATAACATGTATTCAAATTGGTATTGAAATACAATGCAGTTAGTATGATGTGCCGAGCCCGGTGCATGCAATACAAATGAATAAATGCAAACATGCGAGCATAAGTATGCTAATCAAAACATGACCTAGAACTAACCATCGTAAGCGGTTAAGAAAAAGGGAGAATGACGTGGGGTTGGAAGACATTCACACACTCACGCACACTTATTACAACATTCGCCCTCTCGCCGGAGGGTCTGAATGAATACGCTAAGCTAGCTATCCTAAGCTATTCTAATTAATCTAATAATCTAATTAGACTAATTATTACATCACAAAACTAATTTAACAAATTAATTAAGTTACAAATTCAAGCTAATTAAAAAAATAAAGCTTTAAACTAAGCTGCTCCAGCTCTGTTTAAAAATGCATGCATGCATTCGGTTTTTTGCCCTGAAAAGCTATCTGATTGCTCTCTTGAGGCTCTGTCTGTAGGGTTTCCTTGAGAAGTAGCTACTGAATCTTACCAAAACAGTGCTGGGGAGTGCACCAATGGCCTGCCGGCCATGAGGAGCTGCTGCCGACCCTCCTGCGGCCAAAGATGCACACTGCTGGCCATCAACAATGCACTGCCAGCCAACAATGAGGGGGTGCCAGCCACTGGTGTGGTATGACTCCAAGCTGTAGCAAAACACAAAATAGAGGAAATGGAGGGTCTCCCAAGGGTATGTACGCACTATGCCAGTCCATATCACCTCAAAACATCGAGGGAGAGGCATAATCGAATCCAAGACCATCAATCACGCATCTCGATGCATGATGGCCAAAGATCCGACTTGTGCAAATTTCAATGTAAAATGAATGCACAAAAACACATAAATGCCTAGAACTCTATCATGCATCGTCAAGAGCGTCAGCAACCGAGAATTGAGGCACGTTTCATCACTTCAAGTATGAAACGTCCCTCGTTTCTCGTGTTTGGCTTAACACCCAAGCCAAACACAGTGCAATGCATGCAACATGGAGATGCCATGCAATGCAACATAAGCATGCCAAATGTAATGTAACAAGCATGCAAAATGCAAAGTACCAAGCATGCAACAACATGCAAAAATCATGCAATGCGACAACATGCAAAATGAAATAAGCATGCAACAACATGCAAGACAAGCATGCAACAACATGCAAAGATGGACTTAAACCAAAATGGAAAGACCTCAATCATGCCCAAATCCGTGGCCAAAATGATGAAATGATGGCATGAAATGCAAAGCAAAGCATGCACATGTAATGGCCTATCACCTAGGCATAAGAGCACAACTCTCAAGAGTGCTCAAAGGGTGAAAAGAATGCAAGTGTGACAACACTATAGGCCCTGAAATCATGCATGGAATGGTGCCAAACCACTCCAACAAGACAAGCATAGCATGCAAGGAAGCTTAAAGCTTGAAACTAGCAAAGGGAATTAAACTATGGCCATGCAAAGCAAGCCTCAAAGGAGCAATGGCATCCAAAATAGTCCCAAGGCAGGTCAAGGTGAGACTAAAAGCATGCTGAAATGGAGCCCATACATGCTTAACAAACATGCTACTTCATGAGGCATATAAGGCTAGTTTGCAAGAATTACACTACAAGTGTATGAAGCATTCATAAGTTGACCAAACCAGCCATAGACAGAGTTAAGGAAGGCCCTAAAAGTCACAAAAAGGTGCCTGAACTAAGCCTCAAAATGGTAGAAACACATGCTCATTTGATAGGCCAATAAGGCATACAAACAAGAGAAGAGGATGGGGGACAACCCCCACCCATTTGGGACCTCAAAACAGAGTTTTTACCACTGAAAATCCTCTGGATTTCAGTGGTTAAAAGGCCACAAAAAGTTGTTTTGAAAGGCCTTAAAAGATGGCTCAAGCCAAATAAGGCTTAAACCAACATTTTTAGGACTGAAAATTAGACCTTTCTCAGTTCAAAACCAAGCCAAAAACAGTTTGCAAATGTGGTAAAACAAGCATGCAAAGTAAAGGTTCAAAAGAGCAAGTGCTTACCCTTGAAGCACCTTGGAGCTCAACAGCAAAACCAGCCAAAATCTGAGCCAAACAACCTTAAATCAGCCCAAAAATAGGTTCCAAGAGACCTCAAGCCAATGGTGATCAACTCTTCTCAAGGGTTGATGGGTTGAAAATGGTTGTATGCAAGCCTTCTAGCACAAATGCTCAAGCGAAGATTGTAGAGAGAGGGGTTCTAGTGAGAGAGCCTCACAAGCCTTTGTCAAAATGTTCTAACCCTTCAATATGATAGATTTGGCCTTGATATATAGCAAAAACAAGAGCATGGGTCGAAAATATCTCAAGAGAGACAGCTGGAGCAAGCTGGAGCAAAATATCTATTGAAATCTGCTTTCTGGCATCTGTGGCCGGCACCTTATCATTGTTGGCCAGCAAGGGATCACTTTTGGATGGCATAGAGCCGGCATTGTCCATTCATGGCCGGCATAATCCCATAAGGTCCGGCAGCAAAAATCAGTCCTAGTCCCCGACTTGAAGCCCCGAAAGTAAGCTTTTCAGGTCATTCTTGATGCCTAACTCCTTCACCTGGATGCCTTTTCAGGTCATTCTTGTGTGCAAATTGAAGCCCCGGAAGTAAGCTTTCCAATGGTGGAAGCCTTGCATCAAAATTCCAAGTGTGCTAAGAGATATCCCTCTTTTAGTGAAGACTGCTTAGTTTCAGTCCAACCGGATTGATAAATTCCAATAACCATATATCTCCCATCCAGACTCGGCTTGAGGAGATTCTTGAGTGCAAAATGAAGCCCCGGAAGTCTTCTTTCCAATGGTGGTGGCCTCATAGCTGAAATCCAAGTGTGCAAACGAATAGGCTTGATTCAGCAACGGTTGCTCGACTCTCTCTTAACGATTCATACCCAACTCCTTCCCCAACTGGGTTTCTTCCCTCTTCTCCTCTTTTCTTCAACTCCAAACCCCTAATCAAGGTGTGTTGAAAGATTTTTTCAAAAGAGTTCATCTCTCCTTCATTCATTTCCACTTTGTCCTCGCTCGGTTTACCGAAAAGCGCAACATTTAACAAAATGCGAGCGTCGTAACATCGTAGGAACCTATTTTCAAAAATGTTTTGAAAGAGAGGGTTTTAAGGTCTAAAAACCATTCAAAATAGCTCTGGTCCAAAATGGGGTGCGAGGTTAGGATTTGACTCTCCTCTTGTCAAAGAAACCGAACCTTTGCATTGCATAGCCTACATCACTAAGTAAGCCATCAGTAACGCCCAAGTCTTAAGGGCGGTCAAAAATGGGGTGTCTAAAGTTGTCCCTCTTTCCCCTCTTTGACAGAGCTCGAAAGTCATGAAATGACGTGAATGAATGTCAAAGCCTAGAGATGACCCATTTTTGACAAGGCCTAAGACTTGGACAAACAAACAAGAAAACAATATAGATGCGCTCACAGGCTGGGGCAAAATGCAAATGACATGCATAATACAGAACATAACTTATGATTATGCAAAGAGGGCTATAAAGGAACATTATGCAAATGTTATGCAAAGAAATGCTACAACAAACTCATACACAAGCAAGTAAGTAAACACGTCATGCGCGGGAATTACAAACCGAACTACATTTCATGCAAAAAGGATGTAAGAAAATTATGCAATCTTAGTGAACGTCTGATACATACACGAAGTAAGCATGTGTGATAGATACACAAAGTGAACATGTGTGATAAATACACAAAGTGAGCATGCGTGATAGATACACAGGGCGAACGTGTGATAGATACACAAAGTGAGCTTGTGTGATAGATACATAAAGCAAACCTGTGATAGATACACAAAGTGAGCATGTGTGGTAGATAAACAAAGCGAACGAAGTGTGATAGATAAACTAAGTGAACATGTGTGATAGATACACAAAAGTGAACAAAGTGTGATAGATACACTAAGTGAACATGTGTGATAGATACACAAAGGGTGAACGAAGTGTGATAGATACAAAAAAAGGTGAACACAAACTGTGATAGATGCACTAAGTGAACAAAGTGTGATGGATACACAAAAGGTGAACACAAAGTGAGATAGATGCAGTAAGTGAACAAAGTGTGATGGATACACTAAGGTGAACACAAAGTGTGGTGAACACAAAGTGTGATAGATGCACTAAGTGAACAAAGTGTGATGGATACACAAAAGGTGAACACAGAGTGTGATAGATGCACTAAGTGAACAAAGTGTGGTGGATACACAAAGGTGAACACAGAGTGTGATAGATGCACTAAGTGAACAAAGTGTGATGGATACACAAAGTGTAATAGATGCACTAAGTGAACAAAGTGTGATGGATACACAAAGGTGAACACAAAGTGTGATAGATGCACTATGTGAACAAAGTGTGATGGATGTGAACACAAAGTGTGATAGATGCACTAAGTGAACAAAGTGTGATGGATACACTAAAGTGAACACATAGTGTGATAGATGCACTAAGTGAACAAAGTGTGATGGATACACAAAAGGTGAACACAGAGTGTGATAGATGCACTAAGTGAACAAAGTGTGGTGGATACACAAAGGTGAACACAGAGTGTGATAGATACACTAAGTGAACAAAGTGTGATGGATACACAAAGTGTGATAGATGCACTAAGTGAACAAAGTGTGATGGATACACAAAGGTGAACGCAAAGTGTGATAGATGCACTAAGTGAACAAAGTGTGATGGATACACAAAGGTGAACACAAAGTATGATAGATGCACTAAGTGAACAAAGTGTGATGGATACACTAAAGTGAACACAAAGTGTGATAGATGCACTAAGTGAACAAAGTGTGATGGATACACAAAAGGTGAACACAAAATGTGATAGATTTACTAAGTGAACAAAGTGTGATGGATACACAAAGGTGAACACAAAGTGTGATAAATGCACTATATGAAGAAAGTGTGTTAGATACACTAAAGCAAATGAAGTGTGATGGATACACTAAAGCAAATGAAGTGTGATGGATACACTAAAGTAAATGAAGTGTGATTGATACCTAAGTGAAGAGAGTGTGATTGATACACAAAGTGAATGAAGTGTGATGGATACACTAAAGTAAATGAAGTGTGATGGATACACTAAAGTAAATAGAGTGTGATCGATACACTATAGTAAATGAAGTGTGATTGATACACTAAGTGAAGAGAGTGTGATTGATACACTAAGTGAATGACGTGTGATTGATACACTATATGAAGAAAGTGTTAGATACACTACGTGAATATGTGCGATAGATACACAAAAGCAAGAATGTGTGTGATAGATACACAAAAGTGAGAATGTGTGTGATAGATACACAAAACGAGAATGTGTGTGATAGATACACAAAATGAGAATGTGTGTGATAGATACACAAAACATAATCAATCTTAAACAGAACTTTTCTGAATGAACCGTACATCCAATATCGCCTGGTTGCGCTAGCTTCAAATGAACCGTACATACAATATCGTGCATGTACGAGAAAGAAACTTGATAGGTACAATGCAAACACAATGCATGATGTTTAAGGAATGCAATAAACAAACACAACGGCGCTTTAGAAAGCACCTCAGGAGATGAGTGGCGATGAACCACTCTACTCGGACGGGGATCTCCCCTTGTGTTCCTCGAACACTTACCTTCAACTCACAGTACAAAGGTTTCGAAATGCTGACAAGGGGTAACTTCTACATGTAGAAGCCGCGGATACCGATTTTCTTCCCGGCCATATTCACAACTTTCCCTATTCTCCAACGGGGTGACAGACTAGGCTGGTTCAGTATCCAGAATTGAGGGTGCATACACATGCTATCTCAACCTATGGGGCTTCCATACAGATTTTAAGCTGGGGATACACCCCTGGGTATTTAAACCAGACTTTAGTCTCGAAAATCCCAAACCTTTGCATTCTAGGCAACAGCCATTCGAACTCTAGTTTTCACTATCGCAGTTGGTCTCCTAGGAACTCATTGCAAACACAGCCAAGATGCCTCTGGCAAAGACTGGTACTCAGGGAGAGCACTTCTGATCGCAATTCTGGCTTTCAAGCAGGCTTGAACTTGAGCTTGAGCTAGAGGCACACTCATACTTTGGAGCATTAACAAGACCTGAGGAGCTATATCCAGAGTATAATCATGGAAATTGCTGAAGTCGAAACAAACTCAGATGCCCGACATTTTCCCTCTTTTCTTTTGCTTTGCAGTCTGGAACCTATATAGCTTCAGATAGGTCCTAGTTTTACTGTTCTCACATGACCTGGGTTTAACCCTGCAGTTTTATGAAAGAACAAATCACGTTTTGCACAAATGTGGAGAATGGCACAGCACTCTGAGCACAAAACGATTTTATTCTTGAATTTGAAAATGAGAAACGAGTTCTTAACTGGGTATTGAGCCTACGACTGACCACAGCAAAAACGACCCAACAACGGAAAACGAAGACAAAACAACCTAAACACAAACATAAATACTTGAAACGACTCAAAACAAGAATCGAGACAAACAAAAACACACACACAACACTCAAAAGTGTTTGAAAGGCGAGAGATCTCTCGATTGGTGGGGAGCTGTAGACGTCCCCGAACGTCCCGGGAAAAATCCCGTTTTGTTCATTTGGGCTCACTACAGTTCAGGACTCAATGTCACCGTCCTGTATCTAATCTCGCATAGTGCAATGCAAGACCGCTGAACCATCAAAGAGTCCAAATCCGGCAAATCGTTTTGAAATTTTGATTTTTAGAAAGAAGTGCCAAACATGGACTACTTTGCCAGATACAGAGTCGCCACCTAAAAATTTTATTTTGGGGGGATTTAGAAAACCCTGGCTCATTGCCTAAGGCCACGTGTCCGTCATCACCAAAGTTGCCTCGGCTTGGGAACTTGGGTACGATTGGGGAAGATCACTTCGTGAGCACCCCCGCTCACCCGATCAAAGATCGGCCTCTACTAACCATGATATCGAGTTTTGAAAACATTATATGCTCTTATTCCGGTTATTAGCCAAGAATTACTATGTGATGCACACAACATACAAGTATAGACTAGATTACCTAAGTTGGAACAAAGCATCGCATATCCGTTTGTTTTTGAAAATGGATTGAAGTTTGCTACTCGCAAGTAGGCTAAAACATAGGTTTCGACAAATTATTCCAGCTCAAGCAACCCGACCTTCACCCACAGGCATTCAGGCAGTTATATCACGTAAGCACATAGCCTCATAGTAAGCATGCTATCATGGTAGTCACTTACACGCATGCAAGGATGCTAAAGCATAAACACTTACCGAGTACTCCGAGCCAAAGAAAAAAGCTAATTAGAAAACATGCATGAATCCTAACTATGCTGAGATGGCTAATGCAACACATGCAAAATGCAACTAGAATAGGCTCAGCCAAGCTAAGAATGGCATGTGGAATGCGACAACTCGATACACGTATTCAAGTTGGAATTGAAATACTTATGCAGTTAGTATGATGCGCCGAGCCCGGTGCATGCAATACAGATGAATGATGCAAACATGCGAGCATAAGTATGCTAATTGAAACATGCCCTAAACTAACCATCAAAAGCTAATAAATAAAAGGGAGAAAGACGTGGGGTTGGAAGACATTCACACACGCACGCACACTTATTACAACATCGCCCTCTCGACGGAGGGTCCGAAAGAATAATACAAACCAAATAAATAATTAACTACTCTAGCTAATTAATTATTACAGACCCTTAATTAATTAAAAAACTAATTACGAAAAATAAACTAAGTATGAAATTCAAAAGGCCGTCGTAGCTCCGCCTCAAAATGATTGGATGACGCATGCTCAATTCGTCTTGCTCGGAAACCCGTTGCCATGCCTCTGTTGCCTCTGTTTGCACTGTTCTGCACCTCTGATAATTGTGAAAATCCTAAGGTTGCTTCTGAACCACTCCCTGGACACTTTGGGATGCCACCGGCCGAGAGAAAACAACACCGGCCATGGAAGTATGGTCATCGACCAAAAATGGGATCACCGGCACTATTTTGGTAGTCGGCCGGCACTGAAAGTTGCCGACCGACCATTTCCTCCTGCAGAACATTGGTTTTGCTGCAACAGAGGACATATAGAACATGGCGATGCATTTTCAAAGCAATTTATGCACCACCACCCTCCTCAGCATGTTTGAGACTTAGAGGAGCATGGTTCTCGACGCTCGGGCCATCAATCACGCATTTCGATGCATATGGCCCAAGGTGCCAAGTGTGCATTTCAATATGGAATGAAATGCAACAAAACTAATGAATGCTACACACTCTATCATGTTGGATCAAGAGTGTCGGCGACCGAGGATTAAGGTACGTTTCGTCACTCCGAGTACGAACGTCCCTCATTCCTCATGTTTGGTTTGACACCCCAAACCAAACATAATGCAATGTATGTATGCCATATACAATGCAAAGCATGTAATCAATGCAATGCAACATGGAAATGTAAGGCAATGTAACATGAGTATGTCAAATACAATGTGATGCAACTTAACATGCAATCATCATGGCAATGCAACAAGTATGCAATACTACAATGCAACCTAGGCATGGGAATACAAAAAGTCATATTCATGCAACAATGATACCAACCATAAGGATGCGACAGCATGCAATGCGGTAAGCCTACAACAATACATAAATGCATGATCCATGGACTTACACTAAGGATGGATAGGCCTCAGCCATGTCCAAAACAGTGGCCATAGTGCCAAAAAATGATGGGCAAAACACACCCAAACATGCACAAGTGAAGGTCCAATACTTAGGCATGAAAAGAGTTGACTCTCAAGCACATTAAGAAGAGACAAATATGGACAAATCACAAGCATGACAAGCTCTAAAAATGCGTAAAGGATGATGCCAAATCAACCAAGCCATGCAAGTAAGGCATGCAACAAAGCCCAAAACTCAAGACTAAGGAAGGGGTTCAAACCATGGCCATATCAACCAAGCCCCAAAGAGCCAAGATGACTTAAAATAGTCCCAGGGCAGACCAAAATAAGGCTAAAACATGCAAGGGATGAGGCCAAAACATGCTAGGAAATGGGTGCAAAAATGAGGGACATTCAAAGCCACAAAGAGGGCACTCCACTACAACTACCTTAACCACACATGGCACAGATTATTCAAAGAAAGACAGAGCTATAATATGCCAAAAGGAGTCCCAAAACCCACTGATATGGCAGTCCAAGGACTTAAACAAAGAGGCATGCACAATGACCTATTTTAAGACATAAAAGAACAACTCTTCAAACCTTTGAAAGGATGGTGAATGCAAGCATACAAGCATGGTACATGGACTGAAATAGCATGATAAATGATTCCAAATCACTGAAATGGCCCAAGTGAAGCATGCTCATGATTCATACACTCAAAGCTAACAAGCTAGGA
The DNA here is from genome assembly GCF_055761805.1 of Camellia sinensis. NCBI lineage: Eukaryota > Viridiplantae > Streptophyta > Magnoliopsida > Ericales > Theaceae > Camellia > Camellia sinensis. The sequence goes on along the minus strand of NC_138968.1, from coordinate 92,295,819 downwards.
TACATGGTGGCTATACAAAACATGGCAAACATGACTAAATAAGCACCAAACAGGGCTTAAACATGTCGCAACATGGCTAAAAGCTTCATGAAGTCAAGCCAAAACATGCAAGCATGATGATCTAAATGCATGGTACATGTTGTGACAATAGAGTGGATTACAAAGCAAGTGCATGATGCATACAATAGGCCATCGAACCAACATGAAACAGAGGTCTAACATGATAAACTAACACAAATACCCTCTAAAATGGAACTAAATAAGGCTATGCAAATATGCTACCTTTATGAGCCCTAAATGCAAGCAAATGAGTCGCAAGGGGAGAGGGGTGTCCCTCCCCTATACAAGACCTCAAAACCACTTCTCTACCACTGAAAATCCTTTGGATTTCAGTGATGAGAAGGCCAAAACAAAAGGGTTACAAAGCCCAAAGAGGAAGGCACAAAAAGAGGCCAAACAAGGCCTAAGAGGGGGTGGACGACCCCCAACACAAAAGTGACCTTAATGAAACATCTTAAGAATCAAAATACAGAACTTTTATCAGTTATACACTAAGCTCGAAAAAATATTCAAATAGGTCTAAAACCTTAAGAAAAAATGGGGAATGAAAAGGTAAGTTCTCACCCTTGAAGAACACTTCAAGAACACCAACCTCAGCACTTCCTTTTGATCAAAAACTAACTCAAAACTCTGAAATCAACCCCTTAAAACCTTAGCAACCAAGTTATAGTGTAACACTAGGTGTCTTAGTGCAAAACTAAGAACAAAAATCCCTTTAGAACCCTAATGCACACACAACTATATAGAGAGGGAGATATAGAGAGATATAGATATATAAGTTATATATCTCAGAGTTGTACCACCTCTGGAAAGGGAGGGGAGGCCCTCCTTTTGTAGGAATCCCATTCCTAAGCTTCTTGGAGAAGCTAACACAAGGGAGCAAATCCCTCCATACACGTGTATGGAGGGGGTGTATCGTGGATGCCAGCTGTCATAAAATATCTGCCAAAAGCAGATGGAAAGGGGTTGGCTGAAAAATATGGCTGATTAACCAACAAAAATGGCCGGCCGACCAAACACATTGCCGACCGACCAAAATATTTGGCCGGTAACAAGAAAACAGGGCAGGTGGCCTCAAGCCAAGGCCGATGAGGTGTGGAGATGGCCAACAAGCCATTCCCTGCCCTCGGAAGCAAAACACAAGTGTTTGGTGTACAACCAAGCACAAAATAGGCAAGTCGAGAGGTCTTGAGGCAAGGCGTGCAACCGAGACCTCCGAGAACTCAAAACGAACACAAACATGGATGATTATCGAGTGTTCAAACGATGACGTCCAAGTCTTAAGGACGGTCAAAAATGGGGTGTCTACAGTTGCCCCTCTTTTACAGAACTCGAAAGTCATAACAATGACATGAGTGAATGTCAAAGCCCAGAGACGACCCATTTTTGACAAGGCCGATGACTTAGACAAAGCATACAAGTTATAGATAAAAGATAAGCGCCCGAGGGTGGGGGCAAAATGCAAGAACAATGCATAAAGCTGAGCATAACTTATGATCACACAAAGAAAGCTGTAACGAAGCATAACATGCAACAATTTTAAGCAAGCCAAAAACCAAACTACATTACAATGCAGAAATGATGTAAGAGAATTATGCAAACTTAACCACACACCACGTAGGAAAGACTAAGAGCGACCATTAGGGACACCCGAGGTCTCAAACAAGATCCTGACGCATTGCACGCGGAAGGAAAGAGAGTGATACAAGCATCGGAACATGTTTCAAATGCTCTTAACCAAAGAGGGAGACACACAGGGACATATCCTGGTGTTTCGGAAAGGTATAAGCATTGGAACGTATTCCAAATGCTCTTAACCAAAGAAGGAAAAACATAGGGACATATCCCAGTGTTTCGGAAGAGGAGAAGAAACATAGGGATGTGTCCCGGTGTTTCAGAAAAGGGAAAGAAACATAGGGACGTATCCCGATGTTTCGGAAAAGGAGCAGAAACTTAGGGACGTATCCCGGTGTTTCGGAAAAGGGAAAGAAACATAGGGACATATCTCGGTGTTTCAGAAAAGGAGTATAAACATAGGGACATATCTCGGTGTTTCGGAAAAGGGAAAGAAACATAGGGACGTATCCCGGTGTTTCAGAAAAGGGAAAGAAACATAGGGACGTATCCAAGTGTTTCGGAAAAGGAGTAGAAACATAGGGACGTATCTCGGTATTTCAGAAAAGGGGAAGAAACATAGGGACGTATCCTGGTGTTTCGAAAAAGGAGTAGAAACATAGGGACATATCCCGGTATTTCAGAAAAGGGAAAGAAACATAGGGACGTATCCCGGTGTTCCGGAAAAGGAGTAGAAACATAGGGACGTATCCCGGTGTTTCGAAAAAGGGAAAGAAACATAGGGACGTATCCCGGTATTTCGGAAAAGGAGCAGAAACATAGGGACATGTCCCGGTGTTTCGGAAAAGGGAAAGAAACATAGGGACGTATCCCGGTGTTTCGGAAAAGGAGTAGAAACATAGGGACGTATCCCGGTGTTTCGAAAAATGAGTAGAAACATAGGGACGTATCTCGGTGTTTCGGAAAGGGAAAGAAACATAGGGACGTATCCCGGTATTCCGGAAAAGGAGAATGCAAAACAATTCAAGTGGAATGTGCGTGACAACGCAAGTGAAGAGGTGTGCATAACAATGCAGGTGGAGTATGCATAACAATGGAACTGAAAGAGTGCATAGCAATGTAGGCAGAGTATGCATAACAATGCAAAGAGAACGGTGCATAACAATGCATTTTCAATGCAACAATGACAGCATGTTTGAAGTAAACTACTGAATAAGGAAATACATGCCTTAACGAGACCAATTCAAACGCAACCTCCGATTTACCTCTCGGAGGACTTGGCAACACGCTCAGCTCAAAAGGGTATACCCTGTTCATATTGGCTAGAGGTAACATCTGCATGTGAAACCCTCAGGTGCTGCCTAAACTGCCATTCTGGCTTGAAACAAGCTTACACTTGGGGTCGAGATGCACTCATACTCCAGAGAAACGGCGAGGCTTGAGAAAGTGCACCTGGAATGCAGTCTCGGAATTTGCTGGAGTTAAACCACACTAGGATGCTCCACATTTTCCCTCTTTTCTTTTTGCTTTGCAGTCTGGAACCCACAGAGCTTCAGATAGGTCCTTGTCTTACTGTTCACACTTATCAGGGGTGGACCCTGTAGTTTTATGAAAGAACAAATACTGTTTTGCACAAATGTGGAGAATGGCATAGCACTCTGAGCACAAAACGATTCATTTTTTTTTTTTTGAATTTGAGAAATGAGAAAAAGTTTTTGACTGGGTATTCGAGCCTATGACTGAACACAGCGCACCATGACTCAACAAAGGAAAACAAAAGGTGAACAACCTAAACACATCGAGAAACGCTCGAAACGACTCACAACAAGAAACGAGACAAACAAAACAACGGACACGACACTCAGACATGTTCCAAAGACAAGGGACCTCTCAGATCACGAGGAGCTAGTTTCTCCGGGTATTGTTTCCCACCCTTTCTCATTTGTGATTCTCACATCACTCTGGCACTCAATCTCTATTTTTCTGAAAAAGCCTTTTTCTCACTTTTTCTCTCATCGCACATCTCTCTATTCTTCAATCTTTCATTTTTCATCCCTCCCCTGGGTGGTTGATGGATGAACAGGAAGTTGCGGGCTCATGCCCATAGCATTCTGCTAGATTCTCTTTCTTTCTGCTCACAACAGTGAACTTTCTCACAGTGGGGTTGTGCTACAACTAGGTGTGTAGCAAATCCGCAGCTAACATCGGTTAACGATGCTCTGCTGGGGCGTTTTGGACGTGATCGAATCCGTCTAGATGAGGGAGTGGAATATCTTGATCCATTCCGATTCGTGCTTCGCATTTAGCTTAATATTTCATTGCTTGGAGGATGTGAGAGCTTTTTGCCCTTTTGCGATCAGCTTCAGTGGTGCCCTTTTCCAGCAGGTATGATGCCCTTTCTGGCAAGTGCGTTGATAAAGGGAAAAAGGCAGAAAACCTGACTCAACTGTGCCCCTAGTTCATCATTTTGACCATTTTTTGTTTTTGGCTTTCTGCTAAAACAATTTTGACCAACATAAGAGTTAGATTAACATGCTTGTTCGATTTTTTGATTTAAAATCATGCAAGTTAGGTTATGAGCACTGAAAATTTTCATTTTTGGGTCCAAGAAAATGGTCCAGTTTTGGAAAAATAGAATAATTTTCGAGAGAATTAGTCAGCCTCAGTAAAAATTCTCAAAAACTATTTTTGTAAGTGGCCATTACTCAACGAGCCCGGAACCTACTCTCGAGATGCACAACCTCAAATCCGAAGGAGAATTGCCCCTTGTCTGAACGGCACTGCATGGCAACGGAAAGTTGCCCCTTGTTTGAATGGCACCGCAGCACACTGTAACTAGTTTTCAAGGTGACGATCACAACCGAGCTCTTGGATACAGAGAAGACAACGATGATCAGAACCATTACATGGACACAGTCGATTTGGAAGTGTTTGTGGCTGGACTTCAAAATGAAGTTGCCTGCGTATCCCAAACATGGGAATCAAGCCTTACGTAGTTCAGGGTTAAGGTACACTCGGGTATTAACCTCTCCTTTTGCGCTCTAACTTTTGCCAAGGCCGCCCTTCCGGGTTTTCAACATTGCGAGCTTTGTTTTTCTTTTCTTTTCAAATTTTTTTTTTTTCAGAATATTTCATTTTCTTCACTTTTCTTTTTCTCTATTTTTTCATTCTTTGCATCTTTCTCTTTTTTTCTTTTTCTTCTTTTTCTTGCTCTAACTTTTGCCTGGGTCGCCCTTCCAGGTTTTCGGCCCAGCGAGCCTCTCAAGGGTAAAAGTGCAGCTTTGTCCATGTCAAATGGCTTTGAGATCTTGAAGTCATCTGAATCCAAGAGAATGGTTGTTGTTCGCTAATGATGTAGAAGTCCATCCAATGGAGGGTGAATTTGCCCCTAGTGTTGTGGATAGGAACTCGGTTGTCCTTCAGCAATACTTTCTTCTTTCCCCCTTCTGGTATTTGGCATTCTTGTTAGTCTTCCCTGGTTTGCAAAAAAGACTCATCTTTGACTCTTCGAGCGCATCTGACATTTTTGCCCCCAGTTCAAGGATTGCTTCTGATCAAGCTTCACAAGCTTCTTTTGACGACATCTGATCTTCTTGATCTAACTTGCCCCTAGTTCACGAGCTACTTCTGATCCGGCCACACAGGCCTTACATGGCGGTTGACCGTTGAACATTCTGAATTAAGGTTCAAGGTTCGAAAGCAAAGGGGTTGAGTCTTGAGGCTGAGAGTGATCCTAAGATGCACAATCTCAAGAGCGATTCCACACAGGTTTTCGCAGGACTGCGCAAAACATTTTTTGAAATCTTTTAAGAAAGCGACTAGTCGCTGGCACTAAAGACAGTGCGGAACTAATCTGGATCAAGCCAGGATCTTTCTCAGTACTCACATTAATAAGCATGATCTCAATCATTAAGGTCTTAGCATGCCTCTCTTTCTCTCAATTGATCCAAAAAAAAAATTTTGCGAATCCCGAGGAATTCCTTCCTCTTTGTTTTCATCACAATGTTCAAAAAGTTTTGAAAAATTCAGGTCAATGTAATGACTTAAAGGCACAGAAAAGACACAGTTTTTAGTCAAATACTGTCATCTCATTCAGAACTTCTGGCACAACTAGCACAAGACAGAAGCAAACACAAGAGTGTGAAAATCATTGTTGTTCATTCAAATCTGTTGGCGTTACTAGCTCCAAGGCAGAAACAGACTCAAAAGAAAACGAAAAGACAAACACAAAACAAGCAAGTGATGTCCGAGGTAACACCCCCGAAATCACCCGACTCCAACAAAACCAGACTGACTCGGTACAACAAGATAGACCCAACTAACTCAGTAAGAAAAGACTGACTATATACAACATAACAGAACTGACTCAATACCCAAGTCTCAATACCCAAGTTAGACAGCACAAAAACTAGCATTTGCACAATGCTCAAAACAGTGCGGGCCATCCGCCACATCTGGAATAAACTGAACGCCGCCCGCAAGTGGTTCATCCCCCCCGATCACATCACATTACCCCCCCCCAAGCTCATCTTTGCGAGACTGGTGCGGCGATGACCTTGTTGTCAATCAAATTTTGTATCTCGTGGCGAAGACGGACGCAGCTGTCAGTGTCATGACCGGTTTGTTGATGGAAAGCACAGTACTTAGCCGGGTCATGCTTTGGAGGGAGAGGATCGGGTAGAGGCCGTTGTTCTAACGGTTTCAGATGTCCTTTCCTGAGTAGGCCCCCTAGAGCTTTTGACAAAGGCATATAAAGTGGGGTGAAAACCCTCTTGCCTCGGGGTAGATAGTCCGAAGTTCGGGGGTTTAGATTGGATGCACCAATAAAGGGGGTGGCTGTTTTCGAAGTGGTGGTGACCATTCCAACTTTAGAAGATCTTGCAGCTGCATCACCACTGGTGGTCGCACTCGAACTGTGGAAAAACGTCCTTCTGGGCTGCTCCTTCTCCTGGTCAATAAGGCCCTGCTTCATAGCGTCCTCGATTTGTACCCCAATCTTATGTAGATCTGCAAAGGTGGGGAGGGGGAGAACGATCATCTTCTGCATGAGCTTGGGCTGGAGGTTGCACACAACCATCCGAATCTAATCTTTGTCAACTGGCTTGATGGTCATCATCGAGGCCTTGGCCCTCCAACGGGTTACAAAATCGAAGAAGCTCTCCTTTGGCTCTTGGCGGGTGACTTCAAGATCACGAGTTGTGACCTCGATCTGTGTGTTATAGGAGTATTGAGCAATGAAGGCCTCAGCTATCTCTTCCCAGTTCTGTTTCACAAAGTTCTCCAATTTTGCATACCAGATTGCGGCTATCCCAGACATGGTTCGGCCGAATAGTGATAGCTTCTAGGCTGTGGTTAAGTCCATTGGCCTCAGGATATCAAAAAATAGGTGGAGATGTACCATTGGGTCTCCAGAGCCATCGAAGCGGTCGATATGTGGCATCTTGAACCGGTCCGGTAATGTCACCACCGAGTCGGTATAACCATTCTCTACATCTAGAATGGCGTTAGCGCCTTGAGCTCTTTTGAATAGCTTTTCAAGCTCGATGACCTTCAGGGCGGTCGGGTCCATCTCAGATTCAAACGGTGTATCTGTTGAAAAGGCCAGTGCCTTTGAAATCTGCGATAGAACTAGTGGCGAAACTGGTCCTGTTGGGGCGTCCGTATCTTCCTGGACATTTGCAGTGTCCCCGGGTATCGAAACTCTAGGTGGGGGAGGAGGTGGGTGCGAAGCAGATGCTCTGGCTTGTTGGGGTTGCTGTTACTGCTGAAGCCTGGCGATTAAGTCTGCTTGCTGAGCCACAACCTCTGCCTAGCGGGCGGTAAACTCTGTCTGACGGGCAGCATCCTGCTGCATGGCCTGCATGGTCTCTTGGAGTTGACGCTTCATGTCCTCCATATTAACTGAAAACTACAGATCTGACTGAACAGGTGTGTATTCTCTCTCTGAGGTGGAAGCAGATATCTCAGCCCAGCTGCGCACAGGTGAGATGGATAATGACCACTGATCCGTAGACTGTTGAACTGGTGATCTGTGCCTGACTGGCCTTTTTACCCTGCCTCTGGTGAAGGAACACTGATTGCCCTTGTACTGAATCTCTGACCTGACAAAGTCTATCAGCACAAGTCCAATGTACCCGGGGGATGTTGGAGCCTCCTGAAGCTATAGTTCCACGACTACCTTGCAAAAGAGAAAACAGGCAGCATCTTAGCCTGATTTCACCAGAATAGATACAAGTAAAAGCTGAATGACTGCACTCTCTACTGAGTTCTGCCCAAAATTCTACTTGCAAACTGATATCCTCAGGTAAAACTGAATTCTCAAACACTGATGCCCTCAGGCTTGATATCCAAACTTGCAAACTGATACATGCATTCCTGTAGAGGCGCCCTCAAAAAGCACATAGCAAGCAAATAAGAGCCAAAACACCCCTATGTTGGGGTAGGGTTTTCCTGTTCTATTTTGTCAGGAGCTAGGGTTTCATTACATACGTAACGGTTTCAAACAACCTACAATCGAGTAAGCAACCTGTCCTAGTTTGGAATAGTCACTACAGATTCCGAATATACACTAGGTCGAATGGTCAAAAAGGGTGCCCCGGTCAAAATCGGGGGTTGTATTCCCATTGTGGCAGAGCCCGCAACCGGTCAGCCTTATGGCACGCTTCTCAAAGTGAGCCTCCGGCAAATCATTCAGGAATAGCAGATGGCAAACACAGTGTCTTAGGCGCACCAATGCAAATGCAATGCAAAGAGACACATAAGTGTAGTCAAAACCAGATATCATGAGTTCGAGTCAAGTTCTCTAAATCCCCAGCAGAGTCGTCAGAAACTGTAGACGTCCCCGAACGTCCCAGGAAAAATCCCATTTTGTTCATTTGGGCTCACTACAGTTCAGGACTCAATGTCACGGTCCTATATCTAATCTCGCAGAGTGCAATGCAAGACCGATGAATCATCAAAGTGTCCAAATCCGACAAATCGTTTTGAAAAACTAATTTCTAGAAAGAAGTGCCAAACATGGACTGCTTTGTCTGATACAGAGTCGCCACCTAAATATTTTATTTTGGGGGGATTTAGGAAATCCTGACTCGTTGCCTAAGGCCACGTGTCCGGCATCACCAAAGTTGCCTCGGCTCAGGAACTTGGGTACGATTGGGGAAGGTCACTTCATGAGCACCCCCGCTCGCCCGATCAAAGATCGGCCTCTACTAACCATGATATCGAGTTTTGAAAACATTATATGCTCTTATTCCGGTTATTAGCCAAGAATTACTATGTGATGCACACAGCATACAAGTATAGACGAGATTGCCTAAGTTGGAACAAAGCATATCCGTTCGTTTTTGAAAATGGATTGAAGTTTGCTGCTCGCAAGTAGGCTAAAACACGGGTTTCGACGAATTATTCCAGCTCAAGCAACCCGACCTTCACCCACAGGCATTCAGGCAGTTATATCACGTAAGCACATAGCCTCATGGTAAGCATGCTATCATGGCAGTCACTCACACGCATGCAAGGATGGTAAAGCATAAACACTTACCGAGTACTCCGGGCCAAAGAAAAAAGCTAATTAGAAAACATGCATGAATCCTAACTATGCTGAGATGGCTAATGCAACGCATGCAAAATGCAACTAGAATAGGCTCAGCCAAGCTAAGAATGGCATGTGGAATGCGACAACTCGATACACGTATTCAAGTTGGAATTGAAATACTTATGCAGTTAGTATGATGCGCCGAGCCCGATGCATGCAATACAGATGAATGATGCAAACATGCGAGCATAAGTATGCTAATTGAAACATGCCCTAAACTAACCATCAAAAGCTAGTAAATAAAAGGGAGAAAGACGTGGGGTTAGAAGACATTCATACACGCACGCACACTTATTACAAAATCGCCCTCTCGACGGAGGGTCCGAAAGAATAATACAAACCAAATAAATAATTAACTACTCTAGCTAATTAATTATTACAGACCCTTACTTAATTAACAAACTAATTACAAAAATTAAACCAAGTATGAAATCAAAAGGCCACCGTAGCTCCGCCTCAAAATGATTGGATGATGCATGCTTGATTCATCTTGCTCGGAAACCCGTTGCCATGCCTCTGTTGCCTCTATTTGCACTGTTCTGCACTTCTAATAATTGTGAAAATCCTAAGGTTGCTTCTGAACCACTCCCTGGACACTTCGGGATGCCACCGGCCGAGAGAAAACAACACCGGCCATGGAAGTATGGTCATCGACCAAAAATGGGATCACCGGCACTATTTTGGTAGTCGGCCGGCATTGAAAGTTGCCGACCGACCATTTCCTCCTGCAGAACACTGGTTTTGCTGCAACAGAGGACAGACAGAACATGGAGATGCATTTTCAAAGCAATTTATGCACCACCCGCCTCAGCATGTTTGAGACTTAGAGGAGCATGGTTCTCGACCCTCAGGCCATCAATCACGTATTTCGATGCATGATGGCCCAAGGTGCCAAGTGTGCATTTCAATATGGAATGAAATACAACAAAACTAATGAATGCTACACACTCTATCATGTTGGATCAAGAGTGTCGGCGACCGAGGATTGAGGTACGTTTTGTCACTCCGAGTACAAATGTCCCTCATTCCTCATGTTTGGTTTGACACCCCAAACCAAACATAATGCAATGTATGTATGCCATATACAATGCAAAGCATGTAATCAATGCAATGCAACATGGGAATGTAAGGCAATGTAACATGAGTATGTCAAATACAATGTGATGCAACTTAACATGCAATCATCATGGCAATGCAACAAGTATGCAATACTACAATGCAACCTAGGCATGGGAATACACAAAGTCATAGGCATGCAACAATGATACCAACCATAAGGATGCGACAGCATGCAATGCGGTAAGCCTACAACAATACATAAATGCATGATCCATGGACTTACACTAAGGATGGATAGGCCTCAGCCATGTCCAAAACAGTGGCCAAAGTGCCAAAGAATGATGGGCAAAACACACCCAAACACGCACAAGTGAAGGTCCAATACTTAGGCATGAAAAGAATCGACTCTCAAGCACATTAAGAAGAGACAAATATGGACAAATCACAAGCATGACAAGCTCTAAAAATGCATAAAGGATGATGCCAAATCGACCGAGCCATGCAAGTAAAGCATGCAACAAAGCCCAAAACTCAAGACTAACAAAGGGGTTCAAACCATGGCCATATCAACCAAGCCCCAAAGAGCCAAGATGACTTAAAATAGTCCCAGGGCAGACCAAAATAAGGCTAAAACATGCAAGGGATGAGGCCAAAACATGCTAGGAAATGGGTGCAAAAATGAGGGACATTCAAAGCCACAAAGAGGGCACTCCACTACAACTACCTTAACCACACATGGCACGGATTATTCAAAGAAAAACAGAGCTATAATATGCCAAAAGGAGTCCCAAAACCCACTGATATGGCAGTCCAAGGACTTAAACAAAGAGGCATGCACAATGACCTATTTTAAGGCATAAAAGAACAACTCTTCAAACCTTTGAAAGGATGGTGAATGCAAACATACAAGCATGGAACATAGACTGAAATGGCATGATAAATGATTCCAAATCATTGAAATGACCCAAGTAAAGCATGCTCATGATTCATACACTCAAAGCTAACAAGCTAGGATACATGGTGGCTATACAAAACATGGCAAACATGACTAAATAAACACCAAACAGGGCTTAAACATGTTGCAACATGGCTAAAAGCTTCATGAAGTCAAGCCAAAACATGCAAGCATGATGATCTAAATGCATGGTACATGTTGTGACAATAGAGAGGATTACAAAGCAAGTGCATGATGCATACAATAGGCCATCGAACCAACATGAAACAGAGGTCTAACATGATAAACTAACACCAAATACCTTCTGAAATGGAACCAAATAAGGCTATGCAAACATGCTACATTTATGAGCCCTAAATGCAAGCAAATGAGTCGCAAGGGGAGAGGGGTGTCCCTCCCCTATACAAGACCTCAAAACCACTTCTCTACCACAGAAAATCCTCTGGATTTCAGTGAGAAGGCCAAAACAGAAGGGTTACAAAGCCCAAAGAGGAAGGCACAAAAAGAGACCAAACAAGGCCTAAGAGGGGGTGGACGACCCCCAACACAAAAGTGACCTTAATGAAACATCTTAAGCATCAAAATACAGAACTTTTATTAGTTATACACTAAGCTCGAAACAATATGCAAATAGGTCTAAAACCTTAAGCAAAAATGGAGAATAAAAAGGTAAGTTCTCACCCTTGAAGAACACTTCAAGAACACCAACCTCAGCACTTCCTTTTGATCAAAAACCAACTCAAAACTATGAAATCAACCCCTTAAAACCTCAACAACCAAGTTATAGTGTAACACTAGGTGTCTTAGTACAAAACTAAGAACAAAAACCCCTTTAGAACCCTAATACACACACAACTATATAGAGAGGGAGATATAGAGAGATATAGATATATAAGTTATACATCTCAAAGTTGTTCCACCTCTAGAAAGGGAGGGAAGGCCCTCCTTTTATAGGAATCCAATTCCTAAGCTTCTTGGAGAAGCTAACACAAGGGAGTAAATCCCTCCATACACGTGTATGGAGGGGGTGTATCGTGGATGCCAACTATGACAGCTGGCATAAAATATCTGCCAAAAGCAGATGGAAAGGGGTCGGCTGGAAAATATGGCCGATTGACCAACAAAAATGGCCGACCGACCAAACACATTGCCGACCGACCAAAATATTTAGCCGGTAGCAAGAAAATAGGGCCGGTGGCCTCAAGCCAAGGCCGGTGAGGTGTGGGGATGGCCAACAAGCCATTCCCTACCCTCAAAAGCAAAACACAAGTGTTTGGTGTACAACCAAGCACAAAACAGGCAAGTCGAGAGGTCTTGAGGCAAGGCGTGCAACCGAGACCTCCAAGAACTCAAAACGAACACAAACATGGATGATCATCGAGTGTTCAAACGATGACGTCCAAATCTTGAGGACCGTCAAAAATGGGGTGTCTACAGGAGCCCAGTTTCTTCAGGTATTGTTTCCCACCCTTTCTCATTTGTGATTCTCACATCACTCTGGCACTCAATCTCTATTTTTCTGAAAAGCCCTTTTCTCACTTTTTCTGTCATCGCACATCTCTCTATTCTTCAATCTCTCATTTTTTTCATCCCTCCCCTGGGTGGTTGATGGATGAACAGGAAGTTGCGGGCTCATGCCCCTAGCATTCTGCTAGATTCTCTTTCTTCTGCTCACAGCTAGTGAGTTCCTTCCACAGAGGGGTTGCGACAGGATATGCAGTAGATCCACAGCTGACAGCGGTTAGCGACGCCCTTGGCCAGTATGGATGTGATCGTACCTATCCAAATGAGGGAGTGGAATATCTTGCTCCATTCCATTTCGTGCTTCGCACTTAGCTTGATACCTCACTGCTTGGAGGATGAGAGAGCTTTCAGCCCTTTATTCTTAGTTTCAGTTGTGCCTTTTTCTGGCAAGTAGAGTGCCCTTTCTGGCTAGTATGTTGACAATGGGGAAAAGACAGAACACCTGACTCAACTGTGCCCCTAATTCATCATTTTGACCATTTTTTGTTTTGGCTTTCTACTAAAACAATTTTGACCAACATGAGAGTTAGATTAACACACTTATTCGATTTTATGATTTGAAATCATGTAAGTCAGACTATGAGCACTGAAAATTTTCCTTTTTTGGGTCCAATAAATGGCCCAGTTTTGGAAAGATGGAATAATTTTCTTGAGAAGTAGACAACCTCATTAAAAATTCTCAAAAATTATTTTTACAAATGGCCACTGCTCAACCAACACAGAATTTACTCTTGAGATGCACAACCTCAGATCCAAAACAATGGAAAATTGCCCCCTTGTCTAATAGCACTGCACAGCAACGGAAAGTTGCCCCTTGTCTGAATGGCACCACAGCGCACAGTAATCAGTCCTCATAGTAAAGATCACAACCGAACTCTTGGATATAGAGAAGACAAACATGATCAGAACCAATACATGGACATAATCAATTTGGAAGTGTTTATGGCTAGACTTCAGAATGAAGTTGCCTACGTATCCCAAAGATGGGAGTCAAGCCTGACGTAGTTCCGGGTTAAGGTACACTCGGGTATTAACCTCTCCTTTTGTGCTCTAACTTTTGCCAAAGCTGTCCTTCCGGGTTTTCAACCTTGCGAGCTATGTTCTTCTTTTCTTTTCAATTCTTTTCATTTCTTTTCTTTCTTTTTCATCTTTTTATTTCTTTTTCTTTTCATCTCTTTTTCTTTTCATCTTCTTTTCATTTTTCATTTGCTCTAACTTTTGCCTGGGTTGCCCTTCCGGGTTTTCGGCCCAGCGAGCCTCTCAAGGGTAAAAGAAGTGTAACTTGGTCCATGTTGAATGGTTTTGAGATCTTGAAGCCATCTAAATCTAGGAGAATGGATGATGTTCGCTGATGATGTAGAAGTCCATCCAATGGGGGCTGAATCTGCCCCTAGTGTTACGGATAGGAACTCAATTGTCCTTCAGTAATATTTCCTTCTTTCCTCCCTTCTGGGATTTGGCATTCTTGCCAATCTTCGTTAGTTTGAGAAACATCCCAATTTTTGACTCTTCGAGCACATCTGACATCTTTGCCCCTAGCTTGAGGGGTGCTTCTGATCTAGCTTTGCAAGCTTCTTTTGACGACGTCTGACCTTCTTGATCTGACTTTCTTGTCCCTAGTTCGAGGGCTGCTTCAAATCTGGCCACACAGGCCTCACATTGTGGTTGACCGTTGAACATTCTGAATCCAAGTTCAAGGTTTGAAAGCAAGGGGTCGAGTCTCGAGGCTGAGAGTGATCCTAGGCTACACAATCTCAAGAGCGATTCCACACAGGTCTTCGCAAGACCGCACAAAATATTTTTTGAAATCTTTTAAGAAAGTGACAAATCGCTCGCGCTGAAGACAACGAGAAACCAATCTAGATCAAGCCAGGATCCTTCTCAGTACTCACGTTAACAAATATGATCTCATTCATTAAAGACTTAGCATGCCTCTCTTTCTCTCAATTGATCAAATTTTGCAAATCCCGAGGAATTCTTTCCTCTTTGTTTACATCACAGTGTTCAAAAAATTTTGAAAAACTTGGGTCAATGCAATGATTTCAAGGCACAAAAGAGCAGGTGAAAAGCACTGACGTTTCATTCAAAACTTCTAGCACAACTAGCGTAAGGTAGAAGCAAACACAAAAGTATGAAAATCACTGCTGTTTCATTTAGATCTTCTGGTGTAACTGGCTCCATAGCAGAAACAGACTCAAAAGAATGTAAAAGACAAACACAAAACAAGCAAGTGATGTCTGAGGTAACACCCCCGAAATCACCTGACTCTAACAAAAAACAGGACTGACTCGTTACAACAAGATAGACCAAACTGACTTAGTAAGAAAAAACTGACTCTGAACAACGAGACAGACTCTAAGCAACATAACAAAACTGACTCAATACCCAAGCCAGAACGCAAAATAAACAGCATTCGCAAATGCTCAAAGCAGTGCGTGCCATACGCCACATTTGGAGTAAACTGAGCGCCATCAGCAAGCGGTTCATCCCCGATCATATAATCACATTATCCCCCAAGTTCGTCAACCCGGTACTGAAAAACAAGTCCAAAGTACCTAGGGGATATCGGAGCCTCCTGAAGCTATGGTTCCAAGACTACCTTGCAAAAGAGAAAACAGACAACATCTCAGCCTGATTTTACCAGAACAATTATTAGCACAGCTGAATGACTACACTCTCTACTGAATTCTGCTCGAAATTCTGCCTGTGAACTAATATCCTTAGGTAAAACTGATTCCCCAAATACTGATGCCCTCAGGCCTGATACCCAGACTTGGAAACTGATACACACAACCTGTAGAGACACACTCTGACAGCAAATATCATGCAAGTAAGAACCAAAACACCCCTATGTTGGGATAGGGTTTCCCTGTCCTATTTTTTCAGGAGCTAGGGTTTCACTACGCATGCAGCGGTTTCAAACAACCTACATTCAGATAAGCAACCTGTCCTAGTTTGGAATGGTCACTACAATTTCCGATATCCAACTAGGTAGAATGGTCAAAAAGGGTGGCCTGGTAAAAACTGAGGTTTGTGTTCCCGTCGTGGCAGAGCCCGCAACCGATCAGCCTTATGGCATGCTTTTCAAAGCAAGCCTCCGGCAAACCATTCAGGAATAGCATACAGCAAACACGGTGTCCTAGGCGCACCAATGCAAATGCAATGCAAAGAGACACATGAGTGTAGTCAAAACAAGATATCATGAGTTCGAGTCAAGTTCTCTAAATCCCCAGCAGAGTCACCAAAAACTGTAGACGTGCCCGAACGTCCCAGGCTCCGCGCGCGAAAGACGCGAAATCCATTTTGTTCATTAGGCTCACTACAGATCGGACTCAATGTCACGGTTCTGAATCAAATCTCACAAAGTGCAATGCAAGACCGATAAATCACCAAAGAATCCAAATCCAGCAAATCGTTTTGGAAAACTGATTTTTGTAAAGAAGTGCCAAACATGGACTGCTTTGCCAGATACAGAGTTGTCACCTAAATGTTTTATTTTGAGAAATTTAGGAAACCCTGACTCGTGCCTAAGGCCACATGTCCGTCATCACCAAAGTTGCCTCAGCTCAGGAACTTGGGTACGAGAGGGGAAAGTCCTGAAATGAGCACCCCCGCTCGTCCGATCAAAGATCAACCTTTACTAACATGATATATTGTTTTTGAAAACACATGTGTTCTTATTCCGGTGTATTAGCCTAGAATTACTATGTGATGCCCACAGCATACAAGTATAGACTAGATCGCCTAAGTTGGAACAAAACATCTCATATTTGTTTGTTTAAAAATGGTTTGAAGATGCTACTTGCAAGTAGGCTAAGACGTGGATTTGCCACCCTCAAGTGGGCTTAAGAAAACATGATTTTGCCACTCTCAAGTGGGCTTAAAATTCGTATTTCGATGAATTGTTCCAATTCAAGCAATTCAACCTTCATCCACAGGCATTCATGCAATTAAACACTTAAGCAGATAGCCTCATGGCAAGCATGCTATCATGGCAACACTCACACTCATGGAAGATGCTAAAGCATAAAAGCTTACCCAGTACTCCGAGCCAAAACAAGAAACTAGTTAGTAATCATGCGTGATCCTAGTTCATGTTAAGATGGCTAATGCAACACATGCAAAAATGCAACTAGAAATAGGCTCGGCTATTCTAAGATGGCATATGAGATGCAACTTGATAACATGTATTCAAATTAGTATTGAAATACAATGCAGTTAGTATCATGCGCTGAGCCCGGTGCATGCAATACAGATGAATGAATGCAAACATGCGAGTATAAGTATGCTAATCAAAACATGACCTAGAACTAACCATCGTAGGCGGTTAAGTAAAAGGGAGAAAGACGTGGGGTTGGAAGACATTCACACACTCACGCACACTTATTACAACATTCACCCTCTCGACGGAGGGTCTGAATGAATACACTAAGCTAGCTATGCTAAGCTATTCTAATTAATCTAATAATCTAATTAGACTAATTATTACATCATAAAACTAATTAAACAAATTAATTAAGTTACAAATTCAAGCTAAATAAAAAAATAAAGCTTTAAACTAAGCTGCTCCAGCTCTGTTTGAAGATGCATGCATGCATTTGGTTTCTCACCCCGAAAAGCTCTCTGGTTGCTCTCTTGAGGCTCTGTCTGCAGGGTGTCCTTGAGAACTAGCGGCTGAATCTTACCAAAACAGTGCTGGCACCAGTGGCCTGCCAGCCACGAGGCGTTGCTGCCGACCCTCCTGCCGGCCAGAGATGCACACTACCGGCCATCAACAATGCACTGCCGGCCAACAATGAGGGGGTGCCAGCCACTGGTGTGGTATGACTCCAAGCTGTAGCAAAACACAAAATAGAGGAAATGGAGGGTCTCCCAAGGGTATGTACGCACTATGCCAGTCCATATCACCTCAAAACATCGAGGGAGAGGCATAATCGAATCCAAGACCATCAATCATGCATCTCGATGCATAATGGCCAAAGATCCGACTTGTGCAAATTTCAATGCAAAATGAATGCACAAAAACACATAAATGCCTAGAACTCTATCATGCATCGTCAAGAGGGACGGTGACCGAGAATTGAGGCACGTTTCATCACTTCAGTATGAAATGTCCCTTATTTCTCGTGTTTGGCTTAACACCCAAGCCAAACACAGTGCAATGCATGCAACATGGAGATGCCATGCAATGCAACATAAGCATGCCAAATGCAATGTAACAAGCATGCAAAATGTAAAGTACCAAGCATGCAACAACATGCAAAAATCATGCAATGCGACAAGCATGCGACAACATGCAAAATGGAACAAGCATGCGACAACATGCAAAATGGAACAAGCATGCAACAACATGCAAGACAAGCATGCAACAACATGTAAAGATGGACTTAAACCAAAATGGACAGACCTCAATCATGCCCAAATCAGTGGCCAAAATGATGAAATGATGGCATGAAATGCAAAGCAAAGCATGCACATGTAATGGCCTATCACCTAGGCATAAGAGCACAACTCTCAAGAGTGCTCAAAGGGTGAAAAGCATGCAAGTGTGACAACACTATAGGCCCTGAAATCATGCATGGAATGGTGCCAAACCACTCCAACAAGACAAGCATAGCATGCAAGAAAGCTCAAAGCTTGAAACTAGCAAAGGGAATTAAACTATGGCCATGCAAAGCAAGCCTCAAAGGGGCAAGGGCATCCAAAACAGTCCCAATGCAGGTCAAGGTGAGACTAAAAACATGCTGAAATGGAGCCCATACATGCTTAACAAACATGCTACTTCATGAGGCATATAAGGCTAGTTTGCAAGAATTACACTACAAGTGTATGAAGCATGCATAAGGTGACCAAACCAGCCATGGACAGAGTTAAGGAAGGTCCTAAAAGTCACAAAAAGGTGCCTAAACTAAGCCTCAAAATGGTAGAAACACATGCTCATTTGATAGGCCAATAAGACATGCAAACAAGAGAAGAGGAGGGGGGACAACCCCCACCCATTTGGGACCTCAAAATAGAGTTTTTACCATTGAAAATCCTCTGGATTTTAGTGGTTAAAAGGCCACAAAAATTTGTTTTGAAAGGCCTTGAAAGATGGCTCAAAAGCTATACAAGCTAAGGAACAAAAGGGAGAGACAACCCCCTAGCCAAACAAGGCTTAAACCAACATTTTTAGGACTGAAAATTAGACCTTTCTTCATTCAAAACCAAGCCAAAAATAGTTTGCAAAGGTGGTAAAACAAGCATGCAAAGCAAAGGTTCAAAAGAGCAAGTGCTTACCCTTGAAGCACCTTGGAGCTCAACAGGAAAACCAGCCAAAATCTGAGCCAAACAACCTTAAATTAGCCCAAAAATAGGTTCCAAGGGACCTCAAGCCAATGGTGATCAACTATTCTCAAGGGTTGATGGGTAGAAAATGGTTGTATGCAAGCCTTCTAGCACAAATGCTCAAGAGAGGATTGTAGAGAGAGAGGTTCTAGTGAGAGAGGCTCCCAAGCCTTTTTCAAAATGTTCTAACCCTTCAATATGATAGATTTGGCCTTGATATATAGCAAAAACAAGAGCATGGGTCAAAAATATCTCAAGAGAGACAGCTGGAGCAAGCTGGAGCAAAATATCTATTGAAATCTGCTTTCTGGCATCTGTGGCCGGCACCTTATCATTGTTGGCCAGCAGGGCGTCACTTTTGGATGGCATAGGGCCAGCATTGGCCATTCATGGCCGGCACAGTCCCATAAAGTCCGGCAGCAAAAATCAGTCCTAGTCCCTAACTTGAAGAAAGCTTAGCTCCTTCATCTGGATGCCTTTTTAGGTCATTCGTGTATGCAAATTGAAGCCCCGGAAGTAAGATTTCCAATGGTGGCAGCCTTGCATCAAAATTCCAAGTGTTCTAAGAGATATCCCTCTTTTAGTGAAGACTGCTCAGTTTCAGTCCAACCTGATTGATGCCTAACTTCCAACAACCATATCTCTCCCATCTGGACTCAGCTTGAGGAGATTCTTGAGTGCAAAATGAAGCCCCAAAAGTATTCTTTCTAACGGTGGTGGCCTCATAGCTGAAATCCAAGTGTGCAAAGGAATAGGCCTGATGCAGCGAGGGCTGCTCAACTCTCTCTTAACGATTCATGCCCAATTACTTCCCCAACTGGGTTTCTTCCCTCTTCTCCTCTTTTCTTCAACTCCAAACCCCTAAACAAGGTGTTTTGAAAGATTTTCTAAAAGAGTTCATCTCGCCTTCATTCATTTCCACTTTGTCCTCGCTCAGTTTACCGAATAGCGCAACATTTAACAAAATGCGAGCGTCGGAACATCGTAGGAACCTATTTTCAAAAATGTTTTAAAAGAGAGGGTTTTAAGGTCTAAAAACCATTCAAAATAGCTCTGATCCAAAATGGGGTGCGAGGTTAGGATTTGACTCTCCTCTTGTTAAAGAAACCGAACCTTTGCATTCCATAGCTTGCATCACTAAGCAAGCCATCAGTTATGCCCAAGTCTTAGGGGCGGTCAAAAATGGCGTGTCTACAGTTTCAGAAACTAGTCAGACTCAATCTCATCAATCTAGTCGAGGCCAATATCGGTACCAAACCTAAGCAAGCCAGGCTTCGAAAGCCTCGCGAGGGTTGACTTTTCAGCTAGCACAGTAGTATTACCCTTGAGAGAGGCTTTTGTATTAGATATCAGTGATACAATATCTAAAAAATGTTGTTATTGACCGATATGCAGTTGGATCTGAGGCATCATAATTATGTGTTGCATATATATACGTTGTTGTTTATTTATCCTCATGTATTGGGGGGCACATATTGGATTTTGATCTCTCTTTTATATATGTAATGAGAAATTGTTAATGGGATCGATGATCCTAGTGTTGTTATATATTTGTCATTAATTTAATAGATTGTTATGTGATGGCCTATGAGCCTTGTTCCATGCACATTGTGATTGGTGATGTGGTATCGTAAGGGCTGAGTTATAAGACTTGAATGTGTTAAGTCTAAGGAAATATGAGCCTTTAGAGTCTCATGGAATTTGTGAGGTTATTTGAGAATGTTTCGATGGAATATGGGATTTGTATCTCATAACAATGCAAATTGTACTTGTGTATGTGTTGTTTAGGGTTTGTTTTAGTTGGTTAGGGAGTTTGTTGTGATCCTATATATAGCACTTCGTATGCCTTGGACTGGTGAGATTGATCTTGACACTCTTATTATTGTACTTGGAGCCTCTTTGAATCATTTTAGAATATTGATTGAGGTGGTATCATAATGGTGAAGTATGATTGAACCAAAAACATTAATTCGGATAATTGTCCTATGAGCAGTCTTCACTCTTTTTCCTTTTTCTATTTCCACACTTCGAATCTGGATATGAGGCTAGAACCATTGGAAAACTTGTTTTCGAGGCTTCGATTTAGACACAAGAACGACCCAAAACGAAGTCCAGACAATGGAGTTATACCCATTTGAAATTTGAGTACCTGTGCTCGAATGCTCGAGCGGTCTATGCGAGTTACAAAGATTCTGGGAGCTTTCTGTGATAACCCCATCGTGTAAGACTTTATATTTAATTAATGATGGAGATTTGAATTTTAATTGCCTACTATGTTGATTTAATTTAGGAATTATAAAAACTATGGAGACTGATTCGTATACGATTCTATTGAAGATTTATTTGGAACTGGAAATTGAATGCCTAATTGGCTCAAAAAAGAATAAGTAGTGAGTCGAATTACTTTAATTTCGAGTATCGGACCATATGGGAGTTTAATTAAATATTTGATTCAGATTTGTGAAATTGAGATTTAATTAATTGGGTCTGAATTGAGTTAATTACGTTATGAGGAGTGGGAATTAAGATTATTGTGAATTAAATTTATTTATGAGGTCTTCAATTTGAGTATGTAATTTATTACTGGAGACCTTGAGTTTGACCTGAAATTGAGGGCCTTACTAATGTGAGAAGTCACAATTGATTATGGAAATAAGCTTAAATTAATGTTTGGAGCCTTTCTGGGAGTCTGATTAGAAAAATCTGATTCAGACTAATAAATTTAAATATAATTAATTGGGCTTTAGTGGAAATCAAATTAGATTAATTAAATTACGTGGGACTTGTGATTAGTCCTAATTCGTTTAATTATGTGGTTGTTGTGAATTGCATCTCTAAGGATGTGAATTATAAGGATTTGACATTAGATCGGTTGATTGTAGAAAAATCTACTGAAATTACAGCTTTGAACTGGAAATTGAGGACCTTAGAGGTGCTAGAAAACAAAATCGATTAAATATTAATGATCAGCATGATTTTTAGAGCCTAGTATGAAGTTTTGTAAAAATTTGATTCAGAATAAATTAAATTGATTTTATTAAATATTATATCTTCTATTTATATATATATATATATATATATATATATATACGGACCTTAGTTGAGATAGACTCAACAAAAGAAAGGAAAACAAAAATCTAGAGAGAAGAGAAAGAAGCAAGAGAGAAAGAAGAGAAAGCTCAAGAATTAAGAAGAAACATGGGGAAATTAAAGGAATTGAAGTAGAATTCAAGAATTTAATTTAAGGTGTATGTAAATCAACTAAAACTCTTGGTATACCTCTTCAATTGTGTAAAATCAAGACTTAAATTAGAGATTTCACACTCAAATGAGTTACGATTTGTAACTCATAAGCTTGAGCAAATTATACTCTTGAAATTAAACATGGATTCCTTGCATTTATTACATGTGAGAGTTAATTCCCTTATATTTGTTTATCTTGAAGTTGATTGTGAGAAGTTGAGCCTTAATCTTGAGGTTTTGTATGGTTCGAACTCATAAAATTATATATGAAATGAAGATCTATGTGAATTTGGAAGAAGAAGTTTTGAACAAAATTTGAAAAAGAATTAAAACAAGGATTTTGATCTTTCTTGCTTGAAGATTCATTGTATTTTTGATGTTTTTATTTAGAAAACAATCATAATCTCATGTCTTCTATTAGTTTTACATGTTTTTTGAGTGATTTGAGTTGAAACTTAGCTTAAAGCCTAGTATGAAGTTTTGTAAAAATCTAATTCAGAATGATTAAATCGATTTTATTAAATATTATATCTTCTATTTATATATATATATATATATAAATACATGAACCTTAGTTGAGATAGACTCAACAAAAGAAAGGAAAAGAAAAATATGGAGAGAAGAGAGAGAAACAAGAGAGAAAGAAGAGCAAGCTCAAGAATTAAGAAGAAACATGGTGAAATTGAAGGAATTGAAGTAGAATCAAGAATTTAATTCAAGGTATGTGTAAATCAACTAAAACTCTTAGTATATGACCCAAACCCGCCCCTAAAAGTTTGGTCCATGACCGGCCTGTACATAGGCCTCAAAATAGAATTTTAAAATAATATTTAACCATATATGGGGCCTTAGGCGGAAGCAATATCAATAAAAGACAACATCCATTGAGCTTGTGCATACATGATGGTTTAATTGGATTTAAGTATTAAATACATTTCCAAATATACTTATACAATCACAGAATTTATATAGATCTCACACACACTTACATAAGACTTAATAATTTATAAGACTCCCAACAATAAATTAAGGCCTCCACATAGAGACATACCCCAGGTGACTTGGCAGACAGGCGAACCTCAGTATAACTCTACTGTCAATCCCCGATAGCTCACCTACAGAAATATACATAAAACAGAATGAGCAAAGCTCAGTGAATAATAGCAATGTAAGAAGGTTAATTGAATAAACAAAACCTTGGATAAAATAAATAAACAGATACCAACCATATACAGGTCTTATCTATAACTATATTTCAATACGGTCTCAGGCTCACATATAATACAGACTGGCTTCAAGCCCATGCAGAATACAAAACGGCCATAGGCCCAACACATTATGCAGAGCGGCCTCAGGCCCAACAGATTATACAGAGCGGCCTCTAGCCTAACAGATTATACAGAACGGCCTCTGGCCTAACAGATTATACAAAATGGCTATAAGCCCAAATATGATACAAAACGGCTGTAAGCCCAGATATAATACAGATCGGCTGTAAGCCCAGATATAGTACAGAACGGCTGTAAGCCTAGATATAATACAGAACGGCTGTAAGCCCAGATATAATACAGAACGGCTGTAAGCCCAAATATAATACAAGATGGCTATAAGCCCAGATATAATACAAGACGACCTTAAGCCTAACATATTATGTAGAGCGGCCTCAGGCCCATTATTAACAAACAGAATGATTCTAGATACACAAAGATGTCATTGTTCCATAATACACATATGTTCCATTTGTTCATCATGAATTCAGATAATTAACTTGCAGATAAAAGAACGTCATACTGCTACAATACTATTACTCAATAGTGCACAAAGATTTTCCCATGGTTTATTACAAGTTGACATAGTTGTCTTGCGGATAACAGAACATTAATAATAAGTATTAACAGAAGGAAAATGTATCATTACATTAATAGAGACAAAACAATTCACATCATAACGGCCTCGAGCCCACGTCTATTACTAGGGACAGAACAACCTTAGGTCCATATCAATGCCATTACTCAAGCATATCGATTAATTGAAGCAAAGGACAACATCAATACCATTCACAAATAACAATACATAAATCATAATCACAGGAAGTAAGTGAAACATGTTGTTACACTACTATTACTCACAGTGATCGGCTCCCGGTAGTAATGGGACGATGTCCTCGTCTCGACCTACAAGTACAGTGCACAACACATAATATGAGATTATACTCGATCCTTTACTTATTCTCTTTGATCATTCAATCAATTATCCATGGTGGTACCAAGCTCATTATTTCTTAATAAGTTATAATTCATGTCTTAGAAAACAGGAGAAATCGATAGGAAATGGTTTAGGTGAAGAAATGGTACAAAACTGGTTGACAGAAAGTGAACAGTCGTCACTAATTTGGCCATAACTATTTCTGTATTTAGAATTTTGGAGTGAGACCATAGCCATTGGAAACTAGACTTCCGGGGCTTGATTTTAGGCTCAAGAATCACTCAAAACGGAGTCCCGAGGCAAAAGATATGCTTA
This sequence comes from Camellia sinensis, assembly GCF_055761805.1. Taxonomy (NCBI): domain Eukaryota; kingdom Viridiplantae; phylum Streptophyta; class Magnoliopsida; order Ericales; family Theaceae; genus Camellia; species Camellia sinensis. The sequence goes on along the minus strand of NC_138968.1, from coordinate 92,270,962 downwards.
TTCAAAGTTGGCTGGACAAAGCTGTCTCCCGCACGTGCGGCTCCCGCACGTGCGGCCCTAGGCAGTTTGCAGTCCGAAAATGGCTGCAAAATTGGGACTTCTTATTTTCAAAATCAAACCTCAATTCCATGTAAATCAAAGCCCAAAACCCTTTAATACATAACAAATTTCACATTATTAATCTCCATCAAACATCATAACCTCAAAATAAACAAATATAATGACTTTAATCTTCAATCAAGCAACTCTTAGGAAATCAAGGTTCAATCAAATATATACATAAAACCCTAACTCAAATGGGTTCAAAACTTCCCTTATTATCATGATTTCATGAAATTGATGCCTCAAACATAAGGATTCAAGATAATTTATCATACCTTAGTTCACTCTTTGACTTTCTCATAGTTCTCTTTAATTTCCCCAAGCTTCCATGGTTGATCTCCTTCTTCTCTCTTCAATTTCTTCAAGTCATCTTCAAGCTCCTAACAATGGTGAACTCTCTCTCTCACTCTCTCTTAGCCTCTCTTTCTCACGGTTCTCTCTCCCTCAGATATTTTATTTTTGACTTCGAAAAGATGAGTTCACAACTCATAAGGCATATCTATATATATATATATATATATCACACACACTGTAGACACCCCATTTTTGACAGCCCATAAGACTTGGGCATTACTGATGATTTACTTGGTGGAGACAGGTGTGCAGGGCAAAGGTTCAGTTTCTTCGGCAAGAAGAGAGACAAATCTCAACTTCACACCCCATTTTGGACCAAAGTTATTTTGGATGGTTTTTAGACCTTAAAACCCTCTCTTTCAAAACATTTTTGAAATAAAGTTTCTACAATGTTCCGAGGCTCACATTTTGTCAAATGATGCGCTTTTCGATAAACCGAGCAAGGACAAAGTGGAAATTAATGAAAGAGAGATGAAATATTTAAAAAAAATCTTTCAAAACACCTTACTTAGGGGTTTGAAGTTGAAGAAGAGAGGAAAGGAGAGGAGAAAACTAGTTTGGGAGAAGTTCGGCATGAATCCGGGTAGAAGCGAGTCGAGCAGCCCTCGCTGAATAGGGCTTATCTGTCTGTACACTTGGAGTTTAGCTATGGGGCCACCACCGTCGGAAAGAGTACTTCTGGGGCTTCATTTTTCACTCAAGAATCTCTTAAAGCCAAGTCCAGGTGGGGGAGATATGAGCAGCTGAAGTTGGGCATCATCCCGGTTGGATCGAATCTGCGCGGCTTCACCAAAATGGGCATAACTGTTTCCACAGGAGGAATTTTAATGCAAGGTTTGCGCCATTGGAAAGCTAACTTCCGGGGCTTCAATCTGGACATCCACTGGCCATTTTTTGACCTTGGCAGCACCTATCGGCAATCTATTTATCCGGCCGGCAATTTATTGTGCCGACCGGCAATTTATTGTGCTGACCGGCCATTTTTGCTGGCCGACGACCTTCCGGAGTATTCTACAGATTGAGTGGATGCCAACTGTGCCAGCTGGAGGGCACAGACTGGATCCTCCATACACGTGTATGGAGGATCTTGGCTCTTAGTTTGAAGCTTCTAAGAGAAGCTTTAGTCTCTTGGCTCTATAAAGGAAGCTCTCCTCTTCCTTATACTAGGTTGAAGAAAAACCAGCTGGAGCAATAGATACAATCCTCCATATATCTATCCAAGCCTCCCAAACCCAAGAATCCTTGCTCCATTTGCACTACACCCTATAGCACCCTACCACTACTCCATTTCCAGCAGCTTGGGGAGCTTTCCAGCAGCTAGGAGGCATCACTTCTCAAGCCAAGAAGCAACCAAAGTTTGGTCTTCAAGGGTGAGTAACATTCCCTCTCCTTTGAGCTTATTCTTGTATCATTTATAAGCCATACATGCTTGCTGTTTTGAGCTCCGGCCCTAACTGAAAGTGGCATTCTTTTGAGCTCTTTTTCACTTTTGTTTAAGGGCCTCTCACTATTTGAGGTCCCCATCTTGCACTTGCTTCATTATCCCTCTTGTATGCCATTATCTTGTGTAGTATTTTTGGCATATGTGTGATTTGTTTTGGAGCATGATGTAAACTGTAGATAGGCTTATTTTGAGCCCTTCTTCAACATTGAAGAAGGGCTTATCACTGTTTGGGACCTCCATGTGCCACTTGTTATTATACCCCTCTTTGGTCCCCATTTTTGCATGATTTATTAGCCTATTGTGCTCCTATTTTTGGGCAATTTTCAGAACTGAAAACAGTCTTATTTTGGCCTCCTCTTCATGTTTCATTGAGGGTATTTCACTGTTTGAGACATCCTTTATATACTTTGTGTTATATCTCTCTTTTTGGCCATATTTTGCATGATATTTTTGGCTTGTGTGCATATTGTTTTGGGTCCGGCCATCAACTGTAAAATGCATTATTTTTTGCCCCTCTTCAATGTTGTTGAAGGTCCCCTTTGTGTTTAAGGCCAGAAACCTTCACTCGCTTCTTTGTCCACCTTTTGGCCCACTTCTTGCATGAGAGTTTAGCTATACCTGCGCTGGTTTTTGTGGTTTTCCATAAACTGTAAAAGATCATGTTTTGGGCCCCTCTTCAACTTTGTTGAAGGGCCCTAATCTGTTTGGGGACAGCAGCTGTGAGTTGCTTCTTTATCTCACATTTAGGGCCATTTTTGCATGCTAGTTTTGCCCTATTTCCGTTTGCTGTTTGGCCATGCTTTGAACTGTAAAAGTGCTTATTTTGATGCTGCATTGCTTCTGTATTTTCATTCCATGTACCAATTATGCATGCTTTGTATAACTGTAAGCCATTTCATGTACCTAGTTTTGCATTTCGGGAGAAATTCCATGCATCGGGTGTCATTTCGCCTTGTTTCGGGGCTGTTTTGCCCCTCATTTTGCTACTGATTTTTGCATGTTTGCATATCATATTCCATGTCTTTGCCATGTCTCATTAGAGTGGCATTTCGGTGCCGTAGGTTCGGTCCTCGGTTTGCGTGCATATGTGCACGCATTTCGAGTGTCTCATTTTCATCTCATGGCCACTGATGTGGGTGCGACTAAGGTCCACTCACATTGGTGTAAGTCCATCTTGCATTGTGTATGCCATGTTTCAATGCGTTGTGCATGTTATGTTGTTAGCATTGTGTGTGCCATGTAGTTATATTGCATGTTTGTATGTTTGCTTGCATGCTTAGGTCGCATGTGCATTGTTGTGCATTGCCTCGCCTCTTGACCAACCATGATTGAGGTTGGGTCCCTTGTATGTTTTGTGTGCATTGCATTTGACATTGAAATGCACACTTGACTCTTTGGCCATCATGTATCGAAATGCGTGATTGGTGGCCCGACGGTCGAGGGCCATGCTCCCTTGAGTCCATTACATGATAGGGAGTGTGTCCATGCATACATGTGCTTGAAATCTCATGCCATATGCTGTCTGTCCTCTGTTGCTGTCAAAACTGTCTCCTGCAGGAAATTTCTGCCAGCCGGCATAATACATTGCCGATCGGCCGTTAGTGAATGGCCGGTGACTAAATAAGCAGCCGATGGGAATTATACACTGCCGGTGGGAATTTCCCCCAGCCGGTGGTATTCTGCAGTGTGCAAGGAATCTGTCCCAGAATTTTGGCATTTTTCAGAAAAGCAAGGCAGTAAAACAGAGGCAGCAATGGTATGGTGCGGGCTTTCCGGGCGAGACGGATTCGAGCATGCATCATTCGCGCATCCCGAGGCGGGGGCTGTGGCCACCTTCCCTTTTGTTTACATTCATTCTGCTAAGTAAATTAGAAATTCTGTAATAATTTTATTTGCTTATCATTCGGACTGTAATATTTATTTGGTCCCTCCGAGTGAGGACGGCTATGTAATAAGTGTGCGTGAGTGTGTGTATGTCTTCCAACCTCACGTCTTTCTTCCCTTTTATTTACCTGCTTATAATGGTAGATTAGGGCATTTTTCGAATTAGCATACCTTATGCTATGCATGTGTGCATTCATGCATTCGTATTGCATGCACCGGGCTCGGTACATCATGCTAACTGCATTCGAACTTCAATTCCAAATTGAATACGTGCATCAATTGACCGCATTTCACATGCCATGCTTAGGTTAGCCGAGCCTACTTCGATTGCATCCTGTGTGTGTTGCATTAGGCAAATTAACATGAGCTAGGACATGCATGTTTGCTAACTAGTTTATTGTTTTGGCATGGAGTACGATGTAAGTATTTTTGCTTTAGCATCTCGCATGCGTGTGAATGTTAACATGATAGCATGCTTACCATATGGCTAGATGCTTATGTGTTATAAATTGTTTGAATGCCTGTGGGTGAAGGTTGGATTGTTTGAGTTGGAAAAACTCGTTGAAATCCGTATTTTAGCCTACTTGCGAGTAGCAAATTCCAAAGTACTTTTTTAAGACAAACGGATATGCAATGCTTATTTCCAAATTAGGCAATCTAGTCTATACTTGTTTGCTGCGCGCATAACATAGTAACGCTAGGCTAATAATTGGTATAAGAACACATAACGTTTTCAAAAAAGGATATCACGGTTAGTAGAGGCCGATCTTTGATCGGGCGAGAGGGGGTGCTCATAGCTGACCTTCCCCAATCGTACCTAAGCTCCCGAGCCGAGGCAACTTTGGTGATGACGGACACGTGGCCTTTGGCACCGAGTCAAGGTTTCCTAAATTCCCCCATAAAAATATTTAGGTGGCAACTCTGTATCTGGCAAAGCAGTCCATGTTTTGGCACTTCTTTTCAAAAATCTGTTTCTCAAAACGATTTGCCGGATTTGGACTCTTTGGTTCAGATTAAGAACCGTGACAATTAATCGAGTCCGAACTGTAGCGCGGGGTCCCTCGCGGACGTGCTACACACACAAGCTTAACACAAGGGAAAGCCAAACGTGGCCTTACGAATCGCGCAAAATAAAATTTCAATTAAACTTTCCAGATGACTCTAAAAATTGTGCTGATCATAAATATGCCCCATGTTCTAGCTTCTGAAGCCTCTAAGGCCTTCAATTTGCAGTACCAAGTTAACCACCCAAACGTATATTAACGAATTAGACAAATTAGATTTCCAATTAATTTTCCCAAATAGTTCTAAAAATTCCCATTAATATATCTATGTACTCAATTCCGATTTCTGAACCCACAAAGGTCGTCAATTCCAGTTTTAAAGTCATAACTCGACAGATAGTTCTTCAATTCTAATAGATATAATTAAATTAAAACACATTATCCCATAGTTAAACAAGGATGACTTCTTATACGCATTTTGGGGTCATTACAATATACCTCTTCAAATGTGTAAAATCAAGACTTAAATTAGAGATTTCACACTCAAATGAGTTAGGGTTTGTAACTTATAAGTTTGAGCAAATTATACTCTTGAAATTAAACATGGGTTCCTTGCATTTGTTAGATGTGAGAGTTAATTCCCTTATATTTTCTTATCTTGAAGTTGATTGTGAGAAGTTGAGCCTTAATCTTGAGGTTTTGTATGGTTCGAACTCATAAAATTATATATGAAATGAAGATCTATGTAAATTTGGAAGAAGAAGTTTTGAAAAAGTTGAAAAATAACTAAAACAAGGATTTTGATCTTTTTTGCTTGAAGATTCATTGTATTTTTGATGTTTTGATTTAGAAAACAATCATAATCTCATGTCTTCTATTAGTTTTACGTGTTTTTGAGTGATTTGAGTTGAAACCAAGCTTAGAAAATAAAAGAACAAGTGATAGAGCCAACAGATATTTTCGGCAACGGGATTTTGCCAAGAACGGCACGTGCGGTGAGGCTTCCCACAAGTGTGGAAGTCTATTTCCAGCAAAAAAAATTCTTCTAAAATAATTGCACATGCCCCCGCACGTGCCTTGGCTCTCCTACACGTGCGGAACTCCCCCGTTTCAGCCCAACTTTGAATAGCCATATCTCTCTCATTTGGACTCCATTTTAAGTGATTCTTGAGCCTAAATTCAAGCCCCATAAGTCTAGTTACTAATGGTGGTGGTATCACATCCAAATTCTCAATAAACAAATAGATATGTTCACATTAGTAAAGGTTATTCACTTTCTTTCTAACCATTTCATTCTATTTCTTCTCCTAATCCAGTTTTCTTTCGTTTCTTCCTATTTTCATAGACACGGATTATGACCCATTGAGGACTAATGATTTTAGAACCAACATAAATAATTGGTTAAGAAGCAAAGTAAAGGATCGGTTTATTTGATTAAGAAAAGATTAAGAGAAGTAAATTTGATCAAGAGAGTAATTTTATGTTTTGATATGTTGTGCTATGCGCATTATGATTACAGGTCAAGAATCAAGGACCGGTCAACCATTTCTGGAAACCACTGTGAATAATAATATTGTAAAGATATGTTCACTTGTATTTCTTTTGATACGTAAATGTTGTGATTTTCTAAAATTATGTTTTATTCGAATGAATGAGCTACAAGAAGTGTGATATGGAATGTGGATGTGAAATGTGAATTGTTTATGCTATGATAAGTGGGCCCAATGAGAGATGGAGACATGTCGATGTTCTATCTACTCTATGATAAGATACGTTTGGACCTGAGGTCGTTCCGAGCAGCTGTTATCATGTGATTGGGCCCGAGGCCATTCTGCACTAAGTGTGTGCCCCGAGGTTGTTCTGTATCATATGTGGGCCTGAGGCTGTTCTAATAAATGTTGGGGCTGAGGCCGTTCTATGAACCTGAGGTCGTTCTATAAATGTGATTTAAGAAATGTATGAATTTATATTATTATCCTTACTATGATGTTGGGTGCATTCATTTAACCTCTTTACTGTATTATTACTCATTGAGCTTCACTCACTCCATATTTTATATGTATGTAGGTGATCTATCTAGAGACCACTCTTAGGTCAGCCTCAGGAGTCCTTTTGTGGATCTGTTATGTCAAGCCTTCAAGATGGAGCTTTTGCCCTTTTGAGATCCTCTGTGTAAAGTCTTCCCTTTTGTCAAGTCACCCAAGATGCGCCTCTGTGTCGAGGCTTTAACTTTGTATTGTTAGAATTCTGGATTTTATCAAGTCTTCTGTATATGTGTGTGAGATATATATAAGATTTGTATATGAATATAATTTACTAGTGTTCTAAATGTTTTAATTATTCTAGTTATCATGTATGCACAAGCTCAATGGACATTATTATTTGATTTGCTTCGCTTCTGTTTTAGGCCCCGGTATGATTTGAATACTTTGAATTTTGTTTTTGAGGCCGAAGGTAATCTAAGGTGACTGTCCAGTCATGATCCAAACTTTTAAGGGCGGGTTTAGGTCGTGATAGAGTGGTATCAGAGCATGAGTTAAGATCTCACACGTGTGTCCATTGAGCATTAGCGTGTCTAGCATACATTTAAGTTGCACGTATTTAGTAACAAAGTGATATGTTGCACGTTTCGAAAGATGTATGGGAGCTTGTGTAATAATTTAAGTATTGAGATTGAGACTTATAAGTTCTCATGGAATTTTGATGATAAAAGGAGATCAAGATGTGTTTGTTTTTTTAGTTTAAGTATTGAGACTAAAGATTGAAGTCATTTGACAATTTGATAACCATAAGAAAATGGGAATGTGTTTACTTAATAAATGTGGTATTGAGGCTAAGGTTAGGAATGATTATGGAATTTTGGCGTTCTGACTAGAATAATGGTGAGTACAAGCATGTTGATTTGTGGAAACATGATAGGATAAGAGATTTCGATCTTCGCTTGAAGCCACAAAATTATGTTTGCGTGTTAAATTAGACTATGAGAATATTTGGGAGATTGAGCCATTTGATGATCAATGAAGTATGTGAAACTATAGTGAATGAGATATTTGGTGATCAATAAAGCATGTGGAATTCTAGTGATTGAGAGTTAGAAAATTGTCTAATATGTATAAGGTTGATGTGGTGAAAGACATAATGTGTGAGCCGTAGAATCAAAGAATGTGTTGGGAAGTTTGTGGTAAGAAATATCAATGAACATATATTTAATGAATGCAAGAAGTATTAAGTCAAAATTAGTGTTCCTATGTATGCTCGAACGACTATTGTAGAGTTAGAATTCTTTTATGTGAATAATTGAAACTTGATCTGAAATGCTAAGATAATTAGAATAGGGACACTTCGATGTGTTAAGATCGTTATTTTAAGTGCTTAAGCTAATTGCAAGCAAATTGTTTGTATGATTAGGTCAAGACCCATTTATTTGTTGGAATCATTTCGTTATAAACTGAATTGATCTTTGAGGCTAATAGTTTGTATTAAGAATTTATTTATTACCCGAAGGGTCTATTTTAATGCCCTCTATATAGATTCTTAGAATGTATGATAAGTAAATGTTGTTAACATGCCAAAGGAAGTTATTTGTGGCTTCCGAACGTAAATGACCCTCCTATTTGATTATCAATAACGCATGTAAGTTTTATGCGAACGAAAATTCAGGCTGATGTGGCTAAGGAACTTGTGAACCAAGATTTGAATTCAATATTAAGGTTATATTAGATACTTAGCCTACTTTGAAGGCTCACGGATGTCAATAACAGAATATTTTGATTCCAATCGTTGGAAACAAGGGAGTGTAATCATGAATATCATTTGAGATTGAGCTTTGATTATTTGAGGAGCATGTGAATTATTTAGAGACATTTGTGGATAGTAAAACAAGAGAATATGAGTGTTATGGACGATGTGTTTTGTGTTTTGATGCTATGTTTTGTATTTTGATGCTAGGAAGTCGACATTGAGACCCATCATTATATTGCACATTGCAGAATATTTTTTGGTGACTAAACCAATTTGGGTTAATAACCTATAAATAAATGATAATGAGTTAAAGCCTTGTGATGAGAAAACCAAATGGTAAGGAAGTTACGTAAGAACAGAAATTGTCACAACCCAAACCCGCCCCTATAGGTTTAGCGTCGTAACCGGCCAGTAACCCTTGGATTACCAAAGGCCTATGAACAGATTGACTCATAAAAAGGGGTTAAGGAAGCAGATATATAAAACATACATAGTCCATTGAGCTGTGTAGACATACATGAGACAGAAATTTAAAACTTTATATACACACCTATGACGTCATATCTATACATTAGTCTTATATCATACACACATACAGATAAAACCAAAAGGGGACTTAGCGCAATATATAGATAAATAGAAACATGTTCAAATTTCACAAAAAGACAACGAAGTCTTAGATTTAGTTCACAAAACACGACCACATGACTTTTTTCGGAACCTCCTTAGGAGGCACAAAGGTTGGCCAACAAAACAAAATTCCAGGCAATCACCATTGAGTCTGGTCGCGCGCTTGATCACATACATACATAAACAATAGAGTAAACAAAAGCCCAGTGAATAATAATAGAGTAAAAAGGTTTCATTGAACGACGTCCTATACCAATTTCGGAAAGCAGATTCATATTCATATTCTTGTTCAAATTATATATAGAAATCAAAGTCTCATACTTAATCATATGTGGTACATCCATTAGCGTTAATAGAACAGATATAGAACAGATAGTGGCTATGAGTAACCAGTTCTATAAAGGAACCACCAGATCCGGGTAACAGAGAATAGACATGCTGAGCTCCATGATGGATCCTCTAGTACGAGTAACAGATTGTAGACATATTAAGTTCCATAATAGAACCTCCGATATCAGGTAATAGCTAACATATATGCTGTCACACCCCAAATCCGGGTATGACCGGCCGTGGCCCACAGGGACTCAGCCCAAGGCACACGTAAGCCTAACCACTAATCCATAATCACATTGAGCAACTATACAAAAGTCCAGTAATAAATAACCAAACTCAATCCAGTGACATGCCACAAGTATAAACGGAAAAACCAACCGTAATCAAAACCATCCAAACTTATGGGATATAAACAACCCACATATCAAAATAATCCTAAATGAATCTCAATAAAAATAAAAAGAAATATGCACAAATTTGACATAACAATCTAAAACAAAATAAATGAATGTCCTATAGGTCCATGCAATCGAGTCCCCGCTATGCCATGAGTCCACTCTAAGTCCTTCTAACACCTAGAAGTGATAAAAACTAAGTCAGCTGATAGCTCAGTGAGTAGCAACATGGATAGTAAATATAGTTTTGAAAACAGGGTTCAATTCCAAAATAAGATATATATCACATAAACTAGATTGGCATACAGTTTGGTAAATACAATCTGTTTCAAAAAGAAGGTTCCACAATTCAACAATTAAAATACTCATGTCTCGCAAGAACATGATAAACGACATTTTCCACTTAAAACAGATTATAACATGAACACCAATAATTTTCTGGGTACCAAGAAAAACAAATAATATGCCACACATTTCTCAGGCTATAAGCCCCGTTGGATCCAATACCGAACTAAGAGTCATCCTCAGGGTGGCACCTGGGCCTTTTCTCAATGACGATCCGATTGAAGGTCACCTAGTCGTTTTTAAAGGTCTTTTCCTTACAATCGTTGAGCACTAGAGTCATCACGGCCCAACCTGGATCTGTTCCCTAGTGGCCAGAGTCACCGCACACAGTGGAATAATTTCCCTGGACTAAATACACACATGGTCCCAATAATCAAAACACATCAATTTCGCAAAACATGGTAGTTCATCATTATAAACTTGAGACCAAAACAAATAGTTTACAGTATGCCAAGTTCACACATGTTTCAGAAATAATTTGATTCAATTGATAATATAATAATTTATCAAAACAGTTTAATCATGAAACAACAATTTAATTTTCCAACAGTTCAGGGTAAGGGAACATTTATAAAAATACGTAGCATGAAACTACTCACCTGGAAACAAAATAATATAATCCTCGAATAGAGTATGAAAGTCCAACTAGTGCCCTGAACCAATATGAAAACTACACGTCACTACTAATTTAAAAATACTAAAGAATACGAACTAAGTAACCTCAACTAAAGCACACTAACACGGCTCAACCCAACTCACCGTTACTCTCAAATATTACCTAAGCTCATGTTCTTCAAGGTTTAAAATCACCCAAGACATGGGTTCCAGTCAAAACTTAATTAATTGTGACTTTAAGATAAAACAGAATTTCAAACAAGTCTTCCCAACCTATTCGCTAACTTTGAAAATTACAAAACCCACTCCACGCTATTCGAAAAATTCCAATAACCTCCAGATATGATCTAATATATCCTAAGTTTCAAACCCAATTGGTTTCACTTGATTTGCTTATCAAAATAATTATCTACAATTTATTATATCCAAACAGGTTATTTTCTGCAGAACTTTAAAGAAATTGACGGTTCTCTTAATATACACAAGCAATCAATGCAAGGCCAAAAACGTACAAAACTAGACTCGTAACCGGTTCTAATGGCACTAATTTGATAATTTTTGGATTTATACCGAAAGAGAACAACACTCCTGAATTTACTGTTTCGGACTGGTTTCCTGGACAGATTTGAATACCTCAATTTATATGGATTTTGACTCCCAAAAATTATGAAAAAATTCAGGTATACAATTCAGTATGTAATTAATCTACTGTAAAAATTTCAGATTAAAATTCATTCGTTTGATATGGTTTCTTGATATTTAAAGTTTGCTGGCAGATTAATATTCTTAGGAGCAACATTATGAATTCGATTAAAATTTCTAGAATACTCTCCCCCATCAGCCAATCCATTCCTTTTTCTTCCACCAACTCACAACACCCACAAGCACCATAACTATGTAAACAATAATCTATAATAGAACAAGAATAAATTGATTCTTACCTTAGAGTTGTTCAACCACAAAGTTGCTGAAAACTTCTCTCTCTCTCTCTCTCTCTCTCTCTCTCTCTCATGGCTGCTGCTATACTCTCGTGGCTGCTGCTATATGTTGAAGGTGTAGTGCAAAGCAATTATAATTAAGGGTTAGGGTTTTTGTTAGGAAAATTAGGGTTGCTCTATATACATCTAAACAAAACTCTAAATAATTATCTAAACAAAAGGTTTTAAATTATTATCTCTTTATATTATTTTATTTTCTAACCCATTAATTAAATAAAATATAACTATTATTATAACAAAATATACTTGTAAACTTACCCTCTATTTTTTTTTTTTAAATAATAAATCTTGCCTCTAAATTAAAGACTTTCACCACAAATTTATTTTAAGTTTAAAATTAATTAAAAGATCCTCCAATAATATTTAATTTGCACCTTAGAATTCACCACCAAAATATTTGAGATTGTAATATTATTATTTAATTATTTACTTAATTTTTATATTCGGGTTCTTACATATGCTAAGGATGCCACGAATATATTTCAGAAATTGGACAATCATTCATTGTACAGGACATAACATTTCAAAAAACTAATCATATCATTTCAATTAGAAAATACTTATAATCAAACATAACTTTACAGAGTTATTACTTACAGTTGGCTCCAAAAGTAGACAAACAGAGCAAATAGATCAAATAGATCACGACGCGTGACCTATACAAACGAATAATGGATACACACAGAAACACATGCTCGAAAAACACTCAACTCATTTCTTTTCTATCTTGGTGTGTTTCTAATCCTTATCCTTATTATTTTGCCTTATTTAGAGCTTAGGAATGCCTAAGATGCAATGAGGATGCCAAAATGTGCTTTGAAACACTTAGCCAAATTTTAAAAACCAGGGCAGTCTCGAGCGTAACTTCTATCGCTCGAGCGGTCTATAAAGTTTGTAAAAGTACTGGTTACAAGATTTTTCCGCTCGATGGCCACTCAACGGCCTCTCAAGCGCAAGACTGAGTAAAAAGGGTCTCCGCTTAAGCGCAACTTCTGTCACTCAAGCGGTTTGCAAAAGTTTGTAAACCTTCTGGGAGCTCTCATTTTACGCTCGAGCGCAACTTTTATCGCTCGAGCGGAGGGTCAAAAACAAGGGTGGTCGCTCAAGCGCAGGTTTTGCCGCTCGAGCCAACCCCTAAACTCTGCAAAAGTACTAGGAGCTCACATTCTCTGCTCAAGAGCAGATTCCACCATTCGAGCGGAGGGTGTAAATTCTAGAATTTCCAAATTGATGTTCAAGCTTCAAAACTCAAATATAATGCTACAAAACACATCCTTTGGGCCCCAAAAATTGAGAAAACATTTTCAACTTGTAAAGTATTGAGAATTAGAGATCATTTCATAAAATTAAGGCCTAAAAGCATGCCAATTGTTCAAAATCAAATTTAAAATTGTGAAAACATAACATGAACACGATATGCACGATATGAATGAGGTTCCAAGTCTCCAAATCATGATCAAATGAGATGTTCTACTCAAAAACATGGTGAATTCTTAAACTAAGACTAATATAAGACCATGCATATGAAAATCCTTTTTGAAAATAACTCAAAATGCTATGAAATGTGCATACATGTAGGAATTGAGTTATAATTCTCCAATCTTAACTTAATTCTCATATTAATCTACCTACTTCTCTAGAATTCATGCATGTATAAGTCAAATAGGAAGCATAAAGATTGAATTTCATACCTAAGGTTCTCAATTCCTTGAATTCTCGTAAGTTCTTACTCAATTCATCCAATTGCCCTTTAATTCTCCAGCAAATCTGCCTTTCTTTCTTAAATTCAACTCTTTCACTCTAATTCTCCCTCTCTCACGTTTGTGTCTCAAGAAGTGATGAACAAAGAAAGCTCTAGTGTATAGAAGCCTTATTAGGCTTGACTAGCGGATTTAATTAAGCTTGGCTTAACTTAAATAGATTTGCATTATTTTATTCTAATTATTTCATTCCGAATCGAATTTCAATTGAACCTACCATAAATTGCCAAAAATTCTGAATAACACATAAACCAAGTTGATTTCGTGATCAGATACCGACAAGGCCTTCAATTCGCAGAACAAAACAAAAATATAGACAGATATTTCTACGACAGACAAATATAAACACAAATAACATGTAATACATGCAATTAATTCAAAATTTCTTCTTAATTACTTATTAGGCATTCTTAATCATAGATTATAGGCTAATCACAGGTCAGGGTTGTTACAGTCTTCCCCCCTTAAAGAGTTTGGTCCTCCAAACTCGAATTACCTTCAGTCTGGAAGAATGCCTGATCTAAAGGGAACAAATCTGGGTATCTTTTCGTCATATCTTCTTCTGTTTCCCATGATGCATAAGTTCCTCCATGGTTTTGCCAGTCAACTTTCACCAGTGGAATTTCTTTGTTTTTTAGCCTTTTGATCCTACGATTGACAATCTAAATCGGTTGCTCCTCATAAGTATAATCATCTTTGAAAAGAATATGAGTTGGTTTAATCACATGTAACGAATCTTGTAGATAATCCTGAAGCATAGAAATATGAAACACATTGTGCATTTACTCCATGACTGGAAGTAAGGCTACTCAATACATCACCAGGTTGATTTTCTCAAGAATTTCATATGGTCCAATGTATCTTGGTGCCATCTTGCCTTTCAGCCCAAACCATGTCTGACCTTTCATTGGAGTCACTTTTATAAACACATGGTCTTCGACCTCATATTCTCTGTCTCGCCTTTAGACATCTGCATAACTCTATTGCCAACTCTATGCGGTTTTCAAACATTGTTGTATTAGCTTCACTTTCTCAGTTGTACCTTGGACCAATTTTGGTCCCAATAATGGTCTATCACCGACTTCGGCCTAACAAATTGGAGAATGACACTTCCTATCATACAAAGCTTCATAAGGAGCCATTCCAATGCTTGAGTGGTAACTGCTGTTATATACAAATTCGGTCAGAGGCAGATAAGTCTCCCAAGTCCCTTAGAAATCTAGGGCACACATTCTGAGCATATCCACCAAAGTCTATATCGCTCTTTCTGATTGGGCATCTGTCTGCGGGTGATAAGCACGACTCAATCTCAATTCAATCCCCAAAGCTTGTTGCAAACTCTGCCAGAATCATGAAATGAACTTAGGATCTCTATCAGATACAATGGATACAAGTACCCCATACAATCTCATAATTTCATTCATATAGATGTTAGCCAACTTATCCGCATTGCAAAAAGTTTTAACAGGCAAAAAATGGGCTCTTCATCTACTATAATTTGATGGGACCTTTGTTCGATTTAATTTGACAAGACCTTTGCCTGATTTGAGAACCATTATCTGACTTGGCATCGTTTATAGGAGATTATGAATTGTTCATGAATGAATGACCAGATTATTCCTGACAAGAAAATTGACAAACCCAAAACTTGAATCCGTTTTGAATACTTAACTTATTTAGAAGACTTTATATGGGCTGTCAACAGACCAATCTAATCATGAATACAACCTTCAACTGTTGGGAACATATGTGTTATAAATGAACTGAATCGTGCAAATCCAGTGATTGATTGTTTTAGGGGACAGCTACTTCTATGTTACCGTATTTTTGACCCAATGCTATGAGAATTAATGGACCGAAGACTTGTGTTTGATTTGAATACTTACCACGTTAAAGACCCTATACGAATTATCAATAACAAATTATGTGATTATGAACGGTATTTGAATATGTACCTTCTATTGATTGGAAACACATATATTATGTTAAAGATTAACTGCTTTTGTATTACCGTCTTCTTATTAATTCGGTGCTATGGGAACCGTTAATAGTAACTAATTTGATTATAAATAGTAGTGAACATTTACCTTTGATTGATCAGAATATGTTTTGTATGGGAGAATAGTTGCTTCAGTATTATCAGATTTTGGGGATTCATGTTACGGTAATTGTTAACCGCAAACTGTTTTGATTGTGAACACTACTGGGATTAGGAAACCTCAACTACCTGGAGGTGTATGAATTTAATACGTCTTGTGATTGATTGTTTCGGTATTACATTTGTTGTTATGGGATTAATATATGAATTGATTTATGCTCTTGACGACTATGGATAATGCTAAAAGACTTGATGGAACAGGGAATCAAATATTGAATTGAATTATAAATTGTTAGATGATTGAGAACATATGTATTATGTTAGAAATTGACTGTTTTAGTATTATTGTATTTTACAATCGATGCTATGTGAATATGTAAATTAAGTACATCGTGTGGTTGATTCCTTCGTTGTTACCTTTACTGACGTGGAAATTAGTTACTGGATCCACTTTATATTCCAGATGACTTCCGACTAACCTTGGATAACTGTGATGAGTCACTGAACCAAATACTGAATTGAATCATAAATTTTAGAATGGTTGAGTAATGAATTGAATTTCTACGACAAAGGGGAATGGAAATCGAATTGAGATTTAGCACCACTTTCCATCCCAAACCAATGGACAATCAGAAAGAACTATTCAGATTTTGGAAGAAATGCTTCAAAATGTATACATTAGTCTTTCGGGGAAGTTGGAAAAACTTACTCACCATTGGCAGACTTTGCTTACGACAACAACTTTCATTCTAGTTTCAGTATGGCACCGTACAAAGCCTTGTATGGCAAAAAAGGTAGATCTCTGACTGGTTGAGGATAGAGTGTTGCTTGATTCTGAGACTGAGCAAATAACTACTAAAAGAATTGAAATCGTTCAATAAAAGTATTATGAATTGTTTCCGACTGAAGATAATACAACTTTGGAGGACCAAACTTCCTAAAAAAAGAAAGAATGTGACAACCCTGTTTTGTATTAAGCTTTTAATTCATTAATTATATATGTGTTTATATGCCTAATATGAATTTGAATGCTAATTATGTGTTCCATGTGATTTTTGGATGCCTATCTGTCGATTGTAGAAAAATTTGTTACAATCTCTACTATAATCTGAAATTGAGGGCCATAAAGGCTATAGAAACCGAAATTGATTAATTTATTGTGATCAACGTAATTTTTAGAGTCTACTGTGAAGTTTAATTAAAAATAGATTCAGATCAAAATAATTTGATTAAATTAGTTAAACTTAAGTGAGGTTGATTAATCTTAATCGTGCTTAATTAGCCTAAGTTAATCAAGTCTATATATATGTGTGTGTATGTGTGTGTGTGTGTATGTGTGTGTTGAGATGGCGTTAAGCTCATATTTGAGCTCAAAAAATTTGGATAAAGAATTGTGAAGAGAGAGAGAGAGAGAGAGAGACTGCAATTAAGAGAGAGGGAAGCAAGAGATTGATGAAATTTCAAGGAGATTATAGAATTGAGGAAGATTAACTCAAGTTTTGCAAGAATTGTTGTAATTGAAGGCTTTAGTAAGCTTTTAAGCCCCTATTCATGAGTTTAAGTCATTTAGTTTGTGAATTCAAAAGACATTTATGATTGGGGACAAGAATTGAGCTAGAATATAGGAATTGGTAATGAATCATACATGCATGCATGAATTTTCCATGAAATTGTTATGATTCTTCATTTTGAGTATGAGTTTTGTCATCCATGTTTAAATTAAGGATAATAACATTCATGAATTATGAAGTTTTGAAGATTAATTCCATGTTTTAAAAGTCTTGGAAGGGAACAAGTTTGGCAATTCATAACACTTTTGAGCTCATGGTTTCAAGTTGAGCTCATAAATATGTATTTCCATGTAATTTCAAGAATTTGGTTCAAACATGCAAGCTTATACACTTTGGAGTTGAGTTTTGAGAAAAGAGTTTGAAAATCTTGCATACATAAAGGTTTTAAGCTCAATTTTGCCAAATTGATGAGATTTTGAAGCAAATTGGTTTTTAAGAAGTCATGTATATATGTTTTCTAGAGTAATTTTGTGTTTTTTATTGAGCCAAACATGGCCCAAGGCTTTGAATTTGTGTTTGGAAGCCAAACTTTCTGTTTTGAAACCCAAAAATTTCACAAATGGCACAAGTGACTAAGTGGTGGCTCTAGCTAACATTGCGAGCACTCAGTATTTTTCACTTTGCAAAAGTTGGCTCGACCGACAAATGGTGGCTCAAGCGAACTCAGTTTATGTCTTCAGATGGCTCTAGCGACCAAAAGTTGGCTCTAGCCATCAGCTCATTTTCAGCATGTTTTCAAAAGGCATTTTGAGTTCATATCTTCGTTCCCATCTCTTTTCGAGCATTCTTAAGCATGAATTATGACTTCTTAAGGATTAATAAGCTAAGAAACAACATAATTAAATGATTAGGAAAGAGAGGAAATATTCATTCGGTTTGAATGTTGGGTTTCATCCTTTGAGCATGAACCTTGTAATCCATGTTTTTGAAAGAATTTCTAAGTATTATTTAAAGTTATGGATAAACCACACAAGTTCATGATTTGAACACTCTTAGGCATACGTAATGCATTCTAAATGAATTAAAAGGGTAAAAAGAATTCTAAGAGAATTAAACAAGTTAAGAAGAAAATTAAATAGCATTGTGATCCGATTTGTGTATGTATATGAATTGTGTAGGAGTATCCATGAGGACGAATCAATACTCTGAACACTGTGAGTAATATCTTAGTAAAGATATTTTCTTGTATATTAATTTCTGACTACTACCTACGTGTAAGTTTTCTAGACTTGTGAATTTATATTATGAATGAGTATTCTATCTGTCTAATTCGTAAAAGAATCTGTAAAGTGATTGATAAGCACAAACACAACATGGGCCCAAGGCTGTTTGGTATGTTTGATGAGCATATGAAATAGGCCCAAGGCCGTTTAGTATATTTGATAAGGACACGGAATAGGCCTAAGGTCGTTTAGAATGTTTGACAAGATAGACCTAAGGTCATCTTATACATGAATTGATTAGACCAAAGGTCATTTGGGACATGAATACGAATGTGAACATGATCATGACTATAAACGTGCATATGAATTGATTGGACTAAAAGTCATTTTGGATATGAATATGAATGTGTACATGATCATGACTATAAACGTATACATGAATTGATTGGACCAAAGGTCATTTTGGATATGAATATGAATGTGAACATGATCATGACTATAAACGTGCACATAAATTGATTGGACCAAAGGTCGTTTTGGATATGAAAATACGAATGTGAACATGATCATGACTATAAACCTGCACATGAATTGATTGGACCAAAGGTCGTTTTGGATATGAATACGAATGTGAGCATAATCATGACTATAAATGTGCACATGAATTGATTAGACCAAAGTTCGTTTGGGACATAAATATGAATGTGATCATGATCATGACTATAAACATGCGCATGAATATGAAGTTGGAAATGATGGACCTAAGGTCGTTTTGTACATATGTTTAAAGGATTGGATGATCATTTGTGTATAGATCCATTAGACATGAGGTCAGATTATCAGTGAATGTTTTGGGCTAAAGGTCGTTTTGATTATGAATGTATTGGACTGAATGTCGTTTTGTATATGAATATGTTGCACTCAAGATCGTTTCGTCCCTTCAATATATTTTGAGTATATTGGATTAGACTTGAGGTCATTCTGTTATGAATGAGAATTGTGTTTCATATGTGTTAAGTACAAGTATGATTATTTATATATGAATCTCATTCATTAACCTCTTTACTCTAGTATTATTCACTGGGCTTTCACTCACTCCGTTTATATATATGTATATAGGTGAGCAGCGAGATGTCCAACCTCAGCCTTAGTGAGACCGTAAAAGATTACCAAGCTTTTGGAGTTAACCAAGGTTGCCTCACGCACGAGGCTTTTGTTTTGATTTGCTTTTGTTTACTTTTGATGGTCATGTAAGACCAGGTCTATATATGAACCTTGGTTTTTGGCTTGCCAGTTTCTGAATGGTCCTGGACATGTATAATCTTTTATATTCTGTTTGGTGTGAGTTATTATATATATGTGAAAGGTTTTTATTTTGCCATATATGCACAACTCATTGGACAAAAGTTTTAATTCTGCTTCCACTTTTGGCCCCTTATTATTGTTAAATATGTCTGATTTTCGTCTGAGGCCATAGGTAATCTCATGATTACTAGCCGGTTATGATGCTAACCTACAGGAGTGCATTTGAGTCGTGACAAACTTTATATTTTTACATCACTCTAGCCCTCTTCACTCAGTTTTTATTTTGAAAACCCCTTCTCCCTTTTCTCGCTCAACGTACATCTCTTTTTTCTTTAATCTCTCTTGTTTTTCATCCCTCCCCAGGTATAGTTGTGTAGACTGCCCCGGAACACCGCTTCGTGCGCGAGGACGCGACTCGTTAGTTCTTAGCTACTACAGTTCAAACTCATGTCACGGTTCTGAATTTAATCTCACAAAGTGCAATGTGAGATCGATAAATCACCAAAGAGTCCAAATCCGACAAATCGTTTTGGAAAATCGATTTTAATAAAGAAGTGCCAAACATGGATTGCTTTTCCCGATACAGAGTCGCCACCTAAATGTTTTATTTTGGAAAAATTTAGGAATCTCTGACTTGTGCCTAAGGCCACGTGTCCGTCATCACCAAAGTTGCCTCGGCTCGGGAACTTAGGTACGAGAGGGGAAGGTCATGCAATGAGCACCCCCGCTCGCCTGATCAAATATTGGCCTTTACTAGTATGATATGTTGTTTTTGAAAACATATGTATCCTTATTTCGGTTTATTAGCAAACCTTTACTACGTGATGCGCACAGCAAACAAGTATAGACTCAATCACACAGATTGGAACAAAACAACTCATGTTTGTTTTTCGAAAATGGTTTGAAGATGCTACTCGCAAGTAGGCTAAGACGTGGTTTTGCCACCCTCAAGTGGGCTTAGAAAAACACGATTTTGCCACTTCAAGTGGGCTTAAAAACTCATAATCATCGAGTTGTTCCAATCCAGGCAATCAAGCCTCCACCCACAGGCATTCAAGCAGTTAATCACTTAAGTAGTTAGCATCATGGTAAGCATGCTATCATGGCAGTCACTTACACACATACAAGATGCTAAACCATAAACACTCACAGTGTACTTCGAGCCAAAACAAAAGCTAGTTAGTAATCATGCATGATCCTAGCTATGTCAAGAATGCCTAATGCAACACATGCAAAATGCAACTAAGATAGGCTCAGCTATTCTAAGATGTCATGTGAATGCATTTAGATAATATGTATTCAAATAGGAATTGTAGTACAATGTAGTTTGAATGATGCGCCGAGCCCGGTGCATGCAATACGAATGAATGAATACAAACATGCTAGCATAAGGATGCTAATTGAAATATGCCCTAAAACTAACCACTGAAAGCGAATAAGTAAAAGGGAGAAAGAAATGGGGGTTAGAAGACATGCATTACACACACACACACTTATTTACAACATCGCCCTCTCGGAGGAGGGTCCGAATGAATAATACAAACCAACTAATTAACTAACTATCCTAGCTAATTAATTATTACAAAACTCTTAACTAATTAAACAAGTTAATTAAGTTACAAAACCAACTAAGTAAGAAACTAAATAGGCTGCCACAGCTCTGCCTCGGAATGATGAATGATGCATGCTCGGTCGCGTCCTCCTGGAAATCCACTACCGTGCCTCATGATGCCTCTATTTGCATTGTTTTAGACCTCTAAAAACTGTTCCAACCTCCAAAGTATTTCTTATCCACCTCATGGACATGCTGAGAGGTCATCGGCCAATGGAGGGTGGCCATCGGCCAGAGCTTATGGCTATCGGCCAATTTTCATAGTCGATCGGCAGACTAATTGGTCGATCGGCCACTGCTTTCTGCAAATTCTTCCTTTTGCTGCAACAGAGCACTAACAGAGGCATGGCAGTGTATTTACAAGAAAATGTGTGTACAACTACACTCCTTATCATGTCTAAGGCTCAAACGAGTGTAGTGCTCGGCTCTCAAGCCATCAATCACGCATCTCAATGCATGATGGCCAAAGAGGCCGAGTTGCACAAATCAATGTCAAATGAATGCACAAAAACACATAAATGCCTTTACCTCTATCATGTATGATCAAGAGGGTCGGCGACCAAGAAATGAGGCGCGTTTTATCACTTCAAGTATGAAACGCCCCTTGTTCCCCATGTTTGGATCAACATCTAATTCCAAACACAATGCAATGCAACAAGCATGCAAAAACCAACAAGCATGCAACAACATGCTATCTAATCAACATGCTAAACATCATGAAGATGCAACATGCAAACAACATGAGCATGCAACAACATGCAAACAACCATGCAATGGCAAAGGCCATGTAATGCAACACTTAGTGGACTTAAACCGCATATGGACAGACCTGAGAGGGTCCAAAAATAGTGGCCAATAGTGCTGAAATGATGGCATGAAAAGCTTGAAAAGGCAAGACGAGCATGCATGCCAATTGGCTCAAGAATTAAGGCATAAAGATGCAACTCTTAAGAGCACTTAAAGAGTGAAAAGCATGGACGTGTGACAACACTATAAGCTCTGAAATCATGTAAGGAATGATGCCAAATCACTCAAACAACGCGAGTATGGCATGCAAGAGGGCTCAAAGCTTGAAGCTAGCATAGGCACTTGCACTATAACTATACAAAACACGAAGCATACAGCCAAGACAACCCAAAACAGTCCTAGAACATTCCAAAATGATGCTAAAACATGCACGGATCAAAGCTAAAACATGCTAGCATGAAGGGCATGAAGCACGGAGTATGCAATGCCAAAATGGAGGATTACACTACACCTACCAAGACCAAGCATGAGATGGCTTCGCCAACAAAAATCAGAGTTATATCATGGCAAAATAACCCCAAAAACACACTGAAATGATAGCTCGCAAGCTTAGGCATGAAGGCATACACAATGGCTCATGTTTAAGGCATAAAGCACAAACTTTCCAAAGCATTGAAAGAATGACAGATGCGAGTGTATGACCACACTACATGCACTAAAATCACATATGAAATGATGCCAAATCATGAAAATAGCCTAAGCAATGCATGCTAGTGGCTTGGAAACTCAAGGCTAATGAGTTAGAATGAACCATGGCTATACAAAGCAATGCATGCATGATCAAAACAACACAAATCAGACCTTAAGCATGCTAAAACATGACCAAAAACTTGCTGAAGTTAAGCCAAAATCATGCTGGAATGATGAGCTCAAGTATGATACACATTAGGTTAGTGAATGGAAATGCACTACAAGTGCAAGGAGCATGCAAGAGGCTATCAAACCAACCCAAAACAGAGTTATGGCATGCTAAAAAACCACCAAAAACATGCTGAAATGGAACCAATACATGCTAGACAAACATGCTACTTTGATGAGCCATCTATACAAGCATGCAAGACAAAAGGAGAGGGGATGACCCTCTCCTATTTAAGAACTCAAAATACACTTTCCACTACTGAAATTCCTCTGGAATTTAGTGGTAGAAAGGTCATGTAAAGACTAAAACAAAACCCTAAAGAGGTGGCCCAAAACAAGGCACAAAAGGGGGTAGACCACCCCCAACACCAACAAGACCTTAAACAATCATTTCAAACACATGAAAATGAAGCTTTTTATAGTTGAGAGTTAAGCCAAAATAAGCATGCAAATAAGGCTAAGTAAGCAATGAACACAAAGCTTAAAAGAGGGTTAGTGACTCACCCTTGTAGAACAACTTCAAAAAGGCAACTCCAGCAACTTTCTGAGCTAAAAACCAAACTTTGAGTTCGAACAAAACCCTCAAGTACCTCAGCAACAAGAGTATGGTGTTTGAGTAGGTGCTTTAATGCAAAAGTGTGAAGAAATTACACTTTTGAGCACAAACAAGTGCAAATATAGAGAGAGAGGAAGAAATATAGAGAGAGAGTGATATATAACTTGTATCTCAATTTTTCAGAACCTTTGGAAAGGGAGAGGAGTCTCCCTTCTTATCGAAAATCAAATCTCAAGCTTGTTGAGCAAGCTTGAGACTTGTTTCAATCCCTCCATACACGTGTATGGAGGATGAAATCTGTGCTCACCAACTGTCACAGCTGGCACAAAAATATCTGCAAAAGCAAACAAAAAGGCCTCAGCCAAAAGATATGGCCGATCGTCCAAAACGGGTGCTGATCGGCCAAAAAGAGTGCCAATTGGCCACCACCAATGGCCGATGGCAAGAAGGAAAGGCCGATAAGCACAAGACTTGGCCGATGGGTTGTAGAGATGGCCAACAAGCCACCCTCTTCCCTCAGAAACAAAACCAGAAGTCCTTGGTCTACAACCAAGCACAAAACAGACAAGTTGAGAGGTTCTAAGGCAAGGCACGCAACCGAGACCTTCGGGAACTCAAAACGAACACGAGCATGGATGATCATCGATTTTTTAAACGATGACGTCCAAGTCTTGAAGACAGTAAAAAATGGGGTGTCTACAAGTTGATGGATAAACTGAAAGTACTAGGTCCCTATACTTGATACTCAGCTAGGAACTACTTCTTCCAAGTCCAAATGGCAAATTTTCCTTTAGAAAGCTTATGGTATGACTAGATGTGTAACCGAACTGCAGCAGATATTGCTTGGCATTGCCCCTGGCTAGACTTGCCTCCAATGACATGCAGTATGTTCTACCAACCAGGCGTGCAATTGATTCTCCAGACACACTATGTTTTCTACTTCTCTTTCCGATTTAGGTGACAATTTGGACATGATCAGACCCACCTTGTTGATAGGGTTGAGTATCCAACTTTATTTCTGCTCCGAAATAGGCAACTTCCTCGGTACGTAACTGCTTAGAGAATGAGGGAGCTCATGGCTCCTGCCGGTGCATTTAGCTATGCCCTTTCCAATGAGTGCATGCTTTGGCTTGAGGAGGAAGCACAGGTGGGCGCATCCTCGGTAGCGAAATCTTCTGATGCTGGCACGAGGAGAGGATCACAAAATTGACTCAACTATGCACCTAGTTTATTGCTTTGACCTTAGCTTTTATGATGTAAAATGCTTTAATTAATATGGGAGTGGAGTTAAGCATGTTTGTTCCACTTTTGTTTAGAAATCATGTAAGAAAAATTGTGGGTATTGAAAACCTTCCTTTTAGGCCTAATGAAATGCTCATTCTGCCAAAAGACATTTGAGAAAAATAGTCAATTTTGTTAAAAAGACTCAAACACCTTTTTGCAAGCAGCCATTACTTAACATATCTGAAATCAACCTTTGAACTGCACAACCTCGAATCAATTCTTCGGACATGACTCTCTGCATCACTTTCACCATTATGTCACCAACCGAATCTACCTAGCAAACCATATACATCACAAAAAAGTAGGTCGAGACAACCGGATCTGAATTGGAGTAAAAATGAATCTATTGATCATGGACAAGACAACTAGAAAATGGTTGGGGTTACATAGTTCACGGTTAAGGTTCACTTGGGGTATTCACTCTCTCCTTTTACTCCCTAATTTTTTCCAAAGTTGCCCTTCTAGGTTTTCAACCTTTCGAGCTCCACTTTACTTATTTTCCTTTTTATTGCTCTAACTTTTGCCTGGGTCGCCCTTTCAGGGTTTCAGCCCCGTGAACCTCTCAGGGCTAGTATTTCTTCAACTTGTCCATGTTGATAGGCTAAGAAAACTCTAGTCCATCCAAATCCATCAGAATAACCACTCCTCCTGACCAAATTGACTTGATAACGTAAGGACCAATTGTAGACACCCCATTTTTGACCGACCTTAAGACTCAGACGTCATCGATTGAGCGCTCGGTGATTGCGCATGTTGTGCTCATTTCGAGGTTTCAGAGTTCTTGGCCGAGAGCCTCATCTCTGGACCTCGGGACCCTTTGTGCTTTGACTCGGTCTGCAGACTTAGTCTTGTTTTCTCTTCCCGGAGGAAGGGAGAGGTCTTGTAGACCATCTCTCAGTGGTCGTAGACTACTTTTCGTGGTCATAGGCCACTGTTCCCGTTTGGAGACTAGTTTCCGATTTTTGGAGCCATCGGTCGTGCGCCTCGGTTCGAGACCGCTTAACATTCTCCGTTTGGCATGGTTTTTGGAAGACACCGTGTTTCCTCTATCTAGAGGGACACTGTGGTCTAGGAGACCACTTTTGTGGTCGTACGCCACTTTTTGTGCTCAACAGCCAGTTTTCGGGGCACCCAGCCACGCGCTTTGCCCTCCAAACTCTCGTTTTGCATCCGTGTTGGTTCATTTTTGGCATGAACCTTGTTTTCCTTGTTTGGGAGGTGATACAAGGTGGGAGACCACCTTTTCTCCTTGGAGACCACTTTCTCCCTGCCAGCCGATTTTTTTGTCGGGAAGTTGGTTTTCTTAGTCTTTGGGCCACATTTACTGGTCTCCCACCACACCACTAGCTTGCTTTCAAAGTGGAGAGCACCATTTGCCTTGGCCGACCAGTTTTTTTCTGGGAGACCACTTGCCCTGGTCGGCTGACCAGGTAAAGTGGTCGGCCGACCACCTTTTCTGGTCGGCCAGCTTCCTCCTGTTTTGTCTGTCTAAGTGCATGCCAGTTGTGCTAGCTGGAAGGCACAGACTGGATCCTCCATACACGTGTATGGAAGATTTGCAACCAAGTTTTTAGCTTCTTGGAGAAGCTTTGGTTTTGAAACTCTATAAGAGAGGCCCTCCCTCTCCTTATACCAGGTTAAAAAAAAATTGCTCTAAGGTAAAGCTTATATCTCCCTCTTTGTCTCTATATTTTAGGCTTAGAAAGTGCTTTGTTCTTGGCCTATTGCACACCACCTCATAACCATACACCTCCACCATTGTTACTGAGTTACTAGAGGGTTTTGAGAGGTCTCAAAAGTTGGGTTTTGATTCAGAAAAGTTGCTGGTTTTGCTGAGCTTCAAGGGTAACTCCTTTTCCCTCTTTTTAAGCATTGTTTTGATCCTTCTCTTAGCCTCATTTGCATGCTTATTTGAAATTTGTTGTCAACTAAAAAAAGCTTCATATTTAAGTGTTTTTCATGTTTGTTTAAGGCTCTTTTGGTGTTGAGGGTCATCTACCCTCTTGCATGCTCTATTTAGCCTTGTTTTGTGACATGCCATAAGGCATTCAAGCTAGTCTTTTCTTGGCCTTCCTACCACTGAAATCTAGTGGATTTTCAGTGGTGAGAATGTGGCTTTGAGGGCCTAGATCAGAGAGGGGTGACCCTCTCTCTTGTTGTCTTGTTTATTAGCATTTTTGGCCTACCAAAGGAGCATATGTTTATACCATTTGGAGGTCTAGTTCAGGCACTTTTTGGTGACTTCTAGGACCTTCCTAGGCTCTAACCATGGCTGGTTTGGTCCCCTTTTGCTTGCTTATTGCATGTCTAGAGTAATCCCTTTTATGGCTTGTCAAACGAGCATGTCATTCTTGCATGTATTGGTCTTGTTTTGGTGGGTTTTTGGCCATCATTTGGCATGCCATGACTCTGTTTTTACTTGGTTTGGTAGTCCTTCACATGCTTCATATGCTTGTAGTGTAACTCATGTTCACTAGCTCACAATGCATGTTGTTTTGGCCCTCTATTCTAGCATATTTTGGCCATACTTCAAACTAATTTTGTTCATATTTTGGGCTGCCTTAGCTCTTTCTTGAGGTCTCTTGGTCAAAAAATGCTAGCCATGCATACTTGTTGTGTAATAGCATTGACTAGCTTTGAGTTTGGAGGCTTCTTGCATGCTTAACTTGAGCTATTTACATGTTTGGGCATCATTGGGCATGATATTTCAGAGCTTATAAGGGTGCTTCACTTCCATATTTTCCATGCTTTAAGTGCTCTTTAGAGTTGTGCATTTATGCCCTATTTGTGAGCCATTGCATGAGCTTCACTTTTGTGCCTTTCAAGCCAGCATCCCAATCCATTTTGCTACTGTTTTGGGCCTGCATAGGGTCTATTTGGGGTTTGTTTCATCATTTGAGCATCGCTTTGCATGCCTATAGTGTAATGCACTTCACTAGTTTCAATGCTTGAGCCATTCAACATGCGTTGTGTGAGTTGTTTGCATGATTCAGAGTCATTTTGGAGTCATGTTATATGTCATTTCAGAGCTGGAATATATACCATTGTACTCCCTGTTTAGTCCTTTCAATGCATGTGCAAAGTTGTGTTTTTGTGCCTTAGGCTCGGGGCCATTGTATTGTGCATGCTGGCATGAGTTTTGGAGCTTTGTTTTCATCATCTATGGCCACTAATTTGGGTGTGACTGAGGCCCATCCATTTTGGTTTAAGTCCATTTTGCATCGAGTATGCCATTGTAGTTCATAGCATTGAGTGCCATGTTGTCGCATGATTGATCACTGCATTGTGCGTGCCTTGTTCATCTCATTGTGTATGTTAGTTTCCATGTGCATTGCGTATGCTAGTGTCATGAGCATTGTGCATGCCATGTAGTTTTAGCATTGTGTATGCTAGGTGCATGTTTTCATGTTCATCCTTTGCATGTTTGCATGGCTAAGTGGCATTACATTAGGATTGCCTGCTAGAGTTGCATCGGTGCATGCCATGTTTGTTGCATTGTGTTTGGGATAGGAGTTAGCCCAAACACGGGAAACGAGGGATGTTTCATACTTAAAGTGATGAAACGTGCCTCGATTCCCGGTCGCCGACACTCTTGACTACACATGATGGAGTTTAGGCATTTATGTGTTCATATGTGTATTCATTCTATATTAAGTTGTGCAATTCGGTTCCTTGGCCATCATGCATCGAGATGCGTGATTTGTGACCCGAGGGTCAAGGACAACACTCCCTAGAGCTTATGCAATGACGGAGAGAGTGGTCATGCACAAATGTGTTGCAAATACCTTGTCGTGCCTCTCTTTTTCCCTTTGTTACAGAAAAGCAAAATCCAGGAGAAGAAACTGGTCAGTCGACCAGGTTTTCTAGCAGGCCGACCACCTTCTTTGGTTTCCACCACAAAAGGTGGTCGGCAGGTGGTCTCTCATGCCCATAAGTTGGTCGGCAGCCTTCCCACAGATTCCTAGGGTGGAGTTTTATCTCTCTGAAGCTTTGTGCAAGTTTCTGAGATCAATTGCAAACAAAGGCAAGTCGGGGCGTCACGAGGGATTTCCGAACAAGGCAATCCAAGCATGCATGCGTCCTTTATCATTCAAGGCAGTGCTGAGGCAGTCCACATTCATGTAGTTTGCATGCTAGTTTAATCGCTTACTTAGTTAGTTTGTTAATTAATTAGAATTGTGTAATAATTAGCTGTAATTTATTATTCATTTTGGTTGTGTAATAACTAGCTTAATTAGATTGGCTTAGATTAGCTAGTTGGTGTTGTATTATTTATTCAGACCCTCCGTCGAGAGGGCCAATTGTTGTAATAAGTGTGCATGTGTGTGATGCATGTCTTCCAACCCCACGTCTTTCTCCCTTTTATTTACCAGCTTATGATGGTTAGTTTTAGGGCATGTTTCAATTAGCATCCTTATGCTCGCATGATCGCATCCATTCATCTGTCTTGCATGCACCGGGCTCGGCACATCATACTAACTGCATTGTATTTCAATTCCAAGTTGAATACATGTTATCTATAACATCTCATATGCCATTTTAGAAAAGCCGATCCTATCTTAGTTGCATCCTACATGTGTTGCATCAGGCATCTCAGCATAGTTAGGATTCATGCATGATTTCTAATTTTGGCTCGGAGTACTCAGTGAGTGTTTATGCTTTAACATCCTTGCATGTGTGTGAGTGACTGCCATGATAGCATGCTTGCCATGAGGCTAACTGATTATGTGATATACCAGCCTGAATGCCTGTGGGTGAAGGTTGGATTACTTGAATTGGAACAATTCATCGATTGCGAGTTTTAAGCCCACTTGAGGGTGGCAAAATCATATTTTTCTAAGCCCACTTAAGGGTGGCAAAATCCACGTCTTAGCCTACTTGCGAGTAGTACCTTCAAACCATTTTCAAACAAACATGAAATGTTTTGTTCCAACTTAGGCGATCTAGTCTATACTTGTATGCTATGCGCATCACATAGTAATTCTAAGCTAATACACCAGAATAAGAATGCATATGTTTTCAAAAACAGCATATCATCATAGTAAAGGCCGATCTTTGATCGGGCGAGCGGGGGTGCTCATTGCATGACCTTCCCCTCTCGTACCCAAGTTCCCGAGCCGAGGCAACTTTGGTGATGACGGACATGTGGCCTTAGGCACGAGTCAGGGTTTCCTAAATTTTCCAAAATAAAATATTTAGGTGGCGACTCTGTATCTAGCAAAGCAGTCCATGTTTGGCACTTCTTTCTAAAAATCAGTTTCTCAAAAACGATTTGTTAGATTTGGACTCTTTGGTGACTTATCGGTCTTGCATTGCACTTTGTGAGATTAGATTCAGAACCATGACATTTGAGTCCGAACTGTAGTGAGCCCAATGAACAAAACGGGATTTTCCCGAGGGCGTTCGGGGACGTCTACACCAATCCAATTAGGTTTGAACTTGCCTCTAGGATCATAAATTGGAGCCCGATTGTCCTTCAACACTAGATCACCCTCATTCAGCTTCCTAGCCTTAACCGTCTTGTTGAACGCTCAAGCAACCCTGAGTTGGTAGCCCTTTACATGGTATAGTGTTTTAAACCTTCTTTCATCAAACAACATTAGCTCTTCAAAGCGATTTTGTTACCAATCAGCCTCTGATATCTTACACTCAGTCATAATCCTTAGCGAAGATACCTCTACCTTAATCGGGAGTACTTCCTCCATCCTATAGACTAGAGAATAAGGGGTTGCCCCAGTAGATATTCAGATTGAGGTTCTTTAACCCCATAATGCAAAAGGTAGCTTTTCCGGCCAATCCTTGTATGCTTCCACCACCTTTCATAAGATATTCTTGATATTTTTGTTTGCTGCTTCAACAAGTACATTGGTTTGTGGCCTACAGTTGATGACTTGTGAGAGGCCACATTATATTTTTCGAGTAGATCAATCACTTCTCCCTTGAAGTGTGAACCATTGTCTGAAACAATCTCATTTGGTACCCCATACCTACAAATGATTTTGTTTCTGATGAACTTGGTCACATGTGACACCTTCAAAGCTGAATATGACTATGCCTCCAACCACTTTGTGTTATTGCCCAATGACATCGATTCCCTAATCTGAGAAAGGGCATGGCGAAGTCATGTTGTATAATTTGGATGGCGGGATGTTCATGCTACTGGTGTGAATTTGACACTTGTGGCATTGTTGGATAAAACTGACACAATCACTTTCCATAATAAACCAATAATATCGATGCTTGAGGATTTTTCTAGCTATCATAATACCATTCATATGAGTCCCACACTCCCCTCCATGGATAGATTCCATGATGCGCTTTGCTTAGTCTTTCTTCACACATAACTTATGTATTCCCAGATGACCCCTTCTATATAACATATCTCCACAGATGATGAACTGAGTGGCCAAACGTCGTATCCCCCTTTTGCCCTTAGCATTTACCCCTTGTGGGTATACTTCTTTTTCTAGAAAGCTCCAAATATGAAAGTACCAAGGACCTTCATCTTGGGCTTCTTCTGTTACAGCAATCATCTCGTATGCCGGTGCATACCTCTACTCTACAATAATCAGACGCATCCTCACCCCAATCGATATGTCCATCATCAAAGGCAAGGTTACTAAAGCATCAGTGAACCTATTGTTCTCCCTTACCAAGTGTGTAAATGTTAATCGTTCGAACCTTGGGATCAGTGTATCTAAGGTCTGATGGGAGACTTTCATTTTCTCTTCCTTCATTTTCCAATCCCCATTGGCTTGAAACACAACCAAGTTCAAATCTCCAATCACATCCAATATTATTGCCCCTAGCTCCAGGGCAGCTTCCAGTCTGGTTATGCATGCTACGTACTCTGCCTGATTGTTGGATACTTTAAACAAGAGTTTGAAGGCCAGAGGCACATGGAAGTCATAAAGTGCTATAAGCAACACCCCAATCCCATATCCATATTGATTGGCAACTCCGTCAGAATACAAATACAACTTCTAAACATCTTCTTCCAACTGCAGGTTCTCTTCATCTGGGAATTCATACTCCCCATCTTCTTTTCTATCAACCGGGTGGTTTGCCAAGAATTCTACCATGGCTTTCCCTTTAACGGATTTGGGAGTGACATACCGAAGATGAATTCAAAAAGCAAAAGCAACCATCAAGCTAGCCTACCGGTAAGCATTGGTTTCTCAAAAAGATATTTGATAGAATCTATGGAGAGGTGGTTTTTGGAAATACTCTTCTGACCCTGGGGAGCGCTCGTGATCCTCCGATAGTCACCTGAAAGGAAATAAACACTCCGGTCGGGCATGCCGGAATTAGCACTCCGACGGACAAGTCAGTCCCCACCTCTAGATTACTTATATTCTAAGTTAAATACCGCAATTATCACGCATCCCTTTCCAAGATTACAGGTCTCCTATTTATAGTATTCTCCTTGGGTCTGGGAGCCTGGCCCACTCCTAGCCCCTATAATGCATTCCTACACGGCACTTATTAGTAGGAACGTCGGCTCCTATACTCGGCCCCTCAACTAGATTGGGTAAATGCCGAATAGAAGTCTCGTTTGAGGCCGACCTGTCTTACTCTTGTTGATCCAGAATTTATTCGGCTCCCACAATTGCCCCCCAAACACCCTACTAGCAACAGTTTAGTCGGCGTGTTTAGCTCCTAGTCTGGAGGTTAGAAATCCGGCAGTTATTCCTCTTCCCGATGCGTGTCAGAACGCATTCATGCTCCTTGGTCATTGCAACGCTTTCCCGCCCCTTCGTACGCTGCCTTCATTTAATACGATTTGAATTTGCCACTTCGAATGTATGTTTTGCGTACTCAAAGATATCTGGCTCACCTTCTAGTGGGACTCCCGTACTCCGCGGCTTTTGCAACCCTTGTTCCTCACCTTTTCCTTCTCCTCCTGTAAGTCTTCTTTCTCCTGCATTCTTTTTGATCCCTTTCTTTATCCGCTTTTAGTTAGTTTTTTATTTTTATAATCCTTGGGTCGGTCAAAAAATGGCAAAACACTTGAAGGATCTCCTTTTTGCAGATCGAATTTTCGGCTTTAGACGCCATTTCTCCATCCCCGACGACGTCCATCTGTCACTTCTGGCAGACAGTACCACTGATATAGTAAGGGAAGATGAGAACTCGATCGTCTTTCCGCTTCTATCAATTGTCGAGGGCGGTGTCCGTTTTCCTCTTCACCCACTTTTGAGGGCCGTCCTTCGGTACTGGGGTCTCATCCCTTCCCAGCCCAATGTGAACTTCTTCCGCATCATAATGGGAATCGTAAAAATAAATTGGCTTCTTAGAATTAATTTAGGTATCCCCGCCATTCGGCACTATTACGTCCTTGCCAAATCTACTGGTCGGCTAGGACGCTACTTCCTTAGAGCCAAGGATACTGACCACCACTTAGTGACCATGCTAGCTAGCTCTAGCAAGCGTGTCGACGATGTGATGGTCGTAGTCCGAGGCAATTGGGAATTCAGTGAAAGGGAAGATCGCCTAGATCCTATGCCAAGGCAAAAAGGTGAACCAGGTGGCCGACCGGATCACTTTGTTTTTGTCATTTACGTATGCATATATTCGGCACTGTATCTCACCGAACTATTTTATTTATGCAGGCAGCGATTTGAAGATAGTGTTCGCCTCAGACGACGAAGTCGTGCTCGCAGAAATCAAGACCTCGTTACAATTCTTCGGCCATCCAGACCTTAAAAAGCAAGGAAGGGCAGCCCATATTCTGTTGCGGTACGACCCCACCTATACGACGTTCTCGGCGGCAGACAACATTCCCATCACGCAAGGCGATGACCATCTGACGGCCCTGATCTTCCACAGCTTCAAAAACTTGAGACAGATCGGCCTCGAATCATCTAACTCTCAGAACGAACAAGTGGTTGAACCAATCGCTGAGGACCCAGAGGAGTTGGCTACAGAAGTTGACGAAGCCATAAATTCGGCATTTGAGGAAGTCGGGTTGAATTCTGACCCTCCGTCAACATCAGGCCGAGGGACACCTACGAAGATATTTTTACAAACTTGGGAGACCTTCCCGGCAATTTCTCTAAGGATATGGCTGGGGAAAGCCTGATGCAGATGGCACGAAAAAGGAATACCGAACGCTTGGCCGCCTGACAAAAGGTCGTAGCCGTTCGTTCCAAACTTATTCCGTCTGAATCTGTTGCCCCGACTGTTGTAGAAGAAACGGCTCACGTCGTCGTAGCTGAGACGAAAAAAAAGGTCGATCGCCCGATTGCGAAAAACAGCAGATTTCGAAAGAACGGGGCGAAAAGCGAAATACAGAGGGTGAGGATGGCTTCGAAGGGGCTCCTACTGAAAAGCGGCCACACTTAGAGGAGTCGGCCGTGGTTGCTCTTTTTGTTATCGAGCCAAAGATAAAAAATGTGCTGATCTCCTCCGAAGCGTCGGCTTTGAAAGATCCAGCCGTGGCCTTAAGCCTGGCTGCCTCGATCTCCTTGCCGGCGGACAGGGCAACCATTCGTTCCGAGCCGGATTTGGTGACAGTAGTTTTAGCTGCCCAGTCGGCTCTTCTGGTACGTGACACTTTGGTTTGGTTTACACTTGATATTTCTCGGCATATGATAATCCTTTGTTTTGCAGACGATTGGAAGGATTACAGAATTGGGCTGCCGCCAGCATGACGCTGTGGAAAGGATTGGCCGTTTGCAATCTGAAGTCGAGGGTCAAAGGAGCAAGGCAGAGTTTGAGGCGATGAGAGCCGCTATGGAAAATGCACGGGCCGAGGCCGAGAAGGAAAAGGCCAGGACAGCAGATCGACTCAGAGCTGATACCGAGAAGAGGGCAAATGCGAGCGAGGAATCGCTCAAGTTAGCCAAGGAGGCGCTTGCCAAGCTCGAGACCGAGTTTGAGGAGTTAAAGCAGGCCAAGGAGAAAACCGACTCTGAGTCTACCGCGGCATTCGAGGCGGGGAAAAACTCCGCCATTCAGGACTATGTAGAAGAGGTTCCCAAATTCGAGAATCGGGGGTTCAAACACGGCTGGCTCAAAGCCCTTGCTGCCACTGGAGTTACATTGGCCATGCCAATTCCTTACGAGCAAGTGGATGTTGAGCCGCTTGAGTCTAACCCTGAGACTTGATTTGGGAGACATTCTAGTTTTGTTAGGCTTTTCTTTCTTTCAATGTCTATTTTTTGTCTAGTAGATTTTCGTCTATTTTGGATTTTCATATGTAAAATGTCCGCTGTTAGCGCTCAATTTTATGAATGAAAATTTTATATGCTTTTCTAGAAATTTTTCGTATTGTTTGTTGTATGAGTAGACAATTAGGAGCATCAGTAGTTATGACAAAATTTCAAGACTACGTGAGCCGGTAGGCTTAGGAACCGAATAACACTTTGATGATTCTTGGGTTGATGAATCGATTCGCGGAACGGCTGGGGCATTTGAGCCGAATGGATTGATGAATCTGCCCTTGCCCCAGTGGGTCCACAATCGCAGCTCGCCGAATAACGTTTTCATGATTCTTGTGTTGATGAATCGATTCGTGGAGCGGCTGGGTCATTTTAGCCGAATAGATTGATGAATCTGCCCTTGGCCCAGTGGGTCCACAATCGCAGCTCGCCGAATAACGTTTTCATGATTCTTGTGTTGATGAATCGATTCATGGAGCGGCTGGGTCATTTGAGCCGAATAACGTTTTCATGATTCTTGTGTTGATGAATCGATTCATGGAACGGCTGGGGCATGCGCTTGGCGCACGACCCGGTCGGCGCCGGGTTGTTTGGCGCTTCGACATTAAGGAGATTGCCTCGGAGGTGCTGCCCCCGCAGGTAATAAACGGGCGTGTACTTCGTGAACGAGGGTCCTATTTACGTGCTCAGTCAGCAGTTTAGTCCAGCTCTTTCGAGGAAGATTAAATAAGCGCAAATGTCAGATAAACTTTTCTTCAACAACAGAGGAGAAGCGAAGACGCTAGCTGAGCTGGGAGGAGCCATGAGCCGAAGCGGTGAGCCTTCACGTACGGGTAATAGGACTTCGAGGGATCGAGAAAGACGCCAATCTCCTCGTCGTCGGAGTAGGTCGCCCAGGAAGGACAAACAACCTCACCGTAAGTCTCCTCAACCCGGTCCAAGCAGGCAATCTGACGCGACTCCTCGTCCATTGAGTTTCACGGTCTTCGTGGGTAATAGACCAATGACGGAGGCGGACTCAATCATTCGAGATCCGAACGTGGCAGTCGAGTTTACTCGACAGATTTTTCCTCCCGAAGTTCAGCAGTCGATGGTAGGTCGACAGGATATCGAAGTGTTTCGCGAAGGCGTTCACAGGGTGGTGAGGGGACTATATACGGCTTACAAGATTGGCATGCGTCTCCTCGCCGCTCGCCGCGATATCGAACAGAGAGATGACCGCATTCGAAAATTGGAGGCTCGCATCGAGAAGGCCAAGCGTGAACTAAGGAAAATCAAGTCTACGGGGCCCCAATCGACCAACCACCCCAACTCGATTGTTGAAAAGAGGGTTACTCAAAGGCTGATTAACGACACGCTCGCCGATCAAAATACGGCTAGCATGTTTGCGATCGAGACTGCGAGGACAACGGCCCATGAAAAAGGCTTCCACGACGGCCGAAAGGTCGGAATTCAGAAGACCAAGGAGAAGCTCGCCGAAGAAGTCTGGCGATGCAAAAATCGCAGATTTAAGCACAGTTGGATCAAGGCGCTTCAGCAAACGGAGAGTCTCCAGGCGGTAGGGCTGGATTCGGCATTTCCGTTGTATCAACAGAATGATCTTCCCTTCTCTGCATTTGAAATTAAGAAGAGCGATGACGAAGAAGACAACGAACCGAAGAAAACTTTGTAATACTTTGTAAAAGTGAAGTTATGTGTTTACTAGCTGAATTTAATAAAATGCTTGATTTTCAGTTCTTTGTAGTAGTGCAGTTATTTATATTAGATGCTTGCGCGGTTTGAACATTCTTATTCGGAATTTGAAAATTTTGTTCAGCACATGCGTAATTCCTGCGAGTCCTTTTTCGGCCCAATGATTTGGATTGACTCCGAACTCGGAGACTCTGATTGGCCGATCGCGATATCTACGAAGGGCACTCCGATTCCGGAGGCTTTCTCGGCCCAAAGACACCTTACGCCGAGGGCGCTCCGAATCCGGAGGCTTTGATTTGGCCAATCATGATATCCACGAAGGGCGCTCCGAATCCGGAGGCTTTCTCAGCCCAAAGACGCCTTGCGCCGAGGGCGCTCCGAATCCGAAGGCTTTGATTTGGCCAATCGCGATATCCACGAAGGGCGCTCCGAATCCGGAGGCTTTGTCGGCCCAAAGATGCCTTGCGCCGAGGGTGCTCCGAATCCAGAGGCTTTGATTTGGCCAATCGTGATATCCACGAAGGGCGCTCTGAATCCAGAGGCTTTGTCGGCCCAAAGACACCTTGTGCCGAGGGCGCTTCGAATCCGAAGACTTTGATTTGGCCAATCGTGATATCCACGAAGGGCGCTCCGAATCCGGAGGCTTTGATTTGGCCAATCGTGATATCCACGAAGGGCACTCCGAATCCGGAGGCTTTCTCGGCCCAAAGACGCCTTGCGCCGAGGGCGCTCCGAATCCGGAGACTTTGATTTGGCCAATCATGATATCCACGAAGAGCGCTCCGAATCCAGAGGCTTTCTTGGCCCAAAGACGCCTTGCGCCGAGGGCGTTCCGAATCCGAAGGCTTTGTCGGCCCAAAGACGCCTTATGCCGAGGGCGCTCCGAATCCGGAGGCTTTGATTTCGCCAATCGTGATATCCACGAAGGGTGCTCCGAATTCGGAGGCTTTGTCGGCCTAAAGACGCCTTGCGCCAATGGGGCACCTTTGAACTACGTGTGATAAATGAACGGGAATCTTTGTATTACAGAAGAAAAAAGATGTACATAGCATTATGTCCCACAAGTCGGGTTAATGATAAAATTTGCGTAAATGCATGGAATTCCAAGGCCATGGCAGACTCCCCCCTGACATGTCTTTGAGCCGATATGCCCCTGCTCCTGCAATCGAATCAATCTCATAAGGGCCGTCCTAGTTAGGACCTAATTTTCCATCGGCTGGTTTCTTGGCAGCTAGCAGTACCTTCTTCAGGACCAACTCTCCTGGTGTGTAGCGGCACAGCTGAGCACGTTGATTGTACGACTTAGCCAGCTGCTGTTGATACCGCGCCATGGATGCAAGGGCACGGTCTCTTCGTTCTTCGATCAGAATCAAATCCAAGGCCAGCATCATATTGTTTTGGCCCATATCGAAAACTGTCGATTTCAGGGTTGGGAGGCCGATCTCTAGGGGTATGATGGCCTGTGTTCCGAAGCAGAGAGCAAATGGGGTTTCCCCAGTAGACCACCTTGGCGTAGTTTGATGAGCCCATAACACACCTGGCAATTCCTCGACCCATTTGCCTTTTGCCTTTTCTAGCCTCTTCTTGATGCCTTCCAAGATAGATTTGTTAGAGGCTTCGGCCTGACCATTGCTTTGTGGATAAGCCGGGGTAGAAAAGTAAGGTCGTATACCGTACTTGCTGCACAGCTCTCGGTAGACGCCACAATCGAATTGGGTGTCGTTGTCTGAGATAAGTGCTCTTTGGATGCCGAACCTTGTTATGATGTTTCTCCAAACGAATCGTTTCACATCGGTGTCTCGGATGTGGGTTAGTGCCTCTGCTTCTACCTA
Source organism: Camellia sinensis (assembly GCF_055761805.1). NCBI lineage: Eukaryota > Viridiplantae > Streptophyta > Magnoliopsida > Ericales > Theaceae > Camellia > Camellia sinensis. Next base: position 92,232,416 of record NC_138968.1, on the reverse strand, counting down.
TTTTGTAAAATAATCTGTTGCAACAATCAAAAATTGCTTGTTACCCGGGGCACGAGGCAGTGGTCCGACGATGTCGACTCCCCATTGGGCGAACGGCCATGGACTAGTTATGGAGCTCAGCTCTCCAGCAAGCAGGTGGGTCAAAGGAGAGAACTTTTGGCACTGTTCGCACTTTTTTACATAGCATTCAGCATCTGCTCTCATTGTCAGCCAGTAATATCCCTGCGTCATGGCTCGGTGGGCCAACTACCGCCCACCAGAATGGGCGCCACAACTGCCCTCATGTATTTCATTCAAAAACTCTTCGACTTTGTCTGGGTGCACACATTCCAAATACGGGCCAGAGAGGGATTTTTTATAAAGCCTTCCTTGCGGGTCCAAGTAGTAGCTCAAAGCTTTGTTTCGCAGCTTGTGCGCTTCTTTCTTCTCTTCTGGGAGCTGTTCGGAAGAGAGGAATGCGGCAATGGGGTCCATCCAACTTGGTCCAAGTTCTATAACATTGACCTGGAATTCCTCTGAAGAGCCAATGCTCAGCTTTGGGATGAATCCTACCTTGATGGTTCGCTTAATCTCCGAGTTGATGACGGAGGCTAGGCAAGCAAGGACATTTGCATGTGTGTTCTGATCACGTGTTATCTGGTTCAGCTCATGATGGTCGAATTTTGCCAGCAAGGAGTTAGTCGTTTTCATGTAAGCCGCCACACGGTCGTTTCTTGCCGCGTACTCCCCCTTTAGTTGATTGATCACCAGTTTTGAGTCACAAAATACAAGCAAACATCGAGCTCCCAGAAGATGTGCATTCCTAAAATCGGCTAGAAGAGCCTCATATTCGGCTTCGTTGTTTGACGCTTCGAAGCCGAGCTTGACGGCCTGCTCAATTATTGCGCCATCCGGAGCCATGATCACAACTCCTGCTCTGCTGCCCCGCTGGTTGGATGATCCATGCCAAATGTCCCCGACATAAATCCTCCAGTTCGGCTCCGATTGACTCTCTTCAACGGACTTGAAATCGGCAAGACCCCCAGTGAATTCGACAATAAAGTCGGCAAGAACTTGTCCCTTGATTGAAGTTCTCGGTAGAAACTGAATGTCGTATTGGCCGAGTTCAAGAGCCCACCTTGAAACACGTCCTAACGCTTCCGCACTTCGTAGTACTGATCGGAGAGGATAGTCTGTTAGCACCCCAATGCTGTGGCCCTAGAAGTAATGCATCAGTTTTCTTGCCGCCATGACTAGGGCGAGGATGAGCTTTTCTAGCAGAAGGTAGTGTGTTTCGGCGTCAACCATAGCCTTGCTCACATAATACACTGGCCGCTACTCCCCCAGCTCTTCCTTTATCAGTACGGCGCTGACAGCCCTGTCGAAGACTACCAAATACAAAATGAGCAGGTCACCAGCAGCAGGTGTTGACAAGAGTGGTACTGAGCGAAGGTAGGTCTTGAGCCCGTTGAAAGTGGCTTCACATTCAGTGGACCATTCAAAAGCCTTGCCCTGCCGTAGTGTATGGAAGAATTGTCGGCAGCGATCTATGGACCGACTGATGAATCTGTTAAGTGTGACGGCCATCCCCATCAACTTTTGAACCTCTTCTACCGAACGGGGGGAGCCAAGTTCCAAGATTGCTGTAATTTTCCTCGGGTTGGCCTCGATTCCTCGGTGGTTGACAATGTAGCCCAAGAAATTGCCGAAGCCGATTCTAAACGCACATTTGGAAGCATTCAGCTTCATTTTGTATTTTCGTAAAATGCCGAATGTATTCTCTAGATCGGCTATATGATTCTGTTCTTCCTTGGACTTGACCACCATGTCATCAATGTACACTTCCATAGTGTGGCCGAGTTGCTCCTTGAACATGGCGGTGACCAGTCTTTGGTAGGTTGCCCCTGCATTCTTCAGCCCAAAAGGCATGACCTTGTAGCAGTAGGTTCCTCTTGGGGTGAGGAATGCAGTTTTGTCCTGGTCTTCTGGATGCATGGCGATCTGATGGTAGCCTCTGTAAGCATCGAGGAAGCTCATACGTTGATGGCGAGCCGTCGCGTCGACAAGTTGGTCGATTCTGGGTAGGGGAAAACAATCTTTAGGGCAGGCTTTGTTTAGGTCGGTAAAATTGACACACACTCGCCAAGTTCCGCTTTTCTTCTTCACCACCACTGTATTAGAGAGCCACGTAGGGTAGGTTACTTCTCTAATTGCCCCGGCGGCAAGTAGCATGTCAACCTCCTCAACAACGGCGGCAGTGTGTTCTGCGCCTGACCGCCGACTTTTCTAAATAATCGGCTTGCATTTTGGATCGACATTCAACTGGTGCTGAGAAACTGGCGAATCGATACCTGGCATCTCATATGGAGTCCACGCAAAGACATCCAGGTTATAGAGCAGGAAAGAGACCAACTGCTGTCTGTCGGCCTGATTCAGGGAGGAGCCGATCATGAAGAACTTGTCCGGGTTTCCATCGATTTCAACTCGGTCTAAACCTTCCGTGGTCTTTTCATTTGGGAGCCGTCCAACATCATCGAGGCTCTCTTGATCTGGGACCTCAATGGAATTCACCTGCAGTTCCTTTGGCGTTTTGGCAGCAAGGAGATAACATGCTTGTGCCGATTTCTGGGAGCCGCAGATTTGCTCAATACCGCGCTCCGTCGGGAAGCGTAGCAGCTGATGGTAGGTGCTTGGCACAGCTTGTATTGTATGCAACCAGGATCGTCCCATGATGAGATTATACGGCGATGGCAGCTTGACGACCAAGAATTCTACATCTACTGTTCAGGAGCCTGCTCGAACGGGTAGCCTGATTTTTCCCAACAGATACTCTGGATTGGCATTGGAGCCGAATAGTGGATAAGGGACCGGAGAGAGATCGGATTCGGAGAAGCCGAGTTTGGTAAAAGTCTTATAGTACATAATCTCCGAAGTGCTCCCTGGATCAATGAGTACACGCTCAACTGTGAACCGGTTTACGCGTAACTCGATTATTAAGGGATCAATGTGGGGCAGTGTTACTCCGGCCAAATCTGAATCATCAAAAGTAATGCCCTTGGCATTGTGGGGCCGTTTAGTCGGGGTGAGTTAGTTCTGAGGTTCAGACTCTGACTGGATCGCGTGCACTGTTGATGACATCGGCAGGCTGTATATCATGTGGATTACGCCGGACGGAGGTGAATCCTGTCTCAAGGCTATTGGTTTGTTTGGGACCGCCGGTGCTTTGAATTTCTTGGGTAGCACTGCCTTTGCAATCCATCGTACAAAAGGATTATGGTGATCTTCATTCGAGCTGTTTCTTCTTCGCTTAAGCCTTATACGAACCCTCTCTTTAGAAGAGCTGGAAGTTTTAGCTCGTCCCTTCTTCTTGAGCTCCGGGGGTAATGAATCGGAGTTGCTATCAATGTCTTGTTGTCGGGCTTGAGATCGTCGACCATCTGTCCTCACGGGTTGCTTCGGGCCTTGATGGGCGGCTTGTTTGGACTTCGCCACCTCCGGGGCCAAATCCTGGTGGAGACGCTCATTCTCTGCGCTCATGTTCTCCAACCTTCGTTCGTTTTGCTTTGCTTATTCCATGATTGCTTGCATCGCTTCACGCTCTGGAGTCGAAGGTGAGGCAAAGTTCAGGGCGCGTCTTACGAGGATGGTTTCCGGTCCAAGCCTGGTTGTTGAAGTGAGGTCGTCTCTCTGCGTGGTTTCATGAATGACTATCGGAAGGTCCTCCGTTACGCCCACCATGGATGTGTTTGAGTATTTTCCACAAACGGCGCCAGTTGTGGAGAGGTGGTTTTTGGAAATACTCTTCTGATCCTAGGGAGTGCTCGTGATCCTCCGATAGTCACCTGAAAGGAAATAAACACTCCGGTCGGGCGTGTCGAAATTAGCACTCCGACGGACAAGTCAGTCACCAGCTCTAGATTACTTATATTCTAAGTTAAATACCGCAAGTATCACACATCCCTTTCCAAGATTGCAGGTCTCCTATTTATAGTATTCTCCTTGGGTCTGGGAGCCTGGCCCACTCCTAGCCCCTATAATGCATTCCTACACGGCACTTATTAGTAGGAACGCCGGCTACTATACTCGGCCCCTCAACTGGATAGGGTAAATGCCGAATAGAAGTCTCGTTCGAGGCTGACCTGTCTTACTCTCATTGATCCAGAATTTATTCGGCTCCCACAGAATCTAACCTCGAAACTAGGATTACCAAATATGCTAACAAGTAGTGCCTTAACTTTCTGGTGGCCCACACCAAGGCTAGACAAGCCTTTTCCAGAGGGGTGTAACGAATTTTGTATTCAAACATCTTCTTGCTCAAATAATATATGGCCTTCTCCACTTTCTCTTCCGATTCTTGAGCTAGCATGCAACCCATAGTAGACTCAGCTACTAACAAGTACAAGATTAGTGGTTTCCTTGGCTCAAGGGGTGACAATACGAGCGGATTCAGCAGACATTGTTTGATTTGCTCAAAACCGTAATTGTATCGGTTATCCCATTAAAACTTCTTCTCTTTCTATAGCAAGCCAAATAGTGGTTCACAAGTGGAGGCTAATTTAGAAATAAACCTTCTTATGAATTGCACCTTCCCTAGAAAGCCTCACACTTCCTTCTCAATCATTGGTGGGGGCATTTCTAAGATGGCCATGATTTTAGACCGGTCAACCTCGATTCCACGTTGCGTGATTAACAATCTCAATATCTCTCCTACAGTAAACCTAAAGGTACATTTTTGCGGGTTCAGCCTTGACTTGTATTCTCAAATTCTTTCAAAGAACCTTCTGAATGCTCTATAGTGACCTTCTCATTCCTTTAACTTGACAATCATATCATCCACGTATACTTCAACCTCCTTGTGAATCATGTCATGCAGTGTGGTGGTTGCTACTCTCTAATATGTGGCTCCAACGTTTTTCAATCCGAACGGCATAACCCAATAGCAGTAGGTCCCCCGCTGGGTAGTGAATGTTATCTTCTCCTAGTCCTCAGGTGCCATGGAGATCTAATTATACCTTGAAAACCTATCCATAAACAAAAGCAGAGCATGACCCGCAGTAAAGTCTACTAATTCGTCAATGTGTGGCAGCGAAAAATCATCTTTAGGGCTAGCCTTGTTCAGATCTCTGAAATTTACACAAACCCGAATTCTACCATCCTTCTTTAGAACTAGCACGATATTTGCCAACCATGTTGAATATTCTAATACAATCAAAAATCCCGCACTGATCTACTTAGTAACCTCTTCTTTAATCTTCAATGCCCAGTCTGGTCGAATTCTACGGCGCTTCTATTTGACAGGTCTGACTTGGGGATCAAGAGAGATCTTGTGCTGAACAATCTTGGGATCGATTTCAGGTATGTCTTCGTAGAACCACGCAAAAATATCTTTAAATTCTTTTAACAAAGTGACTAATCACTCACATTCCTCCGAAGACAACGTAGAACCAATCTAGACCAAGTGAGGATCCTCCTCAGTACCCACATTAATCGGAACAATCTCATCCATCAAAGGTTTTTCATGCCTCTCCTCCTCCCAATTAATCAGATTCTTCACAACCCGAGGAATTTCTTTCTCTTCGTTTTTATCAAAATTTTGAAAATCTTGGTCAATGCAATAAATTAAAGACACAGAAAAGTAAGCACAATCCACATGATTCTCATTCATCAGGTATGGCTCAGCAGATACAGTGGACTCAAAAGAAAACAAAAAAGACGATCGAGAAAAAACAATGGCATCTAGGTTATCAACCCTAGAACCATCCGACTTAGAACTACCAGAAGAACCCGAGTTTGACTTTGACTTTACAGACTCGATGGAATCAGACTCGAACTCACTATCAAATTCAGACTCCATGAGACAACCTTTCTCGAAGTAAGCACAATTTCATTTGATAGTGTGGAATCAGACAACTTTCGAACTCACTAATAGCAATTTTCATTCACTAAGGCCTGCCTAATAGCAAATTGAAAGTTACCAGTACATCTATAATGTGGAACTCAGTTTCGTGCTCAGATGGTCCCACCAGAATCTATATTTTAACGGTGCCCATATCCTCCCGGCAAGTGTTGTCATATGCTCGGATTAGCTGATTTATCAGTATAAAGTCTGCTAGCTTTAACGCTATCGTATAAGCAGTGCGCGAAGGGCACACATTTGTGGTTGACCCGGTGTCAATTAGAACCACAAGGACCCACTTTTTTTAGCACTCCAGAGACACATACAAAGGCTTGTTGTGCTCTGATCCCTCTGGAGGGAGTTCCTTATCCGAGAAAGTCATAGATTAAATGGGCCCAGTTGGCATGATCAATGACACTAGCTGGTTTGGGGTAGTATCAAAAGACAACTTAGCCTTACTTAATGCTGTGAGCATGGCCTATCAGTGTTCTCGTGATGCCATAAACAACCACCAAATCGAGATATTGGCTTAGATTTTCTTCAACTATTTAAGTACCATATCTTTCTCTTCTTCTTTTTCCTTCTCTTTCCCTTTCTCCACATCCTTTCCTAATGGCTCGCCTTGATCTAGGTGTGAGAGCTTAAAGAAACGTCTGCTCCTAGTTAGATGATCAATCTCTTCAAAATACCAGGTATCGTCTGGTTCATTGCTTTCCCAACTTTCATCGGTGTGGGCAAAGTACAGATCGTTGTCCTCCCACTGTTCTCCTTCATTTATAGATAGGCAATCATCCGGCTCAACATGTATCATTCCTACATTGCAACCATATCCTTTTGATTAGTAAGGTAATGTTGACCGGATTTTTGCAAAGATCTCCCTTCTTCTCAAATATGCCCATGCTCGGCTAGCTCTTTGCATTTCTTGTTCTATTGTTGGATCAGTTGGCCAGTGTTCTCGGATTTGGGGACTACTCTCTTAACTTCTCCTTTTGGTATTTCTTTTTCATTCTCCTCTATTTTGGACTCTCCTGGCTTATTACTTTCCTCAGTTTCACTACTTTCACTTTCCTTTTCCTTCCTCTTTGCTTTTCTAGTGGCTTGTGCTTTTTCCTTGCCTCATCATCACTTTCTTCTGTTTCTGGTTTTTTTTCATTGCTTTCCCATCCATGGACATTGGCCATATTGTTCGGGTTCCACCATTTAATTTGTATATCTCCCAAGGTCTATTCTTTGAAGAAATGGAAATTATCGATGTCCTCTTTCAAATCGGCCAATTTGTCTAGCCCATGTTCAAGGACATCCTTTTTATGACATTAATGGAGAACACATTAGGTAAAGAAACCTTTGGTTTTGGATGACCAACTGATACTATGTATCTGCTAGAATCATATCCTAATAAATCCCCAATTTCTATCACTGATACCTTCGTTGCCACCACAAGATTTTTGAGTCCTGACTGAGATTGAATTGAATCTATCATACACAGATTGATACTCTCTGGAATGTGGACTTCGGGTTTAGGTAAATGGAAAGGGTGATGTATATAGTAGGGTCAAAGGTAGGGGATAGTGTATGAATAAGGTTAAGATAGGAAGGTGACGGAACTTGATCATGGGTGGGCAAAGGGTTAGTAGTGACATTTGGCCGTTGTGGCAGGGCTGTGGGTGAGTTATGATTTTGCAGTCTATAGGTCTTGAATAGGTCTTGAATCTCATGGCGAAGACAAATGCAATGGTCAATTTCATGGCCTTGTTGGTAGTAGAAGGCACAATACTTAGATGCATCATGCCTGGGTGGAAGTGGGTCAAGAAGGGGTCGAGGATCAAGGAGTTTAAGATGGCCCTTTTTCACCAGTGTTTTCAGGGCTCAGGTTGGAGTCATATAGAGTGGATAGAAATCATGGTTCGGGAAACGGTTTTGATTGTAGAGCTATGAGGTGGCATTGGCAAAGGGATCGGCTATTTTTGCGGAGAAGGTGACAATGCTAACTTTTGAAGGTTTCAAGGCTGTGTTACTACTACTAGTAAAAGTGGAACCATGAACAAAAGTCTTTCTTACAGGTTCTTTCTCATCTACAATGATCCCCTGTTTCATAACATCTTCAGTCTGGATTCCTATCTCATGCAGATCTTTGAAGATAAAGAGTGGGAGAACTATCATCTTTTATAACATCTTGCCATGAAGGTTCCTTATTGCTATCTGAATCTGATCCTTCTCTGAGGGTCTGTTGGTTATCATGGCTGGATTAGCCCTCCATCTTCCTATGAAGTCAACAAAGCTTTCCTTGGGTTCTTGACGCATGGCTTCCAAATCCCGGATGGTTACTTCAATCTATGTGTTATAGGAGTACTGAGCGATGAATGTCTCAGCCAATTCCTCTCAATTTTGCTTCACCTTATTATCCAATTTGGCATGCCAAGTTGTAGCAATTCCTGACAAAATTCTTCCAAACAGAGACAACTTCTGAGAGCGAGTCAAACCCATAGGCTTTAGGATATCTGAGAATAAATGAATATGTATCATAGGGTCTCCTGATTCGTCAAACCGATCAATATGCGGCATTTCGAATCTTTTTGATAATTTGACAGCAGCCCCCGTATATCCATCCTTTATATCAGGAATGGAATTGATCCCCTAGGACCTTTTGAATAACTTTTCTAACTTGGCTACCTTCAGTATGGCTGGATCAAATTAGGGGATATCTAGAGGAAAGAATCCCTCGACTGGATGTACCAGAGCTCTAGCAGTAGGAGCATGGGCCAATTCTTCTAGTTGACTAGGAAATTCTCAATTGGTGGAGGTAGGTCCAGACCTGGATGATTAGCTGGCGATGGATGGGTAGCAATTGTCTCGAATGTTTGTTGCATTCCAGCAATAGTATCACCTTGAGCAGCTGCTGTGTGAGTAATAGTATCCATAGATTGCTGAAGGTTAACGATCATTTCTGCAATAACTAGGAGATCCTGAGCCATTAGCGAAACTAGGGAATGGCTTACTAAGGTACTACATAGAGGAGATCTGAGGGGTAACTGACATAAAATCTGTAAAGGAGATCTGGGATGTGACAGGCTTTGAACCAACTGTGCTTGTCTAACCCTTCTTCTGGATACTAATTGAAACGACACTAACACTGGCTGACCTTGAACAAGATCCATAGTTTTGTAGAGTCTACCAACACGAGTTCACAGGGTTTTAGAGGTTCTAGAACTTTCTTAAGCTATGATGAACCAACTACCTAGAAAAAGAAAAAACAAAATAAAGAAAAACAAACATCAGACAAAAATCTAGCAGCAATTCGGCTTACAACACATATATCAAAATGAATCCGACAACATTTCAACTCGAGCTGTACCACTAACCACTGTATATTCCATCAAATTGTTCTCAATCCGACCATTGATGTATCTAAACCACTGATATGAATAATGAACCCCTGTACCGAATTCCAAACATAGAAGATAGCAAATAAGGTGAACCAAAACACCCCTATGGGGGCTCGGGATACCCTGTCCTAGTTTGCGAAACGAACTAGGGATTCCCTATTTCAAACATTTGGTATCACTGTATCATAGACACGGAAGAGCATCCTATCCTATTTGTAGAAATTGCTAGAGCTGAGTATATGAACTAGGTCAGCCTAGTCAAAAGGGGTACCTCGGCAAGACACCTGATATACCTACCCTTCCCAACACCTAAATGAAGGAAGGATCAAGCAGTACAGTGGCAATCTAGATCTGAGGCTTGTATTTCCACCGTAATAGAGTGTCACGACCCAAACCCGCCCCTATGGGTTTAGCACTGTAACCAGCCAGTAATCTGAGATTACCAAAGGCCTGCTTAACAATAAAATAGGAATACAGAGTACAGGGGCTGGTGGAAGCCAATACAGTAAATAAACAATGTCCAATGAGCTGTGACAGTCTGTATGCCAAAAAGACTTTTTACACACATATACATGAACAGTACAAAACAGTGTGTACATATATACAATCATTCGGTTCAGGGACCTAATCCCTATTACACAGTACAGTAACAGTCTATACAGTTATACAAAACAGATACAGAGACAGACGGGGAAATTAAAACACCCCTAAGCCATAACTTGACAGGCTCGGAACCTCGCAGTGAGGCACATAGGTTGGCTCGACAAAACTGGAGTTTACCCCGACGCTTTTAGCCACGGTCTGGTGCCTGTACACCTACATATATATATGAGCAGTGAGCTAAAGCCCAGTGAATAACATAATGCGTAAAGAGGTTAAGAATGAATGTCCTTACAGTAATGAAAACAGTTCATTAATTCAGTATATCAGTCATTCAGTCATATGTGGTACATCCATTAGCATAACAGTACAGTAAACAGTAGGTCTTAAAAGACCGAACAGTAAATGATGGCCATCAATCAGTAACAGTAGTGGTTCCAACAAGGGAACTGACAGAGATCTCTGTAACAGTAATAGTAAACAGTAGTTGCTAAGGATGCCACAATACAGTTCAGAATATAGGACATACATTCATTCAATTTACAGTATCAGTTCAGAAAGCAGTACAGTTCAATTGTTCAGAAGATAATCATTTTGAACATATCTTTACACAGTTGTTACTCACAGAGTTCTGGGCTACGTAAAGCTAGAGCGCGTCCCCAGTCGCCAACCCTACACAGTTACAGATTGAACGCACACTAAGCTACACAGTTGGGAAAGATAATAACTTAATCCCTAATTTGCCTCGATGTGGTTCTACATCTATATCCTCATTAAGATGCCTTAAACTAGGCCTAATAATGCCTAGGATGAGATAAGGATGCAAAGATGCATTTTAAAAGCATTTTCAGAATTTTCAGAAAACAGGGGTCACACTCGAGCGTAGATTACTCCGCTCGAGCGGACATGCAGACAAAGGTTTCCGCTCGAGCGTAGACTTACCTATTCGAGCGTTCTGCAAAACAGTCAAAAGTGCTGGATAGGTGAAAATCACGCTCGATTGGGCGTTCGACACCCGCTCGAGCATGAGACACAATGTCCCGCTCGAGTGTCTGTTATTCCGCTCGAGCGGACTTCAAAACAGTGCAAAGTACTGGAAGCACGAATTTCACGCTCGAGCGCCAGTCACCCCGCTCGAGCGTGAGTTCAAAATCTGGAATTCCCAGATTTGAACCTCAAGCTCAAATTCAACTTTTAAAACATAAATTTCGATCCTCTTGGGCCAATTTTCCAGAAAACATCCCAAAACTCATAGTTTAACATGATTCCAAAGCTCAATTGTAAAATCAAAGCCCAAGGGTGTTTCAAACAACTCAATTTCAAACCAATTTTCAAGAATAAGAAAAACATGCAAACTTGCATGAATCTAACCAATTCAAAGCTTCAATACAAGCTCAAATGAGCTAACTCTTACAAAAACATGATGAAATCTTGGTCTACTCTCAAAACATGGACATGCAAGTGAGGAATTATGGACTACAACCTCAAAACTTCAATACATATACATGCATGCAACAATTGAGCTCTAATTCAACACTATTGAACCAATTCTTGACTTAACTCTTTAAACTACCGTGACCCATGCTAGAAGGAACTTAAATACACAATAAGGAGGATGAAATTCATACCTAGGTTCCTCAATTACAAGTCTAGAGGCTCAATATGCAAGAATCCTTCAATCTCTACAAGACTCTAAGCCAAATTGTGAAGAACTCAAGCTTTCTCTACCTCTCACTCTCTCAAGTCGGCAAGAACAAGAAATGGACTGATGAAATGTTTTGTTAAAGTGTTGTGAGGCTCAAATATAGTCTAGGTAGTGGGCCACTCATGTGGCAAAATGGTAATTACGCCAACTCTTGACATTAAGCTTATTTTAATCTAATTTAATCATACCAAATCACATTTTAGATAAATACGCCATAAAATCATATAAATTCCAATGATCGTAAAACGTATATCGATTTCAGATTCGACCGCCGACAAGGCCTTCAATTTGCAGTTTAAACATAAATACACAAACAGATAATCAAACAGTCGAACAGATAAATGTACAATTAAGCAGACATACTCAGTCAATTCAGTTCCAGATTTTAGTCAGTCAGTTCAGTATTTCAATCAGTTCGATTACTTATCATAATCAGTCTCAGTTTAGCAATAATCAGTTGTTTATTGGTAAACAGTGGTGAGGGTTATTACATAGAGCCCACGTCTAGCAAGTTGTTCAGTATGTCAGATGACAAATACAATGACTTAAGCGCACCATGCATGAAATCCAATAAATATACATATAAAGATAAAATCCACATTATGAAGTTTGAGTCATGTTCTCTTAATGTCCCTAACAGAGTCACCAGAAACTGTGGGATGCTTTTTTTGAGGCTTACCAAGCGCGCCCATAGTTCAAACTCCCTATCTCCTGATCAACTAGTGCAATGTGAAACAGAAAATGAGAGTCCAAATCCGGCAACATTTATAGAAAATCCATTTATTGCAAACTATGCCAGAAATGGACTACATAATCAGATCTCAAAGTCACCACATAATCTTTTGGGGAAATTAGAAAGCCCATGACCCGTGCCAAAGGCCACCATCCGTCATAACCAAAGTCTTAGCTCGGAAACATAGGTATGAGAGGGAAATGTCATTAATTGAGCACCCCACCCACTCGATCGATGATCGGCCTCTACTAAGTCATAATGTGGTTTTTATAATCAATGTAAATCCATATTTTAATTATTAATAATGCTACCTTTACTATCTGAGGCATTCAAATATAGATTGTGTTGAAAATTTTGGGTTATGCTCTAACATCATCCATTTCTAAAAAAGGGTTATCTTGGATAAAACTCGCAACATAAGAATCAGGTACACTCCAAAATAAATAACAGAACAATATCCACCCGTTGGCATTCAAATAGATATCTCATTTAAGCACTTAGCCTTATGTTGTAACAACAGAAAGGGTAAGGAACACGCACATGCAAGATGCTAAAGCTTTAAAAACAAATGCTCACCTAGTACTCCGAGGCGATTCCCAACACATACAGATATGTACAAAATATGTTTGATCCTATATGCGAGTTTCTAATGCAACACACACTGAGCATACATCTAGGAGTCCTGATACTAGAACGTGGTATCAATATCACCACAATACATGGATTTATGTACATATTTGTCTTTAAAGATAGTAAATCTCATCAATGCGGATTAACCGGACCCAAATGCATAAAAAGTGAATGCAACATACAAGCATGATAAAGAAAATATGATGCAGTACCGAAAGCGAATAAATAAAAGAGTTAGAATGACGTGGGATTGGAAGATTATTACAACAATTCAAATAAGAAAAAGCGGGAGGGGGAGAGAGAGAGAGAGAGATTATTATAATAATGAATCGATTCAGTCTAACTACTATTGAATCTAACAAATCATACAAATAAAAGAAAGAAGCAATCCCAGAAGCTCCACTCAAGGGAGCATTCCACAGAAACTGCCTGTTCTGTTCTTAGAGGAGATGACCAGCTAGACACCAAGTGAGCCTACTGAAGTGGAAAGTGGACGATTGAATTCTTCCTCCGGTAGGGGATTAAGTCAGTGCTAGATTTTAGGACAAGGGCTAAAAGGAGACTTTATGGGGGTTCTCACGCCCTTCACCTCCTTTGTTGACAAGGATCACTTTAAGAGAAGATAAATGGGCTATAGCCCTCAACAATGATATGAACATATGTATATATATATATACAACAGATGTTTTGCTAAAAAAAAATTAAATAAATCAAAAACAAGAACGAATTCAAGCCTAAGAAATGGATACGAATCTACATCTTCTCTTTGTGAATAAGGGTAAATTAATACCCAAATCTATGCTATTAAGTGGAGAGCATAGATTAATGCAAATCATTTCTTGGTGGAAGCTTTGCTTTTCAAAACAAGAGATTCATCAAATTGGTTGAACACTCCTCATCTAGTTATAGAACAAGGATGGTTACACCCCTCTCTATGTTCACAAATGATTGCGAATGGAATTTTCAACTTCCTTTGACCCAAAATCAATAAAGGGGAAGACACCACTCATCAACACCAAATCCCATGAATCACCCAAGCAATCCCATGAATCAACCCCTAATACTCATTGTCATTGAGTAAAGAGTTGAAACACATAGATTAACACAACTTGAGAGAGAGAATAGATGAAGATAGGAGGTGTAATAATAGTAAAATCTATTCTACTTATTGAACTTGTGAAGGGATGGCTAAAACTACTCCCAAACACATCCATAAGGGTCCAAAATACATAGTAAGCATGAATCTAAAGCTAAGGAAAGTAAGAAAGTAAGGAAATAGCTATCAACTCAATGGATTGGTGGATAAGGCTACTCCCTCCATATCCATGAGAACTTACAACAATCACTTGATAGAAATAAAGCTGGAATTGAAGAAAGAGTATGAGAGAAAGATCAAAAGTGCAAAGAATTCACCTCTTGAAAGGGATAAGTTACTTGGTTCACAAACCCCCTTGTTAATTCCCTCAATTCACTTTAGATGTATTGCTTTTTTTCTCCAAGAGTCTTAACAAGATGCTGAAGATCAAGCTTCAATGGAGTTTGGGTGTCCAAAGCCAAGAGGTTGGTAAGTAAAAGATGTGGTTAAGAGAGAAAGGTCAAAAAGCTCTTGAGAGCTTTGGGCAAAAATTTCTAACCCTTTAGAATGAGCTGACGAGCCCTGTATATAGAGCCCAGGGTGTAAATATCTGAAATATTTGTGGTAAGTAAGCAAAACAAGCCAAAATTTTCGAAAATGCTCTATACCCGGAACATTCAGCCTGCCGAGCCTTATGGTGATCGGCCGAGTGCTTTTATGGCTGGCCATCATTTAGTGTCTGGCCAGACAGTAGGCACATCGTCTGTCATGACCCCAAGCCCATCCCTAGAGATTTGGATCATAACCGCCCAATAATCATGAGATTACCTACGGCCTCAGACAGGATACAGACATATGTAATAATAAGGGAGCCAGAAGCAGAAGCAAACTAACAAATTTTGTCTAATGAGCTTGTGCATAAATGGCGTGAATAGAAACTTCTTTTATATTAATAACCCACACTTATACAAACATAATAAAATTTCATATGTCCAAGATCTTCCATACATCATTGTCATTAATGAACCAAAACTTATATACATATACAAGGTCAAATATGACCAATAAAAGAAAACAGAAATTCAAAAGACAAAAGAACAAAAGCCTTTCTTTTGAGGCACTCATAACAGACTTCACAAAACTTGGTATCCTTCACAAGTTCACTAAGGTTGGGGCTGGGCATCCCGCTGCTCATCTACATACATACATATATATATATATAACAGATTGAGCGAAAACCCACTGAATAACATCAGAGTAAAGGGTTTATGTTAATGAATTCTAATAATTTACATAAGCATCTCTATATAATGAGCAATACGTAACAGAATGACCTCGGGTCCAACAAATAGCAGAACGACCTCGGGTCCAACTTATAACAGCAGTACAGAATGAAATTGATCATATCATAACAGAATAACCTCGGGTCCAATCATTTACAGCTGTATAATGATCATTTGGTCAACTCATAACAAATTATCAAACTTATCGGATGTTCAGAATGACCTTGGGTCCATCTTATCAAATGTACAGAACGACCATGGGTCCATTTCAATTACACAAAATGACCTTAGGTCTAATTCAAGTATACAAAACGACCTTGGGTCCATCACACACATTTGTGACACATCAATCACATTTACAGATATCATATTGATCAAACAGATGAAAACTTATTCACGCTTGCAAAATCACAATTTCAAAAAAAGTAAGAAAATATATTTACTAAGATATCACTCACAGTGATTCAGTTGTTGTCTTGTCCTTGCAAATGATCCTACACAATACATCAACATACACACATTGAATTACATTGCTTTTTCTTTAAGTTATTCAATTCTCTTAGGCTTCATTCTAACCTTTTAATTCATTTAGGATGTTCAATTCATGCCTAAGAATGCTCAGAAAGGAATGAGGATGCACATATGTCTTTTCAAAATTTGTTGAAACAGAGCACTTCGCTCAAGCACAGCATTGGTCGCTCGAGCGGACCACTTGGTCTGCAAATTAAAGTACTGGATGGTCCAAATTTAGGCTCGATATTCGCTTGAGCCAAGGTGCAAAATAAGAGGCAGACTTGGTCACTCGAGCCAACTGCAAGTGTCTGCAAAAATACTAGATACATGCAATGTGTGCTCGAGTGATAGATTGTTCGCTCAAGCGGTGTGACAGAATTCTGGAAATTCCATAACAGAGGTAAGCTTCAAATCTTGAATTTTCAAATCAATTTCTTTCATGGCTTGACAAAACTTTGAAAACAGTTAGAAAATCTTCCAAAAACATGAATACAAAGCCAATTCTCAAAAATCAAAGCTCAAGGACCCAAATCTTCATGCATGTTGATTTTAATTTCAAATTCTATTCCAAAGCTTCAAAACATCCAATTTGCTTTCAAAACCTTGTAATTCATGCATGCATGTACAATTCATCTTCAAATTCAACATGAATGAGATAATTATACTCAAAAAATTAGTGAAACTCAACTAAACTATGCATGCATGTATGAATTATCTCTAAATTCAACAATCTTAGCTTAATTCTTGTACTCAATCACATAATTCTCTTGAATTCACACCTTAAATAACTTAAACTCATAAAGAAGGGTTCAAACGCTTACCTAGGATCTTCAATTTAGATCAATTTAGTAAATTCTTGAGCTTCTACTTCACAATTCACAAGCCTCTTAGCAAATTCTTCAAATTCAAGCTCTTCTCTCTCTCTCTAAAGCTCTCTATCTCAGAATTTTTTAGCTCAAATTTATAATTGAGGGCTTCAAGCTCTAATTACAACATGTGTATATATATATATTTGAGGATTAGATTAGGGTGTTAATCAAGGCTTAAGATTAATTAATTACACTTAGTTCTGATTAGTTTAATCCAATTAATTTAGACTGAATCAAATTTTAATCAAACTTTCTAATAGATTCTAAAAATTATGTAGATCACATAAATTAACCAATTTCGATTTCTGATGCCATTAAGACCTTCAATTTTCAGATCAAAGCAAAAATCATAACAGACTTTCCTACGATCAACAGATATAAAGTCAAACATATTAATCACTCAAATTCACACTTAGCATAAAAGCACATGCACAATTAAGGAATTAAAAGCATAATACATAAAGGGATTGTCACATCGTCGAATTAACAAAACCAAGTTAACCTGAATTAAAGGGAGAACCAAGTATTTCAGAGGATTTCATCCTTCTCATTCACTTCCACTATATTCTTCGCTCCGTCTGTTTGAAAGAATACAACATTTTGACCTTAAAATAAAAAAAAATATGATCATTAGAACATTATGGCGATGTCTGGAGTTGCACCACTAAAACTCATTTTTAAAGAAAAGGTTCCCATGTTGGTCAAAAAATATTTTCTCCGAAACAGGTCGTTGGAGGGTTTAAAGCTTTATCCTTAGAACTCCTGTCGTGCAATTTGCAAACATTAACACCTCTCGTTTTCATCATCAAGAACTCAAAAAGGGCGCCCAAGTCTCAAGACTGGTCGAAAATAGGGTGTCTACAACATGTTTTTCTCAGTTTGTCATATGAAATGAACTGTTCAGATTATAAATATTGGTGCCAATTAGTCCCATAATATGCCAACTTCACATTTGAAATTAAGATTTTTAATTTTAGCAAATACGAACTCTGAATAGAAAGGGGAGTGATTTTCTATATTGAGTTTTATTAATTAGTGTTTTAAGGGTATTGCTTAATAAAATTTAAAATAATTGTATATCTTTTATAAAAATTATTGTTTTCTTCCGTAATAATTAAAATGTTGACTTTTTTGCCAATCGATAACAAAAAATAATTATAAATATGAAAAGAATTACATCAAATAAGACAATTATAATCCAACAGGACATAGTCAATAGTCCAACAACTAACACAAGAAATAGCCTATAATGAAAATAAATAAATAACTCACTACAACAAAGGGCTCTCGTTATAGGATCAATCTTTACCTATCTTGAGAATCGACCACTGACTTCCTAAATTGGATTGTACAAGAACGATTAATTGAATTAGCTCAATTTATTAATTAAAAAGTTGATTGGCAAAGCCAAAATTAACCTCTCAATAACAATTCTTAAACTCAAGTCCTCAATTCAAAGAAATGAACAAAGCAAAGATAAAAGAGAAGACCACCATTTTTTCTTGCGTTTGAATTTTACAATTTTTAGCCATTGATTAAGATTATTGTCTGAATCATAAATTTGTGAACAAAAAATAATAACAAAATAAAGTATAGAAAAAATGATAATGTCTTTCTTTTTCTTTTTCTCTTATGTTGTGTTTAATTCATGAATTTGAGTATGGATTAAAAAAGATAAAGGAAAAGGAAAAATATAAGTGAAATATAAATGAAATATAGTTACATTTCATCTGTGGAGAAGTGGTTTGGAAATACTCTTCTGATCCAGGGGGATGCTCGTGATCTTCAGCTAGTCACCTAAAAAGGAATAAACACTCCGGTCGTGGGTGCCGGAATTAGCACTCCGACGGACAAGTCAGTCTCTACTCTCTGAATTACTTGTATTTTAAGTTAAGTGTAATGGTTCTCACATATCTCTTTCTGGCTGGTGTTCTTCTATTTATATCCTCTCTTTCTTGGGCCTCGGGGCTGGGCCCACTTTCTATTCGCCGTATAACTATTCATTCGGCTTCTTTTGTTACAAACCGCTATTCACTCAGCCTCTTACTCAACCGGCTGTTTGGCCGGATAAGGTAGGATTTAAATGTGAAAGACGGAGCCGAATGCGATGCGTATATTTTGACTTCCAGGTCCAACTATTCGGCTTCTCTACGGCTCATGATATTCGGCCCCCACATCATCCATCTTTTCCTTTTATTTTCTCTTTTCAAATCCCTCTCTAAATCAATGATTCAAACACAACCTTAATAGATTCAAAATTCTAAATGCATAAAGAAGCGATTTGTAACTCTTCACAACCCAATATTATTTTTTATGCAAAATCCATTTTATCCTCCTGTGGTGTGGCTTGATAGCACTTTACCCCATGTCTTTTAAAAATAGCCATATAGCCCTATGTGGTTTTGAACTAAAATGCAACCTTAACACCATTCATGTTAACAATAAAAAGACAATTATACCCTTTATGTCTTCTTCTATTTTTGGCTTTCTTTGTAAATAAATAAATAAATTTACCTCCATGACTAAGAAAAAAAATTAAAAACATAACACAAAACTAATTTAAGAAACTAGAGTTTACTAAATATTTTTTAAAAAAAACTTAATCTTTAATTTGAATTAGTCTATGATTTAGTTTGTTAAATATATATATATATATATATATGTACATGTTTAATTTAAAATTGTATTAAATAATAAATTGAGTTAAAAGTTAAAAATTAAAAATTAGATTAAGGTTCTTTGATGATTTAATTTTATGGTAATAAATTAAGTTATTTAAGTTAATTTATGATTTAATTTGTTTTATGTATGTGTGTGTATATATATATATATATATGTATTATGTATGTATTTAATTTAGAATGTTGTTAAATAAAGTAATTTTATGGTAATAAATTACGGTGTTTAGTTTAATTTATAGTTTAATTTGTTATATATATATATATATATATGTTTATTTTAAAATGTTATTAAATAAGAAGTTTAGATTTTAAAACAAAAAAAAAAAAAGGAGAGATAAAACAAGACTAATTTCGTCTACTTACATTCAAATTTAACTTTGACTTATTTTTGTTTCTTTTTCACTGTCAAAGTAGGCATGTGAGACACCCTCTATTAATTTAGATAAAAAAGTAAACTATAACATTTTAGTCTAAAACCATATAAAAGATATATGACTATTTTTAAAAAATATTAAAGTAAAATACTATTAAATCATACAACAACAGATAAAATGGATTTTGCCCAACTTTTTGTTTTCTCCACGAAAGGGTATTCGTTCCTCTCACCAATTCACTAAACGATCATTAGAGCATTCTTTCTCTCAACAAAGGCCCACCAACCAAAACCCTTTTTCCACCAAACAAAACAATTTTATTTGGTTGAATCATGTTTTTTGTATCATTTTATTTTTCGCAAAATGTCTAACTCCTCGCATGCATCATTTTTCTTGGTTCGCATGATGCTTATTCTGTGCAATTTTCTTTCCTAACTTCTTATTTTCATCTCTATTTGCACAATGTTCATTTCGTGCCTTACTCTCGTGGTTGTAAGATGAATAAATTCCATGCAAATGTGTTTGCACGACGCATCATTTTTGTGCACTTTTTATCCAAGTCACTTTTTTTCTTTTCTTTTTTGGCATTTTCAATGAAATCAAATTCCCAACATTTTTAGTACACTCACATACTCGGTAATTTTGCACGATCCATCTTCGAGTTCAAGTTGGACAATTCGCTTCGTTTGTTTTGTTTGAAAATAAAATTACACAACAAAATTACATTGAAGATTGAGTTTGATGATTTTATGATTGTATGATTTGGGTGTTAATTTTAGTTCAATCAACTAAATTATAGATTGAATGAAACATGTGGGCCCATAGTGACTTTCTTTGTGCACCTAGGTCAGAATTGGCCGAAAGACGCTAACCCTTTGTGTTCTTGTTTCTTGTTTGTCACCACTTGTCCCAAAATATCAAGTAGACCGAGCTAAAATTCTAATATCATGTTAAATCAACACTAGTCTCAAAAATTTAAGCTAAAGAAATGGCTTCCAAAAATGTATATTTATCTAACAAAAGGTAAACAAGCCAAGCTTAAAAACATTTTGAAATTCGTTAAATTTTCAAATAAAACTTAAACAACATATTATTCTACTTTTTTTTTGATAAATAACAACATATTATTCTACTTGACTCATTCACAACTTTTATGATCGAAGCACGGGCACGTTTGGCTACCATCCAAGCATCATGTATTGTTGCATTTTGACATTAGGAGCAACTAATTTTGTTTTATTTTGATAGTAGTAACATACCTTGACATCTCCCTCAAAAAAGAAAAAAAAAATTAACAATAATAACAACAATGACATCAGCTTTTTGAACTTATTATTTTTATTTCTAAAAACAAGAAAAACAAAAACAAAAATTGAAAACAATACCAAACAGGACCTAAATAACCTTAATTAACAGTAAATAATCATAAATCTTCAATTCCAGCTTCCCCTGCCACCAGAACTTCTACCTCAAATGGTTGGTCAGTATCGAATAGTGACAAACTCATGTTTCAATTATTAGTATCCAAATTTCTACCCCACACAAACACCAGAGTTTACACCATGGGGTCATTTCTTTTCTTCTTCTTTTTTCGCAACTACGTACAATACAAGAATGGATAAAGTTGATACAGTAGAGTCAATAGTAGATTTGGAACTTCGCACTGCTAGAGACTTTCAACTTCAAAAATTGCTTGGCATTATTCAGACTAGAAGACTATGCATAGACACGATGCATGTGCACCAGTGAAAGACAGTTGTAACCATCTTCTCAGGAAAAAACCTGATTGCAGAAGAAATAAAAATTTAAAATAAAAGAAATTGGCAGTTATGCAGGGGTAATTTGGGCATGAAAAAAATTGTGACATAGCTTCACCAAGTAAGTTGTGTTCTTATATAATAACTAGTCGTGTCTGACCACCAAATAGATGTTTTGTTAAATCTGAAAAATATAAACTTTGATTTGGATTTAAAAGCACACATTGTCTACCCGACCAAAGATTTTAGTTTCGAGTATCAACTTTTTCTCTATATAATTTTGTATTTTAATTATGCTAGAAGGGCATTTTCGGAAATCAAAAATTCTGACATTTTGGCCAAGTTTGACATCTACTAAATAATACAAAAAGTCACTATCCTATTTAAGTCACATCATCTTATTTAAATCACATCACCTCTCTAACACATCACATCAAACCCAACCCATATAAGCCAATAAGTCAAAAAGTGCACTTTTTTAAAACATCCTAAACCAACCCTTTGTGTCAACAGGGAGCTTCTATTTGCACCCGAAAAAGTAGATTGGGCAATAATAAATTTGAAATTTTATTTATTTGTTTGGACACCCCAAATAATATCTATCATAACCCTAAAAATTCTAAAACCCTATACAAACCTACTTTGTACATCCCATGACTAATAAACAGAGAAATAAAAACTACATTTGGGTCTCTGGAATTCCAAGTGACGAAAAGAGATTCTGAGTTCATCGGAGACAAAGAGGGATTCCGAGACGAAGAGAGTTTCTGCTCCTCAACACAATCCGTCCATTCTAAGTTCCAGTTGCATATGGATACTCAGTGCCGAACAAAATATATTTGTCCGGATACTTAATTCCAAACATGTGAAGTTTGTTCGGATACTCAGTGCCAAATCAATTCGGAAAAACAACTTACGAAAAATGATGAACAACAATTAAAAACTTACTTTTTCTATAGAAAATTGCTTGGAAACATCTTCTTTATTACCCATTATTGATTTCAATATGAAATAGAATGCAAGAATGATGAACTAAAACAAACAGGGTTGGGTTAGGGTTGGGTATGAAGATGCAAAGTGATGAAAGTACGAAGATAGAGAGAAAAGAAATATTGGGGCTGATGATGAATTGGGTATTCAAAACACTTCTATTTACATTTTTCAAGTACATTTTAGTCATTTTAAATAGGGACGACTTAATAGTAATATTAAATTGGATTGCCTAACCTACTTTTTGAGGTGCAAATAGAAGCGCCTGTGTCAACACCATCTCCAAGCTTCACTTTATATATAGTATAGATAAATAGATAGATATAGATATGGGTAGACAGCTAGTAAAGATATGGAAGAACATAGATAGATACTAGCCATTATTGGTATGTGTATGTCAATATTTCCCATGCCCCTACAATTACAGAGAATTGAAGCAGTTATTTGATCATGTAAAGGTAATTTAGGTTAAGTAAAATATGTTACTTACTATCATCTAAACTAATACTGGGATAATACACAAATGAAATGACCAAGAGCCTTTTACTACTTTTCTTTTTCTTTTCCTGGATAAGTAGAGCCACATAATATGCCATACATACATAAAACCATCCCAGACGTATCTAACCAAGCCAAAAGGAAGTTACCTCGACAAATAGTTAGGGAATCTTTCAAGATTTTACTTTATTGCATAAGAATAGAATTATACTTCTTCCGTACAAATTAATATGCACACATATCACAAATGGAAAGAATGATCAACTTACCTTGATAATAATACACTATCTACACTGCAAGAATCTATGCTGCTGCAGATGTGGTGTACTCGTGATTATCCAGATTCAATGCTCGAAGTAGTTTTGGCCAGGATTCTGGGATTCCCCCTGGAAGATCAAACTCTAACAACTTCCCACGACTGCGATAGAATTCCTCCACGGGTCGGCTCTGCAGGTTCAAAATATTTTTGCAATCACACGTCAGTTAACAAACCACTAGTAATAGTCCCAATTGATTAACGATAAATTAGTTTTGGTTGCTCTAATTTTCAGGTTCAAGCAGAATGTTCTAATTGAGTAAGGGACATCGTTAAGCTGTGATTAAGGATATCCTTAGCACAGACACAAATACAGGTATGGACATGAGACATAGCCATAGTTGTCAAATCGAGATTCGTATCGTGAATCGAAATTACCTCGTAAAGAATCGCGAATTGAATTGAATTGAATCGTAAATCATAAAGATTCAGTCACTTTTTTTAAATTACTTAAAAACATATATCTACACACTTAGATATTAAATATATCTTATGAATATAAAATATTTAAACTTAAATCAATAAAAATGTTATTTTGAATGATAATCACATAGATTAATAGGAAGAAGTTAACAAAAGTTCCTACATAAGATAACCATCTCACCTTTTTACTTTTTTAGATATTTCTTATCAACCATTCTTAATAAATGTTAAAATCCACCTACTCTCCACCTACTTCACCCACTTAAACCTACTCCACTAAACCTAACCCACTACACCACTACCACCTCACCTACTCCACTAAACCTAACCCACTACACCACTACCACCTCACCTACTCCACTAAACCTAACCCACTACACCACTATCACCTCCACTTCACCTACTCCTTACCTACTACACACTCACCCTCTTCTATATATAGGAATCATGAATCATTGTAATAGATATCAATATATCAATCAATAATAATACATACAATTTATTCTCTCTCTTTCTCTATACATTATTTCTTACATGGTATCAGAGCTGGTTTAAAACCTAGTATTTTCGCTTCCCCGGCGGGCGGCAACCTCACCTTAGCCGCCCGCCGGACCTCAACCTATTCCGCTGATAAAATCAACAAAGATTTGTGCAACTGTAGTCATGTGTGAGGCTGATGGAGAAGAATTCTTCACCTCATATGACGAGACAGTCTGGAACTGGAAACACTGCAACATTCTGCTCTGGAATTCTGCAGCAGCTAGATTATAGCTTGGTTGAGTGCTAAGCTTTGGTTCTTCCACCCACTCTTGAACTTGCCCAGCAAAGTGTGAAGGTTCATGCTTGTGTTGGAGGGACTAGTGTGCGCGAAGATCAGCGCATTCTCTCCAGTGGGGTTCATGTTGTTGTTGGTACTCCTGGTCGTGTGTTTGACATGTTGCGGAGACAATCACTTCGCCCTGTTTACATCAAAATGTTTGTCTTGGATGAAGCTGATGAAATGCTGTCACGAGGTTTTTAAAAATCAGATCTATGATATTTTCCAGTTGCTGCCACCCAAAATCCAGGTTGGGGTGTTCTCAGTTGCTGCCACCCAAAATCCAGGTTGGGGTGTTCTCTGCCACAATGCCACCAGAGGCTCTTGAAATCACCAGGAAATTCATGAATAAGCCTGGAAAGAGAAAAAGCTCATGCTAGGATTTGCGAAGTGATTCGCTGTAGGAATTTTGGCTTTGGATGAAACCCTTACCATACTCCACTCATTCTCTCCAACTGTTCTAACTTTTTATTTTTATTATTATTATTATTATATCAAATAATCAATGCACTCATGTTCCCCACTAACAGTGTCCACTTTTGACCCAAACCATTTTCAATCCATCATTTCTCCTTCACCTTTTGCACCCCACTCACCGACTCTCTCTCCACTTTATCACATGGGTTTGTCCCTCTCTCTCCTCCATTTGATTTCAAAAATCACTTATTTTTATTTATTTTTTCCTAGTCACTTTTCCTCTTTTTTAAATACCCCACTTTATTTTGAAACAATCGCACTGATGTTTTTCATATAATCCATCTATAAATATTTTTTATCTATTTTCTTTCTCCCTTGTTTTCTTTCATTTTATTTTTATTTTTTCAACAAAACACTCCCAAAACAAAAACAAAAAAAAAAAACAAAAAACAAAAAACAAAAAACAAAAAAAAAAAAACAACATTTTCCAAACTTGTCATTTCTTCATGCCGGGGATCAACCCCGATCAGCATTTTACACCATAAAAAAAATAAAAATAAAAAAAATAAAAATAAAACAACACAAAACAAAACAAAACACAACCAACACAAATCGGAACAGTGGGATTTTTCTTCTCGCCTATTCCGCCGGTCTTTTCTTCTTGCCACCGTCTTGGGCGGCCCTTGCCGGTGTTGCCTCCGTATTTCCCACTCCACTGGGCATGATCACTACTCCCTGCTCCTCCACTGCAGCATATGGCGGCCCTCCAAATCGGAACATAAAACTGGCCTTCCGCTTCAGCTCCTTGTTTTCCGCCTTTAGCACACTTATCTCTGCTCGCGCATCCTTATACATGCGTTGGAGCAGAGCCAGTTGGGCGTTTAACTGCTGCACCTCATTTGTCCTACTCTGCAGCCGGTTCGACAAATTTGTAACCGCAGTCATGGTTTCCACACATGACTTCAAGGTAAACTGATTGACCTCCACATCCGACTGCACCGCCATTTTTTGCTCCACTGACCGCATCGGAAAGTTCAACGGAGCAAAACCAGAGGTGTTTGGTTGAGGTTCACTGGCCACCGCACCAGTTATTTCTCTTGTGGACTCATTCAGTTCTGGAAAGAGCGTAAGTAGCCCACGGGAAGAGGAGGCCATGTTCTGGTTAGCTGGACGGGAAGAAGAGGCCATGTTATGGGTTGCAGAGTGTTTCAGAGAAGGGTTGGTTACAGAGTGTTTCAGACTGCAAAGGTTCAGAGGTTTCAGACTGGTTTGTTATGCTTCCCAACCTCAGCCTCCGCTTCGATTTATAAAGACCCTGACGAAGCGGCAGACACGCGCATCATGCGCCGCTCGACGCTCGCCGACAATATGGGCGCGCCTTTTGATGGCACGCCTTTTGATGGCACGCCTTTTGATGAATTGGGCACGCCTTTTGATGGCACGCCTTTTGAAAGATTGGGCACGCCTTTTGAGGGTGCAACTTTTACGACGGTCCGACATGACCCTATAAACTGTCCCGACATTGATTCCGGTTAGCTCCTTTATGGGTCCGACAAGACTCTGTAAACTGTCCCGACATTGATTCCGGTTAGCTCCTTCAAGGGTCCGACAAGACTCTGTAAACTGTCCCGACATTGATTCCGGTTAGCTCCTTTATGGGTCCGACAAGACTCTGTAAACTGTCCCGACATTGATTCCGGTTAGTTTCTACAAGGGTCCAGCAAGACTCCGTAAACTGTCACAACAACTGTCACCACATTGTCTGCTACAGCGGTCCGACATGACCCCATAAACTGTCTTCTACATCGGTCTGACACCGCCATCCAGTGTCCTCTACACCGTTATGACACCACCATACAGTGTCCTCTACATGGTTATGACACCCCCATACAGTGTCCTCTACAATGTTATGACACCACCATCCAGTGTCTTCACCAATGGTCTGACACGACCATACAGTGTCTCTTATCCTCTTTTATTTTTATGTATTTTCTTGTTTTGTTACTCTCTCCAAACTCAAGTTGGTTAGTTCCTATCCCCCTTGAGTTTGCGGGGGGCTGTTAAAATCCACCTACTCTCCACCTACTTCACCCACTTAAACCTACTCCACTAAACCTAACCCACTACACCACTACCACCTCACCTACTCCACTAAACCTAACCCACTACACCACTACCACCTCACCTACTCCACTAAACCTAACCCACTACACCACTATCACCTCCACTTCACCTACTCCTTACCTACTACACACTCACCCTCTTCTATATATAGGAATCATGAATCATTGTAATAGATATCAATATATCAATCAATAATAATACATACAATTTATTCTCTCTCTTTCTCTATACATTATTTCTTACAATAAAAACAATAACCAAATAGACAAACTATCAATTTCCAAAGTAACAATAATTAACAACGATATTGATATATTGACAATAAGCATATATACTTTTCTAAGTAAAAGTGAACAAATAATAAGAAAAAATTATTTAGAATCTTTGATTTTAAAGCCTAAAACATTCTAAAAGGTACAATTGACCTCACACATATAATATTCAATTTAATAGAATATCAATAGATAATTCATAGTGTAACTTTAATATTAAACATCTTTAGAAAATATATTATGATTTTTTAAAGGGGAAAAAATGAGAAGGTTAAAAATATGTTGGATTTGACTGAATCTAATTGGATCCTATTAAAAACTCAATGATCACCAAAATAACAACAAATCATGTATATATATTGGTTATTTTGGTATTAAACGCTATTAGAAGTTGTATTATATCATTTTCACTAAAAAGATGGGGGAAAAAAAAAGTCAAAAATATGTCGGACACAATAATTTCAAAAATTACATGAATCATAAAAAGTAAATCGAATCGTGAATCAATTGTACATCGTGCGATTCACTAAAAATTCACTTCCAAAATAGATTCATCCGTATATTCGTATCGATTTTGCAAAAATTGTGAATTGAATTGTGAATCGAATCGCAAATCGTAAAATTCTAATAACGGAGGACACAACAATTTTGAAAAAATTAAGATACAGACAAAGCGGGAATACGAAGAAAAAATATTTTTATATTTTTATTGGCTATGTATATAAATATAAATTTAGGGTACGGAGATATAAAAGGCATCAATGTAAATGTGGATGTACTTTTATTTTTATTTTCACTTTACTCAGTCTTTGTTTTCATATATTTTACTTTGATACCAAATTAGCTTTCTAAAATTATAAAAAGAAACTCACAAAGGTGTCCATTGGCATGTTAAAACATATATGCGTGTCCATGAAGTAACCCCAAAGTGTTTTGCGAAAAAATAAAAATAAAAAAAAATAAAAATCGACACACCCAATGGCATGTCGGACACGTGGACATGTGTGTCCCCGGCGTATCGGTGTCCATATGTGTCCGACATGACACCCATTTTGAAGTGTCGGTGCTTCATGATATTTAATGCTTCCCCAGTTAAGAAGGTCAAAGGGTTCCATATCCGCTAGCTCTATTTACCCAGTGTAATGGCTGGTATCCCATTGAGGCAGTGATCAGGTGCGTTCATTTATATCTTACCACCAAAAAGAAACAGGAATATGAAAATATATAAAAAGTGACACACAAATAGATAAAGAAACAAGAGTGTCAAGTGCCTTGTCAGACACATGTCCTTGCCTTTTCCGATGTGTCTGACATGGCTATGACACCTATTTGAAGTGTCGTTTCTTATTATGTGTTTAATACAAACCAATGTGTAATTTTATAAATGTTGACTTGATGAAAATTGAGATTTGGCTTACAGCTTGACAAAAAGGATGATCCAAGTGGTGGGTGCTGTTTGCCATTGTGATTGTGGTGATTGTAGTGCCAGTAGTGGTTGTACAAGGTTTCAGATTGTTTGGGTACTTATCGAATAAGATGCTGATTGATGGGCTTAGAAGAGATTCGAGCTTGATGGGGTGAGAATTGACGGTGATGAGTGATTTGTGTGGTGGCAGCACAGCACTTGAAGGTGATGAACATGGTATTGCAGTGTTTTGAGAGAGACATTTTGGATGAATTGAAAAGGTGGGTTGACCGTAATCAATGGGTTAAATTTGGGTTGATTTTTTCCTAGAAGTGAATTGTTTTAAAATTATTATTTTTATGACTCTCAAATTGATTTTGTGTGGAATTCTGATGGTTTGGTGTGGTGGATAATAGTACGCACACAAATCTAACCACACTTGTGAAGTTGAGAGATTGGCTTCTAACAATCCCTCGAGCCCTAATGCCGCAACACAAATCTAGTGGCTTAATAATTCAAATTTAGTGTTTTTTATGTTAAATTAGTAACTTTCACTAATATTAGTTTGTTTGTGGATATAATATTTACACAGCAAATAAAAATATTAAAAAAATCCATATCTTAATTGTCCGTGTCTTGATTTTTTTGAAATTATCATGTCCTGTGTCCATGCTTGTGTGTTCGCATTTGTGCGTCATAGAACATATGTATAGTATACTTAGAAAATATGAGGAAGAAGAACTCCGAAAATATGAGGAAGAAGGAATATATTTCTGTTATATTCAAAACTTCTTATTTTACAAGACCAAATGACACTCCTTATATAGGAGATATTACAAACATCATTATAACCCATTATATGCCACTTACATATTATATATTACCACTATCTACCACTATCATATTATATACATGCCACTATCTACCACCAACACCACTATCATATTCTATACATGCCACTATCTACCACCAACACCACTATCATATTCTATACATGCCACTATCTACCACCAACACCACTATAATATGTCACTATCTTATTATATGCATTAACACAAATTTCCAGCACTCCCCCTCAAGCTGGTTTGAAGATATCTTCCATAGCCAGCTTGCTAGTCAGCTTATCAAATTGCTTCTTGTGTAGTCCCTTCGTTAGCACATCAGCTAATTGTTCACCTGTTGGAAGGTAGGTCATACAGATTATGCCAGTATTGATTTTCTCCTTGATGAAATGTTTATCCACTTCTATATGTTTTGTGCGATCATGTAGAACTGGATTATGAGCTATAGATATAGCTGCTTTGTTGTCACAATAGACCTTCATAGGTGTCGGGTGAGAAAGCTTTAATTCTTCAAGAATTCTTTTAATCCACATTACTTCACAGATTCCATGGGCAACAGCTCTGAACTCTGCTTCTGCACTACTTCTAGCTACCACATTCTGTTTTTTACTCCGCCATGTAACTAGGTTCCCACCTACAAAGGAGCAGTATCCGGATGTTGATCTCCTATCTGTAACACTTCCTGCCCAGTCTGCATCTGTGTATACTTCAACTTGAAGATGTCCATGTTTCTTGAACAGTAAGCCTCTCCCTGGAGTTCCTTTCAAATATCTTAAGATCTTATAAACGGCCTCAAAGTGCTCTGCCCCTGGTGAGTGCATGAACTGACTTACCATGCTGACTGCAAAGGCAATATCAGGCCGCGTATGAGACAAGTAAATCAATTTCCCGACAAGTCGCTGATATTGTTCCCTCTCTTTGACTTCTTCAGCCTTAGCAGCTTGTAACTTCAAGTTAGGCTCGATCGGAGTCTCCACCATCTTACAACCAAGCATACCTGTTTCTCCAAGGAGATCAAGAACATATTTTCTCTGATTAACGAATATACCTTCCTTGGATCTTGCAAATTCCATTCCGAGGAAATACTTGAGGGCTCCCAGATCCTTAATGTGAAATTCTTTTGCGAGTTTCTCTTTGAGGGCTGCTAACTCTGCTTCATCATTACCAGTTAAAATGATGTCATCAACATAAACAATCAAAATTGCAATTTTACTGTTTTTTGAATGTTTATAAAATATTGTGTGATCTGCTTGACTCTGCGAGAAGCCACAACTGATAACTGCCTTCCCAAAGCGTTCAAACCATGCTCTTGGTGATTGTTTGAGTCCGTATAATGACTTGTTCAATCTGCATACTCTGTCGCTTCCAAGTCTCTGCTCAAATCCCGGCGGTAGGCTCATGAACACCTCCTCTTCAAGATCACCATTGAGAAATGCATTTTTAATGTCAAGTTGATGTAGAGGCCAATCTGAATTTACTGCAAGAGATAACAGTACTCTGATGGAATTTATTTTAGCAACAGGAGCAAACGTCTCCTGATAGTCGATCCCATAAGTTTGAGTGAAGCCTTTAGCCACCAGTCTCGCCTTGTATCTCTCAACGCTTCCATCTGCGTTACATTTTATCGTAAATACCCATTTACACCCAACTGTTTTCTTGTCTTTGGGTAGATCAACTATCTCCCAAGTACCACTTCTCCTTAAAGCATTCATCTCCTCCATGACTGCTAATTTCCAATTCGGATCATCCAATGCTTCCTGTATATTCCTTGGAACAAACAAGTGTGAAATCCTAGATGTGAAAGCTCTATGGTTTTTAGACAGTCTTTGATAGGAGAGGTAATTTGCAATAGGATGTTTAATGCAATTTCGGACACCTTTCCTAATTGCTATAGGAACATCAAGGTCGGAAATAGAAGGAATAGGATTACCTAAAATTTCGATGCCAGAACTCGGGTGGACATTCGGGTCATTAGGATGGACATTCGGGTCATTATTCCTCAGATGAAATCGCTTCCTAGTATAAACCTGAAGCTCAGGATTTAGATCATTTTGTAGTATTTCTCCCCCTAAACAAGAATCTTCTTGACTAGGCACCATAGAACTTGGTTCTCCTAAGTGATCATTATCAGACAGATGTGGTTTTTGTGTAGGATAAATGACATTGGGGAGCGGGATAGAAATATCCCAAAAACGGTCTTCTACTCCACTTGTCTCCCCCTGAAGAGAAGTGTTGGGGAAATAGGATTTTGTTTCCACAAATGACACATCCATACTCACATGAAATTTCTTGGTTTGAGGATCGAAACACTTATACCCCTTTTTGTTTGAGGAATAACCCAAAAAAAACACATTTTATAGCACGGGGGTCAAGTTTTGAACGAAATTGACTAGGAACATGAACATAGGCAGTACATCCAAAAACTTTGGCGGGTAAATCAGAAAACAACCTCGTGTCAGGAAAAAAAGTTTTGAGATAATCGAAAGGTGTTTTGTATGTTAACACCTTTGTAGGCATCCTGTTTATCAAATAAGAGGCTGTTAAAATTGCTTCACCCCATAAATATTTAGGAACATGCATGTAAAACATTATAGCACGTGCTACTTCAAGTAGATGTTTATTTTTTCGTTCTGCAATGCCATTTTGTTGAGGGGTATCCCGACATGTAGATTGATGAAAAATCCCTTTTTTTTTCAAAAACTCACCCAACTGCTCATTGAAATATTCTGTTCCATTATCAGAATGTAAAATACCAATTTTGGTTTGAAATTGGTTTTCAATCATATTGTAAAAATTTGTGAATAAATTTTTCACGTCAGATTTTTTATTCATCAAATAAATCCAACATAAGCGGGTATGGTCATCAATAAATGTAACAAACCATCTTTTACCAGAAAGAGTAGTGATTTTAGAAGGGCCCCAAACATCACTATGAATCAAATAAAAAGGTTTGGAAGCCTGGTAAGGTTTTGGCAAATAAGTAGAGCGATGAAATTTTGCAAAAATGCAACTTTCACAATGAAAAGAAGAACAATCAATCCCTTTAAATAATTCTGGAAATAAATGTTTCAGATAAAGAAAACTAGGATGTCCTAGCCTATAGTGCCATAGCATTATTTTTTCTCGAACAGAGATTGAACTAGTACTATTAAAGCTCTGAGCTTTTTTATTACTAACAGGTACTTCATCAAAGTAGTAAAGACCTTCAAGCATCCTAGCACGCCCAATCATCATCCCCGAGTTCTGGTCCTGAAATTCACAATGGGATTCAAAAAATGTAACATGACAATTAGAATCCTTAGATAGTTTACTGACAGACAAAAGGTTACAGGCTAAGTTGGGGACGTGAAGAACAGCATTGAGATTAATTTTCTCAGTTAGTTTAATAAATCCTTTTCCTGCAATAGGTGAAAAACTACCATCGGCTATTCTGATTTTGTCATGACCAGAACAAGGGAAATAGGTACTAAATAAATGGGAAAAACTAGTCATGTGATCGGAGGCACCGGAATCTATGATCCACGGAGAGAAGTTTAGGCAAGAGAAGGCTTTAGGATTTCTACCTGTTTGTGCCAACAAAACACTAGGAGTACCGGATGAGGAGTTGGATTTTATCAGCTTTAAGAGTTGATCAATCTGCTCTTTGTTGAAGGGACCTGAATCGGCTTCATTAGCGGTAGGAAAGCCACGATTCTTCTCTCCTCGTTTGCTGCTTTTCCAGTTGACAGGTTTGCCATGGATCTTCCAACACGTTTCGCGTGTATGGCGAGGCTTGTTGCAAAAATCACACCAGACCCGTGGCTTATCATCAAACCTGCGCTGGTAATTTGCAGCCTTGTTGGCCGCAGCATCGCTAATTAAAGCAGAAATTTCAATTGATTCACCAGTACCTTTTTTCTTAAGCATGACGCTTCTTCGGCTCTCTTCCCTTCTGACTTCGGCAAATACTTCGCCAATGGATGGGAGAGGAGGTCTGCCAATAATTCTTCCTCGCACTTCATCGAACTCAATGTTGAGGCCGGCAAGAAACTTGTAAATACGGCTGTCTTCCACAGTTTTCTTGTGGTGGTTGCAGTCGTCAACTGATTTCCATTCGTATGTGTTGAAGATGTCAAGATCCTGCCACAACCTTTTCAACGAATTGAAATATTTGGTGACGGAATCATCTCCTTGACGAATCTCTCCCAACTTCAAAGTTAATTCGAAAACTTGAGATTGATTTCCTAGGTCAGAATACATCTGACTAACATTATCCCACAATTCTTGTGCAGTAGGATAGCACATGTAATTAGAGCTTATATCCTCCTCCATGGAATTGACCAACCATGTCATAACCATGGAATTTTCAGCGTCCCAACTGTCGAACAGCGGATCATTAACAGCAGGAGCCTTCTTGTCACCAGTGATGTAACCGATCTTTCCTTGCCCACGGATATACATCCGGACAGATTGTGACCAGCGGAGAAAATTATCACCATTTAGGCGGATGGTGGTGATTTGGACAGAGTGAGAGTTTGACGTTTTCACCGGAATGGCAGCGGTAGGGGTTGAAGTGGTTTCGGACGTGACTTCCGACATGGCTATGACGGTTTTAGGGCTGCTGTGTTTTTTGTAGCTCTGATACCAACTTAGAAAATATGAGGAAGAAGAACTCCGAAAATATGAGGAAGAAGGAATATATTTCTGTTATATTCAAAACTTCTTATTTTACAAGACCAAATGACACTCCTTATATAGGAGATATTACAAACATCATTATAACCCATTATATGCCACTTACATATTATATATTACCACTATCTACCACTATCATATTATATACATGCCACTATCTACCACCAACACCACTATCATATTCTATACATGCCACTATCTACCACCAACACCACTATCATATTCTATACATGCCACTATCTACCACCAACACCACTATAATATGTCACTATCTTATTATATGCATTAACACAAATTTCCAGCAAGTATATAACTATATACACATACATATATGCACAAATGTACAATGTCCATATATACATATAAAATCCAATATGTATACATATATTTATATATTGTGTATATCAAACTTTATATATGTTCATCATTACAACAATAGTTTCCAACAAGTGGTTTGTGTTATCCAATTCAACCGTATATACATATGAATAGTTATTTATCTCTGTGTGTGTGTGTGTGTGTGTGTGTGAGCATGCTAGTGTGTACGTGTGAGTCTATAAGACCATAATCCATGGGGAAGAGCGAAAACATGATGATTCATTGGCGCATCGTCATCATATAGATAACGAAGAACTGCATAATATGTAGCAGTACCAATGGTCGTTGTACTCACTATCTATCTTTGGGAATACAGATTTCCTTAGGTCTTGGGTGTTGATTTGTAAAGTTAGCTGATGAGGGTGCATCTGTTTTGGTTGTAGAGCCTGGTGATGGGGGTGGGAATAGATTGGGTGTTATTGATTCATTGTTCTTTAAATAAAAGGCTGCATGACAAGACTTGGTTGGACAGCATTAAAGAATTATATAATTTATATTAGTTTGTATAAAAGCACATAAGTAATTTAAAATAAAAAAATAATTGTTAAGTAAATTTGCTAGAATAAGCGCAAAACTGACATCAGCCTTTCCTTAGTTTCATTTGCCTTTATCAAAAGAAAGGTTTGTGCGAATTGTCAAAAAAAGCACGAGAGTGCAAAATTCTGCAATTGTTGAAAAACAAAGGGAAGAATAGTGCAATTTACCCTATTATAATAATGAGCTTCTGCAGGATTTTTTTAAATATTGTGGTGTAAATAATAAATTCAATATATAACAATCAGTGTTTCACTACACAATCTTGTCATGAAATCTAGAATTACAAAATACTATCCATAAAAACACATTAATAGAATATTACGTTCTTTAAGCGCACGGAGAAATATTAATAAACACAACAAAAGACCTGAGAAGATGAAGTATTACCATTTCATTGTATACTCGGAGGCGTTCCTTTACAACTTCTTCAGTGTCATCAGACCGGGTGATAAGTTTTGATGCACAATGAGGTGGGGGAAGAAGCGGTGCCATGTACAATTCAGGGCTTCCATCTCCACCCTTGATGTCAATGCAGGCAACATTATAATTCCCTCCACACTCACTGCAAATCCTTCTTCCGAGGCACTTTGCAAGCAATGCTTCTTCCCGAAGTTTCAAATTGACTACCAGGTCAATGTCCATCACTCCCTCTAAAATTTCCTGAAAATTAACAAATTCCAAAAGGCAAATTAGTAGGATGCAGAAGAGCACAAAATTCTAAAGGGTCTTCTCTCAAAATGACAGAAGAATAAAATTCTAAAATTTATATGCAACATGGAACTGAAAAATAATACTGATAAAAAGACCTCAGCTAAGCATCTTGGACTATGGACATATTAGACATGGGTGTTGGTGTGTCAGATCTTTACTAAATTTTAGAATATAAATTATAATCCTCCAGAAGATGTTGCTCAGAGGTAGAAAACAAAGAATCTTGGAATTTTTGAGTAAATTCTAAATTCCACGATGGAAGAAAAAATGGTTATTTACATAGAGACCCTCTAAACTATTAAAAAGTATTACTTTGACCTCCTGAACTATAAAAACGTACAAATAAACTCCCTAAACTATTGAGAAGTATCGCTTCGCCTCCTAAACTATAAAAGCATACAAATGGATCCCTTAAACTATTGACGTGTTTCACTTTGACCCCTAACCCTTCTATTAGGGGGTCCAATTGGTACATTTTTATAATTTAGGGGGTCTATCTATTCATTTTTATAGTTTAGGAGACAAAGTGATACTTCTCAATAATTTAGGAGGTCCATTTGTATGCTTTTATAATCTATAGGGTCAAAATGATATTTTTCAATAGTTTAGGAAGTCTTTGTGTAAATAACCCCCCCCCCCCCCCCCCCAAAAAAAAAAAAAAAAAAAAAAAAAAAGGAAATATATAGAGTAAGCTAATGATGTTTATCCAATGAAGAAAACTTAATCATAAATGTTAGGTAAATATATTAATGGTATCCCTGTTGGAAGGGATAACTTCAGTATCAGCAATTTGAGACATCATCCTTGGACGTCTTAGTATGTAAGCTTATAAACATGGAACAATAACTAGACCTAATAATGCTTTGCAAGCAACTCAATAATTTCAAGAAAAGACTAAGCATATTCAGGTTTACGATCATCTTATCAGAGAATTTATAAAGTAATGTTCTGGGCAAGAACTGGCTTACTAAAATGTGCAACAAGATGGCATGCTTAGGATATTTGATCCAGCTAGAGGATTTTTAACGGAATGGAGAGCGGTATAATTTCTAATTTATTGCAGCCTTCTCACAGAAATATTACATTATCAAAAACTTTATTGGACATTGGATCTTATCAATGATTTCTACCTTACATCTTCTTCCGCTTCTACTAGTTAATTTCAATTCTTTTTTGACCAATCAATTGCAGAGCTATCAAAGTTTGACTTAAAATTGCAACTTACAATATTACCTCTTCCACAATGTTAAGGCTAAACAGTCTTATTTTGAACAGTAATCTCAAAATGATATTTTCTGATCAATTTCTTGCAAACTGCATTTTCAGTCAGTGTACAAAAGTATCAATATAAATCAGAAATTTTAGTTGCGTATTATTGATCTGTAAAAATATAAAATTTTCATTTGTCCCAAGCATGTCGTGTCCAACATTTTTTGAAAATCGACATGTTGGCGTGTTAGTGTTGTTGCTACTTAGGGAGCGCCTCTGAGGGTGTTTATATATACTATATATATATATATATATCCTAAGAATTGTTTTTGGCTTAATTGTAATATATATGTTAAATATGAATAAATATTGAAAATTGTCAACTATATATTGTTTATTTATAAATATAAAATAAATATTATGTAAATATGAAATACTACAATAGATTTAAGTTAATTTTCATATAATCTTATGACTTCTACAAATTTTCTTTTACTTAATAGCATTTTTTTTTTTTTTAATTTCTTTGGGATTCATATCTTTGAAAATTTCCATCGCAGATTCTTTCTCAATGGGAGTAGGAGCAAGGTTCCGGAGCAAGTAGCGAGGCCCCCATGGGAGACTTCTGCAACTAACTTCAAATCATCCCCAACCTTTCGCCTTTTAATCCACACTAGAAACCATTTATTTCACTGTTGTCCAAATAAATCTAGCTTAATTCCTCTACAAATCCTACAACCTAACACTTCAGAAATCAACTCAAATTCACCCTTTTCGTTCTTACAAACACGTAAATCTTTGTTCTACCTCTTAGAATCCTAACCCTAGAAGCTTTCCATAACCAAAACCCGTCACAATACCTATTGTAAGCAACATTAACCTAGTTTCCTAAATTGTCCTACGTTAAACTATTTGCAAGCTTATCTTGTCCGAATAATTCCAGATCCATGACCTTCTTGTTTTCCTACTTTACTACTTTCAATTATTTTGTAGCATTTTTAGAAGTTTTTGCCTTGAAGAATCAGTATACTTCATCTTTACATAGATTCTCCCTCTCTTGGCACCTTTAGTGGATTTTACTTATCAAAAAGGAAAAAAATTAATTAAATTTTATTTAGCACTTGTTGTCAGCTCAGAGTACTAATCAGCCAAATTTGCATTTTTGAGACTCCCAACAATTATTACAAAAGCAAGAAACAAAAAACAAAAAACAAAGGCGGCAATGCTCACCGCCTGTCTTATAGTTCGAGGGAAACCATCAAGAATAAATCCTGATTGACCTTTAGCTTCTTCGGCTTCAAGACGTTTGGACAACAAATTTATAATAATTTCATCTGAAACCAATTTCCCTTGGTTAACAATCTCTGCAAGCTGCAAAAGAAAAGGAACAAAAGATGAAGATAGAAAAGAATACAGACAAAAAGATCTAAGAAAACGGCAACAGTCCGTTTGGATTATGTGATTTGGATTGCGTGATTTGGTGAGAAATGATGAGGGAAAAAATGAAAAAAGACTCTTTTCTCATGTTTGGTTAATAAGTTAGGTGAGAAATGACAAAAAAAGAAAACTCTCTTATTTTGTCAGTTTTATTTCTCATCAAAAGTGGTGAGAAGCGAAATGAATAGTTGTGTATTTTTTATTGCCCATAAAAATAAAAAAGAAGAAAAACAAATCACCCCCATATACCTATATCTTACTCATCCAAACATGATAATGTGAAAAAACAATCATTTATTTTCTTTTCTCACATAAATGAGAGAGCACAATTATTTCTTTTCTTTTCTCATCTCATGATTCAAACATAGGCCACAATTAAGCGCACAACTAAAGTAGAATCTGTGAAATATGTTATATTTAGGTTTTTGTTATTTAGTTTAGTCATTAAGGGTAGTTTAGTCTTATTACCTGCAATTAGGCTTTTAGGATTTCATTAAGAGTAGTTTAGTCTCTGTAATTAGGATCTTAGGGTTATGACTTTTACCTATTTATATTGTACCACTACAGATTTTACATTTTATCAATTCAATACATACGTATTTTGCACTCAATATTGTTTCATGGTATCATAGCCGTACAAACGGCTAACCTATCTTCCGAATTGAGTTACCACCATGAATGAGGAGTTAAACTGCTTCAGCTAAAACTCAAACTTGGGACTTGGTTCCGTTGCCTACTAGCAAGAATCGTGTGGGTTGCAAATGAATCTACATGGTCAAGACTTTTTCAGATGGCTCTTTGGAACGTTACAAAGCCCGTTTGGTTGCTAAGAGGATTTCTAAAGAGTATGTGATAGATTACGAAGAGATTTTTACCCCCGTTGCCAAGATGAACACAGTTCATACTCTTATCTCTGTTGCTACTGCCCATCAATGGTCTATGTTTCAGTTAGGTGTCAAGAATGCTTTTTTTAATGAACATTTTGTAGAAAAAGTGTATACACGACCTCCATCTGGTCTTTCTCATCCTTCAGGTCTTGTTTGCCATCTTCATTGTGCCCTCTATAGTCTCAAGCAATCTCCACGAGCATGGTATAAGCAGTTTTAGTCTGTTGTTCTCCAGATTGGTTTCTGTCCAAGCCTATATGATTCGGCTCTTTTCGTTTATCGTTCTTCTGCTAGTCTTGTTCTTCTTCTCCTATATGTCGGTGATATGATCATCACTGGGTCTGACTCTAGTACTATTCAAGAGGTCAGACAACAACTTTTTCTAGAATTTGAGATGAATGAAAGATTTGGGTTCTCTTCAGTATTTTCTTAGAATTGTGGTTGCCTTTTCTCCTACTGGGTATCTTCTGTCTAAGACCAAATATGCTAGTGATATCTTTTCTCTTGCCAATCTCACTGATGCCAAGACTGTGGATACTCCTATCGAATTGCATGTTAAGTTTTCTACTTCCGATGGGGTTCTTCTCAAGGATCCTATTGTATATCGTGAGTTGGTGGGTTCTCGTTTACCTTATTGTGACTCATCCAGATCTCACTTATACCATGCACATTCTTAACCAATTTGTCTCTGCTCCTCATTCCACCCGTTGGGCTACCTTGTTACGTGTTCTTTGCTACATTTAGGGTACCTTGTTGCAATGCTTATTATTGTCTTCCTCTTCAAATTTGACTCTTCAAACTTATGTTGATGTTGATTGGGCTGGTGATATCTTCAGTCGCAAGTCTACTTCCGGTTTCTATGTTTTTCTTGGAGATTATCTCATCTCTACGACAAGTAACAAACAATCTGTTGTTACTCATTCCACCACTGAAGCTGAATATTGTGCCATAGCTCATGCTACTTCTAAAATGGTTTGGCTTCGTTAGCTTCTTTTTGATATGGAAGTTTCTCTGTCTTCCCCAACTCCATTGTACTGTGACAATCAAAGTATTGTTCAGATTGCCCACAACTCGTTTTTTCATTTGCGTACAAAACACATTGAGATAGATAGTCATTTTGTTCGGCAGCGTCTTCAAGCTGGCACACTTACTCTTCCTTTTGTTCCCCCCTCTTGTTGACCGATTTCTTTACAAAAATTCACACTACTGCTCGCTTTCGTTTTCTTAGCAAACTTTCGATAATCTCTGCATTCGCATCCTTAGTTTGAGAGGGGAATGAAATATGTTATGTTCATGTTCTTGTTATTTAGTTTAGTCATTAAGGGTAGTTAAGTCTTATTACCTGTAATTAGGCTTTTAGGATTTCATTAAGAGTAGTTTAGTATTTGTCCCTATAATTAGGACCTAAGGGTTTTGATTTTTACCTATTTATATTGTACTACTGCACCTTTTGCATTTTATCAATTTAATATATACGTATTTTGCTCTCAATATTGTTTCAGAATCACCGCACACAACTTAACTTAGAAAGAACACTTATTACCGCATCTTCAAAACAGTTCCATGTCATGGGTGCAGATAAGCCAAAAATAAACTCAATAAGCAAACAAACATTGAACACACTAATTTTCCTTTCGGAGTTTTCCATATGTGAATTGCATTCAAGTTATCAAGTGAACTTACACACTATTTCATTTCCAATCTTATTTTAGTTGCCTCCATTATATGATGGTCCAGATCATGGGGTAATTTGGTGAGAAATGATGAGCAAGGTAACTCCCTGTCAAGTTTGGTTTATAAATTATAAATTATATAACTTTTATTTTTCTTATTTGATTTCTGGCAAAAAAGTGGCAAGATTCAGTGGAAAACCAAACTAATTGATTATATAACTTTTATAATACTGAAATCACCCATTAAAATACAAATGAAGAAAAAGAAATTTCATTCATATCCCTCTCTATCTATCACAATGCTCAACTTCCGTACCCATCAAACCTAACATTAATTTTCTTTTCCCACATAAATCACAATTACTATTTTTTTTTTTTCTTTCCTCATCTGAGATCCAAACGGAGGGCAAAAGAGTAATATTCGATAACAACCAACTCTGACAGGACTAACGCTATGTTTGGTAACTTAGGACAGAAAAGAAAAGAAATGATTACTTAAGTAATAAGAGAAAAGAAAAGAAAAGAAAAGAAAAGAAAAGAAATGATTGTAATTTCTCTCCTTTTTGTTTGGATAAGTAAGAAATAAAAGAAAAGAAATGATTTTGATTTCTCTCCTTCTTGTTTGGTTAGATTTCATTAAGAGAAAAGAAAAGAAATTATTTTATGTTATATTACCAAAATAACCTTTTTATATTTTCAATCATTTTATTTCTTTTATTTTTATAGGGGTAAAATTGGTATTGTGAAAATATAAACATTTGTAGATTTCTTTTCTCTCTCAATCTCTCCACTTTTGGAAAGATTGAAA
Source organism: Camellia sinensis (assembly GCF_055761805.1). Lineage (NCBI taxonomy): Eukaryota > Viridiplantae > Streptophyta > Magnoliopsida > Ericales > Theaceae > Camellia > Camellia sinensis. The sequence continues at coordinate 92,190,520 of NC_138968.1, read as the reverse complement.
ATAAGTAGATTTCATTAAGAGAAAAGAAAAGAAATTATTTTATGTTATATTACCAAAATAACCTTTTTATATTTTCAATCATTTTATTTCTTTTATTTTTATAGGGGTAAAATTGGTATTGTGAAAATATAAACATTTGTAGATTTCTTTTCTCTCCCAATCTCTCCACTTTTAGAAAGATTGAAAATAAGAATTATGAGAGAAATGAGTTTCTCTCTATTTCTCTCCACTTAAGATAACCATTTCTCTCTATTTCTTTTCTTTTCTCTCCAAATCACTCAATCCAAACACAGTGTAAAAGTGTAATTTAACAAAACCACATAGATATGCTTCTTCAGGGAGTTAGCTAAACAATTAAACCCCCAAATCAAATCATCATCAGCAAAAAGCAAATGCAAATCGAAAAAGAAAAGAGAGATCTCATTTTGTGACAATCACAATTCAAAAATAAATAAGCATAACCCTAAGAAACCTGAGAGGAATGGGGGCCGAGGGAGGAGAGCTCTTCGCGAACAAGATCGCCGGTGGAGATGTGAGGGACACGGAGGAGGTGAGAGAGGCGACCGGCGTAGGTACCTTTGCCGACGCCTGGGCAACCAAGAAACACCCACTGCACATTCCTGTTCTTTGTGTTTGTTGTGTCTCCTCCTCCTCCTCCTCCACCCAGACTTAAATTCAGAGAAGACGGCGGCGGCGGCGGTGGTGGTGCTCCTCCGAGGCCTATTCCCGAATTCAAAGATGAAGATGATAAGCTCCTCCGGAGTGTGAGTGACAAGGTCAAGCTTCTCAGAAGACGGTTCAGGACAGCCATGGATGAACAGATCAAAGCTCGGATTTCTAGAGAGAGAGAGAGAGAGAGCAAAAAGGTTTGACGTCTCTTGAATTGAATTAAAGCCAGCACGACGTGTGTAGAGCATGCGGGGTTGCTAGCTTGTGAAAAGCAAGTATACGATTCTGGTGTAAACCTGCCGACCACATTTTTTTCATGTTCGGTCGCGTACAGCAAGCTTCATTGATGAGAGGTCATTAATTTTTAAAGTCTTTTAGATCGGAAATTTCACATTAATTATCACGTGATGCTATTCTCTCGTCTTGTTTGAGTGCCTCACCATTTTGACTGACTTCTTTTTTAATTATTTTATAAAATAAAAAGAATTTATATTTGAGATGATTTATAAAAAAAATTAAAAGATTGTGAGAGAAAAAGTAATTAGTTAATATATAACATATAATATTTTTAATTAATTATTTTATTTTATTTATTTTTATTAATTATTTTAATTAAAATCTAAGTTATTAAGTAATATTATGAAAGGCCTAAGTAATATTATGTACAGGAAAATTTTATTTACATATCATTTATTAATTTTTTTTGTTTTTTTGGTACTAAAGATGGTTAAAGAGCTCTACAAGCAAACTACACGGTTCCCTTGGGCACGACTCTCAAATTATAGTTCTATCTATTGATCTGAGTGTTTTGTTTGTTTCAAGTTTTTAAATTATAATTTTACACCTATTTTTTTAAAACTCAATTCAAAATATAATCATTGTTTTTCAAAACTCATAACTAAATATATAATTCAAAACTCAATTCAAATCAATATTTTATTTTTTTAATATTTTAAATATTTAAATATTTTTAAAATATTTTAATTTTGTTAAGATTTTAAATATTTTAATATTTAAATATGTTACAATTTTTTTAATTTTTTAATTTTTTGAATATTTTTAAATATTTTAATTTCAAAATATTAGGATTTTAATTTTTTAAATTTTAAAATATTTTATAAAAATAAATTCAAACTCTATTTTATAAAAATATTTTTAAATATTTTAATTTTTTTGTTATGTATTTGGTTACGATTTGAATGTAGAGTTGTGAAAGTAATATGGAGTTTCGAGATATGTATTTGGTTATGAGTTTTAAAAATAATTTCTTAATTGAGTTTTGTTTTATGTGTTTGGTTACGGTTTGAATGTAGAGTTGTTTTTAAATTTAAAATATTAACATTTTAAATTATTTAAATTTTTTGAATATTTAAATTATTCAAATTTTTATGATTTAAATTTTTTGAATATTTATTTTAATTTTTTACTTATTAAATTTTTTAGATTATTTAAATTATTTAAATATTTATTATTTAAATTTTTTGAATATTTATTTTGAAAAAAAATTATTTCCTTTATAGTATTTTCAATTAAAAATTTGATTAATGTTATTTTCTGTTAATAATAAAAAATTTTAATTGAATTTTAAAAAGAGTTTGGTTATAAGTGTTGATCAGAATTTTCAATAGTGTGAACGTAGTGTGTTTTGTTATGAGTTATAACAATTTGAATTAAGTTTTGAAAACTCTTTCCAAAACTCACAACCAAACAAATTTTCTTACTTCACATGTCAAATCAAACTTTCAAAACTCAATTCCACACTCAATTCAACACTATTCAAAAACCATAACCAAACAAATTTTTTACGCTCAAATCATAATTCCACAACTCACAAACTCAAAATACAACTCATAGTTTGGGAAGAAGAATATGGGACTTTTTTGGCTATTTTAGTCACAAAAGACACAAAAAACAAAACATCACATCCAATCCATAATCATTACACTCTTCTCTCACAAAAAAAAAAGTCAAAAAATTCAAAAAGTCCTTCACAAACTAAACTTTTTAGGCGAGGCTAAAATAACTAAAAAAGCCAAAAAGCCAACCCACTTCTCAAATCAATACATACTCTCAAATCATATTTACAAAACTCTATCAAACGCAAAGAAAGTTGTGAGAGAAAAAGTAATTAGTTAACATATAAGATATAATATTTTTTATTAATTATTTTATTTTATTTTATTCATTTTTATTAACTATTTTTATTAAAATCTAAGTTATTAAATAAGACCTAAGTAATATTATGTACAGGAAAATTTTATTTACATATCATTTATTAATATTTTTTTGTTTTTTTGGTACTAACGATGGTTAAAGAGCTCTGCAAGCAAACTACACCAGGGAGACCAGACTTTCAAGGTCTTTACGTAAGGTCTTTCCTTAAAAAGAACCGTCAATATCTCAGGACATATTAGTTTTAAAAAAAAATTAATTATATTTTTATATCTTAAATAAATTTTTTTTTTTTTTTTTTTTACAAAATCTAAATCGTAATTTTTCAATCAAAAATGACACATCTCTTTAATTTCAGAGCTCTAAAAGAGCACTAATAATATGAAAAATCAAAAAAAAAAAAAATCAAAACATCACATTACATAGGACCCACACACCAATTAGAGCTATTAGAGCTCTAAATTTAGATCTCCCAATTTTTTTTCTTTTTCAATTCACATCACTAGCCACCCAGGCCCGGCCCTGAGATTTTCGGGGCCTAAAGTCGATAATCAACTAATAAATTTCTGGACCCCTTCACATTTTTCTTTTCATTGAATGAAAAAGAAATTTGAAAGTATAGGACAAAAGATCTGTGTCAAAATCACAAAAAATTAGGACTGAGCAAAGAATCCGTGAAATCCGTAATTCGGTCCAGTCCAGTCCAATCCGATAGGTTTAGATTGGTTTTTTGAATCCGTGGTTCGGTTCCGGATTGAAGAATTAAAAATCCATATTCCACGGATTGGTTCCGGATTGAACCCCACGGTTCCGGATTGGAAACGATCCGGACCGTATGCAAATAGTCTATATTTTTATTATACATCCTCCATCATAGTATCTTCTCTTATTCTATATAAAACCTAAACTCAAACCTAAACCCGTATAATATCTTCTTTTATTACTTTTGTTTGTTAATTTTTAGTTTTAATTTATAATGGTCTAAATTTTTATGGTGAAACTAATTTTCTTAGGGTTGTTTAAATTCTAGAACAGTATGTCGCTACTATAGAAAAACATGTTGCTATTGTGGAACTAATATAGCGCTATGTTTATGTTTTTATAAAATTAAAATGTTATATATATATATTTTTTTTTTGGTTATTTAATTATGTGAATCTGTGGTCCTAAACCGATCAAATTCGTATTTAAATGGATTGGTTCGGATTGGTTCCATGATTTAAACAGATTGGATTGGTTTCAATTTTTTAGAAACTGCAGATAACGGATTGGTCCTAGTTTTACCCCAATCCGGTCCAATCCAGACCATGCTCACCCCTACAAAAAATATTTAACATTACATTACAATAACTAATAAGTATTGCTTAATCATCACTCTTCTTGTATTTTTAGAAGAAAATAAATCAATCATACTTGCATAATCTAATTTTTTTACAAAATCATTTTCAATGAATAACAATGCTAATTATTTTAAACGGGCCTTTCAATTTTTTAATGAATCAATTTATTTTAAGTTAATTTGGGCATTCCTTAATTTTTTTGGGGCTTAAAATATACTTAATATATTAGACTAAACTATAATAAGAGAGACCCCTTTTTTGGGTCTATTTTCAATAGATAACAATGCTAATTTTTTTGAATAGCCTTTCAATTTTTTAATTAGTCAATTTATTTTAAATTAGTTTAGGCCTTTTTTAATTTTTTTAGACTTAAAACAAACCTAATATATTACACTAAATTATAATAGGAGTAGGCCCCCTTTTTTGAGTCTATTTTGAGGGCCCTAGGCCATGGCCTCGTGGCCTATGCCCCAGGGCCGACCCTATAGCCACCTCACTATCATCCACCACATTTGTCTGTTGTCCCCTAACCACTACCATGATTACCCTCTCTCGAACTACCATCGCAGTCCTCTCATCCCACTACCCCACCAACTTTCGCCGCTATAACCACAGCATTGCAACCTACACTACCACACGCTCCTAACCTCACTCGCTGCCACTCTACAACCAAGGAGGCTCAATATTTTGATTTCATCTACAGGCTTTGACAGTTCTCTCCATCTGCCACCTTTTTTATCTCCCACCATCGTAATCAACCACCTCCAAAGTCCCCATATTCCCTCAATGCACCATTCGTGGTCTTCACCTCCCATGACCCTCACCCCCCCTCCCCCACATACACACACATATATATTTGAAGAAAAAGAGAGGGTTAGGACAATGATAGTCATTGCCTCCCAACTTGAAACCTTGGATCAAGGAGAAAAAGAAGACGAGAAAGGGTCTCGTAAGATGAATCGCAACAACGAGAAGGGACTCAAGAGGAATCACAACAACGCGGAAGGACTCGACGAAAGGGACATGGCAAAGTAGCTAGGCGACGACGTAGTGGTGAAGTTAGGGTTAGGGTTTGGGATTAGAGAAGATGCGGTATTTTTGTGACGGCCCCGACGTGCATATCATTTTTGCATATTATTTTATTAAGAGAATTGCATGATTATATATTTAATTTTATGTTTATCTATTTGTTCATGGAATATCGATTAGAATACCAACTTCGAATCGAAAATTGAAGGCCCAAACAGATTCAAGAACCAAAATTGACTAGTCCAATAAAATTTAATTCAGATCAAAATAATTAGGATAAGTCAATTATAATTGAATAGGATTAATTAGACTTGAGCAAAATTAATTAGCCTTAATCCTACTTAATTTGCTTAACCTAATCTAGCCTATATATATGATCTAAGCTTAATTAAATTCATTTCTTTAACATATTTGGTTGAAATTGTAGAGAGAGGGAGAGAACTACTCCTTTAGAGAGAGAAGAAGAAGAATTATGAAGAATTAAGAAGGGATTTGAGGAAATTAAGCTACCAATCTTTAATCACATGCTCTAGGTATGAATTACAATCAAAACTCTTGTAGATAATTAATGTAGGAGTTGAATTCATGTAATGAGAGTAATCTTCATGTAATTGGTAGGAAAATGGAAGGAATGAGTCAATTGAGGACATGCATGTATAAATTCATCATCTTCAAGCATGATTTTCCCACAATTCATACATGCATGGAGTTTGCACTTGACATCTTAGAGGATTCTCCATAATTTTATACTCATTATTTCATATGTTCATATTTGAAATGAAAAGAATAGAATTCATTACATGCATAGCAAGATTATAGAGTTTTGGGTTTTGTTTTGGAAAATTGAAAGAGATTTTGAGACTTTGGTTTGGTGATTACCAAGTATTCATGTGTTTTATAAAGTGTTTCATCATGTTTCTATTAGCCATGCAAGCTTTCAGGCATGAAACTGATGTTTTGGAACTCAAAACTCAATTATGGAAAACCCAGAATTTGACCACTTCGCTCGAGCGATGGAATCGTCGCTTGAGCTCACTTTGCATGCTTTCAGGATTTTTGCAAACGTTTACAACTGACTTGAGCAACCAAATGTACGCTCGAGCGAGCCCAGCTTTGCATTGCACTTGGCTCAAGCGACCAAGTAATGGCTCGAGCCCACTTTAGCACCATCCAGTATGTTTGCAAACAGGCCACACCGCTCAAGTGACCACAGGTACGCTCCAGCGAATTGCCATGTTTTTAGCATTTTTGAAAAACACTCTCGTGTGCATATCTGCATCCTCATTCTCCTTTAGGCATTCCTGGGTATTGGTTGGACATTTTTAATAAGGAAATGAGTTAGAAACACAAGGAATTGGATTAAAAGAACATTTCATTAAGACAAGTGTTTCATTATGTGCCTTTATTGTGTATTTTGTGTAGGTGGTTGCCCAAAACTTATATCGATACAAGCCCATTGTGAGTAATGTCTTTATAAAGCTATGTTCCAATGGCATTTTGAATTAGTCAAGAATGTTATTTGAAATCTTATTTTTCTATTTATGAATGAAGATCATTTTTGCACTTGTAATCGTGGCATCCTTCAGTAAGGCCCTTACTTAGGGGAAACAATACAATAGCCCAGTGGAATAATTAAAACACAAAGATTTCTGATGTTAGACCCTTGTGATCCACATTGAATTACTCATTGATGTTTATTGATTGACCTGTGTGGTCCTATTGAATCGACCCTTGTGGTCCTATTGGCTTCAGCACATTGTATATTTGTTACTCTATTGGATGTTACCATGTAATATGATTTGAATGGATATTGTTATTGCAAAACTTTAATATGAATAAGATTTGAATCGTTATGATTGCCAAAAGGTTATGTTTCAAAATGTATTGGTCTTCATTCATTTAACCCTTTATATTGATATTACTCACTAGGCTCCAACCCACCCCTTTCCCTTATATATATATATATATATATGTAGGTAAGCAAGTAAAACGACATATCTAGAGAAGCCTCGAAAATCTACCTTGTGAAGTTGTTTGTGTGCCTCCGCGATGGGGCGTTTCTTGGTCTCACGAGGAGCCAAGTTTTTGCTAACCCCTTTAGATGAAGTCTTTTGTTTGTCTTTAAAGCTGTGCATTATGTAAACTATGGAACAAATTGTATGGTATGAAGTTGAAGTCTAAACCTTATTGTATATATGTTTTGGTGGATGTAAGATTAAAGTTTTAAGTACTTACGAAATTTGCCATGTATGCACCACTCTATGGGCATCTATATTTAAATATTGCTTCCGCTAAGTCCCATTGTTAAGTATGATGATTTGATTTTGTCTTTGAGGCCGAGTAATCTAAGATTACTGGCCGATCACGGTCTAAACCTCTAGGGGCGGGTTTGAGTCGTGACAATTTTGGTATTATTTGAATATAAGTTGTGTGAATTGAGACAAAATTAGAAAATTGAAATTGTGTTTGGTGTGTACTAAAGATATTAAGTGGTATGTAAATAGAATTACTCTTGATAATGCAGTTCGTCCTGGGTGGATGGGTCGGGCTGGTCCAAGTTCTTCAAGTTCTGATCCAAGCAGATGATTCCACCAGATGACCTGCAAGCAAGACCAAAAGGGGAACGGGGTAGTCCCCCAGTGAACCCTCCGGCGAGTAAATCAGTAGAGGAAGAAGGAAATATAGAGAGAGAGAGAGAGATAGAAAAGTTTAACCTTCCTCTTGTCTTCGATTCTTGTTTATATCCTTTGGTAATCATTTCACTGTCCCTTGCGACGTGCCCCCTTCCGCCGAAAGCCTGTGCCGTAGCTTACCTTGTTCAGGGTGAGGGGGCTCTGTTCTGACGGGGAGGTGTTGTCGTAATAAATGCTGTGATGGGATGCATTAATGGTGATGTGTTGTGGCAATAACTCTGCAGATCTTTGTCTGCTGATGTGGCCTGTGTTTCACCTGCCATGTGCCCGAATGTCATTGGCCTTCCATGCCCAGATGGCCTCCAGCTGTCCTGGGCTTTGCCAACCGGGTTATGCTATGGGTCCCAAGCGATGGGTTTGGGGTTGTTTGCTGTGGGCTGTAAGCCTTATGGGCCTATCCATGTCAATAGTCCCCCATTTTCGGGTGCAACTTTAGTCCAACGAAGGGAATAGTAATAAGGAAGAGAAGTGCGAACCGAGCGGAGAGGCCGATCGTAGTGGCCGAGCGGGGGGAGCTGACCGTGAGGGTGGCCGAGCAGGAGAGGTCAACCGTGAGGCGTGCCGACCGCAAGGGTGGCCGAGCGGGGGGAGCTGACCGTGAGGGTGGCCGAGCGGGAGGGGTCGACCGTGAGGCGTGCCGACGACGAGGACGGCGCGGGGCTCAAAAAAGGGAGGGGCGTGCCATGTGATGATGTGAAATGGAAAGGAGAGGGTAAGGGGAGGGGACAGTGCATCGTGGCCATACACGTGGCAATATCGTGGAGGAAGTGAAGCGTTGGAGCAGAAATGAAACGATAGGTCACGAGGGGGGTTTTTGAAAAGGCGGTTTTGGCGGTTGATTTGAAAGGTTTTTAAACGGGCGAAAATTAATGTGGATCCATGGAATACGGGTAAACCGTGGGTTTTTGGTATAATGCGTTTCACCTACCTTGTTACAAAAACTCAAAATACCCAAGTGTTAATTCCTTCATTGCGCACGACACACCTGTGCAACATTTTCTCAACTTCCTTGCTCCTGCGTCAGAAGTGATTCGTAAGCAATCCCTAGAAATGGCACAAGAAGAAGTGGTGAATGTGAGGGTGGACCCTCTGGGAGACGATGATGCAGAGGAGCTAGCAGCGTGATATAGGACGGAGAAACGAATGGTGGGGGTGGGGGAACCGGTGGGACAATCGCAGGCGTCGGCCCTGATATTGGCTCCAAGGCCGGTAAGCCAGGTGGAGCCGGATCAGTGGTACACTAAGGCTGACAAATCCACAATTACTACGGCGGATTTGGAGGCTATCAGGGAAAAATACCAGATTCCGGCTGAGGTGGAGTTGTTGCTGCCAACATCAAGGGAAAGGTCGTCTGATGCCAGGCCAGGGGAGTTTTCCCTTTACGAGAAGGCGCTAAAAGGTGGGCTGAGGTTGCCACTGCCCCAAGTGGTGGTTGACGTACTGAACCGTCTGGAGGTAGCACCGGGGCAATTGATGCCCAATGCATGGAAGATTCTGCTGGCCTGTGCTAGCGCATGGCCCAAGGCGAATGGAGGGGAAGCCATGGCGGTAGACGAGTTCTTTTCCTGTTATAAGGCTTCGGGGCAGCAAGAAACGTGGGTCACCCTACAGACAGTGATGGGGAGGGGATTGGTGGCGGGGCTGCCGACGTCGATCAAGGGGTGGCGGCCACGGTGGTTCTACGTGTCTGCCAATGGGGGACTGGGAGTGCGCACCATCTGGAAGGTGCCCATTAGGTCGATGGAGTCAAGACTGGGGGCAGCGGCGGAAGAGAGGGTGAAGAGGGTGGAGGAGTGAAGGGAGAGAGAGAAGGCCAAATGGGACGAGCTTGTTCAACCGTTTGCATTGTTTGAAGCAGGGTTGGGACCGCAACCGAGGGGTGGGGACCTCGATCGAGCAGAATTGGAGGCGAGAAGAAAAGTTCAGGAAGCAGAGGATCAAGCCATACTTGCCAAAGCCACGAAGTTGAAGGAAACGTGAGGAGACCGACCGCCTCAACCGATCGCGCGAGAGAGGATCCGATCGCGTCCAAGGCCGCTAGGGGGGAAGGACTTAAGCAGTTTTGAGCCACGACCGCCCCCAGTAGATCCTGTAAAAGAGCAGGCCAGAAAGGAGGGGGAGGCTCTGAAGAAGAAGAAGAAAAAGAAGAGGAGTGCCCCAAAGGGAGCTGCAGATGAGTCTGGGGCCAAGAGGGCTAAGGTGGCCCCAACTGAGATGGAGGCCCCCATGGCCAAGGATACCCCAGAGGTGGTGGGGGTCACCCCAACACTGGAGGTTGTGGAGACTGCCCCAACGGTGCAAGTAGGAGTTGGGTTGACTGAGGCTGAGCCGAGCGGGAGAGAGCAGGCCCAAAGGGGACCTGCACCCCAGGAAGGAGGGGTCCGTCTGGCCACGGCAATCTATCACGCTCGCGCGGTAGCTGGAAAGTTGGAGGGAGAAGAAGGTCCAGCCAGGGCGGGGGCAGACCGCTTGGTGAAGATTGTGGAGGAGACAGTCCTGCGCTCGGCCTCCGTATTCAATGAGGCTGACCTGCTGAGGGGGTTATGCTCCGCCCAAATGGAGGTAACCACCTTGGCAGGGGCCCTTCTAAGGAAAGCAGGGGCTGCCAAGCTAAGAGCTGAAGAGGCCAAGGCCCAGTTGGCCAAGTTGAAGAAGGAGAGTGCCGACTGGAAGACTGCCCATGCTGAGCTGCAAGCAGCCAAGTTGGAGCTGGAGGACACACGCCGTAAGGTCGTGTCGCTCGAGTTCCAACTGGCTGGCGAACAGAAAAAGTTGGAGAAGTCTGAAAGAGCCTGCGCCGTTGCGGTCGAGCGGCATGAAGAGGCCATGAGCAGCAATGAAGAGCTGGTCAGGCAAAAAGATGAGGCAAATGCCAGATTTGGAGATCTGTTGAAGGAGTTGGAGGATGAGCACGCTAAAGCAGAGGAGGAGAAGGAGAGGCTCGTAAGGGAGTTGGAAGCAGAGAAGGCGAAGGCGATGGCGGAGATGGAGAGTCTGAGGAGGGGAATGGAAGAGGAAAGGGTAACGGCGGCTGCTGAAAGGGGGGCCCTGCAGAGAGAGCTGGACGAAGAGAGGGCAAAGGCGGCTTCTGAGAGGGCGGCCTACCCCGATCTGTGCGTCGCAGCAGTGGAGCAATACAAAGGGTCTCCCGAATTTCAGATGGCAGTAGATGCCGCAGTCGCCAGGAATCTGGCTGGGCAAGAATCTAGGGTGGTGGGGCCATCAAGGACGACTGCTGGAGGTAGGACGGAGGCAGAAGTTATCGAGAGCTTCCAGCAGTCGGACTTCTACAAGCACGAAATGGCTGAGTTCTGGGACAGCGGTTGGAAGATGTTCAAACGCAGAGCTGAAGAGCTGTTCCCAGACTTGGACCTGAGTAGTGTAACGATTGGTGAAGATGATGTGGCCCAAACACCCCTGGACGAGGGCATTGAAGAAGAAGAGCTTGTATCGAGCGAGGAGGAATAACCAAGGAATAACCAAGAAGAGCTTCTTCTCTGTGTCTGTGTCTGTTTTTTTTTTTTTTTTTTATTGTAATGAACTTGTGTACACATTGTAAATGAATAAAATTTCGTTTATGTTGTCAATTGACTGTGTTGGCCTGTATTGTCTAAAATGAATGAAGTCTTGTTATAAAAATTGGTCATAAAAATTGTGCAATAAAAATTTCATGCAAAGTTAAGTTAAAAGTTCCTCCCTGCAGAGTGAGATTGGATTTGTATGAAAATTGAAAGGATGATAGTGGTTTATTGAAAAATTGGATTATGAAATTGTAGAACATAATATTCAAATGGGGTTAGTACTTCCAGTTTAATAAGTACGGAGGAAGAATCCATGGATGAGGACAGAAAAGTAGGTTGCAAATCGTAACTAAATGGTTAATTGTAAACTTGTAGAGAAGAGATTGGAGAAACAAGCTAGGTGGGGTGGGAGATAATCTGATTAGTAAATGAAATACGTGAGAACACCTTTGGAATCTAACTAAGTAAAAACGTGGTCCTGGAATTGTGAATAAGTTTCAAAACGTGACTGAGTGTTAAAAACGTGGTCCTGCTTTACGAAATTTCGTGGATAGGATGATCTCAGCATGGAGTGCTCAGTTATGGCTGAGGCTTTAAAGTGCTTAGTCTGGCTGAGGCCTTGAGTGCTCAGTCTGGCTGAGGCCTTGAGTGCTCAGTCTGGCTGAGGCTTCTGAAGTGCTCAGTCTGGCTGAGGCTTTGAAGTGTTCAGTCTGGCTGAGGCTTTGAGTGCTCAGTCTGGCTGAGGCTTTGAGTGCTCGGTCTGGCCGAGGCTTTGAATGCTCGGTCTGGCCGAGGCTTTGAGTGCTCAGTCTGGCCGAGGCTTTGAGTGCTCAGTCTGGCTGAGGCTTTGAGTGCTCGGTCTGGCCGAGGCTTTGAGTACTCAATCCTAATTCTGTCTTGTCTAGTCTTACCACACATCTGCCTTAGCATCCTCATCTCAGTCATACGCATCTTATCTACATGTTGTTTTCTTGGTTGCCCAACACTCCATCTCATACAACATCGCTGGTCTAATAGTCATTCTATAGAACTTACATTTTAGTCTAGTAGGTATTCATTTATCGCACAGTATCTCACACGCACTTCTCCACTTACACCATCCCGCCTTAATCCTGTGGGCCACATCCACATCCACATCAATCTCTCTCGCTATTGTGATAATTGACCTTAAATAACGAAAATGTTCACTCTTAAGCAGTTATTGGTTATCAATATTCACTTCTCTTCTGCTTTCATTGTTACTATTACTAAATTTATACTCCATGTACTTTGTTTTAGTTCTGCTTATCCGGAATCCTTTAGATTCAAGAGCTTTTCTCAAAATCTTCAACTTTGTGTTAATTCCTTTAATCTCATTCACTAGCACGATATCATCTGCAAAAAACATATACCATGGCACGTCATCCTGAATATTTCTCGTCAACATATCTATAACTAAAACAAAAATATAAAGACTTAAGGTAGATTCTTGGTGTAACCCTACAGTGATAGGAAATTCATTTTTCTCTCCAGTAGGCGATCTAATAGTGGTCACCACCCCTTCATACATATCTCTAATCACATCAATGTAGCCCTTTGTCACCTCTTTCTTCTCTAACGCTCACCATACTATAACTCGGGACACTCATGATCATCATCTAAACACATAATAAAAATTAATTTTGTAAAATAAATAAATAAATAAATGTGTAAAAAAAATTATCAATTTTACATAATTTTATCTTTAGTGTATATAAATAATTTATAAAATTTAAAAATATTTTTTTAACATTTATTTTTGTCAAATTAGTTTATATTTTATCAAATTGACAACTTTGTCCTTGAAATTGAGTAATAATATCTTCAATTGTCTTTATTTAGACCAAGATTCAAAATTTAAGGTCAAATGTGTCACAATTAAAAAATTAAGAATCAAAACGACACAAATCTCAAATTATAAGAATTATTAGTATAATTTGCTGTATATTTTTAAGTAAAGTCGGTTACTTTTTGGATATGGAGCTCACTAATTTTGACCAATAAGAATTTGTGTATTGCTCATACAGAGTATGTGAACAAATTGATTTTCGAAAATGTTGGTGTTTGAACTCCAATCACGCGCCTAGAATACACGGTCAATCAACTGCTGAGATTTATTATTTTTTAGATCCAACGGATAAAGTTGAGGTGCATGTGATGCACTATTTTGGGATATGTACTACTACAGCATTTCTCCAAAATAATCTAGATATGAAATAACATTTTATTAATTCTTCACCTATTATGTAATTCCTATGACTTTGTGAGACTCATCAAGCTTTTGTATGTAATGAACATATTATATTTATTTATTGAATGAATTTACATAAAAATTTAAAATAAAAACAAATAGTGAAATCAAAATATCAAATTTTGTTTTTATAAAATAAAAAAATCCAAGTATTTGCTTCACTTTCGTAACAAACTCCACTTGAAAAACAAAAGATTAAAGTGGTGTTTCAACGATGATATTAACAACAATAATGTTAAAAACAATAATAAATATGCTAACAAAAATATCCGTTTTGTTTGGAATATTTTTTGACTTTTTATGAAATATGGGTTGGTTATGGGTTGGGTTTGAAGTAACGTGATAGAGAGGTAATGCGACTTAAATAAGATAGTGACTTTTTGACTTTTTAGATTTTTTTGAGGATGCCAAACTTTGCCTAAGAACGGTAGATCCCACTTGTGTCTTAATTGGTTGTTACTATACTAATTAGTGCTTTTAATTTGAATAATTCTACATATACTAAGAATCTAATTTAAAATCTTACCAAAAAAATTTGATTGGTTGAAAAAAAATATTAATATTTAAACATATAATGATATTTGGACATGAATGCTTTTAGTAATATTTTAAATAGATATAGTATTTCTCTTCTAATATTACTATAGATTATTTCCATAAAAAATTTTGACCAAAATTTTTTTTAATATGAATAATTCTACATATACTAAGAATCTAATTTAAAATCTTACCAAAAAAATGTGATTGGTTGAAAAAAAATATTAATATTTAAAAATATAATGATATTTGGACATGAATACTTTTAGTAATATTTTAAATAGATATAGTATTTCTCTTCTAATATTACTATAGATTATTTTCATAAAAAATTTTGACCAATTAATGACAAGGCATGTTAGAACTAATCTCATATCCTCAACTATAGGAGAGGAAACTTAGTTCGTGGGCCTAGACTATTATATTAGTGTTGGCCCCAACTGGCCAAATAAAAAAGGGAACTTACCGATAAGTTCTATGTATCAAGTTCAAAATTCAGCTAATTTCAAAATAAAATACTTGCACCAATTAGTCCAATATATTTTTAATTGTTACCAAAAAATTCTTTTTTTTTTTTTTAATTTACAGACACTGTTCACATCTTACTACCGTAGGACTTCCGTCAAACGGTCGCCGGAGACTCGTCGGAATGTTCAACATCGCTGGGAAGTCGCCGGAGTTTCGCCGGGAAGTCGCCGGAGTGTTAAGAACGTTAATGGAAGTCGCCGGAATATTCAGAACGTTCACTGGACGTTAAGAATATCACTGGAGACTCACTGGAATGTCTAGAATATTGCCGGAAAAAAAAAAAGAATAAATGGATAAATTATAGCAAAAAAAACATAGCAAAATGTGCTAAATATTGATAAATTAAAAGGAAAAAAAATGAAACGACAAAAAACAGCAACAATGGGGAAACATATGTTATTTTTCAATTTTTGTAAGGTTCAAGCAAATAATCTCTAAATAGTGATCAAACTGAAAAGTAAGTTTTGAAACTGTAAAATTTTACAGTTTCAAAACAAAAATCTATTAATCATTTATCCTTATTAATCAAACTGAAAAACATGTTATGAAACTGTAAAATTTTACAGTTTTATACCATGATTCATTCCAGTACCAAAAAAATTTGAAACTGTAAAATTTTACAGTTTTCACCGCCTGTAACTAAAACTCGAAAACTACTTGTTCAGAATTCGAAAATTTTCTCCATTAGAACAGAAAAACAGAAGTGTATAGCAGAGAAAAAAAAAAAAGAGATCGAAGGAGAAAGGCGCATGTAGAGAGAAGATTGTACTCCGGCAACTATTTTTTGTTTAGATCTAGCCAAATCTGATGTAGATCTAAGTACATCCACTCATCTTTTTCGTCGAAAATATATCATCTTCTTCATCGGAAATATATTATCTTCGTCGTCGGTGAGAGTGAAGTCACGAGTTGATTTCGATGGTTGGCGGTTATCGGTGAACCCCGATCAATGGAGAAAGACATGATCACCGGTCGTCGTCCATGACAAAGACGATGAGAGAAAAATGCAGAAAAAAAAAACGAGAGAGGAAGGGAAGCAAAAAACAGAGAAAGAGAGGAAAAAACTTTTGAGTATACTCAAAAAATTATGGGATTAAATGGTGTCCACATGTTCCACATGGGACCTGTGGGTAATTTCTCCAATAAAAAATGAAGACAAGTTTGAGTTCTCAAACTTAGCTTCTTTTTTTTTTTGAAATATTGATTAATCATACAAGCATCAAGCCGAACATCAAAATGGCACATCTCTTGCATTTAAATGATTGCAACCTTCAATAGTAACAGCCAAAGAACTTTTGAAACTTCAAATCGAACATTAAAATGACGCATCTACCTTCAATAGTCACAGTCTAAGCCTGTGTTTGACAAGTGAGTTTGCAGGTTTTTTTGGTTATTTTAGCCACAAAAAACAAAATAGGTTATTTTAGCCATAACAAACAAAATATCACATCCAACCCATAATCATTACATTCTTCTCTCACAAAAAAACTCAAAAAAGTCAAAAAATCAAAAAGCCCTTCCCAAACCAAGCTTTTAAGCCCAGGCTAAAATAGCCAAAAAAATCAAAAAGCCAAAAAACCAACCCACTTCCCAAACGGAGGCTAAGAACTTTTGAAACTTCAAGTCAAACATTAAAATGACACATCTCTTGCTAGGAACCGAAGTGACTGGGCATTTAGCAAAAATAAAATTTTCAACTTTTTAATAAGCCTTCAACAATGAATTAAGTGTTTTTTTTTTTTTTTTCCTTTTGAAATTTGTAATGAGCTTAGAGAATATGTAGCTTTCAGAAATTAAGGCTAGGTTTGACATCTCTTAAAAAAGTTAAAAAATCACTATCCTATTTAAATCAAATCATTTTATTTAAGTCACATTACCTCTCTACCAGATCACTTCAAACTCAACCCATATTTCATAAAAAATTAAAAAATACACTTTCTTAAAACATTCCAAACAACCCCTTAGACAAAGGAACTGGATAACTTTCGACGCTAACGAATGGCTTCAATCGACTGTTGTGTAGGGTTGGCCAAAGGAACTCTGTTTCATTTTTGCTCAGTGTGACATACATTTAGCTGACTGGTTGAAAATATTACGAGTTTCTACACTCCAAATGTGATTTCAACAAGAGATGATAAAGCCAAGAGTAAATAACTTAATTTGCTGTATTTTTATTTATTTTATTATTTTCAAAACGAAATAATGAAAAGTTTGAACAATGCCATCGTTTTCATTTATTTATTTTTTCAATTTTGTACAAACACACGTATTAAAAACTCAAAAACAATTTTAATATCATGCATTGGATTATGATTATCACAGTCCCTTCTTAATACTTCCCTTTGCAATGCTGTGTTCCCAAACCACCTTGAAATTTCACATACAACATTTCCATAGCATGCAACAAATATAAAACCGCCCTTGGACCAGTGACAATGAAATTTCACAATGTGTGCAAGAACATAACAAAAAACTCATTAAAACACAACGCACAATGTTTATGATGATCTTAGAATAACATCAATGATGGACAATGAACAAAATAACGCAGTAGCAAAGTACACGAGCAGTCATTTAAATGACATTCAGCTACATATGGTCTACCCTGCCATCATCCTCGGTGATACCATCCCCAGCATTCCTGCAACCGTGTCCAGAAATAGAGTTAGAGATCGAAGTCCAGAATAAAAAGCAAACATAATGATACTAAAGAGATCAGCTTAAGAAATCAAACTCAAGCTCAACCTCAAGCTAAGCTCATCCAATATTTGAGAAACTTGATTATATGAACGAGCCGAATTCAAACTCCAGAGAGCTCGAACTTAAAAAATCATATCTAAATTAATATGCACACTACAATAAAAAAGAAAAGATTATGAGCGAATATAAAAGACTGATTACATTATTAATAAGTTTCATCAATGAAATATATGAATTTGCACAAACACCAAACATAAACAAAGAAATAAAATTAATAAATTAAAATATAGTATTAGAAATGTTATATTATTAAAAATACATATTAATTTATATATCCTTGTGTTTAGAAGCCTATTCAAGCCAATCTTGAGTCTACTCATGCTCGGCTCGATTACTAAAACTTAGGAATTGGCTTGAGTTCGTTCATTTGGCAAATGAGCCGAACTCAAATGAGCTTTAAATGAGCCAAACTCAAGTTGTTCATGAACTACTCAATTTGTTCGGAAAATGAGGTCGTTCATTTGGCAAATGAGCCAAACTCAATATATATATATACAAACACACACACAAAAGAAACAAATGTTACCAAAAAACACTAATACCCTACGGAATATATATATATATATATACAAACACACACAAAAGAAACCAATATTACCAAAAAACACTAATACCCTACTGAATTAGGTTTTGGAATGCACATTCCAAAACATTTTATACTTTCATTCAAAAATGGTAAATTTAGTGAACCGAAGTAATCCCAATTTTTTTTTTTTCTCCCAATACATTTCCTCGAGAGAAAAAATCAAATATAATGAACTAAAATTTAAGATGAGTAAAATTTTAAAAGCACAAGACGTAAAAAAACAAGTCATAATGCTCACATAAATGTTTTGATACATGATTAATTTTTTTTGGGGGGGGGGAGACTACATTATTTATTAGATAACTAATAGTTACAAGAAAATTATTCTAAAAATACCTTAAATTTTTATAATGTAATCTATACAAGTCAACCTTTATCATACAATATTTTAAAACATATAGTGCACCATGTTCTCGTCCCATGTACCAGAACGATCCACATTCCAAGTGACATAGCAACAAACAAAGATGAACAAAAAGCACAAAATGTTCTTAATTGAAGCCAATATTAGTGACAAATCTCAATGAATGTCAATCAAGATTGCTCATTCAAGTCATTTGTGAAGAGAGGGGGAGCAAATGTGGTTATTTTTTTAAATAGCGGACAGCATTTGCTACCATCAAGAAAGATTGGACCTACAAAGGGAAACAAGCACAAAAAGAGATCACTACCATTAAGTCCATCAGGAAAAAAAAAAAAAAAAAAAAAAAAAAAAGAAAAGTCATCTCCTCTTCTCTCCTGACCGTCTATTTGAACCACCTACTGAAAAAATAGACCATTTCCTAGGTTGGGTGAGTCTCACAATTCTCAATTTTGAAATATTACCTATTCCCTTAACTTCCTACCACTGCTCCTATTTAAGTCCCAACTCCAGTGAAAAGCAAATAGGAGAAACAGGCATGAAGGCTACCCAATAACCCTACTGTTAGCACCTTGATATTTGGGAGCTAGCAGCCTGACACTTGGTGGCACCTTGCACCTATGTCAGGCCTGAACCACAACCACAGCATGAGATAGGCATGCCAAGACAACAAGATGGGCAATCAGTTGTGTCGTTCGACGGTGGCATTCAACCCTTAGCCAAAGTACAGGCAACATGGCACATGCAAGGCATTAATATGACCTTAATGCTAGGCTGCAGCATACTTGGGGGTTTTAACATAATTAGACAGCTTGACTTGGCGAGACAGCAAGGCGTGGTGCACAACTTGGCTGGGTAGCAAGGCGGTTAGACTTGACCAAGGCCAACAGATGGCACTCCGAGCTCTGTTTGGCTAGTGGCTTGAGAAATTCGAAATTAACTAAGGTAAAACAAAGGCTTCCTAAAATATAGGGGCAGTTGTGGACGATTATGCACAGAACCAGACATGTTGGCAAAGAACAAGGAAGGCTGAAATAAAGGAGCAGTCGGTGATAGTTATTTCTGTAGGCTTCTTTCAAATCTGTGCTAAACCCTTGGCAGTTGGGGGTGTCAACTACCATGCTAGATGGCATGTGTCCCTTATGTTTTGTAGCCTGTTTGAATTTCAAATGTTTTGATTATAGCCTATATATAGGCATGGCTATGCAAACTCGAATTCATCAAGTGTTTAAAAGTTTCGCATTGGCTTTCCTTTGTAATTGTTGGTGCAATAATAAATGTTGGGTTTTCCCGTAATTGCTGTGTTGCTTGACTTGTATGCTTGACGATGACCTCACCAAGCCAATGATCGGCTGAAGCGTGAGAAGTTAAGTGCCATATTTGCTAAAGATGATAAGGCGGGATCTGACTCAGATGGCCCTACTCAAGTCAACCCCTTGCAATTGTTGAATGTAATTCATGCAAGGAGGACCCCCTTATCTGGTTTGATGTACATAAAGGTGGTGATGGATGGTATTGAAATGTTTGCAATGGTTGACACTAGTGCCACCCATAACTTTGTGTCTGAAAGGGTAGTGCAGTCCCTGAAGTTGAAGATTGTCTAGAATCCAAGCAGGATCAAGACTGTGCATTCTGCAACCCAACTGGTGCATGGGATGGCTCGGGATGTGAAGGTAACAGTGGGTGAATGGATTTGACAATTGAACCTGATGGCAATCGCATTAGATGACTTTGATGTCATTCTTGGGAACGACTTCTTTGTGGTTGCAAAAGTGGCATTGATGCCATATTTGGATGGGTTGTTGATTTTATATGAGAATCAACCTCGTTTTGTGTCGGGATCTACTCGACCAGACAAGAAAAGTGGGGCAAAGAAGAAGGATGATATGTTGTCAGCCGTGCAAGTGCTTAATGGGCTAAGGAAGGGCGAGGAGACATTCCTTGTAGCATTGATTGAAATCAAGCCTGACCTTACTATTGAAGTGCCGGATGCAGTGGCTGATGTCTTAGCAGAGTTCATTGATGTAATGCCTCTAGAGTTGCCTAAATCTCTCCCTCCTTGACGTGCCACTAATCACAATATCGAATTGATACCAGGTGCTAAGGCTCCTACTAAGGCATTCTACCGAATGTTGCCATTGGAACTTGCTAAACTAAGGAAGCAATTGACGGAGTTGTTGAAAGCCGGTTTAGACCAACCCTCCAAAGCCCCCTACGGTGCCCTAGTGCTGTTTCAAAAGAAGCAAGATGGGTCGTTGCAGATGTGCCTGGATTATCGGGCCCTGAACCAGGTGACTATCAAAAATAAGTACCCTGTCCCTTTGGTGGCTAATCTGTTTGACTGTCTTAGCAAGGCCACTTTCTTCACAAAGTTGGACCTTCACTCGAGTTACTGGCAAGTTCGGATTGCGGAAAAGGACGAGGCAAAGACCACTTAGGTAACCAAATATGGTTCTTTTGAATTTTTAGTAATGACTTTTGGCCATACCAATGCTCCTGCGACATTTTGCAATTTAATGAATGACGTCTTTAATGATTATGTTGATCGGTTTGTAGTTGTTTACTTGGATGATATTGTAATCTATAGTGAAACATTACAAGACCATTTGACCCATCTCAGAAAAGTATTCTCCCGACCACGGGAAAACCAACTCTTATGTAAAGAAAGAGAAATGTGAGTTTGCTCAAAAAGAAAATAAGTTTCTTGGGCATATTATTTGCCGAGGCCATGTCAAAATGGATGGAAAGAAGGTGCAGGCTATTACGGAATGGTCTCCACCCACCAATGTTGCGAAGTTGCCATCCTTCTTATTACTACAGAAAGTTTATTGAGGGGTATTCAAAGGAGGCTGATGCCTTCACTGATTTGCTGAAGAAAGATCACAAATGGCATTGGTCCGTTACTTGTCAAGAGGCCTTTGACAAATTGAAAGGTGCGGTGGCAAGTGAACCGGTCTTGTAACTGGCCAATTTTGAGTTGCCTTTCGAAGTGCACACGGATGCCTCAAACAAAGCGCTTGGAGGGGTATTGGTGCAGGAGGGACACCTTGTGGCCTTTGAAAGCAGAAAATTGAATGTTGCTGAGAAGAATTATTCGGCCCATGAGAAAGAAATGACGGCGATGATACATTGCCTTCTCACTTGGAGGGTTTATCTGTTAGGGACTAAATTTTTGGTTCTTACTGATAATGTGGCCAATACATTCTTCAAAACCCAGAAAAAATTCTCCAAGGCAAGCCTGTTGGCAGGAATTCCTTGAAGAACATGACTTTAAGTGGCGATACAAGTCTGGACGATACAACCTAGTCGCTGATGCCTTAAACCGAAAAGAGATGGTTGAATACATAGCTGCTATTTCCAACATTGAAACACAATTGCTGGAAATGATAAGCGATAGTGCTGCAATTGATTCAAGAGTATCAACAGTTGGTGTAGCAAGTAAAGGATGGTATTGTTCGTCAGTATTGGCTTGAAGATGGTCTTCTCCATAGTAAAGAAGATAGACTATATGTCTCTAGTGTTGGGGGACTGAGATTGGAACTTCTTAGAAAGACGCATGATCTGCAGTAGGCTGGTCATCCGAGACAGCTACGCATGATGGCACTCTTGTCTTGTTCATATGTTTGGCCAAAAATGGAAGATGATGTAGAGGCCTATGTCAAGACTTGTATGGTGTGCCAACTGTACAAGACAGAAACGACGAAGGCGGCTTGATTGTTACAACCATTGCCGGTCCCTGAGAAGCCTTGGGTTTCAGTGTCCATGGGCTTCCATCTCCGGGTTTCCTAAAATCAATGGGATGCGCTCCATCATGGTAGTTGTTGATCGTTTTTCTAAGTATGTTGTATTCATTCATGCTTTTCATGCTTGTCCCGCTGATATTGCTGCTAATTTGTTTTACAAGTATGTTGTAAAACACCTTGGCTTGCCTGAGGACATAATTAGTGATAGGGATACTCGATTTATGGGAAGATTTTGGACTGTGCTCTATAATTTGTTGGGTTCAGAATTAAAGTTCTTCACAACAAATCACCCTCAGACAGATGGCCAAACCGAGAGGATAAATGGGTTGCTTGCGGAGTATCTTCGACATTATGTGACCGCAAGTCAAAAGAATTGATCGAATTGCTGGATAGTGCACAGTTTTGTTACAATTTGTGTAGATCATCTGCAACCGGGATGAGTCCGTTCGAGTTGGCCATGGGGCAACAGCCCCTAACTCCTCACGAAGTGGCTAAAACAGGCTCTGGTGGTAGATGTCCAGCATACCGCTTTGCAAAAGCTAAACAGAAGTTGCTGGAGGAAGCACAAGATAGTTTAGCTAAAGCAAGCAAAAGAATGAAGAAGTATGCTGACAAAGGGAGAAGACCCTTAGAGTTCAAAGTGGGAGACAGTGCTACTAAAGTTTACTCCTCAAATTTGGAAGAAGATTAGTAAGGCACCGTGGCCTAATTCCAAAATACGATGGCCCCTTTGAAATCTTAAAACGTGTGGGAAATGTTGCAAACAAGCTAGTGTTGCCTGATCGGTTGAAAATCCACCCAACTTTCCATGTCAGTTTTCTGAAACCTTTTCATGAGGATCAATCAAACTTGACAAGGACACAGGCTCAAAGGGCACCTCTAATGATCAGAAAGCAATTTGACAGAGAGGTAGAACGGATTCTTGATCACAAGACCGAGGGGTAGAGCAAAAAGAATCGAAGGACCCATTGCTTGGTGAAGTGAAAGGGTTCCCAAGAATCTGACGCAAGTTGGGAAAAAAATGTAACATTATGGCAATTTGAAAAAAAGTCGAAGAGTACTTAAAGACCCTACCAATGAGGACGTTGGTTTTTTCTGGTGGGGGTGGTTTGTTAACACCTTGATATTTGGAAGCTGGCGGCCTAACACTTGGCGGCACCTTGCACCTATGTCAGGCCTGGATCGCAGCATGAGATAGGCATGCCAAGACAACAAGATGGGCAATTAGTTGTGTCGTTCAACAGCGGCATTCAACCCTTAGCCAAAGTATAGGCAGCATGGCACATGCAAGGCATTAATATGACCTTAATGCTCGGCTGCAGCATACATGGGGGTTTTAACATAATCAGACAGCTTGACTTGGCAAGACAGCAAGGCGTGGTGCACAACTTGGTTGGGTAGCAAGGCGGTTAGACTTGACCAAGGCCAACAAATGGCACTCCAAACTCTGATTGGCTAGTCGCTTGAGAAATTCGAAATTGACTAAGACAAGACAAAGGCTTCCTAAAATATAAGGGTAGTTGTGGACGGTTATGCACAGAACCAAACATGCTGGAAAGGAACAAGGAAGGCTGAAATAAAGGAGCAGTTGGTGACAGTTATTTCTGTAGGCTAGTTTCAAATCTTTGTTAACCCCTTGGCAGTTGGGTGCCATGCCAGATGGCACGTGTCCCTATGTTTTGTAGCTTGTTTGAATTTCAAATGTTCTGATTATAACCTATATATAGACATGGCCATGCAAACTCAAATTTACAAAGTGTTTGAGAGTTTGGCATTTGGCTTTCCTTCGTAATTGTTGGTACAATATTAAAAGTTAGGTTTTCCTGTAATTGTTGTGTTGCTTGACTTGTATGCTTGACGAAATTTAACTTGTGTGTGTGAGTTGCATACATTGGCTGACAAAAATGTTGGGACTTAGTGCCATCACAGGAGAATTTTATAGACTGAAAATTAGCCCTGTGACACTTGCCATGCTAGAATCCAATCCCACATGGATGAAACCTTGTTGGAGTATCTATACAGATGAGACTAGAAGAAAAAATTAAAAAATTAATGTGTGGATACCTTTTAGAGCGACAAACTAGGACAAAGATTTGACCGTATTAGGACCTTTAGAAGACAATCTTTTAGGCAAACTGGAAAATCAGAGAGAAGGCATAGAGACAAATGGCTCCAAGAATTATTTTGGGTCTAAAAAAATGAATTTTTGATTCTAAAGACAAGAAGAACCCAACAAATACACCAGTGAGATATGAAATAAATTTTCTACATTTATCATTGAAGCATATTGCTGTGTGCTTTTTCAAAGAGACCAAACAGGCCAACGTTTTCATTGTACATAAATAGTATAGGTTTTAGGTATGTGAGGTGGACAGTTGTTGAGACCTTTGAGAAGAGACGGGCACTACAATCGCTAAGGATCGCTTGAATGCGGCGAACGAGAAGACCAAGGCAACCTTAGAGATAGAAAGGGTTTAGAGTTATGTATGATTGTCGTGTATTAAGTTATGTTTATTTGACTATGTGCATGGATACCCTTTTATAAGCTCCTGGAGTATTAGAGCCCAATCACCTATGGACAGTGGCAACTTCTCCTTGACGCGACAGAGCGATGGTATCAAGCCTATCATTGTGTCCTATGATTCAGATCTCTACAAGGTTGCATCATAGGAGCTGCAGAGATAGGTATGATACCTCGGGAGGTGTATTGTGGCGTGCAACAAACATGAGTGTTTGTTAGGTCAACATCCTCTCTCTAACATTGGCTAAGGAGCTATCTTCCTAGGAAGACAACCAAAAAAACTTGATGAACCCGTAATCCTAGCTGTCGATCCACAATCCTCTAATGAAAGTCACCCCCACTCCCCTCCCAAAAATAAAAACAGGTTCTCTCACTTCATAAGCACCGCAAAAGACAAAGTGGAGTAGGACGCATTCTAATAACTTCCCCTCAGACTTCTTTTGCCTCAAGAGAAACACCCTCGGGTTATCATCCACTCCATACCAAAAACAGAAAACACCTTACTCCATCAAGAATTTGCCCCTCAAATTATTTGTCATCAGAAAAGCTTCACAAGTTGCTACACAAGCCAAGAAAACCACCTTGGGGGGCCTTCAAACACCAAATCCCCTTCCAATGAAAGTCAACATCTCCCTTCCAACCAACTTCCTATAGAAGGAGACATTGAAAACAAGCTACTTGTAGCTCCTGTCCAAATTAAAACATCTTTTGTCTCTACTTTTTTTTTTTTTTGTGGATAAATATGTTCTATCCCCTACTTGGACCAACAAATCCTAAAGCATCCCAAGGAAAATCCCAATAGACCTAGGTAACCAATTCATCGAGTGGGAGCAAGAATATCCCTTGTGAAATTACATTGAAAGCAGGAACACCTTTAGAGCGTGCATATACATATATTTAAATAAACAATACAAATGTTTATTTAAATTTAATTTCAATATTTTTATTGATTTGACTAACGAAATGGCCTTTGATAGAGCCGCGTGGAGAAGAAGAATTCATGTAACCGACCCCATTTGATGAGACTTAAAGGCTTGGTTTGGTTTGGTTTGGTATTTGTGTGTTTGGGAAGGAAAAATTGAATACACACATTAATGTGTACTAATTGGGCGTTGATTTTATTTTTATTTTTATTGATTTGTGTTGCTTGTAAACAATACTAATAGACATTGGATAAATAACATATACTTCCACAAATTACAACAAATGTCGTGACACTCTAATGGTAAAATCTTGCTAACTATGAGCAACAGGACATGCACTCAAAACATTTCTCTTGGCATTTTTTGATTTGTCTTCATACTCATGTCATCATATGCCTGCCATATGATGGCTAATCATTTTCATACTTGTGCTATCATGTCATATGCCTACCACATGACAGCTAATCATTGATCAAAGTGTAATTCATCTTAAATTCGCAAATTTGACCAACTGAAAGTTCATATTTGACCCAATTTCATCCACAATACGTGGATTCACGCATCAGAGCACACTAACTTGCACAAATTAGGTTACTATGTGATAGACTCTACCTCCCAATCTCAAAATGCCCTCCGGAATCCAAAGAAGATGAAGTCCAATACCCCCGCCAACAAGCCCTACAGATTAGACGACATCTTAAAAAGATCTAGAAAAATCTCTCAAAGGCCTCTATCCACACTAAGAGTCATACAAAAATTGAACTCTACACCCATCACCCATCCTAAGCATATTTAAGAGGAAAGCAATCATCTCTGACCCCCATAATCCTTTTACAAGCACCCCCATAATGCCTTCCTTAATATCAACTATTGAACAAGCAAATCACCACAACGCTTTTCGAAGGTTAAGCAAACCTCCTTCCAATCAATAAGGTGATGCTTAAACTCCTCTCCAAGGTCACCGCATAGAAAATCCTTCATCAATTTCTCTAGCCTCTTTGCCACCAATTTGGGTATAACAAAGATGAAAAGAAAATATATTGGCAATCTAGACGAAGAACGTATAGTTCATAAGAGGCCACTACAATGCAGGTTCAAACAGTGAGTGAATTGGCCAAGGATAGGAAGATAGCTACATATATAAATGTGAAAGTTCCAGTTCAAAAAAGAAAGTATCGTTGTCTTGCCGATTTCTCCACTCCAAACCACAAATCTAGAGCGATGATGTTGGACAGTCCCATTTCCCAAATTTACCCTTGCTAACAACCAAATGGAAACTAAAAGAAAATTTTGTTGCAAGGTTTGCAAAACAAACCTCCAAGAACTGGTAAGATTCCGAGCTTTTCTATCCAACTGAAGGTTTTCCAAAGCAGTTGACGCACGAGCTACATCCTCTGGTAGTTCATCGCTGTCATATCTCCAATTGTATTCGTCTCTCCTGTAGCTAGACATGGAGGATCCACCTCTCCTATCTGAATGCACAAAAACATCAGGTAAAGTATTTGGGAGCCAGATTAATTTGGATACAAAAATGCTGAAAAGTTTGACAACTTACCAGATGCTTGAGAAACAGGAACAGGCCTAAAATAAGCAAAGTTAAGCATATTAATTAAGAATTGAAAAGAAAATGAAAGAAACAGAAAAAGAAAATAACAATTAAGTTGAT
Organism: Camellia sinensis; assembly: GCF_055761805.1. Classification (NCBI taxonomy): domain Eukaryota; kingdom Viridiplantae; phylum Streptophyta; class Magnoliopsida; order Ericales; family Theaceae; genus Camellia; species Camellia sinensis. Next base: position 92,163,202 of record NC_138968.1, on the reverse strand, counting down.
CAAGCACCTTCCAAGTGGAGGTAAGCCACCAGCAACAGATGATGACGAAGGTCTTCTCATGTTCCGTGCTTCTAAATTGGTCAAAGACTCAGATTCTGGAGTATATCTCCTTCCAGTACCCCTTGCTTGGGACAAATTCTGTAAAATAAAAACTACTTATAAATAAGAATATTGATTCAGACCTGTGATTAAAAAGTTGACTATGATAACATAACACAAAAGATCATGGTACCAAATATGCATTCATAAATATCTTAATGGATCCAGCTTGCTAGAGTAAAAACATGATATTATATTCCTTGACCATTAGAAGTTAGAACCAAGCAAACAACTATTTATGCCACTCACTCAAACAAAGCATCATTTACAAGTATGAAAAGTTGGAAGCATGAGTTTTTTTCCTTCTTCTTCCACAAGCATTCAACAAAAACTAGGATCAGATGTACTGCCAAATTATATGTCACAAATAAAAATAACCATTCATCCTCTGATTTATTTATGTATGTGTAAATATTAAAAATCTACCAGAAACAAACATATAAAAAAACCATCATCCAAAGTTAGTCTGCACCAGTGCAAGGTGCTGGTAACGGGTTAAAGACCAACGATTCATTACCTTCTGACTCCACCCACAATATGTTACTGTTACATAACTTTCCAGCATTTTTAACACCTGTAGGTTATATCTCCTGCTGAATGAGTGTCCCACAAAATATTTTTCTTCCCATTCACCAGTCACCTCCTCCAACTCTTTCTTGAGCTGTCATGCAGCATAGAAGCACTACACAATAGTACAATCACTACTCCTACACCACTATTCCTTACTACACTAGGTATTTATGTATTCATTCCATAGATAATTATTCTAAATATTCCAATCATATAAAATTCCAAGTTCACTATTTTCTGATGAATGAAAAGGCAAAGTTTTTTTGGTAAGTAAAAAAGGCAAAGATATTTTCAACCATAATCTGAAGAAATCATGCAGCGCTGTAGCATTTTCTTAAACAATGAAATGAAGGATGGGTAAATGTTAAATAAAAGTTTGGAGAGAGGCTCTAGAAGGTCTAAAATAAGTAGGAGAACAGTGAATGTGTGGAATGTAACTTCAATAAATGTAAAAATACAAATTGGGCAGTAATGAAGCTCAAAAGCTAAGATATACCCAAGAGAAAATAATATCACCAGATGAGCCTCGCCAAATTAGAAGATGAATGGGCCAACACTGTACAACTTATGGCTTTAATAGAGAAAAGTTAATATCCAGAACGCGAGTAAATACCAAACCTCATACTTCAAGAATCCTTCAAGAACATCCAAAAGCAAAGGAGCGCTATCTCCATTCCTATTAAGATCATATCCATTCTTGCTACTAAATTCTTTTAACTCAGCTTTCCAAAAATCCTTTTGCTGCAATTACAGTTAAAAAGAATACAAATTCATTACTAGAAAAAGATAAAGGTGACCAAAACACTTCAAAAAGGATTATTCTGTAAAGAAATTAGAATAGTATTGGCAAATACATGATTACCAAATTACATTCTGGCAAATAAACTTTTAGTGTGTGGCTCAGTTGTGCCCAGTCCAAGTATTCACTTATCAGCGCAGTCAGAAGCCTTCCTGCATTTAGCACGTAAAATTGCAAAGCAAGAGAGGTAAGACAGAATATAGATATGGATAAGTATAAAATATAAAATGTTTAAACTCTTTCAAAAACACAAAACACATGCCAATAGGTAGATAATTGTGGAATGAGATTTCCAATAATCAGATATATCAGTTATACCCAGTTAGATAGGCTTTAAAGAGAATGGTATGTGGCTGTGTGTTGATAGGGTATTGCAGCAGCCGAAAGTCCTTTCTGTTAAGGTAGGTAAGGTAGGGAGGCAAGCTCATTAAATCCTCTGGTTCTAAGCCCAAAGGACGGGAAATTTCAAATATGGAATTAACAATAGTCCCCTAGTTAATCTTCCTGTATATTAAGAAATTTTAACTGATTCCTATCCAAAACAGGTTAAAGTGGGGTCAAAACTTATATTACATGGACTCTAGTACAAGTGCGGGTGTGTATGTAGAGGTTAGACTCATCAAATCTCAAATTTAAGAGTACGCGGACTAGGCAAAAAGGAGTCATATTTTCATATTTTTAATCTATTATGTAAGATAAAATGGTACTATATGTAACATATAACGTCAAAAAAGTGTTCTATAGCAATTACACAACAAATGACACATATAAGATAGTGTTAAATACAAATAAATGAGAAATGTCTAATGAAAAATATCAGACACACATCCCACACCTTTGTCTAAGTGTCGGGTGTCCGACACAAATCTTTGAAAAGTCCATGTAACATACGTTAAAACTTTGCACCCTAAACCAGTGAAAAGATTTCTTTCTTTTTTTAGGTAGTAAATGAAACATCCATTTTAACCCTTAAATGTAAATACAAGGAGAAGAATTTTGAGTTGAGGATCGGTGGACCTCCCATTCCAAGGCATCGGAATAGATGTGTTAAGTTGAGTTTGGACGAATTAATTTTGGGAGAAAATTTGTCATCGAGTTGAGAACTTGATCCCAATACACCACCCAATATTAGCTTTTGAATATTTATCTAATGCCCACCCCTAAAGAATGATTTATTGCTGTATGTACTACTGACTAACCACTAAGTAATGTACAATAATCCAAAAAGAAACAGTATAAACATCATATCACCTATAAGGTGTTCTTATGACTCTAGATTCTAATTAATACTACAACTGGTAAAACCTGACATCGAACTAACAAACTTACCAACAATAGATGGCTTTTAATACAACATAATGCCCACCACAGTCAGACCACAAAATCCTAAGGACTGTCTTCTGTTTGTTTTCTAATTGGACATATGGCCTGCAATGAACAGGCACTGGTTTTTGTTTTTGCTTCCTCATTTTTTGGGGATGGGATGGCTCAGTTTTGAAGATTCAGTTCGGGCAGACCCCAAAAACAAAGACTAGATTGAGGTTAGCATTTCCTAACCCAATCATATACATGTCAAATATGTGTTCAGCTCCAGGACTTAACTCAACCGGCAAAAATTCAGCATATTACACTATATAAAGAAGAGATCAATGCTCCAATGGTCATACAAAAGACAACTTTCAGGAGCATAAGATAAATAAATTGTGAAAGTATTAACCCTATAAAATATAAACATCCAACAGCTTCAAAGTCATGATAAAAAATAATTAAAAAAATAGCAAATAAATAAAAGGAGAAATAATAGATTTGAAGAGGAACCTGAAGGTGAAGCATGAAGTTGTTTTGCACGGTCATTGCAACTACCCAATAGTGCAGGAGGCAAACCTTCTTCCTTTTCTATTGTCTTATCTTCTTCTTCAATTGCCTCAAAAACACTTGCTCTAAGTTCAGCCTAGAAATAATACATGTCAACCAAATATTAATGGAAATTTTTGCCCCAGCAGGTTTGTGAGAAGCATGTGAACAGAATTATCATTTGATATCAAACAGATAGCTTTTAAATTCTAACATCAAGCAATTACATGAATGAACAAATTAAGGATGCTTTGTTTAAAGTTTGCGCACGCTGGCATTCCACTGAAACACACACAAAAGTCAATATATCTAGAATGCAAGTATGCAACCTTCTCTCTACATTCCTTCACAATGTTAACATCATTCCGAGCATCATAAAAAAATATACCATGATTTTCAATTAATATAGAAGCACTTGTTCTACACTCCCTCTCCACAAAAATGTGGCATCTAAAACTCAATGCAAGTACACAAAAAACCATCAATTTATGCTCTTAATAGCCAAAAAACAAAATTGGCCCCTAACAGTTTGTCATTTTTCATTTTCTTGACAGCAGTCAACATAATTCACTACTCATCACATTATAATGTATGAGAAACAACTCTCACAAAGCCCTTCTTTTTCTTTACACCATTTCAAAAAAAAAAAACACAAAAATTCCTGGCATCTAAAGTGTGCTTTAACTGTAATTGTTGCCCTTCAACTAAAACAAAATCAAACCTTATAAAAGAGTAAAAAACTACAAGAAAATACATACAGAACCCCAAATGACAGAAACACCAAATCAAATCCATAATTTTTTTTTTTGAAATTATATCCTCATACACATAAATCAACACCGAGATTCATCAATCCCTAGAGCCTCATTGTACCAAAAGAGTGGAATGTAAAAGAAGAGAGAGAGAAATGAAGGGAGGACGTACTCGGATCTTGGCGAGGACGCCCTTCTTTTCTAGGGTTCGAGTGACGAGGGTCTTCAGGTCCATCATCTCCCGAGTGTAGTCGTCCATGTTGTTGTTGTTGCTGCTGCTGCTCTTGCTTTGTTTCGCAGCTGACCAAAAAAAAAAAACTCTTTTTCTTTCTCTCAAGTCTGAGAAATCAAGATGGCGTTCGATACCTTCGTTTTGGTTGGTGTGTGTGAGAATACGCGATGGAGAGATAGAGAGGGAGAGCGCCAAGGAGCGTAACCAGAAATGATGATGTGATTCCTGTACCAGCTGAGGGTAACAATCAAACCGATTTTACAATTCTACCCATTAATTCGAATTTTATTTAAAAGAATGGCAAATTACATATATCTCTCGAGGTTTGGCTAAATTACAGATACCCCCTGAGGTTTGAGAAATTACGAATTTCCCCTAAATGCTATATTTGCATAAGAAATTAGGGGGTAATTTGTTATGAAATATAAACCTCATGGGGCAAATTGTTATAAAAATACAAACCTCAGGGGGTGGAATGTAATTTCCGAAACCTCAAGGGTATCTGTAATTTAACTAAACCTCGAGGGAGGTATATGTAATTTGTCCTTAAAAAAATTATATTTAGGCCAAGTTTGACTAACAAAAAAAGTGTACTTATTTCATCTTTTTATCTTTTTTGGGTCACATCAATCAACATATTCTCTCTATTTTTTTTACACATAATACAAAAAAAGTCAAAAAATACACTTATTTAGTCTTCCCAAACTTGACCTTAGTTTGTTTAGTGCTGATTTGGTATCATTTAAAAAGTATAAAAAATTAAAAAATTATTAAAAAAATAGAAAAATTTATACTATTCATAATAATTTTTTTTTTTAAAATGGGACTGGATACTTAGGCCTCGTTTGGGAACAGACTAATTTAATAATTTTTTTACTATTTGGCTAAAATATGAGCTAAAAAAAACTAGTATGTTTGGGATGATTTTTTGGCTAATTACGAAAAGATGTGCAAAAAGTAAAGAGAAAATAGAATCTTTGACTTTTTAGTATGAGTTGTTGACTTTTTGGCTAATTTAGTAACTTTTTGACTAAAACATAGCGTTCCCAAACGAGGCCTTAGCCTCCATTTGGGAAGTGAGTTGACTTTTTAATTTTTTTAATTATTTTAACCTGGGTTAAAAAGTTTGGTTTGAAAAGAACTTTTTAGCTTTTTAACTTTTTTTGTGAGATAAGAGTGTAATGATTATGAGTTGGATGTGATGTTTTGTTTGTTATGACTAAAATAATCTATTTTATTTTTTGTGATTATTTTAACCCCAAAATCACTTGCCAAACACCACATCAGTGGGCTAAAAGACATTTTTATCCTGCAATGACAACTCACGGCTGTTTAAGAAACGAAGAAAAAAAATAAAATAAGAAAAAGTCAAATAATGCAAGTGCAGCTCAGTGCACTGTGAGAGAGGAGAAGTCACAAGTAACAATGCTCAATGCACTGTCAGAAGGTGGGGACGTGTGCCCAAGGCACCGTCAGAAAAGTAAGAATGTAATTTTAGTATCAACAATGATACATTCTACTAATTTGGGAGCACTAATAGATCACTAATGTGGTGAAAATTCAAAAAAAAAAAAAAAAAAACTTAGGTCAAAACATCACATCAATCAGTAGGACTCACTTTCTAGAGCTCCTTTAGTGCTCTCAATTTAGAACTCTCAAACATTTTTCTTTTAGTATTTTATATAATATTTTAATATATATTTTTTCATAAAAAATTAAAAAAATTATCCTAAAAAATTATTTTTTTCTCAATTTTTTTAGTTAAAAAGTCAAAAAGTACACTTATATAGTTCATTCCAAACAACCCCTTATTACTTTCCGGTATTCATTTTTTAGTAAATTAAATTTTTTTATTTTTTGTATTTTTTTATTTTCACTGAATTTTTTAATATTTTAAGTAATTTTTTTAGTTTTAGATACACCTAATATAAATACATTTAAAAAATATAATATTTGTGAATTTTTTTTAAAAAAAATTTACTGAAATACCAAAAATATAAAAATTCAGTACATTTTCATATTCTTATATATTGTTAAATTTTTGAATATTTTTTTACAAATATTTTACTATTTAGATACATCTAGTAAAGTGCATCTAAAAAAATATAAAAAAAATCACTTAAAATTTTAAAAATATTCATTAAAAACAAAAAAAACTCAATTTAAAAAAAATTGAATTCAGAAAATTGAAACCAAATATAGTGATTGGTACACCACAACGAAAACTTTGGTTTCGTTTTGAAAATTAATTTTGAAAGATAATTTTTAAAAGAATTTATAAAATTCAAAAACTTATTTTTGTTATATATTTTAAAAATAATTTTGAGATAATTTGTATTTTTTTTTTGTAGTTGAATATATGGATGTGAGAAACAATTGATTGATTGATGTGTAAAATGTAAAAGAATGAGAGTGGAGAAAAAAAAATTATTGATTGATGTGTAAAAAAAATAAGAGAGAGAGAGAATAATTTTGAATTTTTTTTAAAAAGATTGTAAACTAAACATGTTTCTGAAGTTTTCAATCTAAAAGGCCAAGTTTGGGAAGACTAAATAAGTGTACTTTTTGACTTTTTTTATATTATGTGTAGAAAAAACAGAGAGGAGATGTTGATTGATGTGACCCAAAAAAGATGAAAAGATGAAATAAGTGCACTTTTTTAGGTTAGCCAAACTTAGCCTTAATTTGAAAAGCCAATCAAACACTGCCTAGTAGATACCATTTATTTTGTTCGTATATAAATTTTTAAACAAAAATCAAATATTCACATATAAATTTATGAATAAAAATAAATTATTCAAATACATATTATGTTTAATTATTTATGTTCGAATTATTACTTTTTGTTCATAAGTTTATGCCCAAGTATTTTATTTTTGTTCGAAAATTTATATCCGAATGAGATAAATAGTGTGTACTTAAATTTTTTGTGGTGTGTAAATAAAATTACTATTTGATTTTTTTTTTCTTTGATAAACTACTTTAACTTTCCTTCAGTTTTATGGAATTACTAAAGTTGTGTTTGATAGAGTTTTCTAAATATGATTTGAGAATATGAGTTGTATTTTGAGTTTGTGAGTTTTAGAATTATAATTTGAGTGTAAAAAATTTGTTTGGTGAATTAGTTTTGAAAAGAGTTTTTGAATTGATGATGTGACATAATTTTTATACAAAAACTTACAACTTATAACCAAACACACAATCCAAAATTCTATTCAAAACTCATAAAAAATAAAAAAAATAAAAATTGAAAATATTTTTTATTTAACATATAAAAATAACAAGTGCAAAAAAAAATAATAATAATAATTTCAAGAACACTGTTCCGGTCAACTGGCAGAACGTTCGGAGGACATCCGGGTACACGAATTTTCAAACGCGGGTGTGAAAATGTATTTTGAAAATCGTAAACAAACGTCACACTCAAACTAAAATGTAGAATCATGATTCAAAAACTATACCAAACACAGCCTAAAACTTTCCTTGAGATTTTTGAAATGACATTGATTTTTCTTTTCAAGAATGCTGAATAACAGAAGTTTACTATGAATGTAATTTTGCCTGTCTGTGAGATCAATGTTTCAAGTCATGAGATCAGCGATTCAAAAAAGAATAGCAAAGCTACATACAATATAGAGTGATCATGAGAATGAGTGAATAGTGATCAATCATGAAAAGGTTGCAACGATGATGGTAGGGAGGAAGTGACCGCTCTGCCACTCGATACTACACATTCAACTTCTTTAACATCAATCATGTTTTGCAAATTACAACAATTCTCTATGGAAACTATAACTCAATCTCTTACTCAATCTCTTACTATCATGGCCCAAATTCGTTCCTAAAAGTTTGGATCATAATCGGTCAGTGATTACTTGATTACCTTCGGCCTCAAACTAATATACATAGGTGGTGTTTGGGAAGTAAGTTCCCAAATTTTTTTCTCATTTTTTCTACTAAAAGACAAAAGTTTTGCAAAACCAAAAAAAACACATCCAAACAAAATATCACATCCAACCCCATAATCATTTCACTTTTTCTCTCACAAACATCACATCCAACCACATAAAAACCCAAATATCTTCCCAAACACTAAAAATTTTTTATCTCATAAAAACCTACATCTACTAAAATCTACATAAAAACTCACTTCCCAAACACCATCATAATAATTATAATAATGGGACCATAAGCGGAAGCATAACATAAATGAAAAAGCCCATTGAGCTGTGCCAATATGATCAAAATTATACAGCTTACAACATAGCACATTCACATACTTACTTAACCATGCAAAACTTATGTACCGTAGGAAAATTCCTACTTATAGTTTATATATCGCAAGACCATTATAACAAAATCAAAACAAAGGTCATGGAATGATATAAGTCAAGGGCAAAAGTTCCATCTTGGAGGCATGACTCAACTAGTTCGCAAATAGCTCTTGAAATTGACTCTAAGGTTGGTCTCCATGCTGCTGATCACCTACATATGCACACATAATATAGGGTGAGCGAAACTCAATGACTAATAATAAAGTAAAGAATATCAATGAATAATCTTGAATTAAAGGAAGCATATTACGTGAACACAATACTTTTCCAAATTACATCCTTCATAATATTATCCATAATCACATTTACCGAACGGCCTTAGGCCCAACATATCATGGAACGGGTTCAGGCCTAACATACAACAGAATGACCTTGGGTCCAATATATATCAAAACAGCTTCAAGCCCACGTATGACAAAACGACCTCGAGTCCAATATATCAAAACAGCCCCGAGCCCAATCATATATCAAAACAGCCTCGGGCCAAGGCCTTCGATTTGCCTAGACATTATTAGGTAACTTTACTACCTGTGGTCAAACGTTTGGATAGTGATTAAGTCAGGATCTGTTCTTTTCTTTCGACCCATTGGGTTATAATTGAGTTAATCGTCGGTTTAATGTAAAGTGTTCCTTGGTCATCCGAAAGGTCTACATTATTAGGAAATGTTATACTATGAATTGGACTTAGGGGATGTTTGGCATCACCTACAAAAGCTAAAAAACTAAAAAGTCCCTAAAAAAGCTAAAAAGTTCATACTATTCACCTTATTTTGGCGAGAAATCTGTCAGATCAAAAAAAAAAAAAGAACAAAATAGTGCAGTCACAAATTCCCATAAAAAAAAAAAGACGCAGTGTAAGCCACAAATTTCCATAAAAAATATATATATATATATATATATTGAAATGCATGAAAAGTCAGCGCAATGTTGTTGAGTGTGATAGGAAGGGCAATTTGGTAATTTTGATATTTGCTATAATATTTTATTACACATATTTTCGTAAAAAGTCAAAAAGTTTTTCCTATCATACATCTTTTTTTTCCTCTACTTTTTTAATAAAAAAGTCAAAAAGTGCACTTATATAGATCATTTTAAACAACCACTTAATGCTTTTAATATGGATTATTAGAATGCAACTTGTGAAGCAAACATTGATGATCGTCGTAATGAGTGGTGTTCACCCTCCAAGATTAAATAGTTTTTCTTGTAGAATCCATGGAATAAATCCCCACCCTATTGAATGTGCTACCGATGCCTTTTGACTCACATAAGAATGAATATAATTGCAAAGGAAATTGGTGGACCGAGAGTTAACTTTGTTATTACTATTCTATCAATGTTGTGTCACCAATGCTATAGTTGGAAGACTTTATATGAGGTGCCAACAAAGGAGTACTTTGATTTATTGGGAATTTAGTAGAATCATGACCATCATTTGTGATCAATCCTCAATTATTTGGGGACATGTGGGTTACTTAGAGATATGTAAATTATTAGAAGATATGTGGTTAATTAAATAAAAGTATCTGAGTTGTGTGATTGTTGACAATTGTACGTTGTGGTTAATACGTTTAATGTTATGAGGTTGACTTTGAGATATACTACATATTACTAAATAGCTTTTGATGACAATATGAACTGTAACAAATCATAATTTGGGTTATTAACCATTCAAAGAAGATGAGTTGAACTTTTGTGATGAGAACATTGATGGGTAAGGAAGTTGCTTGAGGAAAAAGAAAGAGAGGAAAAGTAACGAACAGAGATATATGATTCGTTTTCCATGCAAGTAAACAAGTTTGGAGGACCAAACTTTCTAAAGGGGGGAAGACTATGATAACCCAACCCGAACTACGCTTAATTATGCATGTGTTTATGTGTTTGATATGAATTTGCAAGTTTAAGTATGTGAATTATGTGATTTTGGGTTTATATCTGTTGAATGTAGGAAAATCTGTTGCAATTGGAACTTTGAACTAAAAATTGTAAGCCTTAGAGGCGCGATAAACCAAATCGACTTTCCAAAGCTTGTTATAGATGTGGCGATATGAGCCATAAGGTAAGGGATTGTCCCCGAATCTAATAAAATGTGAATGGATCCGCTATCTTGTCCGGTTTTGTACCAATGGCAAGATTTGTTACGACGAGTGGAATTGCAAGCCAAAGTAAAATAACTGCACTCGTCCTAAAAAACACTCAGAATACTGGGACCGTTGTTCCAGGTACCGTTACTATTCATGAAAGAATGCTTACATGTCGATTGATTAGGAACTCTTATATATATGTACCTTGCTCAAAATGTTAATTGATTATGAATATATATATATATATATATAGCTCTGTACTTTTGTTCGGGATGATTGTTATAACACTGATTCCCACTTGTTTGAGCAAGTATGGTTATTATTTGGGTATGAACATGGAAATTGTGAAACCGTGTATACGTTTCTAATCTCAGTATGAGAAGGATATGAGTATGAACAAAATTTATGTGAATTGATGAGTAACTTTGCTTTCAATAATGAATGAGTGACTTATGTGAACATGAGTTTACGAACATCAGGGTTATATGATTTACGTGAACCCATATATATAACTTTGTTGTTGATGTATGTTTCTATATATATATATATAAAAGGGTGGAAAGAAGGGGCAGACAAATTGAAGGAGTTTACCTCCTCTCGACTTGTTCGTAATTTTTCAAAATTTCACCGGAGGCTTTAAAAATCATGCTAATCATAGATATGAAGTTGGTTTTGGTTTATCGCGCCTCTAAGGCTTATAATTTTTAGTTCAAGGTTCCAATTGCAACAAATTTTTCTACATTCAACAAATACAAACTTAAAATCATATAATTCCCATACTTAAACTTAAAAATTCATATCAAACACATAAACACATGTATAATTAAGCGAATTACCGGTTGGGTTATCACACTAACTTTCAATAAATATACTAAACGTGTTTGTATCTTGAAAAATTTAACAAGAGGTAATTACATATTTATCTCTGATTTCTTCCTATTGCTCGAACCTTTCTTTCTCTAATATATACATATATGGGAATAATTATTTTTTTGTGCTATTGTTTGGGGATTTAGTAATGGAGCATGGTGTATTGTTGAGGGTTGATGGAATTAAAAGGAAAGAAAATGGGAAAAGAGGGACAACATGTGGCAATGGTTGCTATTGGGGGGCACGGTAAGAAATTACACTTTTGGTGACTAAAAAAAATTTAGTTGCCAAAAGTTATGGAATTGGCGACCAAAAATTATATTAGTTGGCAAAAATACAAGATTTAACTACTAATTTTTTTTAATTGGGGTATATTGATTATTAGCGACTAAAAAAAAATAGTCGCTAAAAATGTCACAATTGGCTACTAAAAAAATTTTTAGTCGCAAAATATGCAACAATATTTTTTTTTTTTATTTTTTTTTGCCGCTGTAAAGTTAGTTTTGGCTACTAAAATTATTTAGTCTCCGAATGAAAAACAAAAAATTACTTTTTATCTTTGGCGACCAAAAGTTTGGTCGCCAAAAATTTATTTCTAGCGACTAAAACATATTTTAGTCGTTGTAGAGTTAGTTTTGGCTACTAAAATTATTTAGTCATCGAATGAAAAACAAAAAATTACTTTTTATTGATTGCCAAAAATTTATTTTCAGCGACTAAAACATATTTTAGTCGCTGTAGAGTTAGTTTTGGCTATTAAAATTATTTAGTCGTCGAATGAAAAACAAAAAATTACTTCTTATCTTTGGTGACCAAAAGTTGGTCGTCAAAAATTTGTTTTTAACGACTAAAACATACTTTAATTGCCAAAGAACTAAAATATTTGAATGAAGACATTTCAAAGTTTGGAGGGATTTACAAAAATTAATTGACGACCAAACTGTTTAGTAGTAAATTGTGTAAAATGATATATATATTTTGTTTCCAAACCAAACCCTAAAATAACCAGCGTCTCTCTCTCTCTCTCTATTTTCAGCTTCTCTCACCATCTCCGTCTCCGCTGCTCCTCTTCCCTCCCTCTCTCACCGCCACTCTTTCTCGCGTTCGCCAGCAATAAGAGCACCTCCTCCTCCTCCGCCATCGCCATCGCCATCGCCATCGCCATCGTGATGCTGCGACCACCACCGCCGCCGCTACCACCTCCGTTTGAGTTAATTCATGATCATCAAGGTAGCTTGTGTAAATATTAGAGATATAGCCTTCTTTTCTTTCGAGGCATGAAAATCTAGAAGTGATGCCTTTAAAGGTTGGTGATTGATATGCCTAATTAAGCCCCACACATAAATAGTGTCCCAGTTTGAGTTCTTTTCTCTACTGGTTTTCCAACTCTGTTAATCATGGTAAATTTGATGAATAACCTAGTAACCATCTTGTTTGTTTTTCTCTGTTTAACTATCAAATTTTGCTTCCAACTTACATGAAAAGCGATGCTAACATTGTTAAATGACCTTGTCGAAACATATTATTTATTAGTACAATTCCCTGTCCGTTGATTACTTTCCTTTTTTCGTACTTGCTACCTTATTGATCACTGGTAAACTCTGTCCCCAAATGTTACTTAGATATATCATGGTTTTTCAATCTAATAGCATTGACAACCACTAAGGACTATGGTGGTGCTTCACTTTAGCTTTGAATATTTCTATATTTTTCCTTTTAGACCATTAGTATTGATTTCACTAATGCTAAATCAATTGAAATTTATCATTCAGTCACTGGTTTCAGAAGTTACTTTTATGGTTACTTTTACATGCTTTCTTAAAGCCCTCATGGTGCTAAAAGGTCAATTGTGATGTTAGTATATCTTGATTTGTCATGACTGCTTGTATGGCATTTTTAAACTTTATAACAATTTACCATGGTTGTATCCAAAACATTTTATGACACTGTAGCACTTAACTGTAGGCCATATAACTAGAGGCAATTGGATGATATTTGAATTCTTGCAACTAGAATCCATATATAACCGTAATAGTCTGCATTAATAGAAAATAATCTTTTAACTTGTTAGTTGAGCTTCTAGGATGAAGTGGACTTTGCATGAGAGACAGGCTGCTCATTTATACTATGCAATTTGAATATGGGCTGCATGTAAGCGAGAGCCTTTTCTTTGAAAAAAAGGAATGAAAAGAAGATTCTGTTAGTTGCTGATATGTTATAGATCAGAATAGGAATAGAGGCTATACACCAGATTTTGCAAATTGTTGCATAATAGACGTGGATGGGTTCATTGTTTACCGAGGCCCACTCTAAGCCTTAGTCAGGCTTAGATAATGCATCCCTAACCTACCTTTACCCCCCCCTTTAACTATACCCCAAAGCTACCCCCATCAGGGTTAGAGTGTGGCAGGGCAGATACATGGTAACCAGGTTGGATTGCCATCCCTAGTTACAGTATTAAAGTTAGAAGGATCAAAGGCATCTAATTCTGAAGAAGGTTTTCATTTACATACTTCACTATACATATTGTTTTGCTGTCCATTGCTCAACTGCTATCACCTTGTGCAAGTTTGGAAGTAGTGGATGGGCTTATGCAAGTATTATGGGTAATTTTGGACACAGAGTAGCCTGACACACAAACAATGAACAACATTGTTATATCCTATGTGAAACTAATTTATTGTTATGCCGAGTGTCTTGCTTTGCATGGAAAGGATGCAGGAGGGCACTCTGTTGCCCCTGCTGTTTCATTATTGAAGAAACTTATGTTCTCCAATGAGGCTGTTTAGACACTAGCAGGTATATGTATGTCCTTAACTACTCGTTTCTTCTTTCTATTTTCCAGTTATTAACTTATTTTTTTCTTTTTCTTTTTCTTTTGCCTCGCTTTCTTTCTTCAGCTTGGCTATATCTTCAAGGTTGCTTCAGGTTCCATTTCCAAAACAAACTATGTTAGGCACAGATGACATGGTGGAGAATGTAGCACCAATTCCTGTGCCTGGCAATGTGACAACCTCAGCTACTGGAAATACTCAGATCATGGTTGAAGAAGACTCTATTACATCATTAGTTCAATACTGTTGTGATGGTTGTTCAACTGTTCCTATACTTAGGCAGAGGTGGCATTGCACTGTTTGCCCTGATTTTGATTTATGTGAGGCATGTTATGAAGTGCTAGATGCAGACCGGCTTCCTCCACCGCAATTTAGAGATCATCCCGCGTCAGCAATTCCAATAGAAGTGGAAACATTAGGTGGAAAGGGCAATGAAATTCATTTCTCTACAGATGATTTATGTGATTCAAGCTTGTTACCGGTACACACAATTCATTTCTCTACAAATATCACTACAATTCATTTCTCTACAGATGAATTGTAGGTACACACATTCACTGCCTTACTAGAATTAACAATTTTATTATTATTTTGAAAATCTTGCTAATTCTTTGTAATGCACTAACAGAATCACATCGGCAGAAATGTTGGTATTACAATTTGATGTGTACCAGTGGGGGATAGGTTAGTTGAGTCTTATGTTTATCCTTAATATGTTTCAAAATTAGACGTATCTTAGTCAATTTTTATATTTAGGGCCATTTTAAATGTTCAAACTTCTTTGTCTACCTCACAATTATTGGATTCCATTTGAAGTTGAGTTTCACTTATTTTTCCAATCGTGCTTGTGATTTTGGCTTGATGAAGATTAACCACCATGGACGAAGATGGACCATCTGAAGTTGATGAAGATGGACCATCTGAAGTTGAGTTTCACTTAGTTAAGTCTTATGTTTAATCCTCTGTTATCTATGGAATTATATTTTTGAGATTGGACTATACTTGATTTGTATGAAATTTTTATAGGAAATATTAATTTGATGTTATATATGAATTTTTTTGATGGTCGAAAGTGAAATGTGTGCATGTTGTGGAATGGTTGCTAATTTTATCAGTATATGGATTATTTTGTTTGTATACAGGGTATATATTGTACTAATAATGGAATAAATACAGGTGGTCGAGAAATGAATTAAAAAAAATTATAAAATTTTTGGCAACTAAATATTTTGGTAGCCAAAAATTCAAGCAAAATTTTTTCATGGCTAAATATTTAGTTGTAAAAAAGAAACAACAGACTGTTGGCGACCAAATAGTCAGTAGCCAAAATAAATCAAGATGAGGAAAGAAACTTTTGCCGACTAAATATTTTAGTCACGAAAGAACATGGCATCCTTCAGTGACTAAAATGTTTGGTTGTAAAATACCATGAAATGAAAATATCTAATCTTTTGGCGATTAAAATGTTTAGTCGTGAAAAATGACAACGAATAAACTATTTGGTCGCTAAATGTATTATTATTAGTGACTTAAATTTTTAGTCGGTAAACGTATTAGTATTAGCAACTAAAATGTTTTAGCGACTAAATATTTTAGTCACTGAAAGAGAATTTCATTTTGATTTAATTACTTTCGGCGACTAAATATTTGGTTGCCAAAACATTATGTCTGGTGACTAAATCCGTTTTAGTAGTCAAAAATAAGATAATTAATGACCAATGTCAATTTAGTCGCCATTGACTATTGCCGACAAGGCTTTGGTGACCAACAGGGCGACGAAGAACCTTAGTCGCCATTGACTTTCGGCGACTAAAAAAAATCTTCAGTGACTAAAAATTTGGTCGCCAAAAGTATAATTTCCTATAGTGGGGTGTCACAATAGCAGTAGCAACAGCTTTGGTTTTGTGATTTTTATGATGACTAGTTTAGTGTGGTACACATTGGAAGATTGAAGGTTGTTGTGGGTAGTAAGAGTAGCAACAGAGAAAAAAGAAAGAGGTTAATAGCTAGTGTTGGTTGTCGTGTGGTTAATAAAATTGTTGGAGTGATAATGGGTGGTTAATGAGATTCTTTTCTTTTTTTTTTTTCCTGTTTTTTTTGTCTTTCACTTTATTTGATAAATTTGATAAATTGTTGGGGTGATAAATTTGAATATAAAGGGTATCTGTGCGTATATAAAATATTGAAGGATAAAATTTCAAATGCAACTAGTTTGTTTGATAATGTCAGCAAATTATGTCTTTTTAATTGCGAGGACACTAACAAAAGGGGTAATCTATAATAAGTAATTAAACAACAAAGGAGGTTAATGTCATTTCAAAAACTCAAGGGAGGTCTTTATATTTTCATTAAACCTCAAGCGAGGTGAATGTAATTTATCATTTTCTTTAATAAACAATTAGTGTTTTGTACATATTACATTGTATTGTAATTATTATTTTTTAAATATCAATAAAATGAAAAATGGGAAAAATATTAACAAACCACTTAGAACTTTTTAAAGAATGGAATGGGAAAAATTCAAATGATTAAATCTCTCACAAATATCATTTTTCTTCTCTTTTCATCTAAATTTGTTTAAAATAGTAGTCATCACCCTTTTTTTTTTTTTTACTAGTCATCACCAAATTTTTTTTCTCTATTTTTTCCCTTCATTTTTCTCTTTCTTCCATTCTATCCACCAAAGAAGATGATGCTTGGAGGCGGGAAAATAGTGTAGTGGGTTTAGGAATTTCAAAGGGATGGCCATAGGAGTTGTAGAAGGCGTGAGGATGCAAACATGAAATGTGGGTAAGGGCTAAAGTGCCATCCAGAAGGTGAAAGAGAGTTGGGCTCATTGTCACTGACACCATACATAGTTTATACTTACATCACTCACAGCTATCACTTGCACCATACAAGTTATCATTTGCACTAGACAAAGTTTTTACATGCAACATATATGAGAAGGGGTAAAGAGATGAGGGTGGTTAGGATCATTGTGGTAATGAGGAAAGGGCCCAAGAGGATGTGAAGCAATGAGGGTTAGGGAAATATGGGAAAAGAATGGAGTAGCGGTTGAGAGATTATAGTGGGTAGTGAAAAGGTGATAGATATAGAAAAAATTATAAAAAAGAGGGGAAATGCAAAGACAATTTTGTCAAAATAAGCTAATTATATGTCTTTAATATTTTTTCCTTGTTTCATGTGTGCGGCATTTTTTAAAAACTAGTTGGACCCCCACATGGCTAAAAATAGGTTGCACCACAATGTATAATATTATTAAGGTAGTTTAAATTGCTAGATTTATATCGAACTTAGATGACGTACTTCATTAATAATAATAATAAAAATAATAAACAGTAAAAAAAGTGAAATCATTTTTGCAGTGCACACAATCTATATTTGATGGGCATGCTACTAGTATCTAGTGTGAGCAGAGTCTTATAACTTATAGTAACTAAGTGAATTTTCAGTGTGATTATATATCAAAATAATTTTAGGATGCATAATTGAGCAACAAAATGATAACATTTGATCAATTGTATAGGATTCATGAATTGCTCCGAGCAACCAAATAAGACACTGCCAAAGTAAACAAATTAAGCAATGTAAATGGAGAAACAACCAAAGGACATATTATAAGAAGATGGTATTGGGTGATAGGAGAATCTATATGCCGCTTCTCTTTATACACAACAAACTAAAAGAGTCTATGTTTGTTTGTTTGATTTCCTTATATGACTTAAGAAGAAGAAGAAGAAGAAGAAGAAGAAGAAGAAACAAATAAACTAAGTCAAAACAAATATTTCAAAAAAGAAAAAGAAAAAAAGTGAACATCCTAATTTTATGTAATAGACAGATGGGAAAAGAAAACACATAAGAATGTGTTTTCTCTCTCAACAACTGCATTTGCATCCTTTGTTCGCAAGTCTACTTTGTTTCCTAAGAACAAGAGTCAGTCTAATCACGAAGCTCTTTTAATCATCACTCAACATTCTCAAATTTAACACATTGGATGATATCATAGACAAGCAATGCACCAACAACTCCTCAGTAGTATGCACTTATGATTACACGTTATCTTTGACAATGAAACAAAATGATTATATTCAAGCATTGGAGACTCACAACAAGAAATCTACCATTTCAACCAAAAAGAGTGATCACAATAAATATAACAAGCAACTACTCATTTTCTTGTATCCCTCTATTGGCACCATAGGTTAGTAAGAACTTCAAGAGTAGACCAGAAAAAACTCCATGTTGCAGTAGGAAGTTGTATAAGGTATATTAAATAGAAATCCCCACACTACAAGGGCATTTGAAATATTGAGACAAAAATTCAGATTGCATATATTTATACATATGTCAAACATTCTTTATAAATATAAGGGGAAGCATTTACCAAACAGATTACTCCATTAGGTCGGCACATCTTGCAACATCCAACAGGAAAATAGAAAAATGTAAGGAAAAGCCAAAGGTGAGGAACATTAAAAAAAAAAAAATGTACTAAAGACTACATATGTGTTTTAAGTTATAATTATCTCATCTTTTTAACTAAAACAACAAAGAATAGGTGCACACAATAAGCTATCTTGCCTTTTCATTTGATAGCATTTGGTAGACAACTTACACCACTGAGCAGATGGGTTCTAACATCTTAAACTAAACCAACTTAGAACAAAATTCATATTATTGAAGTTATGTAAATAGTTTCATTTTTGGTCAAATTTTTAAAATGAAAAAAATGCAAAAAGATTCAAAAAAGGTATTCCTACTAAATTCTAGATTTCAAATTGTGACAACCCCAACATGCATATCATAATCACATTTATTTAATTATGTATGATTTTTAAGTTGTGATATGTGCTACGTGATTAATTTGTGCATATTTGTTTGATTTGGAAACTATCTGTTATAATTTCTGTTCTGAATTTGAAATTGAAGGCTTAAATGATTTCAGAAACCGAAATTGACAAGATGAATAGACTAATTGGAATATTTAGAAACATTTGGAAATTTTAATTAAAATTTGATTTAGTAAGATTAAGCTTTGTTTAATTTGTTCTAAGCCTTGATTAATTAGCCTAATGCTTAATTAGTGAGTTAAGTTAATTCTTTATATATATATATATATATATATATATGAGAGGTTGGCCCATTTGAGCTCATTTTTCTCATCAATTTTGCTGAGGGAGTTTTCTTTAGCGAGAGAGTGAACTTCCATCTAGAGAGAGAGAGAGAGAGAATTGTGTTTGAGTTGGATTGAAGGAGAACTTGAGGATTTTGCTAAAGCAAGCTCAAGATTGTGCAAGAATATATGTAATTCAAGGCGCTAGGTGAGATTTGTACCTCAATTCTTGAAGATAATCCATCTCAGAGTTGAGTTCATTGAGTAATTAGGATCATTTGCATATGTTTTGTAAAATACGGTCAAGAAGATGGTGGAATTTGTAGTAACTTTACATGCATGCATGATTATATAAAGTTTTGCTATGTTGAATTTGAATTCTATCATCCAAGTTGAAATTGGAACTTAACATGCACATGCATCTTTGATTCACAATGTTTTGACCTTTAATTTCATGTGTTTGGGAATTATGGAAAAGAGTTTGAAACTAAATTATACATGCATAGAGGTTTTAAGCTCAATTTTGCTAAATTGATGAGCTTTGAGCAAATGGTTTTTGAAAAGGTTATGCATTTGAGTTTTCTAAAGTAATTCCATATTTTTGAGCAAGTCATGCATGACCCTAAACTTTGAATTGGTGTTTGGAAGCTCAAACTTTTAGTTTTGAAACCTAGAATTTTTGTAGACCGCTCGAGCGACCAAGTGGTGGCTCAAGCGAACATTGTGAGCTCCCAGCATCTTTGCAGTTTTTGCAGTTTTGACAAGGCATTTTGTGTTCATATCTTTGCTCTCATGTCTTTCCAAACATTCTTAGGCATGATTTATGACTCATTAGGGAATTAATAAGTAAGAAACTATTAAATTAGACAAGAGAAGCAAGAGTTATTCAATTCGAACAATGTGTTACAATGTGTATGATTATGTGAATGTGTAGGTTGGAATGTCAAGGTGGATTATCAGACTAGTCAAGGTGAGTAATGTCTTAGTAAAAATATTTTCGTATAAACTACTTTGAAATTGGCTTTGTTATACGATGATTTATGCAATCTATATTTTGATTATGAGATTTTTAGTAAGACAAGTCTTTCCTAAAATGTTAGATATGTTACGAATCTCCGATTGTTCCTGATATGATAAGTTCTCCGAATAAGTGCTTTTGAAATGCTAAGTTATGCCATGAAATTCTAAAATGCATACGATATGATAAGTTTTCCGAAAATGAGATTTGGCCAAGAATGAATGAGTTTCCCTTTGATCAACTACTGTGACAACTTTGGAAATGCACTTTGATCTCTAATGACTTCCATTTTGTCTTTGAATCGTCTTGTACATTCTGTATAAGTTATTGATTTGTTGTAAACGTTTTGTATGATGTTGATCTTTAATGATCGTTCCGCATAACTTCGATTGTAATCTTTCTGCATGATATTTACTCGTTATAGACGTTCCGCGTATGCCGTTCCAAGTGGGCTTCTGCATAAGTTGTTCCCAGTGGGTGTTCCATATATGTCGTCTAATGAGTGTTCTATATGAAGTTGTCTAATGTGGGTGTTTTGTATGATGCTGTCCAATATGGGCGTTCCGTATGAAGTCGTCCAGTGAGGGCGTTCGAATGCTTCGTTCCATTGTGAACATTCTGTATGATATTCCGTCAAGTTTTGATAAGGCTTTTGGAAATGTACCACCATATGTGAAATACCATGAAAGGTTCGAAGAAGGTTCAATGAACTATATTTCGTTCTATTGTGAATGTTCTGTATAATATTGCATCAAGTTTTGATAAGGCTTTTGGAAATATACCACGATATGTGAAATACCATGAAAGGTTCGAAGAAGGTTTAATGAACTATATTTGTTATTATATGTTTCCGAAACATGCTGTAATTATCTCAAGAATGTTATAATGTTTTGATAAGTTATGGAACTCATTCATTTAACCTTTTACTTAGAGATTAGTCATTGGGCTTCCAACTCACTCTGTTATATATACATATATATATATATATATATATATGTAGGTGAGCATCAAGAAGTTCAGCATTAGAAACTGCTTAGAGTCAACCCTTTATAAAGCTATGCAAGATGTGCCTTCGCGTTGAGATTTTTGTTGTTGCTTTTGGTCAAGCTTTGTTAAGCTTAATTTCATTAAGTTTTGTTAAGTCATATTTGTGATCTTGGGTTTTGTATATTTAGATGATTGCTTGTAAATATGTTATGTATGTTATGCAATATGATGTATATCACTGATCATGTCATAAAAGAACAGCGCAATAGACAAATTTTATGTTGTTTTCCTTTCGTTTCAAGCATCGTATATTTAATTATATTTTGAAATTTTGTTTGAGGCCGTAGGTAATTTCATGATTACAGGCCAATCATTATCCAAACCTCTAGGGGCGGGTTCGGGGTCGTGACACAAATAGTTTTGAATGTCATCACTACAACAAAATTAGTTTTTACGGCTTCATATCAATAACATACGGTAAATACAAGCCGTGGTTTTTCACTTTTTCGACTTGCTTTTTTTATATGTCTTAAATAATTTCCCAACCATGATGTGTCTATTGCATAGGTCGCAAATGCTAATAACGATGATTTTTTTACGGTTTGCAATGTTAGCCCTAAATAATAAAACTTTCTATGACGTGCATATGACATACTGTTAATACATCAGCTATACACGACATGCGTACACCAACTGTTAAAACTATTAAATATTTCACCATGCACAAAAAGTCGAACCGTTAAAAATTTCACTTTTCACGGTGCACGTATGCCTGCTGTTGAATATATTTTACTTTCTACGACATGCAATTTTTGTTGTAAAATCTACAACCCTAAAAAAAAAAGTAATGGCCAAATAAAAAGAAAAACTTTAGCACCAAACGCGAAAAGACAAATTAAAAAAAAATAATTCAAAATACATTCAACTCTTTGGCTTCTTCTAATCACAAGGAACATAAAAGGCCAGGGTTCATCACAAGGCACATAAAAGAGAGAGAGGAAGGGAGAGGGAGAGGGAGAGGGAGTGCATTCAATACTCTTAGGTCATGTTTGTTTGGGTGGACATGAGCTTGGGATTGGACTAATAGTCCAATAAAATTATTAATCTGATGTTTGGTTAAACAATTAAAGTAGGGATTAATTATTTTAAGCTTGACTATTAGTTAAGATCGGATACATAATCCAACGGATTCGTAGTCCTAGGACTATTAGTCATGGGAATGTTAATCCAGTCCGCCCAAACAAACATGGCCTTAGAGGCAGAGTGTATCTCACAATCGCTGTCTCTGTAGGCCTCTCTCTCACCACCCAAACCAACATAGCCTCGAAAACCTCTCTGCCTACGACAGCGGCGGCGTCGTCGCCGGCAAGAAGCTTTTAGTCTTCGAAGTCATCTCCTTCAGCTTCTTCCTCTTCTCCTCCTTAGTCGATGAGGGCCTCAAGCTCGCCATCAATCTCTTGAACATCAAGGATGTTGATAAGGCATTTCGGGTCTACATTAATTTCAAGGTTCTTAGATTCAGAATGTTGGCTTCAACTATTTGATAGGTTATGGGGTGCTTGTTCTTGATGCTTTCAATGGTGAATGTTATTGAGATCCGATTGGGGACCTTGCCTTGCAGTAACAAATCGACGGTTCATGCTATCAAGGCATTGATTATATTGGTGACCTCTATACTTATTGTTTATATATCTACTGCTATGTATGAGTTTTTGCATTGATTGTGCAAATTTTGAGTTCTGCTTGTGTGTTGCTTACTTGATTATAAAATATGACTGAGATTTAAGTAGTTTGTGAACTTGGTGGTGTTGATTTAGTGAAATTGATGGTCTAATTCTTATAACAAAATGATTTTTTGGGGCTAATTATGATGATTTGGTAAGCATTTACTGTTGCAAGTTATGCTCATTTGATTGAGCACACCCCTTCAAATGAATTTTCGAAACCATATTAATGTGCATTCTGTATGCCTGTGTAGTCACTGAGTACTGTCCTTGCTGTCAGAATTATATATATATATATATCTACATATAAGAATATTTTGTGACTGATTACAATTTTTTTTAATGTTTGTCAGAATGTGCACGGGCTATTAGTTTTTTTTTTTTTTTTTTGGTGGTTTTGTTCTTAAATATCATCAATTGATTGTGATTCATGCTTCTATTATTACTTGTTTTTATTGAAATTGTGCTACTTATAGGTTGCCACTATTTCAATCCCTTCATATTTATCTGAATTGATCAATTGTCATCACTTTGGTAATCGGAACCTTTTGGTCTTACGTATGTTTTACTTACTAAAATGTCAGTGAGATGAGATAGATGCAACAGGAAAGACTTTGGTGATTGATTACACAAGTCCTACTAATCATCAAAAATAAAAATTTTGAAAGCAAATTGGTGACCAATAAAAACCATGAAATGACCAAAAGGATGAAGAACAATTTATTTAT
The DNA here is from genome assembly GCF_055761805.1 of Camellia sinensis. NCBI lineage: Eukaryota > Viridiplantae > Streptophyta > Magnoliopsida > Ericales > Theaceae > Camellia > Camellia sinensis. Next base: position 92,139,201 of record NC_138968.1, on the reverse strand, counting down.
TCAAATGAAGATGAAAAAAAATAAGGAAAACCAAATGATCATTCAGGTTATTGAATCCAATATGGTATAGGTATTTATTAAAACTCAAATTATATTATCTTTATTGAGAAAATTAACCTCATTGTCTTAAGGCCAAGTTTGGCAAGTTGAAAAAAAGCTAAAAAGTTACTCAAAAAGTTAAAAAGTTATCACTATTCACCAAAAGTCAAAAATTACGGTTGCACAACTCCCAATCCTAATTTTTCCCTACACACTAATTTATACAATTTTTTGATACACATTTTTCCATAAAAAGTCAAAAAGTTAACTCAAACATCCATATTTTTTCTCTCAATTTTTTAGTCCAAAAAGACAAAAAGTGCACTTATTTAGGACACCCTACAAAAGTGTCTCTTTGAAGCAAGAGATGTTGGTCGGTCTGTCTGTCTCTCTCTCTGTGTAATTTTTATATTTTAATTTTTGTGTTATTTTACTTTATAACTAGTTGATCCATGCAATGCACGTATTATTTTTTTAAAAAAATATTTAACGGTATGATGTGTGTTATTAAAGAATAAATATAATTTAAAATTAAAATTAAAATTAAAGTATAATTTTAATTATGTATTTTGATAATATTGGCTCTATTGTTCCATAAAAGTGTTACTTGAATACTTATGATGATTTGGTAAGTACTTACTGTTGCAAGTTATACTTATTTGGATACTTTAATTTAAAATTAGCTGAATTTACTTATTAAGATAATAGAATTAAGTTGAAACCTTTCTAATTTGGATGCACTATATGCACTTTGTTATGTATTTTTTTTTTAGTTGTGGCAAATGTTAAATAATTTTCTAGTAGAGTTGAAATAATTTGTGGTTCAGAAAAATGAATAAAAAATTATGGTTACAACAATTTGTGGTTCAAAATTATTTTGATGAAAAATTATATAACATTCACTACATCTCCAGGGACCAATTTGTGGTTCCAATTATTTATTTGTTTTAAAATTGTGACTCTCTCATTAGGCACATTCTTATATTGTCATTGTGTTGGTTTTGACAAAAATGGATTTTGGCTTTACTCTATTTGAGGGTGGTGCATGAAGGGATAAAGTCTTAAGACTCTATCCTTGAGTTCTATCCCCTTGCTTGCTCTCCCTTAACTTCTGAGCCATGTGAGTTATATATTTTCTCATGTTCTCCTTTGCATTCTCAATAACTATGTATATGTCTTGTTTTCCTTTGAAAATAATTCACAATAGAAATTGTATCCCTTAGCCTTTTTGCAACTTTGCTGATAGTTGTGAAGTTTCTATGATATAATTGTGCTTTGAAGTAAGCTTTTCAATTGGTTAATGTTTCAATTCTTCTGATTAAACTCACCATTTTTCTCCTACCTTATTTATTTTAGTCAAAGCTAGTCTTCTTTTCAAAGAAACATGGTCCTTGATCTATCCAAATTTCTTCTCAATCAATGACATAGGTTTTAAGCCACTAGGTTATGATGGTGTTGTAGCAGATGTTTGGTCATGTGAAGTCATCCTTTATGTTTTGATGGTTGGATATCTTCCATTTGATAACATAGACCTTCTAACCTCGTACAAAAAGATTAGTTGTTCTTATTCTTTTACATGCAATTTTGCTTCTCTCTAGTTGAATTAATTTCAATGTGTGAATGCATTGCTCAACTAATCATAGAAAAACAAAATTCATATTTGACAGATTGAGATGAGTCTAATTATCTCCATCCTAAATGGAACCCACCTTAGCTTTCATAACTAGTGCTTAATCTTTCTTTGTTTTTAAACTTGTTCTTGATCATCAAGAAATTAGAACATGGTCGAAGCAATTCTTTTCAACTTAGAAAGTAAAGTTCAGGGCAAGTTATTCTTTTCAATGGAAGGAAGAGGCATGTAAACTTATATGTTAGACATTATAGAGCTTAGAGTGTATTGTTTGGTTGCTGAGAATCTGGGAAAAATAGGAGGAAAATAAGGAATTACTAGTCTTTAGGTGGGTTGGAATTTGTTATATCCTAAATGAAATGTAATTTGCTTCTATGTTGTTAGTTTAAACAGATTTATCTCATCTCATGTTTTTGTTTCTTGTATAATTTTATTGTTTACTTCTGACGTGTATAAGCCCATAAAGGCCACGAATCACATATAGACAATCCAAGCCCATCACTTGGAGCCCAATGCACAACCCAGCTGGTGAGGTCCAGGACAGCTGGAGTCCAACATGGCATAAAGAGCCAATGACATTCAGACACACGGCAAGAGAAGGACAAGCCACATCAGCAGACAAAGATCTGCGAAGTTATTGCCACTGCACATCACCATCAATGCAGCCCATCACAGCATTTATTACGACAACACCTCTCCGTCGGAACATGACCCCCTTACCCTGAACAAGGTAAGCTACAGCATAGGCTTTGGGCGAGGAGAGCAGGTCGGAAGAGACATCGAAATGATTACCAAAGGATATAAGCGAACGTTGAAGACAAGAAGAAGGTTAAGCTTTCTATCTCTAATCTCTCCCTCTATACTCTACTTCTCTTCCTAACTTGCTCGTCGGAGGGTTCACTGGGGGACTACCCCGTTCCCCGTTGAACTTGTTTGCAGGTTATCCGGTGGGCTTGAGCATTTGGACTTGGGCTTGAGGAGCTTGGACCAGTTCGCTCCATTCATTGGGATAAACTATATCATCAGTTGGCGCCGTCTGTGGGAACGCTTTGCTCCTCGCGCCAGTTGTGTTCACCGTCGCCGGAGACCCCGTTCCAACAACCTTTTCCTCCTACCCGTCAAAGTGTATGGTCACGACTAGATCCATGGCTTCTCACAATAATGCTGCCGACCATCAGGCCGACCCCCCCAATCCAAACAACCCACCACAGTATTTTATCGAGCTTACCAATAGCATTAACCGCATGGCCGAGCAAAACCAGGCCTTGATAAATGCTTTACTCCAAAGAAACCTTCCGATGCCTCCTCTACCATCTCCAGATATTCCGCCCAACCAAGAAAGAGCCCCGAGCCATACTGCTCCGCAACTCCATCCACCAAACTTGGAAGGTTTGCAACCTCCTCAACCACATATAAATCCACCACCACCACCTCCATACCTGTCGGTCGTAGCACCAGCCCCTGAAGGGGAAGCCAGCAGCGTCCAGTCTCCATTGACTGACCATGGTGACCATGTTCTCCTCTGGGACGCTGAGCTCCGAGCAATGAAGCTCCAACTCCAAGGGTCATGTAGAACATTCAGCATAAACCCTCTACCACGGCAAATTCACCATTTGTTGCCTCCATCCGGGACAAACCTTTACCCGCCAAGTTCAAAATGCCCACCATTGACTCCTTTGACGGTACGACGGACCCAGTCGACCATCTGGAGACCTACCGTACCCTTATGATCCTCCATGCCTTTCCTGACGAAATCATGTGTCGGGCTTTCCCCGTGACACTGAAGGGGTCAGCTCGAATGCGGTTTAGTCAGTTACCAGCGGACTCTGTCTCCACTTTCCAGCATCTTAGCGACTCCTTCCTCAGCCATTTCATTGGAGCCCAGCGCCAACGCCGCCCTGCAACCCAACTCCTCAACATCCGTCAGACCGAGGGGGAGTCGCTGCGCAGCTTCGTTACCCGCTTCAACACCGAAGCCCTACAAGTAGCGGAGAATGACGACAAGGTCATCCTCACGGCTTTCATGGCCGGGCTATGATCGTCTGATTTCCTCTTCTCCCTCTCCAAAAACCCCCCGACCTCCATGGCAGCCCTACTCTCCAAAGCCCAAAAATACATGAATGTCGAAGATTCACTAGCCGCTCGGCAGTATCCAATATCTAAAAACCCGACCCCCAGAGAGAAGAGAAAAGACTCGGAACCCAGAAACACCTAGTATAACAGCCAAACACCCCACTATACCGACCGACCTCCTTGCGTTGACCGGTCGGCACCAGCCCGACCGCCTGGTCGGTTCGAGTAGTACACGCCCCTTAATTCTCCCATGGAACAAGTCCTCCACCAGATCCAACGGGATTACCCCCTCAAATGGCCCCTACCCTCCCGGACCCTTTCCAACAGGAAAGACCAGTTCAAATATTGTCATTTCCACCAGGACCATGGCTACAGCATTGATGATTGCATCAACCTCAAGGATTAGGTCGAGAATCTCATTCGTCAAGGGTGTCTTAGCCGGTTCACGGACACCCACCCACAACAGAGGCAAAGAACCGAGCCCCTCAGAAACAACCGCCGGCGTACCCCACCCCGGCAGCCAGCCTAACCTAACCAAGGCCATGACCGCCCTCCACAACAGCCTCGGCCCCCAGGTAATCCCCCTCCGCCAGTTGGTGAAATCCGAGTCATTTCTGGTGGCCTTGCTTGTGGCGGACCATCCTGCTCCGCTCAGAGGGCAGAGCTCAGGAAGATAAGGCAAGGCTCGGACAGAGCAGTGGCCACGGTAGACCGACCCTCCAAACAGCCCAAGCAGTGGATAGAGCCCATCACCTTCACGGACGCCGACTGTACTGGCATCCGTTATCCTCATGATGATCCTCTCGTCATTTCTGCCCTCCTCTCCAACTATAAGGTCAGACGGGTTCTCATCGACAACGGCAGTTTTTCAGACATAATATTCCTCAGCTGCTTCCGCCAGCTCAAAATTGGGGAGGAAAGTTTGTCTCCCCTCCAAACCCCTTTGGTCGGTTTCACTGGTGACCGGGTGACCTCTATCGGCTCCATCGATCTCCCCATCACCATCGGCGAATACCCACGGCAGACTACCAAGTTGCTCACTTTCCTTGTGGTTGACTGTCCCTCTGCCTACAACATCATTCTTGGTCGCACCGCCCTCAACGCTTTCCAAGCTATCACTTCAACCTACCACCTCGCCATAAAGTTTCCCACCGACCAGGGCGTCAGGACAGTACGGGGAGAGCAGACCATAGCCAGGGAATGTTATGTCGCCTCACTCAAGGAAGTCAAGCTGAAGGATGCCATGATCATTGAAGGACTTGATGCTCGAGATGAGGACGAGCTGGTCAGAGGCGAACCGGTGGAAGAGCTCGTTGAGATTCCCATCGATCCCACCAACCCCATGAAAACTGCTAAGATCGGCAGCCAACTATCCCCCTAAGCTAAGGCCGACCTTACTGCCCTTCTGATCGAGCACAATGATGTATTCGCCTGGACTCATTCAGATATGCCAGGCATTGACCCTTCTTTCATAACTCATCGCCTCAGTATTGAACCTCATTTCCAACTTTACCGCCAGAAGCAGCGCATCTTTCTTCTGGAGCGCAATACTCTTATAGCCGCAGAGGTCGACAAGCTCCTTGAGGCCTAATTCATCAAAAACGTCGACTACCCTAAATGGTTGTCAAATGTGGTCCTCGTCCGCAAGAACAATGGCAAATGACGACTCTATGTCAATTACTCTGACCTGAACCGAGCTTGCCCCAAAGACAGCTATCCTCTTCCCCGCATAGATTTGCTGGTCGACGCCACGGCCGGTCATCAAATGCTCAGCATCATGGATGCTTTCTCTGGCTACAACCAAATCCTGATGCACCCGTCCGATCGGGAACATACATCCTTCATCATCGACCGAGGTACCTACCATTACCGAGTAATGCCATTCGGATTGAAGAACGCTGGGGCCACCTACCAACGGTTGGTCAATGCCGTCTTCCATCACCAAATAGGTCGGAATATGGAAGTATATGTCGATGACATGTTAGTCAAGAGCAAACTCTCCACTGATCATCTGACCGACCTGCGGGAGACCTTCGCCACCCTACGCAAGTACCAAATGAAGCTCAACTCAGAGAAGTGCGCATTCGGCGTAGGATTTGGGAAGTTTCTGGGTTTTATGGTCAGTCAGCGGGGCATTGAAGCTAACCTTGAAAAGATCAAGGCCTTGGCCGAGATGCAGTCACACAGAACGGTTAAGGAGGTCCAAAGACTCACTGGCTGAGTTGCAGCCCTCAACCGTTTCATTTCCCGCGCAACAGATAAGTGCCTACCATTCTTCAAAGTTCTTCGGCAAACTTTTGAATGGATATCTAAATCCGAAGAGGCTTTTCAACAGTTGAAATAGTGCATGGCCAACCCTCCCCTCCTTTCACAGGCAATCATGGGCGAGCCCCTCTTCCTCTACTTAGCTGTATCAAACACCGCTGTCAGTGCAACACTTATCAGGGAAGACGGCTCTGTCCAACGACTGGTCTACTACATTAGTCGGGCCCTCAGGGGAGTGGAATAGAATTACCCATTGTTAGAAAAATTGTCCTTGGCCTTGGTCACCGCCTCTAGACGACTCCGTCCTTACTTCCAAGCCCATTCCATAGTGGTTCTCACCGACCAACCCTTGAAGAAGGTTATGCAGCAACCAGAACTTTCCGGTAGACTCATGCAGTGGTCAGTGGAACTCAGCCAGTTTGACATCTCTTACCGACCCCGAACAACAATTAAGGGGCAGGCTATAGCCGTCTTCATCCTGGAATTCACTAATCCTACCCCAACCACTGCCTCTCCACCCCCACCAGCTCCCATCGAGCCAGAAGACCCTCACTCTTGGACTCTCAACGTCGACGGATCATCCCGCAGGCAAGGTAGTAGGGCGGGCCTCATCCTCACTGCCCTTGAGGGTGGTTATTTCAAATGTGCACTCCGTTTCTTGTTTGAGGCCAGTAACAATGAGGCCGAATATGAGGCACTGATAGCAGGCCTTCGCCTAGCCAGGGACATTGGTGTCAGCCACATCCGAGTGCTCAGCGACTCCCAGCTCATCGTTGGACAGATCACGGGAGAATTCAATGCTAAGGAGGACACAATGCGGGCTTACAGGGATCTTGCACTTCCCCTTGTTCGCCTCTTCAATACCTTCCACATCAAGCACATTCCTCGGGCGGAGAACTCTAAGGCAGATGAGATAGCCCAGTTGGCTTCCGCAGACCAGTCCGACCTCAGCAGTGGTGTCCGCCTCGAATACCTATTCCACCCCTCCATTTCCCCCGACCAGCATGAAATACAATTCCTCCAAAATGAGCCCATCCCTTGGGCGTTGGACATCTTTCTATTTCGGACAACGGAGGAACTTCCAGACGACCAACAACAAGCCGCCAAAGTCAGGGCCCGGTCGTCCAATTACATCCTCGTCAGCGGCATTTTGTACAAACGTGGTTTCTCACGCCCTTATTTGCGGTGCCTCAATCCGACTCAAGCAACTTATGTGATGCAAGAAATTCATGAGGGTATCTGCGGCAATCACTTAGGCAGCAGGTCCCTGGCCCACAAGATACTTCACACTGGATATTTCTGGCCTACTCTCAACCAAGATGTGGCTGACTTCGTGCTCAAATGTGATAAGTGTCAGCGTTTTGCCAGTATCCCCCGTGCCCCTCCTACTGAATTGATCACACTTTGCAGCCCCTACCCGTTCGCCAAGTGGGGGATTGACCTAGTTGGCCCCTTACCCACCGGCCGAGGCCAGACCAAATTTGCCATTGTCGCCATTGATTATTTTACTAAGTGGGTAGAGGCAGAACCCCTTGCCACCATTACCGAGCGGAACACAACCAAGTTCATCTGGCAGTCGATCGTTTGCAGATTTGGCATTCCCCAGGCCATTGTTTCCGACAACGGCAAACAATTCGACAACGCCAAGTACAGGAAGTTCTGTGCGGACCTCCAAATTCAACCATGTTTTTCTTCCCCCGGACATCCCCAAGCCAATGGCCAAGTTGAGGTCACCAACCGTTCTCTTCTGAAGATCATCAAAACCAAGCTAGAAGCTGCCAAGGGGCTTTGGGCTGAGGAACTACCAAATGTACTTTGGGCTTACCGAACTATAGCGTGGACTCCCACTGGGGAAACTCCTTTTCGCTTAACATACGGCGCTGAGGCAGTTATTCCGGTAGAAGTCGGTCTGCCTACCCCTAGAGTTTTACATCCGGATCTAACACTAACGGAAGAGCTCCGTCGGGCAGACCTGGACCTAATTGAAGAACTCAGAGAAACCACTGCTGTCAGACTGGCCTCATACCAACAGAAAATGAGAACACACTACAACCGCAAAGTCCGACCAAGGGAGTTCGCTATAGGGGACCTTGTCTTGAGAGAAGCAACCCTTGCCACCAAAAATCCGACCGAGGGTAAACTGGCACCCAAATGGGAGGGACCTTACGTTGTGAAGGCCCGACCACGTCCGGGCACTTACTGACTTCAGGACATGGAAGGTCGAGATCTCCCCCACCCCTGGAACGCTGAACACCTGAAACGCTACTTTCAATAAGTCCCTACTGTTGTATTGCTCAGTTGTTGTATTTTCTTTTTGTTTTGTTACATAATGTAAACTTGTATCGACTGAATTACACTGATCATGACAACAATTCTATACCTTGGCTATTTATGTGTTGTCTCAATAACATTCTCATTTGCAGCACTTATTACAAGTCTTAGCCAGACCGAGCGTCACACCATAAGCCTCGGCCAGACCGATCGTCAACAGCCTCAGCCAGACTGAGCACTAAAAAAGCCTCAGCCAGACTGAGCACCAAAAGCCTCAGCCAGACTGAGCACGAAAAAGCCTCGGCCAGACCGAGCACTAACAGCCTCTGCCAGACCGAACATGAAGTACTCGGCCTGCCTAAAAAGCCTCAGCCAGACTGAGCACTAAAAGCCTCAGCCAGACTGAGCACGAAAAAGCCTCGGCCAGACCGAGCACTAACAGCCTCTGCCAGACCGAACATGAAGTACTCGGCTTGCCTGACAAATCTCAGCCAGACCGAGCGCCACAGTTTCAGAGTTAGACTCAGTTACCTACATTGTCTTGCTCCAAATGAGCACGCATGCAGGACTCGGTCAAGACCACCCATGCAAATTCCATGCTCGTGGAATTAGTAGACACACTTAGTCACAATTCCAGCTCCAAATCTCTAGACCACTCTTTGCTCAGTCGAATTCCAAAGCCGTTCTTACACAAGTCAGGTTATGCTTTTCTCAATCAAACTCACAAACCAAGCCTCACTCGGTAAACCACTAACCTACTTAAGCAGTGTGGCAAACGCAAACTTGTAATTTTACTACATTTTAAATTTCACTCTGCATTGAGGAGTTCCTAACTTCACTCTGCATTGAGTTTTTATTACAAGTTCACCTTCACTCTGCATTGAGTTTTTATTACAAGTTCAACTTCACTCTGCATTGTTACCAGTTCAATTTCACTCTGCATTGACGAGTTACTAACTTTACTCTGCACTCAGTTTTTATTACGATTTCAATCCCACTCTGCTTTGAGGAATTCCTAAATTCAGTTTTTATCACAAGTCTATCACAAGTTTTTATCACCAGTTTTCATCCATTTCAGACGCACATGCAAAAACAGTGAAATGCACAACACAACTGAAATTTTATTTATCCACAACTTTGTAACAAAAGTTCATTACAGCAATTCAAAAAAAAAAAAAAAAAAAAAAAACAACAACAAAAACAATGTCTGTGCACCGTCTTCTTCTTCTTCTTCTCCAGTTACTCCTCCTCACTGGAGATGAGGTCCTCTTCTTCAATACCCTCATCAGGGGGGTCTGGGCCACATCATCTTCGCCAATTGTTACACTACTGAGGTCTAAGTCTGGGAATAGTTCTTCAGCCTTGCGTTTGAACATCTTCCAGCCACTGTCCCAGAACTCAGCCATTTCGTGTTTATAGAAATCTGACTGTTGGAAGCTCTCAATAACTTTTGCTTCGGTTCTGCCTCCAGCGGTCGTCCTCGATGGGCCCGCCCCCCCAGATTTTTGCCTAGCCAAGCCGCCGGCGACCGCGGCATCAACTGCCATCTGAAATTCAGCAGACCCTTTGAATTGCTCCTCCGCGGCGACGCACAGATCGGGGTAGGCCGCTCTCTCAGAGGCTGCCTTCGCCTTCTTTTCGTCCAGCTCCTTCTGCAGGGTCGCCCTTTCAGACGCAGCCCTAGCCCTCTCCTCCTCCAACTCCTTTTTCAGGCTCTCCTTTTCCGCCGTCGCCTTGGCTCTCTCTGCTTCCAACTCTTTCTGAAGGCTCCTCCTCTCCTCCACTGCCTTAGCCCGCTCGCCCTCCGGCTCCCTCTACAGATCACCAATCTTCACATCTCCCTCATCTTTCTGCCTGACGAGCTCTTCATTACTGTTCATTGCCTCTTCATGGCGTTCGACCGCGACTGCGCAAGCTTTTTGGGCCTCATCCAACTTCTTCTGTTCGCCAGCCAGTTGGAACTTGAGCGACACAACCTGGCGGCGTGTGTCCTCCAGCTCCATCCTAACCACTTGCAGATCAGTGTGGGCACTCTCCCAACTTTCACTCTTCTTCTTCAACTTTGCAAGCTGAGCCTTGGCCTCGTCTGCCTTGAGTTTGGCAGCCCCCGCCTTCCTCAACAGCGCCCCTGCTAAGGTGGTTACCTTCATTTGAGCAGAGCATAACCCCCTTAGCAGTTCAGCCTCGATGAATTTGGACGCCGAGCGCAAGGCTGCCTCTTCTACAATCCCTACCAGGCGGTCTGCCCCTGCCCTGGCTGGGCCTTCTTCTCCCTCAAGCCGCCCCGCCACCGCACGAGCATGGGAGATCGCTATGGTCAGACTGACCCCCCCTCCTTGAGGTGCAGGACCCCCCTGGGGTTGTTCTTCCCTCCTCGACCCAGGGCCAGTTGTCTCATCTTTCACTTGCCCTTCAGGGGCGGCCCTTGCAACCCTTGCGGCGATCGCCGCCACCACTGGTACCACCTCCATGCCCTCTGAGGCGATGTCCACCACTTCTGAGGCAATCACTCTTCCTGGGATCCCCCTCACTTCCCCCCCTCTGCCTCCTTGGCCACACTGGTCTCCTTTACCCTCGTCTCCCTCTTCCTCTTCTGGGCAGGCTCTTCTTCACTACGCCTCACCCTCTTCTTCTTCTTCACCACGCCTAACGCCTCCATCTCCTTCAAAGACCTCTCCTTCAAAGGGTCTATTGGGGCGGTCGTGGCACAAATTCGCCTAAGTCCTTCTCTCCCAAGGGTTTGGGGCGAGGTCGAATTCTCTCCCTTGCAACCAGTTTTGGTGGTCGGTCAGCTTGGGACTCTTTGAAGTTTTGGGTTTTTGCAAGGATGATCTGATCCTCCACCTCTTGAGCCCTCCTCCTCGCTTCCAACTCCGCTCGGTCGAGGTCCCCATCGCTCGGCTGTGGACCCAACCCTGCCTTAAACAATGCAGATGGCTGAACGAGCTCGTCCCATTTGGCCCCTTCTTTCTCCCTCCACTCCTTCACCCTCTTCACCCTCTCCTCTGCTACTGCCCCCAACTTTGGCTCCATCGACTTGGTGGGCACCTTCCAAATGGTGCGCACTCTAACTCCTCCACTGGCGGACACATAGAACCACCGTGGTCTCCACCCCTTGATCGACGACGGCAGACCCGCCACCAGCCCTTTCCCTGCTGTCACCTACAGAGTGACCCAAGTCTCTTGCTGCCCCGAGGCCTTGTAGCACGTGAAGAATTCATCCACTGTCATGGCCGCCCCTTTGTTCGCCTTCGGCCAGGCACTTGCACAGGACAGCAAGATCTTCCACGCGTTGGGCATTAGTTGGCCCGGCGCCACCTCCAAGCGATTTAAGACATCTATTACCACCTACGGCAGGGGCAGCCTTAGTCCTCCTTTCAATGCCTCCTCATAAAGGGCAAACTGCCCTAGCCTGGCATCGGATGGCCTCTCCGTCGACGTCGGCAACGACAACTCTATTTCGGCAGGCACCTGGTATTTTTTGCGAATAGCCTCCAAATCCGCTGCAGTGACCGTTGATTTATCTGCCTTTGTGTGCCAGTGATCAGGTTCTGCCTGGTTGATTGGCCTTGGAGCTGCTATCATGGTGGAACCGTGGGATCATACAATCGACTCCCCCACTCTCTCCATCCTGTATTGCTGCGCTAACTCCACCGCATCATCATCTCCAAGTGGGTCCACCATGACAATCGCATTTCCTTCTTAGGCCATTTCTGTGGTATGTTTGCGAATCGCTTCGGAGGCAGGTGCAAGGAAATCGAAAAAGTGTTGCAGAGGTGTATTGTGAGCAACAAAGGAATTCACACTTGGAATATTTTGATTTTTTGTAAACAAGTAGGTGAATCGAATAATGCCAAAAGCCCACGGTTTGCCCGTATTCCAAGGATCCCAATTAATTTTCGCCAGTTTGAAAACTTTTCAAAATCATCCGCCAAAACTGTCTCTTCAACACCCATAATGACTTACTGTTTCATTTCTGATCTAACGCCTAATCTTCCCCCCCTACGGGATGTTGCCACGTGTACGACCACGATCCACTGTCTCCTCCCCTTACCCTGTCTTTTCCACTTCAAATCACCACGTGACACGCCGCGTCTCGAGCTCCACGCCCCTCCACCTCACCCTTCGCGGTCGGCCTTCCTTGTTGTCGACCATCCCACTCGGCCAACACCGCGGTCGACCCTACTACTTGGCCAACACCGCGGTTGGCCCTCCCGCTCGGCCAACCACCGCGGTCGGCCCCTCTTCGCGGTCGACCCTCCTTGGTGTCGACCATCCCACTCGGCCAACCTTGCAGTCGGTCCTCTCCGTGATCGGCCCTTCCACTTGGTCGCCCTGCATAGTCGGACCACCTCCCGGTCGGTTCACTCCCTCGATCACCCTTGCCGGTCGACCTCCATCCTGCCAATCCCTAACACACTCATCTACGTCATTAATATTCCCTTCGTTGGACTAAAGCTGCACTCAGGAATGGGGGACTACTGACGTGTATAAGCCTATAAAGGCCACGAATCACCTATGGACAATCCAAGCCCATCACTTGGAGCCCAATGCATAACCCAGCTGGTGAGGTCCAGGACAGCTGGAGTCCAACATGGCATAAAGAGCCAATGACATTTCGACACACGACAAGAGAAGGACGAGCCACATCAGCAGACAAAGATCTGCAAAATTATTGCCACTGCACATCACCATTAATGCAGCCCATCACAGCATTTATTACGACAACACCTCTCCGTCGGAACAGGACCCCCTTACCCTGAACAAGGTAAGCTACAACATAGGCTTTCGGCGAGGAGAGCAGGTCGGAAGGGACAGCGAAATGATTACTAAAGGATATAAGCGAACGTTGAAGACAAGAAGAAGGTTAAGCTTTCTATCTCTAATCTCTCCCTCTATACTCTACTTCTATTCCTAACTTGCTCATCAGAGGGCACTGGGGGACTACCCCGTTCCCCGTTGAACTTGTTTGCAGGTTATCCGGTGGGCTTGAGCATTTGGACTTGGGCTTGAGGAGCTTGGACCAGTTCGCTCCATTCACTGGGATAAACTGTATCATCAACTTCAATATATCGCTATCTACATATATAGAATTGAGGGTTGTTATGGTCTCTTTGGACTTGTTTGCTTTGCTTTTGTTTGTTGGATTTGGTGGTGCTTTGTGTGTTTTTGTGAGGTGGTCTTGGATCCTCTCCAACTCTCCTGATCTAAGACCCTTGCTCCTTTATATTATTTTTTTTTTCCGTTTTGCTGAAGCTTGAATTTCCTTACCTACATTGAAAATTGGAGAAGTCACCAATATGTGGCTTTGTGTTGATATATAGCTAGCTTTTAGATAAATTGACATTTTACAAAGTTTAAAAAAAAAATTAATTAAAACTTATAGGAGCCAAGCAAAGGTGCAAGGGGCAAGAAGCATTCTCATGGGAAAGCAGGTAAACATGCACATTTCTCATACTTGTGTCTTTTTTTTTTTCCTACTCAAGCTTCTGTCAATTTTACGTATAGATCCCATATCCATGCTTATGGTCCAATATATGCTCTTTCTGTAGATGTTGTTTCAAGCTTGTTTGCTCTAAGGATGAAAGTTTCTAAAAATGAAATCCAAGCTGTTTCCTAATACAAAGGTATGGAGGGCACAAGTTGAGTGTTGATGCAATTAAATCAGCCCATGATGGTGCACTCGCAAGAAGATAATTCAAATAAATTTTGTATGGTTTAGAACTTACAGATAGTTTTTTTTGGGGATGATTTAGAACGCTTTGGAGTTTGTGGATATTCAGAACTTATAGACAGTTTTTTTTTTTTTTTGGATGTTTGAAATAATATTTTGGTGGTTAATTGATGCTTATATATATGTTTGTGAAGCTTGTTTGTAATGTTTTTGTAGATTGTACAAAACTTGTAAAATAGAACCTGCTAAATTAAATATATATATACATATTCTATGGCATGTGAAAAATGCTGTGAAACTTGGGTTATCTACGGCAAGCAAAATAGGCCGTTGTATTAAATATTAACGACTAGTAATGAACGCCGTGCTTTGTACTTTGAATTAACGACGTGCAAAAGTAATTGTAGAAAAATAAAAAACAATGCACAAGATCCGTTGTTAAAGGGTTTTAACGGCGTACTATGGCATACTGTTGAAGTGAATGACTTTTCATGACTGGTTATAGCACGACTTTACATTGTACGTCATAAAATCATATTCACGACGTCTATTTGGTGCCGTTAAAACCTAGATTAGGTATTATTCTTTGCCATTGTTCCACATGATCCTAACTAACATTGTTGTTTTAGTTTGTTGTACCTTATCTACCTAAATAAGTTGGAAAGTAAACCCAAACTTACATTTTCCTCATTTTTTGTGGTCAAATAAATAAGTAAATGAACACAAACATACCCTGACTGTAGACACCCCATTTTGACTACCCTTAAGACTTGGACGCTTCACGTTGAATACTCGATGATGAATCGTTATGTTGCACAAATCGTTCAATTTCTTCAGCAAAAGGCTTCGATTTTTCAAGTTTCAGAACCTAAACCTTTCCACCCCCTTTGAACCAAAACTTATTTTTTTCTAGCCTGACCACTCAGAGACCTGCTGGCCAACAAGTGGCAGGCAGGCCATTTTTGGTTGGCCAGCCATCCACCTACATGGCCGGCTTGCCATGTCTAGTGACAAATAGATATTTTCTGCTGCCAGCTGTCCCAATGTGCATGTCTTGCACCAGCTGGCTTATTACAGATATTTCTGACGTTAGATAGTGTTTTTCTATAAATACATGACCACCCTTTATGGTTTGGGGTTAGAAAATTTCTCAAAGTGCCAAAACTTGTCCAACACACTACCTCTCTCTCTTGCAATATATATACACTATATATACACTTCCTAAGCCTAAACTTGAGGCCTCTTGCTGAGATTCTTGAACCCAAATTTCAGCCTTTGAGAGTGTTCAACTTGTGGTTTGTGAACTAAAAAACATCCTCTCTTTGAAAGAGGTATACTTTGAGCTTTTGTACCATCTTTTCTATCTTTTTTCTTTGCTTTTTCATACTATTTTTTAGAGTTTGTTTTAGCTCAAAAATGTGATTTTAAGTTACAAAAAAAAGGAGGGGTTAGTCACCCTTCCTTAGGCTTGTTACTTGTTTGAAACCTCTTGGCTTTAGCCTATTTTTCCTCACTTTTTTCACCTCAAAAAAATCAATTTTCATCATTGTTTCAGTGTTGTTTTAGTATTGTTTTGTATGTTAAATTATGCTTTGTATATTATAGATGTGTTGTTGTAAGTCCTCATGGGTGTAGTCTTTCAATCCGTTTGAGTTGATAGCATTTTTCTTGCACTTTTTTTTTAATAGTTTTCATACATGTTCCTACTATTGTAATCACCTCTGCAACCTCCCTCCATTCTTTGTTTATTTTGATTAAAGAATTGCGTTTACCAAAAGATTGTTGTTCAAGCATAAGAAAGAGATTTTCCATGCTTAATGGTTTAATCTCTTCGAAGGTTCATTATCAAGGCATCACATCTCTCTCATACTAAGCACAATCTCTTAATTGACGCTTCTCTTTATCGCCGGTGCATTTACTTCTAAGGGACTAACTTTCTAGTTAGACCCTTGGCAATCACCAAGGAAAGTGCCATTATAGCTTATTATCAAGTTTGGATTTAGAGTCATTATTGCTTATTTTGGGTTTGATTAGTCATTATCGCTCTTTTTGAGTTTGACTAGTCATTATTGCTCATTTTGGGGTTGACTTAGAATTCATTATCACTTGTAAATGAGTTTGATTTTTCCTTTGTAATTTTCCCCACAGAAAAGGGCTTGAAAAGCTTATTTATCAAGTTAAGTCAATGCTTGATACTCTTTATTGCTTTTGGACTTAGTGGACGTAATTATTACTTTTTGACAAAAATGAAGAAAAGATAAGAAATGGAAAGGTAATAAAAAAGGACTAATAAAAATGAAGTAGAAGAGGTAAAAAAAAGGTAATAAAATTGAGTTGGGTTCAATCGGATGTTATATTGAAGCTATTTCGTCTTGACTCATTACATACTCTTTAGTGACGTTCAATGATTCAAGAAACAATGTCCATCCCTTTCCTTGAGGTAACTTCATGATAGGGAGGAGGTGTTGTTGGTCTTTTGTTTCATTTTATTGAGTTTTTGTCCTATCGGTTCTAAGATCATCACGCAACAAATGTCTGAATATTGATGATTTGTGAACCAAATATATTCCTCCCTTGATCATCTTCATGATATGAAAGGTAGAGAGGATAAACATCTACTGGAAACACTATTTTTTTGCTTTGTTTCAATTTTGTTGCAGCAGGGTAATCTCCAAAAATAGTGGCCGGCCGGCCACCATTATGTCCGGCCGACCACTTTCCAAGGTTGGTTGGCCACCTTATTGTTGTACAGGGAGTGGCATTTTTGTGGCAGAACAGATTCTGGCAGCAACACAGAGAGGTTTCTAGAAGGATGTTCTCGGTTGTGTGCATGTTGCTCCTCGTCTCCTGTTCGATTAAATTAATGCTTTAATTAATTAGTTGGCTTTATTCGAATTTGTAGCTAATAATTTAGTTAATTTATTCAATTGTGTTGTAATAATTAGTTTAATTAGGACATTTATTTGGATCCTCTTGTGCGAGGGCGAATTTGTAACACTTGTAATATTGTGTATGTCTTCCAACCTCAATTTCTTTCTCCCTTTTATTTACATGCTTATCGTGGTAGCATCATATTTTCTTGTTTCATATCATTGTTATGTGTTGTATCCATTTTTTTGCATGCATTGGGTTCGGTTCATCATTCTAACATTGTTGTCATTTCTTACGTACTTGAATATGTGTGTTGCTGCATGCTTGAGTTGATTCATATGACATATTAAAAACCGAACCTAGTATTTGCATTTTTGTATGTATTGCATCAATCACTTGCATATTAGAGCATACATTTTTCTAATTATTTTCTTCTCTTTGGCTTGTCTCGGTTGAGTACTAGGTGAGCATTTTTTTGCTTTAGCATATTGCATGTATGTTTGTGTTGCCATATCAAGCATATTTTCCATGAGACTAAGTGCTTATTTGATATACCTCTTGAATGCTTGTGGATGAAGGCTATTTCGCTTAAATTGGGATGATTTTGACTAAGGTACATATGAGCTCGCTTTTTCAAGTAACACATATTCAAGATTC
This sequence comes from Camellia sinensis, assembly GCF_055761805.1. Lineage (NCBI taxonomy): Eukaryota > Viridiplantae > Streptophyta > Magnoliopsida > Ericales > Theaceae > Camellia > Camellia sinensis. The sequence goes on along the minus strand of NC_138968.1, from coordinate 92,121,721 downwards.
TTTTCAAATAAACATAAAATCAAAGCATTCCAAAAGTGGGAGAACTAGTCTATGCGTGCTTCCTCACATAGTAAAGCTAGCATAATAATCAGAATAATAGCATATAATGTACATAAAAATCACATCATGGTTAGTAGAGGACGATCTTTGATCTGGTGAGTGGGGTGCTCAATTCATGACCTTCCCCTCTCATACCTAAGTTCCCGAGTCGAGACACTTTGGTTATGACAGACAAGTGGCCTTTGGCATAAGTCACGGGTTTCCTAAATTTTCCAAAAATATTTAGGTGGCGACTTTGAAATCTAGCAATGTAGTCCATTTTTGGCATCTCTGATGATAAATGGATTTTCTAAGATTTGTCGGATTTGGACTCTCATTTGTTTAAATCTATTTCACATTGCACTTATGAAACCAGATTCAGAACTATGGGAGTCTGAACTGTAGGGCTATTGTATCTGAGGAGACTAAACCCCTCTGAATAGCACTAAAAGCAAGTATGGGTGTTGATTTTTGACCACATAACCAAAGGGGAAACTTAGATGGAGAGCATCGGCAGAATAAATTAAGCCTAACAACCTATAACAAGAAAATGAGAATACCGCGGTGGTTCGTCCACCTGGGGGCATTTCGACGATCAAGTCAGTAAACAATATCTCTCACAGATAGCAAATAGTGCTTAAACTCACAAGAAAGAACTTACTTTAGACCCACGAGGGTGCCTTGCTTTTATAACTAGCAGTGACTTAATCCCTTTAGAAGCCTCACTTTAATGGACTCAGGCTCAACACTCATCTTGGACCCTCAACTAGATAGAGAAAAACTCTTCTTGAGCCCTATCTTTATCCAGATTGAGATCCTTCTCTGTTCTAGGACTCTTGTCCCTTATCTGCTATCTCGGCAGCATGACCAGGCCACGTGGCACCACGACTGACATTTCAACGTCACCTTAGCCATGTGTTGTCATTCACAAAATATGTCCCCATAACTGCCCCCTATATTTTATTACCTCGGCAACCTGAGGTGATGGAACCTATACATGTATTTCTCTAACCGATATCATGACTCATCGGCTTTATGAAACAAGGACTCAAATGTTCACTTGTCAAAAACCAAGACCAAAAAATCAAGAATCAAAATGATCCTTCTCATCCTTCTTGCTAGATGTTAGCCATCTATTCTATACTAAGTTCCCACAGACGGCGCCAAATTGTGTGTGTTGATTTTTAACCACACAACCAAAGGGGAAACTCAGTTGGATAGCACCGACATAATAGATTAAGCTCAACAACCTATAACAAGAGATCAGAATACAACGGTGATTCGTCTACCTAGGGGAACTTCTGATGATCAAGTAGTAAACAATATCTCTCACAGATAGCAAATAGTGCTTAAACTCACACGAAAGAACTTACCTTAGACCCATGAGGGTGCTTTGCTTTTATAACCAGTAGTTACCTGATCCCTTTAGAAGTCTCACTTCAATGGACTCAGGCTCAATACCCATCCTGGACCCTCAACTAGATAGAGATAAACTCTTTTTGAGCCCTATTTTTATCCAGATTAAGATCCTCTTATGTTTTAGGACTCTTGTCCCTTATCTGCTTATCTCAGATTCTAGTATCTCTGCAGAAAACCTCGGCCTAGCTGAGATCATCTCGGCAGCATGACCAGGCCACGTGGCTCCTCGGCTGACACTTCGGCGTCACCTTAGCTACGAGTTGTCAATTACAAAATATGTCCCTACAACTGATGTAGGTTCCATCACCTTAGGTTGCCGAGGTAATAGAACCTAAGGGGCAGTTGTGGGGACATATTTTGTGAGCCGACATGTCATGTTCACAAACAATGTAGGTTCTATCACCTCAGGTTGCCGAGGTAATAGAACCTAGGGGGCAGTTGTGGGGGAGTATTTTTTGAATAACAGCACGTGGCTAAGGTGACGCCGAGGTGTCAACCGAGGTGCCACGTGGCCTGGTCATCTTGCCGAGATGATCTAAGATAGTCCGAGGTTATTTGCGGAGATACCAAAATCTGAGATAAGCAGATGAGGAGAGGATCTCAGTCTGGATAAAGATAAGGCTTAAAAAGAGTTTATCTCTATCTAGATAAGGGTCTAGGATAAGTATTGAGCCTGAGTCCATGGAAGTGAGGCTTCTAAAGGGATCAGGTCACTGCTGTTTACAAAAACAAGGCACCCTTGTGGGTCTGAGGTAAGTTCTTTATTGTGAGTTTAAGCACCTTTTGCTATCTGTGAGAGATATTATTTACTGACTTGATTGTCGGAGTGCCTCCTGGTGGACGAGCCACCGCGGTATTCTGATGTTCTTGTTATAGGTTGTTGGGCTTAATCTGTTCTGCCAGTGCTCTCTAGGTGAGTTCCCCTTTTGATTGTGTGGTCGGAAATCAACACCCATAATTTGGCATCGTCTGTGGGAACTTAAGGAGAATAGATGGCCAACAACGGGCAGTGAGAGTGGTGAGCATGTAGATCCCAATGTCAAAGAAGAAAACCGTAATAAAGGAGCACATGATCCGAATCTTAAAAAGAAGGATGTCGGCAAAGAAGGTAATGCCCCGAAGAAGGGTGGCTGAGATAAGTATTACAATGAAAGTGACCTCCAGGTATGGAAGGATAGATGCCTAAGGAGGGACGGCGAGATAAAAAGGATGGAAAACAAGTTGGCAGACCTGCAGTCGGTTGTCAACTTCATGATGCAGAACAACGTGATGCAACCACCATTCTCATTGCAGAACACGCACCAGCGGCCAAGACTGACGCCCAAAAAGGGGGGTAGAAAACAATATCTAGTAGTCTCGCAGCACGGCAAGGAAAAGGAACATTTACATCAGTCGTCATGAGATGTTAGGTGAGCAAAGTTAGTGAGAGGTGAGTCACAAAAGACACCACGAACCAAGGGAACCTATGTCAAAGAACCTTTGCTTATCCAAGGGAAGGGCCTTTGTTTTGATGCAGTGGATGAGAAGTCCAAATGGATGCATAATTACACCAGGAGCAGCGCGCCAAAGGGACTACAATTTGTTGATAGCTGAGCTCCTGGCAGGATAAAGGAGGATCTGAGGAACTGCCTCTAAAGGAAGTAGCATGTAGACACCCTATTTTTGACCGTCCCCAAGACTTGGTTATGTTGGAAGGTACATCCAGCCACAAGTTCGATTGCTCGTCGAGTGCTCGACTTTCACGGCGGAACGTCACAGGTTTGAGCTTTCCAAACCCTGTATCCTTTCTGCCCCATTTTTGGACCATGTGTTGGTCCTTCCAGCATAATTCTCTTGGTGCATTGACGGCCCCATTCTGGCCTTGCCGGCCATGCCTTTGTTACTGCCGACCATTGATGAGGCCTGCCGGCCATCAATGAGCCACTGCCGGCCACCATTGATGGCCGACAGACCCCTTGTCTCAGTAGGTTTCATGCTAGATCTTTTGAGCCACCTGGTTTTCACTCCCGTCCATACATGTGTATGGAGGGATGAAGCTCTTGCCATGCTTGTTTAACAAGCTTCTTCTTGCATTCTTCTATATAAGGAGAGGCCCTTCCTCTTTATCAGAGGTTTAGAAAATTTTGGAGAAGTTGTATCTCTCTCTCTCTCTCTCTCTATATATATATATATTTCTCACTCTCTCTCTCTCTCTATATTGTGTTTGTTTATACTCTAAAGTTCATTTTTCTTGCACTTTTGCACTACAACACATAGTGATACACCACCATCTTTGAGCTGAGGTTCTTGGGAAGGTTACTTGAGCTCTGAAACTTGGTTTCTAGCCTCTGAGGTTGCTGGTTTCGAAGTTGATCTTCAAGGGTGAGTATATTCCCCATTTAAGCCTTTGTTTGCATCTTATTTTGGCCATCCTTTCATATTGTTTTAGGCCTTGCTTTCAACTGATTTTTTTTTTGTTTTTAAGTGCTTTTAATGATTGTTTAAGGTCTTTTTGGTGTTAGGGGTGTAAAACCCTCTTGTATGCCTTGTTTGGCCTTGTTTTGTGCAATGGTTTAAGGCCTTTGGAATAGTATTGGTTTGGCCTTTTGGCCACTAAAATCCAGTGGATTTTTAGTGGTAGGCATGTGGTTTTGAGGTTTGAAATCAGAGGGGGGTGACCCCCTCTCTTTTTGTTTTGTTTACTTGGGATATTGGCCTATCAAAGAAGCATGTATCCCTATACTTTTGAGGCCTAGTTCAAGCACTTTTTTGTGACTTTTAGGACCTGCATTAACTCTTTCCATGGCTGGTTTAGTCACCTTGTGCATGCATCTTGTATGTGTAGTGTAATCCTATTTGTGGCTCATCAAAATAGCATGTCTTTCTAGCATGTATTGACTCCATTTCAGTGGGTTTTTGATCATCATTTGACATGTCATGACTCTATCTAAAGTTGGTTTGGTAGTCTCTTGAGTGGCTCATATACTTGTAGAACAAATCTTGCTTATTAGCTTTATGTGCGTGATGTTTTGACTCATCATTCTAGCATATTTTGGCTATGCTCCAGCATGATTTTATTCATATTTTGGGCTATTCTAGGACTATTTTGGGCTGCCATGGTCATATCACTCATGTTTTGTATAGCTATAGTGTAAATACTTTGACTAGTCTTGAGCTTTGAGGCCCCTACCATGCTATACTTGTAACGTTTGCATGATTTGGCATCACTTGTTATGTTATTTCAGTGCATGTTTCATGGTCAAACACTTGCCTTTGTCATGATTTCAATGCCTTGAAGAGTTAGTGTTTTATGCCTCATGAATGGATCATTGTGCATGCCTCTTTGCTTAGGTCCTTAGGATGCCATCTCAATGGGTTTTTGGGTTTTTTTTTATCATGCCATAACTCTGTTTTCTGTTGGTTAAGTCATGCCATGCTTGGTCTTAATAGGTGTAGTGTAATCCACCTCATTTGCGTTGTATGCATCATGCCTTATGCCCTCCATGCTAGCATATTTTGGCTTCTTTCCATGTATGTTTTAGACTCATTTTAATATGTTCTAGGACTGTTTTGGGTTGCCTTAACCACATGCTCCATGTTTTGTATACTTCTAGTATAAATGCTCTTGCTTGCCTCAAGCTTTGAGCACCATTGCATGCTTCATTTGTGTTGTGTACGTGATTTGGTATCATTTAACATGACATTTCAGAGCCTATAGCATTTCCATATTCCCACTTCAATCATGCTTTAAGTGCCTTTGAGTATTGTGCTTTGTTGCCTAGTTTATGGCTTAGCTTGTATGCTTGCATGCCTAGGTCTTTGAGCCCTCATCTCAGCATGTTTAGGTCCTTATTTTGACCTATTTGAGCTCTGTCCATGCTTAGTTCATGCATTTGTGCCATGTATTGCATGCCTCCTTTGTAGTCCTCTTTGATAGCTCCATGCTTTAAGGACCTTCGCATGCTTTACTTGTGTTGTTTAAATGATTTGGCATCATTTCTCACACCATTTCAGTGCACTTAGTGGTGTTACACTTCCACACTTTTCACTCTTTAGGTGTTCTTGAGAGTTGCACAATCGGTGAGCCAATTGGCATGCATGCTTGTATGTGTTTTCGGTGCTTTCATCTTAGCATTTTGGCTACCGATTTGGGCATATTTGAGGTCTGTCCGTTTTGGTTTAAGTCCATTGAGCATGGTTGATTACATGTTGTTTGCATGCTTGCATTACATCGTATTGTCTATGCCTTATACTTCGCATTGTGTATGCCTAGGTTACATTGCATTGAGCATGCCATCATTTGCATTGTGTATACTTAGTTGTTGCATGCATTAGCATTGTGCATGCCATTAGCCTTGTTAGGTTGTTCACATTGCATTACATGTTCGCATGTTTGAGTTGCATTGTCTATGCCATGCTTGCATTCCATTGTTGTTTGGTTTAAGTCTTAAATCCGAACACGAGAAACGAGGGATGTTTCATACTTCAAGTGATGAAATGTGTCTCAATTCTCGGTTGCCGATGCTCTTGATTATCCATGATAGAGTTCTAGGCATTTATGTGTTTTTGTGCATTCATTTTATATTGAATTTGCATAGGTTGGATCTTTGGCCATCATGGATCGGGATGCGTGATTGATGGTCTTGGATCCGACTATGCCTCTCCCTTGATGTTTTGAGGTGATATGGAGTGGCATAGTGCATACATACCCTTGGGAGACCCTCTCTTTTCTCTATTTTGTGCTCTGCTACAGCTTGGTGTCACAACATATCAGTGGCCGGCAGTGCCTTTCAGATGGCCGACAGTCCTTCATTCTTGGCCGGCAGTGCCCATTCTTGGTCGACAGGGGGGTCAGCAGTGGCTCCCTATGGCCGGCAGGCCATCGGTGTATTCCCCAGACTGGTTTTGGTAAGGTTCAGCAGGAATTTCTTGAGGACACCCTACAGATAGAGCCTCTAAAGAGCAACCGGAGAGCTTTCCGGGGCGACAATCGAGCATGCATCCTCTTCTCCCCCAACCAGAGCTGGAACAACATTATTTACTGTTTTCCTTACTTGCTAATTAGCATTTGGTTTTGTAATTTAATTAGTTAATTTGTTAATTAATTAAGTTTTGTAATAATTAGTTGTAGCTAGTTATTCGTTCGGTTATGTAATAATTAATTAGCTTGTTAGTTAATTAATTAGTCTGTTTGTATTGTTCATTTGGACCCTCCGTCGAGAGGGCACATTGTTGTAATAAGTGTGCGTGCGCGTGTGAATGTCTTCCATCCCCACGTCTTTCTCCCTTTCACTTACCTGCTTTTGATGGTTAGTTTAGGGTCATTTTCAATTAGCATACTTATGCTCACATGTTTGCATCCATTCATCTGTCTTGCATGCACCGGGCTTGGCGCACCATACTAACTGCATTGTATTTCAATTCCAAGTTGAATACATGTATCAATTGTTGCACTTCATATGCCATCTTAGAATAGCCGAGCCTATCTAGTTGCATTTTTGCATGTGTTGCATTAGTTATCTTAACATGAACTAGGATCATGCATTGATTACTAACTAGTTGTTGTTTTGGCTCGGAGTACACTGTGAGTGTTTACGCTTTAGCATATTGCATGTGTGTTATTGATTGCCATGAAAGCATGCTTGCCATGAGGCTAATTGCTTATTTGCTATAACTGCTTGAATGCCTGTGGGTGGAGGTTGGATTACTTGAATTGGAACAATTCATTGAAATCCGCGATTTAGCCTACTTACGAGTAGCAAACCTCAAACCATTTTCAAACAAACGGATATGCAATGTTTTGTTCCAACTTAGGCGATCTAGTCTATACTTGTTTGTTGTGCGCATCACATAGTAATTCTAGGCTTAATAACCAGAATAAGAGCACATGTGTTTTCAAAAACAAGATATCATTCTTAGTACAGGCCGATCTTTGATCGGGCGAGCAGGGGTGCTCATTGCATGACCTTCCCCAATTGTACCCAAGTTCCCGAGCCGAGGTAACTTTGGTGATAACAGACACGTGGCCTTAGGCACGAGTCAGGGTTTCCTAAATTTCCCCAAAATAAAATATTTAGGTGCCGACTTTGTATCTGGCAAAACAGTCCATGTTTGGTATTTCTTTACAAAAATCAGTTTTCCAAAACGATTTGCCGGATCTGGACTCTTTGGTGATTTATCGGTTTTGCATTGCACTTTGCGAGATCAGATTCAGAACCGTGACATTTGAGTCCGAACTGTAGTAGCAAGCCCAAATGAACAAAATGGGATTTTCCCGGGACGTTCGGGCGCATCTACACGGCATAACTCCGAGATCACATCCCCTGTCAAGTTGAGGACGCTGTTCTCGGCGGAGTTAGACGCGTTTGAGGCCCCAAAGAGATTCCACATGTTGACATTCCAGATTTATGACGGTAAGTCTGATCCGAACTTTCATGTTAGCTTGTATTTAAATTCAATGGATTTGTTGAGCGAGAATGAGCAGCTGTTATGCAAGGTGTTCCCCTCATCCTTTGGTGAGATAGCATCTGACAGGTTTCATAAGTTGCCGAGAGGAACTGTGAAGAGTTGAAAAGGCCTAGCTGAGATGTTTGTGGCTAGGTTTGTTATGAACAAGTTACAGCCACTAAGGGTAGACTCCCTGCTGGGTTTGAACATTAGCGATGGTAAAAGCCTCAGGGCTTACGCTAAGAGATATTATGATGTATTCAATCAAATTCCTGCTTGCAACCAGGAGCTTGCAGTCGTGTCTTTTAAGAACGACCTGGATGATGAATGCCCTCTTTGGAAATCACTGACAAAAACCCTACCAAAAAGTATGGATGAACTCATGGCACAGATTGAGAAATATTCCAGGGCAGAAAAGGACACACACAAGGAACGAAGACACCAAAGCAAGAGAAGAGAAATGGCTCGCCGAGGCGAGACTGAAGTAATTCCAGTGTACATAGGCAGGAGAGAGGGTTGAGGGCTGCACAAGCAGTCACCACTGTATTCAGGATCTCGATCTACAAAGTTCTGGAAAGGATAAGGAACCAGTCGTATTACAAAATGCCAGAGAAAATCCTTGGCGAGTTTATGGGAAGGAGCATTGAGAAGCACTGTGCTTATCATAATGAGGATGGGCACTTGACTCAAGAGTATAGGGCTCTGAAGAAGCACTTGGAGGATCTGGTCAGACAGGGTCACCTGAGAGACCTAGTAGACGAGGCTAGGACAATGGAAGAGCATGCAAGGCTTCCCCAGGCACTAGCAGCACCACCTTCACCACCGTCACCACAGCAAGTAAAGGGACCTTAGGTGATCAATGTGATTCACTTGAAGGTCAATGAGAATGATGTATCGAGGGGAGGGGACCCAGAGAGTAAGGCACCTATAATACGTGTATCAGGTTCAGCAAAAGAAGCCTAGGACAAATGAGTATCAGGGACTAATGGCTTCTTTTTCTGAGGAAGACTTGGATATGATACAACATCCATACAATGATGCCCTGGTGATAACACTGAAGATTGAAGAATGCTAGGTGAGGCGCATACTGGTTGATCAAGGTAGTTCTTGTGACATCATGTATGTTAGATCTTATAAGGAGCATGGCCTTCACCCATATGATATAGAACAATCCGACAGCCTAATGGTTAGATTCAACGGGGACACCGACATGGCCTATAGGAGCCACGAATTTGGAGGTGTAGGCAGGCACCAAGAAGGTAAGCACGGAGTTTACGGTAATTGACACCCCTTCCCATTACAATGCTATTTTGGGAAGACTGTGGTTGCACGTAATGAGGGCTGTTCCCTCAACGCTGCACCAATTGTTACGATTCCCAACCGAACAGGGGATCGAAGAGGTCAGAGGGAATCAGGTGCAAGCAAAAAATTGCTCCATGGAAGCAATGAAGTCCACCTGCAACATATGGGAAGCAGAGACAGCGAAAATCGAAAACGAGGACATGGAGGTCTTAGATGATGTCGACAAAGAGTCAGCCGACAAAAGTGAGGAAGCTTTGAAAAAGATTCTAATCCAAGAAGGTGATGAAGAGCGCTTCTTCAGTTTTGGCTCAAGCTTAGCCGAGGAGGAGGAAAGGAGTTGGAGACTTTCTTGTGAGCAAACATAGAAGTGTTTGGCTGGACGCCCTATGAGATGCCAGGCATTAACCCCGAGGTCACTTGTCATAGGCTCAATGTGGACAGGTCGGCTAAACTTGTCATCCAGCGAGCCCAACGAGCAATGAGGCCGACATTGATACATGTGGAGGCAGTCGATGAGGAAGTGGACAAGCTATTGGAAGCCCAGGCCATTCGGGAGGTGAACCACCCTACCTGGTTGTCCAACACAGTGGTGGTCAAAAAGAAGAATGGCAAGTGGAGGGTCTGCGTGGACTTCACCAGTCTAAATAAGGCTTGTCCCAAGGATAGCTTCCCCTTGCCTAAGATTGATTAACTGGTGGATACCACTTCAGGGCATGGGAGGATGAGTTTCCTGGACGCATATAGAGGCTACCACTAGATAGTAATGTGTGCCCTAGATGAAGAGAAGGCGACATTCATCACCCCGAAAGGACTCTATTGTTACAGAATGATGCCTTTTGCGTTGAAGAATGCAGGAGCAACCTACTATAGGTTAGTGACCAAGATGTTCAAGCATTTGATTGGGAGGGCAGTAAAGGTCTACATCGATGACGTGGTCATAAAGACCAAAGAACCTGGGAATCATTTGGCCGACTTGAAGGCAGTTTTTTTTTTTTTTTTTTTGGATAAGTAAGTCATATTATAACCAAAAAAGAAAAATATACAATGAAGTTCAACACATAGCTTTTGATGGGAGCACAAAAATAAACAAAATAAACTACTCCATCAAAAAAACAAACTGAGCTTATAGAAAACAAGCACAACATTCCCAACAAAACAAGGATTCAAAATTTCCTTCTAGCATTCTTCAAGTCATGAAGTTTCGCTTTAAGTTTTCTTCTGTTATCCTCTTTTGAAGTCTCCCCATAACTAGGATCACTTGGAGATGGATTCCCTCTATTTCTCAACTCTTGACTTGAATCTCCATTTCCTAACTCGTCCATATCACACGATTCAAGGACATCAAAGGCATTAGTTGAGGGGATAGAAGACTGCGTCTCTCTCTCTTTGTTGATCAATGGAGTTGAATCTTGCCCACTATCTCTCCCCTTTTTCTTCACCACTTCCCATTTAGTCGGAATTTGTGTTTTAGTGTCCTTGACTCTCCACTCATGTTTGAAGGAGGGAGGGTTCAAAGACTTTGGCTTTTGAGGGCACAAATTAGTGGTATGGCCAAAAGTCTTACAACCATCACACCTTTGGGGCTTCCATGGTACCTCAACTTGAATCTCATATGGGTCACTATAACCAAGATTTATTTTGAAAGACTTAGGGATCTCTTTATTTGCTGGCACTTCAATACAAATTCTCGCAAACGTAAGTCTGCTTCTCTTGAAAGTTGGCTCATCCAAATAAAGAGGAGTTCCCAAGATGCTAGCTATGTAACCCAAGCCCTCTTCACTCCAAAGTTCCAAAGGAACATTGTACAACTTCACCCACAATGGCACACTTGAAAATTCACACTTTGTTAGTTTTAGTCCAGGTTGCCATTTTTTTAATAACAATCAATCTAGCCCCAACATAATAGGGGCCATCTTCCAAGATTGTGTCCATAGCCTCTTCACTTTTTACTTTAAAAATAAAAAAACCATTGTCAATGGAGACAACGTCCTCAAGCAAATTTCCCTAAAGTTTCTCCGCCCAAGTTTTCACATAATGGAAAGAGAATCTTTTATCAATGAAGTATCCAACCAAAGCATTTTCCCAATGAGAAAAGCCTTTTTTTGAGATCTCAATAAGGACATTGTAAATGCCATCTACTTGGTTCTCAATCTTATGGGCACCTATTTTATACTTCAATTTTGACACCTTGTTAATCTCTTCTTTAATTAAAGAGCTCCCAACTTGTAGAGGTTTACCTGATATAGCAAATGTATCCAGACCTTCACTACCATCTTCCATATGTAGATCAACCGAATCCTCATTTCGACAAGCTCGCACGAGCTTATCACTCTCTCGTTGCTTGGAACCCATTACTTCTTTCCTTTGATCAGCACTAAGTGAGCCAAATTTATTTGACAACATCATTTCGTTTGCCACCAATGGGGACACAGTGGTCAATTTTGGCCACTGCTTAACATTAGTTAGCACTCTAGTTGGTGTGTTCCATGTATTAGGTGTTTGATGCTGCTTTGGTGATTGCTTAGGTGAGGCTTGCATTTCCACAGTCCAGCGAAACTGTGTTGTACCAAGATCACAATCACACTCAATTGAGCTATCCTCCGAATCTACGTCCCTCAATCCTCTCTTGTTTACATTTGAGGGCCCTTGCCACGGTCCCTCAAAATCTCCAAGTGAAAGAGATTTGGGGGGGCCTCGAATGCGTGTAGACCGGCGGGGAAGTACATTAGGCATATCATCAGTAGATAGTTGATCCACCTGATTTACAAACTCCTTCAAAGATACCTTAGCCGAAGATTTGCTTTTTGATTTACTCTTGGCTAGTTTGCTCGTGGCTAGTTTGCCCTTCTTCAATGATAGCTTACTACCCTCTCTGTCCCTCTCATTGTCCTTCTCTTTCTCTTTCTCGTTCTCCTTAATCATCTTATGACAGCACAGTGACAAGGTTTCACTGGGGCATTTTGTCGAACAGGTAAAGGGCACTTCTGTGTTGTTCCTCTCGCTGTGATGCAAACAGAGGTATTTGGCCCAGCCACCGAGCAAAACCCAACTGCAGGCTTCCACTCCACTGTGAATGGTGCCTAGACTGTGTGGTGGTCTCTCTCTGTGATGGTTCTTTGATGAGAAGAAAATGGGTAGAGCGTACCCAAAAACCTCTTTTCTTTGGTTCAGCTTTGATGAGAGAGAGAGAGAGAGAGAGAGAGAGAGAGAGAGAGAGAGAGAGTTGATTTTTCTATTTTGATGAAGGCAGTTTTTGACGTCCTAAGAACATATCGGCTCCGACTTAATGCTTTGAAATGCGTATTTGGAGTTGGATTCGATAAGTTCCTAGGATACTTGGTCACGAGAAGGGGCATTGAAACAAGCCCAGATCAGATCAAGGCCATCCTTGACTTGAAGAGCCTGACATCAACCAAGCAAGTACATATGTTGACTGGGAAAGTAGCAGCCTTGAATAGGTTCACTAGCCGAAGTTCAGACAAGTGTAAACCATTCTTTAGTTTGTTGAAAAAGGCCATAGATTTTTTGTGGATAGAGGAATGCGAAGTCACTTTGACCGGCTTGAAGAAATACTTGACAACAGCTCCAGTTTTGTCAACTCCAGTGCCAGGAGAAGAACAGTTCCTATACCTGGCTGTTTTAGACCACGCCGTGAGCGCGGTGGTAATCCATAAGGAAGAAAGAGAACATAAGGCAGTATACTACGTGAGCAAGACCCTGGCAAGTGCAGAAACTAGGTATCTGCCCCTGGAGAAGTTGACACTAGCCTTGGTGATGGCTTCCAAAAAGTTGAATCACTATTTCCAAGCCCATAAGATTGTGGTATTAATGGAGCATCTACTAAAGTCCCTGTTGTAGCATAGAGATCTGACAAGCAGAATAGCCAGATGGGCAGTGGTGTTGGGTCAATACGACTTGGAGTTCAGGCCTAGAACAGTAATCAAGGGCCAGGTGCTGGTCGACTTTGTGGCCGAGTTCACTCCTGGTGCAATCCCAAGGCGGGCTCTGGTGAGCTGCAGCTTAGGATGTCCAAGGAAGCAGAAAGAGACCCAGCTGGGGCCAAAGAACCCCAATCCAGCAGCGCAGAAGGAGGAAGAAAAACCAAAGCCCTGCGACATCTACATCAGAGACTCCTTTTGGCTCTTCATTGACGACAGCTCCAATCGGCAGGGAGCAGGAGTAGTGTTGGTATTGCTAGATGGGTGAATGATTGAGCAGTCTATTCATTTGGGATTTAAGGGCTCAAACAACGAAGTAGAGTATGAGACACTGATTGTAGGGCTAAAACTAGCAGCAGCCATAGAGGCCGATGAGGTGGTAATATTCCGTGACTCCTAGCCCAAAGTAAATCAAGCAATAGGTGAGTATGCCGCCAGAGATGAGAGGATGATAGCCTACGTCAAAGAGGTTGTCAGGCTGCTAACACTGTTTGAGAATTGCCGGCTACAGCATGTTAGTTGAGATGATAATAGTCATGCTGACGCCTTGGCTAACCTGGCCCCACGATGAAATCAGGTGAGGTAAGAACAATAATGGTTGATTATTTGTCAGGCCCAAGTATAGAGCCCCTCATCACAGAATAAAAAGCAATGTGTGTAAAGATGGGTCTAAGTTGGATGGACGCCATAGTTGTGTTTCATAGAGATGGCAGGCTGCCAGTAGAAAAAAAGAAAGCACACAAAATCAGATTGAAGTTGGCCAGGTTCTGCTTGTCAGCAGAAGGCCATCTGTACAAGAGATCATTCACTGGACCTCTACTGCGGTGTGTGCACCCCTCTCAAGTAGAGGACTTTTTATATGAGATCTATGAAGGAGTCTGTGGAAGCCACGCTGGGGGCAGGTCACTTGCCCACAGAGCCATATCCCAAGGATACTGGTGGCCATATATGCAGAAAGATGTTGAAGCCTATGTGAGGGTGTGAGAAGTGTCAAAGATTTGCACCTTTGATACATCAGTTAGCAGTAGATCTAAACCCAGTGTCTAGTCCGTGGCCGTTTACCCAGTGAGGTATGGACCTAGTGGGACAGGTGCCCCAGGCAACTGGACAGAGAAAATTCTTTCTAGTTGCCGTAGACTACTTTACATAGTGGGTAGAGGCAAAAACCCCTTGCGAAGATTCGAGATATTGATGTGAAGAACTTAATTTGGAAGAATATAATCACCAAGTTTGGGATCCCAAGAGCCATTATAGCAGATAATGGCACCCAGTTTGACAATAAATTGATCAAGAGCTTCTGTGCAAAATACAAGATTAAGAACTATTACTTCGCTTCTAGCTTCCCTCAGAGTAATGGTCAATCCTGGATGGGATCAAGAAGAGGTTGGAAGCAGCCAAGGGAAAATGGGTGGAAGAATTGCCCAATGTGCTATAGGCATATCAGACTACGCCAAGAAAATCAACTGGGGAGTCTCCTTTTGCCATGGCATATGGCACTGAAGCAATCATCCCTTTGGAGGTCGACATCCCTGGAATGAAGTGGAGATTGAAATGAACAAGACATTCCTTGCTTGAGATCTGGATCTACTTGAAGAACGAAGGGAGAGAGTGGCAATTCGGCTGGGGGCAAACTAGCAGCAGCTTGCTAGGGCTTACAATAAGAAGGACACCCAAGGGAGTTTAAGGTTGGGGACCTTGTCCTAAGGAAGGTTGTCGGCAATAAGAAGGATCCCAGGGAGGGAAAGCTTGACCCAAATTGGGAGGGACCATATCGCATCATCTCGATTATCGACAATGAGGTATATTGGCTGGAAGACAGTGATGGCAAGGAGTTGCCAAGGCCCTAGAACACTTGCAATTTGAAGTTTTTCTACCATTAGTTTTCATTTTCTGAGATTTATGTCCTTATTTTATTAGCCGAAGTTTTAATAAAACACTAACTTGATTTTGTTTTTATTATTGTTGAAATTTATGCGATAAGACTGAACAGTCTTATGATGATGTTTCCGCATAAAACATGACGAATAACTTAGACTGGCCATATGGTAGAGTTGAACTAAGTTGGCGATGTTTCCGCATGAAACATGACGAATGACTTAGACTTGCCAAATTATAGAGTTGAATGAACACTTGCCTATGGTAGAGTTGAATTAAGTTGGCGATGTTTCCGCATGAAACATGACGAATGACTTACACTTCCCAAATGGTAGAGTTGAACTAAGTTAGCGATGTTTCTGAGCGAAACATGATGAGTAACTTAGACTTGCCATGATGGCAGAGTTGAACTAAGTTTGATTTGGTTTGATTAACAAAAAAATTGAGGTAGAAAACCTCGGCTAAGAATTGTTTGAATCTGACTTCGACAAAAATCTGAGATGCATGCTTAACATGAACATAAGTGGTACTTAGGTTCACATTAAGGGCAAGGACGAAGAATGAACGTAACACTTGTAAATTTTCTAAAATTTTAAGTTGAAGTTATCTGAGATCATTGATAGGTGGAACTATCCAAGATGAGTTAATCCGAGATGGAAGTACTGCTATGCACCTGAAGTGAATTTAGTCAAGATACCCAACCAAGGTGCTAGACTTGGTAGGGTCAAGTCTTGCTAGAAAACAACAAGTACAAGTGAAGAGATAACGTTTGTAAAAATGTTTGATAAAATATTTTTGCGTGTTGTTTAGCCGAGATAAATAGTAAAGGTTTTTATCTGAGGTGATTGGAGTGTTCTACTCCGTGGTGTGCATTCATCCAAGGTCTAGGGACACGAGATAAGGAGCCAAGTTGTCACACTTGGAAAAGATCAGAAAAATTCTAAGTATGGAAGCATACAGAACAGCAAAGAAGCAAGCATACATAAGGGAGGGATACAACACTTAGAAACAAAAAGAAAAAGGCACATCGGCCTGGCATGAAAGACAACTTGTTTAGTTACAAGAAGGCATTTTAGCCCAACAAAAGCAAAAAGATTACAATTACTAAAGCAAACAAGTTTAAAAGAAAAGTACAAAAGTAAAGAGACAACTCTAAAGCACATGGGTCTCTAAATATTTTCCTTAGGCTGCATTGCCTCAGTAATTGGCGTTGTTTTAGTCTCAACAGTTAGTTGGGAAGATTTTTCAGCCTCAATCTTGGCGTCGATCTCGAGTAGGGTCTGGTCAAGACTTTTCTCGACGGATTGGATCTCGGCCTCGTGTGGAGCCTTTTTGGCAGAGACATCATCGAGGATCTCATCTTCCTCCTCATCTTGAGTCAAGTCTAGGACTTGATCATTTAGAGTTAGGGACTTGGCCCCAATAGCTTCAGCTTCGACCTCGGTGACTATGCCCTTAGTTTTGCTGGCTTCGGCTTCTTCTTCCCCCGCAGCCTCATCCTCGGATTGGCTTGGAGTAGGAGGGAATGGAATAGCAAGTCGGTTGACGTCGTGAAGGGGTGAGTTGTCGGGGATGGACAACTCCTTCAGAGAAGCCATCCAGCTAAGGGTGTACCCCTTGTCGTACGCCAGATTGACTTGTTTCTTGTATGCATCATGGATGTTGGCCGCCTTTTCGGTGTAGGCCTTCTCATTGGCCACTTTAAGTTCGGCTTCCTTCATGGCAAGCGCTGTCTGAAGCTCGTTATGGGCTTGGGTCATCTTCTCCATGGCTTTTTTTGCCTCAGCCTTAGCGACCTCGGCAACATTTTCAGCGGCTTCGACACGAGCCTCGGTTTTGTTTTGGGCCGTCTGGGTAGCCTTAGCTTGGTCCAATAGACCTCGGATGTGAGCCTCAGTTTCATTCAGTGAGGAGAGGAGCTTGGCTGCCTCCTTGGTCTTGGTGGTCAACTCCTTTTTGAACGCCTCGGCTTTGCGGCAAAGGAGTGACCCTACTTAATGGCCTACAAGAAGAGAAAGAAAACATAAACTTTTCATTAAGTACAAAACCCAGAATTGAAATTGAATGAAAAAACAAAGTGTATGAACTTACCAAAACGGAATGCTGTATCATCAAGGCATAATTCTCATACTTAGTAAGCTCGGACATTCCGTTGAGGCCGGCTGGCAAGAGACCGATAGTAGAGAGGGTGACATCGACCTCCACATTGTCGAGTGCGTTATCCCCGGCAAGCAAAGGTCGGTCTCCGACCATGACTGTTGGGGTCGAGGGCTCGTTGGCATGGATAACACCAGGATGAGCTATGCCCTCCGACCTCAGGTTTTTTGATGAAGGTTCCTCGAATGACCCGGCCTCAATAGGCCTCTTCTTAGCAGCAGATAAGTTTTTCTCAATCTCAGCCAACTTTGAGATCGGCACGGTCTCCTCAGACTCACCTTCTATGTCAGTGGCCTTTGCCTTAGCCCTTTTCACCCTTTTGACTTTAGGCTTGGGCTGGGATTGAGAAGGAGAAGAGGAATGGACCGACACCACGCCAAGGATATCGGCGAGAAGGTCCTCAGGAACTATTTTGGTATGACCCATTTCGTTGGCGGTAGCGGCAATGGTGACTCTGGGGTAGAAATGAATTGCTGGCAGGGCAATAGGAGGGCTAGAGGGATCTGTGGCCTAGGACACTACACTTCGGCGTTTGCGATGCGAGTGCTTTTGGCTGGAGTGTTAGGAAGAGCTCATCGTCGGCGCTGGAGTTGGGTCAGAGGAATCAGTTGGGGGCAGAAGTGAATGGTTGGTCCACTAGATCTGAGGTGGAGGCATGGCTTGGCCTTGGTGATGAATCAACCAGCGGAGTGGTGGCAAAAGGAGGTGCTTGACTTCTTCTGGAGACGCCGGGCAGAGGGCTCTGGTATGTCGGAATGTAATTGAGAAGGAGTAGAGCCTTGTGTGCTTCAATTGGCAAGTCAAGAAGGCGAACCAAGTTCTTGCTTGACACGTATGTTTGTCGAAAATTCTTTTCTGGACGAGGAAGGGCTGCAAAGACAAAAAAGAGGGCATTAGAATAGATTAACAGAAAGATTGTCAAATAAGGCAGTAGAGAAGGGACTTTGGGGGTGGGGGGGACTAAGTCCTTACCCTTGTTATCCCTAAAAACTTCACAGCGCAATGGAAAAAGGTGCAGCTCATTGTCTGGCACGAACTCCCAATTGCTTGAGACAATTAGGTAGTTGTCTACTGCACCCTTATTGGAGTCTGGAATGTCTGCTATCAACTTGTACTATGTAGATCTTGACTTGAGGTAGTACGTGTAGCCGGTGTTGGTCTTGAGTCCACATATAGTGTAGCAATACTGGATGTCGGATAGGGTAATTCTAGCATTCTGCCGGCGTGCCAACTCGGCAATGCCATTGATGATCCTAAAGGAGTTTACGGCCAGTTGCATGGGGTTGAGCTTGTAGTAATGGAGGACTTCCCTAAAGAGGATGTCAAGGGGAAACCTGACTCTGCCCTCAATAATGGAAACTACTGGAAAGGGCATGTAATCCTTCCCAGGCATAATAGAGTCCTCTCTAGCCAACCGGAGTTGAACGCCGGCTGGAATGGAGAACTCTTGCCTAAAGTATTCAAGTTTGGTCTACCCTTCACCTAAACATACCCATAACGTTGGCTTGAGAAAATCAGTACTGGATTTCAGGGAAAAGTGATTGATATGGCTTTGTAGACCTCGGCTAGACTCTAGAGAGCACTGGGGTGCCGATTTATGAAGATCTAAGGGGAAATTTGTTCTAGTTTTCCTAAGGATATGAGTTCTAAAGAAAATCCCAAACCTAGAACTACAGAAACAAGAATTAGAAGCAAGAATCTAGAAAATAGACAAAGAAAACAGAAAAGGAACGTAATTTAGAACCAAGAAGGAATCAGAGGCAAACAAAATTCAAGAATCAAATGAAGTAGAAATATAGGGAGGCAAGAACAGTGCTAGACATTCAATGTAATCAATGCAATATGCAAAGGATGTGATCAGAAATACGAGTGGTAACCAAAATACCATCCCAGTAGAGAGTAGTGTGTGCGACACAAACAAAGTACACTCTAAAAATATGAGAAGCGACATACATCATTGAAGAAGATTTCATGGCCATGAATGGAAAATTTTGTATACAACAACTCAGAAATGAAATTTTACAAAACATTGAAAGATGGAATAACGAAAAGGAAGAAATTAGAGATTTACCGATTGGGCCTAAGGAAATGAACGTCGGGATCACTGGAGTCAGACGGAGACAGCCACAGAACAAGTCCACCGGAGATTATGAATGAATGACTGTGAGAAGCTTGAGGAAATAGCAATGGCAGGCTGAAGAGCTTTAGAGAGAGAAGGTCTGAAAATGATAGAGAGAGAATGAGAATTGAAAGTGAAGAGACAGAGAGATAAGAGAAGGTTTTATCAAAATGTGAAAAGGCGGCAAAACATAATGAAAGCCTTGGGCGATGTGCCTGTCAGGTGGCATAGGTAGACGCGATGCGATTTGATAGCACGTATCAGATACGGGCCAATGGGATAGAGACATGTAGAGGAAATGGTTGAAAAGACTGCGTGACAGCTCATGCACAGTTAGAACTCATGAAATTCTTGAAATAATGGGCAATAACCTCAGAGAAAATTCTTAGAAAACTTGGTTCTTGATCTATGATAGGGTGGCCAGCTGAGTCGTGGTTACTTGAAGCCGATGAGTTGTGATCTCGGTCGAAAAGATGAATGAAATTCTGAGCCGACAAGTCATGTTCACAAATAATGTAGGTTCCATCACCTCAGGTTATCGAGGTAATAAAACCTAGGGAGCAGTTGTGAGGAAGTATTTTTTGAATAACAACACGTGGCTAAGGTGACGCCGAAGTGTCAGCTAAGGTGCCACGTAGCCTGGTCATGTTGCCAAGATGATCTTGGCTAGGACGAGGTTATCTGTGGAGATACCAGAATCCAAGATAAGCAAATAAGGAACAAGAGTCCTAGAACAGACTTGATCGTCGGAGTGTCCCCAGGTGGATAAGCTACCACGGTATTCTCATCTTCTTGTTACAGGTTGTTGGGCTTAATCTATTCTGCCGATGCTCTTCAGCTAAGTTCCCTTTTTGGTTATGTGGTCGAAAATCAACGCCCACAACAAGCTACACTAACCTTTAAACTAAAAATATACAATTGAAATTTAAAACTAAGAGATAAAATTGTATGATTTTTTCATTATAAGATTTAGATTGATAAGTTTTGAATTTGTAAGACTGCCCAAACCATCCCATTTATTATTCATAGATGAAGAGTATATTGGAGCTACTAGGAAGACTTCAAGTTTGAACTCTGATTACAGTCTTAGACATACAAGAGATTTTACCAATTATGTTATTCTTTATCAAAAACTTTCTTTCATTCTTTGCGATAAATGAATTTCACCTATTGAAATCAATAATATAATGTTAAAAAATATGAAGTTCTTCAAAAAAATGATATCACATGCGACATTTAATATTGGTTAAAGAATGAAGTGTAATAAACCTATCCAAATGTCAAATTACAGAATTTGCACCTAAGTAAAGTGAAATACCATCAAATTTTACTATATAAAAAAAATTATAATTGTTGATCTAATCCGCTTATTAAAAGTCTAATGTACAAATTTGAAATTAAAATTAAATGGCACATATTAAAGTAGAAAAAATAAATAAGGACAAACATAAAAATACAGTTGTCTATACATCTAAAAATTCATACTCTAATTAGAGACTATTTTTAATGAAACATTTTTTTTGCAATGCAATGCTTCTTCAAACTAAATTAGTTGTTTTAAGTATTGACCCATATATGATAAATGTTAAGAAAATAAGCAAATATGAAACCTGCCATTCTATTATGGCGATAGATTTGACCTTGAATCTATTATTAGTTTATTTCAAATTAATGATTTTGTGGGACTCTAATCTCATTTCTCATATTTCCTCTTTAGATTCATTATATGTAGAGGGGTATATGAGTATGTATACTTTTGTGTACAAGATTGTTACTCTAGGATTTGTTGAAATTCAAACTAGGAATGACTGAACATAACCCTCACTTATTTATGTGTACATGCATGTATATTTGCAACACCTTCACATCATTATCATTGATATCATTTTGATAATAACACAATGTTTTCACCTTCATACAAAAACCAATAATACCAAATCACTTCCTCATGTACATTCAACAATGAAAAGATATAGAACATTCATTTTCTTGGTTCCTTATTGTGTACATCCCTATTGGAAGAGCTACCAGTCCACCAAAAACCGCCACCAACTTCTTTTGATATTTAATATGGCAAATAGATCACTTGCAAAACACGGATAAATTCCCATTAAGCAAAGCTTTTTTAAACACAAAAATTTACATCAATCACAGAATGAAGTTGTCACAATAAGGTGGGATTTTTGGGCATTAAATAGAGAGTTTATCCAATTTATCAAATCATGTTGGCCAGCCTTGGCTAATATAGTGAGTTTTATGTAGAACCAAACAGTAAATAAGTAAAGAATTTTAAGCAAGCAAAAGATCAAACACAAAGAAGGCATTTGTCACGCCCTGGATTTACAAGGTCCGACCCACGTGAATAAACCACCCAACGACAAACAATAAATAACAACTCTCATGCAGATGTATATGGTATAGTCACACAATACGTGTGTGTATCCAAATTCATACATTCCTAGATACAACATCTAAGTTGAATGGATGTTCTGTAATTAAAGCATACAAAGATGTTATAAATCAAATTGAAGCGCCCAAAGGCTTACATCACATACAAAGGGTGTAACCCTTACAAGAATGGCACGTGGCCGATATATAACAAGAATGCCCATGGCCTACAAATAAAAGAACCACTCTACATGGTTCCAATACAACTTCACGTCTCGGTCCACATCCACACATGTATACCTGAAAAACATTTTCAGCCACGTAGGGTGAGCATAAAGCCTATTAGAGAATATTTTAGAAACTAAATATGCTCCATAGTATAAATGATCATGATGCAATACATAAATACAATATACCCAAATGCATTTTTAAAAGTCCAACTGATTTCTCAAAAAAAAAAAAAAAAAAAATCCCTTCTTTCCAATTTCCAAAACCTTTCGTTTATTCAAACGTTTCTCAAGTTTTACAACATTTGTTTAAAACAAAATAAATCCATCTCCAAACGGATCCATGTATCTCCATACCAATGAGCAAATACATTGCCAAGTCAATTACGAATGCATTGTTAAACAACAGCAATTACATTGCTAAAACCATTTCTAAACCATTCTTTTCCAAACCAAAAATCATAATAAATAAAATGGGTAAATCTTCAGGGCTAGTGTTCATATGAGTAACTATACAAGTCACAAGGACATTTTTACTGGATTATCCAGAAGGCCCGACACCTACCGCACGGGTTTTAGGTCTTACACCATGGACACACAAGCCAACTTAATTCTGTTTTAACACCCTATAGCTTGCTTTTCGTGCTCCTTTCGGATACGATAGCCCTACAGTTTGGACTCCCGTGGTTCTGAATTTGATTTCACACGTGCAATATGAAATAGACAAACACAAATGAGTCACAATCCGAAAAATCTTTTGGAAATCGATTTTGAATCAAAATGCCAAAAATGGACTGCTTTGCCAGATTTCAGAGTCGCCACCTAGATATTTTTGAAAAATTTAGGAAACTCGAGACTCGTGCCAAAGGTCACTTATCCGTCATCACCAAACTGTCTTGGCTTAGGAACTTAGGTATGAGAGGGAAGGGTCATGACTTGAGCACCCCACTCACCCGATCAAAGATCGGCCTCTACTAATCATGATGTGAATCGTATGTACATTATATGCTCTTGTTTCAATTATTATGCTATTTTTACTATGTGATGCACATAAGTATAGACTAATTCACAAAAGTTGGATTGCTTTGATTTTATGTTTGTTTTGAAAAGTGTTTGAATATGTGTCACTTGAAAAAGTGATCTCATATGTACATTAATCAAATCATCCCAACTTAAGCAAAAAAGCCTTCATCCATTGGCATTCAAACAGGTATACCAACTAAGCACTTAGCCTCATGGTAATCAAGCTTGACAGGACAACAATCACATGCATGCAATATGCTATAGCAAAAATGCTCAACTAGTGCTCAACCGAGGCAAGTCAAAATAGAAGAAAATAGTTAGAAAAATGCATGCTCTACTATGCAAGTGACTAATGCAATACACACAAAATGTAACTACGAGGTTCGGTTTATTAACACGACATATGGATCAATTCAAGGCATGTGATAGTGCATGTATTCAATCAAGGAATTTGAAATTGATGTTGATTAATATGATGAGCCGAACCCTTTATGCATGCAAAGCGAATGGATGCGAGTCATGAAAAATGTTTAGGAAAAACATGATGCTATATACTACTGTGGTAGCCGAATAAAAGCAGACGCAGATAGGCAGTGTATATTTTCCCAATCGGTGTATAGTATGCGCTCGGCCCTGCCCCTGACATTTCAGATGCCGAATAAGTTGAGCAGGGGGCCGATTAAAAGTTGGAATATGACATAATGGGGGGGCGAGTGCATAAGTACATGACAGATCAAGAGCGGGCCCTGCCTAGAAGACCAGGAGTGTATATAAATAGAAGAACGATAAACAAGAAGACGTATGTGAGAATTAGTACGCTTAACTTAAGACACACGCAATCTAGAGAGCATACATTGACTTATCCGTCGGAGTGCTAATTCCAGCACCCCGACCGGAGTGTTCATTCTTTTTCAGGCTACCAGTTGAGGATCTCTAGCGTCCCATTAGATCCAAAGAGTATTTCCAAACTACCTTCCCCACAATTGGCGCCGTCTGTGGGAATACTCAACTACATCCATGGCGGGCGCAATGGAAGATCCTCCGATAATCGCTGATGAAACTACACAGAGAGATGATCTCACCCCAACATACATGCTGGGACCAGAGACTAGCGCCGCAAGATGCGCGTTGAACTTCGACTCACCCTTGACTTCAGCGCATGAGACAATGCAAGCGATCATGGAACAAGCAAAGCAAAACGAACAGAGGTTGGAGAACATGATCGCTGAGAATGAACGTCTTCGTCAAGATTTGGCCTTGGAAGTGGCGAAGTCCAAACAAGCTGTACGCCAAGATCCAGAATGACCTCTGAGGGCAGGTGGTCGACGACCTTGAGCCTGACAACATGACACTGACAGTGACTCTGACTCATTATCCCCAGAGCCCAAGAAGAAGGGATGACCTGAAACTACCAGTTCCTCTGAAGAGAGTCCACATATAAGGCATAAGCGAAGATGAAAATGGTTCAGACGAAGAGGACCAGCACGATCCCTTTGTGCGACTGATCGCGAAGGCAGTACTACCCAAGAAGTTCAAAGCCCCGTCGTTCACCTTGTATGACAGGAAATCGGATCCCACGGATCATATCCGTCATTATAAGCAAGCCACGACATTGCATGCAGATGTAGACGTCCCCGAACGTCCCAGGAGGGAATTCCGTTCTGTTCATTCTGGGCTCACTACAGTTTGGACTCAAATTGTCACGATTCTTAATCTGATCTCATAATGTGTGATGTGAGATTGATAAATCACCAAAGAGTTCAAATCTGGCAAATCGTTTTGAAAAACAGATTTTTTAAAAGAAGTGTCAAACATGGACTGCTTTGCCAGATACAGAGTCGCCACCTAAATATTTATTTTTGGGGGAATTTAGGAAACTCTGACTCGTTGCCTAAGGCCACGTGTCCGTCATCACCAAAGTTGCCTCGGCTCGAGAACTTGGCTACGATTGGGGAAGGTCACTTTGTGAGCACCCCCGCTCGCCCGATCAAAGATCGGCCTCTATTAACCATGATATCGAGTTTTGAAAACAATATGAGCTCTTATTCTGGTTATTAGCCTAGAATTACTATGTGATGCGCACAACATACAAGTATAGACTGGATTGCCTAAGTTGGAACAAAGCATCGCATATCCGTTTGTTTTGAAAATGGATTAAAATTTGCTACTCACAAGTAGGCTAAAACACGGGTTTCGACGAATTATCCCAACTCAAGCAACCCAACCTTCACCCACGGGCATTTAGGCAGTTATATCATATAAGCATATAGCCTCATGGTAAGCATGCTGTCATGGCAACACTCACACTCATGTAAGGATGCTAAAGCGTAAATGCTTACCGAGTACTCCAAGCCAAAGAAAGAAGCTAATTAGAGATCATGCATGAGCCCTAACTATGCTGAAATGCCTAATGCAACAGATGCAAAAATGCAACTACAATAGGCTCGACTATTCTAAACATGGCATATGGAATGCAACAGATAACATGTATTCAACTCGGAATTGAAATACAATGCAGTTAGTATGATGCGCCGAGCCCGGTGCATGCAATACAAATGGATGGGTGCACGCATGCAAAGCATAAGGTATGCTAATTGAAATATGACCTAGAACTAACCATCATGAGCTTAGTAAATAAAAGGGAGAAACATGTGGGCTTTGGAAGATATACACACAATCGCGCACACTTATTACACAATTCCCCTCGCTCGGAGGGTCCAAATGAATAATACAGATTAACTAATTAACTAGCTAATTAATTATTACAGAACACTTAATTAATTAACAAATTAATTACACAAAAAAAAAGTCTAAATATGAAACTAAAGAGACCATCATAGCTCTGCCTTGGAATGCGTGGATGATGCATGCTCGATTCGCCTTGCTTGGAAACCCGTTGCCATGCCACTGTTTTCTCTGTTTGCACTGTTCTGCACCTCTGAGGGATGTGAAAATACTTGAGATGCCTCTGAATTACCTCATAGTCATGCTGAAAAGTCACTGGCCAGAATAGAAGGTCACCGGCCACAGGTAAATGGTCATTGACCAGAAGTGGGACCACCAGCTAGACTTTGGTAGCCGACCGGCACTGAAAATGGCCGACTGGCTATTTCTTCCTGCAGAATACTGGTTTTGCTGCAGACAGTGGACAGACAGTGCATGGCATAGAATTTTCAAGACGGTGTGTGCATAGCCACCCTCCCTATCATGCTATGATCTCAAGGGAGTATGGCCCTCGGTACTCGGGCCACCAATCACACATTTCGACGCATGATGGCCAAAGGTACCAAATTTGCAAATCAATGTAAATGCATGCAACAAAACAAATGGATGCTTCACGCCCTATCATGTTGAGATCAAGGGCGTCGGCGACTGAGGAGTGAGACATGTTTCGTCACTTTAAGTACGAACACATCTCATTCCTCATGTTTGGTTTGACACCCCAAACCAAACACAATGCAATGTATGTATGCAATATGGCTCAAATATGTAAAATGGCTCAAGCATGCAACAAGAGGCTAAGTTAGCAAAGCATGCCAAATGTAATGCAAACTAAACATGCAAATGTGCAATATGCCCAGCATGCAAAATGCAATGTAGCAGACATGGAAAAATATACAATGGAACTAGCATGTGACAACACACAATGAACCAAATATGCAACCAACATGCGACAAACATGCAATGGTGGACTTAAACCGCAAAGGGCAGACCTCAACCTTGCCATAAACAGTGGCCAAAAGTGATGGGTGAAGGCACCAAAATGCAAAGCAAACAAGCATGCTAATTAGCCTATCACCTAAACATGAAGAGGGAGCTTTTAAACACATTCAAAAAAAGACTAACATGGACAAATGGCAAGCATGAAAATCTCTGAAAATGTGCAAGGGATGATGCCAAATCACCTAAACCATGCAAGTAAGGTATGCAATGAAGGCCAAAACTTGAGGCTAACAAAAGGATTCAAACCATGGTCATACCAACCAAACCTCAAAGAGCCAAAATGACTTAAATCAGTCCTAAGGCAGACCAAAATAAGGCTAGGATATACACTGGATGGGGCCAAAACATGCTAAGAAAGGGGGGGGTCCAAAACAAAGGGCATTCAAGGCCACAAAAGGGAGCATTCCACTACAACTATCACAACCAAACATGGCATGGATTAATCAATACAAAACAAAGTTATAATATGCCAAAATGTCCCCCAAAACCCACTTAGATGGCATCTAAATGACTTAAACAAAGAGGCATGCACAATGGCCCAAACATGGAGCATAAGACCACAACTCTTCAAGACATTGAAAGGGTGGTAGATGCAAGCATATAAGCATAAAAAATGGACTGAAATAGCATGATAAGTGATTCCAAATCACTGAAATGGCTCAAGCAAAGCATGCTCATGACTCACACACTCAAAGCCTACAAGCTAGAATGCAAAGAAGCTATACAAAGCATGGGAAACATGGCTAAGACAACCAAAGTCAGACCTCAAGCATGGTAAAACATGACTAAAAACTTCACAAAGCTAAGCCAAAACATGTGAGCATGGTGGTCCAAATGCAAGACGCATGTTATGACAATAAAGGGGATTACAAAGCAAGTGTATGATGCATACAATGGACTATCAATCTGACAAAAAACAGAGGTATAATATGACCAAATAACACCCAAAAGCCTCTGAGATGGAGCTAAAACCAACTAAGCATGCATGCTACCTTTATGAGCCAAAAACACAAGCATATGAGACATAAAGGGAGGGGGGTGTCCCTCGCTATGCAAGGCCTCAAAACTCCTTCACCACCACTAAAAATCCTCTGGATTTCAGTGGTGAGAAGGCCAATACACGGAAGTTCCAAAGCTCGAACAAAGAAGGCACAAAAAGGGCCAAACAAGGCCTAAGAGGGGGAGGACAACCCCAAACGCCAAAATGACCTTAATGAAACATCTTAAACATGAAAAATCAAAACTTTTATTAGTTATACACTAAGCTTAAAACAGCATGTAAGATAGGTTAAAAGCTAGTGCAAGAATGGGGAATATAAAGCAATATTGCTCACCCTTGAAGAACACTTCAAGAACAGCAACTCCAGCCCCCTCCTTCTGATCAAAACCCACTCAAAACTCCAAGAGAAAACTCTCAACACCTCCAAAACCGAAGTATGGTATAACACTAGGTGTTTTAGTGCAAAACTAAGAACAAAACACCCTTTTGGACACTCTAACACACATAAATGTAGAGAGAGAGGAAGATATATATAGAGAGAGTGATATATGAGATATATATGTCTGATTTGCTGAACCTCTCTAATGGAAGGAGATGCCTCCTTTTATAGAACAAAATAAGGACCAAAGCTTCTTCGAGAAGCTAAGGCAAAGGGGTTAAGCTTCCTCAAGAAGCTAGACCAAAGGTCCAAGCTTCTTGGGGAAGCTAAGACAAAGGGTTCAACCTTCTGGAGGAAGCTAAGACAAATGGTCTAAGCTTCTTCAAGAAGCTTAGAGTAAAAGGGGGCAAAGGGTGCAAGTCCTATGGAGGACAAGTCCGTGCACTCCAGCTGGCACAGCTGGTATGCACAATGCCTGAAAAAGGCAAAAAGGAGGCACCGGCCAGAAAAAGAGACAATCGGCCAAATAAATGGCCAACCGACCAAATATCTATGCTGACCGACCAAACAATTGGTCGGTAGAAAGAAAGCAAGGCCGGTGGCTTCATGCCACGGCCGGTGGGTTTAAGGGATAGCTAACAAGCCACTTCCTACCCTCAGGTGCAAAAACCACAAGTCCTTGGACAAACAGTCAAGTCGAGAGATCCTAAGGCAGGGTGCGCAGCCGAGTCCTTCAGGATCTCAAAATGAACATGAACATAGATGATCACAGAGTGTTCAAACGATGATGTCCAAGTCTTGAGGACGATCAAAAATGGGGTGTCTACAGCAGACGGCGTAGAATATTTTCGAGCAGTTTGGGACTGTTGGCAGTCAGATCGTATTATAAGTTGGAGCCAGCGTTGATTAAGAGTTTCCATCAATTACAAAAATTCTTCAGGGCAAGATGCATCACCAACGAGGTCCAGCCGAAACAAGCTAACTCTCTCTGGGCAATGCAGATCCAGCCAGGAGAAACATTAAGAGCGTATTTGGCGCGCTATTGGGAGTGCTTTAATCTTGTTGATGACACTTGCAACGACTCCATGGCCATCACCGCCTTTAAAATGGGTTTGCACTCTGACAGTGCTCTCCGCAGTTCCTTGACTAAAAAGCCCCCCAAAACAGTCTGGTCGTTGATGAAGAAAGTTGAGGAATACTGCAAAGTGGAATACGACGCCTTGCGGGTTAAAGCTGGGAACAAGGCCGACAAGACGGCCCATCCTGAAATTGTTCAGCCGGTAAACTCTGTGTCACCTCGAAGTCCCGAACCACGGCATCGGGCCAAACGAGAAAAGAGACGGGATTCACGCCGATCAAACGACCAATGTTCCCACCGAGCTAGCGAACAACTTCAAGTAGATAGCAGGCGCACAAGGCGCGCAGACAAGAAGTATACGGAGTTGTCGGAGCCGATCAGCGTGGTTATGTCTAAAGTCCAACATCTTTCATTCTTCAAATAGCCACCCAAAATGATGGGACCTCCCAACACGAGACGACGAGATAGGTGGTGCAAGTATCACAAAGACCACGGCCATGATACTGAGAGTTGTTATGCATTGAAGGATCACTTGGAGGAATTGGTACAAGGTGGTCGGCTACAACAGTATGTCAAAAAAGACAACTCAACCAAAGCAATAGCCTTAAGGCAGGATTCACCTCCACTCGGCGCGATCCACATGATATACAGCCTACTAGCGGCATCCGCAGTGTATACCGTTCAGTTGCGTCCCGACCCTCAAAACCAACTTACCCCGGCTAAACGGCCCCATGAAGCTGCGAGCATTGCGTTTGATGATTCAGATTTGGCTGGAGTGACACTTCTTCACATCGATCCTTTGGTAATCGAGTTACGCGTAAACTGATTCACCGTTGAGCGCGTACTCATTGATCCTGGGAGCACATCGGAAGTTATGTATTACAAGACATTCACCAAACTCGGCTTCACCAAATTGGATCTTTCTCCAGCTCCTTATCCATAATTTGGCTTTAACGCCAATCCAGAGTACTCGTCAGGCAAAGTCACGCTACCAGATCGAGCAGGCTCGCGAATAGTGGATGTTAAATTCTTGGTCGTCAAGTTGCCCTCGCCGTATAACCTCATCATGGGCAGAACTTGGCTGCACACCATGCAGGCTATGCCAAGCACCTATCATCAATTGCTCTGTTTCCCTACTGAACGAGGCGTTGAACAAATCCGTGGTTCACAGAAATCAGCACAAGCATGTTATCTCCTTGCTGCGAAGACACCAAGAGAGCTGGAAGTGAATTCTATTGAGGTGTCGGATCGAGAGAGCCTTGACAATATTGTATGGCTTCCAAGCGAAAAGACTACGGAAACCCTGGATCAAGTTGAAATTGTCGAGAATCCTGACAGGTTCTTCATGATCGGTGCCTCCCTGAACGAAGTCGACAGACAGCAGCTAATTACCTTCTTACTCGGCAACCTTGACGTATTTCCCTAGTCACCGTATGAGATGCTGGGGGTAGATCCATCTCTCTCTCAGCATCGTTTGAATGTTGATCCCAAATGTAAGCCGATTATATAGAAAAGCCGGCGGTCAGCTGTAGAGCACACTGTAGCTGTTGTTGAAGAGGTTGACCGGTTGCTTGACACCGGAGCTACCAGCAAAGTGACCTACCCTACATGGCTCTCGAATACTGTGGTTGTGAAGAAGAAAAATGGAACTTGGCGTGTCTGCATTGATTTCACCGACCTAAACAAAGCTTGCCCCAACGATTGTTTTCCCTTACCCAGAATTAACCAACTTGTAGATGCTACAGCACGTCACCAGCGTATGAGCTTCCTTGATGCCTACAGAGGCTACCATCAAATTGCCATGCATTCGGAGGACCAAGACAAAACTGCATTCCTCACCCCAAGAGGAACCTATTGCTATAAGGTTATGCCTTTTGGGCTGAAGAATGCAGGGGCAACTTACCAAAGACTAGTCACTATCATGTTCAAGGAGTAACTCGGCCACACTATGGAAGTTTACATTGACGGTATGGTGGTCAAGTCCAAAGAAGAGCAAACTCATCTAGCTGATTTGGAAGAGACATTCGGCATTCTACGCAAATACAGAATGAAGCTGAACGCTTCCAAATGTGCGCTTGGATCGGCTCTGGCAAATTCTTGGTTACATTGTCAACCACCGAGGAATCGAAGCCAATCTGAGGCAAATCACCACAATCTTGGAACTCGACTCCCCTCGATTGGTCAAGGAGGTTCAGAAGTTGATGGGGATGGCCGCCGCACTCAATAGGTTCATCAGTCGTTCCACGGACCGCTGCCGACAATTCTTTTAGACATTACGGCAAGGTAAAGCTTTTGAATGGACCTTCGAGTGCGAAGCCACTTTTAACGGTCTGAAGGCTTATCTCTGATCTGTTCCACTTTTGACAACACCATCGGCAGGCGACCCACTCATTTTATATCTGGCCGTCTTTGACCGGGCTGTCAGTGCCGAATTGTTGAAGGAAGAGCTTGGAGAGCAGTGACCAGTGTATTATGTGAGCAAGGCAATGGTTGACGCCGAAACCCATTACCTTCCACTAGAAAAACTCATCCTAGCCCTAGTCATGGCGGCAAGAAAATTGATACATTACTTTCAGGGGCATAGCATTGGGGTACTAACAGATTACCCCCTCCGATCAGTACTATGTAGTGCAGAAGCATCAGGGCACGTTTCGAAATGGGCCCTCGAACTCAGCCAGAACGATATTTAATTTCTGCCTAGAACCTCAATCAAGGGGCAAGTGCTTGCTGATTTTGTAGCCGAATTCACAGGGGGTGTTGCCGACTTCAAGACCAACCAAACTCAACCCAAGCTGAATTAGAGAATTTATGTGGGGGACATTTGGCAGCTGTATCGTGACGGGTCATCCAATCAACGGGGCAGTGGAGCTGGAGTAGTAATCATGGCTCCCGACGGCGCAATAATTGAGCAGGCCGTCAAACTCGGCTTCGAAGCATCGAATAACGAGGTCGAATACGAAGCCCTTCTAACCGGTTTGCGGAATGCACATCTTCTGGGTGCTCGGCATTTGCTTGTATTTTGTAATTCAAAACTGGTGATCAATCAGCTAAAGGGGGAGTACGCGGCCAAAAATGACCGTATGACGGCTTACATGAAAACGGCTAACTCCTTGCTGGCAAAATTTGACCATCATGAATTGAATCAAATAACACGTGATCAGAACACACATGCAGATGCCCTGGCTTGCCTAGCCTCTGCCATTAACTCAGAGATTAAACGGACCATCGAAGTAGGTTTCATCCCGGAGCCGAGCATTGGCCCTTAGGAGGAAGTCCAGGTCAATGTCATAGAGTCAGGACCGAGTTGGATGGACCCAATTGCTGCATTCCTGTCTTCCGAACAGCTCCCAGCGGACAAGAAAGAAGCGTACAAGCTGCGAAACAAAGCCCTGCGATACTACTTGGATCCGCAAGGAAAGATTTATAAAAAATCCCTTTCTGGTCCATACCTGGAATGCGTGCATCCGGACAAAGTTGAAGAGCTTCTAATTGAAATACATGACGGCAGTTGTGGCGCACATTTTGGCGGGCGCTCTTTGGCTCATTGTGCTGTGACATAAGGGTATTATTGGCCGACAATGAGAGTCGATGTCGAGTGTTACGTGAAAAAGTACGAACAGTGCCAGAAGTTCTCTCCTCTGATTCACCTGCCTGCTGAAGAGTTAAGCTCCATAACCAGCCCTTGGTCGTTTGCTCAATGGGGACTTGACATCGTCGGACTGCTGCCTCGTGCCCCGGGTAACAAGCGATTTTTGATCGTCGCGACTGATTATTTCACGAAATGGGTAGAAGCGGAGGCACTAACGCACATCTGAGATACCGACGTAAAGCGTTTTGTATGGAGAAATATCATAATGCGGTTCGGCATTCCTAGAGCACCTATATCAGATAACGACACCCAGTTTGATTGCGGAGTCTACTGGGAGCTTTGCAGCAAGTATGGTATTCGGCCCTACTTCTCCACCCCGGCTTATCCACAGAGTAATGGCCAAGCTGAAGCCTCCAATAAAACCATTTTAGACGGCATCAAAAAAAGGCTGGAGAAGGTGAAAGGCCGATGGGTTGAAGAACTGCCGAGTGTATTATGGGTGAAAGGCCGATGGGTTGAAGAACTTCCGGTTATTAGCCTAGATTTACTATGTGATGCGCACAACATACAAGTATAGACTGAATCGCTTGAGTTAGAACAAAACATTTCATGTTCGTTTTTGAAAGCAGTTTGCTACTCGTAAGTAGGCTAAAATGCAGGTTTTGCCACCCTCAAGTGGGCTTTAGAAAAGATGGTTTTTGCCACTATCAAGTGGGCTTAAAACTCACGGTTTTAATGCATTATTCCAATTCAGGTAATTCAACCTCCATCCACAGGCATTCAAGCAGTTATATCACATAAGCAAATAGCCTCATGGTAATCATGCTGTCATGGCAACACTCACACACATGCAAGGATGCTAAAGCGTAAAAGCTTACCGAGTACTCCAAGCCAAAACAAAAGTTATGTTAGAAATTCATGCATGATCCTAACTATATAGAAATGCCTAATGCAACACATGCAGGAATGCGAATACAATAGGCTCGGCTATTCTAAAATGACATGCGAAATGCTACAACTAACACGTATTCAATTTGGAATTGAAACACAAATGCAGTTAGTATGATGCGCTGAGCCCGATGTATGCAAGAAAAATGTATGAATGCACGCATGCATAACATAAGGTATGCTAATTTAAATATGTCCTAATACTAACCATCGAAAGCTAGTAAATAAAAGGGAAGAAAGAAGTGGGGTTAGAAGACATACACACACTCATACACACTTATTACACAATTGCCCTCGCTCGGAGGGTCCATATAATATTACACAACCAAACGAATATTGCTAAATTAATTATTACAGAACTTCTAATTAATTAACGAATTAAATATAGAAGGAAGATAACCGCAGCCTTGCCTCGGAATGCGTGAATGGTGCATGCTTGACTCGTCTCGTCCGGAAACCCGTACCATGCCACTGTTGCCTCTGTTTACACTGCCTTGCTCCTCTAAAAATTTTCACGAGTCCCAAGGATGTTTCTCTGAACACTAAGGAGCATCACCGACCAAGTGGGAATATCACCGGCCAAAGGGAATAGTCACCGGCCATTGTTTTAACTATCGGCTAATTGTATTTGGTCGGTCGGCACAATAAGTAGTCAGTCGGCCAAATGTTCCGGCAGAAATCTATTTTGACAGCAGCAGAGGACAGACAGTGTATGGTATGGGATTTTCAAGCAAATGTGTGCGTGGCTGCACTCCCTATCATGCAATGGACTCAATGGAGCGTGGCTCTCGACCCTCGGGCCATCAATTATGCATTTTGATGCATGATGGCCTAAGAGGCCACGCTTGCCATTCAATGTAAAATGCATGCAACAAAAGAGATGAGTGCCTTACACCCTATCACTACTACAAAAACAGATAAAGATCACACTTTTTTTGTGTGATGTTTGTTATTTAATCACACTTTTTAAGTTTTATTAAAGTGTGATCTTTGGGAGTGTGATTAAAAGGGGTCATTTTTAATCACACTTTTTAAGTGTGATTAAAAACATTTAGATCACACCTTTTAAGTGTGATCTTTGAAAGTGTGATTAAAAATGGTCATTTTTAATCACACTTTTTAAGTGTGATTAATAACATTTAGATCACACCTTTTAAGTGTGATCTTTAGAAGTGTGATTAAAAAGGGTCATTTTTAATCACACTTTTTAAGTGTGATTAATAACATTTAGATCACACCTTTTAAGTGTGATTAATAACTAATAAAATCTGTAATAAAAAAAGAGTTCGACATATTTGAAAAATAATCAATATTATTTTTATATGCGCATTTAAAGAATGTAATACACACTATATATTATATTTTGAATCATAACCACATATTGAATAGAATAACGTCATATATTTCATAAATGAAAATTAAATATTCAAAAACATATACAAAGGAATTAAATAAAAAAAAATTAACTGTGCTTACATATATTAAAAAATGAAAAAACTTAAAAAACTAAGTTCTTTAATTCTTGGACCATATTTTGCATCTCTCCAAAAAATTTCTGACCTGAAAAATAAAAACACAAATTAATCCAGAAGCCGTTGATGCATATGAATAAACTAAAAAGTTAATTCAGCAAACCAAAATAGGAACATTAATCATTTCTGCTTGATCTTAATCCTCTTGGAAGTAACTTCCCTGTTAACAATTAGATGCCATAGCAGCTTAGTGTCAATGACATTGTAATTAGGTCACTAATGAGCACAATATTTAAAAATGATAAATCTCAATACAGCTTGTGTACGATCTTTTTGTGAATGTATATTATTATTACTGTTGAACCATAATTCTAGGTACCCATAAATAAATAAATAAATAAATAAAAACTCAAGAATGTACTCCATTTTTTTAGGGGGGGAGGAGTACATACATTGCAGTTACTATCACCAGCAGCAACAGGTTTTGGAGAAGCAGAGGCTGCATTTATGAAAAGAATTCATCGAAGCTTCTAAATACACTCGCTTATTTTCTCTCTACACTCACTATATGCATTGTATATCTTGTATGTTACGAAGAAAAATTTGTGAATATAGGTGTAGAGATGAACATGGCGGGTGTGTGGTGGGTTTAGAAGCTCCCAATTGCATCATTTAAAACGAAGATTATGCGTATATATATGTTGTTTTATAGCATTATCCAAATGAAATTGTTTCTTTTGAAGTTGCAACATTTTTTCCATTTTGTTTTCCATAGCATTTAAAACAAGTACTCTGTTTTATGTAAAAAATCATGTACAACATTGTATGAGAATATCACCAATTATATTTATTTTCGAAAATGAATCCATTCTGTTTTGCAATCATCCCAGTTTGATTGGAGCTTTCTTTGCAATGACACTATACTAATGATGCATTTGGTTCTCTAGATGCCATGGAAATAGAAAAATCCATGGTATTTAATAATGCAATAAGAAGCTGAAATATAAAGCTGACCTGTGTGACCCACTGTTCTCTCTGAGTCATATATCTCAAATTCATTTCCTCCTTGCTCAAACAAACACCCAAGCCCTTCATTTAGTCCTAAAAGAGTACTAAAAAAAGTTAATGAAAAAAGGACAAAATTTACTTTACCCCATATGGTTTACTCCATGTGTTGTTTACGCTCAGATGTTTAAAATAAGCATATAACCCTCTATGGTTCGAAGATTAAAGTGCACCGCCTATACACTTCAGTGAAAAGATCAAAATACCTCTGAAGTAGCCTTAACATTGAGCAAACTAAGGGCATTTTTGCCATCTTTTTGGGCATGAAATGTGTTTTAACAGAACCATTCGCATTCCAAGCACATGTTTTCAAATAAGCTATTAATTTTGATGGAATTTTGATGGTGCACCAAATCATAGGAAGGTTATATGCTTATTTCTAAATATCAAGAGGGGTAAACCACAAGTAGAATTAACCATGGGGTGTTGAAGTGAAGTTTGCCCCCCCAAAAATAAATGATCTAATACAACACATCACCACAGGGAATCAAAGCTTCTAAACAAGCTCATGGCACATGGAAAATAAGTGCAAACACTAACAGCTAGCACAAGCGTATGAAAAATCATAAAGAAAATACATTATTATCTCAAAATACCTGGCCAAGCATTGTAGCCTCAGATTCAATTCCTCCAACTCCCCAGGCAACAACTCCTAAGCCAGCAATCATAGTTGTATGGGAATCAGTTCCAACCACGCTATCAGGGTACATAATGCCATAAAAATGTGAAGTAGTACCAACCCTAAAAAAATAAAAAAAACTAGGTTGCAGCCTATGCATTAAAAGCAAAACATGCCTTAAATCATGAGACAGTTTAATTGAGTGGCAATTATTTTTTACTATGTTTTTGGCTTAACTCCAACATTGTTACTGTTTTTATGCGCTAAAATATGAAATATGTTCACGAGGCCAAGTGGTTCTTCAATCCTAACCATTAATTTGAAGGCATTGAACCATAGGATGGAATAGACATCAATCAAATCTACACTAGATTTCATTCAACGGGTGGAGCATTTTTTAAATGTTGAATCCATCTTTGTCTTTTCTATGTCATCTATATATAAATATAACTTCAAGCCAAATTCAGCCCCCACCTTCCTAAAACTTGAGGGCCACAAACCACCAAACCTCTTATATTTTGAAGCCATCTTTCAACTCTCTTTCAAGAGACTGCGTAGTCTTATTGGTTTTGAACGATATCAAAGAGCATGAGCAGGGTGTTTTTACCAGTGATGCAGAGAATCAAAGAGAAGTCTCGAAGTGTGACTTAGCCATGAAAGCAAGTCATGACTCTGCTTCTACTTCTGCCTTCCCTTCTGGATCTTCTAAGCAGGTGAGAACAAATGTCGGTGCTTATAATCAATTGGCCTATAACAAAGCTGATAAGGATATCAATGATAACAGATACAAACAAGCTGAGGAATCTCTCTGGACAGTGATGTATTTGAGCTATTGGGGTCCTAATTGAAGTGTTAACGAAATTCGAAAAGCAGATCTAACTTCAGTGTTTTTTGTAGATGGTTTTTTGTTTTGAAGCAACCTTGTTGTACATAAGAGAGTTTGTGTGTGGATGAAACATGTCTATATAGTGGACTTCAGTACTGAATGAAGAACTCTATTTCTTTTCTTATTAGATCCCACGTATCCCTGCCATTATAACATAGTATATAGATTTAACATTGTAGCAGAGAGTAGTAGAGACATCATGAATATGAGATTAAGTGATCAAATAGTGTGCTTAAACAAAGATGAGCAAGCTTAACAATAAAGAGAGTAATGTAATTCAAGTCACAAAAAGGCACAAGCACAAAGATAAAATGTAGGATGCGAGGACTTGTTACTTGGCACAGACAGAAGTACCAGCTGCAAATCCAATTGAACGGAGAAAAGAAAAAGGTTTTCTACATTGACAACAAATAACAAATAGTTGTAAGGTATGATTTCCAAGAACAAGAGCATACTTAAAAGATATCCATCGTTCCATAACAAACTTCCAATATGTAAGTCACAGTTGTTCGAATAAATTACCAATCTTAGCTTGCGCAGGAATGAATGACTCACACTGATGAAGAATTGAAATGACTATATTTTTTCCCAAATACTTGAACATAGAAGCAAAAGAATGAATTGGAAAATTTCAATTAGAATTGTTAATGCCTCTAGCCTCTGGTAGATTTTCACTTGTAGTTGTTCAATGTGCTACTTTAAAACCATTGTGAAAGCAACCAAACATTTCAAATAATTCTGTTGCTTTACCACAATCAATTAGTGAATGTACATGACAATAGAAACTGAATTGCATACATTATAAACAACAACATTCTAATGCTATTTCAGATCTTGGATTTATCAAGGGAATTGAAAATGAAATTAAAGAAATAAATTCAGCTTCTTCCCCTTTATTTTCTTAGGTCTACAAATCTATAATCCAAAGCCTAAATGTGCGTGCTAGCTTAAACTATGCAAACTTTTAACCATGACTTGTATAACTCTTCTTCCTAGAGAAAAACATTGAATATATCACAATTATATAAATCTACCTCAAATACATCATCTGTTTCTTCATGTTCACAACTTCTTGGCTGCTACTTTTCTCCAATTTCATCATATCAAACAAAGCACAACCAAAATAAATCCAAGTTTTGTGCTTTTACTAAATTAGTGCTTCTCTCTGTTTAGCTAATTTTGTTTGTCAAGGTTATGTATAAGTACACGACACACACTCGACTTTTGCCCATCCTTATTACTGAGTGAACTTGAACCTCTAAACCAAACATTGACATACATATAAATTATAATAGACATAAGAGAACATGAATTTACCATTCCACTGAGAATTAGATTTCTGGAACTTGATTGACCTGATTCTAGTTTTTCCATTACAACTAAAGACCACATATGGAAATCAAAATGTATGACCCGCAAATTAAATTCTATCAATATAATAAGGCATGTGCTTTGTAGAAAATAGAAATGCAGCACAAAGAAGAATTTTGGCCCATCACATTAACAAACTATAATGCTTAGAATAACATATAATTTTAATCTCTAATGCTGATTATGAACTGAAACTAATGTTGAACATACTCTCAATATTACAAATTAAAAAATAATAAATAAATTTAGAGAGAGAGAGAGGAAAACATAAACCTTGCCTGCTCATTAACAAAGCGTGCTGAAACAGAATTCAATGAATACGAACTGAGTTTATAATCCCTTTGCATAACCTGCACAATTAGAGTGATAGTATAAATTTTTGGTTTTGATAAAATCTTCATGAATATACCACCATGAACCAATCTGAGAGAGCATAGAAAACAATCCCAATGAGCATAACTTGAAGCAAATCAAATTGAACTCTCCCCATTAACTGTAACTTCTTTGCTCTCCCTCGTTCCATACTATCTATAATCCCACAAATATCAAAAAAGTAAACATCTCAATCCTACACATCACATCAACATCAATGGTAGGAAATTATTATTAATTTTTTTCCCCTTTCCCCTTTTCAAGCTCCATTAGTTGGGTCTTTGACATCAAATTTTGTTTTCCATTTGTTTGTGATCTTCATTTATAATCTATTTCTAAACTCCAAAACCACTAATTGTCATTTAAATAGTTTGTTTTCATGTCGAAGGACACCTGAAATTTGACATTGTTCGTGATTCTTTCGTAACTTTCTGTTATACATCGAAAATGCAGGAACTGACCTATTTTTCTTGAAACCTGAAAACGAGGTTGCATAACCCTCAAGATACTTTCTATGCTTGGTCTAATTCTCATTTTAAGCTTTGTTATTCTCAATTTGGAACTTTTATGCATGAGAACTCCACAACAATTGTTCCAATTTCAAGATAGCAGCAAACCAATAGAAGGGAGGAGAAAACCAAAGCAGAAAATCAGCAAAACAGAGCAGAAAATCAGAGAATATGAAGGACAAGAGAAGAAAACTAGAACTTGGAAGCAAAAGGAAAAAAATTAGCAGAAAAAATGACCTAACAAAAAAAAAAAAAAATTCTGAAATAGTGAGCTGGAAAAAGAAGAAATGGGAGGAAATGAAGAGAAAAGAAGAAAAATAATGAGGTTCTGCCCATATATAAATGTCATTAGGTGTTTAAGGTAACAAGCAGCAATGAAGACAACCATAATCAATATCTATTCCCAGAATTTTGACATAACCAGAATTAATTCAGAAACTCTTACATGTTCCCTTTTTAAAAATTTACAAATTTCAATCAAACCCCATTTAAATTATGGCCCATTCCTACAAGTTTGGGTAATCTAAGCTGGTTCATGTTTTCTATGCTATTTTTTGTCAAACATTACAGTACACACCCAACATAAGGACTGAATCAACAGAATATCCAATAAAAAAACAAAACAACAAAACAAAATCAAAGTGGGTCTAGAACAAGAAACACAACAGGCCATAAAAACAACAAAACAAATCAAAGTGGGTCTAGAACTAGAACCAGAAACACAACAGCCAATAAAAATAAAATAAAATAATAAAAAAATAAAGAAATTTAGGAGATGTGGTGAAGGTGGTGAATACATATACGTGCATAGACAGGACTATACATTGCTTTGCGAACGGCTAGGGCTCGTTTGCCCTTTCGGCTGCTCCTCCGCCGCTCGCCGTGGATCGATCGAGAGAGAGAGGGGGGGGGGAGAAGAGATTAGGAATTTTTGGATTTGAGATTGGGGATTTTTTTTTTTGGGTGGGGGGAGATGAGCGGGAAAGAAAAAAAAAGGGTGGGGAGGGAGCATGAATGGAAAACAAAAGGGGCGGGAATAAAAAATAATTTTTTTATTTTTTTTGTCAGAAATGAAATTTAAATAATAAAATAATGTCGTTTAATTTTTTTTTTCGCAACGGGGTTGCCGTCGTCAAAAAAAATTATTTTTTGTTAAAATATATATTTTGTATAGTTAATGAATTTTTTTTTAAAAAATCTTTTTTTTTTAGTTACTAAGATTGAAAATTTATTTGTTTCATTTTTATTTTAATGAAAAAAAATATTATTATTTTTTAGTTGGTAGAAGTAGGGGTAAAAAATATTTTTTTTTGTCAGAAATGAAATTTAAATAATAAAATAATGTCGTTTAACTTTTTTTTTTCTTTTTTATGATGGGGGTTGACGTCGTTAAAAAAATTTATTTTTTGTTAAAATATATATTTTTTTGTTGTTAATGAATTTTTTTTAAAAAAAATTCTTTTTTTTAGTTACTAAGATTGAAATTTTATTTGTTTCATTTTTATTTTAATGAAAAAAAATATTATTATTTTTTATTTGGTAGAAGTAGGGGTAATATTTTAATGAAAAATATTTTTCACTAAAATAAAAGTTAATTTTCTGTGGTCAATGAAAAATATTTTTCTACGGCCCATTTTTTTTGTTATTAAAAATCATGAACTAAGTTTTTGTGATAGAGAAGAGGGAGTGGCAGTAGTGGTGAAGCTGGTGGATAAGAGATGATGGTGGTGGTGGTGGTGGTGGTGGCGACGAAGGAGATTAGTGGTGAAGTTGTAGTAGTGGTAGAGTAGATGAAGTGGCATGGGTGAATGAGAGGTAATGGTAGTAGTAGTGGCAGTAGTGGTGAAGGTGGTGGATAAGAGATGATGGTGGTGGTGGTGGTGGCAGCGGCGAAGGAGATTAGTGGTGAAGTTGTAGTAGTGGTAGAGTAGATGAAGTAGCAAGGGTTAAGGAGAGGCAATGGTAGTAGTAGTAGCAGTAGTGGTAGTGGTGGCAATGGTAGTAGTAATGGTAGTCGTAGAGGTGAAGTGGCGACTGCGGTAGTAATGGTGGTAGTGGAATGACGTTTGCAGTAGTGGTGAAGGTGGTAAAGGAGATGGGTGGTGAGAGAGAGAGAGAGAGAGAGAGAGAGAGAGAGAGACAAAGACAGAGTGATGAGCGAGAGAGAGACAAAGTGGTCGTTAAAAGTGCATTTTCTTGTAGTGGATAGATAAATTGAGAGGGAGCTTAGTAAATAGAAAAGACAAGAGGGAGAGAGTGAGCAACGCGAACACAGTGGGGGAGAGAGAGAGAGAGAGGGACAAAAAGATAAAGAGATAGAGAGTGAGAGACAGAAAAAGAGACAGAGAGATGAACGAGAGAGAGAGATAGAGATGAGAGAGATGAGCGAGAGAGACATAGAGAAAAGAGAGATGAACGATAGTGACAGAGAGAGAGATAGAGAGAAAAGAGATGAGTGAGAGAGACAGAGAGAGATGAGAGATGAGAGAGATAGAGAGATGAGAGATGAGCGAAAGAGACAGGGAGAGAAAAGAGATGAGAGAAGAGATAGATGAGTGAGAGACCCAGAGAGAGAGAGACAGATAGACAAAAAGAAAAGAGTGATGAGTGAGAGAGAGAAAGAGAAGAGAGAGAGGAAGATGAAAAAATTGGTGAAAAGATATAGACAAAGAGAGAGAAAAAAAAGAACGAAAGAGATAAACGAGAGAGAGAGAGACAGAGAGAGATGAGCGAGAGAGATAAAGAGAAGAGAGATATAGAAGAGAGACAGAGAGAAGAGAGATGAGAGAGATAGACAGAAGAGAGATGGACGAGAGACACAAAGAGAAAGAGAGAGAGAGAGACAGACAGACAGAGAAGAGTGATGAGTGAGAGAGAGAAAAATAAGAGAGACAAAGACACAGAGAGAAAGAGAAAGAGAGAGAGACAGACAGATAGAGAAGAGTGATGAGTGAGAGAGAGAGAGAGAAGAGAGACAGAGACAGAGACAGAGAGATAGGAAGATGAAAAAATGGGTAAAAAAGTTCCGTGTCTAAAGCCTCATTTTCTAGTAGTGAGTCGTCTCTATCATTCATGGGTAGAATAGAGGCGCGGATTTGAGAATTGTATATTTTATATAAAAATTAAATTGAAATATTTTATACAATCACACCTATTTATGGAGTGTGATTAAATATATATATATATATATATATAATTACACTTATTTAAAAAGTGTGATTAAAAAGTAGTAATGTATATATAATCACACTTCAATTAAAATGTGTGATTAAAAAATATATATATAATCACGCTTATTTAAAAATTGTGATTAAAAAGTAGTAGTGTATATATAATCACACTTTAATTAGAAGGTGTGATTAAAAAATATATAAATAATCACACTTTAATTAGAATGTGTGGTTAATATATATATATATATATATATAATCACACCTATTTAAAAAGTGTGATTAAAAAGTAGTAGTGTATATATAATCACACTTTAATTAGAAGGTGTGATTAAAAAATATATAAATAATCACATTTTAATTAGAATGTGTGATTAAAAAATATATATATAATCACACTGGTTTAAAAAGTGTGATTAAAAAGTAATAGTGTATATATAATCACATTTTAATTAGAAGGTGTGATTAAAAATATATATATATAATCACACTTAATTGAAAAGTGACATAAAAAATAAATATTATCACACTCAATCAAATTAAGTGTGATTAAAATATAAATCTAATTTTTTTTTATCACACTTCCAATAAAAGTGAGATCTTTTTTTTTTGGTCAAAGTGTGATCTTTAACTATTTTTGTAGTAGTGTGTCATGCTTGAGATCAAGGGCATTGGCAACCGAGGAGTGAGACGTGTTTCGTCACTTTGAGTACGAACACACCTCACCCCTCATGCTTGGTTTGACATCCCAAACCAAGCAATGCAATGCATGTATACAAACATGGCCCAAATATGTGAAATGACTAAGGCACAAAATATGCCAAATGCAATGTAACCTATGCATGCAAATGTAATGTATTAAGCATGCAAGATGCAATGTAATACAACCTATCATGTAATGCAAACATGGTATATTGCA
Source organism: Camellia sinensis (assembly GCF_055761805.1). Classification (NCBI taxonomy): domain Eukaryota; kingdom Viridiplantae; phylum Streptophyta; class Magnoliopsida; order Ericales; family Theaceae; genus Camellia; species Camellia sinensis. Next base: position 92,077,708 of record NC_138968.1, on the reverse strand, counting down.
AGCATGCAACTAGAGGCAATAAATCAAACATACTACTATACACAAGGATGGACTTAGACTGAAATGGGAGGCCTCAGCCACACCCCAAAACAGTGGCCAAAAGAGCCAAAAATGGCACAAATTATGCATGCAAGCATGCACACACCAAGGCCTATCACCTAAGCATGTGAGGGGGAGCCCTCAAGGACACTTAAGGGTGACAAACAAAGACATCAAACACTCATGTTAAACTCTGAAAAACATACGAAGGATGATGCCGAAATATGCTAGGAAATGGATGTAAAAAAAAAAGGAGCATTCAAGGCCTCAAATGAGGGCATTACTCAACACCTACCCCAAGCAAATAAGGCATGGATTTTTCAATGCAAAACTGAGTTTTAGCATGCAAAAGGGACCCCTAAAACCCAATGTCATGGCAACCCAAAGCCTCAAACACATAAGCATGCATAATGCTCATTTTAAGGCTCAACAAGACAACTCTTCGAGGCATGAAAGGGATGATGAATGCAATCATGCAAGCATGGATTGGGGACTGAGATGACATGTAAAATGACCCCAAATCATTGAAACAACCCAACTAAAGCATGCTCATAACTCATACCCTCAAGGCTCACAAGCCAAAATGCAAAGAGGCTATACCAAACATGGCAAATATGATCAAAACAGCACCCCACAGACCTCAAGCATGGCAAGACATGGCAAAGAACTTCACAAAGTTAGGCCAAAATATGAGAGCATGGTAGGCTAGATGCAAGATGCACTTCTAGGTAAAATAATGGAATACAAGGCAAGTATATTAGGCATGAAAGGGGTCATTAATCCGACCAAAAACAGAGGCATATTGTGACCTAACAACATCCAAAAACCTCTGAAATGGTACCAATGACAACTACTCATGCATGCTACCATTAAGAGCCAAAAAAAATAAAAAAAAAGAGAGATAAAGGGAGAGGGGTGTCCCTCCCCTATGCAAGACCTCAAAATCCCTTCTTTACCACTGAAAATCCATTGGATTTCAATGGTGAGAAGGCCAATACACAAGAGGTTCCAAAACCTAACAAAGAGAGTACAAAAAGGGCCAAACAAGGCCTAAGAGGGGGAGATCGACCCCAAACAACAAAATGACCTTAATGAAGTATCTCAAGCATGCAAATACAAGACTTTTTTCAGTTATACACGAAGCTCAAATCAGTATGAAAAGCAGGTCAAAAGCTAGTGCAAGATTGGGGAATCTAAAGCAAAAGTGTTACCGTTAAAGAACACCTCAAGAACAGCAAGTCCAGCCACCTTCTTCTGATCAAAACCAGCTCAAAACCTCAAGAATAAACCCTCAACACCTCCCAAATTCGAAGTATGGTGTAATGGTGTGTGTCTTAATGCAAAAGTAAGAACAAATCACCCTTTTAGCCCCTCAAATGCACACAAATGAAGAGAGAGAGGGAGATATAGAGAGAGAAGGTGTATGTATCAGAATATGTATGTTCTAGGTCTGATTTTGCTGAACCTCTCAAATGGAGAAGAGAGGTCTCCTTATATAGACCATGGAAAAGGCTAAGCTTCCAAGAGAAGCTATCCTAAAGGGGTCAAGTCTTCCAAGGGAAGCTAAGCTAAGGGTGCAAGCTTCTTGAGAAAGCTAAGACAAAGGGTCAAGCTTCTTCAAGAAACTTGAGCAAAGGGTGCAATCTTCTAGAAGAAGTTTGGATCAAAAAAGGGTGCAAAGGGGCCAAAACAGCCACACACGTGTGTGGGGGTAGGGTCTGTGCATCCTAGCTGGCACAGCTGGCATGCACCATGCCTGCAAGAGGCAAAAATGTGGTACCGGCCAGAAAAGGAGGCTATCGGCCAACTAAATGGTCGGTCGACCACCAAAAGTGCTGATCGGCCATCACTAATGGTCGGTGGTAAGAAGACACGGCCGGTGGCCTCAAGCCATGGCCGGTGAGGAGTGGGGATGGCCAACAAGCCATTCCCTGCCCTCCAAACAAAAACACAAGTGTTTGGTGCAAAACCAAACACAACACAGTCGAGTTGAGAGGTCCTAAGGCAAGGCGCGTAGCCGAGACCTCCGGGAACTCAAGACGAACACAAACGTGGATGATCACCAAGTGTTTAAACGGTGACGTTCAAGTCTTAAGGACGGTCAAAAATGGGGTGTCTACAGTTGCCCCTCTTTGACAGAACTCGAAAGTCATAACAATGACGAGAGTGAGTGTCAAAGCCTAGAGCCGGCCCATTTTTGACAAGGCCGAAGACTTGGACAATGCTTACAAGCTTCAAAGAAAGATATGCGCCCGAAGGCAGGGGCAAAATGCAACTAATAATGCAAGAAGCCGAGCATAACTTATGATCATGCAAATACATACAATAAATGCAACAGTTTTAAGCAGTCTAACATGAAACCAACTACACTATAATGCAGAAAGGATGTAAGAGAATTATGTAATTCTCGCTACGTTTCACGCGGAGAATACAATACCTGTCCGGTTCATTTGGTTGCACCAGCCTCAAATGAACCGTATGTACAATATCATGTCTGTAAAAGAGAGAAACTTAACAGGTACAATATCGTTAGCAGTATGCATGACAATGCAATTGAAAGTGTGTGACAATGCAAATCGAGTGGGAAGCATAACAATGCGACTAAAGGCAAGCATAACAATGCTATGAAGGCCTAAACACATGTAAGTAAAGAACATGTGCCAACGTGCACAATGTGTGAAGATATAGACACATGTGAGTAAGGCGTACGCGACAACGCATGCAATGTGTATAGAAAGGGATTCGAACACATGTAAGTAAAGCATAACGCGACAACACATGCAATGTGTATAGAAAGGAACATGAACACATGTAAGTAAAGCATAACGCGACAACGCATGCAATGTGTATAAAAAGGAACTCGAACACATGTAAGTAAAGCATAATGCGACAACGCATGCAATGTGTATAGAAAGGAACCTGAACAATGTAAGTAAAGCATAACGCGACAACGCATGCAATGTGTATAAAAGGAACTTGAACACATGTAAGTTAAGTACACGCAAAATGTATACAATGTGTAACCACCTGAGAATACATATACACATGTAAGTAAAGCATGCAATAATGCAAGCAATGTGTATAGTAGGAATTCGAATGCATGTACAACATAAGTATAGTGAAGGCATGCTACTCGCATTTGTTGAGATGCAACCAAATCAAAACGAGACATTTGTTGAAAGCAGGACGCGTAACGAGCGTGCTAATCATAGTCATATCAAAGCAATGTAATACAACATGTTTAAAGTGATTTGCGGACTCCGCAAGGCACAAAAGGATACGGGAAAGGATGCTCCTTGCACGCACCGAACATCACACACAGGAGACATGGCTCGAGGTCAACACGGAGACCAGTTAACATTCCAAAGCGCACCTTCTTGCACTATCTCGAGTAATGAAGGTGCCAAACCGTATAATTGACCCAAACAAAGGCGCGAGAGGTGCATCTATCATAGGGGGAGGCCACCGGTGTTACTCCAAACACTCTGCTACCGTGCTCTCCTTTTGCTTTACTTTCCTTTCCTTTTCTACTATTAGTTTTAAGCACATTGCACTGCCTCAGGCAGGTTTTACTTTCTTCAAAACTATGTATCTTTTTGCAAAAGACATGGTGGAAATGAAACAACTATTTTGTTTAAAAAGGTGTTACATTTGTTGCCCTATGCATCGCATCGCGTGGCATCACATAACAATGTGAATGAAATTTTGTTTGAAAATTAAGCACTTGCATCGTAATAATCAGGTAGTGAGCTGACCAACGATAAAATAACTCGATAAGCAACAACAAAGAACTCGATGAACTGACCAGGTGTAAATACAACTTGATTAAGCAAATGCAAAGATTTGAGGAATGTGACATACAACTCGATAAGCAAATGCAAGGACTCGAGGAACATGATATACAACTTGATAAGCAAATGTACAACAACTTAATAAACAAATAGACGTGACTTTGCAAGATCACCACCGGAAGGCATCGGGGGATGTTCCAACCACAATTCTTCAGCATGTTCAACTCATAAGCAGCTTATGGAACAAGGGGGAGGGCCATCGGCTAGAGGGAAAGGCCATCGGCCAAAATTGGTGGTCGGTCAACACTACATTTGGCCGGCCGGCCGTAAATGGTAAAGACCACCAGAATGCTGACACCTGTCCTCCACTCACACCTTATCCCCTACAAAGGGTCTCAGCTTTGTAGTTTTCGTCAATTCAACACTGATTTGCTCCAAATAGAAGAGTTTCTTGTCCAAAATCTCACAGCTTGGATCGCCAACTTGGATGGTTCGGAAAAGTTGAATTTCTGGGGCTTTGGCGTAAACGCACTATTCACGCTGAGTCGCACTCCGCTGCACTTTCCGTTTCTCCATGCCGCGGCAAGGTTTTGGAATCCGGTAACACATGTCTTTAGCTTTGGCGGGCAAGAGGTGTGTCTTACCTTTGAAGATTTCCAAGCTTTGATGGAATCCGAGCGCGATGAGGAAATCTTGCCTCAACTTCGCTTTGGCCACGCCCAAGCCTTAGGGAAAATGTGTGGACTTACTATGCACGACGCTCGATCTTTGATTTGTGACGAAATGCTAGATATTCCGAGTTTGATTTGTCAGTTTCCTGATGCCGATGACCGCAGTGACCATCATTGGCAAGGCTTTCGGCGACATGCCCTTTGTTTGTGCATGCTATCTCATTTCCTGTTTGTCTCGGGCTCCGGAGGGTCTAGCGTCCGGTTGATCGAGGCTGCCTAAGGTTTGAAGGAGGGCAAGGGCTGCATTGCTATGACTCTGGCTGAGACGTTGATGGGCTTGGATGCCTTTTATCGCCGAGAGACAACCAGATTTGCGGGGAGTCCACTACTGTTGCAGGTAATGTTGTCCACCTAATCACACATTTGTATTGCTTACATCACTCGGCCCTCAAGCTCGATTTTTCTCACAAAACCCTCTTCTCACTTTTCTCACATCGTACATCTCTCTATTCTTTATTCTTTCATTTTTCATCCCTTCCCAGGTGTGGTTGATGGACAAGTTGCAGGTTATGGACTCTTGCCCAGCATTCTCGGCTCACGGCTACTTCTTTCGGCAACGCCTAGTTGATGCCCTTGATGAGGGATGGTGGTTTGATTAGATGTGCAGCTTGTCCGCAGACCGCATTGCTTGGCGGTGCCCTTGGCTCAATCTACTGGTAATGAGTTACAGCATGTCCTGGCAGACTGGAATTCAGTTGATTGGCTTAACTCATTGTGTGTTCTACTTCCCGTTCCGGTTCCAGCACCAATTCGGCCATGATCAGATTTGCCCGCCAGAGGGGATAGAGTACCCAGCTGCATTCCTGGTCCGAGGCGCACAGCTTGCCCGGTATGCTACGGCATGGCGGACTAGAGAGCTCCTGGCCCCTGCTCCTACTTTTAGTTGCACCTTGTCCGATGAGTGCATAGATTGGCTCAATGAAGAGACACAGATTGGGCCCAGCTTGGCGTCAGAGACTTCGACCAGCTCTGGGAGGGGGCGCAGGAACACCTGATTTATCTATGCCCTGAATTTATTGCTTTATTGGTACTTTCACGTTTTCTTTATGAATGTAATAAAAAAAAAGCAACTTCAATTTGTATGCAAGAGCAGGAGAACTCTGTATTGAAATCAATGAAATTGAAGGTTGTGGGTACTGAAAATTTTCTACTTTGGTCCAAAAATGGTCTAAGTTGTAAAAAGACTAATTTGAACAAAGTCAGCTTTTATCAAAACTGTTCAAAACCATTTTCGATATGGATCGGAATTGGACACGTCTGAGATCTGTCACTGAGATGCACAACCCCAGATCCCAGCAACTGGAAAGTTGCCCCTAGTCTAAATAGTACCGCAGCACTTCATGGCAACGAAAAGTTGCCCCTAGTCTGAAAAGCACTGCACTGGAGATCATAACCGAACTCTTGAATGCTGAATAGACAAAGATGGCCGAGATGACCAAATGGACAAAGTTGATCGGGGAAGTGTTTATGGCTGAACTTCAAGATGAAGTTGCCTACGTATCCCAAAGATGGGAATCAAGCCTTACGTAGTTTAGGCTTGGGTTCACTCGAGTATTTTCACTCTCCTTTTGCGCTCTAACTTTTGCCAAGGCCGCCCTTTACGGGTTTTCAATCTTGTGAGCTCAATTTTTATAATTTCAAATTTTCTATGCTCTAACTTTTGCCTAGGTCGCCCTTTTGGGTTTTCGGCCTAGCGAGCCTCTCAGGGGTAATATTTCTTCAACTTGTCCATGTTGATCGGTTGGGAGAACTCTAGGCCATCTAGGTCCATCAGAACGACAGCTCCACCCGACCAGATAGACTTGATGATGTAGGGACCAGTCCAATTGGGTCTGAACTTGCCTTTAGGGTCGTGGATGGGAGCTCAGTTGTCCTTGAGCACCAGATCTCCTTCCTTCAAATTCCTGGACTTAACTTTCTTGTTGAAAGCCTGGGTAATTCTGCGCTGATAACCTTGAACATGGTACAGTGCTTTTAGTCTTCTCTCATCAAAGAGCATGAGTTCCTCGAATCTACTCTGCTGCCAATCTGCCTCGGCTATCTGACACTTGGCCAGCACTCTCAAAGACGGAACCTCAATTTCAATAGGTAGAACGGCCTCTATCCCATAAACCAATGAATATGGAGTCGCCCCAGTAGAAGTTCGAATTGAAGTTCGGTAGCCCCATAGAGCAAACGACAGCTTATCTGGCCAGTCCCGGTAGGTTTCCATCATCTTCTACAATATGTGTTTGATATTCTTGTTGGTGGCCTCAACCACTCCATTGGTTTGTGGCCGGTATGTAGATGACTTATGAAAAGCCACATTGTATTTCTCCAACAAGTCAATCACTTCTTTCTTGAAGTGGGGACCGTTATCTGAAATGATCTCGTTCGGGACCCCATAGGGACAGATGATGTTGTTCCTAATAAACTTTGCAACGTGCGACGCCTTCAACACCGCATAAGATTGGGCCTTAACCCACTTCGTGAAATAATCTATCTCGACTAGATTGAACTCATGCCCATTTGACCCTTTTGGAGTGACAGCCCCGATCACATCAATTACCCAAACTGAAAATAGCCATGGCGAAGTCATATTGTACAGCTTTGACGGTGGAATGTTCATGCGGTTTGCATGGATCTGACATTTGTGGCATCGCCGAACGAAGCCGATACAATCCTCCTCCGTGGTAGACCAGTAGTAACCCTGTCTGAGGATCTTCCGAGCTAACATTACCCCGTTTATATGCGCCCCACATTCTCCTCCGTGGATGGCCTCCATTAGGCGCTTCGATTCTTCGGCTTCCACACACAGCTTATGCATTCCCAGATGACCCCTCTTATACAATTTACCCCCACAGATGATGAACTGAACGACCATTCTTCTAACTGCCCTTTTATCCTTGGCATTTACCCCTGGCGGATATGCTTTCTTCTCTAAGAAATTCCAAATGTCGTAATACTAGGGGTTCCTGTCCTGAACCTCATCTATGGCAACAATTGATTCGTATGCCGGCGCAAACTTCTGGTCAATGATGATCGGACGCATTCGGACTCCGAAAGGGATGTCTATCATGGAAGATAGAGTTGCTAGTAAATCTGTGAACCTATTGTTCTCTCTTACTAGATGAGCAAAGTTTAGCTTCTCAAACCGAGGAATTAACAAGTCCAAGGTTTGGTGATACATTATCATCTTTTCTTCTTTGACTTTCCAGTCTCCTTTTGCTTGAGACACAACAAGGTTCGAGTCCCTGATGACGTCCAACCGTTTTGCCCTTAGTTCTAGGGCTGCTTCTAGACCGGCAATACACGCCTCATATTCTGCTTCGTTGTTCGAGACTTTGAACCGGAGTTTGAAGGCTAGAGGGATACGGGAATTGTCAGGTGCTATCAGCAACACCCCTATTCCATACCCGTACTGGTTTGACGCTCCGTCAAAGTACATCGTCCAAGTTTCGTCTTCGATATGTGAAATGGTCTCATCTAGGAATAAGTACTCGACTGCTTCACCCCCTTCCACCGGATGATCAGCTAAAAATTCCGCTACTGCTCTCTCCTTGACTGACTTGCGTGTCACATATTTCAGATCAAATTCGGAAAGCAACAGCAGCCAATGAGCTAGCCTACCCGTAAGCGCCGGTTGTCGAAAAGATATTTGATGGGATCTAGTTGTGAAACCAACATTACTGAGTGAGCTAACAGGTAGTGCCGCAGCTTCCTGGTAGCCCATACCAAAGCTAGGCAAGCTTTCTTCAACGGCATGTAACGAGTCTCATACTCTAGAATCTTCTTGCTCAGATAGTAGATGGCTCTCTCCACTTTGTCCTCTGATTCTTGTGCGAGCATACAACCCATTGTAGTTTCAGTTACTGAAAGATACAGAATCAACGGCTTCCCCGGCTTAGGCGGTGACATCACAGGTGGGTTCTGTAAGTATTCCTTGATCTGTTCAAAAGCAGCTTGGCATCGGCCGTCCCACCGGAATTTCTTTCCTTTCTTCAGGAGGCCAAAAAGTGGTTCACAAGTCAAGGTTAATTTTGAGATAAACCGCCTTATGAATTGCACTTCACCTAGAAAGCCTCGCACCTCCTTTTCAATCCTTGGTGGTGGCATTTCTAAGATGGCCTTGATTTTGGAAGGGTCGACTTCGATACCTTTCTGTGTAATTAGAAACCCCAGCATCTTTCCCGCTGTAACACCAAACGTACACTTCTGAGGATTCAGCCGCAACCGAAATTCTCTGATCCTTTGAAAGAACTTTTGCAAGGCGGTGTAGTGGCCCTCTCTTTCTTTGGATTTGACAATCATGTCATGCAATATTGTGGTCGCAGCCCGTTGATATGTAGCTCTAGCATTCTTCAACCCAAATGGCATCACTCTGTAGCAGTAAGTCCCCCACGGGGTAGTAAAAGCAGTCTTCTCCCGATCTTCAGGTGCCATCACTATTTGGTTGTAGCCTGAGAAGCCATCTATGAACGAAAGCAAAGCATGCCCGCTGTGAAGTCCACCAACTCATCAATATGGGGCAAGGGAAAGTCGTCCTTCGGACTGGCTCTGTTCAAGTCCCTGAAATCCATCCATACTCGGATCCTGCCATCCTTCTTCGGCACTGGAACAATGTTGGCCAACCAAGTTGGGTATTCGGATACCAGTAGGAAACCTGCGTCAATTTTCTTGGTGACCTCTTCCTTAATCTTGATGGCTCAGTCGGGGCGGATCCTTCTGAGTTTATGTTTGATGGGTCGGGCCTCAGGGTCAAGAGGGATTCGGTGCTGTACAATCTCAGGATCAATTCCAAGCATGTCTTCATAGGTGTAGACGTCCCCGAACGCCCCGGGAGGACGAGTCCCGTTCTGTTCGTTTTGGGTTCACTACAGTTCGGACTCTCAAATTGTCACGGTTTTAAACTGAACCAAAGAGTCCAAATCCGGCAAATCGTTTTGAGAAACAGATTTTGAAAGAAGTGCCAAACATGGACTGCTTTTCCAGATACAGAGTCGCCACCTAAATATTTTTTTATGGGGGAATTTAAGAAACCCTGACTCGGTGCCAAAGGCCACGTGTCCGTCATCACCAAAGTTGCCTCGGCTTGGGAGCTTGGGTACGATTGGCGAAGGTCAGCTATGAGCACCCCCTCTCGCCCGATCCGAAGATCGGCCTCTACTAACCATGATATCCAGTTTTGAAAACGTTATGTGTTCTTATTCCATTTATTAGCCTAGAATTACTATGTTATGCGTGCAGTAAACAAGTATAGACCAAATCGCCTAAATTGGAACAAAACATTGCATATCCATTTGTTTGGAAAACGCTTTGGAATTTGCTACTCACAAGTAGGCTAAAATACGGATTTCAACGAGTTATCCCAACTCAAACAATCCAACCTTCACCCACGGGCATTCAAGCAGTTTATATCACATAAGCATCTAGCCTCATGGTAGTCATGCTATTATGTTAACGTTCACACTCATGTGAGATGCTAAAGCATAAAGAGCTCACCTAGTACTCCGTGCCAAAACAAGAACATGTTCGCAATCATGCATGATCCAAGTCCATGTTTAAATGCCTAATGCAACGCATACAGAATGTCACTAGAGTAGGCTTGGCTAGTCTATAAATGACATGTTAAAATGCACAAGTAGCACGTATTCAAGTTAGATTTGAAATACTTATGCAGTTAGTATGATGCGCCGAGCCTGGTGCATGCAAGACTAATGAATGATGCACGCATGCATAGCATAAGGTATACTAAAACATGTCTTAATAATAACCATCAAAGCAGGTAAGTAAAAGGGAGAAAGAAGTGGGGGTTGGAAGACAAGCACACACGCACCCACACTTATTAAAAATTCACCCTCGCTCGGAGGGACCAAAAGAATAATACAAATTAATTAACCTACAAGCTAACTAATTATTACAGACCACCTAATTAATTAAGCAAATTAACTAAGCTAAGAAAGCAGTAAAGGCCTCGGGAAGAGGGTCTAATGCGCACGTGCTCGGGTTTGCTCGGAAATCCAACACCATGCACAAGTTTGCCTTTGCTTTGACTGTTCTGCTTCTCTAAAAATTGCACAACTCCCAAGGTTGCTTCTCTGAGTGTTTTAGAACACCACCGGCTGAGTGGGATCATCACCGGCCATTTTGAAGTGGTCATCGACCATCAATTAAACTCTCAGCCAAACATTCTTTGCCGGTCGGCACTAAACACTGTCGGCCGGCCAAATCTTCCTGCTAAATCTGTTTTGACAGCAGCAGACATGGCAATGTATTTCAGGCAATGTATTTCAAGAAATGTATGCACCAATCACACCCCTTATCATATTCATGACTCAAAGGGATATGATTCTCGATTCTCGGAGCACCAATCGCGCATTTCCATGCATGATGGCCCAAAGAATCAAGTGTGCATTTTGATTTCAAATGAAATGCAATGCACATAAACAAACCAAGGGGCTTTCAACCTCTATCATGGCTTGATCAAGAGGTGAAGCATGCATGTAAATGCAATGCAACCTAAGTATGTTAACTAGGCATGCAACATGAGCATATGGGAAGCATGCAAGGCATATAACAAGCATGCAAGTTAAATGAGCATACAAGGCACAATGCCAACACACAAGCATGCAAAACATATGGTATGTTAAGCAACCAAAACATGGAGGAGAATACGTGCCAAATGCAACATCATTTCAACATGCAACATGTCATAAGCTAAGCATGCAACAACATGCCAAAGGGTGGACTTAAACTAAATTAGGCAGCCCTTAAACAAGCCTAAAACAGTGGCCAATGCTATGGAAATGATAACCAATACACACACACATATGCATGCAAATGGGCTAACACTTGAACATCACATAAGCAACCTTTAAGCACACTTAATAGGAAGACAAACATGGGCATATGGCATGTATCATAAGCTCTGAAATTGAATGAAAGAGAGGTGCCAAACCAATTAATCAAAACAAGCAAAGCATGCAATAATGGTCCAAGTACTCAAGGCAAGCTAAGGAGGTATTGAACTACCCTTAGCAAAACCAAACATGGCATGAATTAAATGATCAAAACAGAGTTTCAACATATTAAAACAAAGCCTAAAGACCACTTAGATGGTCTCTAAATGACTTAAATTCAAGGGCATGCACAATGACCAAACATGGAGCACAAGGCACGACCTCATAAGGCATCAAAGAGGTATCAAAGGCAAGCATACAAGCATGTTATAAGGACTGAAATAACATGGTAAGTGGTTCCAAACCACTGAAACAATGCAAGTAATGCATGCTAGAGAGGCCACAACTTAAGGCATTCAAGAGGGATTGCATGGTAGCTGTACAAAGCAAGACATGAATGACTCAAATGACCTAAAATAGTCCCTTATCACATCAAAATATGCATGTAAGCTTCACAAAGCTAAGCCTAAATCGTGCTAGAACAAGGGTCTACACCTAAAGCATGTTAAGGCAAAAATGTGGCATTACAAGACATGTATGCAAGGCATGCAAGGTGTGTCCAAACCAACTGAAAACAGAGCTATATTATGACATAATAAGCACAAAAATCAGTTAAAGCATGGCCAACATACACTTAAACAAGATGCTCCCTCAAGAGGCAAAAATGGCCCTTTTCAAGGACAACAAGGAGAGGGGGTGGCCCTCTCCTTCCTAGGACCTCAAGGCACCATCCTCATCACTGAAATCCCTCAAGATTTTAGTGGTGAGGAGGCCCAAACACAATGGTCCCGGAGCTCAACCGAAATGACACAAAACAAAGGCCAAACAAGCCTTAAGAGGGGTCAAACAACCCCAAAGCTTAAAACACCCTTAACAAACTATTTAGAGCACTAAAAAACAAGATTTTTCTATGTTATATGTTAAGCTCAAAAAAAGTTACAAATATGGAAAAACAAGCTATGAAAACAAGGCTTAAAAGAGGTAAAAGGTCACCCTTGAAGCACAGCAGCAAATCAGCAACTTTTGGACCAAAAAAAGGCTTCAAATCACCCCAAAAATCACCTCCAAGGACCTCATCTCAATAAAGGGAGTAGAGAACTAGGTGTTTGTATGCAAAAGTGCAAAGAAAATGCACTTTTGAGCACAAACAAGCCCTAAACCTTAGAGAGAGAGGCAGAAAATGTAGAGAGAGAGAGAGATTTTTTGCTCCAAGTTGTCTCTCTTCCTTCCTCTCTTCTTCTCCTATCTGAGAGAGCTTGATTGATATAGATATGTATCAATCTGCAGCTCCTCCGAACACCCACGTCCAGGTATGGGCTGGGGTATGGCCTAGAATGACAGCTGCCAGCTATCTACAAAAATATCTGTTGAAAATCACACTTGGCCGGCCGGCCATCAAAGTGGCCGACCGGCAGTCAAATTGGCCGGCTGGCCATCACATTTGGCCGATGGCAACAAAACACAGCCGGTGGCCTCAAGCCATGGCCGGTGGAATGTGGGGATGTCCTAAAAGCCATTTCCTGCCCTCCAAAGCAAAAACACAAGTGTTTGGTGCAAAACCAGACACAAAACGGTCGAGTCGAGAGATCCTGAGGCAAGGCGCGTAGCCGAGGCCTCCGGGAACTCAAGACGAACACAAACATGGATGATCACCGAGTGTTCAAGCGGTGACGTCCAAGTCTTGAGGACGGTCAAAAATGGGGTGTCTATAGTTGCCCCTCTTTGACAGAACTCGAAAGTCATAAGAATGATGGGAGTGAATGTCAAAGCCCAGAGACGACCCATTTTTGACAAGGCCGAAGACTTAGACAAGCATGCAAGACAATAAAGATATGCGCCCGAAGGCAGGGGCAAAATGCAACTGACAATGCAAGGAGCCGAGCATAACTTATGATCATGCAAAGAAAGCTGTAACGAAGCATAACATGCGACAGTTTTAAGCTAGCATACACCAAACTACACGATAATGCAGAAAGGATGTAAGAGAATTATGTAATTTTCGATACGTCTCACTCGGAGAATACAATACCTGCGCGGTTCGTCTGGTTGCACCGGCTTCAAATGAACCGTACATACAATATCGTGCCTGAAAGAAAAAGAAAACTTAACAGGTACAAATATCGTTAGTAATATGCAAAATGAATGCAAAATGACATGCGATATACAAAACTATGTATAATAATGCAGATGAAAATACAATGCACTTGAATCATAATCAAATCATGAGCGGTTCAAAACCACACAAATGTCAAATAGATTGATGGAGATGCAAAGTCCGTCTACCATAGAAAAGGTGCCGCAACCCTCAAACCAACATACCAACATGGAATAGGCGCGTACACATGCAGAACTATGAGTGATGTAGACGGACACAAGAACAAGTAATTGGGTGGAATGACATAGGTGGGGAAATGACCCGCTGAAGAAAGACCAATGATCCTAATGCTGGATGCGAAAATTACACTATAATGTAATATATATACAATGGATATGGCAAGCGGCCAAACCAAGTCTTGCCTAGGAAAGGCATGTACACAAACAAACCGCATCTAACACAGAAACAGTGTCGCAACCCTCAAACCAACATACCAGCGTGGAATAGGCGCGTACATATGCAGAACTGTGCTTCGATGTGAAAAGTGTGGGCACATACCAGACCAAGCTCAACATGGAAAGGCGCAAGCCATGGATGGGGGTGATGCAGTCGATGCATGCAAGCTACAATGCACTATTTACAAATATGCAATGGATGGGCGTAAATGCAATATTTACAGTAAGATGCATGACATATGCATTATTTACAGTGGTATGCATGACATATGCACTATTTTCAATGAATGCATGACATATGCACTATTTAACAATGATGCATGACACATCCACTATTTACAATGATGCATGGCATATGCATTTTTTGCAATGATGAATGACATATGCATTATTTACAATGATGCATGACATATGCATTTTTTGCAATGAATGCATGACATATGCACTATTTACAATGATGCATGACATATGCACTATTTACAATGATGCATGACATATGCATTTTTTTGTCTTGTTTTGTTTTGCTTTTGAAATGCAAATGCATGATGATGCATGATTTTGAAATGCGCGACAACGTGCGGCTTTTGGGACGCATGACAATGCAGATGATCTTGAAATGGGCGACAACGTGCGGCTTTTGGACTGCACGTGAACTCGAATATGTGACGACGCGAGTCGCTTGAAATACATGTATAATGCAACTTATCAAAAGTCGTTCGGGCACGACAAACACCGAAGGACTTACACCTTCAGAGGATTTAAGGTCTCCTAGACCGAGCGTACTTAAGGTCTCGCCAGACCGTAGCGATGCATGTTGCTCTCTTTTTTTTGTTTTTCTTTTGAAAATGCATGATAATGCATGATTTTGAAATGCGCGACAACGCGCGGCTTTTGAGATGCATGACAATGCATGTTGATGTAAGTGCGCGACCACGCACGTCTTTTGATATGCATGACAATGCATGTGAACTCGAATGCGCAACCATGCGCGTCGTTTGAAATGCATGACAATGCAACCGAGCGGGTTTAAGGTCTCGCCAGACCGGGCAAATACATGAATTTTGTTATTTTGAATGCATGATTATGCATGATTATGACATGCGCATGTCAATGCGAGATGTGTGCGCAACGACGTGACAGAAATGACGTAAAATCAACGCGCGTTCACGATAGAGCGTTGTAATGTAACCCACATGGGGCAACTTTCGAACCTTGTAAGAGATAAAAAAGGATACCAAAAGGATACACCTTGCACAAATTCGAGTGCCACGCACAGAATACACGGTCCGAGGTTGAAACGGAGGCTGGTTGAGCTTCGGAAATGCACTGTTCTTGCATTGACTTGAGCAATGAAGGTCCAAAACCACTAATTTGACCCAAACAAGGCTGTAGGAGGCTCACCGGCCAAAAGGGGAAGTCACCGGCCGTCCACTGGCTATCTAAACATCTCACCGGCCAAATATTTGGCCGACCGGCCAAAAATTTAGACGACCGACCAAAAATGCCTGAATCGGGGCAGTTTTGTCTTTTTGGCTCGGGTCTTTTAAAATAGGGTTCCAAACCCTATTTTCCTTACTTCCTCTTAGCCGAAATTCTCTCCTCCCTCTCTCTAGAGTATTTTCTTCTCTTCATTTCCTCGTTTTCCTTGATTTTCGCGCCCTTTTCGACGTTTGATTCGTGAAATTCATCGCGTTTCAAACACTTTGAACCGAACATTTCTTCATTTCGGTGTCTCCTTTGCTATTTCCATCTTTTGGGGTTTGTTTCCCCCGAGTTTCTCTCGATTTCCGTGCCTCTTCCATTTCTCGGCTTTTTCGGCCATTTTCCGCCCTCTCGGGGTTGACTTTTTGTTGACTCTTCGCATTCTAGGCCAATTTTCTCTCTTCCGGCCATTTTCACACTAATTTTGACATGGCGGATGATATTCCACGGGGCGGGACTCCCCCAGAGCATGATATGGATCCAGAGGCCAAGCTCCTCCCCTTGAGTGTCCGCCCGTTCGACCCAGCGACCTACCGGCCGACAATTCACGTGCTTCCTCCCAATGGACTTCGTCAGTTCTGGGATTTTGCGAGAGGTGTGCCACCAGAGCTGCTTCTGTGTGAGTCGGAGTCACATTTATCACATGGCGCTTCCGAGGTATATTCTCTCCCGTTTCATTTTCCGCAATGTAGAACACTTAACTGCCATAGTTGATTATATTCTTTAACTGCTTATCTCAGATACACTGTAGTTAACTGTGAACACACTTGTAACTGATATCTGTTTGAAACTGACACGTGCACACACACTACACTGGCCCTGAATCATTCAGACACACTGACACAGTACACACTGTATTCCACTGCGAGCACACCGGCACCCGATATCTGTTTGAATCTGGTAAATATGCACACATGCTGTATTTGTACTGAACCACTCAAACACGCTGACACATCACACGTTGTAGTTCCCTGCTAGCACACCGGCACCCGATATTTGTTTGAACCTAAAAACGTGCACACACGCTATATTGCCACCAATTCTGAATACTCTTCAAAACTGTACATTTTATATTCTTCGCAACTATTTGCTTTTGAACAGGGAGATTCCCATACTGTCCGCGGGTATGGGAGTGTTGCCGCCAGGGACTGGTACATGGAGTTACCGGACGCAGTCCGTCGCATTGTTGTCCAGGCCGGATTTGAATCACCTGGACTGTCGGTGTGAAATCCACGATCTTCAAACCGATTGAGTATGCTGTCCTTGCCGGGCAGACGTTGATAGCGGACCCGGTATCAACAAGAACCGTCGGTATCCATTTATTTCTACACTCTACAGAGATGTAGAGTGGATTATTATGGTTCGCACCCTCAGGTGGCAGTTCCTTATCAGAGAAAGTCAACATCGGGGTAGCCCCTCTCGGAAAGACCAGTCCAACTAGCTGCTCTGGTGTGGTATCTACGGAGAGTTTAGCCTTGTCCATAGCAGATATGACAGCCTGTCTGTGCATTTGCGATGCCATAAGCAGTCCCTAAATGGAGATGTCTGCCTGTATCTTTTTCAATTGTTTGAGCACGACCTCGTCTTCAAGTTGCTTCTCTTTCTATTTCTCAGCCTCCTTATCCTTCCCAGACGCCTCTGGCTGATCTAGGTGCGGGGGCTTGAAATACCGCCCGCTCCTTGTCATATGATCGACTTCGCCGATGTACCAGGTATCGTCTGGCTGGTTGCTTCCCCAATCCTCGTCTGTGTGGGCAAGACATAAGTCGTCGTCCTCCCACTACATTCCATCGGCAGCCAACAGACACCTGTCCGGCTTCGGTATGGCTGTTCTTATACTTGCAGTATCTTCCGTTCGCATGCTTGCAGTATTCTCTATCCTCGTACACACAGCACTTTTAGTTCCCGCATGGGCCTTAGCTTTCCTGATTCTCTTAGAATCCTCAAACCTTTCCTGTTCTGACTGTGTCAATACAGCTGGCTGTTCAATAATTCCTGTGTTCAAGATGCTTCAATCTTGAGCGAAATTCTCGACACCGGTGCTCTCCGGCGATGTACTCTTCTCTTTGGCCCTTCCGGCCGTCACTGACATTCTCGCCCCTGCCCGGCCTTGTTCTGGTTGGAATTCTTCCACAATAGCCGGTTGATCATCCAACCATCTGGTAGCCTTTGCCGATTCCTCATAATCAAACTAGTTGACTGCTGCGTCCCCTGGGTCTTGGTCATTGAAAAACTAGAGGTTGGCAAGGTCCTCTTCCATAGCCGTCAAATTATCTGTCCCCTGCTCAAATCCATCCCCTCGGATCATACACAGCTCTGCCCTCTCCGGCAATTCTACAATGGGCCGAACCTGGCCTACTGATAGAATATAATCACTCGAATTGTAGGCTTCCTTAGCAGAACTCTCAGATTCCTCAGATTCTAGCTCAACAATCCCATTCTCCTCTGAAATCATCCCTGTCCCATCTTCGATGGTCATCACCATTGGCTCTGGTTGGGTTCTGGAGATGTCCAACATGCACAAGTCAGTGCAGTCAGAAAGGAACACCTCCGGCTTACGTAGGTGGGAAGGAGTGATATATATGCTAGGATCGTAAGACACGACCCCAGTCTGGATAAAATTGATTCTTTTGGAAGGTGGAGCTTGGTTGTGTGGTGGGAGAGGGTTTGTTGTAACATTAGGTTTCTCGGAGGCAAAATCACCCCGTTATCGATGAGATCTTGAACCTCATGACGTAATCGGAAGCACTGGTCGGTGTCATGACCGTGCTATTGGTGAAATACGCAATATTTGGCTGGGTTGTGGGTAGGAGGAAGTCTTTCCGGCAATGGCCGCGGCTCTAGGGGCTTCAAGTGCCCTTTTCTGATTAAGACCCCCAGAGCTTTGGACAGGGGCATATATAGTGGAGCGAAGGTTCTTTGGTTTTTGGGTGGGTATCTGGCCGCTTGTGTATTGCTTCCGGATGCACCGGAGAAAGGCGTAGTTGCCATGGGTGTTGGAGGGGGAGGGGGAATGGTGGTGACCATGCTCACTTCTGAGGCCTTACAGTTGTAACGCTGCTCGAGCCTGCATTGGTGTTGCGATTGAAAGTTCTTCTAGGTTGCTCCCGATCATTATCAATTAAGCCTTGCGTCAAGGCATCCTCAATCTGTACTCCCATCTCATGCAGATCAGCAAAGGTAGGGAAGGGGAGCACGATCATTTTCTGCATTAGCTTAGGCTGGAGATTGCGCACAATCATCCGAATTTGATCTTTATCTGTAGGCCTTAGGGTCATCATTGAGGCCTTAGCCCTCCATCTGGTCACAAACTCCGAAAAGCTCTCTTTAGGCTCCTGCCTCATTGTCTCAAGATCACGGGTCGTAATCTCAATTTGCGCGTTATATGAGTATTGCGCAATGAAGGCCTCAGCCATCTCGTCCCAGTTTCTCTTGACATCATCTTCTAATTTGGCGTACCAAATGGCCGCCACACCCGATAGGGTTCGGCCGAATAGAGACAGCTTCTGCAGTCTGGTGAGGCCCATCGGCCTTAAGATGTTTGAAAACAAATGCAGGTGTACCATAGGATCCTCGGATCCATCAAACCGGTCGATGTGCGGCATCTTGAATCGATCCGGCAGCGTCACAGCTGCATCGGTGTACCCATCTTCAATATCAGGGATGGTCTTGACTCCCTGGGATCTCTTGAATAGCTTTTCAAGCTTGCTCAACTTCAATGCGGTGGGATCTGTCTCGAACTCAAAGGGAGAGTCCGGTAGGTTAGTGGATGTTTTGGATAACTGCGGTAGGATCTAGGGTAGGATTGGGGGCAGAGGTGGCCCTGTGGGAATGTCCGTATCATTCTGAACATTAGCTGTCTCCCCGAGTATTGGAACTCCTGGCGAGGGAGGAGCTTGACGCGAAGCAAATGCTCCGGCTTGCTGTTGTAGCCTCACCATTAACTCTACTTGTTCAGTCATAACCGTGGCCTATTGCTTGGCGAACTCCGCCTGTCGGACAGCGTCTTGCTGCATAGTTTTCATGCTCTCTTGGAGCTGGCGCACCGTCTCCTCTAAGCTTGCCATACTGCTCTGATCTGATTGAATTTCTGGTATATATTCCCTCTCTGCGGAAGAAACAGAACCCTAATCTCTACTGTATTCAGGTGGGGTAGATAAAGCCCTCTGAACTGATATTCTCTGCCTGACTGCACTCCATCTAGGAACAGGGGGTAATGAGTAGTACACTGGTTGTCCGTCTACTAGATCCTCAGATCGATGAAGTTGGCGACCTCTAATCCAGGGTGCTTGGGGAATATCTACTGGGTCAGAAGCAATCGTGCTAAACTACCTAGCAAAAAGATAAATAAAGCGATAATAAGGAAATAAACGACCAGACAAACGGACAACATAATAGCTTAAATAAACATAACACATGGTTGGGCATGACAACACCCTGTCGATAAGCTGAATACACTATTCTCAAACACTGATCATTATTTCCCAAATCACTGTCCCCAAAGCTGGATCTGGTACCCGCAAATAACTGATTAAAATACTGGTGCCCGTAGGCCTGATGCCCAAACTTGCAAACTGATACGTGCAGTCTTGTAGAGGCCAACTCTAAGAGCACATAGCAGATAAGTGAGGGCAAAAACATCCCTATGTTGGGATAGGGTTTTCCTGTCATATTTTGTCAGGAGCTAAGGTTTCGCTATGCACGCAGCGGTTTCAAACAATCCTATAATCGGGTAAGCAACCTATCCTAGTTTGGAATGGTCACTATGGATTTCGAATATGCACTAGGTCGAATGGTCAAAAGGGTGCCTCGATAAAAACCGGGGCTTGTGTTCCCATACTGGCAGAGCCCGCAACCGGTCAGCCTTATGGTCATGCCTTGACAAGGCAAGCCTCCGACAAACCATTCAGGAATAGCAGATGGCCAACACGGTGTCCTAGGCGCACCAATGCACATGCAATGCAAAGAAACACATAAGTGTAGTCAAAACAAGATATGATGAGTTCAAGTCAAGTTCTCTATAACTCCCCAGCAGAGTCGCTAGAAACTGTAGACGTCCCCCGAACGTCCCGGGAGGGAAATCCCCCGTTTTGTTTGTTAGGGTTCATTACAGTTCGGACTCAAATTGTCACGGTTCTTAATCTGAACCAAAGAGTCAAAATCCGGCAAATCATTTTGAAAAATAGATTATTGTAAAGAAGTGCCAAACATGGACTGCTTTGCCAGATACAGAGTCGCCACCTAAATATTTTATTTTGGGAGAATTTAGGAAACCCTGACTTGTTTGCCTAAGGCCACGTGTCCGTCATCACCAGAGTTGCCTCGGCTCAGGAACTTGGGTACGATTGGGGAAGGTCAGCTATGAGCACCCCCTCTCGCTTGATCTGAAAATCGGCCTCTAGTAACCAGGGTATCTTGTTTTGAAACATTATGCGTTCTTATTTCGGTTATTAGCCTAGATTTACTATGTGATGCGCACAACATACAAGTATAGACTGAATCGCCTGAGTTAGAACAAAACATTTCATGTTCGTTTTTGAAAGCAGTTTGCTACTCGTAAGTAGGCTAAAATGCAGGTTTTGCAACCCTCAAGTGGGCTTTAGAAAAGATGGTTTTTGCCACTATCAAGTGGGCTTAAAACTCACGGTTTTAATGCATTATTCCAATTCAGGTAATTCAACCTCCATCCACAGGCATTCAAGCACTTGTATCACATAAGCAAATAGCCTCATGGTAATCATGCTGTCATGGCAACACTCACACGCATGCAAGGATGCTAAAGCGTAAAAGCTTATCGAGTACTCCAAGCCAAAACAAAAGCTATGTTAGAAATCCATGCATGATCCTAACTATACAGAAATGCCTAATGTAACACATGCAGGAATGCGAATACAATAGGCTCGGCTATTCTAAAATGACATGCGAAATGCTACAACTAACACGTATTCAATTTGGAATTGAAACACAAATGCAGTTAGTATGATGCGCCGAGCTCGATGCATGCAAGACAAATGTATGAATGCACGCATGCATAACATAAGGTATGCTAATTTGAATATGTCCTAATACTAACCATCGAAAGCTAATAAATAAAAGGGAAGAAAGAAGTGGGGTTGGAAGACATACACACACTCACACACAGTTATTACACAATTGCCCTCGCTTGGAGGGTCCAAATAATATTACACAACCAAATGAATACTGCTAAATTAATTATTACAAAACTTCTAATTAATTAACGAATTAAATATAGAAGGAAAATAGCCGCAGCCTTGCCTCGGAATGCGTGAATGGTGCATGCTTGACTCGTCTCGCCCGGAAACCCGTATCATGCCACTGTTGCCTCTGTTTACACTGCCTTGCTCCTCTGAAAATTTTCACGAGTCCCAAGGATGCTTCTCTAAACACTGAGAAGCATCACCGACCAAGTGGGAACAGCACCGGCCAAAGGGAATAGTCACCGGCCATTGTTTTAACTATTGGCTAATTGTATTTGGTCGGTCGGCACAATAAGTAGTCGGTCGGCCAAATGTTCCGGCAGAAATCTGTTTTGACAGCAGCAGAGGACAGACAGTGTATGGTATGGAATTTTCAAGCAAATGTGTGTGTGGCCGCACTCCCTATCATGCAATGGACTCAAGGAAGCGTGGCTCTCGACCCTCGGGCCGTCAATTATGCATTTTGATGCATGAGGGCCTAAGAGGCCAAGCATGCCATTCAATGTAAAATGCATGCAACAAAAGAGATGAGTGCCTTACACCCTATCATGCTTGAGATCAAGGGCATTGGCAACTGAGGAGTGAGACGTGTTTCGTCACTTTGAGTACGAACACACCTCACCCCTCATGCTTGGTTTGACACCCCAAACCAAGCAATGCAATGCATGTATACAAACACGGCCCAAATATGTGAAATGACTAAGGCACAAAACATGCCAAATGCAATGTAACCTATGCATGCAAATGTAATGTATTAAGCATGCAAGATGCAATGCAATACAACCTATCATGTAATGAAAACACGGTATATTGCAAGCATGCAACTAGAGGCAATAAATCAAACATACTACTATACACAAGGATGGACTTAGACTGAAATGGGAGGCCTCAGCCACACCTCAAAACAGTGGCCAAAAGAGCCAAAAATGGCACAAATTATGCATGCAAGCATGCACACACCAAGGCCTATCACCTAAGCATGGGAGGGGGAGCCCTCAAGGACACTTAAGGGTGACAAACAAAGACATCAAACACTCATGTTAAACTCTGAAAAACATACGAAGGATGATGCCGAAATATGCTAGGAAATGGATGTAAAAAAAAAGGAGCATTCAAGGCCTCAAATGAGGGCATTACTCAACACCTACCCCAAGCAAATAAGGCATGGATTTTTCAATGCAAAACAGAGTTTTAGCATGCAAAAGGGACCCCTAAAATCCAATGTCATGGCAACCCAAAGCCTTAAACACATAAGCATGCACAATGCTCATTTTAAGGCTCAACAAGACAACTTTTCGAGGCATGAAAGGGATGATGAATGCAATCATGCAAGCATGGATTAGGGACCGAGATGGCATGTAAAATGACCCCAAATCATTGAAACAACCCAACTAAAGCATGCTCATAACTCACACCCTCAAGGCTCACAAGCCAAAATGCAAAGAGGCTATACCAAACATGGCAAATATGATCAAAACAGCACCCCACAGACCTCAAGCATGATAAGACATGGCAAAGAACTTCACAAAGTTAGGCCAAAATATGAGAGCATGGTAGGCTAGATGCAAGATGCACTTCTAGGCAAAATAGAGGAATACAAGGCAAGTATATTAGGCATGAAAGGGGTCATTAATCCGACCAAAAACAGAGGCATATTGTGACCTAACAACATCCAAAAACCTCTGAAATGGTACCCATGACAACTACTCATGCATGCTACCATTAAGAGCCAAAAAAAAAAAAAAAAAGAGAGACAAAGGGAGAGGGGTGTCCCTCCCCTATGCAAGACCTCAAAACCCCTTCTTCACCACTAAAAATCCACTGGATTTCAGTGGTGAGAAGGCCAATACACAAGAGGTTCCAAAACTTAACAAAGAGAGTACAAAAAGGGCCAAACAAGGCCTAAGAGGGGGAGATCGACCCCAAACAACAAAATGACCTTAATGAAGTATCTCAAGCATGAAATTATAAGACTTTTTTTCAGTTATACACGAAGCTCAAATCAGTATACAAAGCAGGTCAAAAGCTAGTGCAAGATTGGGGAATCTAAAGCAAAAGTGTTACCCTTGAAGAATACCTTAAGAACAGCAAGTCCAACCACCTTCTTCTGATCAAAACCAGCTCAAAACCTCAAGAATAAACCCTTAACACCTCCCAAAGTTGAAGTATGGTGTAATGGTGTGTGTCTTAGTGCAAAAGTAAGAACAAATCACCCTTTTAGGCCCTCAAACACACACAAATGAAGAGAGAGAGGGAGATATAGAGAGAGAAGATGTATGTATCAGAATATATATGTTCTAGGTCTGATTTTGCTGAACCTCTCAAATGGAGAAGAGAGGTCTCCTTATATAGACCATGGAAAAGGCTAAGCTTCCAAGAGAAGCTATCCTAAAGGGGTCAAGTCTTCCAAGGGAAGCTAAGCTAAGGGTGCAAGCTTCTTGAGGAAGCTAAGACAAAGGGTTAAGTTTCTTCAAGAAGCTTGAGCAAAGGGTGCAATCTTCTAGAAGAAGTTTGGATAAAAAAAGGGTGCAAAGGGGCCAAAACAGCCACACACGTGTGTGGGGGTAGGGTCTGTGCATCCCAGCTGGCACAGCTGGAATGCACCATGCCTGCAAGAGGCAAAAATGTTGTACCGGCTAGAAAAGGATGCCATCGGCCAACTAAATGGTCGGTCGACCACCAAAAGTGCCGACCGGCCATCACCAATGGTCGGTGGCAAGAAGACACGGCCGGTGGCCTCAAGCCATGGCCGGTGAGGAGTAGGGATGGCCAACAAGCCGTTCCCTGCCCTCCAAACAAAAACACAAGTGTTTGGTGCAAAACCAAACACAACACAGTCAAGTCGAGAGGTCCTAAGGCAAGGCGCGTAGCCGAGACCTCCGTGAACTCAAGACGAACACAAACGTGGATGATCACCGAGTGTTCAAACGGTGACGTCCAAGTCTTGAGGACGGTCAAAAATGGGGTGTATACATCTCCCAACCTTGAAATCAAAAGTTTTTGATGTGGGCCGAAACGATATGGTGCTGGCTTTGGATTTGACTCTGATTGAAGAACGAAGAGACTGTGCCCTTGCCGCCATGGCACGGTACTAGCAGCAGCTTGCTAAGTCGTATAACCAACGCGTTCAGCTACACCGCTATGTGCCAGGTGAATTGGTCCTAAAGAAAGTGCTTCCAGCTGCCAGGAAGCCGGTTAAAGGAAAATTAGGTGCTAACTGGGACAGCCCCTACCAGATAGACTCAGTCGCGGGAACGGGGGCTTATCGGCTTAAAGACATGTTTGGCAGGAGTCTGCCACGCCCTTGGAACTCCTCGCATTTGCATAAATTCTATCATTAGACCTGACCTGTGGGGCATGATACTTATTTTGAATGATCCGCCATGTACAGATTTCACTTTTGCAATGCAAAGTTTTGTTCTCTCTCATTGTGTAACTCAGTTCAAGTCCTCCGATTAAAGCCTCCGAATTCGGAGCCTCATCCGTGCAGGTCACGTTTGGGCCGAATAAGACTCCGGATTCGGAGCGCCTTTCGTGCATGTCACGATTGGCCAAGACAAAAAGTCTCTGAATTCGGAGCCCCATCAGTGTAGGTCACATTTGGGCCGAATAAGACTCCGGATTCGGAGCTCCCTTCATGCATGTTGCGATTGGCCAAGACAGAAAGCCTCTAAATTCAGAGCCCCATCCGTGCAAGTCATGTTTAGGCCGAATAAGCCTCCGAATTTGGAGCCCCATCCGTGCAGGTCACGTTTGGGCCAAGTAAGACTCCAGATTTGGAGCGCCCTTCGTGCATGTCACGATTGGCCAAGACAAAAAGTCTCCGAATTCAGAGCCTCATCCGTGCAGGTCATGTTTGGGCCGAATAAGACTCCATATTCGGAGCACCCTTTGTGCATGTCACGATTGGCCAAGACAAAAAGCCTCCGAATTTGGAGCCCCATTCGTGCAAGTCACGTTTGGGCCGAATAGGACTCCGGATTTGGAGCGTCCTTCGTGCATGTCACGATTGGCTAAGACAAAAAGCCTCCGAATTCAGAGCCTCATCCGTGCAAGTCACGTTTGGGTTGAATAAGACTCCGGATTCGGAGCGCCCTTTGTGTATGTCGTGATTGGCCAAGACAGAAAGACTCCGAATTCGAAGCCCCATCCATGCAGGTCACGCTTGGACTGAATAAGCCTCTAAATTCGGAGCCCCATTCGTGCAGGTCATGTTTGGGCCCAGTAAGACTCCAGATTCAGAGCGCCCTTCGTGCATGTCACGATTGGCCAAGATAGAAAGCCTCAAAATTTGGAGCCCCATCCGTGCAGGTCACGTTTGGGTCGAATAAGCCTCTGAATTCGAAGCCCCATCCGTTCAGGTCACGTTTGGGCTAAGTAAGACTCCGGATTTTGAGCGCCCTTCGTGCATGTGACGATTGGCCAAGACAAAAAGCCTCTGAATTCGGAGCCCCATTCGTGCAGGTCACGTTTCGGCCGAATAAGACTTCGGATTCAAAGCGCCCTTCGTGCATGTCGCGATTGGTTAAGAGAAAAAAAACAAAAAAGCCTCTGCATTCAGAGCCCCATCCGTACAGGTCACGTTTAGACCGAATAAGACTCCGGATTCGGAGCGCCCTTCATGCATGTTGCGATTGGCCAAGACAGAAAGCCTCTGAATTCGGAGCCCTATCTGTGCAGGTCACGTTTGGGCAGAATAAGACTCCGGATTCAGAGCACCCTTCGTACATGTTGCGATTGGCCAAGACAAAAAGCCTCCGAATTCGGAGCCTCATTCGAGTAGGTCACGTTTGGACCGGATAAGCCTCCGAATTCGGAGCCCCATTCGTGCAAGTCACGTTTGGGCCAAGTAAGACTCCGGATTCAGAGCGCTCTTCGTGCATGTCACGAATGGCCAAGAGAAAAAGCCTCTGAATTCGGAGCCCCATCCGTGCAGGTTATGTTTGGGCCGAATAAGACTGTGGATTCGGAGCGCCCTTCGTGCATGTCGCGATTGGCCAAGAGTTAAAAACAAAACAAAAAAAAGTCTCCGAATTCGAAGTCCCATCCATGCAGGTCACGTTTGGGCCGAATAATACTCTAGATTCAGAGCGCCCTTTCTGCATATCGTGATTGGCCAAGACAAAAAGCCTCCGAATTCGGAGCCCTATCGTGCAGGTCACATTTAGGCCGAATAAGACTTCGGATTCAGAACGCCCTTCGTGGATATCCCGATTGGCCAAAACAAGCCTCCGAATACAGAACCCCGTCTGTGGTCTCATTTGGACCAAATAAAAACTCCAGATTCAGAGCACCTCACAAGCTGTTACAACACGCGGTGACAATTGAAACATTCAAGCATTCAGAAATGTTTCATTAAATTGATTTCAAGCATTCATAAATGTTTCATTAAATTGATCAACTGCCACAAGCCGTGTAAACGTAAGTTGACACATGCAAGCATTCAAAACGAAGTGAGTTCTTAAATTGATTGATTCACACAAAGTGTATTAATACAAGTTGAAATACGCTAACATTTGAAACAGAGTGTCTTATTAATTTAGAAAATAAATACATAATTTGCACTCAATCTACATATGATCATTACAAGGTTTGCTTTTATTCGGCGGCTCCCCCATCATCACTCTTCTCAACTTCGAAAGCAGAAAATGGGAAATCATCTCGTTGGTATAGCGGCGACGCCGAATTCACACTTGTTGCCTGGAGAGCCTCAGCTTCCTGAAGTGCCTTGATCCAACCATGCTTAAATCCACAATTTTCACATCGGCAAACTTCCTTGGCGAGTTTCTCCTTGGTCTTCTCTATTCTGACCTTTCGACCGTCATGAAAGCCTTTTTCATAGGCCCCGGACTTCGCAGTCTCAATCGCAAACATGCTAGCCGTGTCCCGATCGGCAATGGCATGACTTATTAGCCTCTGGGTCACCCTCTCTTCCACAACCGGGTTAGGATGGCTGTCCGATTGAGACTCGGTAGACTTGATTTTCCTTGGTTCACGCTCGGCCTTCTCTACGCGAGCTTCTAAGGTCCGAATGCGTTCATCTCTCTATTCTATATCTCGACGAGCGGCGCGAAGACGCATGCCGATTTTATAAGCGGTGTACAGCCCCTTCACCGTCCCATGAACGCCTTCACGAAACACTTCGAAATCCTGCCAACCTACCATTGACTGCTGGACTTTGGGTGGAAAAATCTATCGAGCGAACTCGACTGCCACATTTGGATAATGAACGATTGAATCCGCCTCTGTCATTGGTCTATTCTCCACGAAGGCCGCAAAACTCAATGGGCGCGGTGTTGCATCGGATTCCTTTCCAAAACGGGGTTGAGGAGATCAGCCCCGTGGTTGCTTGTCCCTCCTGGGTGACCTACTTCGACGACGAGGAGATTGATGTCTCTCTCGGTCCCTCGAAGTCCTACTTCCCATGCGCATAGGTTCGCCACTTCGATTCATATCTCCTTCCAACTCAGCTAATGTTCTCGCCTCTCCTCTGCTGTTGAAGAAAAGTCTATTTGACATTCGCACTTGTTTAACCTTCCTCAATGAACTGGACTGAATTACTGACTCTGAGCATATAAATAGAACCTTCATGCATGAAGTACACGCCCCATTTATTTCCTACTGGGGCAGCACCTCCGAGGTGATCTCATTAATACTAAAACCTCAATAGCCCGGCGCCGATTGAGCCATGAGCCCCAACCATCCCATGAACCTCCGTTATTCGGCGCTCTAGTTCATGAACCAGCTGGGGCAAGAGCAAATTCGTCAATCTAATCGGCGTATTTGCCCCAGCCGCTCCATGAACCTCTGTGATTCAGCGTTCTAGTTCATGAACTAGCTGGGGTAAGGGCAGATTCATCAATCTAGTCGGCTTAAGTGCCCCAGCCGCTCCATGAATCGATTTATCAGTATAATATTCATGAGTTCATTTTATTCGGCTTTCCAGTTCATGAACTAGCTGGGCAAGGGTAGATTCGTCAATCTAATCGGCGTATTTGCCCCAGCTGCCCCATGAACCTCTGTTATTCGGTGTTCTAGTTCATGAATCAGCTGGGGCAAGGGCAAGGGCAAATTCATCAATCTAGTCGGCTTAAGTGCCTCAGCCGCTTCATGAATCGATTTATTAGTATAATATTCATGAGTTCATTTTATTCGGCTTTCCAGTTCATGACCAGCTGGGCAAGGGCAAATTCGTCAATCTAATCGGCGTATTTGCCCCAGCCGCCCATGAACCTCTGTTATTTGGCGTTCTAGTTCATGAACCAACTGGGGCAAGGGTAGATCCATCAATCTAGTCGGCTTAAGTGCCCCAGCCGATCCATGAATCGATTTATCAGTATAATATTCATTTGTTCATTTTATTCGGCTTTCCAATTCATGAACCAACTGGGGCAAGGGCAGATTCATCAATCTAATCGGCTTATGTACCCCAGCCGCCCCGTGATCTGATCTATCAGCACCTCATGAATTCATTTTATTCAGATTCATTAATCAAATTCATTAATATAATCTGCTAATAAGTTTGCCGTCTCACGTAGTCTTGACATTTTGTTCTAATTACTAATTCTTTTAATTATGTACTCATATAAGAAACAGTATAAGCAATAACTTGAGAGTATAGAAAATTTTCATTTATAAATTAGGTGCTAACAGCGGACATTTTACACATGAAAATCGGTTGACATCCAAAAAAGATGAAAATCTACTAACAAAAAACTATGCATCCAAGATGCCTATCAAAAATGAAAATATGCCTTGATCATTCCTCAGGGTCAGACGCCAGCAGGTCAACGTCCACCTGCTTGTATGGAATCGATTGTGCCAATGTCACATTCGCAGTAGTGAGGGCTTTGACCCAGCTGTGTTTGAAGCCCCGATTCTCAAACTTCGGCACTTCATCTGTGTAGCTTTCCAAGGCGGCCTTTTGCCCAGCTTGGAATGCTTTGGAAGTCTTGGAGTCGGCTTTTTCCTTTGCCTTCTTCGATTCCTCCAAGTCGGCTTCCAGCTTGGTGATTGTCTCATGGGCTAACTTAAGTGCCTCCTCGTTGGCCTTTGCCTTTTTCTCGGTGGCAAGCCTTAACTGATCGAAATTTCTAGCTCGTTCGGCCTCCGAGTTGGCTCTGGCGCGTTCCACCACCACTTGCGTTGCCTCATAATCGACCCTTTGAGAGACTGCCACAACCTTGTTCTGTTCATTTTCAATTTCGGCTTTCAATAGGCCGATCTATTCTATGGCGTCATGTTGACGGCGGCCGATCTCGGCTATCCTGCCCACCGCCTACAAAACAAAGAAACAACAAACAAATAATTAGAAAAATATTTACAAACGTGCATGTGTCAAGACAGAAGATTGCAGTTAAGACAAGTAACGTACCGATAGGGCCGGCTGAGCAGCCAAAGTAATTAGCATCAGATCTGGCTCCGCTCGAAATACGGCTCTGTCGATCGACAGGGATATCAAGGAGGCCATGCTCAAGGCCACAGCCGGGTCCCTCAAAGCCGAGGAGTCTAAGGAAATCGGCATATTTCTGACCCTTGGTTGAATCGTGAATGGAAGGACCAAATCCGACTCCTTAACTCGGGGTCGTTTATCGCTTTGGTCCTCTTCGTACTCGGCCTCTCGATCGGCAAGGCGCTTTTCGCCCCTTTTTTCACCTTCGTTGGCCTGTCCCACCTGCTCCATCTCAGCTGTTTCAGGGTGAGCCGTCTCTTGGGCAATAACCAGAGGAGTAGACTCAGCGACCATGGTCAGTGTAGACTCAGCAACTGCAGCGGGTGGAGTTTTCGATCAGGCGGCCATCCTCTCGGCGTTCTTCTTCCGTGCAAGTTGCGAAAGTGATTCCCCATCCATATCCTCTGGATAAGCGCCGGGAAGATCTTCTAAGTTTGTAAAAATGTCTTCAAAGACATCCCCTCGGTCGGACGTGGATGGAGGGTCAGACAAATTCAGTCCAGCCTCCTCAAACACTGAATTGAGGGTTTTGTCTACCTCGGTTCCCAATTGGTCCGGGTCCTCAGCGATATGATCGGCTACTTGTTCTTCTGCATGTTTTGAATCGGAGGCTTCTAAACCGATCTCCTTCAGACTTTTAAAGCTGGAGAAGATGAGGGTTGTAAGATGATCTTCGCCTCTTGGAACTGGAATATGGTCTGCTGCCGAAAATGTTGCGTAGGACGGCGCATAACGCAAGAGAATATAAGCCACCCTTCCTTGCTTTTGAAGATTTGGATGGCCAACGAATTGCAGAGCGATTTTAATATCCACAAGTACACCGTCGTCGGCCGAAACCAACACTTTCTTTAACTCGTTGCCTACGCAAACAAAACAGTAAGTACATGAAAGGAGAGCCGAATACACATGTGAAAATATAAGCAACTAGAATGAGCTATACGGCCACCTGGATCGTCTTTTCACCTTGGCACGGGATCTAGGCGATCTTCACCCTTGCCGAATTCCCAGTTGCCTTGAACAACGACCATCACGTCGTCAACACACTTGCTAGAGCTGGAAAGCATGGTCATTAAATGATGATCGGTGTCCTTGGCCCTAAGAAAATAGCGTCCTAGACGGCCAGTGGACTTGGCTAAGACATAGCAATGCCGAATCGCAGGAATGCCTAGGTTAATCCTAAGATGACGGTTTAACTCTATGATCCCCATTATGATGCGAAAAAAATTCACGTTAGGCTGGGAAGGGATTAGGCCTCAATGTTGAAAGACAGCTCTCAAAAACAGATGAAAGGGAAAACGGACGCCGCCTTCAACAATCGATAAGAGAGGAAAGATGATTGTGATCTCATCGGTCCTCTGCATATCGGTGGTGCTGTCTTCCATGAGTGACAGATGAACGTCATCGGGGATAGAACAATGGCGTCGGAAGCCAAAAATCTGATCCGCAGAAAGAAGTGCTTTCAAATTTTTTGCCATTGTAGCCAGCCTAAGGATTATGCAAAACTAATTATAAACAAGAAAATGGTATTGGGAGTGAAAGAGAAGAGAACTTGCAGGGAGCGAAAGGGATAATGAGAGATAGAAGAGAGTTGTAGAGGTCGCGAGGTGGAGGAGTTGTACTAGAAGGCGAACCAAAAAATCTTGAGTATTAAAAGTATACATTCGAAGAGACAAAGTTTTAAACCACATTAAATGGAGGAAGCGTACGAAGAGGCGGGAACTTGTAATGATGACTAGAAAACGTGTACGTTCTGACACGCTTTGGAATGAGGTTAACTGCCGAATTTTTGACTTTTCAAGATCGAAACCAAACACGCCGACTAAACAGAGTTAGTGGGCTGTTCGGGGGGCATTTGTGGCAGTCGAATAAAAGCAAACGCAGATAGACAGTGTATAGTTTCCCAATCGATACATAGTATGCACTCGGCCTCGCCCCTGACGTTTCAGATTCTGAATAAATTGAGCAGGGGGCCGATTAAAAGTTAGAATATGGCATAATGGGGGGGGGGTGGGCGAGTGCATAAGTACATGATAGATCAAGAGCGGGCCTTGCCTAGAAGACTAGGAGCGCATATAAATAGAAGAATGACGAACAAGAAGAGGTATGTGAGAATTAGTACGCTTAACATAAGACACACGCAATCTAGAGAGCATACACTGACTTATTTGTCGGAGTGCTAATTCCGGCACCCCCGACTGGAGTGTTCATTCTTTTTCAGGCTACCAACTGAGGATCTCGAGCATCCAATTAGATCCGAAGAGTATTTCCAAACTACTTCCCCACAACTACCATCATAAGAGGGTAAATAAAAGGGAGAAAGAAATAAGGTTTGAAGGCATACACAAATTATTACATATTTGCCCTTGCGCGAGAGGGTCCGAATGAATGTCCTACTTTAAGCTAATTATTACAACACCAAAATAACTAACTACACTAACTAATTATTACAAATTAGAATTAAACTAACTAATTAGTTACAACACAGAGTTAATTAACTATTACAAGTTCAAAAGAATTAACTAATTAATTAACTGATTAACTGAGAGCTATGTAAACTAATTAAACTTGAGTGGGGGTTAAGGAACCAGATGTGCCAATGAGAACATCCTCCCAGAATCGCCTCTGTCTCGCTGCCAGAACTGTTTTGTCTACAGAAAATACTTCTGTTTTTGCTTCAGCTTCTGCTTTGTTTTGCAGGAAAATGACATTGCCTGGCTAAAAGGAGGTGGTCAGCCGGCCAGGGAAAGTGGTTGGCCAGATTCAAAGGGTGGCCAGCTGGCCACTAATTTTGATACTGCCCTGCTGCATCAGAAAAGAAACAGAGCAGAAACAGAGTGTTTCCAGGGGATGTTTATCTTTTCTGCCTCTCCTTATCATGAAAATGATCAAGGGAGGGATAAAATTAGTTCACAAATCATCAATGGTCACGAGGTTGTTGCATGATGATCCATGACTCGATTGGACAAAGGCTCAATAAGTGAAAATAAAAGACCAACACAACCTCCTCCCTATCTTAGAATTTGATCAAGGGAAGTGGTAGACCTTGAATCTTGAACCATTATCATTATTAAAAAAAGTATGACATGACTTAAGACTCAATGGGTTCAATTAACGTCCGATTAAACCTAACTAAATTTTGTTATCATGTACCATTTCAGTCCAATATTATTGCCTCTTTTACTTACCTTTCCATTCATTAGTCATTTTGGTCCAAGAATGAGAATTAAATCCACTAAAATGAGAGAAGTGTTAAACAAGTTGTTGTTTTGGGCATGAGATAGATGTAATGCATTGGTATTGAACCTCTGAAGAGATTAAACCATTAAGCATGGAAGGGTCTCTTTCTCAAGCTTAAACAACACTCGTTTGAAACAACTCTCGAAGAAATAAAAAAGCCAAGAAAGAAGAGAGAGTGCAGAGGTGATTATGTGTGAACATAAGGAGGAAAAGCATAAAATAAATGCTATCAACTCAAATAGGTTGGTGTCTAAGGCCTAAACCACCAAATCTATGAGAACTACTATACTACAAGCATACTATACAAAGCATAAATGAAATAAGCACTCTAAAACAATCCTAAAAAACAGCAAAAACAGTGCTAGAATTATCATGGAAAGGCTAGAAAAAGTAAGCCAAAACAATGGAGAAATCAAGCTAGTAAACAAGATTAAGGAGGAGTGGCTAACCCCTCCACTTTTGGGACTTCAAAACCACTTTTTTAGCCTCTGAAAAACTCTGAAAAATAGTAAGAAAAATTTGGAAAATGGATGGAAAACACAAGGGCAAAAGCTTAGAAAATAAGGTTCAAGGAAGAGTGGTTTACCCGTTTACCTTTGATAACTTTAAGCCACCAGTTTCAACCCATAAAAATAGTGGAAAAATAGTCCAAAAACAGCGAGTAAAGATAGGGAAGAAGTAGTGTAAAGAAGCAAGATGTTATACCTCTTGAAGATGAGTAACACTTTGATTCACAAACCAACAATTTCTCACCCTCAAGTGTTGAAATTCATGCTCAAGAACCTCAGCAATGAGCCCTAAAAATTTGGTTTAGAGAGTATAAATAGAGTGTATATAGGTTGCACGGTAGAGAGATAGAGATATTTTAAAGAATTTTGTACTTCGCAAATTTGTCTAACCTAAAAACATAAGGTATGGCTCTCTATATATAGAACAACTGGTTGATATCTTGGAAATATTTGTATTGAGCCCGCTGGTGCAGTGCATGCACATAGGGAGACAACTGGCAACAAATATCTGTTCTATTGGAACACCTGGTCGGCTAACTAGGTAGGAAACGGCTGGCCACTAATTTCTGGCCAGCCTCCCACTAGTTTGCCTAT
Source organism: Camellia sinensis (assembly GCF_055761805.1). Taxonomy (NCBI): domain Eukaryota; kingdom Viridiplantae; phylum Streptophyta; class Magnoliopsida; order Ericales; family Theaceae; genus Camellia; species Camellia sinensis. Next base: position 92,043,167 of record NC_138968.1, on the reverse strand, counting down.
AGGCCTTTGAGTGGTCAGGCTTGGAAATATTCTGTTTGGTTCAAAAGTGGTGCAAGGTTTGTAGGCTTTTGAGACTCAAAACAAGGCTTCCTGCTGAGGAAATTGAACGTTTGTAAAACGTATAAATTCATCATTCGATGATCAATTTGAGGCGCCTAAGTTTTATAGGTGGTCAAAAATGGGGTGTCTACAGTTAACCCTCTTTGACAGAGTTTGAAGTCATGAAATGAAGTGGGTGAATGCCAAAGTCTAGAGACGATCCATTTTGACAAGGCCGTAAGGCTTGGGCAATCAAGACATAAAAGTAAATTGGTTGAACTCGAAAGTTGCCTATGTATCCCTTTGCAAGGAATCAAACCAGCATAGTTCAGGGACAGAATGCGACATGAGAAATAATGCGATGCAACAATTGAGAATACAAACAAGCATAACACCCGGAATTTATGAAGATGAGATTCAATGCAATGCAACAATCGAAATCAATAAACAAGAAACAATCTTAACTACGCTTCTGTATATAAGAAACAATCCAAACTACACTTCCGCGCAGTTTGGTTAACAAGAGACAAGCCAGACTACATTTTCACGTAGAAAGGTGAGAAAGGATCCTAACTCCGCTTCGGCGAAGAGAGGAACAAAAACAATCCAAACTACATTACCACATAGAGAGGACACAAGAACAACCAAATGACACTACGACATCGAGAGGTTAACAAGAAACAATCCTAACTACACTTCCGCGTAGAGAGGAATAAAACAACCCAAACTACACTATCATGTAGAGAGGACATAAGAACAACCAAACTACACTACCGCGTAGAGAGGTTAACATGAAACAATCCTAACTTCTGCATACAGAGGAATAAAACAACCCAAACTACACTACCGTGTAGATGGGTACAAGAACGAACCAAGCTACACTACCACGTAGTGAGGTACAAAAACAAACCAAGCTACACTTCCGTGTAGCGAGGTACCAAAACAAACCAAGCTACACTTCTGCATAGCGAGGTACTAGGCCAAACCAAGCTACACTTCCGCGTAGCGAGGTGCAAGAACAAACCAAGCCACACTTCCGCGTAGCAAGGTACAAGGAAGAAAACCCAAATCACACTCACGTGACATGGGTGGATACAAGAACTGAAAAGCACGACGCACATGAATGTGACACAATTCGACATAATTGATGCAAGTACAATGAAGATGCATGACCCATACAACCAAGATAGGTATGCGAGTTACGATGCAATGCATGTTATATGCAAATAAGTATGAGAAATTGAAAAGATAAGCAGAAAGTGGTGTCCGAAGACACCCTGCAATGATCTCTGACTTACCGCTTGAGGCTCCTCAAAATGCTCAAAAAGGATACAACTCGCTTTGACTTGAGATTAGGACACATTCATGCATCGGAGAAACGACGGAATTGGAACGGTGTAACTGGAACACAATTCTGAGGTCTTCGGAATTTAAACCAACTTCAAATACCTTAGTTCTTCTTCCCAAGATGAAAACATGATCTTTTATATACATCTTGGACAAGAGGGTAGCAAAAACCAGCCCTGGACCACAAAAGGGACTGACCGGCCACAAAAAGGGGACGGTCGGCCAACAAGTGTGTGATAACCCTATTCCGTATTATGTTAATTAATCTTAGTTATGAATGTGATTATGTGTTTAATATGATTTTGAGTGCCATTTATATGTATAAATGTGGTTTTGAATTTCTATCTGTTCACCGTAGGAAAATTTGTTCGATTATCTGCTTTAGAATTTAAATTGAGGGCCTTAGAGGCGTTAGAAATCAAAATTGATTGTGCCTTTGTGATCAACATAATTTTTAGAGCCTACAGTGAAATTTAATTGAAAATTGATTTGAATTAGAATAAATTGATTTAATTAAGCCTAGTTGTTTGGCTAAGAAGTTGTTTGGCCTTAACCAAGTAATTCATCAAAAATGTGTATAAATGGCCTTCTAGCACTCATAAACATTGGTTGGAGCTCATTTCTCTTTACCTTGGCTAAGATTACTCTAGAGAGAGAGAGAGAGGGCCGGCTAGAGTGAGAAAGTGAGCAATTGGAGAATTGAGCAAGAAACGTGAAGATTTTGAAGTTTAACTCAAGATTTAACTACAATTGTGAGGATTGAAGCTCCTAGGTGAGTAAATGAACTCAATTTCATGAGTTTAAGTTCATCCTTGATATATTTGAAGTCAAAGGATTCATGCATGTAAGAGATTACCATATAGTTGCATATTTGAAGGTGAAACATGTTAATCATGATGAAATTGAGATCAATGTGTGCATGCATGTAGCAATTTGTCATGGGTTTTTTCATGTTTGTGTATAAGACATGTTGATTTGGTTGAATTGGAAGTCATTTAAGACATGCATCCATGAAAATTAGACTATGGGACTCAATCACATGTTTTAGAGATGAATTTGGCAAGAATTGTATGAATACGAAATTGATTCATGGGAATTGAACTTCATGATGTTGTAATTTGGTGTTTGCATCATATTAGTAATGTATATGTGAACTATGAGTCAGAATATGCAAGCTTCATTAGTTTGAATGCAAGTTTGAAGCTTAATTGGTTGCTGGAAAAACCTAGAATTCGGCATGTCCGCTCGAGCGGGGTAATGGCCGCTCGAGCGTGAAATGCTAGTTCTCAGAAGTTTTGTAGACATTGGTGTCTGCTTGAGCGGGAAGATTCACGCTCGAGCGTCAAGCCATGTAGTCTGACATTCAGCTCGAGCATCCAAAGTCACGCTCGAGCATATTAATGAGGTAACCAACACTTTTGCAGACAAAAGGGGTCCGCTCGAGCAGGGAAACCTGTGCTCTAGCGGGGACCCTTGTTTCAGAAATTTTGTAATGGTGTTCTGTGTTTCATTTTCCGTTCTCTTTCACTTCCAAGCACTCTTAGGCATACATTAAGCATTATGAATGAGTTAAAAGGATAAGAAAGAAACCTAAGAGGGATGCATGAATTAAGAACGAATTGAACTGTTTGTGACCCATTATGTTCATGAAATGTGTAGGGTCAAGCACGTGGGCAAATCCATCGGCAGAACACTGTGAGTAATATCTTAGTAAAGATATTTGAAGTATGTTATTTGTCCAATTGCTTATTTCCATATAAGTCTTATAAGTTTGTTAAATTGAATTGTGGACAAATATTTGTAATGCCATATGGTTGGGCCAAAGGCCGTTGGACATAAATGATTGGGTTGAAGGCCGTTTGACATGAATGATTGGGGCGAAGGCCGTTTGACATGAATGTTGGGCCGAAGGCCGTTCGACATGAATGATTAGGCCGAAGGTCGTTCGACATGAATGATTGGGCCGAAGGCCGTTCGATATAAATGATTGGACCGAAGGCCGTTTGACATGAATGATTGGGCCAAAGGCCATCGGACACCGTTTGACATAAATGATTGGGCCAAAGGCCGTCGAACATCAATGATTTGGGCTTGAGGCCGTTTGTTAAGAAACGAAGTAGGCCAGGGGCCGTTTGATATGTTCGGGCTTGAATTGCCTAATGTACTAAATAATACACTAAATAGAATTCTACATGGGCCCAAGGCCGTTTGATATATGTGAATCTCACTCGTGTACTTTCTTTATTTGATATTATTCAATGGGCTTTCGCTCACACTCATTCATGTGTATGTAGGTGAGCCAAGAGATGTCCAAACCCGGCCTCGGTGAAATATGTGAGAAACAGTCAAGATTTTGAAGAGTCGGCCCAAATGTCTCACGCACGAGACTTGTTTTCGCCTCTTTTGTTCGTTTGCTATAATTTTGCTATACTGGCGAAAACGTTGGATCACCTTTGTATATAAACTTTGGCTTTGACTAACTTAGACTTGAATGATCCTGTCTGTATAGAACTTCGAGTTATTTTCTTTTTGGTGTGAGTTATTAACAAATATGTGTGAAATGTTATGATGTGCCATGTAAGCACAGCTCTATGGACAAAATTTTTAAGTTTGCTTCCGTTTGGCCCCTTAACTCTGATGATATATGTTTTATTTGGTTTGAGGCCGTAGGTAATCCCTTGATTACTGGCCGGTTATGACCTTAATCTTGAGGGGCGGGTTCGGGTCATGACAAAGTGGATGACGGGGCATCCGTGGCATTTCGGGAGAAGTTTGGGGTTTTTGGCTTGGGTTTGTATTAAAACAACACAAGGCTCCACCTTACACACACCCACACATCCGAAAATCCTCTCCCTCTCTCTCTAGGTGTTTTTTTCTCTAGATTTGCGCTTTATACACGTTTTCCAATGCCCTATGCAAACTTTATTCGCGAAACACCTTTGGCCCTCCTCGAACCGATTGGAATTTGGTTTCGTTGATTTTTTTGGGGTTTTCATCACTTTGGGCTTATTTCCCTCAGGTTTTTCTTGGGTTTCACACTTTTTCCCAAATTTTGACTTTTTCTCCAATTTTCACTCTCTTAGGGTTGACTTTTTTCAGGTTTTTTACCCTTTTCCCTCATTTTCTCCATTTTCACCCACTTTTCACATGGCGGATGATATCCTACATGACGGCACCCCTCCCGAGGTACCCGTACTTCCATTTATCGCAGAGGTTGAGGAGCTAACGATTGACGAGGTTAGCGGGGTGGCGGAGTACATTGCTGCTGACTTTGAGGCAGATGAGGTGTTTCCTTCAGGGCTTGAGCCTGAGCTACTGTCATTGAGGTTGAGGCCGTTCAACTCGGCCACCTATCACCCATGCACGCATGCGATAGCCCCTAGAGGCATGCTGCGATTCGAGGACTTTGTTGGCGGCGTACCTGAGGATCTTTTGTTGAGGGAGCGGGCTTTCCATCTCTCTCACGGTGTTGCTGAGGTACAAATGTTGCTTTCATGCACTTTACCTATTTCACTGTTTCATTACTGCCTTTCATTCTTGTTTTGCCATCTGACTCATTCTTTCCTTATCAGAGGGTGACTCTCACTCCTAGAGAGGATACAAGGCGGTGATGGTCAGAGAGTGGTACCAAGAGCTCCCTGCTCGGGTCCGTGAGTTGGTCAATGAGGCAGGCTTCGGCTTATTCAGCTCCGAGCTTCCATGACTGTTGGCCACTCGAGCCTTACTTGGAGCCTTGGTGGATTGGTGGTGAGACACCACCAACTCCTTTTACTTCTTTTCCATCAGGTAGACGACGATGACCCCTTACGATTTTTCGATGATGACCAGCTTGAGAGTAGGGGGCGATCTGATCCCTTTTGACATGGATATGGGCCGATAGGAGGTTACATAGATTTATCAGCTCGGGGTACGCCCTCCGTTAGACAAGTTTGCCATGTCAGATACAGCTGGTTCTTTAAGCACTTCCGCGGGCACCAGCCAGAGACGCAAGAGGAGGTGGAGTAGTACACACGAGGCTTTTTGATATACCTCCTCAGTACCACTTTGTTTGCGAACAGATGGAATACTATAGGGTTGTACTTGTTGAGCGCCCTCGTGACATTGCCTTGGGTCCGATTCTATGACTGGGGTGGCGCTGGCCTTGTCACCCTATACGGATACATGAGCTCTGGTTCCCGTATGAAGGGAAACAAGGTCAGAGGCTATTGGAGAGCCTGGGACGCACACACTACACTTCCCATCTCAGTTTCTATTTTCTGTTCATACATTATACCTTTTGTTTTCTGTCTTTATCATATATTGTGCTTTCTTCTTTTCACTTTCTATCTTTATACTGTCCACACATGTTGACTCACACAACTGATCTCTTTTTGTAGCTATGGGTTTACCCCTACTTCCCTACCCTTGCCCCAGTGTTGGTAGATGAGATACCACTACTTGTACCCTACTCCCGACGGTACGATAGTAGATGCCACCACAGACATTGTGACGACACCACTTTTGCCTACTGCCGTTGATAATTCGACATGGTGGTGGCTTGTGAGGTAATCTAAAACTCATATTGGTTTTTGCTTTATTTTCATTACTACTGCTCTGTTCGATACTCTGACAACTAACAGCAACTAAGAACTATGAATTCCCCATTTGCAGATCGATTGGCAGCCCTAGGCGATGATGCCGGCTGGGGTACGGGACTAGTACGTCGGATCTTGGCTACACCCCGGTATTGGATCCTGCTAGAGGGTCCATTTTGCCGGGCCTGGTTTTTAGGTGAGCAGTTCGTGTGTCAGACCCTGGGCCTATCCACCCTGGTTATTCTTGCTTTGCCCCCAACATCCATGAGGACAGCCAATAGCCTTCCAATTGGGCTATTATTCAGTATATGGCGAGGCCGGATGCCGATTTCTTCAGAGGGGAGAGAGATTACATGACCTTCATCCGGACTCATCTCATGCAGCCCCTGATCAGAGTTCACGTGGGCGATGTTCCAGGTGCTCCTTTGGCTGGAGAGGCTGCTCATGAGGCTGAGGCTAATATTGGAGGGGCCCCTCCTACTGTGCATGCAGTCAGTTGGCCAACAATTCTTACTACGATTCCCTGCTGGTGGCCGAGCGGGACAGCCTATCAGATCCCGATAGAGCCACCGGAGGTGGAGCATGGGTGTGTCAGGGCTTCGGCGCACCGCTGGTATGGACTGAGCTATACCGCTTACATCTCGGATTTTCCCCTTTTGGATACTGATTATTCAACTTCACTTACAGGTGCCTACAGAGTACACAGACAGTCTTCTCCAACTAGTTGCCTCCCTGGTTCACATGGTGCAGAGGAAAGAGACGCTGCTTGCTCTCCGTGGTATCCAGGTATTCTCCCTTCTTCTTATGCATTTCATTTCTTACCCATACCCGTACTATTGCGCACCACACTGCACCGACATGCCATACTAACACTAATATGCTATACCAACACTGTATACTGAGATGCATTCTAATATTGCCTCACACTGCACTTATGCTGAATCTACCTTCCGCATCATACTCATACTGCATCCTACACTTTGCAACATACTACAACATACTCATATTGTACCTGATACTCTGATGCTTATTTTTCTAGATTCCATCTGTAACAATGACACTAGCGGCACCGGTGGCACCTCCTCCAGTGATAGGGAGGAGATGCAGACAGGCCCCAGCACACAGCCAAAATGAGCGTCGAGGTCGAGATAGAGGTAGGGATGTTCGAGGTAAGTCTGAGAGCGAGGACCATGATGTTGGTTCGGGGTCAGGGAGCAAGGAGGATGTCGAGCTGACTCTAACTTAGGGAATGGAGATGGCGATGCTGGCTCTAGCTTGGAGTCCCAATTTTTTGATGATAGCGGCGCCGATGGAGATAGTGCCCCCGAGTCCCTTCCGAGGAAGAAGATGAAGAGGGCCTCTCGAGCTTGATTCGATCGGCACATATTTTTATACTTTTTTGCTTATTTTCTTTTGTTTCAGTAGCTTAGCACTTGTATAGCTTTAGATAGGTCTTTACTTTTTGTTTTTTGAAAAAAAAACTTGTATTCCCTCTTTTGTAGAAACTATGATCAAGGTAAAACCCTATAGTTTTATGAAAGGAGTTTTGTTTTACATCATGAGCACTATACTCGCATAAAAAACAAAAATGGAATTGAAAATGCTTGTATTGGAATAATGTTCTGAACCGGGTATTGAGCCAACAAACGACCAAAAACCAGAATACAACTCGATAAATGGAAAACAAAGTGAAAGCATTATAAACACAGCTATTTACACTTGCTAAAAACAAAAGACTCAAAACACGACCTCAAAGCACAAAGACCGAAATAAACCCACACTACCCAACTGCCGGGCCAACGAAAGCGGTCGGCCGGCCAAGAGAGGTGGCCATCTGGCTAGGTGTTGTGGCTGGATAGTTGGTTGACAATTGACCTCATTTTTGCTGCTGTTTCTTCTAAAAATGGAGACATTCCTTGCCGAGAAGCTCAAGGATTGGATAGCTACTTTGGACGGCACAAAAAAGGTAAATTTTTGGGGGTTTGACATAAACTCGCATTTTCCGTTGAGCCGTACTTCACTTTGTTTTCCGTTTCTCCATGCCGCGGTCTGATGTTGGGACCTAGTTACACATGTACTTTGCGTCGGAGCACAAGAAATATGTCCGACTCTTGAAGAGTTTCAAGCATTGATGAAATCTCGATGCGATGAGGGAATCATGCCCTAGCCCCATTTTGGCCATGCACGGGCTTTGGAACAGATGTGTGGGCTCACTTTGCACGAAGCTCGATCTTTGGCTCATGACGGGGAGCTAGATATACCTGGGTTGATTCATCAGTTTTCTGACATTGGGGATAGAGGTGACCTTCTTTGACGAGGTTATCGGCAGCATGCCCTCTGTTTATGTATGCTTGCACACTTTCTTCTTGCCCCTAGTTGCGGCAGAGCCAGCATTTGGTTGATCAAAGTGGCTCAATGCCTGAAGGAGGGTAAGAGCTATCTTAGTTTGGCACTGGCCGAGACCCTAATGGGTTTAGATGCTTTTCACTGGCGAGAGACTACTCGGTTCGCAGGGAGTCCGCTGCTTCTCCAGGTATTGATTCCCACCCTTTCTTATTTTTGATTCTCACATCGCTCGGCACCCATTCTCTATTCTTCGCTCATTCCCCTTTCTTACTTTTTCTTTCCACGCACATCTCTCTATTCTTTAATCTCTCTTATTTTTCATCCCTTCTTGAAGACACCCCATTTTTGACCGACCTTAAGACTTGGACGTCATCGTTTGTGCACTCGATGATTGTCTTTGTTTGTGTTCGTTTTGAGTGTCCGAAGTCCTCGGCGGAACACCCTGACTTTGAGCCTTGAAACGTTATCTGTTTTGTGCATGTTTTTGGACCAAGAGCTTGTTGCCTCTAGTCTAGAGGAGTGGGTGACCTGTCGGCCAGCCCCCTAGGCTATCGGCCAGAACTTGTTCTTGTTGGCTACCAGTGGTAGCCGACGACCATTGGTCTCTTTTTCCAGATATTTGTTGACAACTGTGCTAACTGTTGCTCACTGAGCTGCATCTTTATACACGTGTATGGTGAGATGTTCAGAAGCTTAAGACTTTTTTTTTCTATATATAGGGGGTTTCCTCTATTTTTGAGGGTTAGCATTTTTAGAGCAAAAATATCTCTTTAGAATTCTCTCTCTCTCTCTCTCTCTCTCTCTCTCGTTATTTTGCACATATTTGCTTAGTTTCTCTTAGCTTTTGCATATCAACCCTTAACCAAATACTCTCACCTTTGGGCTGAGATTACTTGGAGCCTTGTTTGAGCTCTAGAAGGAGGTTTAAGCTTGGTTGTTGCCTATTTTGTGCCTTAACTTCAAGAGGTATAACACTTGTTTTTTAAGCTTGTTTTCAATACTTGTTTTAGCATCTTTTCAAACTGTTTTTGGGCCAATTTTGAATTGTCAAAAACTCTATTTCTGTGACTTAAAAGTGTTGGTTTGAGGTCTCTTTGAGTTAGGGGGTGGTCCACCCTTCTTGCTTCTTTGTTTGTTAAGCTCTTGTACCATCTTTTCATCACTTTTAAGCCAACTTTTTTGGGTCTTTTAACCACTGAATTTTAGACATTTTTTAGTGGTAAAAACCTTGTTTTAAGGTCCAAAATTGGAGGGGTTAGCCTCCATTCTTTGTGTCTTGTTTGCATGCCTAGATAGCTTCATATGTTAGCATGTTTTTCTAGCATAATTTAGCTTAAGTCTAGCATGTTTTTGCCTCTAAAATAACCTATTTTGGCTCAGTTTTGGGGTGGTTAGTTCAGTTGAGGCTTGTATTGCATAGTTGCAGTGTTAATTCTTTCACTAGCTTGATATTTTAATGCTTTAATCATAATTCTTTTGAGTTAATAGCATGTTTTAGTGTTATTTTACACTTCATTTCAGCACTTAAAATCTCTGTAATCTCCCTCCATTCTTCAATCTTTTGTTTGTTATGAAAGTGGTTTTAAACCCCTTGTTTGCCTAAGTGTGAAATTGAGGTGTTGCACCTAATGGTTTAATCCCTTAGGGAGTTCATTACCAACAGTGTAATGCCTCTTTCATGCCCAAAGCAACTTGTTGTTTGAGCCATCTTTCCATTAAAGGACAATCACCAATGGACTAATGGACTAAAGAATGGTTTTGGTAATTAACATGAGTAAACAAAATTGGACAAGTAAAAGAGGCAAGATAAACATCTTTCGTGTGTTCAAATCGGCCGTTAATTCAAACATAAGGAAAATGGAACATTTCATACTCAAAAGTGATGAAATGTGCCACTTTCCTTGGTCACCATCACCCTTGATCATGCATGATAGGGTGGTGCTCTTTTTGAGTCTTGTTTTGCACTTAATGAACTTGTACAAACTTGGTCCTTTGGCCATCATGCATGGAAATTGCTTTATTGATGGTTTGAGAGCCAAGAGTTTCATTTCTTTGAGTTTGTCTGATGATAAGGAGTGTAAACAGTACAAACAAACCTGCAAAAGTACACTGTTTTGCTCTATCATGCTTTCTATTGTAGCAGGGAATTCCAAACCAGTGGTGGCCGATAGCTAGCACCAATGGCCGACTGGCCACCTTTGTTGGCCGATCGACCATTAGCAGTGGCTGACCGGCCCCCTTGTCGGCCACCAATGAAATTCAACAGATTGTTCCTGAGGTAAAACATATGTGATCTGAAGAAGAGGAAAGTGTAAGTGCTTCTGTGCGACAGAGGCTTGTAGCAGCAAAACTGTGGCTTTTTCGGGTGGAGAAACCGAGCATGCATGCATCTCTCACTTCTTTAGGCCATTTAGTTGCTTTGCTTAGTTAATTAGTGGTAGCTAATTCATGAAAACGTTTATTTAAGTAGATTAGTTAGTTAATTCATGTTGTAATTAATTAGCTTAGTCGCTTTGTAATTAATTAGTTAAGTATTTATCTAATTAAATTGATTGTAATATTTAATTAGCTTAGAATAGTTAGTTAAATTTTGTGTTGTAATAATTAGTTAGCTTAATTAGCGTAGTTAATTAGCTTTTATTCATTCAGACACTCTTTCGCGAGGGCATAATATTGTAATAAGTGTGCGTGTGTGTATGTCTTCCAACCCCATGTCTTTCTCCCTTTCATTTAATCACTTTTGATGGTTAGATTAGGGTCATGTTTCAATTAGCATACCTTATGCTTGCATGTTTGCATTCATTCATTTGTCTTGCATGCACTGAGAGTCAGCGCAACATTCAAACTATATTACACTTTCAATACTTCTTTGGATACGTGTTTAATCGCATGTTGTTCAAATCGATTCATATGCCATATAGTAGCCGAGCCTATTAATTGCATATTGCATGTGTTGCATTAGACACTTAACATAGTTAGGATCCTTTATTTTTCTAACTAGTTTCTATTTTGGCTTGGAGTACTCGATAAGTCTTTATGCTTTAGCATACTAGCATGAGTGTGATTGCCATGTTGCCATGATTCGCATGCTTTCCATGAGGCAATGTGCTTAAATGCTAAACTGCTTGAATGCCTGTGGATGAAGGCTTATTGTCTGAATTAGAACAATTCAATGAATGTAAATTTTAAGCCCACTTTGTTGAGTGGCAAATCATGTTTTAAGCCCACTATGTTTGGTGGCAAATCCACATTTTTAAGCCCACTTGAGAGTGACAAATTCAAACCATTTTCGTAAACAAACATAAGTTGAATTGTTCCAAGTCCTGCTGTAGACGCACCCGCGTGGGGCCCTCGCTACAGTTCGGACTCGATTTGTGTCACGGTTCTTAATCTGAACCAAAGAGTCCGAATCTGGCAAATCGTTTTAAAAAAAACAGATTTTTAGAAAAAGAAGTGCCAAACATGGACTGCTTTGCCAGATACAGAGTCGCCACCTAAATTTTTAAAATAGGAGAATTTAGGAAACCCTGACTCGGTGCCAAAGGCCACGTGTCCGTCATCACCAAAGTTGCCTCGGCTTGGGAACTTGGGTACGATCGGGGAAGGTCAGCTATGAGCACCCCCTCTCGCTCGGTCTAAAGACCGGCCTCTACTAACCATGATATCCAGTTTTGAAAACGTTATGTGTTCTTATTCCGATTATTAGCCTAGCATTACTATGTTATGCGCGCAGCAAACAAGTATAGACTAGGTTGCCTAATTTGGGAAAAAGCATTGCATATCCGTTTGTTTCGGAAAACGTTTTGGAATTTGCTACCCGCAAGTAGGCTAAAATACGGATTTTCAATGAACTTTTCCAACTCAGGCAGTCCAACCTTCACCCACAGGCATTCAAACAAGTTATCACATAAGCATTTAGCCGCATGGCAAGCATACTGTCATGGCAACACTCACACGCATGCGGGATGCTAAAGCATAAATACTTACATCGTACTCCGTGCCAAAACAATAAACCAGTTAGCCAATATGCATGGTCCTAGTTCATGTCAAATTGCCTAATGTAACACATACAGGATGCAATCAAAGTAGGCTCGGCTAACCTAAGCATGGCCTGTGAAATGCGATCAATTGATGCACATATTCAATTTTGGAATTGAAGTACAAATGCAGTTAGCATGATGTACCGAGCCTGATGCATGCAATACAAATGCATGGATGCACGCATGCATAGCATAAGGTATGCTAATTTTAAATATGCCCTAGTCTACCATCATAAGAAGGTAAATAAAAGGGAAGAAAGACGTGGGGTTGGAAGACATACACACACTCATGCACACTTATTACACAATTGCCCTCACTCGGAGGGTCCAGATGAATATTACAGTCCGAATGATAAACAAATAAATTATTACAGAACTTCTAATTTACTTAACAGAATGAATGTAAAAAAGAAGGGAAGGTGGCCACAGCCCCCCGCCTCGGGATGCGCGAGTGATGCATGCTCGAACCCGTCTCGTCCGGAAAGCCCGCACCATACCATTGCTGCCTCTGTTTTTACTGCCTTGCTTCTCTGAAAAATACCAAAATTCTGGGACAGGTTCCTTGCACACTGCAGAATACCACTGGCTGGAGGAAATGCCCACCGGCAGTGTATAACTTCCATCGGCTGCTGATTGAGTCATCGGCCATTCACCAATGGCCGGTCGGCACTGAATTATGCCGGTCGGCAGAAACTTCCTGCAGGAGACAGTTTTGACAGCAACAGAGGACAGGCAGCATATGGCATGGGATTTCAGGTACATGTAAGCATGGTCATGTTCTCCATCATGTGTTGGACTCAGGGAAGCATGGCCCTCGATCCTCGAGCCATCAATTGTGCCTGATAGCCCAAGAGATCAAGCTTGCCATTTGATGTAAGAATGCATGCAACACACAAATGAGGACCAAGGCCTTATCAAGTCGAAGTCAAAGGCCCCGGTGACCGAGAGTTAAGGCACGTTGCATCACTTACGGTATGAACGCTCCTTAACCCTCACACTTGGTTTGACACCCCAAACCAAGTAATGCAATGCATGTTATGCAAACATGGCTCAAAATGCAACATGATATCAAGATGCAAGGCGTGCCAAATGCCATGCAAGTACTATGGCAAGTATGCAATGCTAGGCATGCAAGATGCAAATGCAACGCAAACATGGGCAATTTAAGCAATAGGGTCAACATATTACAACACTTAGTGAAGCAATTATGCAATGGACATGAGACAAGCATGCAAAGGGGCTTTAAACCATAAAAGGACAGACCTTGATCCACCCCAAAATAGTGGCCAAAAGTGCCTAAAAAGGTGGACAAATACTCATGCCAACAAGCAAGCCAAATGTCCTAAGGTTAAGGCACAAAAGGGGGCACTTCACTTCCAACAACATGACCACTCATGGCATGAATTGGACAAGTCAAAACAGGGTTTTGGCATGCAAAAATAGACCCCAAAACCTACTAACATGCCAGCTAAAGTGGCCCCAATGAGATGCATGCACCAAAGCTCAATTCTAGGCATAAAAGGGCACACCCTCAAAGCATGAAAGAGGTCACACATACAAGCACACAAGCATGATTTGTGGACTGAAATACGACCCTAGATGATGCCAAATCATGAAGATGGTCCAAGCTACACATGCTAGAGGCCAAGATGCTCAAGGCTTACAAGCCAAAACACAAAGAGAGGACACCAAACATGGCAAGCATAGCTAAAACAAATGGCCAACAGACCTTGAACATGGTAAAATAATGCCAATATCTTCATGAAATTAGGCTAACACATGCAAGAATCATGGCCTAAACACAAGATGCATCTCTAGGCCAAATAGAGGAATGTAAAACAAGTATGTTAAGCATGCAAAGGGGTACAAATCCGACCAAAAACAGAGATTACATATGACCTAAAAACACCCAAAAACCTCTGAAAAAAGGCCAAAACCAATCAAGCATGCATGTTACCCTTTAAGCCAAAATGCAAGGAAGTAAAACAATGAAGGGAGAGGGGTGTCCCTCCCCTATTCAAGACTTCAAACCACCTTCCTCACCACTGAAAATCCACTAGTTTTCAGTGGTGAGAAGACCAAAACACTTAAGCAAACAAGGCCTCGCAAGAGAAGCACCAAAAGGGCCAAATAAGGCCTAAGAGGGTGAGTTCGAACTCAAACCACAAAAGACCCTTAATGAAAGTTCTAAAGCATGAAAATATAAGCCTTTTTTATGTTATGCACAAAAACTAAATCAGCAAGCAAGATAGGTAAAAGGCTAGTGCAAGTTTGGGAAAACTAAAGCAAAATGCTCACCCTTGAAGCACACCTCAAGAACAGCCAATGCAGCCCTCTTCTTCTGATCAAAAACAGCCCAAAAACTCAAGAATTAACCCTCAAAGTCCCTCAATCTCGGAGCAAGGTGTAATAGTGTGTGTATTAGTGCAAAAGTAAGGTAAAAGCACACTTTTAGGCCAAGAAACACACACAAGGGAGGAGAGAGAGGGAAATGTAGAGAGAGGGTGTATCTATATGTATAAGCTCTGGTTTTTGCCTTTAAGTTTTCTCACCTAGAACAAGGAGAAGACCTCTCCTCTTATAAAAGTCCCTCTTGCCAAGCTTACACAACAAGCTTGCTTAGAGGGAGATCCCTCCATACACGTGTATGGAGGGAAGCAGAGTTGGTGCCAGCTATCACAACTGGCACAAAATATCTACATAAAGTAGATGAACAGTAGTCGGCTACTCAAAATTTCCATTTTGACAAAATGTAGTGCCGACCGGCAACAAATAGTGCCGACCGGCAATATATATTGCCGACGGAGACAAAAACCAGCCGGTGGCCTCCGGCCATGGCCGGTGGTGTGTGGGGATGCCTCACAAGGCATTCCCTACCCCTCCAAGGCAAAATACAAGTGTTTGGTGCAAAACCAAACACTAAATGGTCGAGTTCGGCGATCCTGAGGCAAGGCGCGTAGCCGAGACCTCCGGGAACTCCAAACGAACACAAACATGGATGATCACCGGGTGTTCAAACGGTGACGTCAAAGTCTTGAGGACGGTCAAAAATGGGGTGTCTACAGTTGCCCCTCTTTGACAGAACTCGAAAGTCATAACAATGACGGGACTGAATGTCAAAGCCCAAAGACGACCCGTTTTTGACAAGGCCGAAGACCTAGACAAACATGCAAGATAAACAAGATAAGCGCCCGAAGGCGGGGGCAAAATTGAAGACAATGCACATAACCGAACATAACTTATGATCATGCAAAGAAAGCTGTAACGAAGCACACATGCAACAATTTTAAGCTAGCATACACCGAACTACACTACAATGCAGAAGGGATGTAAGAGAATTATGTAGTTCTCAATACGTCTCACTCGGAGGATACAATACCTGTGCGGCTCGTCTGGTTGCACCAATCTCAAATGAACCGTACATACAATATCGTGCCTGCAAAGAAAACAAACTTAACAGGTACAATATTGTTAACAACATGCATAGTAGTGTACCCAAAATGCGTGACAACGCAAAGCAAGTGGGGAGCATAATAATGCTGTGAAGGTACAGATGTGTAACTGGAGCACGCGATCTACGCAGGCAATGAATTTGATCATAAGCATGCGGTCTACGCAAGCAATGCAGTTGGACAATCATGCGGTCTACGCAAGTAAAATATGCGGTCTACGCAAGTAATGAATTTAACAATCATGCGGTCTACGCAAGCAAAACATGCGGTCTACGCAGGTAATGATTTTAACAATCATGCGGTCTACGGAAGCAAAACATGCGGTCCACGCAGGTAATGAAATTGAACAATAATGCGGTCTACGCAAGCAAAACATGCGGTCTACGCAAGTAATGATATTTGAACAATTATGCGGTCTACGCAAGCAAAACATGCGGTCTATGCAAGTAATGATATTGATTACAAACATGCGGTCTACGCAGGTAATGTAATTAGCATGCGTTCTACGCAAGTAATGAAATTGATTACAAACATGCGGTCTACGCAGGTAATGTAATTAACATGCGGTCTACGCAAGTAATGAAATTGATTACAAACATGCGGTCTACGTAGGTAATGTAATTAACATGCGGTCTACGCAAGTAATGAAATTGATTACAAACATGCGGTCTACGCAGGTAATGTAATTGACATGCGGTCTACGCAAGTAATGAAATTGATTACAAACATGCGGTCTACGCAGGTAATGTAATTAACATGCGGTCTATGCAAGTAATGAAATTGATTACAAACATGCGGTCTACGCAGGTAATGTAATTGACAAGCGGTCTACGCAAGTAATGAAATTGATTACAAACATGCGGTCTACGCAAGTAAAGTGTATAAAGAGAAACTTGAACACATGTGAGTGAGAACATATCATTCATAATGCAAGGGGAGGTAAAATACTGTAACACAGCGTAGTTGAAGCGGTTTGTGGGAATCCTCGAGACATGAAAAGGATACGGGAAGGGACGTTCTTCGTACGTATCGAGCATCATTCGCAGAGGTTGTGGCCTGAGGTCAACTCGAAGGTCCGCGTTTCAAAAGTGCGCTTCCCCGCATGGTCTCAAGTAATGAAGGTGCCAAACCATGTCGTTGACCCGAACAAAGGCATAGAAGTTGCGTTGACCTCAAGAGGAGTTTTGCTGGTATCCATTCCGACACTTTGCTACCCTGTCATTTTATGTTTTACTTCCCTTTTTATTGGTAGTTTAAGCACATTACACTGCCTCGGGCAGGTTTTGTTCTTTCTCAAAATTACACATTTTGCAAAGCACGTGACGGGAATGAAACAACCATTTTGTTCAAAAGATGTTGTATTTGTAAACTTTCTATGCATCGCATCGCAAGGTATCACACCACAATGTGAACGAAATTGAACTCATTTTGAACACCGAGTATTCGCATCGTAATAATCAGGCAGTGAACCAACTTACAACTCGATAAGCAAATGTACAAAGGCATGATATGACCGAACAAGTGTGAGTACAACTCGATAAACAAATCAAAAACTCAAAGAGAGTGAAATACAACTCGATAAGCAAACGTACAATAACTCGATAAGCAGACAGGTGTGACTCCGTAAGAATCGATCACCGGGGGAGGGATCGGAGGTGGTGGAGTTCCCCAATCCCTAGCATAAACAGCTCAGGGAACCAGGAGGAAGCCCATCGGCCAGGGGTAGAGGCCATCGGCCGCCAGGGATGGCCATCGGCCATAAATTTGTTCGGTCGACAAAGTATAATGGCCGGTCGGCAGAACATTTGGTCGGCCGGCTATGAATGAGGGAATCACCAAAATGTTGACACCTGTCCTCCACCCAACCTTATCTCCTACAAAAGACCCCAGCTTCATAGTTTTTCTCAATTCCACACTGATTTGCTCTAATAGAAGAGTTTTTTGCTCAAAATCTCACAGCTTGGATTGCTAGCTTGGATGGCTCGGAAAAATTGAATTTCCGGTGTTTCGGCATAAATGCACTATTCACTCTGGGCCGTACCCCATTGCACCTCCCGTTTCTTCATGCCGCGGCAAGGTTTTGGAATCCGGTGATGCATGTCTTTAGCTTCGCTGGGCAAGAGATATGTCCTACTTTTGAAGATTTTCGAGCCTTAATGGAGTCCGAGCGCGACGAGGAGCTCCTGCCCCAACTTAATTTCGGCCATGCCCAATCCTTAGGGCGAATGTGTGGACTCAGTATGCGTGACGCTCGGTCTCTGATTTGTGACGGGATGCTGGATATTCCGAGTTTGATCGATCGGTTTTCTGATGCCGGTGATCGCAACAACCATCACTGGCAAGGTTTCCGGGACACGCCCTCTGTTTGTGTATGCTATCCCATTTTCTATTCGTCTCAGGCTCTAGAGGGTCTAGCGTCCGACTGACCGAGGTCGCCCAAGGCTTGAGGGAGGGCAAGAGCTGTATTGCCATGACTCTGGCTGAGACGTTGATGGGCTTAGACGCCTTTCATCGTCATGAGACGACCAGATTAGCAGGGAGTCCACTATTACTGCAGGTAATGTTTCCCACCCAATCTTACATTTGTATTGCTCACATCACTCGGCCCTCAAGCTCGGTCTTTTCTCACAAAACCCTATTCTCGCTTTTCTCTCCTCGTACATCTCTCTATTCTTTACTCTCTCATTTTTCATCCCTCCCCAGGTATGGTTGATAGACAAACTGCAGGTTGTGGACTCTTGCCCAGCATATTCAGCTCGTGGCTACTTCTTCTGGCACCGTCTAGTCAATGCCTTGGATGAGGGATGGTGGTTCGCTTGGATGTGCTGCTTGTCCGCAGACCGTATTGCTTGGCGGTGCCCTTGGCTGAGCCTTCCGGCAACGAGTTACAATATGCCCCGGCAGACCGGGATTCAATTGGTTGGTCTCACTCACTGTGTATTCTACTTCCCATTTCGGATTCAACGCCAATTTGGCCATGATCAGACCTGCCCGCCAGAGGGGATAGAGTATCCTGCTGCATTCCCAGCCCGAGGCGCACAGCTTGCTTGGCAGGCCACCGCGTGGAGGATGAGAGAACTCCTGGCCCCTGCTCCTACTTTCAATTGCACTTTGTCTGACGAGTGCGTGGATTAGCTCAACGAAGAAGCACAGATTGGGCCCAGCTTAGCGCCAGAAGTTTCGACCAGCTCTGGGAGGGGGCGCAGGAGCACCTGACTTGACTATGCCCCAGATTTATTGCTTTATTAGTACTTTCAAGTTTTCTTTATGAATGTAATAAAAAGCAACTTCGATTGTATGCAAGAGCAGGAGAACTCTGTTTTGAAATCAATGAAATTGAAGGTTGTGGTACTGAAAATTTTCCGCTTTGGTCCAAAAATGGTCAAAGTTGTAAAAAGATTATTTGAACAAAGTCAGTTTTTATTAAAACTTCTCAAAAACATTTTCGATGTGGATCAGAACTGGACACGCCTGAGATCTGTCACTGAGATGCACAGCCCCGAATTTCTGCAATTGGAAAGTTGCCCCTAGTCTAAAGAGCACTGCACCGGAAATCATAACCGAACCCTTGAATGCTGAATAGACAAAGATGGCCGAGATGATCAAATGGACAAAGTTGATCGGGGAAAAGGGTTATGGCTGAACTCCAGGATGAAGTTGCCTACGTATCCCAAAGATGGGAATCAAGCCTTACGTAGTTCAGGCTTAGGTTCACTCGAGTATTTTCACTCTCTTTTTGTGCTCTAACTTTTGCCAAAGCCGCCCTTTACGAGTTTTTAGCCTTGCGAGCTCAGTTTTTATATTTTGTAATTTTTTGTGCTCTAACTTTTGCCTAGGTCGCCCTTTCGGGTTTTCGGCCTAGCGAGCCTCTCAAGGGTAATATTTCTTCAATTTGTCCATGTTGATCGGTTGGGAAAATTCCAGGCCATCTAGGTCTATCAGAACCACAGCTCCACCCGACCAGATAACTTTGATGATGTAGGGACCGGTCCAATTGGGTCTGAACTTGCCCCTTGGGTCGTGGATGGGAGCTCGGTTGTCCTTGAGCACCAAATCCTCTTCCTTTAGATTTCTGGACTTAACCTTCTTGTTGAAAGCCCGGGCAATTCTGCGTTGATAACTTTGAACGTGGTACAGTGCTTTCAGTCTTCTCTCGTCAAAGAGCATGAGTTCCTCAAACCTGCTCTGCTGCCAATCTGCTTCGGCTATTTGACACTTAGCCAATACCCGTAAGGACGGAACCTCAATTTCGATAGGTAGAACGGCCTCCATCCCATAAACCAATGAATATGGAGTCGCTCCGGTAGAAGTTCTAATTGAAGTCCTGTAGCCCCATAGAGCCAACGGCAACTTATCTGGCCAATCCCGGTAGGTTTCCACCATCTTCCGCAGTATATGCTTGATGTTCTTGTTGGCGGCCTCAACTGCTCCGTTGGTTTGCGGCCGGTATGTGGATGACTTATGAAAAGCCACGTTATATTTCTCCAACAAGTCAATCACTTCCTTCTTGAAGTGGGAACCGTTATCTGAAATTATCTCGTTTGGAACCCCGTAGCGACAGATGATGTTGTTTCTGATGAACTTTGCGAAATAATCTATCGCTACCAGGATGAACTCATGCCCATTCGATCCCTTCGGGGTAATAGCTCCGATCACGTCAATTCCCCAAACAGAAAATGGCCATGGGGACGTCATGTTGTACAGCTTTGATGGCGGGATGTTCATGCGGTTTGCATGGATCTGGCATTTGTGGCATCGCTGAACAAAACCGATACAATCCTCTTCCATGGTAGACCAGTAGTAACCCTGTCTAAGGATCTTTCTGGCCAGCATTACTCCATTCATGTGTGCACCGCACTCTCCTCCATGGATGGCCTCCATCAGGCGCTTCGACTCTTCAGCTTCTACACAGAGCTTATGCATTCCCAGATGACCTCTCTTATACAGCTTACCCCCACAGATGATGAACTGAACAGCCATTCTTCTGATTGCCCTTTTATCCTTGGCATTTGCCCCTAGTGGATACGCCTCCTTCTCCAAGAAGTTCCAAATGTCGTAATACCAGGGGTTGTCGTCCTGAGCCTCATCTATGGCGAAAATTGACTCGTACGCTGGCGCAAACTTCTGGTCAATAATGACCGGACGCATCCGGACTCCGGACGGGATGTCTATCATGGAAGATAGAGTTGCTAGTGAATCTGCGAACCTGTTGTTCTCTCTCACTAGGTGAGTGAAATTTAGCTTCTCAAACCGAGGAATTAACAAATCCAAGGTCTGGTGGTAAATTATCATCTTCTCCTCTTTGACTCTCCAGTCTCCTTTTGCTTGAGACACAACAAGGTTCGAGTCCCCAATGACGTCCAACCGCCTTGCCCCTAGTTCTAGGGCTACTTCTAAGCCAGCAATACATGCCTCATACTCTGCTTCATTGTTCGAGACTTTGAACCGGAGCTTGAATGCTAAAGGGATACGGGAATCGTCAGGTGCTATCAACAACACTCCTACTCCATACCCGTACTGGTTTGACGTTCCGTCAAAGTACATCGTCCAAGTTTCATCTTCAATGTGCAGAATAGCTTCATCCGGGAATAGGTACTCAACTGCCTTATCCCCTTCGACCGGGTGGTCGGCAAGGAACTCTGCTACCGCTTTTCCCTTTACCGACTTGCGTGTCACATACTTTAGATCAAATTCGGAAAGCAACAGCAGCCAACGAGCTAGCCTACCCGTAAGTGTCGGTTTCTCGAAAAGATATTTGATGGGATCCAAACGGGAAACCAACACTACAGAGTGAGCTAACAGGTAGTGCCGTAGTTTCCTGGTAGCCCATACCAAGGCCAAACAAGCCTTCTCCAGTGGAGTGTAGCGGGTCTCGTAATCCAGCATCTTCTTGCTCAGATAGTAGATGGCCCTCTCCACTTTGTCCTCTGACTCTTGCGCGAGCATGCAGCCCATGGTAGTCTCAGTTACTGAAAGGTACAATATCAATGGCCTCCCCGGCTCTGGTGGTGACAACACGGGCGGGTTCTGTAAATATTCTTTGATCTGTTCAAAAGCTGCTTGACATCGGCCGTCCCATTGGAACTTCTTTCCTTTCTTCAGGAGACCAAAAAGTGGTTCACAAGTCAAGGTTAATTTTGAGATAAATCGTCTTATGAATTGCACTTTACCTATAAAGCCTCGCACCTCCTTTTCAGTCATTGGTGGTGGCATTTCTAAGGTGGCCTTGATTTTGGAAGGGTCGACCTCGATGCCCCTTTGTGTAATCAGAAACCCTAGCATTTTCCCCGCTGTAACACCGAATGTACACTTTTGGGGATTCAACCGCAGCCGAAACTCTCTGATCCTTTGAAAAAATTTTTGTAAGGCGGTGTAGTGGCCCCCTCTTTCTTTGGACTTGACAATCATGTCGTCCACGTACACCTCGACCTCTTTATGGATCATATCATGCAATATTGTGGTTGCTGCCCGTTGATAAGTAGCTCCAGCGTTCTTCAACCCAAATGGCATCACTCTGTAGCAATATGTACCCCATGGGGTAGTGAATGCAGTCTTCTCCCGGTCTTCGGGTGCCATTACTATCTGATTATAGCCTAAGAAGCCATCCATAAATGAAAGCAAGGTGTGTCCTGCCGTGAAATCTACCAATTCGTCAATGTGCGGCAAGGGAAAGTCATCCTTCGGACTGACCTTGTTTAAATCTCTGAAGTCTACACATACCCGAATTCTGCCATCCTTCTTTGGTACCGGGACAATGTTGGCCAACCAAGTCGGGTATTCGGATACCAGCAGGAAGCCTGCATCGATTTGCTTGGTGACCTCTTCCTTGATCTTAATGGCCTAATCAGGACGGATCCTTCTGAGTTTCTGCTTGACAGGTCGGGCCTCGGGATCAAGAGGGATCCGGTGCTGTACAATCTCAGGATCAATTCCAGGCATGTCTTCGTAGGACCACGCGAAAACATCTTTGAAATCTTTTAATAAAGCGACTAAGCGCTCGCGTTCCTCCGAAGACAACGTGGACCCGATCTGGACCAGCTGCGGGTCCTTCTCAGTACCAACATTCACAGTAGTGATTTCATCCATTAAGGGTTTAACAAATCTTTCCTGCTCTTGATCAATTAATCGTTGCAAAACCGGAGGAATTTCTTCGTCGTCGTTTTCATCAAAATTTTGAAAATCCTGATTTAAGCAATAAATCAAAGGCACAGAAAAATACTCAGAAACCACATCCACATCTTTCTCATTAAATACTTCCAAGCCGTCTGATTCTTCTGTTACAACAGACTCAAAAGAGAAAGAAAATGACGACCTAGACAGGATTGTGGCATCCGGGTTATCACCTCCAGGAATACCGGACTCAGACTCAGTTGAGCTGGAACCTGATTCCGACTTACAAGGCTCGGTGGAATCAGATTCCGGCTCACTACCTGACCCGGTGCTGCTTGATAAAAATCCCTCTTCATATCGCCAGACGAGAGAGGGTGCGATGGATGCGCCAAAAATAGTTGATGGCAGGCCTGCAGCCGTTTCATTCCCGATTATGCATACCGAGGAGTTATCCCCAAAGCACTTCTGTTCGATCGGAGGATCTGAAAGTAGACATGCCAGTGCTACCCCCATTTCATTTTCAGCGTCCTCAGACTACACTTCCTTACTCTGCTCAGCCTCGGCTAATGGGTCTGTCTGCTCTTCGGCGATGTCATTCTCAGGTAGCTGCAGGTCAAAGAAAATCTCAAACCCCGGTACGCGCTTCCTCTCTGCGTTCAGCCACGGCTCTGGGAAGCCACAGAACGGAAAGTCCTCCCCCTCCCGGACGAAGCGTCCATTTAGGGTACCCTGAATGGGCCGGTGCATTAAATCAAAGGGCTTCCCCATCTATTTCGCTCTGGCCCTTCCGGCCATCTCCTTTCCTTTCCTTATCCAGTCCTCTTTGGTGGGTAGGTAACCCAATCGGAAGGTATGAGGGTTGTGTGGCACTTCGGCCAATGTCGCGACGCCTTTCCAGCCGCTCTTTCCCAATCCCATCCCGGGGATGTGCTGGAGTTTGTTCATGAGATAGACTGCTAGGGCACTGACATATACCCCATCATTAGCTGCCATGATGTCCTGTACGACCCGAGCCTCAGCCAAGGTAAAACCCGATATGAACACATCTTCCATACCGTGCTCGATTTCTAGAACAGGCGTAGATACCTCTGGCGGCGGATGAATTAATGAGTTTCTGAAAACAATAGCTACTCCCTTCCCATAGGGGTATTTCACCACTTGATGTAGGGTGGAGGAGACCGCCTTCACCTGATGCAGCCACGACCGCCCCAAAAGCAGGTTGAACGTTGCGGGAACCTCCAAGGCATGGAAATCTATCTCGTGCTGTCCCGGCCCAACCTTTGTTTGAATCTTAACTGTTCCCATTACTCTCCAACTCGTGTTATCATATGCCTGGATTACTTGGGCCGTTGGCACGAAATCCGCGACTTTCAAACCGATCGCGTAGGCTGTTCTTGCCGGACAGACGTTGATGGCGGACCCTGTGTCGACAAGCACCACGGGTATCCATTTATCTCTGCACTCCACGGAGATGTAGAGCGGCTTGTTATGGTTCGCACCCTCGGGTGGCAGTTCTTTGTCAGAGAAGGTCAGCATCGGGGTAGCTCCTCCCGAAAAAACTAGGCCCACCAGCTGTTCGGGCGTGGTATCTATAGAAAGCTTGGCTTGTCCATGGCTGAAAGGACAACCTGTCTATGTACTCGAGAAGCCATAAGCAGCCCCCAGATGGAGATGTCTGCTTGTATCTTCTTCAATTGTCTCAACATGGCCTCATCCTCGAGTTGCTTCTCCTTTTGCTTCTCTGCCTCCTTATCTTTTCCAGACGCCTCTGGTTGATCTAGGTGTGGAGGCTTGAAATACAGTCCACTCCTAGTCATGTGATCGACTTCGCCGATATACCAGGTATCATCTGGTTGGTTACCTCCCCAATCCTCGTCTGTGTGGGCAAGACATAGATCATCGTCTTCCCACCACATTCCATCTGCAGCTGACAGGCACCTGTCCGTTTCTGGCATGACTGTTCCGATACTTGCAGTACCTTCTATCCCTATGCTCGCAGCATTTTCCCTTTCTGTACTCACAGCAGTCTCAATCCCCACGTGGGCTTTTGCCTTCCTGATCCTCTCAGAATCTTCGAATCTTTCCTGTTCTGACTATGCCAATGCAGTAGATTGTTCAATAATCCCTGTACTCAAAATGCTCCATTCCCGAGCGAAACTCTCGACACCGGCGCTCCCCGGCGATGCACTTTGTTCTTCAACCCTTCCGGCTGCCACTGATATTCTTGCCCCTGCCGGGCCTTGTTCTGACTGAAACTCTCCTACCACATCTGGCTGATCGTCCAACCATCCGGTGGCCTCTGTCGATTCCTCATAATCGAACCAGTTGACGGCAGAGTCTTCTGGATCTTGGTTACTATAAAACTGGAACTTGGCAAGATCCTCTTCCACAGCTGTCAAATCATCCGTTCCCTGTCCTGAATTGTCCCCTTGGATTGCACACAACTCTCCTCCTGCTGGAAACTCCACACCTGGTCTATTCTGGCCCATCGGTGAAATGTAGTCACTCGGACTGTAAGCAATCCCAACATCACTCCCAGACTCCACAGACTCTGGCTCGATAACTCCCTTTTCCTTTGGAGTCTTCTCTCTCCTGCTTTTGATGGTCACCATCGCTGGCTTAGGTTGGGTTATGGAGAGGTCCATCATGCACAAATCGGTGCAATCAGGAAGGAAAACTTTCGGCTTAGGCAGGTAGGAAGGTGTGATATAGATACTAGGTTCGTAGGACACGACCCCAGTATGGATGAAATTGATTCTTTTGGGTGGTGGAGCTTGGTTATGTGTGGGGAGAGGATTTGTAGTAACATTGGTTTTCTTAGGAGGTAAAATCACCCCGTTATCAATGAGATCTTGAATCTCATGACGCAATCGAAAGCACAGGTCGGTGTCGTGACCGTGCTGCTGGTGAAATGCACAATACTTGGCTGGGTTGTGAGCAGCGGGGAGTCTTTCCGGTAAGGGCCGCGGCTCTAGGGGCTTCAGATGCCCTTTTCTAATCAAAACCCCCAAAGCTTTGGACAGGGGCATATAAAGCGGTGCGAAGGTTCTGGTGTTTTTGGGAGGGTATTTGGCTATTTGTGGGTTGCTTCCGGACGCACCGGAGAATGGTGCGGCTGCCATATTTCTTGGGGGAGGGTTAGTGGTGACCATACTCACTTCGGAGGTCCTGGTAATTGTAGTGCCACTCGGGCCTGCATTAGTGTTACGGTTGAAAGTTCTGCGGGGTTGCTCCCGGTCATTGTCAATTAAGCCTTGCTTTAAGGCATCCTCAATCTGCACCCCCATTTCATGTAGATCTGAAAAGGTTGGGAAGGGGAGTACAATCATCTTCTGCATTAACTTCGGCTGAAGATTGCGCACAATCATCCGAATTTGGTCTTTGTCTGTGGGCCTTAAGGTCATCATCGAAGCCTTAGCCCACCATCTGGTTACGAATTCTGAGAAGCTCTCTTTGGGTTCTTGCCTCGTTGTCTCGATATCCCGGGTTGTAATCTCGATTTGTGTATTGTATGAGTACTGCAAGATGAAGGCCTCAGTCATCTCGTCCCAACTCCTCTTGACGTCATCCTCCAATTTGGCATACCATATGGCCGCTACACCCGACAGGGTTCGGCCAAATAGAGACAGCTTCTGCAGTCTAGTGAGGCCCATCGGCCTTAGGATGTCTGAAAACAATCTTAGGTGCACCATGGGGTCCCCAGACCCATCAAATCGATCAATGTGCGGCATCTTGAATCTGTCAGGCAGCGTCACGGCCGCGTTGGTATACCCATCTTCGATGTCAGGGATGGTCTTGACCCCCTGGGATCTTTTGAACAGCTTTTCCAACTTACTCAATTTTAAGGCTGTGGGGTCCATTTCGAACTTAAAAGGAGAGTCCGGTATATTGACGGGCGTGGGTGCCTTGGATAGTTGTGGCGGAATCGGGGGCGGAGCTGGCCTCGTTGGAAGGTCGGTATCCTCTTGGACATTCCGGGCATTCGGTGTTTCTTCGGGTATCGGAACCCTTGGTGGGGGAGGAACTTGTTGCGAAGCAGATGCTCCGTTTTGCTGTTGTAACCTCACGATCAACTCTGCTTGTTCGTTCACAACCGTGGCTTGCTGTTTGGCGAACTCTGCTTGCCGAACAGCATCCTGCTGCATCATTTTCATGCTCTCTTGGAGTTGGCGCACCATCTCCTCTAAGCTAGCCATACTATTCTGCTCTGGTTGAATTACTGGCATATGTTCCCTCTCTGTAGGTGAAACAGGACCCTGATCTCTACTGAACTCGGGTGGGGTAGATAAGGCCCTCTAAACTGACTGTTGAACTGATGCCCTCTGCCCAACTGTCCTTCGTCTAGTAACCGGGGGTAGAGAGTGGTACACTAGTTGCCCGTCTACTAGATCCTCAGATCGATGGAGTCGACGACCTCTAATCCAGAGTGCTTGGGGAATATCTACCGGGTTGGAAGCAATGGTGCTAAACTACCTAGCAAAAGATAAATAAAGCAGTAAATAAACAAACAATCGGACAGCACAACGGCGTAAAGTAAACACATATAACGCACAGTTGGGTATTTCATAATACACAGTTGGTAAGCTGAACACACTGTTCATTGATACTGATCACTGTTCCCCAGAATCACTGTTCCCAAAACTGAACCTGATACCCGTAGATAACTGATCCTCATAAACTGATACTGATGCCCTCGGGCCCGATACTTAATCTTGCGAACTGATATGTACGCTCCTGTGGAGATACACACTAAAGCACATAGCAGATAAGTGAGAACCAAAACACCCCTATGTTGGGGTAGGGTTTCCCTGTCCTATTTTGTCAGGGGCTAGGGTTTCACTATGCACGCAGCAGTTTCAAACAACCTATAATCGGGTAAGCAACCTGTCCTAGCTTGGAATGGTCACTATGGATTTCGATATGCACTAGGTCGAATGGTCAAAAAGGGTGCCCCGGTAAAACCGGGATTTGTGTTCCCATGCTGTCAGAGCCCATAACCGGTCAGCCTTATGGTCATGCCTTGACAAGACAAGCCCCCGGCAAACCGTTCAGGAATGGAAGATGGCAAACACGGTGTTCCTAGGCGCACCGATGCACATGCAATGCAAAGAGACACATAAATGAAATCAAAGTAGGATATCACGAGTTCGAGTCAAGCTCTCTAACTCCCCAGCGGAGTCGCCAGAAACTGTAGACGCGCCCGCGTGGGGCCCTCGCTACAGTTCGGACTCGATTTGTGTCACGGTTCTTAATCTGAACCAAAGAGTCCGAATCTGGCAAATCGTTTTAAAAAAAACAGATTTTTAGAAAGAGAAGTGCCAAACATGGACTGCTTTGCCAGATACAGAGTCGCCACCTAAATTTTTAAAATGGAAGAATTTAGGAAACCCTGACTCGGTGCCAGAGGCCACGTGTCCGTCATCACCAAAGTTGCCTCGGCTCGGGAACTTGGGTACGATCGGGGAAGGTCAGCTATGAGCACCCCCTCTCACCCGGCCTAAAGACCGGCCTCTACTAACCGTGATATTCAGTTTTGAAAATGTTATGTGTTCTTATTCCGATTATTAGCCTAGCATTACTATGTTATGCGCGCAGCAAACAAGTATAGACTAGGTTGCCTAATTTGGGAAAAAGCATTGCATATCCGTTTGTTTCGGAAAACGTTTTGGAATTTGCTACCCGCAAGTAGGCTAAAATACGGATTTTCAATGAACTTTTCCAACTCAGGCAGTCCAACCTTCACCCACAGGCATTCAAACAAGTTATCACATAAGCATTTAGCCGCATGGCAAGCATACTGTCATGGCAACACTCACACGCATGCGGGATGCTAAAGCATAAATACTTACATCGTACTCCGTGCCAAAACAATAAACCAGTTAGCCAACATGCATGGTCCTAGTTCATGTCAAATTGCCTAATGTAACACATACAGGATGCAATCAAAGTAGGCTCGGCTAACCTAAGCGTGGCATGTGAAATGCGATCAATTGATGCAAGTATTCAATTTTGGAATTGAAGTACAAATGCAGTTAGCATGATGTACCGAGCCTAATGCATGCAATACAAATGCATGGATGCACGCATGCATAGCATAAGGTATGCTAATTTTAAATATGCCCTAGTCTACCATCATAAGCAGGTAAATAAAAGGGAAGAAAGACGTGGGGTTGGAAGATATACACACACTGACGCACACTTATTACACAATTGCCCTCACTCGGAGGGTCCAGATGAATATTACAGTCCGAATGATAAACAAATAAATTATTACAGAACTTCTAATTTACTTAACAGAATGAATGTAAAAAAGAAGGGAAGGTGGCCACAGCCCCCCCGCCTCAGGATGCGCGAGTGATGCATGCTCGAACCCGTCTCGTCCGGAAAACCCGCACCATACCATTGCTGCCTCTGTTTTTACTGCCTTGCTTCTCTGAAAAATTCCAAAATTCTGGGACAGGTTCCTTGCACACTGCAGAATACCACCGGCTGGAGGAAATGCCCACCGGCAGTGTATAACTTCCATCGGCTGCTGATTGAGTCATTGGCCATTCACCAATGGCCGGTCGGCACTGAATTATGCCGGTCGGCAGAAACTTCCTGCAGGAGGCAGTTTTGACAGCAACAGAGGACAGGCAGCATATGGCATGGGATTTCAGGTACATGTAAGCATGGTCATGTTCTCCATCATGTGTTGGACTCAAGGAAGCATGGCCCTCGATCCTCGAGCCATCAATTGTGCCTGATAGCCCAAGAGATCAAGCTTGCCATTTGATGTAAGAATGCATGCAACACACAAATGAGGACCAAGGCCTTATCAAGTCGAAGTCAAAGGCCCCGGTGACCGAGAGTTAAGGCACGTTGCATCACTTACGGTATGAACGCTCCTTAACCCTCACACTTGGTTTGACACCCCAAACCAAGTAATGCAATGCATGTTATGCAAACATGGCTCAAAATGCAACATGATATCAAGATGCAAGGCGTGCCAAATGCCATGCAAGTACTATGGCAAGTATGCAATGCTAGGCATGCAAGATGCAAATGCAACGCAAACATGGGCAATTTAAGCAATAGGGTCAACATATTACAACACTTAGTGAAGCAATTATGCAATGGACATGAGACAAGCATGCAAAGGGGCTTTAAACCATAAAAGGACAAACCTTGATCCACCCCAAAACAGTGGCCAAAAGTGCCTAAAAAGGTGGACAAATACTCATGCCAACAAGCAAGCCAAAGGTCCTAAGGTTAAGGCACAAAAGGGGGCACTTCACTTCCAACAACATGACCACTCATGGCATGAATTGGACAAGTCAAAACAGGGTTTTGGCATGCAAAAATAGACCCCAAAACCTACTAACATGCCAGCTAAAGTGGCCCCAATGAGATGCATGCACCAAAGCTCAATTCTAGGCATAAAAGGGCACACCCTCAAAGCATGAAAGAGGTCACACATACAAGCACGCAAGCATGATTTGTGGACTGAAATACGACCCTAGATGATGCCAAATCATGAAGATGGTCCAAGCTACACATGCTAGAGGCCAAGATGCTCAAGGCTTACAAGCCAAAACACAAAGAGAGGACACCAAACATGGCAAGCATAGCTAAAACAAATGGCCAACAGACCTTGAACATGGTAAAATAATGCCAATATCTTCATGAAATTAGGCTAACACATGCAAGAATCATGGCATAAACACAAGATGCATCTCTAGGCCAAATAGAGGAATATAAAGCAAGTATGTTAAGCATGCAAAGGGGTACAAATCCGACCAAAAACAGAGATTACATATGACCTAAAAACACCCAAAAACCTTTGAAAAAAGGCCAAAACCAATCA
The DNA here is from genome assembly GCF_055761805.1 of Camellia sinensis. Classification (NCBI taxonomy): domain Eukaryota; kingdom Viridiplantae; phylum Streptophyta; class Magnoliopsida; order Ericales; family Theaceae; genus Camellia; species Camellia sinensis. Next base: position 92,012,413 of record NC_138968.1, on the reverse strand, counting down.
AGCATGCATGTTACCCTTTAAGCCAAAATGCAAGGAAGTAAAACAATGAAGGGAGAGGGGTGTCCCTCCCCTATGCAAGACTTCAAACCACCTTCCTCACCACTGAAAATCCACTGGTTTTCAGTGGTGAGAAGACCAAAGCACTTAAGCAAACAAGGCCTCGCAAGAGAAGCACCAAAAGGGCCAAATAAGGCCTAAGAGGGTGAGTTCGAACTCAAACCACAAAAGACCCTTAATGAAAGTTCTAAAGTATGAAAATATAAACCTTTTTTATGTTATGCACAAAAACTAAATCAGCAAGCAAGATAGGTAAAAGACTAGTGCAAGTTTGGGGAAACTAAAGCAAAATGCTCACCCTTGAAGCACACCTCAAGAACAGCCAATGCAGCCCTCTTCTTCTGATCAAAAACAGCCCAAAAACTCAAGAATCAACCCTCAAAGTCCCTCAATCTTGGAGCAAGGTGTAATAGTATGTGTATTAGTGCAAAAGTAAGGTAAAAGCACACTTTTAGGCCAAGAAACACACACAAGGGAGGAGAGAGAGGGAAATGTAGAGAGAGGGTGTATCTATATGTATATGCTCTGGTTTTTGCCTTTAAGTTTTCTCACCTAGAACAAGGAGAAGACCTCTCCTCTTATAAAAGTCCCTCTTGCCAAGCTTACACAACAAGCTTGCTTAGAGGGAGATCCCTCCATACACGTGTATGGAGGGAAGCAGAGTTGGTGCCAGCTATCACAGCTGGCACAAAATATCTACATAAAGTAGATGAACAGTAGTCGGCTACTCAAAATTGCCATTTTGACAAAATGTAGTGCCGACCGGCAATATATATTCCCGATAGAGACAAAAACTAGCCGGTGGCCTCCGGCCATGGCCGGTGGTGTGTGGGGATGCCTCACAAGGCATTCCCTACCCCTCCAAGGCAAAATACAAGTGTTTGGTGCAAAACCAGACACTAAATGGTCGAGTTCGGCGATCCTGAGGCAAGGCGCGTAGCCGAGACCTCCGGGAACTCCAAACGAACACAAACATGGATGATCACCGGGTGTTCAAACGGTGACGTCCAAGTCTTGAGGACGGTCAAAAATGGGGTGTCTACACCTGCAACTAGTCTATACTTGCATGTGTGCATCACATAGTAAAGCTAGTTTAATAATCGGAATAAGAACACATAATGTTTATGAAAAATCATACCATGATTAGTAGAGGCCGATCTTTGATCAGGTGAGCGGGGGTGCTCATTTCAGGACCTTCCTCTTTCGTACCTAAGTTCCCGAGCCGAGGCAACTTTGGTGATGACGGACACGTGGCCTTTGGCATGAGTCAGGATTTCCTAAATTTTCCCAAAACAAAACATTTAGGTGGCGACTCTGTATCTGACAAAGCAGTCCAATTTTGGCGTTATTTGATTTAAAATGAGTTTTCCAAAAAGATTTGCCGCATTTGGACTCTTTGGTTATTATCAATTTCACATTGCACTTGTGAGACTAGATTCAGAATCGCGAGAGTCTGAATTGTAAGGCCTTTTTTTCAAACCTTTCCGAAGGCGGGGTGCGAGAAAAAAGGCGAGTCCACACTTCCCAGATATGGTTAATAGATAAGCTGAAAGTGGTGGACCCTTGCGCTGAGTGTTCAACCCGAGCCTATTTCTTCTGCCAGTAGCTAGTGAACTTTCCCTCAGAGGGATGGCGGTGCACCTGACTGTGCAGTAGATTTGCAGTTGATATAGCTTGTCATTGCCCTTGGCTTAATTTGACTGAGATGAGCTACAGCATGTGCTGACAACTGGGTATACAGTTGATTGGCCTTATGTAGCGTGTGTTTTATTTTCCATTCCGGTTCAGATGCCAGTTCGGACACAATCAGACCTGTCCAAAAGAAAGGGTTGAATACCCTACTCCATTCCCAAGTTGCGCTTCAAACCTGACTTGGTACCTCGCTGCTTGGAGGACAAGAGATCATCTGGCCCCTGCGGTTAGCTTCAGTTACATCCTTTCTGGCGAGTGCTTGACTTGGCTCGAGGACGAGGCATAATTTGGGCCAACTTTGGCTGCAGAGACTTCTGCGAGCACGAGTGGAGGACGCAGGACCACCTGACTTATCTATGCCCCTAGTTTATTGCTTTGACTTTTCTTTTCAAGTTTTTATGATGTGAAAGAAACTTTGATTTAATTAGAGAGTTGGAGAATGTACTTGTGTTGAAATCAATAGAACTAAAGTTGTGAGCACTAAAAATCTTCCTTTTTGGTCTCAAAATGGTCTAAGTTCTAAAAGGTAAAATTTTGAAAAAATCAATTCATTAAAACTTCTCAAAACAATTTTCGGAAATGATCACCACCTAACACACATGGAATCAACCTGCAAGATGTACAACCCTGAATTAGAAGATCCTACCACCCTCACTACTCTTCATTCCAACTAATGAAGATAACACAATCAAGCACAAATGATGGACAAGGATGGCCTGATCAGACCAAAGGATAGGACAACTGAGTTGGAGATGGTTATGGCCAAACTTCGGGATGAAGCTGCCTACGTATCCCAAGGATGGGAATCAGGCCTTACGTAGTTCGATTTTGGTTTACTCGAGTATTAACTCTCTCCTTTTGCGCTCTAACTTTTGCCAAAGCTGCCCTTCCGGGTTTTCAACCTTGAGAGCTCTGTTTTTCTTTATTTCCAATTTTTCATGCTCTAACGTTTGCCTAGGTCTCCCTTCCAGGTTTTCGGCCTAGCAAGCCTCTCAGGGATAGTATTTCTTCAACTTGTTCATATTGATCGGCTATTGTAGACACCCCTTTTTTGACCGTTCTCAAGACTTGGACGTCATTGTTTGAACACTCGATGATCATCCAAATTCGTGTTCATTTTGAGTACCTGAAGTTCTTGGTGGAGTGTCTCGCCTTCGGACCTCTTAACTTGTCTGTTTTCTACTTGGTTGTGTACCAAGAGCTTGTGGCTTTGTTTTTGATGGAAGAGGGTGGCTTTTTGGCCAGCCCTACAACCCATCGGCCAGGCCCTATGCCCATTGGCCAGGCCTTGTTCCTGTTGGCCATCAGTGGTGGCCGGTCGGCCTCACTGACGGTCGGTCGACGTTATTAATGGCCGGTCGACCACATGTGTTGGCCTAGGGCATTTTTCCTGCTTTTTCAGATATTTTGTGTGCCAGTTGTGCCAGCTATTGCACACTGAGTGTATCCTCCATACACGTGTATGGATGGATTCAAACAAGCTTCTAGCTTGTCAAGGAAGCTTTGGCTTGCTTGTTCTGTATAAGGGGAGGTGCCTCTCCCTTTCCAGAGGTTTTGAAATTTGGGAGCTGAAAATTCTCTCTCTCTAGAATTCTCTCTCTCTCTCTCTCTCTCTATATATATATATATATTAGTGTTTAAAAGTGCTTGAAAGTGGGATTTTTCTACACTTTTGCAAAGGGACTCTTAATTAATCACCTTTATCTTGCTGCTGAGGCTTTTAGAGGTTTTATTTGAGCTCTGAAAGCTTGGTTTTTGGCTCAGAAGTGCCTGTTTTGCTGTGGTTCTTCAAGGGTGAGTAGTTACCCTCTTTAAGCTTTGTTTTGCTTAAGTATTTGGCCACATTTGCATGCTATTTTTGGCGTAAGTTTCAACTGTAAAAACCTCTATTTTTAAGTGTTAAAAATAGTGGTTTAAGGCCTTGTTGGGTTAGGGGTGTCCCCCCCTTCTTTTGGGGCTTGTTTGCTATGCTTTGTGCTATCTCTTGAGGCCTTTGAAACAATTCTTTTTTGGCCTTAAAACCACTGAACTCTAGAGGATTTTCAGTGGTAGAAAACCTATTTTGAGGTCCAAAGTTGGAGGGGGTGGCCTCCCCTCCTTGTATCTCTTTGCTATGCCTTGTTAGCATTCCAAAGTAGCTTGTTTTTGTGGTTAATGTAGGCTTGGTTCAAGCATGTTTTAGCCTATATTTTAACATGTTTAAGCTCTGTTTTAGGCTGACTTGGTCACTTGTTGCTTGCATCTTACACTTGTAGTGTAATTTTGCTTACTAGTCTTGCATGCCTGAGGTTTTAGCTCATCATCCTAGTATGTGTTAGTTTTGCTCCAGCACATTTTTGCCACTGATTTAACATGCTTGAGGTTTGTTTTAAGTGGTATTGGTCATATATGCTTAGCTTTGTATAGCTATAATGTAGTTGGGTTTCACTAGCTTTGTGTTTGAGGCCCTTAGCATGCTTTACTTGTGATGTTTTCATGATATGTCATCATTTGGCATGTAATTTCAGTGCTTGTACCTCTATCATGCTCTCATATATATCACTCTCTCAATGTGTATGAAAGTTAAGCTTTGTGCCTTGCTTGCAAGCGAATGAATGAGCATGCATTTCTTGCTTTTTGTGCCTAAGTTTTAGTGTGTTTTGGCCATTGTTTTGGAGTATCTTAGGTCTGTCCATAGCTGGTTTGATCATTTGCGATTGATAGTGCATGCCTCATGTGTAATATTCTTCACTTGCTTTAGTGCTGTTGGCCCCCTTTAACATATCTTGCATGCATTGCTTGCATGATTAAGTCTTGTGCATGCTACTTTAGCATTGAAAGATCAGCATGTTGTTTGCATTGCATTGCGTTTGGATCGAATGTTAATCCAAACACAAGAAATGTGATACGTTTCATACTCTAAGTGATGAAACGTGTCACATTTCTTGGTCGCCGACCCTCTTGACCATGCATGATAGAGGTGGAGGCTCTTATGTGTTGTTTGTGCATTCATTAACATTGTGCAAGCTTGACTCTTCGGCCATCATGCATTGAGATGTGTGGTTGGTGGCTTGAGAGCCGAGTACTACACTCCTTTGAGCTTGAGGAATGATAAGGAGAGTAGTTGAACACACATTTTCTTGCAAATACACTACCATGCCTCTGTTTGTGCTCTGTTACAACAAAAGGAGAAATTTCAGGAATCAGTGGCCGACCGGCCACATGCTCTAGCAGACCGCCCACCCAAGCTAGCCGACCGGCCATCAATACTGGCCGATGGCCATCACTTCTAGCCGATCATCCCTTCACATGTTCCTAGGATCAAACAGAAGCTGTCTGGAAGCTGGCACAATTTTCAGAGGTCCAAAAGAGTGCAAACAGAGGCATCTTGAGGCAAGGCGGTGGATTTTTCGGGGCGAAGCCAACCGAGCATGCATATCCCCCTTGCTTCCCAAGGCCGTTCTTTCCATTTGCTCAGCTAATTAGTTTATTAGCTTAGTCATTTTGTAATTAATTGGTTAAGCGTTTAATTAATTAGTTCAGTTTGTAATTAATTAGCTAAGTTAGTTAATTAGTTAGTAGATTAGCTTAGCTTTTATTCATTCGGACCCCCCGTCACAAGGGCACAATGTTATAATAAGGTTGCGTGTGTGTGTGCATGTCTTCTAATCCCATGTCTTTCTCCTTTTTATTTATCCGCTTTCGGTGGTTAGATTAGGGCATATTTCAATTAGCATACCTTATGCTTTGCATGCGTGCATCATTCATTTGTCTTGCATGCACCGGGTTCGGCGCATCATTCAAACTGCATTGTATTTCAATACACTTTCTTGAATACGTGTTCCAAAGCATATTATCAAATGTTGCATTCATATGCCATCTTAGATAGCCGAGCCTATTGTAGTTGCACTTTGCATGCGTTGCATTAGGCATTATTACATAGTTAGGATCATGCATATTTCTAATTAGTTTTCTGTTTTGGCTCGGAGTACACTGTAAGTGTTTATGCTTTAGCATACTCGAATGAGTGTGAGTGTTGCCATGTCAGCATGCTTGCCATGAGGCTATTTGCTTAAATGATATAACTGCATGAATGCCTATGGATGAAGGCTTCATTACTTGAATTGGAACAATTCATCAAAATGTGAATTTTAGGCCCACTTGAGGGTGGCAAATCTGCGTTTTAGCCTACTTGCGAGTAGCATCTTCAAACCATTTTCGAAAAACAAACATAAGATGTTTTTTTCCAAATCGAGTGATTTAGTCTATACTTGTGTGTTGTGCGCATCACATAGTAAGTTAACTAATAATCAAACAAGAACACATGTGTTTTCAAAAACAACATATCATGTTTAGTAGAGGTCGATATTTGATTGGGCGAGCGGGGGTGCTCATTTCAGAACCTTCCCCTCTCGTACCCAAGTTCCCGAGTCAAGGAAACTTTGGTGATGACGGACACGTGGCCTTAGGCACGAGTCAGGGTTTCCTAAATTTCCCAAAAAACAAAATATTTAGGTGGCAATTCTAAAGTCTAGCAAAGCAGTCCATGTTTGGCGCTTTTTCATTCAAAATTGATTTTTCAAAACCAATTGCTGGATTTAGACTCTTTGGTGATTTATCAGTCTTACATTGCACTTTGTGAGATTAGATTCAGAACCATGACGGGAGTCCGAACTGTAGTAGCTAGAACCCAATTCGCGCCCTCTCCGAAAAGGGGGGTGCGGAGAGAGTTTTGGGCGGTCTACAGTTTCTGGCGACTCCGCTGGAGATTTAGAGAACTTGATTTGAACTCATGATATGTTGTGTTATCTACACTTATGTGTTTCTTTGCATTGCATTTGCATTGGTGCCCTTAAGTCATAGTGTTTACCATTTGCTATTCCTGAACAGTTTGCCAGAGGCTTGCTTGGAAAAGCGTGCCATAAGGCTGACCGATTACGGGCTCTACCACGATGGAAACACAAACCTCGAATTTTACCGAGGCACCCCTTTCGACCATTCGGCCTAGTCGCATATCAGAAGCCATAGAGACGAAAACTCCAGGCCATCTAGATCCATGAAGATAATTGCCTCTCCTGACCAGATATATTTGATGATGTAAGGGACAGTCCAATTGGGTCAGAACTTGCCTCAAGGGTTATGGATGGGAGCTCGGTTGTCCTTGAGCACCATATCTCATTCCTTGAGATTCTTGGACTTAACCTTCTTGTTAAAAGCTCTAGCAATTCTGCGCTGGTAGCCTTGGATGTGATACAATGCTTTCAACCTTCTCTCATCAAACAACATCAATTCTTCGAATTTACTTTGTTGCCAATTCGCCTCTGCTATCTGACACTCGGCCATAATTCTCAGCGATGGTACTTCAATCTCAATTGGCAGAACAACTTCCATTCCATATACTAGAGAATAGGGGGTTGCCCCCGTGGATGTCCGAATTGACTTTCTGTAGCCCCAGAGTGTAAACGGTAGTTTGTCTGACCAGTCCCTATAAGTTTCCACCACCTTCCATAAGATGTTCTTAACATTCTTATTAGCAACCTCAATAGCTCCGTTGGTCTGTGGTCTATATGTTGATGACTTGTGAAAAGCCACGTTATATTTCTCAAGCAAATCGACCGCATTTTTCTTTAAGTGAGAGCCGTTATCTGATATGATCTCGTTCAGAACCCCATACCGGCAAATGATGTTGTTTCTAATAAACTTGGCCAGATGTGACGCCTTCAACACTGAGTAAGACTGAGCTTCCACCCACTTAGTAAAACAACCAATCGCCACCAAGATGAACTCATGTCCATTTGAACCCTTTGGTGAGAATTCACTAATAACGTCGATTCACCAAACTGAGAAAGGCCATGGTGAAGTCATGTTGTAGAGCTTTGACGGCGGGATATTTATACGATTGGCATGGATTTGACATTTGTGGCATCGCCGTACAAAACCAATACAATCATCCTCTATAATTGACTAATAATAACCTTGTCTGAGAATCTTCTTGGCCAGCATTACACCATTCATGTGTGCTCCACACTCTCCTCCGTGGATGGCCTACATGAGACGCTTCGATTCCTCTTCTTCAACACAGAGCTTGTGCATTCCTAGATGGCCTCTCTTGTACAGCTTATCCCCACGAACTGAACGGCCAAATACTGTATTCCCCGTTTGTCCTTAGCATTTGCCCCTGGTGGATACATATCCTTTTCCAGAAAATTCCAAATGTCGTAATACCACGGGTTCTTGTCTTGAGCCTCATCTATTATGGCAATAGTCTCATAAACGGTCGTATATTTCTGTTCGATGATAATCGGACGCACCTTGACTCCAAGCGGGATGTCTACCATGGAAGATAGAGTTGCTAGTGCGTCAGCAAATCGATTGTTCTCTTTGAGCAAATGTGTGAACGTCAGTTTTTCAAACCTCGGAATCAAAATATCTATGGTCTGATAATAAACCTTCATTTCTCCTCTTTGACTTTCCAATCTCCGTTAGCTTGAGAAAAAACCAAATTTGAGTCTCCTATGATGTCCAACCTTATTACATCTAGTTCTAGGGTAACTTCTAAACCAGCAATATACACCTCATATTCCGCTTCATTGTTGGACACACTGAACCAGAGTTTGAAAGCTAGGGGCATATGGGAATCATCGGGTGCTATCAGCAACACACCTATCCCACAATCGTATTGATTGGATGCTCCATTAAAGTTCATGGTCCATGTTTCCTCTTTTACCTGCAGAATGTCTTCATTTGGGAATAAATACTCTACTGCCTCATCTCCTTCTATTGGATGGTCAGCCAAAAATTTCGCTACGGCTCTCCCTTTGATTGATTTATGCGTGACATACTTGAGATCAAATTCAGAAAGGAGAAGTAACCAACGAGCTAGCCTACTCGTAAGCGCCGGTTTCTCAAAGAGATATTTGATGGGAACTAATCTCGAAACTAGGATTATGGAGTGAGCTAACAAGTAGTACCTTAATTTCTTGGTAGCCCATACCAAGGCTAAGCAAGCTTTCTCGAGGGAAGTGTAACGAGTCTCATAGTCCAGCATCTTCTTGTTCAAATAGTAGATGGCTTTTTCCACTTTATCTTCAGATTCTTGAGCTAGCATGCACCCCAAGGTCGAATCTGTTATTGACAAATACAGAATCAAAGGCTTCCCTAGCTCTGGCAGCGACAACACAGGTGGATTTTGAAGGTATTGTTTGACTTGTTCGATGGCGAACTGGCATCGATCATCCCATTGGAACTTCTTCCCTTTCTTCAGGAGAGCAAAAAGTGTTCACAAGTCGAGGTTAATTTTGAGATACACCGTTTTATGAATTGCACTTTACCTAGAAAGCCGTGCACCTCCTTTTCAGTCCTTGGTGGTGGCATTTCTAAGATGGCCTTGATTTTGGAAGGATTTACTTCAATTTCCTTTTGTGTGATTAGAAATCCAAACATTTTTCCTGTAGTCACCCCAAAGGTGCATTTCTGTGGGTTTAACCTCAATCTATATTCTCTGATTCGTCAAAAGAATTTTTCTAGTGCGATGTAGTGGCCTTCTCGCTCTTTGGCCTTGACAATCATATCATCCATATACACCTTAACCTCTTTGTGAATCATGTCATATAGAATGGTGGTCATAACCCTCTGATATATAGCCCTAGCATTTTTCAACCTACAAGGTATGACTCGGTAACAGTAAGTACCCCACAGCATAGCAAATGCAGTCTTTTCTCCGTCCTCTAGTGCCATCAGAATCTGATTGTATTCGAAAAATCCATCCATGAATGACAGCAATGTATGGCTTGCGGTGCAGTCTACCAACTCATCAATGTGCGGCAATGGAAACTCATCTTTCGGACTAGCCCTGTTCATGTCTTGAAAGTCGACACAAACTTGGATTCTATCATTTTTCTTCAAAACTGGGACAATATTGGCCAACCAAGTTGGATACTTAGACACTAACAAGAATCCTGCATCAATCTACTTGGCGACCTCCTTCTTGATTTTCAATACCCAATCTGGATGAACTCTGCGTAGTTTCTGTTTGGCTAGTCGAGCCCCAGGGTCAAGACGGATCCGGTGTTGTACAATCTCAGGGTCGATTCAAAGCATGTCTTCGGAGGACCACACAAAAACATCTTTGAAATCTTTTAATAAAGCGATTAAATGCTCATGTTCCTCCAAAGACAACGTGGACCCGATCTAGACCAAGCGTGGATCCTTCTCAGTACCCACATTAATGGAAATGATTTTATCAATATAGGGCTAAGTTCGTCTCTCCTCCTCTTGATTTATCAAGTTTTTCAAAGGCAGAGGAATTTCTTCCTCTTCGTTTTCATTAAAATTCTGAAAATCTTAGTCAATGCAATAAATCAGCAGCACAAAGAAGTATACAGAATCTACAGTGTTCTCATTCATAAGTTCTGGCTCTTTGGTTACAACAGACTCAAAAGAGAAAGAAGAAGAGGACCTCAAGTGGACCATGGCATCCGGGTTACCAATTTGATTCCGACCTCACAAACTTAGTGGAAACAGATTTTGGCTCATCACCTGATTCAGAACTAGAAAGGAAGCTTTTCTCTCGCCGCCAAGTAAGACATAGTGCCCTTGATGCATCCAGAATACCGCTGGTTAGGTCCACACCAAGTTCCTCCTCGATCATGGAGACAGTAAAATTATCTCCCAAGTTCTCTGTGTAGGTCGCGGGATCTATCAAGAGATTAGCCAATGCTGTCCCTACTTCAGTCTCGCTGTTGTCTGAGTCATTTTCTTTGCTCCAGCTAGCGTTGATGCTTGGTTCAGCTCTTTCTTTATCACTGTCTTGTAGCTGATGATCAAAGAAGATCTCGAACCTGGGGATATACTTCTTCGAGGAATCCACCCAAGGCTCATGAAAGCCATATAAAGGGAAATCCTCTCCCTCTCTAACAAAACGCCCATTCAGAGTTCCCTAGATTGGCCTGTGGACGAGCTCATAGCGCTTTTCAACTTTGTTGGCCTTGGCTTTGTCCCTCATTTCTTTTCCCTTTCTTATCCAGTCCTCTTCAGTGGGCACATAGCCCAACCTAAAGGCATGCGGGTTGTGTGGCACCTGTGCTAGTGCTACAACACCTTTCCATCCGCTTCTTCTGAGCCCTATTCTCAGAATATGCTACAGATTGTCCATGAAGTAGATTGACTGGGCACTGACGTACATGCCTTCGTCCACGGTTAATATTGTCTGCACTACTCGGGCTTCCGCCAGAGTGAATCTTGAGAGGAATACATCCTCATCACTATGATTGATCTCTAGTAATGGTGTAGTCACCTCTGGCGATGGATGTATAGATAAGTTCCTAAAAACAGTTGCTACTCCTTTCTCATAAGGATACTTCAGCATTTGATGGAGGGTGGAGGACACAGCCTTCACATGATGTAACCAAGGCTTCCCTAACAGTAGGTTAAAGGTAGTTGGTTCATCCAGTACGTGGAACTCGATCTCTTGCTTGGGTGGGTCCACCTGGACCCGCACTTTAACTGTCTCTATGACTTCCTTGCTTGTGTTGTCATACGCCCATATCACATGGGCCATGGGGACGAAGTCTGCCAGTTTGAGGCCTATAACCGGTGTCTACTAACACCACTGGTACCAACTTCTCTATGCACTCCACAGATATGTATAACGGCTTGTTGTGAGCCGACCCTTCCAGCGGTAGCTCTTTGTCAGAGAAAGTGAGCATTGGCTTGGCTCCACTTGACAAGTTGCTTGGGCGTAGTATCAATAGATAATTTAGCTATATCCATTGCCGACAATACTTCCTGTCGATGCACCTGTGAAGCCATAAGGAGTCCCCAGATAGAGATATCCGCTTGGATCTTCTTGAGCTGCTTTAGAACTAGCTCATCTTCCAGCCGCTTCTCCTTTTCTTTTTCGACCTTCCTGTCCTTTCTTGATGGCTCTGCTTGATCCAAGTGTGGAGGTTTAAACTACCGTCCACTTTTAGTGAGATGGTCTATCTCCTCAAAATACCATGTATTGTCCAGGATGCAGTCTTCCCAGTCTTCGTCAGTAGGGCCAGATGCAAATCACTGTCATCCTACCACTCACCATCAGCTGCCAACAAACAGTTGTCCAGCTCCACTTGAATCATCTTTACAGTATAAGTGTCACCCTCAAAGAGATACGTTGTTGCAGTTTTTTGGTTGTCTTCAATTCTTTCTCCCTCAAACTGCTTCAGTGCAGCTTCGTATTCAATATCTGTGGTCTTCACAACACCTACTTCTTGGGTTGACTTTCCTGCACATGTGCCCTTTGGCAGTTTTCCTTTCTCATCAGCCTTTCCGGCTACCATAGCTACCTTAGCTACCTTAGCTTTCTTTCCCTCCAGTTTATTCCCAGTTTCTTTTTCATTGTCAATTTCATCACTCAACCACCCTGTATTATTAGTTGACTTGTTCAAATCAAACCACCCAACCTGTACGTTGCCCTAGTCTTGCTCATCGAAGAACTGCAGGTTGTCTAGATCTTCTTCTAGATCCGCCATACCGTCCAACCCCTGGTTCGGGCCATTCTCTCTGACCACATTAATGTCTCCTAATGTCGGCAACACTACCTTAGGCTTAAGTTGAGTGGTACGAACAATGTAATGGCTCGGGTCGTATTCCCTTTTAGATGAGTCCCCGGGACATTCCGATGACAGACTAGTACCTCCCTCAAAGGTCAACACCTCTTCTACTGCAGGTGTTGTCACCATTGATTTGTGAGACTTAGTTTGTAGGTTGGATATGTCCATTACACACAAGTCTGTGCCCTCAGGAATGAACAACATTGGTTTTGGTAGGTGGGATGGGGTAATGTAGATGCTGAGGTCATAAGAGGTGGATAGTGTATCGATAAGGTAAAGATTTCGAGATAGGGGGATTTGGTTATGGGTAAGGAGCGGGTTGGTGGTTACATTTGGTTTATGGGGTAGAGCGATGACCTTGTTGTCAATAAGATCTTGAATCTCATGATGTAAGTGGAAGCATCGGTCGATTTCATGACCGGGTTGCTGGTGGAAAGCACAGTATTTTGTGGAGTCATGCTTGGGCGGAAGAGGGTCGGGAAATGGGCGAGGTTCTAAGGGTTTTAGGTTCCCTTTCTTGATCAGCACCTACATGGCTTTGGATAGGGTCATGTATAGTTGGTTAAAAGTTCTACCCTGAGGTCAGGTAGGGTTGGATGATGTTTGTGGTTCTATGTTGGCGAAGGGGTCGGCAATTTTAGTCGTGGTGACAACACTTACTTTTGATGGCCTCGCAGTTGTGTTATCGCTAGTAGCATTGGAACTACGAACAAATGGTGTTTTAGCCAACTCTTTATCATCAGTGATAATCCCCTGCTTCATGGCATCTTCAATTTGAACCCCCATTGCATGAAGCTCTTTGAATGTAAACAGGGGGAGAACAATCATTTTCTACAGTAGCTGGCCATGTAGGTTCCAGACAACCATTCTGATATGGTCTTTCTCTGAAGGTCGCGTGGTCATCATGGACACTTTGGCTCTTCATCTCGCCACAAACTCGGAGAAATCTTCCTTTGCCTCTTGGCGCGTCGCCTTGACATCACGAGTTGTGACCTTAATTTGCGTGTTGTAAGAGTATTGAACAATGAAGGACTCGGCTAATTCCTCCCAGTTCTGCTTTGTAGAATCTTCCAACTTGGCGTACCAGATGGCCGCTATACCCGACATAGTTCGACCAAAGTGGGATAGCTTCTGCAGTTTAGTTAAACCCATCAACTGCAAGATATCTGAAAACAATCGTAAGTGAACCATCGGGTCCCTGGGACTGTCAAAGCGATCAATGTGCGACATCTTAAATCGCTCAAGTAATGTAACCGCCGATTCAGTGTACCCTTCTCTATGTCAGGAATGGAGTTGGCCCCTTGCGCTCTTTTGAACAATTTCTCTAGTTTGTTGACTTTGAGTGCAGTTGGATCAATCTTGAATTCGAACGGTGCCTCGGTCTGATAAATTGGGGCTTTGGAAGCTTATGTTGGGGTGGGTTCTACTTGGACTGGGAAAACTGGAATACCCTCGGTTTGTGGATCTCAAGTAGTGGTAGTATTAGTAGAGGCACCGGATACAGGGATAGCCGCAGTGGGTACATGTGATGCAGAGGCCACAGTCGGCTGCTGTTGCCATTACTGTTGTTGTAGCCTACTTATAACCTCGGCCTAATGAGCCATGTCATGCTGTAGTGTGTCAACCATTTGTTGCAAATGGAGTATTAATTCCTCCGTATTTACTGGTGGATACTGCGCTATTGGAATAGGTGACTGTTCTTGAATCCGACTGAATATAGGTGGGCTGAGAGGTGATTGCTGTAAGAACTGGACTGGTGAATTTTGTCTGGTCTTCCTTCGCCTTGTAATTGGTGACAGCAAGGCAAACACAGGCTGTCCCCGAACAAGATCTCTGTCCTTGCAAAGTCTTTCGACGTGAGTCCAGAGTACTTGGGGGATACCAGAACCATATGAAGCTATGGTTTTAAACTACCTATCAAAAGAAAGAAAGAGAACAGTAATTAGAAATCGTAGAGCACCTTAGCTAAGATGTTATCAACACTAACATGATCAAAGCTGTAGGACTGTACTCCACACTGAATTTTGCCTCAAAACAGATACAAACTTTGCCACTAATATGAACATTCCTGTACAGTCTCACTGTAAAACACATACCAATTAAAAGAGAGCTAAAATAGCCCTATGAGGGGTTAGGGTTACCCTGTCCTAGTTTTTGTGATGAACTAGTGATTCATTATTTCAATCAAGCGGTTTCATGCAATCCTGCATACGGGTGAGCATCCTGTCCTAGTTTGGAACAGTCACCATAGCTTTACTATATGCAACTAAGCTGAATGGTCAAAAGGGATACCTTAGTAAGACTACCTAATATACCTCTCACACCAAACACCGAGAAGTGAAAGGAGGACCAAGTGGTACAGCAGTAGTCCAGATCCAAGGATTGTGTTTCCAATATGGTAGAGCCCACGACCGGCCAGTCTTTTGGCAAGTTTTTTAGGAAAGCCTCCAACAAGCTGTCTAGGAATTGCAGATGGAAAATACAGTGACTTAAAGCACTGATGCAAATGCAATGCAAAGAACATATATATGTAGATAAAATTTCATATCATAAAGTTCAAGTCAACTTCTCTACTTTCTCCAACAGAGTCGCTAGAAATTGTAGCTTGCTTTTCGTGCTCCTTTCGAATACGATAGCTCTACAGTTCGAACTCTCGTGGTTCTGAATCTGATTTCACAAGTACAATGTGAAATAGACAAACATAAATCAGTCCAAATCTGACAAATCTTTTGGAAAATCAATTTTGAATTAAAATGCCAAAAATAGACTGCTTTGCCAAATTTTAGAATCGCCATCTAAATATTTTAAAGAAATTTAGGAAACTCGAGACTCGTGCTAAAGGCCACTTATCTGTCATCACCAAAGTGTCTTGGCTCGGGAACTTAGGTATGAGAGGGGGAGGTCATGACTTGAGCACCCCACTCACCCGATCAAAGATTGGCCTCTACTAATCATGATGTGAATCGTATGTACATTATATGCTCTTGTTTCGATTATTATGCTATATTTACAGTGTGATGCACACAAGTATATATTAATTCACAAAAGTTGGAATGCTTTGAGTTTATGTTTGTTTTGAAAAAAGTTTGAATATGTGTCACTTGACGGATAAGTGGTTGGATAATGCAAAGACAAATTATCAATAATCACAATAGGAAAAAAAATAACTTCCACTGCTTCGCAGATTGCGAACTACAACATCTTTTTCTATCACATATTGTATGTGTATATCTAAATTTTTCTTCAAACGGTGTACAAGAAATATTACATAAAGCAGTTTGCCTGGTCCAAATGGAATTGTATTGACACAACAATGATATATTGGACAATTACACGTGTTACACTCACTCTTGTGTTTTTATGCTTTTAAATAATGGTTAAAGATGCATTCACTTATTTGTTAATATTTGCATATTTATAAATTTGTTAGTTTCCTTTTTTAGCCCCATTTATTGTCACATTCTATCACCAACATAATTTAGAATTAAGATTTGAAAATTGAAGAATATGAAAGTATTTTTGATATGATAGGTTGTGTATTAAGCAAAACATCAAATTTTAAAATAATTTTGTATTGAAAAAATATGTGTATTGAAAGTTTTTGTATGTAGAAATATATAGGCTTTCAAAATTACAAAAGAAATGGGAGTTCTTCTATTTACACCATAATTTTCTACTCAGTACACTATGTATTGTTATTTATTTGTTATTATAATTTCATCATTACATAAAATTACCTTTCAAGACCTAAAGTCCTAAATTTTGAAAACCTTTTTTTTTTTTTTTGGTCAACTAAATCCATCCCTACCATCTAGTACCCATTGTAGTCCATCTTTGCTACTAATATTTATCCCTCTTCCTTTTACTATCACCTTTCTATGCCACATCTTTCCTTTCTTGTCACTCTTGCTCGCCACCCTTTTGCAACCATGTTGTCAATGTTATGGGAATTGATGAATAATTTCTTTAAATTAATTTTGTAGAATAAAAATATTAAATATAAAACAAATTCTAAAAAATAGATTTTACATGGTTTGATTAAATTATATATATATATATATATATACATATATCGTAGACACCCTGTTTTGATCGACCTTAAGACTTTGACGCTTTCTTTTGATCACCTGATGATGAAAATAAGAATATGCTATCTCATAAAATTCTCAGTAGAAAGATGAAATTTTAGTTTTAATCCCAATCTACACTTATTTTAGCCAAATTATTTTAGACCCGTTTTGGCCAAATTATGTTATATATTTGGCATGTTAAAATATATTTTATTAGTCGATTTATTTTTATTATTTTATAATTTTACATGTTTTGGTGTGTTTTTACTATATTTTGACTATATGTACATATATTAGTGTAATTAATGTAATATAGATATTTTATATATTATTATATTATAAAATTATTGTGCACCCTTTGAAATTCCCCATCCTCCCCACCTTTTGTTATTTTGTTTCTTTTGTTTTAAACCCACTTTGGCCAAATTATGTTACATTTTTTGCTTGCTAAAATATATTTTATTAGTCCATTTATTTTTTTATTTTATAATTTTACTTATTGTTATATATTTTTATATTTTTTTGGGTATTTGTACATATATTTATGCAAATAAAACCTTTTATATATTATTATATTATAAAGTGCACTTTGAATTCCTTAGCCTTCCAACTAAATTGTTTTTGTATGTTCA
Source organism: Camellia sinensis (assembly GCF_055761805.1). Lineage (NCBI taxonomy): Eukaryota > Viridiplantae > Streptophyta > Magnoliopsida > Ericales > Theaceae > Camellia > Camellia sinensis. Next base: position 91,995,391 of record NC_138968.1, on the reverse strand, counting down.
TGAAAATTATCCCCTATAAATAGAGGAGTAAGGGAGAGAGAAAAAGGTGAAAAATTGAGGGAAAAATTGGGACAAAGAATCAGAAAATGAAGAGAGAAAAAAGAAGCAAAAAAAAAAAAAAAACGATTTTTAAAAGAGGGAAACAGAAAATCTTAGACATTTTATTTTTCTGAACCAAACATTTCTTTCCATTCTCTTTATTGCCTTTTCACCAATACGCCAAACACTATTAAAGTTGAAATTTTGAATTTTAGACTGAGAATTAAGAACACATTTCACAACCTTGAGGGTGATTAGAAGAGAGTTTGGAAATAAAAAAAGTCACCATTTTGTCAAAAGGTGATTTTTTGCAAACTTTCACTTAAAAAAAAAATGTGATATAAACTGTGATAAACTGTTTTATCGCTTTGAATGGTCGGTGTTTCACCACCTACATAAACTATTGTAATTTACCGCTTTACATAAATTGTTGTAATTTACCGCTTTAAATGGTTAGTTGAAACCACTTAATTTGTTAAAGATGTTACCCTACCGGATGAATAGTGACTGGCGGTGAATAGTAAACTTCGGTGAAGAATAGTAATCGCGAATGAAAAGTGCCTGGTAAGATGAATAATGACCAAGGAGGGTGAATAGTAACTACCACTGTGAATAGTACTACCAGCGATGAATAGTGCCCCCAGATGAATAGTGGTCCCGCAAAAATAAGTTTTCCTGGGCAAAAAATAGCAATCTCCTAATAGTGAACAGAACCATTTCTGGTGGTAGATCTCTGAGGCATCTTTCTATTTTCTTTTAATTCGAGAGATTTGGTTTTATGTTTTAATAATTACTCGTCCTGTAGACGCGCACGAGGGCTCCCGAGCTCCGCGCCTGCGAGGGCACGAAATCTCGTTTTGCTCTCTAGCTACTACAGTTCGCACTCAAGTCACGGTTCTGAATCTAATCTCACAATGTGCGATGCAAGACCGATAAATCACCAAAGAGTCCAAATCCGGCAAATTGTTTTGGAAAACTGATTTTTAAAGAAGTGCCAAACATGGACTGCTTTGCCAGATATAGAGTCACCACCTAAATATTTTATTTTGGGGGAATTTAGGAAATCCTGACTCGTGCCTAAGGCCACGTGTCCGTCATCACCAAAGTTGCCTCAGCTCGGGAACTTGGGTACGAGAGGGGAAGGTCATGCAATGAGCACCCTCGCTCGCCCGATCAAAGATCGGCCTGTACTAAGCATGATATTTTGTTTTTGAAAACACATGTGTTCTTATTTTGGTTATTAACCTAGAATTACTATGTGATGCGCACAGCATACAAGTATAAACTAGATCGCCTAATTTGGAATAAAACATTGCATGTTCGTTTGTTTGAAAATGGTTTAAAGTTTGCTACTCGCAAGTAGGCTAAAACGAGGATTTTGATAAATTGTTCCAATTCAAGTAATCCAACCTCTACTCACAGGCATTTAGGGAGTTATATCAAATAAGCAGTTAGCCTCATGGCAAATATGCTTAACATGGTAGTCAATAACACACATGCAGTATGCTAAAGCGTAAACACTCACAGTGTACTCCGAGCCAAAACAAAGAACTAGTTAGAAATCATGCATGATCCTAGTTCATGTTAAGATGGCTAATGCAACACATGCGAAAATGCAACTAAGATAGGCTCGGCTATCCTAAGAGTGTCATGTGAAATGCAACTTGGTACATGTATTCAAATTGGAATTGAAATACAATGCAGTTAGTATGATGTGCCGAGCCTGGTGCATGCAAGACAGATGAATGGATGCACGCATGCAAAGCATAAGGTATGCTAATCAAAATATGCCCTAAAACTAACCATCGTAAGCGGTTAAGTAAAAGGGAGAAAGAAATAGGGATTGGAAGACATGCATCACACACATGCACGCTTATTACAATATTGTGCCCTCTCGAGGGAGGGACCGAATAGAGAGCTAACTAGTTAATCTAAGCTAATTAAACTAATTATTACACAACGAAATTGAATAACTAGCTATAACTAATTATTACAACACAAATCGAATAGTTAACTAGTTAAGTACAAACCAAAGCGTAAACTAGCTAAGGAAAGCAGCTAAATAAAGCAGTAAAGCAAGACCCCCAGAGGGAAGAGAATGCATGCATGCCCGGTCACCTCGTTTGAAAATCCAATGCGATGCCCCGATTTGCCTCTGTTTTTAACTGTTTCCAAAACACTGCACAAAGCTCCAGAAAGCTGAAACTCCATCATGGGAACCTGTGGGAGGGCTGCCGACCAGTTGTTGAGGAAGGAGACCACCTGTCGACCACTTTCTGTGCTGAAAAACTAGAAAAGTGGTCGGCCAGCTAGTAATACTGGTCGGCCGACCAGTTGTTGCTGTTGAATTCCAATTTGCTGCAACAGAGAGCAAGAAAGGGCATGGCAATGTATTTGCTAGATATGTGTGCACAACCACCCTCCCTATCATGTCATGAACTCAAGGGAGTGCGGTTCTCGACCCTCGGGCCAACAATCGCACATTTCAATGCGTGATGGCCGAGAAGTAAAATTGCACAATTCAATATAAAATGAATGCACAAGTAAACACATAAAGCCTAAAACTCTATCATGTATGATCAAGAGCGTCGGCGACCGAGAATTGAGGCACATTTCATCACTTTAAGTATGAAACGTCCCTCGTTTCTCGTGTTTGGACTAACACCTATTCCAAACAACAATGCAACACATAACATGGCATACACAATGCGACTTGAGCATGCAAACATGCAATATGACTTAAGCATGCAAACATGCAATCTAACATGAACAACCTAACAAGGCTAATGGCATGCAAACAATGCTAATGCATGCATGCACAATGCAATGCTACAAGGGCAACTTAGCAATGTTAGGAACATGCATACTAGATGCAAAGAAACAACTTGGCATACACAATGCAAATAACCACATGGCATGCATAATGCAATGTAAGATGGCATACTTAATGCAATGAACAATAAGCATGCAAACAACATATAAACAAGCATGCTAAATGGACTTAAACCAAAAGGGAGTAGACCTCAGTCATGTCCAAATCAGTGGCCATTGGTGATAAAATTAAGGCACACGAAGCATATACAAGCATGCACATGCAATGGCCCATCAAAGAGGCCTAAGAGGACAACTCTCGAGAGTGCTCAAAGAGTGACAAACATGGAAGTGTAACAACACCAAGTGCACTGAAATGAGGTAAGAAATGATGCCAAATCATTCAAACAAAGCAAGTAAGTCATGCAAGAGTCCTTAAGGCAAGGAGCTAGTAAAGAGGACTACAAAGGAGGCATGCAATACATGGAAAAAATGCATGAACCAATCATGGACAGAGCTCAAGTAGGTCAAAACAAAGACCTAAACATGCTGAGATGAGGGCTCAAATACCTAGGCAAGATGGCATACATGCTAGGCCATAAACTAGGCAACCATGGTCAACACTCAAAGGCACTTAAAGAGTGAATGAAGTGGGAATATGGCAATGCTATAAGCTCTAAAATGAAGTATTAAATGATGCCAAATCATCTAAATAGCTCAAAGATAGCATGCATGAGTCATCAAAACAACAAGGCTAGCAAGGCCAATTGCACTACAGCTATACAAAGCATGAAGGATATGAAAAAGGCAACCCAAAACAATCCTAGAACATGTCAAAATGATACTAAAACATGCATGGAAGGAAGCCAAAACAAGCTAGCATAAAGGGCATAAGGCATGATGCATACAAGGCAAATAAGGTGGATTACACTATACCTATTAAGACCAAGCATGGGATGACTTAACCAATAAAAATCAGAGTTATATCATGGAAAAATAACTCCAAAAACACATTGAAATGATGGCTCCCAAGCTAAGGCATGAAGGCATACGCAATGGTTCATGTTAAGGCATAAAGGGGCAAACCCTCCAACGCATTGAATGAGTGATAAATACAAGTGCATGAGCATGAAACATGGACTAAAATCACATAATAAATGATGCCAAATCATTCAAATAGTCCAAGTAAAGAAAGCTAGCGGACTCGATACACAAAGCTAACAAGCTAGAATGCACTATAGCTATACAAAGCATGGCATGCATGACCAAAACAATACTAATCAGAGCTAAAGCATGTTAAAACATGGACAAAAGCTTCTTGAAGTTAAGCCAAAAGAATGCTAGAATGACATGTCAAAGCATGAGACACATTAGGCTAATTTATGGAATTGCACTACAAGTGCATGGAGCATGCAAAGGCCAACCAAACCAAACCTTAACAGAGGTATGACATGGTAGAACAACACCAAAAACATGCTGAAATGGAGTCAACATAAGCTAGAAAGACATGCTACTTCATGAAGCATACAAGACTAGTTTATGAAATTTACACTACAACTGTATAAGGCATGCATGGAATGACCAAACCAAGTCAAAAAGGATCTGAGGCATGCTGAAATAACCCCAAATACATGCTAAGAACAAGCCAACACAAGCTTAATAAACATGCTCAAACATGAGGCATATATGGCAAGTATTCAAGATACAAGGAGAGGGGATGACCCTCTCCTATTTAGGACTCCAAAACCACCTTTCCACCACTAAAAATCCTTTGGATTTCAGTGGTAGAAAGGTCATGCAAAGGGTACAACAAGAGCCTAAAGGGATGACTCAAAATAAGGCCTAACAAGGCCTAAGAGGGGGTAGATCACCCCCAACGAAAAAGTGACATTAAATAAACTTTTTAAGCATGCAAAAATAGAAATTTTTCTAGTTAAGAGTTAAGCTTAAAAAAACATGAAAGATGGGCTAAAAGCTTAAGAAAAATGGGGGTTTTAAGGGTTAGAAACTTACCCTTGATGACCCTCTTCAAGGCTGCAACTCCAGCAGGTTTTTCAAGCTCAAACCCACCCAAGAACACCAAAACCAGCTCCTAAGCACCTCATCAACCAAAGGATGGTGTTTGAGTGTGTGTTTGTGTGTTAAAATACGACAAAATGACACTTTAAGGCACACAAATAAAGAAGAAGAGCAATATAGAGACAAAGCTATATGTATAAATCTCAAGCCAATTTTCTGAACCTAGAGGAGGGAGGAGGAGCCTCCCTCTTATAGAGAGAAAAAGCATGAGCTTCTTGAAGAAGCTAAGGCTCAAGGCCATCCCTCCATACACGTGTATGGAGGATGGTTCTTGTGCTCTCCAGCTGTGCCAGCTAGCCCAAAATATCTCCAAAAAGGTGACAAAAAGCAGCCGACCACAAGTGGTCGGCCAGCTACTTAAAGTGGTCGGCCGACCACTTTAAGTGGTCTCTGAGAACAAAAATTGGTCGGCCATGGTGGGAGAGAGTCTAGAGCATGAAAACAAGCAAAAGGTGTGGTGGCCGACCACTTTTGATGGTCCAAAGATCAGGGAGACCAGTTGTCAGACCAGAAAACTGGCTGGTAGGAAGAAAAGTGGTTTGTGGGGAGAGAAACTGGTCTCCCACCCTTGTACCACCTTCCAAACAAGGAAAATTGGTCTGTACCAAAGACAAACCAAAATGGATGCAAGATGAAAGTTCGGGAGGCAAAGCGCGTAGCTGGGAGCCTCGAAAACTAGCTGACAAGCACCAAAAGTGGTTTACGACCACAAAAGTAGTCTCCCAAACCACAGTGGCCCTCTAGGCCAAGGAAACAAGGTATGGTTCAAAAACCATGCCAAACGGAGAACGTTAAGCAGTCCCGAGACATGGCGCGCGGCCGACGGCTCCGAAAACCGGGAACTGGTCTCCAAACAGGAAAAGTGGCCTACGACCACAAAAAGTGGTCTACGACCACTAAAGAGTGGTCTACAAGACCTCTCCCTCCCTCAGGCAAGGAAAACAAGACTTGGTCCGCAAACCGAGCCAAAGCACAAAGAGTTTAGAGGCCCGAAGGCAAGGCTCTTAGCCAAAACTCTGAAACCTTGAAACGAGCACAACATGCGCAATCACCGAGCGCTCAATCGATGACGTCTGAGTCTTCAGGTCAGTCAAAAATGGGATGTCTACACCTCCCTCCATCTTTATTCAAGTGTTGTAATAATTCCTTGCCCCCGCCATTCATTTTATTGTTTTCCATGTTCTCTACATAGCATCATATTTTATGTTTTAATCATATCCATGTTTGCATCTATATTTCATGCATTTAGATTCAACTCATTTGCATCTGTGGGTTTAATTAGTTTTTACGTGATTTTGTGCGCTACCTCATGTCTTGAGATGATTCACACGTCATATATTAGTAGCCGAATCTCTAGTCGCATTTTTATGTATATATTGCATTAGAATTTTGTATCTAGGATCATGCATATTTTCTAACTTTGTTTTGCAGCTTCCCGCGGAATGCCAGTAAATATCATGTAAGTGTTTATACTTTAACATCTCACCTATGTATAATTTTCTTACTATGTCTAAGCATTCTACCCTGCGACTACTTGCTTAGTTGATATATGTCTGTGAGTGCCAGTGGATGAAGGTTGCATCAATCAATTTGAAATAGTGTCGATTTCTTATGCATGTGGGCTCAATTTCATTGTGAGAATATCCCAAAATTCTTTCAAAATTCATGAAATCAGGTTGTTCTAAAATGGATGACATAGTCTATAATTGTTTGCTTTACATAGTAATTTTTAGAATTATTTAATAATTAGAATATGAATATAAATTGTCTATAAAATTCATATCATGGTTTAGTAGAGGCCAATCTTTTGATCGAGTGAGTGGGGGTGCTCAATTAATGACCTATCCCCTTCATACCTAACATTCCAAACCAAGACATCTCTGATTATGACGAACAATGGCATTGGCACGAGACATGAGTTTCTTAATTTTTCCAAAATATTTGATGGTGACTCTGAGATTTGGTGATGCAGTCCATTTCTGGCAATGGTTTTGCACAAAAATAGATTTTCTATAAAATTTGTTGGATTTGGACACTCATTTATGTTTCACATTGCACTTGTGAAACTTGATAAAAGAAATCGAGGGATCAAACTATTTAGTGTGCTCGGGTAGCCCCCAGGTGATGCAACAGTTTTTGGCGACTCTACTAGGAACATTAAGAAACCTTGACTCGAACTCTATGATATGAATTTTATTTTTAATTATATGTTCAATGCATTTCATGCATTAGTGCACTTAAAGTCCTTTTGTTGCCCAAATCCTAGTGGGAACACTGGCAATCTTTTTGTGACACTATACTTATCTCTGCGTTACTTATGAGACCTTGTGTTAATACCTTTTAAGATCTATCAAAGAGGTAGCTATGCTATCTAAGGTTACCAGACCCAGAAGAGAGGCTATATTGACTCTTCTGACTTCTTGGGATCTTACTTGGTTATTAACCAAAGGACACTTTAGTGACGCCACCATGAGTTCAACTCCTTGGGTAGAACTGACCTTGTACATATAGTGAGCTATAGCACCTTCCTAACTTAGGATTGGATGCTCTCCCATTTTTAGGATGTGATGATACCACTTGTTTGAATAGTGAAACTCTAGATCATTTCAAAGCTAGGACAGGGTAACCCTACCCCTATAGGGGTGCTTGCTCTCTTTCCTACTATGTACTATGTATGGAAATTTGTATACAGGTTCTTAAATTTAGATTAGTGGTTCAGGCGTATCAGTTTCTGAGGTCGAGTTCAGTTTTTCGGTGGGGCATACAGTAACCAATTGTGTGAATTGAGTCGAAGTACTACCGAAATTCTAATTGGGGGTCTTGTTTTGGTTTTCTTTTTGCTAAGTAGTTGTAGCACCATAGCTTTAGAAAAGTCTGATATCCCACAAAGTCGGCCAGCATCATAGAGCTTGTGGTATATGAGACTATTTCTGTGATCAAGGAATGACAACCTGTTAATTGCATGAGCTTTATTTTGAACGCGGTGAATGGCCTGCACTTAAACTGGCAATTCGAAAAAGGTTTCATTTCAAGTTTTGAATCGGATGTTGAGCCCGAGTCTAATTCCACCAAGTTTGCGACCTGGAATCAGGATCAAGTCAGTCTTATGAGTTAGAGTCTAGTGATTTCCGGGGTGATAACTTGGACATCATTGTCTTATTTTTTTATTTTTGATTCTGTTTCAGCTATTGAACCAAAAAGTTCTAAATGAAAATGCAATAATTGTCGCCTACTTCTCTGTGCCTTTAAATCATTACATTGACCAAAAATTTTCAAAGTTTTTTCCAAAACTCTAATGAAAATGAAGAGGAAAATTTTCCTCAGGATTTGAAATTTGATTGACTGGAAGGAAAAAAAGATGTGTTAAGCCCTTAATGGATGAGATCACTTCTATTAATGTGGATACTGAGAAGGATCCTCGCTTGGTCCACATTGTCTTCAGAAAAATGCGAGTGATTTTTCGCTTTATTAAAAGATTTCAAAATTGTTTTTGCATGGTCCTACGAAGGCATGCTTGGAATTGATCCTGAGATTGTGTAACATAGGATCCCTCTTGACTATAAGACCCAACCCTTTATCTTTCAAACCTTGATTTAGAGTGTTCAATAATCAACCAGAGTGTGAGGCTTGCATATTCGGATTGGAAGCAACCCTAGAACTAGGGGCAATAAGGTTGGATGTGATTGGAGATTTAAACTTGGTCGTTTCTCAGACTTTGGACATTCTGATCCCGAAGTTTGAGAACTTGACATTCACCCACCTAGTCAGAGAGAATAACCAATTCTCTGATGCTTTGGCAACCGTAACTTCAATGGTGGATATACTGATCAGGGTCAAGATGCGTCCAATCCTTATGGAGCAGAGGTATGCGCCTGTATACGAAATGATGGCCGCAACAGAAGAGGTTCAAGATGAAAATTCTGGGTATCATGACATTTGAAACCTTTTTGGAAAGTGCCTTATGCCCACAAGGGGCAAATGCTAAGGATAAGATATCATTACAAGATTGCCAAATCTCGGAATATGAGAGAAGAAGATTTGGTGCTTAAGGACAATCGAACTCCTATTCGCAGCCCTAGGGGCAAGTTGAGAGTCATTCTCATGGATTTGGATGGCTTAGAATCTCATAACTAATCAACATGGATGAGCTAAAAAAGTACTATCCTTGAGAGGCTCGATGAGTTGAAAACCTGAAAGGACGACCCAGGCAAAAGTTAGAGTATGAAAAATAAAAATAAAGAAAATGAAAATGAAAAAAAAAATTAAAAAAATGAAAAATGAAAAATGAAAAAATCTCGCAAGGTTAAAAACTCGAAAGGGCGGCTTTGGCAAAAGTTAGAGCACAAAATAAGAGTGTTAATATTTAGTGAACCTTACCCATGAACTAAGTAAAGCTTGATTCCTATCTTTGGGATATGTAGGCAGCTTCATTTTGAAGTTTGACCCTAACGATTTTCAACTTGCTTGTCTCATCCATGTTTGATTGGTATGTTTTACTCCACTTAGTTGTTCTCGTCCATGTTTGATTGGCTCATCTCCGTTCGATTCAATTGTCTTATTCCTTCTTCATAACGGGTTCAATTGTAAGACAGATTCAGTGGTAATGCAGTACATTCTGCTGGGGTTATCTAATTTGAGTTTGTGCATCTCAAGAGTTGATTCCATGTTGGTCAGGTAGTGACCATTTGCGAAAACAAATTTTGAGGACTTTTAATGAAGCCGACTGATGTTCTCAAAAATTATTCCATTTTTGCAAAATCAGACTATTTTTTTGGACTCGAAAAAGAGAAAATTTTCAGTGCTCACAGCTTGACTTACATGATTTCAAAGTAGAGAGTGGAACAAGCATACTAATTTAACTCTCATGTTGATCAAAATCTTTTTACCAGAAAACAAAAAGAAAAAGTCAAAGCAATGAACAGGGGGCATAGTCGAGTCAGGAATTTTGTCTTCTCCCCGCACTCTCAAGTCTCATTTTACATGTTTCAGCTGGTCGTCCAAGTTTTTGGTTGACTCCAAGTGTGTTTCCTGATTGTTTCAGCCGGCCGACCACTTGTTTAGCCAGTTCATTAGTTTGTTTAGCCGGCTGGTTAATGAATCAGCCGGCCAGTCAATTTTTCAGTCGGTCGGCCAACTTTGATACCAATCCAGAATGCAAAATTGTAGAATTTGTGTAGGCCAAATGGTTTGTGCATTTGAGTAATGTTTTGAGTACCTTTCATTCCAGCAAGTGTAAATAGATGTGTTTGGATTGTTTTTGCTTTGTTTTTTCTTTCATTGAGTCATTTTTTTTTTTTGATTGCTTGTCAGTTGAAAGCTCAAGGTCCAATTCAGAACTCATTAAAATTCAATCATTCTCAGATTCAATTTCAAAAAGAAAATGTTTTATGTTCAAGTGCTATGCCATTCATGCCATAATGTGCAAAACAAAACTCATTTTATTGAAAACTCAGGGTGAAGCCCCTGATTACAACATTACAAAGAAAAAAAAAAAAAAAAAAAACAAAAGGAGATCATTTGAAGCTAATACATTAGCACTCAATTCATTTAGCAAAAATCAAAAAAAAAAAAAAAAAAAGAGAAGAAGAAAAAGAAGAAGAAAAACAGTGAATGTAAGCATTGTTCTTAGTTTCTGGTGACTTGTGTTTCCGGCAACAATGGTTACAAGTTGACGCCTTTTGCAGATAGTTTCACCACTTGTTTCCATTTTCGGTTGTCTCGCTTCATTGTTAATCTTGGGAGGCCCTTGAAGACCATGCCTCAGCATTTGCAAAGCTTCCAAAAGAAATCACTCCCCACTGACCGTCAAATAAAGAGCACCAAGGGTCTGTGAATTGGGCCATGCTTATTGCCCTTTGTTTCAGCTTTTGTTCTATTTTTTTCAGTTGGCTAATCTCCTTTCAGGCATCTTGGTACATACGTTGATAAAGCGAGAGTTGTGCATTTAACCAATGCACCTCATTTGTTTTGCTTTGCAGCCGACGGGACAAATTGGATACCGTAGCTACAGTCTCTATACATGAGTTTAGAGTATAAGAGCTAGCATCAATATCAGATTTTGTTGCTAACATTTGTTCGATTGGTGGGAGATAGAAGATAGGAGGAGGGCCACTCTGTAGAGGCTTAGAGGAGCTAGTGTGAGCAATTTCTATTAGCACGTCGTTAAGGTCTAGAAAGAGAGTAAGAGGATGACAGGAAGAGGCCATGACAGAGGAGAGTAATGCCAAAGAGAGAGTTTCTAGAGTAATGCCAAAGAGAGATTTGTTTTGCAGCTTTCTGCCCCTGTCTCTCTCAAAGGCCTCAGTTAAGAAGAGGACGAAAAAGAAGAAGAAGCCAAAGGAGGGAAAGCCGAGGCAATCGTTGAAGAATCAGAGAAGGTTTGGCTATGTCGGTTAGGCGCCACGTTTGTTGAAATCGTGCACCAGACGTGACGTGACGTGACGTGACGCTCGAAAAAGAAGGAGAAAATAGAAGAAAAAAAAAAAAAGAGTGGCGCCTGATGCCTCAATAGAAGAAGAAAGAGAAAAAATAAAATAAAATAAAATAAAAAAAAAAACAAAAACAAAAGAAGAAAAAAAATAAAAATAAGGAAAAAAATGAAAATAATAAAACAAAAAGGAAAAAAAAATCAATTTGTGTATTTATCTGTTGTGCATCTATCATGTTATTGTTATGCATTTATCACATTGCATATTGTATGTTTCACATCACACCCTTTAAGTTTTTGCTTTCACCGTCACACTTGCGCTATCAATTACATCAATCATGCATGGTTACAACTGTCATACTGTTGTATCACTTGGTTACAATCTATTCACATCACTTGGTTATAATTGTTCAATATTTGGTTACAACTTTTCATCCTTTACTCGGTTGAAACCAGCCTCTCCTTTCGTATTAAGGTACGGTCTAGGTCTTACTTGTTGGTTATGACCCTTTTCTTCTTTCCCGGTTGAAATCAATCCCCTATTTCATATCAAGGCACGGTCTAGGTTTCCCTTGTTGGTTACTCGGTTAAAACCAATCTCCTATTTCGTATTGAGATATGGTCTAGGTTTCGCTTTTTGGTTAATTAGTTAAAACCAGTCCTCTATTTCGTAACGAGGTACGGTCTATGTCTCGCTTGTTGGTTAAGACACATTTCTCCTTTACCCAGTTAAAACCAGTCCCTTATTTCATATTTAGGTACAGTCTAGGTCTCGCTTATTGGTCAAGACTCATTTCTCCTTTACCTAGTTAAAACTAATCCCCTATTTTGTATTGAGGTACAGTCTAGGTCTCGCTTGTTGGTTAAGACTCATTTCTTTTTTCTCGGTTGAAATCAATCCCCTATTTCACATTAAGGTACGGTTTGGGTTTCGCTTACTGATTAAAACCCTCTTTTGTCCTCTCATGTGAGTGTGTTTGGATTGTACCCTTTGTTATGCTTCATATCATTTGCATGAGGCTCGCCTCGCATATTACCTATTGTATTGCATTGCATGAATCTTGAGCTTTGAAAAAGAAAAAAAGGCTTCGGGAAGCGTGTAAGTCTAGCTTTCAATTGTATTTCAAACATATCATTTGCATCTTGCCCCTTGAAGGATGCTGATTTGATTCTTTGCAAATAGATATGTAGGCAACCCCTTGGTTCAACCAATTGCATTTTATTGGTTTGCTCAAGTTTTATGGCCTTGTCAAAAAGGGTCGTCTTTGGTCTTTGACATTCTCTAACGTCATGAAATAACTTTGAACTTTGTTAGAGAAGGGCAACTGTAGGCACCCCATTTTGACCGGGCCTAAAATTTGATGCTTTCTTTTGATCACTCGATGATGAAAATAAGAATATGTTATCTCAGAAAATTCTTAGTGAAAAAATGAAATTTAAGCTTTAATCCAAACCTACACCTATTTTGGCCAAATTATGTTACATATTTGGCTTGTTAAAATATATTTTATTAGTCGATTTATTTTTATTATTTTATAATCTTACATGTTTTGGTGTGTTTTTATAATATTTTGACTATCTGTACATATATTAATGTAATTAATATATTTTGGATATTTTATATATTATTATATATATAATTACTGTGCACCCTTTGAAATTCCCCAGTCTCCCCATCGTTTGTTATTTTGTTTCTTTTGTTTTAAACCCACTTTGGCCATATTATGTTACATATTTGGCTTGCTAAAATATATTTTATTAGCCCATTTATTTTGTTATTTTATAATTTTACATATTTTTGTGGGTATTTGTACATATATTTATGCAAATAATACCTTTTATATATTATTATATTATATAGTGCACTTTGAATTCCTCAGCCTTCCACTGAAATTATTTTTGTTTGTTCACTAAAATTATCCCCTATAAATAGAGGCAGGGAGAGAGGGAGAAAAAGGGAAAAATTGAGGGAAAAATTGGGAGGAACAATCAGAAAAGGAAGAGAAAAAAAAGGGAGAAGAAAAAAGAAGTAGAAAAATTTTAAAAGAAGGAAATTGAAAATCTTAGATATTTTATTTTTCTAAACCAAACCTTTCTTTTTATTGCCTTTTCACCAATACGCCAAACGCCATTAAAGTTGAAATTCTGAATTTTGGACTAAGAATAAAAACACATTCCACATCCTTGAGGGGGATCAAAAGAGAGTTTGGAAATTAGAAAATTCATCATTTTTCCAAAAGGTGAATTTTTGCAAACTTTTATTTAATAAAAAAATGTGATATAAATTGTGATAAACTATTTTACCGCTTGTAATGGTCGGTGTCTCACCACCTACATAAACTATTATAATTTATTGCTTTACATAAACAATTGTAATTTACTTCTTTAAATGGTCGGTCAAAACTACCTAATTTGTTAAAGATGTGACCCCGTTAGATGAATAGAGACCGACGGTGAATAGTAACCTTCGGCGGTGAATAGTAACGCCTGGTGATGAATAGTAATTGTGAATGAAAAGTGCCCCGTAAGATGAATAATGACCAAGGAGGCTGAATTGTAACTGTCACGGTGAATAGTACTACCGGCGGTGAATAGTGCCCCCAGATGAAAAGTGCTCCCGTAAAAATGAGTTTTCCTGGGCAAAGCAGAGCAATCTCCTAGTAGTGAACATAACCATTTCTGGCGGTAGATGTCCAAGGCATCTTTCTGTTTTCTTTTAATTCGAGAGATTTGCAAGGTTTTACGTTGTAATAATTTCTCCTCCCTCAGTCTTTATTCAAGTGTCGTAATAATTCATCACCCCTGCTTCTTTATATCCTATTAATTTCCATATTCTGTACATAACATCATATTTAATGTTTTAATCATATCCAGGTTTGCATCCATATTTCATGCATTTAAATTAGTCTCATTTGCATTTGTGGGTTTAATTAATATTTACATGATTTTGTGCGCTATCTCATGGCTTGAGATGATTCACACGTCATATATTAGTAGCCAAATCTGTAGTCACATTTTTATGTATATATTGCATTAGAATTTTGCATCTAGGATCATGCTTATTTTCTAAGTTTGTTTTGCAACTTCCCGCAGGACATTAGTAAATATAATGTAAGTGTTTATGCTTTAGCATTCCACCTATCTATAATTTTCTTACTATGTCTAAGAATTCTACCATGCGACTACTTGCTTAGTTATTATATCTCTATGAGTGCCAATGGATGAAGGTTGTATCACTCAATTTGGAATAGTGTTGATTTCTTATGCATGTGGGGTCAATTTCATTTTGAGTTACACATATCTCAAAAAATTTTCAAAATACATGAAATTAGGCTGTTCCAAAATAAATGACATAGTCTATAATTGTTTGCTTCACATAGTAATTTTTAGAATTATTTAATAATTAGAATATGAACATATATTGTTTATAAAATTCATATCATGGCTTCGTAGAGGCCTATCTTTTGATCGGGTGAGTGAGAGTGCTTAATTAATGACATTCCCCCTTCATACCTAAGATTCTGAACTGAGACATCTCCAGTTACGACGAACAGTGGCATTGGCGTGAGTTACGGGTTTCCTAATTTTTTCAAAATATTAGGTAGCGATTCTGGGATCTAGTGATGTAGTCTATTTCTGGCAAAGATTTTCCATAAAAATGGATTTTCTATAAAAGTTGTATTTGGACTCTCATCTATGTTTCACATTGCACTCGTGAAACTAGATCAAAGAAATTGAGGGACTGAACTGTTTAGCGCACTCGAGTACCCCCCGGGCATGTGACACAAATATAACAGAATATTTAAGAAGAAAGTAAAAGGTTTAGAAAATAGCCTGTGTAATTGTGAGAGGCATGTTAAAGACGTTGTCCAAAAGTCATTATGCGCTCTCTCCGTGTAGGTTCTAAGTATTGCAAACGACTCCAAGATACAACGTAAAACTCATAGAGATCTAACACAATGCACAATTGCACCAGATGAATTTGCGAAGTCTGTATCGGTTGCCAGAAATATAGAATATAGAAAATGTGAAAGGATAAAACATTAGCCCAAATCTAATCTTAGCCAAGTAGATTGGCCCAAAGGAAAAGCCTAGATAACCAAGTGGCCCATCAGAAAGGCAGGTAAGGAAACAATGTCACGTGACCAAAGCAAGACTAAGATATCCTTGTAGAAGGAAATCTACAGAATATAGGGAAGCCCTTAGATCTATCATTATCCAACGATGAAGACAACAGTTAGTAGGGATAAGGATGTAGACCAAGTCCACCTAACCATTCGATTATCTTAAATGGACGAACGAAGGATTTGGCAAGTTGGCCACTAACATTTGACATAATCTAAGCCACTCACAACAAAATGATCCAACGGTAAAGGGTAAAGAAAGCCTGGCCACTTGCCTGACCAAAATTCAGGAACAAGTAAAACCCTCGAATCAGATGCCAATCCAACGGTTGAGACTCGAGACAATACGCTATAAAGAGAGTAGGAAAAGTAAGAAGGTAGATCGGAGGTAACTAAGACTCCTTCTAAATGGCCGATGTGGCTCGCCTTTTTCGTGCCCCCTTTCGGAAGGTTTGAAAGGAGGCCCTACAGTTCAGACTCCCGCGGTTCTGAATCTAATCTCACAAGTGCAATGTGAAATTGATAAACACCAAAAAGTCTAAATCCGGAAAATCGTTTGGAAAATTGATTTTAGGATCAAATAATCCGAAAATTGGACTACTTTGCCAGATACAGAGTCGACACCTAAATATTTTTATTTTGGGAAAATTTAAGAAACCCATGACTCGTGCCAAAGGCCATATGTCCGTCATCACCAAAGTTACCTCGGCTTGGGAACTTGGGTACGAGAGGGGAAGGTCATGAATTGAACAACCCCGCTTGCCCGATCAAAGATCGGCCTCTATTAATCATGATATGATTTTTTATAAATATTATGTGCTCTTTTTCCAATTATTTAAGGCTAGCTTACTATGTGATGCACACAAGCAAGTATAGACTAGTTTGTTCAATTTGGAACAATTCAACTCATGTTTGTTTGTGAAAATGGTTTGAATTTGCTACCTCAAGTGGGCTTAAAGTTTGCGGATTTTCCACCAAAAATAGTGGGCTTAAAACATGATTTGACATTCAACAAAGTGGGCTTAAAACACACATTTGTTGAATTGTTCCAATTCAAACAACAAGCCTTCAACCACAAGCATTCATGCAGTTAAGCATTTAAGCACATAGCCTCATGGCAGGCATGTTAATCATGTCAACATTCACATTCATGCAAGTATGCTAAAGCATAAAAACTCACTTAGTACTTCGATTTAGGAAAATATGAGTTGGTCAAATATGCATGATTCCTAACTATCTTAAGTGCCTAATGCAACGCATGCAATATGCAATTAATAAGCTCGGCTACTAATATGGCTTATGATTCGATTTGATAACATGCGGTTAAACACATATTTAAATAAGATATTAAAATGGCAATGTAGTTTGAATGATGCGCTGAGCCTCGGTGCATACAATACAAGATGAATGGATGCAAGCATGCGATATGCTAATTAAAACATGTCTCTAATCTAACCATTAAAAATGATTAAATAAAAGGAAGAAAGATGTGGGGTTGGAAAACATATACGCATGCATGCACGCACACTTATTACAACATTACGTCCTCGTGAAGGATGGTCCGAATGAATAAGCTAACCAATTAGCTACGCTAATTAAGCTAACGAATTATTACAAAAATTGAATTAATCAACTATTCTAGCTAACTAATTACAAAATGAAATCGAATAACTAGTTAAACTAACTAATTAATTACAACACTTAATTAGGTACAACTAATTAATTACAACACATATCTAAGCTAGATATTTAAATGTTAAATAAGATTGGAATGCAAGGGAGGCTCATGCGCGTGCTCAATTTCTACCCGAAAAGCCACCGTTTTGCTGCTGCAAGCCTCTGTTTGCACATTTGAACACTGATAATGCTATCCACTTCCAAAACACCTCTGCTCCACCTTACCAACACACTGTGCAAATTTCACTGATGGCCGACAAGAGGCCGGTCGGCTACCAATGGTGGCCGGTCGGCTACTGGTGGTGGCTGTCGACCATTGATAACCCGAAATTCCTTGCTGGAACAGAGAGCAAACAGAGCAAAACAGTGTATTTCTCAAGGGTTGTTTGCACACTTTGCCTCTCCTTTTCATGGGAAAATCAAAGAAGGGACAAAATTTGGTTCATAAACCATCAATCAAGCAATTTCATTGCATGATGGCTTGTGAAACCAATTGTGCAAGTTTAATAAATGCAAAATGCGACCAAAATGACCATCACCCTGTCATGCATGATCAAAGGCAATGGAGACCTAGGAAAATGGCACATTTCATCACTTTTAAGTATGAAATGTCCCATTTTCCTTATGTTCAAATTAACGGCCGATTTGAACACATGCAATGCAACACAAATGAATGCTTATCTTGTCACTTTTACTTGCGAATTTTGTTTACACATTTTAATTACCAAATCATTCATTAATCAATTTGTCCATTGGTGAACGTCTTCTAAGATGAAAGAAGTGTCAACCAAGAGATAGTTTAAGGCATGAAAGAAGCTTCATGCCGTTGGTAATGAACCCTCAAAGGAGGATTAAACCATTAAGCATGAGCCTCAATCTCAAGCTTAAAAACAACCCTCAAAGAAAATGAAAAAGTGAAGAAATGAGGGAGATTACAGATATTATAAGTGCTGAAATTAGGTGAGAAAAAGCACTAACAAATGCAATCAACACAAATCAATGGTGGTTAAAGCCTTAAAACACCAAGCTAGTGAAAGGACTCACACTACAACTATGCAATACAAGACTCAAAAAGGACCAAACAGCCAAAACAATGGCAAAACAGTTCAAAATAGATTGTAAAACATGCTGGACTTGAGCCACAAAAAGCTAAAACAATAAGCTAATACATGGGGCTAACCAGGCATGTAAACAAGACACAAGGAGGGGAGGCTAACCCCTCCAAATTTGGACTTCAAAATGAGTTTTTTGCCACTGAAAAACCTCTAAAATTCAGTGGTTAAAAGGCCCAAAAAATTTGGTTAGTGAGAGATGAACAAAGGCACAAAAACTTTACAAACTAAGAAGCAAGAAGGGTGAACCACCCCTTAATTTAAAATGGCCTCAAACCAACACTTTTAAGCCACAAAAATAGAGTTTTTGACAGTTCAAACCCAGCCCAAAAACAGTTGAAAAAGATGGCAAAGCAAGGGTACAAAACAAGTATAAAAAGAGAGTGTTATACCTCTTGAAGGGAAGACACAAATGAAGCAATAAACCAAGCCAAGACCACCTTCTAGAGCTCAAAGAGAGTCTCAAGTAATCTCATCCCAAAGACAAGCCACTTTGGTTAAGGGTTGATAGGCAAACTTGAAGTGTATCCAAGCAACTATGCACAAAATTGCCAAAGAGAGAGAGAGAAATGTAGAGAGAGAGAGAGAGAGAGAGAATTTTGCTCCAAAGTTACTAACCCTAAAAAACAGGGGAGGAACCCCCCTATATATATAAAAACAAGCCTTGAGCTTAGAAACATCCTACCATAAACGTGTAGGGAGATGCAGCTCAATGTGCTAACAGCTGGCACAACTGTCAACAAATATCTAGAAAAAGACACTGGTGGCCGTCGGCCACCACTGATGGCCGATCGGCCACATCAATGGCTGACAATCATGAGCCATGGCCGACAGCCTATGGTGGTGGCCGACAGGTCACCATAAGTTCTAGGCTTGAAAGAACTAGGTTTTGGTCCAAAACAAAGCACAAAATGGACAAGCTTTAAAGGCTCAAAGACAAGGCATTCCACCGAGGACTTCGGGCACTCAAAGCGAACAAATAAAATCGTAATCATTGAGTGCACAAACTATGACGTCTAAGTCTTGAGGTCGGTCAAAAATAGGGTGTCTACAGCCGATCAGCATTCTGACTTGATTGTCAAAGGGTCCTCCCGACCATCATTGGTTGGGGGTCATCACTAACAAATTGGTTTTTGTTTGCAAAGTAAAGGAAGGGGTATTTCATCTCGCTTTCCCTGTGGAGAAATTTTTTACCTTCCACAATTGGCCCCGTTTGTGGAAAATAATGAGAAGATAAGTACCCATCCTTCTTTACAAGAGATACCAATTGATTATCAGAATGCACCGATTTGGAATATAGCTAGTCCGAACTTCGATCATGATTCTAAAGTGGCCTCCAAAGGCACAGAAAAAGTAATCCCCCCACTAGATGGTGATGATCAACGAGCTCAGCTTATAGATCAGCTAGTAACACAAGTCAAAGCCCTGAAGGAGGAACTACAATTGGCCCGAAGGAAACCAGACACCCGAATAAAGATTACCGACATCTGCAGGAAGACTGGTTCCCAGGAAACCACTAACCAAATTGCCAGCAGTCACCTCGATTGGACACGAAGAAAGTGCTAGGTCACTAGACGAGAGGACTCCCGGGATTACTAGAAGAATGACTTGATAAGTTGGCTCGATAGCCAAATTGGGGGCAATCCCAAGCCCATCTAGAGAAAACTCTTCATAAAGGAACTAGCTTCACCATTCTCCCAAGCAATAGATAGCGTCGAGCCGAAGTAATTCACTCCTCCGAAGTTTAACCTATATGATAGCAAAGGAGATCTGACTAGTCATATTCAGCATTATACCCAAGCCATGACCTTATAGAGCAATAATGGTCCAATCATGTGTAGAATGTTCTCCTCGAGCCTAGAGGAGATGGCGTTCCGTTAGTACTATAAACTAGAAGCCAGATCGATTATTGACTAGAAACAATTGCAACAGGCGTTTATCTCACATTTTATCACTAATAGCCGACCACCAAATGAGGTAGACATGCTCCTTACAATGAAGAAATATGATACGGAGACCTTGCTAGAATATGCCAGCAGGTACTGGGCGACATATAACGAGATTGATAACTGTAACGAACAGTTAGCAGTTGCCTTATTCAAGTTAGGATTGTAGCCTGCAAGTAAGCTCCGCCAATCCTTAATAAAGACGCCACTCAGTAGTTTAATGAGGCGAGTCGAACAACATTGCAAAATTGAAGACGACCCATACTGTAGACACCCCATTTTTGACCGACCTTAAGACTCAGACGTCATCGTCTGTGCACTCGGTGATTGTGCATGTTTGTACTCGTTTTGAGTTTCCAGAGCCTTCGGCTGAGCGCCTTGTCTCGGGACCTCTTAACTTTCTTCTCTTGGCCTGGTTTTTTGGACCATGCCTTGCTGCCTTTGCCTAGTGGGAGACAGAGGCCTGTAGGCCACTTTTGTAGCCGTGGGCTACCTTTCCCTCTCGTAGGCCACTTGTAGTGGCCCGTAAACTAGTTTTCGGGGCTTCCGGCTGAGTGCCTCGCGTTGCGGACTCTTGTCTTGCTTCCTTTTTGGTTTGTTTTTTAACCAAACCTTGTTATCCTTTGCCTGGAGAGTGAAACGGGGGTGTAGACCACTTTTTCTCCCTGTAGACCACTTTTTGTCCCTGTAGACCACTTTTGGTGGTTGGCTAGCTAGAGTGGGTGGTCTGTGGACCATTTAAGGTGGTCGGCAGCCTGCCACCACCTTCTACTCTCCCTGCAGACCCTCTTCCTCCCTTGCCGACCAGTTTTATTTCCTGTAGACCACTTTTTGTGGTCGGTCGACCACTTTAACTAGTCGGCGGCCTTCCTGCATTTTCTGCAGATATTTTCCTTGCCAGCTGTTGGGCACAAAAGGCATCCTCCATACAGGTGTATGGAGGGATTGCACCAAGCTTCTAGCTTGTTCAACAAGATTGAGGCTTGGAATTCTATAAGAGGGAGGCTCTCTCTCCCTTTCCAGGGGTTAGAAATTTGCATTAGGGCTATACATATCTATGTCTATCTTGATTTCTCCCTCTCTTTCTATATTTGTTCCATTTTGTGCCTAAAAGTGAGTTTTGTTCACACTTTTGCACTAAACACCTAGGGAAACACCTTCACTCTTGAGCTGAGGTACTTGGAGGTTTGTTTGAAGCTCAAAAGCTTTGGTTTTGCCTCAGAAGTGGCTGTTCTTGCTGTGGTTCTTCAAGGGTAAGTATATACCCTCTTTTAGGCTTGTTTTTGTATTAGTGTAGGCCACCTTTGCATGCTTCTTTTGGCTTAACTTTGAACTGAAAAACTCTTGTTTTTAAGTGCTTAAAGTGTTAGTTTGAGGCCTCTTTGGTGTTGGGGGTGGTCTACCCCCCTTTTGTGCCTTATTTTGCTTTGTTTTGAGCTATCCTTTTAGCCTTTGAGGTCATCTTTGTTTGGCCTTTTAGCCACTGAAATCCAGTGAATTTTTAGTGGTAGAAAGTGTGTTTTGAGGTCCAAAATAGGAGGGGGTCATCCCTTCTCCTTGTATCTCGGTTGCTTGTGTTGATGGCCTCATGTTTGAGCATGTTTTTCTAGCATGTGTTGGCTTGTTCTCAGCTTATTTTTGGCATTATTTTAGCATGGCATAACTCTGTTTTGGCTTGTTTGAGTCACCTCATGCATGCTTTTTACACTTATAGTGTAATCTTGCCATTTAGCGTTGTGTGCTCAATGCTTTGATCCATCATGCTAGCCTATTTTGGTTCTATCTCAGCATGTTTTTGGTGTTATTTTAGCATGCTATATCTCTATTTTGGGTCGGTTTGATTGCCTCTTGCATGCTTTATACCCTTGTAGTGCAATCCTCCCAATAGCCTTAACATGCATCATGCTTTGGACCACCATTTTAGCATGTTTTTGGCTCCACTCCAGCAAGCTTTTACTCATGTTTTGCCATGCTTAAGCTCTGTTTTAAGTGTTTTTGATCATGCATGCTTCGCTTTGTATAGCCATAGTGTAAAGCCCCTCCACTAGCTTTGTGTTTTGAGTCCACTAGCATGCATTGCTTGGGCTATTTGCATGATTTAGCATCATTTGATATATGATTTCAGAGCATGTTTCACTGTCATACCCTCACATGTTTTAGTCTTTCAATGCTTTGGAGGGTTATGCTTTATGCCTCAATCATGAGCCAATTGGCATGCATGCTTGCCTAAGCTTTTTGGGCTACTATCTCAGTGTGTTTTTGGTCTTATTTTACCATGATACAACTCTATTTTTGGTTGGTTAGAGCATCCCTCATTTGCTTCTTACACTTGTAGTGTAATCATGCTCATTGACCTAGCTTACTTGGTGTTTTGGCCTTTTATTCTAGCATATATTGGCTATGTTGAAGCATATTTTTGGCCTTATTTTGGCATGTTCTAGGACTTTTTTAAGTCAGCTTGGCCCTTTGGGGCTTGCTTGATATGGCTATGGTGCAAGTACCTTTGCTAGCCTTAAGCTTTGAGCCTCGTAGCATGCCTCATTTGTGATGTGTGCATGATATGGCATCATTTGGAATGTAATTTCAGAGCTTATGTCTTTGCTATACTCCCATGTTTATCACTCTTTCATTGCTCTTGAGGGTTATGCATTATACCTTGTTTGTGAGCCTATGAATGAGCATGCTTTCCTTCCCTTTTGAGCCTATGTTTTAGCATGCTTTCGGCCTTGATTTAGCATGCCTCAACTCTGTTTTGAGTAGTTTGGGTCATATGGGATTGGTTATGCATGGTTGTAGTGCAATAGCTTTGACTAGCCTAATGATTCAAGGTTCTTAGGATGATATGCTTGTGTTGTTTATATGGTTTGGCATCATTTCATACATGATTTCAGTGCATATAGTGTAGTTACACTCTCCCATTTGTCACCTCTTTAATTGTGTTTGAGAGTTGACCCTTATGCCTAGTTAATGAGCCATTACATGAGCATCACCATCTTGCCTTTCATGCTATCATTTCAGAGTGTTTTGGCCACTATCTTGGCATGCATGAGGTCTGTTCAGGGTTGGTTCACTCCATTGAGCATTGCATTGTATAGCCTTAGTGTTGTGTACTTCACTAGCTTTCATGCTTAAGGACTCTAGTATGCCATGCTTGTGTTGCTTGCATGATATGTCATCATTTCTCACATGATTTCAGTGTTTGAACCTTTGTCATGCTCTCATATATGTCACTCTTCCAATGTGTTTGAACCTTGTGAGCAAATGATGAGCATGCACATCTTGCCCTTTTGTGCCTGAGTCTTATTGTGTTTTGCTATTGTTTTGAGATGTCTTAAGTCTGTCCATAATTGGTTTGATCATTTGAGCATTATATTGCATGCCTCTTGTATGATGCTCTTTACTTGCTTTGATGCTTTAGCCTCCAAACATGTCATGCATGCATTGTTTATATGTTAGAACCTTGTGCATGCCACATTAGCATTGATAGGTAGGCATGTTGTGTGTGTTGCATTGTGTTTGGATTGGGTGTTAATCCAAACACAAGAAACAAGGGGCATTTCATACTTGAAGTGATGAAACGCGCCTCATTTCTCAGTCGCCGACCCTCTTGATCAAGCATGATAGAGGTGGAGGCCATTATGTGTTATTTGTCCATTCATTGACATTGACTTGTGCAAACTTGGCTTCTTGGCCATCGTGCATTGCAATGCTCGGTTGGTGGCCCGAGAGTCGAGTACCGCACTCCCTTGAGCTTAAGAAATGATAGGGAGGGTGGTTGTGCACACATTCCCTTGCAAATACACTGCCATGCCCTTGTTGTTCTATGTTACAGCAAAACTGGAGTTTGGCAAAATTTCTGGTCGATAGACCAGTAAAGGTGGTCGACCGACCACTTTTTCTAGTCTACAACCAGTTTTTCTGGTCTACAGCTCCCTTTTCTGGTCGGTAGCCCACCAGGAGGTCCCCATGTTGGAGCAGAAGCAATCTGGAAGTTTGTGCAACTTTCAGAAATCAAATCAAGTGCAAACAGAGGCAATTCTGGACATGGCAATGGATTTCCGAGTGAGGCAATCGAGCATGCATCTCCCCCTCGCCCTCGAGGCCATTTTACTGCTTTACTTAGCTAGTTAAATTACTGATTTTGTAATTAATTAGTTAAATGTATTTAGCTAATTTGATTCATCTTTGTAATATTCTAAATTAGCTTAGCATAGCTAGTTTTCAATTCAGTTTCTAATAATTAATTAGCTTAGAGTGGTTAATTAATTGGTTTGTAATAGTTAGCTTAATTAGCGTAGCTAGTTAGCTCTCTTTTATTCGGACCCTTCGTTGAGAGGGCAAATTTTGTAATAAGTGTGCGTGTATGTGATGCATGTCTTCCAACCCCACGTCTTTCTCCCTTTTACTTATCAGCTTTTGATGGTTAGTTTAGGACATGTTTCAATTAGCATACTAATGCTTTGCATGCGTGCATCATTCATTCGTCTTGCATGCACCGGGCTCGGCGCATCATACAAACTGCATTGTATTTCAATACACTTTCTTGAATACATGTTTCAAAGCATGTTATCAAGTGTTGCATTCATATGCCATTCTAGATAGTCGAGCTTATTTTAGTTGTATTTTTGCATGTGTTGCATTAGGCATCTTAACATAGCTAGGATCATGAATGATTTCTAACTAGTTTCTGTTTTGGCTCGGAGTACACTATGAGTGGTTACGCTTTAGCATCCTTGCATGTATGTAAGTGACTGCCATGATAGCATGCTTGCCATGAGGCTATGTGCTTATGTGTTTAAATGCATGAATGCCTGTGGATGAAGGTTTGATTGCCTGAATTGGAATAACTTGATGATTGTGAGTTTTAAGCCCACTTGAAGTGGCAAAATCATGTTTGTCTAAAGCCCACTTGAGGGTGGCAAATCCGCGCTTTAGCCTACTTGTGAGTAGCACTTTCAAACCACTTTAAAAAACAAACATGAGTTGTTTTGCTCCAATCTGCATGATTGATTCTATACTTTTATGCTGTGCGCATCACATAGTAAGCTAGCTAATAAACCGGAATAAGAACACATGTGTTTTCAAAAATAACATATCATGTTAGTAAAGGCCGATATTTGATCGGGCGAGCGGAGGTGCTCATTTCAGGACCTTCCCCTCTCGTACCCAAGTTCCCGAGCTGAGGCAACTTTGATGATAATGGACACATGGCCTTAGGCACGAGTCAGGGTTTCCTAAATTTCCCAAAATAAAATATTTAGGTGGCGACTCTGAAATCTGGCGAAGTAGTCCATGTTTCACGCTTTTTATTTAAAATCGATTTTTCAAAATGATTTGCCGGATTTGGACTCTTTGGTGATTTATCAGTCTTATAGTGCACTTTGTGAGATTAGATTCAGAACTGTGACAGGAGTCCGAACTGTAGTAGCTAGAACACAATTCGCGCCCTCTCCGAAAAGGGGGGGGGCGCGCGGAGCGAGTTCGGGCAGTCTACACACGCAAATCCAAAGAGCCAAAGCCTACTTGGCTCCTACCAAGAGTCCTAAGAAAGGAAGAGAAGAAGATACCTGACACTAAAAGAAAGGAATCAAATGCCATAGTCGAATAGCCAAAGCTAAGAAAAGAGGGTTTTTGGGCAATCGTCACCACTTTCACCGAACCAATATACCGACTGATGGTGAAAATCCAGAAGGAGACTTACTTCTTTAGGCCTCCAAAGATGAAGAGGGATCCTTCCCTTCAAAACTACAAGTTACGATGTTCCTACCACAAGGATTACAGACATCTTATAGAAGATTGCAAAGTACTGAAGCAATTTTTGGAAGAATTGGCATGGAGCGGACACTTATGCCCTTATATTGATCATTCCTTTGATCGGAAAGAAAAGCGCATGGACAAAGATGGTGATGTGTAACCATCAGCAACCATTAACATGATATATTCAGTTCCCTGAAAAAGCAGACGAACTAGATAAGAGAAGAAATAATAAGGTCAACACACTTAAGGAAGTGATGGCTTTATCTGAAGTCCCCACAAAAAAAAAAAAAAAATGCGTTGTTCTGAATTAAGGATCACATTCTTCGATGAAGAATTGATATGGATTCATCATCCCCGCAACGATGCTCTGGTAGTGACTTTACAGATCGGGGAATTCGCTGTTAAAAGGATATTGGTAAATCAAGAAAGCTCTTTAGAAGTCATGTACTATGAACTTTTCAAAAAGTTAGGACTATCGCCTAATGCTCTACTCCTAGCAGATTTACCACTATATGGCTTCAATTCTAGTCCAGTTTTTCCTTTTAAGGAAGATCTTCTTGCCACTAAAGGCAGGAGCAATAGTTCAACAAGTTAAATTTCAGGTAGTCAACGTGTCTTCTCCATACAACGCCATAATAAGAAGGACATGGCTCCATAAAATGAAGGTTGTCCCATCAATGTTCCATTAGGTCATATACTTCCCAGAAAAGGATAACATAGGCAAAATAATGGGAGACCAAGCAACGACAAAATAATGCATGGTTGTGTCTACCACGAAACAGATAATTCAAGAGGTCCAAACACATGAGTTAGAAGAGGAAAAGGTTGGCACTAAACCTAGTGACAAAAGCCTGGAGGAACTTGAGAAAGCACTAATCGACCATGAAAATGAGAAAAAGTTCTTTCTCATAGGAAAGGGTCTCACCTCGGACGAAAAGAAACAATTGACCCAGTTCTTACTTCGGTTCAAGTACATTTTCGCATGAACCCTATATGAGATGAAGAAATTAACCTAGGGGTAGTGCGCCATAAGCTCAACGTAAATCTGGGCTCGAGGTCGGTAATATAGAAAAGTAGAAGATCGGCACCACAGCATGTAGAAGCTGTAAAAGAAGAGGTCAAAAAGTTGCTTGAAGCCAATGCTATTCGCGAAGTACAATACCCAGAGTGGCTGTCTAACACTGTTGTCGCTAAGAAAAAGAATGAAAATTGGAGTGTTTGTGTGGATTTCACCGACTTGAATAGAGTATGCCCTAAAGACAGTTTTTCTCTACCCAAAATTGACCAGTTGGCAAATGCTACATCCAGACACAAGAGAATAAGCTTTCTAGATGCATATAAAGGATATCATCAAATAGCTATGCATATAGATGATCAGTGGAAGACATCCTTCATCACCCTAGTTCTGTTACAAGGTGATGTTGTTCGAACTTCAAAGGGGCTACATACCAATGCCTGGTTACAAAAATGTTTAACAAACAAATCGATTGGAATCTTAAGGTCTACATTGATGATATGATAATCTAATCCCAAAAAGCCAAAACCATCTATCCTATCTCTAAAAAGCATTTGGGATCTTTCGAAAATACAAGATAAAGCTCAACGCAGCGAAATGCGCCTTCGAGGTTGGATTTAGGAAGTTTCTAGGGTATATCGTCACTCAACGAGGAATCGAAGCAAATCCCGAACAAATCCAAGCAGTTCGTAATTTGATCCCTCTCATATCAGTAAGAGGGATCCAGACACTTACTGGAATGGCAGCGACACTCAACAGATTCATTAGCCGATATTCAGATCATTGTTGACCATTCTTCCAATTAACAAATAAGAAATCTCAGTTTAAATTGACTCCAGAATGCAGTAAGGCATTATAAGAATTGAAAGCCTGCCTGGCCAAACCGCCCATACTTACCAACCTTGAGACAGGAGAAAAGTTGTACGTATACCTAGCAATATCTGATCATGTTTTGAGTTTGGCACTCATCAGGGAGTCCTTAAAAGGACAATCTCCAGTCTTCTACATAAGAAAAACATTGCTTGATGTAGAAACCAGGTATTTACCTTTAGAAAAACTTGTTTTAGTACTTATCATTACATCTAGGAAATTAAGGCATTACTTCTTGGCCCACCTTATCATTGTTTATTTTAAGCACCCACTTAAATGGGTCCTTCACAAGCTGGATTCATCAGGAAGAGTTTCCAAATGGGATGTCGAGCTCTGACAATATGACATCCAATTCAAACCATGAACTGTAATCAAAGGGCAAGTCCTAGCAGACTTTGTGGTAGAGCTCTCCCTAAAGGAAGAAACCAAAATAAAGGACGGACACTCATCGAGAACATCATGGACCATGCAATGTGATGGGGCCTCTAACAATAAGGGTGCAGGAATAAGATTCGTACTAACCACGTCCAATAAAAAGGCATTAAAATTTTTTACTTAGCTAAATTTCTCGGTCACCAACAATGAGTGTGAGTATGAGGCTCTTATTAACGGGCTCACAACCACAAAAATGCTAGGAGCAAACTCCAAAAGAATGATGAAATATTTAACTGCAACTAAGAAAGTGGCACAATTTTCCTTGTTTAAGATTCAGCAGATAGGACGAGATCATAACAGTCATGTAGAAGCATTGGTCAGTTTAGCCACGGCAATTGATCAAATAAAGAGTTGAAGAATTTAGGTCGGTACCATCGTTGCCTCCACCATTACAGCGGGGGACGTGTTACACATCTAGCACGGGGAAAAATGGATGACCTCTCTCGCCAACTATCTATTCAAAGGGATATTACTAGCCGACAAAATGGGAGCACATCAAATTCGGCTTTAGGCTATGCGTTTTTGGTTGAATGAATTAAACTAGTTGTTTAGAAGGTCATATTCTGGTCTTTACCTAAGGTGTATAGCGGCTATGTTCGAAGAAATTCATAAAGGATCATGCGAAGCTCATGTAGAAGGTAGGTCGTTGGCACATTAGGCCTTTACCTAGGGGTATTGGTGGACCTATATGTAGAAAAATGCCTAACAATTTGTCTAACGGTGCTCAGCATGTCAAAGGTATGCGTTGATCGTGCGGCAACCACCTGAAGAACTCAATCCAGTCACAAGTCTTTGGCCATTTGAACAGTGGGGGTTGGATCTGGTCGGGCCTATGCCTAGGGCGTTAGGTAATATGAAGTGGTTGATCGTAGCCACAGATTATTTTACAAAATGGATAGAGGCTGAACCACTGGTCAATATCAAGGATGTGGATATGAAGAGATTTGTGTAATGTAACATAATCACTAGGTTCGGCATTCCAAAAGTGCTCATATGACAATGGCACATAATTTGATTGCGGGTTATATAAAGAATTGTGTGATCAGTGTGGAATTAAGGCTTATTACTCCACATCGGCTTACCCTCAGAGAAATGGGCAAGCAGAAGCCTCAAATAAAATTGTCCTGAACAAGATTAAGAAGTGGTTAGAATCAGCCAAAGGAAGATAGGCCAAAGAGCTCCCAATAGTCCTCTGATCCTACCGAACTACTCCCAAGTGCGCATCTGGAGAAACACCATTCTCCCTCGCATTTGGAATGGAAGCTGTCATTCCATAGGACATTGGATTCTCCACGGGAATGGCTAACTTAATGGAGAATGGCATGAATTAAAGTCTGATTTTTGAGGAGCTTAATGTAACCGAGGAAAAATGCGAAAGGGCCTTCCTTCAATTGGCAAAATACCAACAAGAAATAGGTCAGGCCTACAATAAGCAAGTAAAACATTGGTGGTATACGGTCGGCAAGTTGGTCCTAAAAAAGTTCTTGCGAAGTGACCGTAAGGTGGCCGATGGAAAGCTTGGACTAAATAGGAATGGACCATATAAAATCAGCAATTTGGCTGGAGATGGGGCATATGAAATTGCCGACCAGTGGGGAAATGTGCGCCATAGGCTGTGGAATGTGATGCATTTAAGGAAGTATTATCATTAGCCTTGTAACTGTAATATAATAATGCTTGAGCAATAAGCATAATGAATAAATGCAAGGTTATTACACAAAAAAGATATTCCTTTTCATTACTAACAAAACTGTATAATGGATGCGATTGACATTTTACATCAAAAACAACAGACGATTAGTCAAAAACCAAAAAAATGAAAAAAAGAAACCTAGATCTTGCAAAGTCTTTACAGACTATCCAGTTCGGCTGGAATAGGGACATCGGGGTTTAGTAGGGGAACTTGAGAGTACAAAACAGATGACTCTGCAACTCCAATCTTTTTCATAGCAGCCCTCTATCCCTCCCTAAAGAAGAAGTTTTCCAACTTGTTCATTTGTTCAAGATAGGCGACATTAGCTTCATTTTATGTAGCTTCAGTATTTTCCTTCAATTTCATATCTTGCTGGGCCTTGATTACTTCCATAGCAGCTTTCAAGGCCTCATGATCTACTACATGCCAATCAAGTTAGCGGGTAACAACTTCAGAGTTCTCTTCAGTAGATATCTGACCTAACTCCGCTGTCGCAACTCTACAGAGGCAACTCTTTTTGCCTGCCATCTATTTTCTCTCATCGGCGATTAGTCTTCTCTCTTCTTTCATTTTGTGTCTCTCTTTATCCTGATGGTCTCGCTCTCTAGTTAGTCTGATTCTAGCCTTCAAAAACTGCTTCATCACCTACATCATCAAACGTGTTTACAGCTCAAATCACAACATGATTATAACTCTTCCTCAAAGCAAATAACTTTAGAATTATCTTTCCATAACTAAGTTTTGAATACCATGGCCAAGAATTTGCTGATTGGATTGTCTTTCCAAATGGCGAATATCTCTTGGAATGCACATGCCTTGCGCCATGGCTAAAGCGACCCCGACATTTGAAAAAACTCAGGGGCTGATCTCCTATCATTGGTTGAAACATGTTCTCAATAGGACCCTCTTTTGCGTCCTCCCTATGCTCTTCACTTGCTCAGACTTGCGAACAACTTGGTGCGAAAGACGCCCAACCTAGCGGATGTTCTGCTGATATACATAATCCTTGCTCGCTTACCACTTGATTTGTTCTTCATGCCGCTTCTGATTACCTCGTTAGACGACGTCTTCCTGAAATCTCTTGTGTTGAGGATTCCAAAGACTCCGTTGGCACCAGAGTCGCTTGTTGTTCACATCCACGATCACCTTGTTGATTGACTACTTCTAATAGAAGGGATAACAATGGTCCTTCATCCCAAGGCTCTTTGGGAGCCTCTGCAGCAAGGCCAAGGACATAATGAGGCAGTGAAATAACAGGTACTCGAGGAAGGAACTAATCTATCAATACTGTGGCTGATCGGGAAATAGCAGCTGTGCACCTCCAAACAATTTAAAGGGCTTGCAGGTTCATACCCCATGACTCGTTATGCTAATTGGTATTTACTAAGCGATGATCTACAGGCACAGAGGAGAATCATAATTAGTATAACATTAAAAACTGAGAAAATAAAGAGACCATAAGATGTTTTGGGGCAATGCTCACCTGCACCCAACACTAGGGGCACAGTAGCGGCACCATTGGCAAAAAGGGGAGATGCGAATTCCCAGACCCCCTGAAACCATAACTACATCTTCAGTTTCTACTGCATAGGTTCTAGGGAGCACTCAAACAAGAGACCGATCCTGATCTCAATGTTTGGATGCAAGAAAGAATGCCCCCAAAGGGGATTGATAGAGACTGTAACAATATTGTAGTTTTTTCAAGACTAAATTGAGGTTCAACATGTTATTTAGGGCAAGCTTCGCATTCACGATTTTGAAAAAGTTTGTATTAAGTAGAAATGGAGGAACACCATAGTATGAAAGAATCTCACGTAAACAAGGATGAAGATGGAACCTAACCACGCCATCTACTACGGCTGAAACAAACTAAGGAATCCTATCGTCACTAGGGAACAAGAAATTATCGTTGGGGCGAGGGGGTTCTACGTTCACAGTAGCAGGAATATCACAGGTAGTTTGAAAATAACTAAACCTTTCGAACTACTAAAGAAGTATGCATATTTCCCCATCCCTCCATAAATCTATGAAAACTAAAACAACATGAGAAGAACAAAAGAACTTACAATAGAAAAAAGAGGGTACCCAAGGGAGGTTTTGTGAACGATGGCACAAGAACATGTGTCATTACTAGATGATGTTTTGGTCAAAAATGTTGTCAAAACAACTATCCCAAATATCAATGCAATGATTTGTACCTCTATCGATGTAAAAAAAGGAGAAACGACACACTATTCTGACACACATGTTGCTTCGTTCAAATAACGTGCCCCTACATTTATTACCAAGTGCTGATGGACGTTTCAAATAACTGACACGTGCCCAGGTGATGTAAGCACATTAAAACTAGAGCCCTCAAAACCCTAAAACCTATCCCAGGGATAGTACATCGGCAAAGATGATGCCAATCTCTTGTTTGGAGCAAGGAACAAACCTATGAGGGTTTCCAAAAAACCTATCGCAAGGATAGTACATCGGTAAAGACGACGTTGATCTCTTGCTTGGAGCAAGGAACAACCCTATGTGGGTTTTCTAAAAACCTATCCCAGGGATTGTACATCGGCAAAGACAACGTTAATCTCTTGCTTGGAGTAAGGAACAAACCTACTAGGGTTTTCCAAAACCCTATCCTAGGGATAGTAGATCGACAAAGACGACGCAAATTTCTTGCTTGGAACAAACCTATCCCATGGATAGTACATTGGCAAAGACGACGCTAATCTCTTGCTTGGAGCAAGGACAAACCTATGAGGGTTGTCTAAAAACCTATCCTTGGGTTAGTACATCAACAAAGGTGACACCGATCTCTTGCTTGGAGCAAGGTACAAGCCTATGAGGGTTTTTTGAAAACCAATCTCAGGGACAGTACTATGGCAAAGATAACACTGATCTCTTGCTAGAGGAAGGAACAAACCTATGAGGGTTTTCTAAAAAACCCATCCCAGGCATAGTACATCAGCAAAGACAATGCCGATCTCTTTGCTTAGACTAAGAAATGAACCTAGGAGGGTTGTTTTAATCAAAATGAGCCTATAAATGTTCCAGCTAAACAGTTAAATCTCCATTCACACGATCTAAAACAATGCATAAACGAAAGATAAGCTAAGCAAAATAATTCCATAACATAAATCTTTATATCGTCAAAGAAAACATACATCAATTGTTAAAAAACAAATAACCAGGAGAGAAAACACGCACACACATACAAAACACAAGAACACAAAAGTACAAACTTAGTTCATCACTCTGCTTTTGGAGGGTTCTAAGTTCCAGCCCCTTTGGCAGTCTCCTCACTTGGTTTTTCCAAGGCATCTGAGCAAGGGTAATGAATGTTCTTCCTCAGTTCAGACTCTACTGGGACGTTGGTAGCTTGAAGTGCAACCATCTTCAAAGAACATGTTCTCTAGTTTGGCAAACTGTACTTCATAAACGGCGGTGGCCTCATTGCATCCCTTCTCCTTGACAGTCTTAACCGCATCGGCAAGACTTTCCTTCGAAGCAGTAAGGGCAGCAAAACATTTCTCTTTCTCCTCTTTTAGGCTAGTAATCTCCTGTGACAAAGACTTCAGCACATAATTCATCATTTGAAGCTTCTTCTCAACCTTTGCCGCTTAGCCCTCCAAAGCCGCAAGCCAATGTTCGAGCTCCTTCACTCTATTCTTTTGCCTATCCCTGGAGGCCTTCAGTTTGTCAAATACTTTGATTATTTTGTCAGGGTGAGCCATGGCCTCATAAGCAGAGAACAGACCCTGCAAAAAAAAAAAAACAAAAAAAAAAAAAACATAAGGTTAGCAGAAATTCAAGAACACTTTAAAACAGGACAATGGTAAGCACTTACCACTAAGGAAAAATGTAAGGCCTGCTAGAAGACTGCTGCATTTGGCTATCCAGCCGGCCGAGCAATATCAACAGGGAGAATGGAGCTATGGACAATTGTAGAGGCAACTTCGACATTGCCCATAGCCGTGTCAACATTTGTTATCTGCCAATCCTTCAAGGCAGGCATGAGGATGGTTGGCGACTAGACGGCTGCTGTTTCCAAAGTAGCAGCTAGAGAAGAAGCAATGTAGAGACCTTAATTTTTGTAATTACCATTTAATCCCTATCCTTGAGCTTATTTCAATAAAGCCCTTGAATTTTGCTTAATTGCGTTTTAAACCCTAGAATATAGAAGCATCGCAGATTAATTCAAGTAAACCCTAATTGATTTCGGTAGATTAATAATCACCGTTAAAATCCTGGTATTAATTCTCGCATTTCTTTGCACTTTAATTTAACCAGACCCGAATTTATTATTTTAACTATTTTCTAATGTTAGTATATTAATTATGAATATCAAGGTTTTGTAAATTTAGACTTGGCCCCCATATACTTCTATTTTATTTCATTCCAAACCTTAATTGTAATATTTTATTAATTAATGTACTTGTGCCTATTATTTTATGTTTATAAATACAAATATTTCTTATATATATATATATATATATATATATTTCTTGGAGCCCAAGTGGTTGGCCATGTGATGGATGAAAGGGCTTTGATGGCATTGATGGACAACCTTGACAAATTACACTTATGGAACTTAGTCCCTTAGAAACCTCTCAATCCTTTCTCTATATATACGCACACTTCTCCTCCTCATTTTACACATTTTTAGCCATGCACTAGAGGAGAGAGAGAGAGAGAGAGAGAGAGAGAGAGAGAGAGAGAGAAGAGAAGAAGAAAAAGAAGTTTTGTGCTGAGACTTGTACAACAAAGGTAAACCTACATCAAGTCTTCTCTCAAGTTCTTTTACCATTTGTTTTTCCCCTCCTAATACACGTTATTAAATTTGTATATATATGTTGTAGTCTAGGCTTACACTCTTATATAAATGTGTATTAATCAAGAAATGGTGTGCTTCTCTTTCTTTCTTAAATTTCCAATAGTAAATCTTTTCTCTCTCTTGAATTTGTTTTCCTATCTCCGTAAACTCAAATTTTGTTTTGATGGGATAATATTTGGTATGTCTAGAGTATGTGATAATTTTGGTAGGACCTAAGGATGTATTTTTATAACCTAAACAAATTTTCTAAGTTTGTTACTCATAGAACCAGAAAAACAGTCAACTTTCTCTATTTTTAGAAAATTCCATAAAAATAATCCTGAGTTTAATTTTATGTCAAAATCTTAATATTGGTGTTATATTTCAACTAAAATATTTTTGAACTCAAGAGAGTGAGGGGTTTGAGAGAAAAACCGATTTGTGTAATGGTCGACGAATCTGGATAGATCTTGGTAATTCTGAATTATCTTAAAATCTAAAATACCTATCCTACTTTCGTAAATTGAGTTTGAAATTAGACTTATTTATCTACAAACTCACATGAGGCCAGGTACTTAGGGCCAATAAAAGTATTTTTTTCATAATTATTTTCAAACTGGTTCAAATTTGAAAATCTGGAAATTTGTGTTAATATGCTCTTATTTGGTTTGCAACTCTTATATTCTATGTTTCTTGAATGTCTTAGTCTTGATATGTAATCTATGATAAATTGCGAATTTGTTTTACCATGACTTGTTGTTTAGTTTGGATTCATAATTATATTAACCATGCTTTACTATAACTGAGAACATAATGCATTTAATAAAGGGAAAATCAAATGGGATGGTAATGGGTTGTGATCATTGTAGTAAATTTTATGAGATAATGAACGGTGGATTCAAGAGTATGATATAGTGGAATGAGTTCCATTTTTGTAAAGTCTTGCACAAGTGTGTTTTCGAACCCTAACATGGCACGAGAGGTATTCTGGTTGTTTAATGGAAATGGGAGGCATAAGGGTGGTAGTGAGGGTCTCACACAGAGAGAGTCTCGCTGGAAGCCTGTTCCCTTGGGGCAAACCGTGATGTCACCACTCGGGTATGTAACCTAGGTATGTAGGCATCATTAGTAATTGTGTAGTAAACGACGCACTGGTGGTTATGCGGTAAGCGACACATTGGTATTGTATTAACCAAGGGGGAGTCAGAATTGCCACGTAGCCAGTGTTAATGGTTGGGTAAGAACAGTATCCTCTAGGGAGTTGCCTAGAACTATCTTAATTGACTATTATTCTTGAGAATTGAAATTTAATCATAAGCTCTACTTAATTATAGCTTTCGTTGTATGTTATGATTGTACCGTTATGTTGCTTGTGTATTTGGAATGGGAAAAAGGGTCGGGGTGTGCATGTTTACTGGGCATTCGAAGCTCATGGCACTTTATGCCAGGTGGAGGCAAGTTTTACACCAAGAACAGAATCCCTAAAAGCTTTGAGGAACCATGTCTTCCTTAGAGAGTAAATTTTGTATTTCCTGTATTTTGGATAATCTTTTTGTATCAAGAAACTGATCTATATTTAAAGACTTGAAGAATTTTATCTGCAACTATTATTAACATTTTCTTTTAGTGTAATTATTTGTATTTTGTGCTTAAAAATGTTGTGTATCCGCTAGTTAAGCCCTGGTGTGTCATTGTATTATATTATCAATGTTTCCAAAATTTGGGGCGTCATAACTTGGTATCAGGGCTTAGGTTCAACCCTTACCCATGCATTTTGACTTGCAATTAGAAACAACCTTGCCACCGACTATATTACATTATGATAACACTACTTAGTCTAGAAACTAGAAGAAGTCAAAAATTAAAATTTTCTTGACAAACCCTAGGACGTTTTTTTGAATTTCGGGCATGGTAGTGTCGATTCATGAAAGTATATAGTCAGGCATTTACCGAGAGTGGTGACGGAGTTGATGGTTGAGTAAGACTACCTTAGGTTCTTATTAGGTGTTACTTGGATTGTGTTTCAAGTAGAGCATTTCACCTTAGTAATTTCCTTGACTAACCGCATTAACAAAACCCTAACCTGTACTTAACTACACATTTGGCAGATGGTGAACCATACAAGAGCAAACAAACACGTAGGCAACAACAATGCCGCGAACCACAACGATGATGCCAATATATATAGGAATGGGGCACCTGGGGTCAACAATCACGATCATGTCCCTACATCGGCTGCCGACTTATTTGAGTTTTAACAAAGTTTTAATCACATTTTGACAAAGGAATGGGGCACCTTTAACAAAGTTTTAATCACATTTTAAGCCCAAAATAACTCTAAAAATCAGCATGTGTTGACAAGAAATGAAGAGTAAAAGAGTAAAAGAAAAGGTGATGAAAGAGTTCAAAGTTTAACCTCTTGGAAAAAAGAAGAGTTTCTTAGTTAGCAAACTTCAATCCAAACACCCTTAAGTATCTGAAATAATGTTCAAAACTTCAGCAAAAAGCTTCAAGTTTGAGCTTCAATGGATATCTATAGTGTATCTATTTTCAAGAGGGTAGAGATGTGCTTTGGACAAGCTCCTAAGCCTTTTAAATTTTTTTTTATAACCCCAAACTCTGAGGGGGGTGTTCTATTTATAGAATTTTAGTTTCCCACGTTGGAAATATCTCCAAACAAGACAGTTAGTCCAAATCCCGTGCATGGGAGCAACCTGCTGCTGTAGAAATATCTTTTGCACTAAACATGGCAAGCCAGCCAAGAGGATGTACAGCCGGCCTAATAAAAGTGGTCTGCTAGCCATTTGTTGGTCAGGTTAGAAGAAAAATTTTGGTCAAAATGGAGGTGCAAGATTTGGTCTCCACATAGTAACAAACTCTGAAAACCGCTCATTTGGTTCTTGATTCGTTGCCTTAAGATCACAAGTTGTGACCTCGATTTATGTGTTGTAGGAATACTGGGAGACAAGATTTGGCCAACTCCTCCCAACTCTGTTTCATAGAGTCCTCTAGTTTAGCATACCAGTTGGCAGCTGTATCCGACATGATCCTCCCAAACAACGACAACTTTTGGATTCTAGTCAAACCCATCGGTTTCAAAATATCAGAAAAGAGGTGCAAATGTACCATTAGATCTCCAGAACCATCAAAATGGCCAATATAAGCCGTCTTGAACCGCTCTGACAGAGTAACAGCGGACTCAGTATACTCGTCCTCAATGCTATGAAGCAGGGTATCATCATAGATGAGCAAGAGCCGGCCAAGAAGCCCTTTGTTCGCAGTTCCAATACTACTAGCTGTGAGGCCTTCAGAAGTTAGTGTTGTCACCACTACCAAAACAGCCAATCCATTTGCCGAAATGAGCCCACAAACCTTCAATCCTACCCGAACCCAAGGTAGAACTTTCAATCAGCTTCACATGACTCTATCCCGAGCCATGAAAGTGTTAGTGCAAAAAAGGCATCTAAAACCCCTTGACCCTCGATGACTTCCGAACCCTCTTCTCCCTAGGCACGATTCCACTGAGTATTGTGCCCTTCACCAACAACATGGCCATGAAATCGACAAGTGCTTCTGTCTGCATCATGAGATCCAGGATCTCATTAACAACAAAATTATAGCCCCATCACAAAGGCCAACCACCATAACCAACCCGTTGCCCAACCATAACCGTAGGCCACCCTTACCACATACCAATTTCATCCATACACTACCCCTTTCCTATGACCCGAGCATCTATATCACGCCAAGAAGCCCTTTGTTTGCAGTTCCAATGCTAATGGGGGCAGCACAACTACGAGGCCTTTAGAAGTTAATGTTGTCACCACTACTAAAACAGCCGACCTATTTGTCGAAATGAGCCCACAAACCTTCAATCCTACTTGAACCCAAGGTAGAACTTTCAATCAGCTTCACATGACTCTATCCCGATCCATGAAAGAGTTAGTGCAAAAAAGGGTATCTAAAACCCCTTGTCCCTCGACCACATCCGGACTCTCTTTCCCCTAGGCACAATCCCACTAAGTATTATGCCTTTCACCAACAACATGGCCATGAAACTAACAAGTGCTTCCATCTCTGTCATGAGATCTAGGATCTCATTGACAACAAAATTATAGCCCCACCACAAAGGCCAAACACCATAACCAACGCGTTGCCTAACCATAACCAAGGGCCGCCCCTACCACATTCCAATTTTATCCATACACTACCCCTCCATGGGTGATCTCCTCCACAGAACTTTCCTCAATGATGTAATCTCTTGTTAATAAGCTTCACCTTGGCTTCCTCTAAACCTATTCTCTCCAAATCTGAGTACTCACTTACTCTTATTTTCCATGAGATATAGTAGGTTTCAACCATCTCTTTGAATACACTTCTTCTTAATCAACCTTAGTTTTATATCCATTGAATATTCTGTCCCATTGTTTCATGAATTATCATCTAAATACCCCTTGGGATGTTTAATGATTTGTTAAGCAAACCTATTCTCTCCTTGAAAATCTTCATGATATGAGGGAGCATGAAGTAGGAACATCTTTTGGAAACCCTCTGTTTTGCTCTGTTCCAGTTCTATTGCAACAGTTTTTTCTCCAGAAATAGTGGTCGGCCGGTCATTCTTCTGTATGGCCGACCATCTAATTAGGTCGGCTGACCAACTCTTTTGTAAGGTAGTAGTAGTATTTTAGATAAGCAAAGCAGATCTTGAAGTCAAAACGGACCTGTTTTCTGACAACGAATAGGGCAATTTCTGGCAGCAAGCAGAGAGGTTTCTGGAGGTTGTTCTTGCTTTTGCGCACGTAGTTCCTCACCTCTCATTCAATTCCTTTAGTATTCAAAGAGATGGCTGAAATCTACTATATCTCATAGAAAATAAGAGTAAGTACTCAGATTTGGAGAGAATAGGTTTAGAGGAAGCCAATGTGAAGCATGTTAACAAGAGATTATATCATGGAGGAAAGCAATTAGAGACTCTTCTTCCTACTCATGGAACATGGATTGAAATCCCTTTTCCATGCTTCAAAAGGAACCAGAAGAGAGTCTCCAATACTTTCGATGAAAGAGCTCTAGTATGGTTCAAAGCAAAATTAAAACAAGACTAAGCAAATTAATGAAAACTATGAAAAAGTTGTTGTATGCTCATCTTCCTACTCATGGAATAAGGATAAGACATCTATTTCCATGCTTCAAAGATAGAATTAGAAGAGAGCTTACAACACTTTGAAGAAGATAAGAAAGAAAATCAAATCTTGAAACACGCAACTCATAAAACATTGTTGATAACTCCTCTTCTAGTCATGGAACAATGACGAGACATTCATTTCCATGTTTTGAAAATGATCGAGAATAAAGTTTTTCAACACTTTTAACACGGAAGCTATTACGTAGCTTCAACAATATGAAAGTAAGAAATTTGTAGCTAGGTAATCAAACTTGTGGCAAGGTGGCTAAGCTCAAGCTCTAATCCCCCCACGACCATAAGGTTTCAAGATACATAAGGAAAGCTATAAAAACCAAAGTAAAAATGATCAACATAATCGGATTGGCTACTATATCCTAAACGCACAAAATCCGTAAGGACTATTACACTATTACAACAATACAAATATGATATTCGAAGCATATGAAGTAAGAGGACATGCATTGGGGAGGACGATGACCCTTTTAAACGCCCATATTCAAGTCATATCACACAAAACCACCACCAAACAATGCTAAAAGTATTGGAATTTAACCAAATGAAATGAAGGAAAAAGTGAAAAAGAATAAAAGAAAACAAAGGGTGTACAATTAGTGAGCTAGCCAATGGAAGGGTGGCTAGCCCTTCCACCTTTAAGAAAGTTTTAATCACATTTTAAGCCAAAAATAACTTTAAAAATTAGTATGTGTTGACAAGAAATGAAGAGTAAAAGAGTAAAAGAAAAGGTGATAAAAAAGAGTTCAAAGTTTAACCTCTTGGAAATAGGAAGAGCTTCTTAATTAGCAAACTTGAATCCAAACACCTCAAGTATCTGAAATAATATTCAAAATTTTAGCAAAAAGCTTCAAGTTTGAACTTCAATGGTATATCTATAGTGTATCTATTTCCAAGAGGGTAGAGAAGTGTTTTGGACAAGCTTCTAAGCCTTTGGGAAATTTTTTCTAACCCCAAACTCTAAAGGGGGGAGGTGTTCTATTTATAGATTTTTTGCTTCTCACATCAAAAATATCTCCAAAAAAGACAGCTAGTCCAAATCTCGTGCATGAGAGCAACCCATTACTGCAGAAATATCTTCTGCGCTAAACAAAGCCAGCCGGCCAAGAGGATGTACGGCTGACCCAATAAAAGTGGCCCACCGGCCATCTGTTGGCCTGCTGTTCTCTAAGTGGTCAGGCTAGAAGAAATCTTTTGGTCAAAATAGGGGTGCCAGATTTGGTTTTGAAGCTCGAAACCGAATTCTTTTGCTGAAGATTCGAAAAATTGCATAGCATAATTTTCATCATCGGGTGTTTGGAACAAGGCGCCCAAGTCTTAAGGGCGGTCAAAATGGGGTGTCTACACGCTCTAAATTGATAAGCCACCAATGCTACTCGAAGTTCTCCCTCACGGATATCTAGGATTACAAAGGATTTAATAATTTGTTTTAGCCACTCATCGACCGTCATGGGATTTGGTTCGCCATTGAACTCAACGGGATTAGAATAGAAAATTCTTTCTTTAAGAAGGAAGTTCTAGGTTCTCCTTCTACTGTCCTAGCCGTTTGCTCGACTCTCAATATATCCATGGACTCACTAAGAGCCCCGGCCATTTCTCGGGCTAGTGCCCCCATTGTATTTTGGGCCAGAGGTGTGGCTACGTTGGTTTGTCTTATCTGTTCTTCTTGGGGAGGAAGGTCTTGTTGGGCCGAATACCCTGACCACTCCGGTGAGGTCTACCGTATCCTTTGCCACTGTGGACTCACCTTTTTTTTCCACCCCACCTTTCGGAAAGGTTTGAAAAGAAGGCCTCACCGTTTGGAATCTCGCGGTTCTGAATCTAGCCTCACAAGTGCAATGTGAAACTGATAAACACTAAAGAGTCCAAATACGGCAAATCTTTTTGGAAAATCGATTTTAAATCAAATAATGCCAAAATTGGACTGCTTTGCAAGATACAGAGTCGCCACCTAAATATTTTTTTGTTTTGGAAAAATTTAGGAAACCCTGACTCGTGCCGAAGGCCATGCGTCCGTTATCACCAAAGTTGCCTCGGCTTGAGAACTTAGGTACGAGAGGGGAATGTCATGGATTGAGCACCCCCGCTCGCCAGATCAAAGATCGGCCTCTACTAATCATGATATGATTTTTTATAAACATTATGTGTTCTTATTCCGGTTATTAAACTAGCTTTACTATGTGATGCGCACAAGCAAATATAGACTAGTTTGCTCAATTTGGAACAATTTAACTCATGTTTGTTTGCAAAAATGGTTTGAATTTGCCACCTCAAGTGGGCTTAAAGTTGCGAATTTGCCACCAAACATAGTAGGCTTAAAACATGATTTGCCACTCAAGAAAGTGGGTTTAAAATGCACATTCGTTGAATTGTTCAAATTCAAACAACAAGCCTTCATCTACAGGCATTCATGCAATTTATCAAATAAGCATATAGCCTCATGGCAAGCATGCTAATCATGGCAACATTCACACTCATGCAAGCATGCTAAAGCATAAAAACTCACCGAGTACTCCAAGCTAAAAAACAAAATTAGAAAAATATGTATGATTTCTAACTATACAAGATGCCTAATGCAATGCATGCGAAGAATGCAATTAATAGGCTCGACTACTAATATGGCATATGATTTATTTAAATGACATGCAGTTAAACACGTAGTCAAATAAGATATTGAATTTGCAATGCAGTTTGAATGATGCGCCGAGTTTCGATGCATGCAATACAAATGAATGGATGCAAGCATAAGGTATGTTAATTTGAAATATGTCCCTAATCTAACCATCGAAAATGATTAAACAGAAGGGAGAAAAACGTGGGGTTGGAAGACATTCATACACGCACGTACACTTATTACAACATTATACCCTCACAAAGGAGGGTCCAAATGAATAAGCTAACCAACTAGCTACGCTAATTAAGTTAACTAATTATTTCAAATCAAATGAATAACTAGCTAAGCTAATTGCTAATTATTACAACACTTTAATTAACTAGTAAACTAATTACTTAATTTACAACACAAACGTGCACGAACTAAGTATGTAAGAAAATAAACTATGCTGCCACTGCTCCATCTCAGGAAGTGAAGGATGCACATGCTCAGTTTTTGTCCCAAAAAGACCTCTGTTTTGCTCTTGAAAGTCTCTGTTTGTAAGGTTGAACATTTCAAGAACCTTTCTGCTCCACCTTACCAAATATTCTCTAAGGCTTGCATCAGTGGCCTGCCAGCCATCTACCAGCCAAAAGGGTGTACTGCCGGCCAAAAATGATGCCCTGCCGACCACTGGTGGTGCACTGCCGGCCACTGATGCATTAGATCACCGTGCTGCAACAGAGCACAAACAGAGCAAAAAAAGGGAGTTTTTCCAAGGGTTTGTTTGTACAGCATCCCTCCTTATCATCTCAAAATCTCAAAGAAGTGACACATTTGGATCCAAAACCCCCAATTAAGCAAGTTCATTGCATGATGGCCAAAGATCCAAGTTGTACAATTTCGATAAATGCACAAATATGACCAACAAGACCACCACCCTATCATGCATGATCAACGGCAATGGAGACCAAGGAAAATGGCACATTTCATCACTTTTGAGTATGAAATGCCACATTTTCCTTGTGTTCAAACTAACGTCCGGTTTGAACACATGCGATGTAACACAAAGAATGCTTATCTTGCCTCTTTCATTTGCCAATTTTGTTTACACATTTTAATTACCAAATCATTTTTTAATCAATTAGTCCATTGGTGAGTGTCCTCTAAATGGAAAGAAAGCTCAAACCAAAGGTTGTTTTAAGCATGAAAGAGACCTCATGTCGTTGGTAATGAACCCCAAAAAGGATTAAACCATTAAGCACAAACATCTCAATTTCATGCTTTAGACAAGCAAATGGTTTAAACCACTTTCAAAACAAAAATAAAACCGAGAAAGGGAGGAGGTTGCAGAGATGGTTAAGTGCTGAAAATGAGTACTAAAAGCACTAAAACATGCAACCAACTCAAACCAATGACAGTTAAAGCCTTAAAACACAAAGCTAGTGAAGGAATTAACACTACAACTATGCCAAACAAGGCTCAAACAAACTAACCAGCCCAAAACAAAGCTAAAACAGGTTATTTCAGAGGCTAAAACATGCTGGACTTAAGCTAAGTTAAGCTAGAAAAACATGCTAACATATAAAGCTAACTAGGCATGCAAACAAGGCACAAGGAATAGAGGCTAACCCCTCCAATTTTAGACTTCAAAATATGTTTTTTGCCACTGAAAAACCTCTGAAATTCAGTAGTTAAAAGACCCAAAAAAGTTGGTTTGAAAGTGATGACAAAGGTACAAGAACTTTACAAGCAAATAAGTAAGAAGGGTGAACCACTCCTTAACTAAAAATGGCCTCAAGCCACCATGTTCAAGCCATAAAAATAGAGCTTTTACAGTTCAAAACCAGCCTCAAAATAGTTGAAAGAAGATAGAAAAACAAGTATTAAAATCAAGCTAACAAGACCAGTATTCTACCTCTTGAAGCAAAGAAAACTTTTAGGCACAAGTTCAAGCCAAAACCACCTTCAAGAGCTCCAAGAA
Source organism: Camellia sinensis (assembly GCF_055761805.1). Classification (NCBI taxonomy): domain Eukaryota; kingdom Viridiplantae; phylum Streptophyta; class Magnoliopsida; order Ericales; family Theaceae; genus Camellia; species Camellia sinensis. The sequence goes on along the minus strand of NC_138968.1, from coordinate 91,950,831 downwards.
GGACCCAAGTAACCTCAGTTCAAAGGTGAGTGGATTTGGTTTAGGAGATGTAGGCTAAAGTGTAGAGAAACTAAGCAAACACACACAAATTTGCAAGAGAGACAGAAAATTTTATGTCTCAAATTTTTCTAACCCCCATGCATGAGAGAGAAGGGTCCTATATATAGAAAACACAATTTCCTCACAAACATGCAGCCATACACGTGTAAGAAGATGCATGAATTTGTGCAAACAGCTGGCACAAAATATCACAAAATATCTGCAAGAAACACTGGTGGCCGACAGGGCACATCAATGGCCGGCAAAGGAGAAATGGTGGCCGGTAGCCTCCAAGAATGGCCGGCTGGCTATCTGAAACTTCATGCTGAAAAGACCTAGGCATGGTCGAAAGATGAGACAAAATGGATGTAGGGTTTGAAATGCTCAAAGCTCTGGCATTCCGCCGATGACTTCGACTGCTGGGTGAGCAATCAAACTTGTCAACAGATGTACCTGCAAGAACATCTAAGTCTTGAAGAGCCGTAAAAAATAGGGTGTCTACAGTTGCCCCTCTTTGACATAACTCAAAGTCATGAAATGACATAAGTGAATGTTAAAGCCCAGAGTCGACTTATTTTGACAAGGCCGTAAGACTTGGACAAACAATCAAGATAGAAAACAAATGGTTGCGCCCGCAGGCTACCTGCATATCCTTTCGCAAGGAATCAAACCAGCATTGTTCTGGGGCAAGATGCAAATGATATGCATGATGCAAGAACATAACTTATGATCATGCAACGAGACTGTGCAATGAAACATTTAAATGCAAATGCAATGCAATGAAAATGCCACATTTAAACAGACCAAAATAGGACACAGAAGTAAACAAACACGCCACGCATGGAAATTACGAGCCAAACCACATTTCATGCAGAAAAGATATAAGAAAATTATGCAAGCTTAACTACGCGACGCGCAAGAAAGACGAAGAGCAACAAAATCATCGGGCGTACCTGAGATGTAAAATAAGATCCTAACGCGTTGCACGCGGAAGAAAATGAGGATGGTGTGAACACCGGGGCGCACCCGAATGTTTTTAACCGAAGAAAGATAACCGAAGGATTGTATGAACATCAGGACGCATTCAAATGTTTTTAACCGAAGGACAGTAACTGAAGGGTGGTATGAACATCAGGATGCTCTCAAAATGTTTTTAACTGGAGGACGGTAACCGAAGGGTGGTATGAACATCAGGATGCACTCAAATGTTTTTAACTGATGGACGGGTGACCGAAGGGTGGTATAAATGTCAGGACGCACTCAAATGTTTTTTAACCGAAGGACGGGTGACTAAAGGATGGTATGAACATCAGGACACACTCAAATTTTTTTTAACCGAAAGACTGGTGACCAAAGGGTGGTATGAACATCAGGACGCACTCAAATGTTTTTAACCGAAGGACAGCAACCGAAGAGTGGTATGAACATCAAGATGCACTCAAATGTTTTTAACCGAAGGACGGTTATCGAAGGGTGGTATGAACATGCCTGCTCCATTTATACTGATGGCACCTCCAATATCCATGAGAGCGACAGACAAGCTATCTGCCGACGAGGTGATCCAGTTCATTGTAGGCTTAGAGGTAGAGTATTTTCGTGTAGAGGGCGACCACACGACCTTTATCCAGAAACAATTGATGTCACCTTTGGCCGGTGTTTGTGAGGGTAAGGGAGTGAGAGCTCCTACCGCGAGAGCGAGACGTAGAGCGACCCGGGCGAGCAGAGCCCGTGGCAGAGGGGCTTCCCAGGTGAGGCAGGGGACCATATGGCCAAAGCTACCTACTGCACTCACATGATGGCGGTATACTGGGGAGGCCTATCAGATCCTGATTAAGCCTGTAGTAGCTGGGTATAGATACACTAGAGCCCAGGATGCACCTCCGGTATGTACCACATTTTAGTTTTCCCATCTCTTTTTGATATTTGTTTGTTCTGGACATTGATTATTCCCAATGCACTTACAGGCACCCCCAGGATATACCAAGGATCTTCTTGAGCTACTAGCCTCATTTGAGGGCATGATATTGATGAGGGAGGCACTGCTCGGCTTCCATGGCATTCAGGTAATTTCTTCAGTTTTCTTGCATTTCAGTTATCAAACTTCTACTGACACACTGAAACCTAACCCGAGAACTTCCCCACACTGCACTGATACACTGCATCTGAAATACTGCAATTTCATACTACATTCATACTCTGTACCTGACTTCAGCATATACTCCTTCTGCCCCATACTTGCATCTGATACTCATACTGTGGCTGGCATACGAAAACTGCCTTTTCAGGTTCCACCTATACTGGGTGCGCTAGTAGGAGCAGCACCAGGACCAGCGGTGCCTCCTCCGGCGGTAGAGAGAGAGAGGCAAGCTCCATCATGTGGCCAAGGCCGAGCTAGGGGTACCCGAGCTGAGAGTGGCCCTTCAGAGCCTACTCTAGATGATGACGACGCTGAGACTAGCGAGGCTGAGGAGGCGATGAGTCAACATGCTGAGTCATCTGTGAGTGGAGATGATGACGCTGGCTCGGATTCTGAGAGTAGGAATGTTGATGCTGAGGAGGGCTCCGTTGCGGAGACAAGAGATGGCTCTGGTTCAGACTCTGATTCTAGTTCAAACGGTGGTGCCGATGGAGACAGCACCGCAGAGTCCTCTCCTTCGAGGAAGAGGACGAAGAGGGCTTCTCGAGCCTGAAACGACCAGTGCTGATTTTCTGTAGTTTTTGCCTAGTTTCTTTTTGTTAGTAGTGTTAGCACATTGTACAGCTTCGGACGTGTTTTATTTTGATTAAAAACTTGTACTGCACCTTTTGTAAAAACTACCATGATCGGAAAGAAACCCAATTTTCATTTGAAAAAGTGTTGCATTTTGCACCATGAGCACTGCATTACATGAAAACAAAAGTGAATTGGATAATGAAAGCTGAATACTTGTATTGTCACAACAGTCTGAATCAGGTAACGAACCGACCAACAACTGAAATTCTAAACACAACATACAACTCGATAATTGAAATAGCAACAGTTCAATAACAAGACAAGACAACTCGATAAACAAAACAACTCCATAAATTGTTAAAAGGAAACAAAAGGACTCAACACAAGACCTCAAGACAAACAAACAGCAGAGCAAAACACATGCCTCCAACATTATTCTTCACAAAGGAGGACAGCAGGCATGATAGGAAAGCTGCCGGCCATGAGGGATGGCCTTGCCGGCTATCAATGCTGCCTTGCCAACCATCAATGTGCAAGGCCTCCAAATTGTTGACACCTAGTTTCCACTCACTGCCTTATCTTCCACAAAAGGTTGAGCTTCGTGATTTCTTCAATTCAGCTGCAAATTCTTCACAAATGGAGCCATTCTTTGCCCAAAAACTCTCGAATTAGATTGCAACTTTAGATGGCTCGAAAAAACTGAATTCTCGATATTTCAGCATAAATGCACTATTCCCACTAAGTCATTCTCTACTTTATTTTCCATTTCTTCATGTCGCAGCTAGATGTTGGAACCCGATCACACACGTCTTTAGCTTTGGAGGACAAAAGATATGCCCAACAATCGAAGAATTTCAGGCACTAATAGAATTCTGACGCGATGAGAAAATTCTGCCTCAGCCCCATTTTGGTCACATCCAAGCTTTAGGAAGGATGTGTGGGCTCACTTTACACGAGGCCCGATCCTTGGTTCACAATGGAGAGTTGGACATCCCCAGTTTGATTCATCGATTTTCTAACGCCGGTGACTGAGGCGGTCTTCTTTGGCGGGGTTTTCAGCAACACGCTCTTTGTTTGTGCATGCTAGCATACTTCCTCCTTGCCCCTAGTTTCGGCGGGTCTAGCATCCGGCTAGTTGAAGTAGCCCAAGGTTTGAAAGAGGGAAAAAGTTGCATTGGTTTGGCGTTGGCCGAGACTTTGATAGGCTTAGACACCTTTTATCGGCGAGAAACAACCAAATTCGCAAGAAGTCCAATACTTCTTCAGGTAATGTTTCCCATCCTTTCTAATATGTGTTTCTCACATCACTCGGCACGCATGCTCTGTTTTTCTCTCAAAGCCTTCTTCTCACTTTTTTTCTCTCAACATACACCTCTCTATTCTTTAATCTCTCTTTTCTTTCATCCCTCCCTAGATATGGCTCATGGACAGGTTGAAGGTAGTGGATTTTTGCCCTGCATATTCCGCATGGGGCTATTTCTTTCACCAACGGCTAGTGGATTTCCCAAACGAGGGGTGGTGGTGCCATTGGATGTGCAATAGGTTTGCTACTGACATTGCTTGGCGTTGCCCCTAGTTTGATCTGATCGAAATGAGCTACAGCATGGCTCGGCAACCTGGCATTCAACTGATTCCCCTGACACACTGTGTATTCTACTTTCCATTCTAGCTCAGACATCAGTTCGGACACGACCAGACTTGCCCAGAAGAGGGGGTAGCGTACCCGGCTTCATTTCCACTATGAGGTTCACAATTGGCTCGATATCCCACTGCGTGGAGGATGAAAGAACTTCTGGCTCCTGGCCCTAGTTTCAATTGTGCACTTTTTGGCGAGTGCCTAACTTAGCTCAAAGATAAGGCACAAATCGGGCCCATTTTAGCATCAGAAGCTTCCACAAGCACAAGCGGGGGACGCAGGCACACCTGACTCATCTATGCCCCAAGTTTATTGCTTTGATCTAACTTTTCAAGTTTTATTTTTGAATGTAATCAAAGCAACTTTAATTTGTATCGAGAGTTGGAGAACTTTGTGTTGAAATCAATGAAATTTGAAGTTGTGGGCACTGCAAATTTTCCTTCTAGTCCAAAAATGGTCTAAGTTGTAAAATGATTAATTTGAACAAAATCAACTTTTGTTAAAACTTTTCAAAACCATTTTCGATAAGGATCACAACTTGACACACATGGAATCTATCCTTGAGATGTACAAACCCCGAATCCAGAAATGGAAATTGCCCCTAGACTGAATAGCACTGCTCAGCACTGTAGTCAACTCTTCTCTTAGAGTAAGGATCACAACCGAACTTTCAAATAATGAACAGACAAAGATGCCTTGATCAAACACATGGACACAGTTGATTTGGAGGTGTTTACCGCCGAGCTTCAAAATGAAGTTGCCTATGTATCCCGAATATGGGAATCAGGCTTTACGTAGTTCGGTTCAGGTTCACTCGAGTATTAACGCTCTCTTTTTGCGCTCTAACTTTTGCCAAGGCAGCCCTTCTGGGTTTTCAGCCTTGCGAGCTCAATTTTTATTTTTTCCAATTTTTGTGCTCTAACTTTTGCCTAGGTCGCCTTTCCAAGTTTTTGGCCTAGCGAGCCTCTCAGGGATAATATTTCTTCAACTTGTCCATGTTGATCGGTTGGGAAAATTCTAGGCCATCCAGGTCCATGAGAATCGTAGCTCCACCCGACCAGATAGTTTTGATAATGTAAGGACCAGTTCAATTGGGTCTGAACTTGCCCCTTGGGTCATGGATGGGAGCTCAGTTGTCTTTCAATACCAAATCCCCTTCCTTAAGATTCTGAGACTTAACTTTCTTGTTAAAAGCCCTGGCAATCCTGCATTGATATCCTTGAACATGATACAGTGCTTTCAGCCTTCTCTTATTGAACAACATCAGTTCTTCAAACCTGTTCTGTGCCAGTCCGCTTCTGCTATTTGGCACTCAGCCATAACCCGCAGCGACGGAACCTCTATTTTAATCGGCAGAACAGCTTCCATCCCATAAATAATAGAGTACGGAGTTGCCCCAGTAGATGTCTGAATTGAAGTTCTGTAGCCCCAGAGAGCAAATGGCAATTTGTCTGGCCAGTCCCTGTAGGTTTCAACCGTTTTCTGCAAAATGTGCTTGATATTCTTGTTGGCAGCCTCAACAGCTCTGTTGGTTTGCTCTGATATATAGATGACTTATGAAAAGCCACGTTGTATTTCTCCAACAAATTGATCACTTCTTTCTTGAAATGGGAGCCATTATCTGAAATGATCTCATTCGGGACTCCATAACGATAAATGATGTTGTTTTGGATGAACTTAGCCACATGCGCTACTTTCAACACTGCATAAGACTGAGCTTCCACCCACTTCGTGAAATAATCAATTGCCACCATAATGTATTCCTGCCCATTTGACCCTTTTGGTGTAACTTTCCCAATGACGTCAATTCCCCAGACTGAGAAAGGCTATGGTGAAGTCATGTTGTACAGCTTTGACGGCGGGATATTCATGCAATTTGCACGGATTTGGTATTTGTGGCATCGCTGAATAAAACCAATTCAATCCTCCTCCATGGTAGACTAGTAGTAACCTTGCCTGAGAATCTTCCGGGCCAACATTACTACACTTATGTGTGCTCCACACTATCTCCCATGGATGGCCTCCATTAGGTATTTTGACTCCTCCGCATCGACGCACAACTTGTGCATTCCCAAATGACCCCTCTTATACAGTTTACCTCCGCAGATGATAAATTGAGCGGCCACTTGCGGTTGTAGACACCCCGTTTTTGACCGACCTTAAGACTCAGACGTCACCAGTTGAGCGCTCGGTGATGTTGCATATTGTGCTCGACCTGAGGTTTCAAAGTCTAGGCTGCGAGCCTTGCCTCCAGACTTCGGGGCTCTTTTTGTGCCTTACCTCGATTTGCGAACCAGGCCCTGTTTTCTTTGTTTTCTCTTCTTGAAGGGAGGGAGAGGTCTCGTAGACCATCTCTCAGTGGCCGTAGGCTACGTCTCGTGGTCGTAGGCCATTTTTCCCGTTTGGAGCCCGATTTCCGATTTTTAGAGCCGTCGGCCGTGTGCCTCGGTTCGGGACCGCTTAACTACCTCCGTTTGCTCTGGTTTTTGGCACACACCTTATTTCCTCCCTTTGGAGGGACACTGTGGCCCAGGAGACCACCTTTGTGGTCATACGCCACTTTCGGTGCCTAACAGCCTGTTTTCGGGGCCTTGGACCGCGCGTTTTGGCCCCCGAACCTTCGTTTTGCATCCGTTTTGGTCCATTTTTGGTAGAGACCCTATTTTCACTGTTAGGGAAGTGGTAGGATGGTGGCCGGCCACCTATTCCCCTGAAAAGCCAGTTTTCTCATTTTCTCTCTCCAAAAGTCGATTTTTCTGACAGAAAGTTGGTTTTTCCCACTTTTGAGTCACATTTTCTGGTTTTTCTCCACAGGGCTGTGTTCTACTCATCTAGGAGGCCACCTTTCTGGGTAGGCCGACCAGCAATTTTTCTTGAACCTTTTGACCCCTTGTCGGCCGACCAGGGGGAGTGGCCGGCCGGCCACTTGAACTGGCCGGCCTGTTTATTGCTTTTCCTCTCTTTGAGTGTAATCCAGCTGTGCCAGTTGGAGATCATTTGGGGCATCCTCCATACACGTATATGGAGGATCTTTCAAGCTTCCAAGGGAAGCTTTGGCCTCTCTTCTCTATAAGAGAGGCCCTCCTCTTTGTATCAAAAGGTTAGACACTTTTGCTTAAGGCTCATCACCTCCCACCTCCATTGCTACTATTCCAAGCTCCAAAACCCTAACTTCCTTGGTCCATTTACACTACAACCCATAGCACCACACCACCATCATCCATTCCAGCCCCTTGGAAGTCATTTGCAGAGATTGAAAGCTCATTTCCTTGGACCAAAGGCTGCTGGAAAGTTGGGCTACAAGGGTAAGCTCCTATTCTCCCCATTTTTGCACTATTTTGTTCTATATCTTATCCCCTTTTTCTTACATTTTTGGGCTTCGGACTGAACTAAAAAGTCTTATTTTGAGCTCATCTTCATGTTTGATTAAGGATTTTTCTCTGTTTGAAGTCTTCTACTCCCCCTTTGTGCTTTATCCCTCTTTTGGGGCTTATTTTGCATGATATATTAGCCCTACTTTTGAGCATTTCTAGGCTTCGAGCCAAACTGTAAAGTATCTTTTTTTGAGTCCCTCTTCAACTTTGTTGAAGGGATCTTTGCTGTTTGAGGCATTTTGCTGCCCTGTTTGTTCAATCTCTCTTTTAGGGCTGTTTTTGCATGATACATTAGCCTTATTTGTGAGCCATTTTAGACCTTGACCTAAACTGAAAAAAATCTTGTTTTGATATCATATTTATGTTTTATTAAGGTCTATTCTCTGTTTGGGATCATCTTCCCCTATGCATGCTTCATTCCTTCATGATTAAGGCTATGCATTAGAGCACTTGCATTGGCCATGGTTTGGCCTCTTAGCCACTGAAATCTAGTGGATTTTAAGTGGCTTTGATGCATTTTTGAGGGCCAAAATTAGAGGGGGGGTGACCCCCTCTCTCCTTGTTTTGTTTGGGGATCTTTTGGGCCTCCCAAAGGGACCCCATTTTTCATGCATCGAAGTCACTTTCCAGGCCTTATTTTAAGGGTTTTGAGGTCTTCCTTGGCTCTATCCAAGGCCCATTTTGCCATATTTTAGGTCTATGTTGCATGTGTAGACCAATCCCATTCAAGGCCCTTCAAAGAAGCCTTTCTTTGCATGTTCCCTAGACCAATTTCAGGGTCAATTTGGTGAGTTTTAGGGCTGTCATATTTGATTTCCAGAGTTGGTTGTGCCATGCTACGTGTCCTTGATGCATGTGCTTAATTACCCCTCGTATGCCCTTCCAAAGAAGCCCCTCATTTTTGCACATGTTGGCTGCATTTCAGTGATTATTTGGACATAATTTAGCATGTTTTATTGACTGATTTTTGCTGGTTTGGTGAGATTTCATATGCTTCATATGCATACCATGTAAACCATGTTTGCTAGTCAAAGTTGCATGCTATTTTAGTCCATCATGCTAGCATCTTTTGGTCATGCTTTGAACTAGAAATGTTCATGTTTTGGGACTGCCTCAGCTTTGTCTTTGTGCTTCATGGTCAAATAATGCATGCTTTGTATAGCTACAAGTCAATACATGTGCCTAGTTTTGAGTTCCGGGGCTTACTCCATGCATTGGGTGCCATGTTTGCATGATTCGGGACCATTTAGCATTATGTTTCAGTGCTGAAAATTACATGTTTGAATGCCATGCTTCATCCTTGCCATGCTTTGGTAGAGTGGTATTTTATGCCTTAGGTTCGGTCCTCGGTTTGCGTGCATGTGTGCACGCATTTCGGTCATCTCATTTTCATCTTATGGCCACTGATGTGAGTGTGGCTGAGGTCCACTCATGATTGGTGTAAGTCCATTATGCATTGTGTATGCCTTTCAATTCATAGCATTGCGTATGCTAGGTTGCGTGTTACAGCTTTGTGTATGCCATGTTACATCGAGCATTGTGTATGCCATTTCACAGCATTGCGTATGCTAGGTTGTATGTTAGTTGCATCGTGTATGCCATCCTATTTGCATTGTGTTTGGGATAGGAGTTAGCTCGAGCACGGGAAACGAGGGACGTTTCGTACTCCGAGTGACGGAATGTGTCTCAATTCCCTGTCGCCGACACTCCGGATTACCCATGATGGAGTTTAGGTCTTGTTGTGTTTTCATGTGCATTCATTTCATATTGAGCCGTGCAATTCGACTCCTCGGTCATCATGCATCGATATGCGTGATTGGTGGCACGAGGATCGAGGACTACACTCCCTGAAGAGTAGTCATGCATACATATGTGAAATACTTTGCCATGCCCCTTTGTTGCTCTCTGTTGCAGTAAATCAGAAATCAGCAGCCTTCTGGAGCGTTGCGCAGCATTCCGGCATTAATTGCAAATAGAGGCGAATCGGGGCATCGCAATCGATTTCCACGCCAGGCAACTCAAGCATGCATCTCCCGTCATTCGGAACAGAGCTGAGGCACTCCATAGGCTTGCATGCTGATTTATCGCTTTCCTAGTTAATTTGTTAATTAATTAGGATTTTGTAATATTTTACTATTCATTTCGGATTGTATTATTCTTTCGGACCCTCCGAGTGAGGGCACAATTGTAATAAGTGTGCGTGTGTGTGATGTATGTTTTCCAACCCCACGTCTTTCTCCTTTTTATTTACCAGCTTATGATGGTTAGATTAGGGCATGTTTCATTTAGCATACAGTATGATAGCATGTTTGCATCATTCATCTGTATTGCATGCACCGGGGTCGGCGCATCATACTAACTGCATTTGTATTTCAAATTCCAAATTGAATATGTGCTAGCTGTAGCATCATCATATGCCACGTTTAGAATAGCTGAGCCAATCTTAGTTGCATTTTGCATGTGTTGCATTAGGCATTTCAGCATAGTGAGGATCATGCATTGATTTCTAACATAGTTTCTGTTTTGGCTTGGAGTACTAGGTAAGCTTTTATGCTTTAGCATCCTTGCATGTGTGTGAGTAACTGCCATGATAGCATGCTTACCATGAGGCTATGTGCTTATATGATATACCTGCCTGAATGCCTGTGGGTGAAGGTTGGGTTATCCGAATAAGAACAATTCATTAAATGCGAGTTTTAAGCCCACTAGATAGTGGCAAATCATCTTGTTTTCTAAGCCCACCTGAGGGTGGCATATCCACATTTTAGCCTACTTGCGAGTAGAAACCCGTTTTTTAAAACAAACATGAGATGTTTCGTTCCAATTCAGGCGACCCAGTCTATATTTGTATGTTGTGCGCATCACATAGTAAATCTAGGCTAATAACCAGAATAAGAGCACATAATGTTTTCAAAACCCGATATCATGGTTAGTAGAGGCCGATCTTTGATCGGGCGAGCGGGGGTGCTCACGAAGTGACCTTCCCCAATCGTACCCAAGTTCCCGAGCCGAGGCAACTTTGGTGATGACGGACACGTGGCCTTAGGCAACGAGTCAGGGTTTCCTAAATTTCCGAAAATAAAATATTTAGGTGGCGACTCTGTATCTGGCAAAGCAGTCCATGTTTGGCACTTCTTTCAAAAAATCTGTTTTCAAAAACGATTTGCCGAATTTGGACTCTTTGATGATTTCATCGGTCTTGCATTGCATTTTGCGAGATTAGATACAGGACCGTGACATTGAGTCCTGAACTGTAGTGAGCCCAATGAACAAAACGGGGAGGGGGGGGATTTCCTCCCGGGATGTTCGGGGACGTCTACAGCGGTATTGCCCTCTTATCTTTGGCATTTGCCCATGGTGGATAAACTTCATTTTCCAAGAAGTTCCAGATATCATAATACTAGAGGTTTTGATCTTGCACTTCATCTATTGCGGCGATAGTCTCGTAGGCCGGTGTATATCTTTGCTCAATAATGATCAGACGCATCCGGACTCCAAACGGGATGTCTATCGTAGAAGATAGAGTTGATAAAGCATCAGTGAACCTATTGTTCTCTCTTAGTAGATCCATGAAGGTCAGTTTCTCAAACCTAGGAATCAAAACTTCCAGGGCCTGGTGATAGATCTTCATCTTTTTTTCTTTGACCTTCCAGTCTCCTTTTGCTTGAGACATAACTAGGTTCGAGTCCCCGATGACATCCAACCTTTTTGCCCCTAATTCTAGGGCGACTTCCAAACCAGCGATACACGCCTTGTATTCTGCTTCGTTGTTAGATACCTTGAACCGGAGTTTGAAGGCTAAAGGTATATGGGAATTGTCGGGTGCTATCAGCAACACCCCTATCCCATAACCGTACTAGTTTGATGCTCTGTCAAAGTACATTGTCTAAATTTCTTAATCAACTTGCAAAATAGCTTCATCTGGGAATGGGTATTCTACCGCTTCATCCCCTTTCACTGGGTGATCTGCCAAGAACTCAGCTATCGCTCTCCTTTTGACAGACTTGCGAGTGACATACTTCAAATCAAATTCAGAGAGGAGAAGCAACCAACGGGCTAGCCTACCCATAAGCCCTGGTTTCTCAAAGAGATATTTGATAGGATTTAATCTCAAAAATAGAATTATGGAGTGAGCTAACAAGTAGTGCCTCAACTTCCCGGTAGCCCATACTAAGGCTAAGCAAGCTTTCTCCAGCAGGGTGTAACGGGTCTCATAGTCTAGCATTTTCTTGCTCAAATAGTAGATGGCTTTCTCCACCCTATCTTCAGATTTCTGAGCAAGCATGCATTCCATTGTTGTGTTCGTTACTGACAGATACAGAATCAAGGGCTTTCCTGGCTCTGGCGGCGACAACACAGGAAAGTTTCGGAAGTACTGCTTGATCTGCTCAAAAGCAAACTGACATCTGTCAGCCTAATGGAATTTTTTTCCTTTCTTCAGGAGACCAAATAGTGGTTCACAAGTCAAGGTTAATTTAGAAATAAACCACCTTATGAATTCCACTTTAACTAGAAAGCCTCACACTTCCTTTTCAGTCATTGGTGGTGGCATTTCTGGGATAGCCTTGATTTTGGAAGGATCTACCTCGATGCCCCTCTGTGTGATCAAGAACCCCAGCATTTTCCATGCTGTTACGCCAAATGTACACTTCTGTGGATTCAACCTCAATCTGTACTCTCTGATCCGTTGAAAGAATTTCTTCAAGGACGTGTAGTGGCCCTTCTTTTCCTTGGACTTGACAATCATATTGTCCACATATACCTCAACCTCTTTATGGATCATGTCATGTAAAATTGTAGTTGTAGCCCATTGATAGGTAGCCCTAGCATTCTTTAGCCCAAACAGCATCACCCTGTAGCAGAAGGTTCCCCACGGTGTGGTGAAAGCAATTTTCTCTCTGTCTTCGGGTGCCATCAGAATCTGGTTATACCTGAAAAATCCATCCATGAAGAAGAGAAATGCATGGCCTGTGGTGAAGTCCACCAATTCATCGATGTGCGGTAAAGGAAAGTCGTCATTCGGATTGGCTCTGTTCAGATCTCTGAAGTCCACACTGTAGACGCACCCTTGGGCTTCATGCTACAGTTCGGACTCAAATGTCACGGTTCTTATCTGATCTCACAATGTGCGATGTGAGATTGATAAATCACCAAAGAGTCCAAATCCGGCAAATCATTTTGAAAAACTGATTTTTAAGAAAGAAGTCCCAAACATGGACTGCTTTGCCAGATACAGAGTCGCCACCTACATATTTTATTTTGGGAAATTTAGGAAACCCTGACTCGTGCCTAAGGCCACGTGTCCATCATCACCAAAGTTGTCTCGGCTCGGGAACTTGGGTACAATTGGGGAAGGTCATCTATGAGCACCCCTGCTCGCCCGATCAAAAATCGGCCTGTACTAAGCAAGATGTGTTGTTTTTTAAAACACATGCGTTCTTATTCCAGTTAATTAGCTAGAATTACTATGTGATGCACACAGCACACAAGTATAGACTAGATCGCCTAATTTGGAACAAAGTATCGCATATCCATTTGTTTGAAAAATGATTTAAAGTTTGCTACTTGCTAGTAGGCTAAAATGCGGATTTGATGAATTGTTCCAATTCAAGTAATCCAACCTTCACCCACAGGCATTCAGGCAGTTATATCACATAAGCAACTAGCCTCATGACAAGCATGCTAACATGGCAACATTAACACACATGCAGTATGCTAAAGCATAAACACTCACAGTGTACTCCGAGCCAAAACAAGAAACTAGTTAGAAATCATGCATGATCCTAGTTTATGTTTAAAATGGCTAATGCATCACATGCAAAGTGCAACTAGAATAGGCTCGGCTAATCTAAAATGGCATATGAGATGCGACAATTCGATACATGTATTTAACTTGGAATTGAAATACAATGCAGTTAGTATGATGCGCTGAGCCCGGTGCATGCAATACAGATGAATGGTGCAAACATGCATAGCATAAGGATGCTAATTGAAATATGCCCTAAAACTAACCATCGTAAGCGGTAGAGTAAAAGGGAGAAAGAAATGGGGGTTGGAAGACATGCATCACACACACGCACACTTATTACAAAATTGTGCCCTCTCGACGGAGGGATCGAAAGAATAATACAAATCATCTAATTAACTAACTAACAAGCTAATTAATTAATTACACAACCAAGTCGAAATAAATAACTATTCTAAGATATTAAAACACTGAAATGGCCTCGAGACGAGGGATGAATGCATGCTCGGACGGCTTCGCTCGGAAATCCATCGCCATGCTTCATGTTGCCTCTGTTTGCACTGCTCTGTACGTCTAAAACTATGCCAACTTCTGTGACACTTTTGAACCACCTTGTGGGCATGCTGAGAGGCCATCGGCCAAAATATAGGGCCATCGGCCATGGGAAATTGGTCATCGACCAAAACTAAGGCTCTCGGCCAAATGTTTGTAGCCGATCGGCACTGAATATGGTCGATCGACCATCTCTTCCCGTGAAAAGCTCTTGTTGCTACAACAGAGGACAAACAGAGCATGGCAATGCATTTACAAGACAATGTCTGCACAACTACACCCTTATCATGTTTGAGACTCAAAGGAGTGTGGTTCTTGACCCTCGGACCACTAATCACGCATTTCAATGCATAATGGCCAAAGGAGCCAAGTGTGCAATTCAATATCAAATAAAATGCACAAAAACACATAGGGGACCTCAATCTTTATCATGCTTGATCAAGAGGCATGGCAATACACACACAATGCAATGCAACCTAAGCATACAAGCAAGCATGCAAACAACTCAAGCATGATACAAATCTAACGCAACATGAGCATGCAAGCATACAATATGTAATAGGCATACAACCTAAATATGCAATAACAAACATGCAATAACATGTAATCTAACAAGTATGCAAGATAGATGAGCATGCAACAACATGTCAATTAGCAAGCATGCAACAAGCATGTAAGCATAATGTAAAGTAACAACTTTGAACAACATGGTAAGGTGCAACATGAACATGCAAACATGCAAGGCATGTAAAGGTGGACAAGTAAGCAACAACATACAAAATGAGACAAGCATTCGACAACATGGTAAAATGGACTTAAACTAAAGATGGATAGACCTCAATCATGCCCAAAATCAGTGGCCAAAAATGCTATGGAAATGAAGACAAAGGTACATACAAACATGCATGCCAATTGGCCTATCACCTAAGCATAGGAGAACAACTTTCAAGAACACTTAAAAGAGGACAAACATGGACATGTGACATACATTGTAAGCTCTGAAATCATGCATGGAAAGGTGCCAAACCAACCAAATAAAGCAAGCAAATTATGCAAGAAGGCTTAAAACTTGAAAGTAGCCGAGGGAGCCAAACCATGGCCAAGAGAATCAAGCCCCAAAGGGCCAAGAGCACTCAAAACAGTCCCAAGGCAGGTCAAGACAAGACCAAAAAATATGCTCGAAACTAGCCAACACAAGCTAGAACACAACACCAAAAGCATGAGGCATGCAAGGCTACAAAAGGGGGTGTTACACTACACCTATCAAAACCAAACATGGCATGACATAAACCAATAAAAACAGAGTTATGGCATGGTAAAACAAGACCAAAAACCCACTTAGATGGCATCCAAAAGACCTAAGCATGGAGGCATACACAATGGTCCATTTATGAGGCATAAAACATCAATTCTTTAAAGCATTAAAGGAGTGATAAGTGCAAGTATATGAGCATACTATATGGACTGAAATAACATAACAAATGATGCCAAATCATTTAAATGGTCCAAGTAAAGCATGCTAGTGACTTGGATACTTAAGGCTAACAAGCTAGAATGCCTTATGGCTATACAAAGCATGGCATATATGGTCAAAACAACCCAAATTAGAGCTAAGGCATGTTAAAACATGGACAAAAGCTTCATGAAGTTAAGCCAAAAGCATGCTAGAATGACATGTTAAAGCATGAGACACACTAGGCTATTTCATGGAAATACATTACAAGTGCATGGAGCATGCAAAGGGTGACCAAACCAAACCCTAACAAAGGTATGACATGGCAAAACATCACCAAGAACATGCTGAAATGGACTCAACATAAGCTAGAATGACATGTTATTTCATGAAGCATATAAAGCTAGTGTGTGTGATTTACACTACAAGTGTATGGTACATGAAAAATGCCACTAAACCAACCTTAGACAGAGGTAAAGCATGGCAAAGTAACACCAAATACTTGCTGAAATGAAGCTAAGACAAGCTTAACAAACATGCTACCAACATAAGCCATTTATGCAAGCATACAAGATAATAAGGAGAGGGGATGACCCTCTCCTATTTAGGACTCAAAAACCACCTTCCCACCACTGAAAATGCTCTGGATTTCAGTAGTAGGAAGGTCATGCAAAGCCAAGAACAAGGGCCAAAAGGAATGACCTAACAAGGCCTAAGAGGGGGGAAACAACCCCAAACCAAAAAGTGATATTAAACAAAGATCTAAAGCATAAAAAATCAGAACTTATTGTAGTTTAGAATTAAGCTTAAAACAATAAGCAAGAAGGTCTAAAAGCTTAAGCAAGAAAGGGGTATTAAAAGCAAGAATGCTCACCCTTGAAGAACACTTTCAAGAACAAGGCTCCAGTAGGTTTTTCAAGCTCAAATCACTCCAGGAACTCTGAAAGCAACCTCAAGGGACCTCAGCTCCAAGAGGATGGTGTTCTAGTGTGTGTTTGTGTACAATAGTAAGACAATACTACACTTTAGAGCACAAAACAAGATCAAACAAAGGAATATAGATAAAAAAGTATATGTATCACTCAAGACTCAATTTTCTGAACCCTTGAGGAGGGAGGAGATGGTTCTCTCTTATAGAGAACCAAAAGCAAAGCTTCTTGAGGAAGCTAAGCAAAGGGGCAAATTCCTCCATACACATGTATAGAGGGGGTGAATTGTGCATGCCAGCTGTGACAGCTAGCATAAAATATCTGTATAAAGCAGTGAACATGGTTCGGCCAGAAAACATGGCCGATCGACCAACACAAGGGCCGATTGGCCAACACTTTTGGCCGATGGCAAGAAAACTAGGCTGATGGCTTCATGCCTTGGCCGATGGGTTGAGGGGATGGCCAACAAGCCACCCTCTTCCCTAAGGAGCAAAGCACAAGTCCTTGGTCCACAACCAAGCACAAAACAGACAAGTTGAGAGATCTTGAGGCAAGGCGCGCAGCCAAGACCTCTGGGAACTTAAAACAAACACGAACATGGATGATCATCGAGTGTTCAAACGATGACGTCCAAGTCTTGAGGACGGTCAAAAATGGGGTGTCTACACACACATACCCGAATTCTGCCATATTTCTTTGGGACTGGAACAATGTTGGCCAACCAAGTTGGACACTCAGATACTAGCAAGAACCCTGTGTCTATCTACTTGGTGACCTACTCCTTAAGGTTCAAAGCCCAATCTGGCGTATCCTCCGCAACTTCTGTTTGATGGGTCAAGCATCGGGGTCGAGTGGGATCCGATGCTGTACAATTTCAAAATCGATTCCAAGCATGTCTTCATAGGATCATGCGAAAACATCTTTGAAATCTTTTAATAAAGCGACTAAGCGCTTGCGCTCATCCGAAGACAACGTGGACCTGATTTGGGCTAGACGTGGATCCTTCTCAGTACCCACGTTAATTGAAATGATTTCATCAACGAGAGGTTTTACAAACCTCTCTTCCTCTCAATCAATCAAATGTTTCAAAACCAGAGGAATTTCTTCCTCATTTTTTTCATCAAAATTTTGAAAATCATGATCAATGCAATTTACAAGTGGCACAGAGATGCACTCAAAATCTACAGCGGCATTCTCATTCACAAAGGTCTAGCTCATCTAATTCCTCAGTTACAACCGACTCAAAAGAAAAGGAAAAAGGTGACCTGGACAAAACTTTAGCATCCGGGTTATCAACCCCTAGAATATCGAACTCCGACTCAGAGGAATTGGAATCTGATTCCGACTCCACAAACTCTGTGGAATCATATTTCGACTCACTCCCCGACTCAGAACTACCAAACAGGAAGCCTTCCTCCAACTGCCAAACGAGGGAGGGTGTGTCAGATGCATCCAAGATACCACTGGAAGGGTTCACACCAGGTTGGTTTCCAATCATGGAAAAGGTTAAGTCATCCCTCAAGCTCTCTGAGTTAATTTGAGGATCCGAAATGAGACGTGCCGGTGCTGCTCTCACCTCAAGTTCACTACTATTGGAATCACTTTTTGTGCTCTTCACAGCCTCAGCGGTTAGTTCACTCTGTTCCACTGTGTCACTATCTTACAGCTGCAAGTCAAAGAAAATCTCAAAACTGGGAACCCGCTGCTTCTCAGAGTTGAACCAAGGCGTGGAGAAACCGCAGAATGGGAAGTCTTCACCCTCCTGAACAAAATAGCCATTCAGGGTTCCCTGAATCGGTCGGTGCACAAGTTCATATCCTTTCCTGCTTTGCTTTGCTCTGGCTCTTCCGACCATTTCTTTCCCTTTCTTTAGCCAGTCCTCTTTGGTGGGTGTATAGCCAAGACCAAAGGCGTGTGGGTTATGTGGCACATTGGCCAACGTAGTAACGCCCTTCCGGCCACTCCTTCCTAATCCCATTCCTGGTATGTGTTGGAGTTTGTTCATGAAGTAAATCAATTAAGCACTGACATATAAGCCCTCATCCGACGCCAAGATGGTTTGTACTGCTCGAGCCTCAGCCAAGGTAAATCCAGAGAGGAAAACATCCTCTTCACCATGCACAATCTCCAGCACAGGTGTAGTGACCTCTGGCGAAGAATGTATAGATGAATTCCCGAAGACTATGTCCATCTCTTTTCCATGGGGGTATTTCAGCGTTTGGTGGAGAGTGGAAGAGACAGCTTTTACTTGGTGTAGCCAGGGTCGCCCAAGTAGTAAGTTGAAAGTGGCCGGAACATCCAGGACGTGAAACTCAATATCCTGTTGAGCCGGGCCCACCTGTACTCTAATATGCACGGTCCCCATCACCTCTCTGCTTGTATTGTCATACGCCCGAATCACCTGGGTCGTAGGTATGTAATCAGCTGGCTTCAAGCCAATAGCATATGCTGTGCAACAAAGACAGACATTGATTACTGAGCCGGTGTCGACTAACACCGGTGGTATCCACTTTTCCCGGCGCTCTACGAATATGTATAGAGACGTGTTGTGTACAAAGCCTTCCGGCAGCAATTCCTTGTCTGAAAAGGTTAAAGTCGGTGCAGCACTTCCCGGGAAGACCAATCCCACCAGTTGCTCCTAGATAGTCTCAATGGATAACTTAGCTTTATCCATTGTCGACAGTACAACCTGTTTGTGCACTTGCGAAGCCACAAGCAGACCCCAGATAGATATGTCAGCTTGAATCTTTTTGAACTGCTTCAGCACAACCTCTTCCTCTAACTGTTTTTCCTTCTGTTTCTCAGCTTTTTTATCCTTCCCAGATGCCTCGGGTTGGTCCATATGTGGTGGTTTAAAATATCGGCCACTTCTTGTAATGTGGTCGACCTTTTCCACATACCAAGTATTGTTAGGAAGGTCCTTACCCCAGGCCTCATCAGTATGGGCTTAGTGCAGGTCATCGTCATCCCACCAGATTCCTTCGACAGCTGACAAGCAATTGGCCGGCTCTGTTCGGGTTGTCTCTCATCACAGATTTCCTCCGCAGGATCTTGGGCTTTTCCAGCCTTCTGTTGGTTTTCATCTACTTCTTGCTCAAAGCACCTCAGTGCAGCTTCTTGCTCTGTAAGTACAGTACTAACTATGCCCATCTCCTGAGCCACTCATTTTGCACCGGTGTTTTTCAGCAGTTTATCCTTGCCGTCGGCCATTCCGGCCATTGCAGCGGATCTCACTTTCTGTTCTTCTAGCTGCAGTTCAGTTCCCTCGTCTGTATCGAGTTCATCACTTAGCCGCCTAGAATTCTCTGTTGACCCATTTAGATAAAACCAATCAATATTCATGTCCCCTTGATCTTGCCCATCAAAGAACTGCAAATTGTCTATATCCTCCTCCAGGTCGGCTAGATCATCTAATCCCTGGCTTGGTCCATCTTCTCAGACTATACTGACCTCCATCCCAGTCGGCAACACCACTTCTGACTTATCTTGGTTGATTGGTACAATATAGCAGCTCGGGTTATACACCCCATCAGATAAGTCCTTAGAGCCCTCGGGCAACGGACTGACATCCTCCACCAAGGTTGACCTTCCTTTATCTTCCACTGTCACCACCACAGGTTCAGTTTGGATTGTTGAGATGTTCATCATGCACAAGTCTGTGCTCTTAGGGATGAACAATGCCGGGTTAGGAGGCGGACAAGGGTGATATATATACTGGGGTCATAAGGGACAGCCAGTGTATGGATGAGGTTTATATGTCGGGGTGGAAGGGCTTGATTATGTGGTGGAAGAGGATTTATAGTGACGTTGGGTTTTTCGGGAGGTGCTATCACCTTATTGTCTATGAGATCTTGAATCTCATGACGTAGTCTGAATCACTGATCAGTGTCAAGACCATGTTGTTGGTAAAAAGTGCAGTATTTGGCCATGTTGTGTTTAGGTGGGAGAGGATCGAGCAATGGGCGTTGTTCTAACTGTTTAAGATGCCCTTTTTTATTAGGACCCTCAAGGCTACAGATAAGGACATATAGAGCAGGGTGAAGACCCTCTGGCCCCGAGCTTGATGGCTTGGGGTTTGTGAGGTTGTGTTGGATGTACCGACAAAGGGGTTGGCAGTCTTGGGTGTGGTGGTGACCATGCTCACATCCGAAGGCCGTGCAGCTACGCTACCGCTAGTAGTCGCATTAGAACTGCGTATGAAAGCCCTCTTGGGCTGCTCCTTCTCATCATTTATCAACCCTTGCCTCATTGCATCCTCAATGTGAACTCCTATCTCATGGAGATCAGTAAATGTGAACAAGGGCAAGACAATCATCTTCTGCAGCAATCTCCTCTGAAGGTTGCGGACGATCATTCTAATATGATCTTTTTCAGATGGCTGAGTAGTCATCATAGAAGCCTTAGCCCTCCATCGGGTCACAAAGTCTGAGAAACCCTCCTTTGGTTCTTGGCGGGTCGCTTCAAGATCACAAGTAGTGACCTCGATCTAAGTATTGTAGGAGCACTGCACTACAACGGCCTCGGCCATTTCATCACAATTCCTCTTCACAGAGTCTTCAAGCTTGGCATACCAGATGGCCGCCATACCTGATACGGTCCAGCCAAAAAGCGATAGTTTCTGCAGTCTAGAAAGACCAATTAGTCGTAGGATATCTGAAAATAACCGTAAATGGAACATAGAATCCCTGGAACCGTCAAACTGGTCTATGTGCGACTTGAATCTGTTTGGCAAAGTCACTGTCGAGTCAGCATAGCCATCCTTAATATCAGGGATTGAATTCACACCATGTGCCCGTTTGAAGAGTTTTTCTAGCTTGCTGACCTTTAATGCAATAGGATCAACCTCGAATTCAAATGGCGCCTCTATTTGGTACACTGGTGCCTTGGAGGTCTGAGGTGGGATGGGATCTACCTGAATGCTTGCATTTTCCTGGACATCAATTGTGACCCCGGGTGCCAGAATTCCTGCTGGGGGTTCATGGGATACAGAGACTATTGCCAGCTGGGTTTGCTGTTGCTGAAGCCTATTTATCAATTCTACTTGGCGGGCTACGATCTCAGCTTGGCGGGCTGTGACCTCAGCTTGGTGGGCAACATCTAGCTGCATAGTCTCAATAGTCTGTTGGAGCTGACGAAGCATATCTTTCATGCTGATTGAAGGATGTTGAGTTATCAGAATTGGTGAATACTCTGTTTCCGGAGTAGAAGTAGACGACTAGGCCTGAAAATGTGACTGTTGGACTGGTGAGTTATGCCTTAACCTCCTCTGTCTAGTAACCAGTGGGAGTGAAACAAACACTGACTGTCCCCTGACAAGATCCTCGGATCTATAAAGTCTCCTCACACGAGTCCAAAGTGCTTGGGGGGTAACTGAATCGTTAGAAGCAATGGTGAAAAACTACCTTGCAAAAAGAAAATAAAGCAAAAAAAAAACAAAAATTAGAAACCGCACAGCATCTCAACTCAGACATAAACAACACGCAGTTGCTATCATAAGCTGGAGAACTGTACTCAACACAGATTTTTGCCTCAAAACTGATACCCAGACTTGCAACTGATACATACATTCCTGCAGAGTTTTACTCTAAAAACACATATCAAGCAAGTGAGAGCCAAAAACGTCCCTATGATGGGGTAGGGTTACCCTGTCCTAATTTTGTCAGGAACTAGGGATTCACTACGCAAAACAAGCGGTTTCATACAATTCCTGCATTCGGGTAAGCAACCTGTCCTAGTTTGGAACAGTCTCTATGGTTTCCGATATGCAACTAGGTCAATTGGTCAAAAAGGGTACCTCAGCAGGACTACCTAATATACCTCTCACATCTAACACCGAGAAGTGAAAAAAGGATCAAACGGTATAGCGGTAGTCCAGATCCAAGGGCTGTGTTCCTATCGTGGCAGTGCCTATAACCGGTCAGCCTTTTGGTAAGCTTTAACAAGCAAGCCTCTGGCAAACTGCTCAGGAATAGCAGATGGCAAATACCGTGACTTACGTGCACCAATGCAAATACAAATTCAAATAAACACATAAGGGTAGATAAAACAACATATCATGAGTTCGAGTCAAGTTCTCTAAGTCCCTAACAGAGTCGCCAGAAACTGTAGACTCGCTTTTTTTTTCACACCCCGCCTTTCGGAAAGGTTTGAAAAGAAGTCCTCACAGTTCAGACTCATGCGGTTCTGAATCTAATCTCACAAGTGCAATGTGAAACTGATAAACACCAAAGAGTCCAAATATGGAAAATCTTTTTGAAAAATTGAATTTAAATCAAATAATGCCAAAATTAGACTGCTTTGCCAAATGTAGAGTCGCCACCTAAATATTTTTTGTTTTGGAAAAATTTAGAAAACCCTGACTCGTGCCGAAGGCCATGTGTCCGTCATCACCAAAGTTGCCTCAGCTCGGGAATTTAGGTACGAGAGGGGAAGGTCATGGATTGAGGACCCCCACTCACCCGATCAAAGATCGGCCTCTACTAATCATGATATGATTTTCTATAAACATTATGCGTTCTTATTCCGGTTATTAAACTAGCTTTACTATGTGATGCGCACAAGCAAATATAGACTAGTTTGCTCAATTTGGAACAATTCAACTCATGTTTATTTGCAAAAATGGTTTGAATTTGCTACCTCAAGTGGGCTTAAAGTTGCAAATTTGCCACCAAACATAGTGGGCTTAAAACATAATTTGACACTCAACATAGTGGGCTTAAAATGCA
Source organism: Camellia sinensis (assembly GCF_055761805.1). Taxonomy (NCBI): domain Eukaryota; kingdom Viridiplantae; phylum Streptophyta; class Magnoliopsida; order Ericales; family Theaceae; genus Camellia; species Camellia sinensis. Next base: position 91,927,664 of record NC_138968.1, on the reverse strand, counting down.
CATTTGTTGAATTGTTCCAATTCAAACAACAAGTCTTCATCAACAGACATTCATGCAATTTATCAAATAAGCATATAGCCTCATGGCATGCATGCTAATCATGGCAACATTCACACTCATGCAAGCATGCTAAAGGGTAAAAACTCACCTAGTACTCCAAGCTAGGAAAACAAAGTTAAAAAAATATGCATGATTCCTAGCTATACAAGATGCCTAATGCAACGCATGCGAAGAATGCAATTAATAGGCTCGCTACTAATATGACATATGATTGATTTAAATGACATGCGGTTAAACACGTATTCAAATAAGATATTGAAATTACAATGGAGTTTGAATGATGCACCAAACTTCGGTGCATGCAATACGAATGAATGGATGCAAGCATAAGGTATGCTAATTTGAAATATGTCCCTAATCTAACCATCGAAAGCGATTAAATACAAAGGAGAAAGAAGTGGGCTTAGAAGACATACATGCACGCACGCACACTTATTACAACATTACGCCCTCGCGAACGAGGGTTGGAATGAAAAAGCTAATCAACTAGCTACGCTAATTAAGCTAACTAATTATTACAAATCAAATGAATAACTAGCTAAGCTAATTACTAATTATTACAACACTTTAATTAACTAGTAAACTAATTAATTAATTTACAACACAAACGTGCACGAACTAAGCATGTAATACAATAAACTATGCTGCCACTGCTCCGTCTCAAGAAGTGGAAGATGCACATGCTCAGTTTTTGCCCTGAAAGACCTCCGTTTTGCTCTTGAAAGTCTCTGTTTGCAGGGTTGAACATTTCCATAATCTTTCTGCTCCACCTTACCAAATATTCTCTAAGGCTTGTATCAATGGCCTACCAGCCATGGATGGCTACTGCCGGCCAAAAGGGTGCACTGCTGGCCAAAAATGATGCCCTACCAACCACTGGTGGTGCATTGCTGGCCAGTGATGCATTGGATCACCGTGCTATAACAGAGCACAAACAGAGCAAAAATGGGGATTTTTCCAAGGGTTGGCTTGTACTGTAACCCCCATATCATCTCAAAATCTCAAAGGAATGACACATTTGGATCCAAAACCACCAATCAAGGTAGTTCATTGCATGATGGCCAAAGATCCAAGTTGTACAATTTCGATAAATGCGCAATTATGACCAACAAGACCACCACCTATCATGCATGATCAAGGGCATTGGAGACCAAGGAAAATGGCACATTTCATCACTTTTGAGTATGAAATTCCTCATTTTCCTTGTGTTAAAACTAAGGTCTGATTTGAACAGATGCGATGCAACACAAAGAATGCTTATCTTGTCTCTTTCATTTGCCAATTTTGTTTACACATTTTAATTACCAAATCATTCTTTAATCAATTAGTCCATTGGTGAGTGTCCTCTAAATGGAAAGAAATCTCAAACCAAAGGTTGTTTTAGGCATGAAAGTGACCTCATGTCACTGGTAATGAACCCCAAAATGGATTCAATCATTAAGCACAAACATCTTAATTTCATGCTTTAGACAAGCAAATGGTTTACACCACTTTCAAAACAAAAATAAAACCAAGAAAGGAGGGAGGTTGCAGAGATGGTTAAGTGTTGAAAATGAGTACTAAAGCACTAAAACATGTAACCAACTCAAACCAACAATAGTTAAAGCCTTAAAACACTAAGTTAGTAAAGGAATTAACACTATAACTATGCCAAACAAGACTCAAACAAACTAACCAGCCCAAAATAGAGCTAAAACGGGTTATTTCAAAGGTTAAAACATGCTGGACTTTAGCTAAGTTAAGCTAGAAAAACATGCTAACATATGAAGGTACCTAGGCATACAAATAAGACACAAGGAAGGGAGGCTAACCCCTCCAATTTTAGAATTCAAAATAAGTTTTTTGCCACTGAAAAACCTCTGAAATTCAGTGGTTAAAAGACCCAAAAAAGTTGGTTTGAAAGTGATGAACAAAGGCACAAGAACTTTACAAGCAAAGAAGCAAGAAGGGTGAACCACCCCTTAACTAAAAATGGCCTCAAACCACCATTTTCAAGCCATAAAAATAGAGCTTTTACAGTTCAAAACCAACCTCAAAACAGTTAAAAGAAGATAGAAAAACAAGTATTTAAAACAAGCTAACAAGACTAGTATTCTACCTCTTGAAGCAAAGAACACTTTTAGGCACAGGTTCAAGCCAAAACCACCTTCAAGAGCTCCAAGAAGGACCCCAATAACCTTAGCTCAAAGGTGAGAGGATTTGGTTTGGGAGATGTAGGCTAAAGTGTAGAGAAGCTAAGCAAACACACACAAATTTGCAAGTGAGAGAGAGAGAGAGAGAAATCAAGAGAGAGAAAATTTTATATCTCAAATTTTTCTAACCCCCACACATGAGAGAGAGGGATTCTACATATAGAAAACACAAAATTTCCTCACAAACATCCAGCCACACACGTGTAGGAAGATGCATGAATTTGTGCAAACAGCTGGCACAAAATATCTACAGGAAACACTGGTGGCTGGCAGGGCACATCAATGGCCAGCAAAGGTTATAGCGATCCCGGGTTTTCCCCTTTATGTACAGTATTCTGGACTTAGGTTCCGTGGTGTTGATTATTGTTTATATCTTGTTTCCGTCCTTCAATACTTTGTATTTGAGTTATAGGATGTGTTGGGCAGGTTTATTACAGGTTTGGTGTGATTGAGAGCAAATAGTTGCGGCCCAGAATTTTGGTCCTTCGCTCGAGCGAGACTTTTGTCGTTCGAGCGAGCTCTGTGTTTTAGATCCTTCGCTCGAGCCAGGGTTCCTTCGCTCGAGCGAGAGTTGAGTTTTGTATCTAGTGGCTCGAGCGAGAAGTCCTTCGCTCGAGCTTGTATCTACGTCTGGTTCTGGACCTGAAGGTTGCAATTCTTCGCTCGAGCGAGCGAGGTCTATGTTTTGGGTTTCTTCGCTCAAGCGAGCATTCTGTCGCTCGAGCATCTTTCTGGGTTGCAGACCTGAAGCTTCGCATTCTTGGCTCAAGTGAGGCTTTCTACGCTCGAGCGAGAGTTCTTTGTGTCTGGTCGCTCGAGCAACCAATCCTTCGTTTGAGCGAGCCTATGTTATATCAGTAGACAGCAGCAGGTAAACATTTCACTTTTTCATCTCTTTTGGTTTCAAAACCCTAGATCTGTCTACATACCTTCTCTCTAGGGATTGATCTACTTATAGGGTGTTTCTACCCTAATCCCTTTGTAAGAAAGATAGAGGGTTGTTTGGGCTACGTTTTAATCTGAAAATTTATGGATTTGGAGCATTTTGGATTTTCACCATCTTCTCCTTTGGTCTCTTCATTTCGAGGTAGGGATACCCTATTCTATCTTATGAGTTTTGTCATAAATTTTGGGCATTTTGATATGTTGGGGTTGTTGGGTAATTTTTGGAAAAGTTAGGGTTTGATTTGTAATTTATAGAAAAGGGGGTTTTCAAAATGTTAAATCCTATGGGTGTTTGAGACCAACAAAAATGGAATTAATGTTGTTGTATTGTTGAATTTGAACCTTTGGGTTGAGATGTGATTAAGGAGGAAGAATGCCCTAATTATGAACTAAATTAATTTGTATAATTAATTTTGGGAAAATGTGGAAATATGGAATTGAGTTGAGAATAATGAAATTGGGAAATTATGGGATTGATTGATGTAGTTGAATAAATTAATCACTCCCCTATGGAGTAAGTTGATATTATATCTATTTAATGCATTTATTTTCAGTTTAGAAATAACTGCTTTGGGCTATCGGTGGAGGATAGTCTTGATTGTTGTAGACACTGGATGTTGATTAGGGAAAACTGAAACTAATCACATTGATTATGTCATTGAATATGACGGTTGGAATAATACATTAAATATGTGTATTGAGTGATCCCTATATATGATAATTGTTTATATACTTGGAATATGTGTATTGTGAGGGAGGAGATAGGGGATGTACTCCATGGTTTGAGAGAAGATAGGGGATGGACTCTCAAACCTATTTGGGAGGAGATAGGGGATGGACTCTATTAATACAGCAAATATGTGTATTAAATTGAAGTATTGATACAGCAAATATGTGTATCTATTGTGAAGTATGGAAGTGTTAGTATATGCGTTATAGTCTCATTGAATTGTTTGGCCAGGTTCTGAGCCATGTATATGAAATGATTCGGATAAGTAAAGGAAAATGGAGTGTACACAAGTGTCATGGAACTGTATTGTGATATAACTGGTTTATAAGTGTTAACCACCTATCAAATGTTATTATTTTAGTCACTACTTATATTTGGTTTAGTATATCTCCACTGGGCTGTGGCTCACCCTATATGGGACATTATTTTCAGGTCCAGGTGATATGCCACCTCCAAGGACATAGCTTGGAAGGTTTTGGGAGTTGAAGACTCTTTTTTTTTTTTTTTTTTTTGTTATCTTTTGTTGTATTACATGTAAATTCAGGCCAAGGGCTTAATATGATATAAGTTAGTACTCTCTTTTGTGTAACCAAGTGTTGGCTTGGAAAGTTGTAAGCCGTTGGGCATTTACTTTTGTTGTCAACATGTAATACATTTGTAAGGACTACTCTGATGAATGGAAAAGTGTTTATTTCTCTTATATCAATGCATGTCAAGAATGTGAGGTTTTATGTATTATTTTGAGGGCGTTACAGGAGAAGTGGTGGCCGGCAGCCTCCAAGGATGGCCGGCTGGCCATCTGAAACTTCATGCTGAAAATAGGGGTGTAATTTTGGCCCGGTCCATTCGGGCTCGGGCCGGGCCCATGTCGGGCCTTGTGGGCTCCTGCCAAAAAAATGGGCCGACCCACTGATCAGAAAATTAGGCCCAGGTCCAGGGGTATTTGGGCTTTGGGCGGGCCAGTGGGCTGGGCCCTTGGGCTTGAGTTTCGACTTGGGTTTTGGGCGAACTTGGACGGGCCTAAACAATTTTTTTTTATTTTTTTTTTATCTTTTCCCCCAAAATTTTATTATTTTCTATTAAAAATAACACTGGGCATCGGGTGGCCCGGGAGAGCCAGACCTTGGGCCGGGCTTTTGGGAGGGCCAATGGGCCTAGCCAAGCGGGCTGGGCTTCAAAATAATGGCCCAGGCCCTGGCCCAAGGCCTCGGGTTGGGCTTGGGTTCGGCCCTAAACGAGCCTTAACAGACCGGACCCACCTCGGGCTGCCTGCGGGCCACAGGCCAAAATTATACCCCTAGCTGAAAAGACCAAGGCATGGTCCAAAGATGAGACAAAATGGATGCAGGGTTTGAAATGCTCAAAGCTGTGGCATTTCGTCGATGACTTCGAGTGCTGGGCGAGCAATCAAACTCATCAACGGATGTACCTACAAGAACATTCAAGCCTTAAAGAGCCATCAAAAATGGGGTGTCTATAGCCACATCCAAACATCCTATACAAAAGTAAAGATAAAGTAGGATTAACTCACAATAAGTATAATCACACGTCAACCCACACGTCACACTCGAATAGTCTCAACCCTACTCATGCATCTATTTCACATAAAGCAAACCACATAAGCACATAAACATATGGAGCACATACAGATCACCCTCCTAAGATATCAACATGTCAACGCTCAAAGACTTCCAAGTGGAAAAAGCATTGATCAAGTGTCTTTCCAAGAGAACTTTAATGAATGCAAGTCGTATCCTTGAAGTTTCTTGAAGTTTGACCCTATACTAATATAGTTACATAAACACATAATCATGTTTAGCGATTAACATCCTTTCCTAACATGGCAAACCCGTCATCGCACTAGTCACTTTCCACGAGTTCAAGGTATTCAAACCTGATTAGCTTTGATTCCAATTTGTAATGCCCCCAAAATCTAAAACTATAAACTATCGATCACAACAACGATGTACATATAATAATAAACTCACATTTACAACGAATCCAACTTTTCTTTTTCTCATTGAACTATAATTTCAGAGTTACAAATTACATATTAATCGTTCACAGTTCAATAGATTAGAGAAAACAAAATAATTGCCTCATGGGCTTACAAGTTTCAAATATGGCCATCAAACAACAAAAGGGCCCATAATTTTCCAAAAGAAAACAATGTAAAAGTTCAACTATTAGATTACAATTTCAAAATATCTTTAAGTTTAATACAAAATGGTTAGTCAACTTCTTCTTCATTGATGTGGTTGTGGTTCGCCAAGTCTTGAAATGTTGTTAGTGTAACACCTCAACTTCCAGGCCGTTAATGAATCAAATCAACCTCAAATTAAAATTCTAGCTAATTAATAACCTCAAAAATACAATTGGCTCCAAAATAATTACACTAATGTCTATAATTTATCATTTATACAAATCTCCAACAACAATATATAGTGGTGGGTCAAAAAATCTCCAACTCCATAATCCTTTAAATGCTTCAACTCCAATCGCCATTAGATTTTCTTTACACCTAAAAAATAAACTAATTCGGGAAGTATACAATACGACATGAATAACAATGCTCGAATAGAGAATAAATCAACAAGGATCCAACAATTTGCGACATAGCACAAACGATTCGATTCGAGACACCAAGCAATTTACCAAATTGCACAAACAAGTCAACTCGATATATGATAATTTATCCAGGACCAAATACCTAGTCCTACATGGTACATGACCAGTGACTAGCCTCACCCACCTCACCTAAGCACAACCACTTATCCAAGCTATAGGTCCAAGCTATTGGCAAGGTCCACTCCCACATCATCTAGCCAAACAAATCAACACTAACTACACCAAATTTATCAAATGACTAGAATAATCAAATGTATCAACAAACGTATCAACAAAAATGACTCCACAAAATTTAACATATGACCATGATAATCAAGAGGAGTACAAATGTGAAGTAATCAAGATAAAAACTCTTTGCAAAGAGATTTAGAGGAAGCATATTGTATACCACCCAAATCACCTCAAAACAATTCCATGACCACTTGATGCAAAATCCCTCAACCACCAATGCTTTTAATCATCTGCTATATCACCATAAATCTCCAATGGTTATCGATCGAAAAGGTATGTAAAGTTTAACAAAATCTACAACTCTCCTCTTAAATAAAATTCTAACTCTCACTCTAAATACTCTTAATCTAAACTCTAAATTTCTATAATTTAAGAGTGAATAATATGAGAGAGAGATATGGATGGACCAAGAAGAAGAATGGCAAGAAGTTGAGAGGATGAGTTCCAATTTATAGGCAAAACAAAGAGTAGCCTCCAAGTAAACTTGGACAGAAAGAAAGATAATTGACTTGTAGGCAAAGAAAGGTTACTTGAAGGGAAAGAAAAGAACCTTTACTTGGAGCCCAAGCAAACTAAAAATAAATAAATAAAAGAGATGAATATTGATAATAATGAAATGGAGGTAAAATGAGATAAAACAAATAGAGAAAATAAGTTAGGTTCTCATCTAAAAAATCTCACCACCAAACTACCACCAATATCTCTCACTAAAATATTAATACCTCAAAAATACAGGGTTTCACAGTTAGATAGGAGTGAGCAATTGTCCGGTAGAAAATAAATTTAACCTAATATATATAAACATTTGATTTAAGTATGCATTATCACACCTCTCACTCAAAAACATTTAATAATCCAATGCACATTATTTAACTAACTTCCACATTTCTCTGTCCTCACACAAATGACCAGTGGGCACCTCAACTTTCCACATTTATCGTCCTCGCACGATTGGGTATATGGACACCTCAAACATCCCCACATTTGTCGTTTTCATACAACCGGGCACCTAATTTCCCTTTGCGGGTACCAAACACATCACACAACATATCATTTCAACAAACCCCTAAATTTATCTCATCACAAGATGTCTCAACATATCCCCACAACATCAATTTATTTCCAAGTATCCCTTAAACACCAAATCCTTAGCTAGGGTTTTGTAGAATTTATGGCTTTTCCCCATATTCTCTACCAGTCCAAGAATCATGGAATCAAAGTTGATTTTATACTCTATCTCATACCATACATATATCATGAAAACAAACACATAATCAAATCAAAATATAGATATACAATGTTAAAAGTATTCCTACCTGAAGAGTTGTGAGAAGAGAGATGAAAATCCAAGAGATTAACGTTCACAATAATGAGATCCAATTGGTTCAAAATGCAACCTTAGGTGAGATAAACAACTTTGATGAAGGAGTAAGGATGGATTCTAGCTAAAAATAGATGAAATCTAGTGTTTAGGAGCTAAGGTTTTCAAAAATGGGGTTTAGAGAGAGGAGTGTGAAAAAGTGAGCTAAAGAATTGTTTAGATCGAATTAAAAATAGTTGTCCCGAATAGACCACTGGAGCGATGCACACAATACAAGCAGACCGCTCGAGCAAACTATCCATCGCTTAAGCGGTAAATGCAAGGTCTCAAAATTTTTGCAGAGCTATAGTGAAAATATTAAAAGCTTGATATTTACGCTCGAGTGGTCTCGCCTGCAAACAAGCAAGATACTGGGAGCTCGGCTTATCTGCTTGAGCGACCAATTGACCACTTGAGCAGTCACTTGAAACAGGTTGTTACACGACTTATTTTTAGTTCAACACTTTAATTTTTATCAAACAGTTTTTCAGTTTAAAAATTTTAGCATTTAGTTTTCAATAATTAATTTTTAGTCTTCAGTTTTCAATTTTCAGTTTTCAACTTTATCAAACAACAGCTTAGGCGATATTTGAATGCTGAATTATGTTTGATGGGATTTATAAGCCCATAAAATGCAAAATAAACTACATTTGTTTGTATACTAGTGTGGTGATATTAGTTAGTTAAAATTAAATATATAAAATTACTTAAAACCTCTAATTGTATAAATATTGACTTTTGTTATTTTTGTAAAGTAAAGTAAAATTTTTACCTCTAATCCCACGAGATTTGATTGTAAATTCTAACATGGGAAAGTTAATCTCATCTACTCATAATCCCATGCTATTTTTACAAACTAAACATGCTTTACATGGAACCCACTAAATTGTTAATTTAGTCATACCATTTATATGGCTAAACAAACATGACGGGAATCTCTATATGGATAATTGTAGCTCAGCTTTTTCACGCCTCCCCTTTTGGAAAGTTCGAAAGAAGGCCTACAGTTTGGACTCCTACGGTTCTGAATCTAATCTCATAAGTGCAATGTGAAATTGATAAACACCAAAGAGTCTAAATCCAACAAATCGTTTGGAAAATTAATTTTTGGATCAAAAATGCCAAAGTTGAACTGCTTTGCCAGATACAGAGTTGCCACCTAAATATTTTATTGAACTGCTTTGCCAGATACAGAGTTGCCACCTAAATATTTTATTTTGGAAAAATTTAGGAAACCCATGACTCATGCCAAAGGCCACATGTTCGTCATCACCAAAGTTGCCTCGGTTCAGGAGCTTAGGTACGAGAGGGGGAAGGTCATGAATTGAGCACCCCCGCTCGCCCAATCAGAAATTGGCCTCTACTAATCATGATATGATTTTTATCAACATTATGTGTTCTTATTCCGATTATTAGGCTAGCATTACTATGTGATGCGCACAAGCAAGTATAGACTAGTTTGCCTGAATTGGAACAATTCAATTTCATGTTTGTTTTGTAAAAAAAATTTGAATTTTCCACTTCAAGTGGGCGTAAAGTTTGCGAATTTGCCACTCAACAAAGTGGGCTTAAAACTAACATTTGTTAAATCATTCCAATTCAAACAATAAGCCTTCATCCACAGGCATTCAGGCAGTTTATCAAGTACGCATTTAGCCTCATGGTAAGCATGCTAGACATGGCAATCACTCACACTCATGCAAGTATGCTAAAGCATTAAAAACTCACCTAGTACTCCAAGCCAAAAAGATATGAGTTAGAAGAATGCATAATTCCTAAACTATGCCAAATATCTAATGCAACACATGCAATATGCAATTGATAAGCTCAGCTACTTAACATGTTATTTACAACAATTTGTGAGCATGCGTTTTAAACACGTATTCATCGAAGTATTTGAAATGACAATGCAGTTGGAATGATGAATCGAGCCTCGGTGCATGTAATACAAAATGAATGGATGTAAGCATGCGATATGTTAAACAAAACATAATGCTCCTAAACTAACCATCGAAAGCGGTTAAGTAAAAGGGAGAAATACGTGAGGTTGGAAGATATACACATTATTACATCACGCTCTCATGAAGGAGAGTCCGAATGAGTATAGCTAAGCTAAGCTAAGCTAATTAAGCTAACTATTACAAGCCAAAATAAAAATAACTAGCTAAACTAATTAACTAATTATTACAACAACAAATGAACTAATTAGCTAATTAACTAATTAAATAATTACAAAACAATTGCAGCTAATAATTTAACTAAGTAATTAAACTAAGCTAATTTGCTGTTCCACCTCGGGAAATGAAAGATGTGTATGTGCATGCTTGATCTCCACCCGAAAAGACCACCATTCGGCTCCCGAAAGCCTCTGTTTGCACAATTGAACACTTCTAGAACAATTTTGCTCCGCCTTACCAATACTCTACTGAGGTTTGCATTAGTGGCTAGCCGAACACTGGTAAAGCTTGTCGGCCATGGAAGTGGCCTACCGGCCATCAATGGTGCTCTGTCGGCCACCTGTCGGCGATGGATAGTGGCCTGCCAGCCACTGATGCACTGGTTCATCTTGCTGCAACAGAGGGCAAACAGATCAAAAAGAGGGTATTCTCACATATTGTTTGCACAACTCACCCCTCCTTTTCATGAACAAATCTAAGGAGTGATGAACTTAAGCCTCAAACCACTAATTTAGGCAATTTCATTGCATGATGGCTTATGATTCAAGATGTGCAGGTTCAATAAATGCAAAATGAGACAAAAACCTCATCCCTTTCATGAAAAATCAAGGGAAAAAGTTGACCTTGGAGACTTAGATCATTTTATCACTTTCAAGTATGAAATGGTCCAAGTTCCATGCGTTCAATTAACATTCGATTGAACACACCAAGTTATTATCTTGCTCACTTTTAGTTCCAAGTTTTAGTTATTCATTTTACTTTACCAACCATTCATTAATCCAATTAAGTCCAAAAGGTGAGTTAAAGTCCTCTAATGGAAAGAAGGCTCAAGACACAAGTTGCTTTGGGTATGAAAGAAGCATCAAACCGTTGGTAATGAACCCCCTAAGGGATTAAACCATTAAGTATGAAACCTCAATTTCACACTTAGGCACACAAATGACTTGAAACCACTTTCAAAGAAAACTGAAAAACCAAGAAAGGAGGGAGGTTGCAAAGATGATTAGTGCTGAAATTAAGTATGAAAAGCTCGAAAAATATGCAACCAACTCAAACAAGTGATGTCTAGAGTCCTAAAACACCAAACTTGTGAGGACTATTACACTACAAGCATGCAAAACAAGACTCAAATGCAACAACCAACCCAAAACAGAGTTAAAACAGCCTAAATTAGAGGCTAAAACATGCTTGAATTAAGCTACAACAAGCTAGAAAAACAAACTAAAGCATGGCACCAACTAGGCTAGCAAGCAAAACACAAGGAGGGGAGGCTAACCCCTCCAAATTTGGACATCAAAACATGATTTTCACCACTGAAAATACTCTGAAATTCAGTATTTAAAGGCCCAAAAAAAAAATGGTTTGAAAATGGGAAACAAAAGTGAAATGGCCTTAACAATAAGGAACAAAGAGGGATGAACCACCTCCTAACCTTAAATGGCCAAAAACACCAATTTCAGCCCATAAAAATAGAGTTTTTTATAGTCCCAAAACAACCCAAAAATAGTGGGAAAAAGATAGAAAAACAAGTAGTCAAAGAAAGCTAACAAAGCTAGTATTATACCTCTTGAAGAGAATAGCGATTCTAGGCAACACTTCAAGCCAAAACCAATTTCAATAGCTCCAAGAAGGCCTCAAGGAACCTCAGCTTCAAGGTAATCAAATTTGGTTGGGCAAGTATAGGCAAGAGTGTAGTGTAAGTAGGCAAAAGTGTAGAGAATTTGTAGAGAGAGAGGAAAATTTTTTAGTCTAAAATTTTCTAACCTCAAAACATGAAAGAGAGGGTCTCTATATATAGAAAATATGAAATCTATACAAGGAGACCCATCCCTCCACGTGTGGATAGATGCATGCATCTGTGCAAACAACTGGCACAGCTAGCAAAAAATATCTACAGAAAACACCGGTGGCTGGCCGCCCATCAGTGATGGCCGGCAAGGCATCATTGATGGCCGACAAGGTACATCAATGGCTGGTAGGCAAGAAATGATGGCCGGCAGCCTCCAAGGATAGTCGGCAGGCCACCAAAGATTGCAGGCTGGAAAGATAAAGGCCTGGTCCAAAAATGAGACAAAATGGATGTAGGGTTTGAATGGCTCAAAGCTGTGGCATTCCGCTAAGGACTTCGAGCACTCGACGAGCAAACAGACTCATCATCGAGGGTACTTGCAAGGACATCCAAGTCGTAAGGGCCGTCAAAAATAGGGTATCTACAATAACACTTTTGTCTCTTTGTACCTTTTTTCTAATTACACATATCTCCAAAATTTAAAATTGTCATTTTATCTTATTTACATACTTCATAATTTAAAAAATATCCTTATTCCTGACTTTCCCTTTCCTTTTACACCCACCAACCTTCTCAAATCCTAACTCTACACCATTCATCACTACCACCATAACCATCGTCTCCAACCATCTGCCCACCATCTCCACAAATGTCCCATCCTTGTAACACACTCCTACCATGCAACTAGCAACATTAATCCCTTACCACTGTAAGCCTCTCGCTAACCCTTTATTTTTTATTTCTGTAACTACCACCACTTTAATTGCGAAACCTTTTCTTAACCTCTCAACTATCGTTATAGCTTCTCTTTAGGCATCTACCATCACGACCCAACCACTTCTTACCAATACCGTCATCACCATAAATCAAATCTAGGATTTTCAAATCTAGAAGACAGAGAAAAATAGGGGATGACAATGACAACGGATCTTGGGGAGGAGAGTAAGGGGTAGTGTTCAATGGAGATGGTGGAAATTGGGGGTGCGTGGAAGAACAAATTAGAATTTTTATAATTTTAAGATTTTGGTAGTTTTTTTTATAATTTTAGTTAAGAATAAAACTATAATAAAGAAATGAAAATTTCAAAATGTAAACAAGCTCCCAAACATGGTGTTTTTTTTTTCTGAATATTCTAAAAAATCAAACTATTTACGAAAACAATATTTTTAACTATTTACTAAACTAACCTACTTTTTGAAATTGTGTCTTCAAAATGTAATTTCATGACAAAATCGCATCTTCAAAATGCACTTTCATGGTGACACGACCACCTAAAGGTGCTGACGTGGGCATGTTGAAATCGCATTTTAAAAACACAAGTTTATCTTGAAGTTGCATTTTCAAAACACAATTTCAACATTGACATGAAATTACATTTTCAAAATGAGATTTCAACTTAGCGTGTGCATTTTGAAAATGATATATTGAAATTCCATTTTGACAATGTGATTTCAACATTAGGTTGGTATTGCATTCTTAAAAGGAGATTTCAGTTAAATCTCATTTTGAGTGAATTTTCAAGAAATCGTAATTTAGGAAACACGGTTTTTTGGAATTACAATTTCAAAATACAATGTAAAAACGATTAGTTTAATTTTAGAATATGTTTTTATTATTTTTTTTAAGAAATAAAAACTAATTTGACAAAAATAAACACCAAAAATAAATATTGAATTTTTAAAAATTATTTGCGTTCGTAGAAAAGATAAAATCATGTAAAAGTAATGAGTTGTTTTATTTTTCATTTTTTACTAAATTAGTTTCAAGGTTTTTTTTTTCAATTAAGAAAAAAAACAAATTCTCAAGACGAAACTAAACGGAGTTGGTATATAGAATTGGTATGCAATTCCATGTTACAAAATATTTAAGATGGCAAAATTTTATTCAGTACATAAATATGATTTCATTAACATTTATATTTTATTATTATGTAATGTAATTTTATGAATTTGGATTATGTACTAATACAAGTTTGCTATATTAAATATTTTTCAATATAGAATTGCATTTTGAAATTGAAATTGCAATTTCATTATTTTGCTTTTCCAAATTGTGATTCGGTAAAATTGTGTTTCCTAAATTAGGATTTCCTGATAATCAATTTAGCTAAAATCTCATTTTCAAAATGTGATACCCAATCTTCTTTTTTCATTTTCAGAATGACATATCATATGTTCAAATCGCGGCTCAAAATGAGTGTTGAAACATAATGTTGAAATTGTGTTTTGAAAACGCAATTTCATGGCAGTAGTGAAGTTGCATTTTGTAAATGGAACTTTAAGGTAAACTTGCATTTTCAAAATGCGATTTCAGTATAGTCATGCTGGCAACTTCATGCGACCAAGTTACCATGAAAGTGTATTTCGAAGATGCGATTTTGTCATAGAATTGTATTTTCAAGACACAATTTCAAAAAGTAGGTTAGTTTGTTAAATAGTTTGAAAAATGTGTTATTTCTGTAAATAATTTAATTTTTGTAGAATATTATGAGAAAAAAAAAACTCCCTAAACGTGGGAAAATTCTATTTCCCCACACCTATTTATTTCAGTGCACATAATTTCTCAGTGCCCACATTTATTAATTTGGTTATTGATTATTCTTCTTATTCCACACATTTGATGTTCCAATTATACCCTAACTCATATCCATGTACACACACTACCTAAACCCTCTTTCTACACACCTTTACCCATTTCGGTTTCCTCTTCCATGCACCTGACGTATCAAAATGACCCATGAAGAAACAATAAAGAAGCAATGAAGAAACATTGAAGAAACAATGAAGATGCAATGAAAACCCATTGATAACTCCATTGAAGACTCATTCACATGTATCTCCATTGAAGACCTTACATTTTGACAACTCCATTGAAAACTTTCCATCCATTTCAAAATATTTTATTAGTTATCTATTTGCAATCTATTTTGTTTGCACTCTATGGAAGACCTTCGTTTTGTTTCTTGGAAATTTTTTTATTTTGTCCATTCGGTACTAGTTTACCAAATAAAAAGTAATAATTCAGATGTTAACTTCTGAAATATTCACACATTTTCGAAACTTGGTTTCCGAATTTCAGCGTTTAATTTGAAAGTTGAGTTCTGAATTTTGTACAGTTCTTTGGTTCTGTAGTGTTGAATTTGTTACATGGTTTTGGTAGAGACTAACTTGTTGGGGTTTTGAAAGAGACTAGCTTTGCAATGTTCCTCCACATAACTGTCTAGTTCTTTGGGTTTGGTTGAAAATTTGTGGGTTTATCAATTGGAAAGAAGTGATCAATCTTTATACGGAGAAAAATGAGGGTTTTGCTACTGGACATCGAAGTGTTCGATGAAATTTCCAGAGAAAGTAAAATCAATAAAGATGGGTTCAACGAAATGGATTGATTAAGAAATATAGAAAGATGTAATATATAGCGGCTATAACAAGTGATTTTGAGAGTTTTGAGTTTTGATAGTATTGTTTTGCAAGCAAGTGAGAAACAATAGATAAATTAGGGCTTAATTATTTTTACTTAAAAGATGTGCACTGAATTTTTTTTGTTTAAAAAAGATGTGTATAGAGAAAATTTAAATATAATATTAAGAGTGTGTTTTGATATCCACTATATTTATTTTATTTTAGGGTATAATTGTCATTAAAATAATATTTCTCTAAGTGTATGCACTAAGATAAATAGGTGCGTGAAAATATAATTTCCCCCCCCCCCAAAACATAGCCTTACATGTGGTGTGGAGAAAGAGTGCTGCTATTAGCACTCATCAATTATTTTTGGCCCTCCATTTTTTAGTCTTTTTTTTTTATTACAATAATAACCTCAAATAAAATTACTAAAAAATACATCAATAATTTTGGGATACCTCTTCTCACAATTAAATCCATACACCCACTATATCATGAGTTAGGGTTTATGAGAGCACCCACCTCCAACACCACCTATCCATCTTCCCCAAATCCTACATTCAAAATCTATCCACCCTCAAAACCTTGAAAATCCTTTAGCAACAATATTTTAATGGCAATGATGGCAACCATTTGATTACATACACTTCTTTGGCAATGATAATGAGTGAAAGTTTTTTTAGTGACCACAACTCTATGAGACGAGAGGAGTACAACAATAAAAACTCAAAAGAGATTTATAACTTTGATGGTGTTCTAAACTTAGAGGAGATTAGCCTTGTAACAGTAAGCTTCTTGAAAAAAAAAATGACAAATGATAAAAACTGTTCGTCATTTTTTCGAGAATGAGTTCCCAAATATATGACCGAAATTCGAGAACACGTGCCTAAACATTGTTTATTTGTTCAGAAACAGGTAACCAAAGATTTCTTATTTGTTCGGAAACAGATAACCAAAACAGCAGCAAAAGTAAATAAACAAAGGAAGTCAGACCACCCTTGAGTGGTCGATTAGGAGTCGACCGGTGAGTGAAATCTTACCTAGTTTTGCTTACATAGAGAGCATACAAATACAGTGAGGTCATGGATGAATGACAGAAAATCAACCAGAGAATCATAAAAGTGGATTCTGTTGGGTAGGTGAAAAGAGGCAATAGAAAAAAAAATAAAAATAAAACAGATTAACAAGCCTTGTAATATAGTATAGAAAAAAACTTTTTAATCACCATAAATTTTTTTTCACTGGTTTTGGGAGGTTCCACCATTGTGGATTTTGTTAGAATTTTGAGAGAGAGACTTTTTGGGATATAAGGAGTGTGAGGATGTGTATATGAATAGGTAGAATATTTTTACAATGATAATTTTAATATTATTTAAAAAAATAAAAAATAAATAAAAAAAATTAAAAATTCAGAATAATTAATCGACTGCTATTAGCCGGCCTCGTGGCAAAATAGAAATGGGGACAAATTGACAACTATAGCGCAAACTCTCATTTATCTTATCATCTGCCAGCTGTCCGAGAGGCCACTGCCGGGTTTGTCAAAGGGATAGAGATCGGGATCGAGTCCGGTGGACGAAAATTGACAGCAAACCCAAACAACTACTGTTTAGAGAGAGAGAGAGAGAGAGAGAGAGAGAGAGAGTCTATGGAAGTTCCATCAAAATCCACCTAAAACCCTAACGAATCGCACCAGTTTCAGGCATCCTTGTAAAATAAGGAAATTTGAATATTGAACTTGGAAATCAAATCACAGAGAGAATTCTCTGATTTGGCAACTCTTTAATCCGAAACAAAACATGCCTCCGAAGCAACAATCCAAAGCCGACTTGGCGAAGAAGCAGAAACTAGTGGAGGACAAGACCTTCGGTCTCAAGAACAAGAACAAGAGCAAAAACGTCCAGAAATACGTGCAGAGCCTTCAACAAAACGTCCAACCCAAACCCGACCCCTCCAAACTCGCCGCAAAGGTATCTATGCCACTATCACAAATTTTGCTTCCTAGCTGAAATCATTTTTTCATATTTTGCGTTAATTTCACTTTTATCCTCTAAAAAATTATTATTACTTAAAAAAAAAATTATATCCATAAACTATCAATTTCATCTAAATTTTTTAATTTCGGAGATGGTTGTCTGAATTAGTAATCGTTGAAGTCTAGTTGTGATGAAAGACGAAGTTATTTCATAATTTGAACAAAGGGAGAGGATGAATGAGGAGGGGAGGGGGTCGAGACGAAGATGATGTTTGATTGTAAGGTAATAAGTTGTTTAATATTGGGGAAATTGCAAATACATGGGACAATCGCAAAATAATTACTGAGAATTTTTTGTGGTGCAATTCTGGCACACACTGGAGGAGTTGCACCAAGCACGAGAATGAATTTGCACCATGCACACAGGAGAGTTGCAACATCATGAAAATGTAATTTTTTTGCACTGCTCCACTGAAATGTAATTTTCCTTTAATATTGTATGTGTAAGAATATTGGTGTTTGGGTCTATGATATGATTTAAGTTGCCTAAATTATAAAATTATTTGAATTTGATAGTTTAGGGATGAAATAGAAAAAAATGACAATACTTTAAGGGAGAAATGTGAAATTGACCCACATATTTGATGCATTTGATTCATTTGGGAAAATTATTTTGTGTGAACAGAAGAAGAAGGAAGAAGAGAAGGCTAGAGAGAAGGAATTGAATGACTTGTTCAAGATTGCTGTTGTTCAGCCCAAAGTACCAGTTGGTATGTACTGTATTATGTGTTCATTGGTCATGTTACGTACCTAAAAAAATACAAAAAAAAAAAAAAAAATGCAACATATTTTAAATGTGTAGGTCAAATTCTTTCAAAGTGGTTGTGTACACTGCATCAAGGTTAAATTTACATAATGCATTTAAATTTTGTGCACTTTTCTAGATTTTTTTTTTTTATGGGTACATAGCATTTCTGATTTTGCTATGTGAATTTTATAAATCAAAATATATGGAAGACATACATCAACAGAGAGCCTACTTGCAAAAAACAAAAGTACATCTGAAATAAGGGGATCTGAAGATCTAGACAACCAAAACTAACATCTTCTAAACAAGCAATGAACTATTGAAAACAAGAATGATAACAACGTCGGGTGGGGGGTTTCATATCTGCTAGCCAACAACTATTGCTTCCGTTTTTTTTTTTGCATAGATATTCCTTTTGGTTTGCTTGATATTCATTGTTTGTTCCATTTCTTAACAACTTAAGCTTTTGGGACAATTGGTGACTTAACATGATATCAGAGTTTAGGTTGGGAAAGGTCTTGGGTTTAAGTCTCTCCGTTTGCATTTGGTCCCCATTTATAATTTTTCATTGGGTGTAAGTCTCTCCGTTTGCATTTTGTCCCCATTTCCCTTCTTTCATCTATGTATTTATGGATGTTTGCATCACTACGTGGAAGATGGGGTTGCACGTGAAAGAGGGTGTTGGATGATATACATTGTTCGGCCCATTTCCTAACAACTTAAGCTTTTGGGACAATTGCTGACTTAACAAGTCCACTCTAGACATAACTGCAAATTATGTTGGCAGCTAAAAAATGAATTTCAAGAACTTGGTCTTGCTCTTATATCTTCCTCATTCACCTTGAAAAAAGCTGGCATTGTCCTTGCTTTTTTGAGGAAAAAACTTTGTTGTTTCTTTCCTGTCAAATATGATATGATATCCTGCTTCTGCAAGGGAAAGCTTATAAATTGAATTTCTAAAGTTCTTTGTCCTACAGCTCTGGATAGCCCTCAGGAGCTCCTCATTGCATTGAAGAGGTGTTGTATTCACTTTATTTCTACATAAAGTTTCCGACCAAAACAAGGAAGAGTATGGACAACTAAAGAAAAAATCCAGGAAGAGTATTCTGTGTTCATATTTATGCTTATGTAAACAATCATATACTTTTTGTCTCTTAAGTTTTTACTTCAATAGCCAACCTAAATTTGCGTTTGTCTTTTTAATTTTACATTATATATATATGTATATCAGATATGTATGTAAGTGCATACATATATTACAAAACTAGGTTCACTGTTTTGGAAGTGAATGAAGATAAAAATGAAAGTTTTCTCTGTTCCAATTTCCTAATTCAATGTCGTGGCTTATATATGTAATATTAAAATCTTAGTTATGTGCAACTCAAGTTTTTGTTGTTTGCGTACCAGTGCAATGCATGGGCTCTCGCTATTTTGTGTCTCTTGTATGCCTAGAGAGAGTTATGAACAATGTCTTTCATAATAGTTATTATAGCTTCTTTTTTGTTTTATTTTATTCAAATACTAGTTGTTTGGTTTGTGATATAAGTTGGGTTTTGGTTAGGTGTTGATCCCAAGTCTATTGTATGCGAATTTTACAAGGTGGGCCAGTGTGTGAAGGGTTTTAAATGCAAGTTCTCGCATGATTTGAATGTGCAGAGGAAGGGTGAGAAGATTGACATATATAGTGATAAGCGTGACGAAGGTAATTAAATAAATGTGTTGATTACTGCTTTGATTGGTTTGGTTATGTTATTTTAACGTCATTTTCTCATTTTACTCTGATTTGTTGTTGGATTTATTCCCTAAGAAACGATGGAGGATTGGGATCAAGAGACATTGGAAAAAGTTGTGGAGTCAAAGAAGAACGAGTATAACCAGAATAAACCAACAGAGATAGTATGCTTTCGAATCTTAATGTCTCTTTCTTCTGTGTAATGTCAAATTGTAGCTTGTGGTATGACCAATCTGGTATATGGAGAGGAAGTTCCTCCTCCAAACCCACCATCTACTCGCCTACAGATTGGGTACTGTTTTAGAAGTGGCAGGCTTTAGGATGATGTCACCTAGATTGTATTGAGCACGAATATTGAGCTTATTATGGCTTGGTTTGGGAAGTGGGTTGGCATTTTGACTTTTTGGCTTTTTTGGTTATTTTAGCATGGGCTAAAAAGCTTGGTTTGGGAAGGGCTTTTTGGTTTTTTGGCTTTTTTGACTTTTTTTGTGAGAGAAGAGTGTAATGATTATGGGTTGGATGTGATATTTTGTTTGTTGTGGCTAAAATAGCCTATTTTGTCTCTTGTGGCTAAAATAGCCAAAAAAGCCTCAAATCTTGCTTCCCAAACGGTGCCTATGAATGCAACTAGTTGGCTAAGTTTTTGGGGTTGGTGAAGCTATTTAAATAAATGGTAATGAGTTCAGATAGGGCTTGTTGAAATGTGGCTGCCTTTTTCAGAATGAGGCAATTTCTGAAATTTGTCTATTTAAGAGCTTTGTACATGAGATTTAGATATATTAGTGACATTTAATTCCTTACATGGCAGCTCTTTCTGTAGAACTTGCTATCTATATCAATTGATTGTTTGTGGACCAATGAGCAGGTTTGCAAGTACTTTCTTGATGCAGTGGAGAAGAAACAGTATGGTTGGTTTTGGGTTTGCCCAAATAGCGGTAAAGATTGTCACTACAGACATGCTCTTCCTCCAGGATATGTGTTGAAGTCTCAGATGAAGGCACTTTTGGAGGAAGAGGCTGATAAGATACCTATCGAGGAAGAGATTGAAAATCAGGTGAGTAGCATATTTACTCATCTATTCTATTACTCCATTTGGTGTGAACACTGTCACACTTTTTGTTTTTCTAATAATGTCCGCCAACTACCACATCTAATAACTGCTATAAACAGTTTTTCTCATTCATCAAACACCCAAAACTGCTAAAACGGGTTTCCTCATTCATCAAACTTTCCAAAAAGTTACATATAAAATTACAAATGCATCATGTTTGCTCTGACCACTAGTATTTATTATTATTACACCTAATCTTTGGTAGTGCAATATCTTTGTTCAGTTGAAATCATCCAATTTTTTTTCCAAATTGTCTGTTGTGTTGTTTCCCCTCCGTTATGTTATTCTATAGTTTCTCATAATGGCTCATCCCTATCATTTATGTTTTCTTGGGTCGCTCCCCCCCCCCCCCTTTTTTTTTTTGTCATATCATGATTAGTTGTTGTAGTTGTGCGTTTTCAGCGTGCAAAAGTAACAACTTCAACTCCAATGACACCTGAGTTGTTCCTGCAATGGAAGAGGAAAAGGACAGAGGAAAGAGAAGCTGGCTTGGCTGCCCAGCAAGCAGAGAGGGCTAAGAATGACCGCATGAGGTATTCCTGCCATTCATGTCTCATTTAGTTAGATATATTCTGTTGGATGTGTCATTGAAAAAATTTCCTTTCTCTTCAGCGGTCGTGAGTTGTTTCTTTCAGATTCTAGCTTGTTTGTGGATGATGCTGAGGCATATGAAAAATACCAGAGAGAAGAGGAACCTGATACTGAGCAGAAGGTAATTGTGGTGGTTGTATATTCTTCTATAATATTTTTATGTACGTCTAAACTTGCAGGGAGTTCATGGTCCCCCAACTACTGAGCTGCTAGTTTGAAATGTTTTCTATATTTCATTACAAGTCTCATTATTAATACGGTGGAAAAGAGAAATTTACTGCTGATATGTATGGCTTATACCATGATTAAATTTTACCTATTTTTTTGGAAATAATACATTTATGCGAATGAAATATCAGCACCTTATATGGAAAAACTAAACATCATATTGTGCTTGCTGTTCTGTGCTATGCTCATAATATGAAGGTGGGACAAAACTTTGGAAGTTTGATTGAATTAATAATGTGGGACCCGCACAACAAGATTTTGCATGAATTCTGCAAAGATGGAATAAGATACATGTATTATGTAACTTGGCTCTAAGGAGGCTTTCTTGTAACAGGTGCTGGGTGAAACAACATAATTTTTATAATTTTATTTTGTTTAGAGAGAGAGAGAGAGAGAGAGAGAGAGAGAGAGAGATTTTCTTTATTCTGCTAGTGATAATTGTGTCTTACAGTAATTAGACAAAACCTTAAAACCATGTAAAAACTACCTAAAACTCATCCCACCACAAATGGTAACATATAAAGCCTCAAATTTTATTCCTAAAATCAATGTCATTTTATTCCTAAAAACTTAAAAAATGCGGGGCATCATTCTTCCTAGAAACACCATTACTAACTCCACTAAACTTATATCAGTTGACCATATTTCTCATCGTGTTTTTTTTTTTTTTTTTTTCCGCTGCTTTCTTCACCTTTTGTGTTTTTCCCTTTATTTCTTTTATTCCTCTTGTTTTTCTTCTTATTCTCTTCTCCATTTCTCTTTTTCTTTTCTATATTTCTTGTCTTCGTTTCTTCTTCACTTCCCTTTTTCTCTTCTTCGTTTCTCTTCCTCCCGTCTAATCTTCTACTATTATTCTGCTGCATAATTTTTATTTTCATCTTCTTTTTTCTACACCATCGTTTCCATTACTAGGATTGGTTAGAAGCCTGAAATATTCTCTTGTTAGGTTGTTGGACTATCTTTGGTTCATGGAAGTTTGCATTGCAACTTTGCTGGTTTTGGTTTCATGGGTTGAGAGTCCTCCTCACCTGGTTGCCTTTACTGCATGTAATGGACAGAGTCACAACATTTTAATAGATTTTGCTGATAGTCTTTTGTTCAGTAAATTTGCTTTCCGAATAGTGTTTGCATTACATATCTAGGATGTGGTGTGATTTTTCCTTGGCTTTCTAATAATTGGAGATATTATCATGCCTAATTAAGTGGTAAGTCGGATCCTTTTCACATAAAGTTTTCCACCCAAATGAATTTTGTTCCTGACCCAAGGGCTGCATAAAGGGAATTTACTTATACAAAAGGCATCATTTACTAGCTAGTAATGTCCTTAGTTATCATTGAATTCATTTGAGGCAAGGCAAGGCACCACAAATCTTGTATCTATAAAGGTTAATAATTTAAATTAGGGGTGCTCACGGATCAGGTTGGGTATGGTGGCCTCTTATCGAACATCCGTCCGAACTTAGGCAAATTGGGAAAAATCAATTCGCGTCCATCCACCTAGTTAGCGAATGCGGGTTGAACGCGCCGTGTGGGTTAGTGGGTGGATGCGGATCGATTTGGTGGTTTTGGCAGTTTGGGCTTTTTTCCAAATTATTTTCCAGTAATTCTTTATTATTTTGGGCCCAAATTTTTTGATTCTTCATTTTTTATAATAAAAATAAAGGCCCTACATATGTCATATATAGAAAATATAATTACTAAATAAAGTCATTTTTTTAACACAGCATGAAAGTATAACATCATTTTCTTAGGGGTGTTGGCGGATCGGGTTGGGTTGGGTGGCCACTCATCCATCATCCATCTGAACTTAGGCGTATTGGGAAGAATACATCTACATCTATCTGGTTGGACCATTGAAACCGTCTATTTTGTGGCGGATTGGTTCGGGCCATTCGGTTTTGGTGGGTTGGATGGATGCTTGCCCAACCCTAATTTAAAATTTAAATACATTAAAAAAATCAAGTTATCCCAAACAACTCTATAGATTATGAAAATTCTATAAGATGACGTGTAACAAAATTGTTCAGGTTAGGTTAAACTACCAATTTATGGAAGGCTGCATATGTCATTGACTATTGTAATCACACATGAAAATATTTTGGTTTTTGTGCAATTGTGATTATTGCTTAGCTTCTAGGTTAGAACATGTTGGACTTCTATTTTCTTCCTTTCTTTCCTTTCTTTGTTTCTAAGTGTTGATGATTTGAATTTTGCAAGTAATATATAAAGATTTTGCATTTGATTGGTCATACCTAATAAGGGTGGAAAAGTAGGATTATCAAATGATTTCAATCCTATGCTTTGGATAATTTGTCTTGGTATTGGTGGTCCTATCTATGCTTTTGAACATGTAAGATGACATTTATGTTACTTATGAATCTACATTCTTCATGTGTATCATTTGGCTAGGAAATAAAGCAATTGTTTGAAGGGAAAACTAGGAATATAGCACAGAATGGATTCGGCTTAACAGCCACAACACATCCATGACTAGTTTTGAAGGACACGTTTACATCTAGTTTTGGTTTATCTAATGCTTACAATTGTTGCAAGCATTGAACCAGAAATGCTGTAGTATAATTGTCTTAATTGATCATTTAATGCACGCTTTTTTGTTCCTTCAGATATAATAATGTTTCAAAATTCCATTTGAATTTAAGTGGCCTGTACTTTTTTAGTTGATATTATTGATTGGTATAATCTATGTGAAGTGCACCCTCAGTGTGACTTGGGGCATGTATTTGAATGGCATAACTTGGCAGTACTCGTAATGATGAAAATTTTCGAAATCAAGAATGAGCCTATTTCATTGTGGATAGGGATGGAAAAATTCCCTGACCCAATTGTGATTGACCAAACCAGATTCTAATATAAAAAAAAAAAAAAAAGTTTTGGAGAGCATTAATAGGGTAGGGTCAAGTATAGGGATAGATAGGTCAAAACTATCAGGGTTAGGATAAAGTATAGGGGTGGTAGTACTTTTGTTTTTTCTAAGCTTATGTTATTTGTCCAAGCTTATGTTGTGGTTGGGCGTATTTGCCACCTCCAATTGCTATGTTTGAGATATGACATTCCAATAGAAGCAGCAACCTTCATTATTTTCTTACTTTGTTTGCCTTTTAGCTATTATGTCACTTTATGAAAAATAGTCTCTGAACAATTCCATGAGCCCGATCATTATTGCAATCAAAATAATAAATTTGCCTTGCAAGACAGAAAACGACGAAGCTATTGTGTTTCAAGCAAGTAGCAAATTTGGTTTTGGAGGGCTGTTTTGCCCACGTGACACAACAAAACCCATTACCCATTTACCGTGTGGCCTGCTGTACTTCCTTTGGATGTGGTCTTAGAATCAGATAGGCACATGATGTCTCAGAATTTTACAGCATGTCTTTTACAACTGATAGGTTGCAACATTTGTGGCATGCGTGTTCTGTTCATATTTATCATTGCACGAATATCCATAAGTTGTGCCTTGCATGAAACAATTTGAAATCAGTTTTGGCCGGCTTTTGTGGTTTGAATTTGATTGTGTTGAATTTCAGGTCCAGAAAAATCCTTTGGGAGAAGTTCCAAGCACTTCTACTAGTGCAGTTGCTGATTCTGAAGAAGCTTTTCCTGATGTTGATGACGACGATGATGAGCTGGATTTGGATGAGTTAAATGAGCTTGAAGCAAGTTTGTCAAGAACTTCTATTCGGATCCAAGAGCCTGGTGCAGAGATTTCGTCTTGAGAAAGAGGATGCCATTGTTGGGAACCTTGCAATTGGCATACCCGTGAAGAGGGGGAAAGATAGTAAAGGAACCACTGGCCAAATAATCTGTGGGTCAAGCCGCCTATTTTTGGGCTCTTAATGTGTGCTTTTTATTGCGGTTGATTTGTTTTCCTTGTTTTGATTGAGGTCACTCTTGAGCATTAAAACTGACAAGATTATTCATGTAGTTTTGTTTGTTCAAACCTTTCTTTTTTTTTTTCTCTGAGAAACGTTTGTTCAAACCTTAAATGGCCTGAAAATTTTCAATTTCTACTACCTTTGACTTTCAACTACTCAATCTTAAGTTGCTCAAAATGCCCAAGAAGCTTTTGTTCATACTTTACCATGGGTTTATTAGCACCAAATTGGCTTATTACAGATGAGTCCTATGTAAGGCTCAGAGGACCAAAAATGCTATGTACCCCCAAAGTATATCTCAAAAATTATTCCAAATCTGAATTAATGGTGTAGATTTGTACTTTTTGTTGCTGAGTCACCACAAGAATTAATCATATACATAAATTTTAAATTTTGAATAATTCTTTGGAGAATTTACGTATAGATTTTAATAATTGAACTTATTGTCTAATAAGGTTTATAATAATTAATGGTGTTTTTTATTAAATATTATTAAAAAATATTACTAATTGTTAATTTTCAGTGACAGTTTGAAAATTTTATTATAAAAAATGTCACTAATTATAAGTTTTAGTGATATTTTAAGTCATAAAAAATGTCACTAATTTTTAAGTTTTAAAGACAGTTTAAAAAATGTTATAGAAAAACGTTACTAATTGTAAGTTTTAGTGACAATTTATAAAAATCGTGACAAAAAGTCGCTAATTGTCAATTTTTTGCAACATGTAAAAAAAATTGTCACAAAAAATTATTTTTAGTGACAATTTTATTAGGATTTGTTTTTGGTAGGATTTGACGGAAATTGAGTTCAACTATCAAGACCAATTGATAGTTTATCCTAATTTTTTTGGTTAAATTTTTTGGGCAAGTGTCATAGCTGCTCTAAGAAAGAAGGTGCACCACCGTCTTTTAAGCTGCTTAATCATATTTGTGTTGGGTCCAAACTTTATCTCAGACCGACATTACCCAAATTACACTCAAAATCACAAAGATATGTGCATGTATCCAATGTATAAATATATTTTAAAAAATAAATAAAGTGTTGCTCATGTTTAATTTTTAGGATAAATTACACTAATCTCCAGGCCGGCTCAACCACATGCGTGGTTTAAAGCAAAAAATTAAAATCAGGCTATTTTTGTTTTGTTTTGATTTGTTCTCTCTTAGGCCAATAACATGAAATATAGACTTTTACTATATAAAAGAATACAAGTTTGATGAAAGGATGTTGGACTATTTTTTTCTGAAATTTTTATCAAATTTAAATTTGATGTAATATTTGGTGAATGATTGAAGATGTTCTAACCCAATTCATTTATTATTTCATATTATCATATCGTATTCATGTGACATGTCAATAAATTTTATTTTTAGTTAAAAATGTAAAGTGCGAAAAAATTAAAATTTTTCCTTACAAGTTAAATTTAGTGAAACTAATATCTATGGAATGAAATTATTCATAATTTTTTTTTTTGATTTTAACTAAATTTTATTTTCTTAATTTATGAGTATGAGAGTGTGAAAGATAGACTTTTACTGGTACACAAATGATAAGGATCTCTACTAAATCGCTATTTTTTTTACCAATTATATATATGAATGTGGTCTCATAATGTAGAGCCAATGTATGAAGTTGATAGAAAATTTGATAATCTTATTTTAGTTTGGAAAGCTTCTGATATTCTTTTTTTTCTTTTTTGTTTTACCTATAATATTTCAACTTAAAATGAGGTCTTTTCTTGTATCGAGGCCTAAAGCAAGTGCTTCACTTGCAACCCCCTTGAGCCGGCACTGCTAACCTATCTTAAAGTTTAGCAAAAAATTTAGTATCCTCTTCTAATTATAACATAATTACATTGAGCTCCCTTGATATTTTAATTAATATAACACTTACCTTTTCATCATTAATTTATTAGTTAGTATATGGATGGGAAAAAAAAATGATATTGTCATTTCTTTTAAACGAAAATTTATACTTTACGTTGTTTATTTTTGTACTTTCACACTACATGCATTAGTTTCGATCTACTAATCTTACTAAAATGGAGGTTAGTGTAATTATATTAAAACTGTGGGATTGACTTTATTTTTTCCAAACCTTAGGATAGGTCACTGTAATTTACCCTAAGTCTTATATAGTTAAATTTACATCTTAAATGAATTTCAGCGGCACGTTATTAAGAATATGAATTTCTTTTTTTTTGCGTAGAAATTCTATATATTCAATTTGTTTATCTATTCATTGATATTCGAAAAAGCTTTTTGTATAGACAATTTTCATTGTAAAATTTACGAAATAAACGATTCAAATTACTATTATGGGTCTAGAGTGGGGTCCACAAATTGAAGTGTGGAAGAGAATGAAAGGTGGGTAGGGGTGTAAAAATGGCCCGAGACTCGTAGGCAGTCTGAAGCCCGCTCGAGGCCCAAGGTAGGCCTGACCCATTTCGGCCCGATTAGGCTCGGGCCCGTGCCCAACCCAGTACCTTAGGCTTGGGCCTTCCATTTGAAGCTCGGCCCGGTTTGGCCCACCCCACCCAGCCCTCTCTTTATTAATGGTCAAATTTCAAAAAATAAAAATAAAAAATAACTTACAACGGTTAAATAATTAAAAAAATATAAAAAATAAAAACAAATAAAATAAATAAAAGATTGATCTTGCAAAAATAAAAAAATAAAAACAAAAACAAAATAACATAACAGTTAATATCATTTCCTTACAATGAATGAATTAAAAAAAAGGACAAACTTCATTTTATCCCCCTATGGTTTGGGCTGAGTGCGATTACCTCCCTCATATTCGGAAATCACCACATAACCCTTATGTAGTTTGTAGACTAAAACGCACAGTTAGCTTTTCCGTTAAAGTGAGAGTCACACGCTTGCAAGGACAGTAACACTATTTTTAAGACAAAAATGCCCCTGACACATCTTCAAATTTATAAACAATGCCACTAGATCTGTAAACCTCTACTCAGGAAAAAAAAAAAAAAACGATGAGACATACATTTCACTTCATCATTGTAGACACCCCATTTTTGACTGTCCTCAAGACTTGGACGTCACCAGTGGGGACACTCGGTGATCATCCGTGTTCGTGTTCATTTTGAGTTCCCGGAGGCCTTGGTTGCGCGCCTTGCCTCAGGATCTCTCAACTTGTTCGTCTTGCGTTTGGTTTCGCACCAAATACTTGTGTTTTTGCTTTAAGGGGTAGGGAATGGCTTGTTGACCATCCCCACACCCTATCGGCCTTCCCTTTGCATCACCGGCCATTAATTGCTGACACCGGCCATGGTTTCTTAATACCAATGGCCGGTCGGCACTCCATATGGCCGGCCGGCTATCTGTTTGGCCGGCGACCTCCTTTTTTGGCCGGTACACCTTTTTGCCTTCTTCAGGCATGGTGCATGCCAGCTGTGCCAGCTGGAATACACCAAACCTACCCCGAGGCTAACATGTGGCTGTTTTGCCCCTTTTGCCCCCTTTTGGTCAAAGCTTCCTCAAGAAGCTTGGCCAGCTGTCTTAGCTTCCTCAAGAAGCCTTGACCTCCTTGCCCCCTTCGCCCCCTTCGCCCCCTTTTACTTAGCTTCTTTGAGAAGCTTAGAACCATTTCTTTTGCCTATATAAGCACCTCTCTTCTTCCTTTGTAGAGGGTTAGAGATTTTGAACAAAAAACCACAGATTATACATATATACATCTGTCATATACTCTTTCTCTCTATATTTCCCTCTCTCTCATCCTTAGTGTGTGTTTGGAGGCCTAGAAAGTGTGTTTTGACCTTATTTTTGCACTAAGACACACACCATTACACATTGCTTCGACCTTGAGGGGCTTTGAGGGTTTGTTTTTGAAGTTTTGGACTGATTTTGGTCAGAAGAGAGTGGCTGGACCAGCTGTTCTTGAAGTGTTCTTGAAGGGTAAGACTTTTGCTTTATTTTTCCCAATCTTGCATTAGTTTTTGACCTGCCTTGCATGCTGATTTAAGCTTTGTGTATAACATAAAAAAGTCTTGTATTTGCATGCTTGAGATCTTTTATTAAGGTCCTTTTGTGGTTCGGGGATGACCTCTCCCTCTTTGGCCTTGTTTGGCCCTTTTGGTGCTTTCTTTCTTAAGCTTTGGTTACTCTTGAGTCTTGGCCTTCTCACCACTGAAATCCAGTGGATTTTCAGTGGTGAAGAAGGGGTTTTGAGGTCTTGCATAGGGGAGGGACACCCCTCTCCCTTGGTCTCTCATTTTGCTCATGTTTTTGCTCATAAGGGTAGCATGTATGCTTAGTTGTATTTGGCCCTATTTCAGAGGTTTTTGGGTGTTATTTGGGCACATCTTACCTCTGTTTTTGGACGGATTTGTGGTCCCTTACATGCTTAATACACTTGCTTTGTACTCCCCCGTTTTGCCTAGAAATGCATCTAGCCATTAGACCATCGTGCTTGCATATTCTTGCCTAGCTTTGTAAAGGTTTTGGTCATGATTTATCATGATTGAGGTCTGTTGGGTGCTGGTTTGGTCGTATTTGCCACGTTTGGTATAGCCCCTTTGTATTTTGGCTTGTGAGCCTTGAGTGTGTGAGTCACTAGCATGCTTTAGTTGGTTTGTTTCAATGATTTGGAGTCATTTCATATGCCATTTCAGTCCCTAATCCATGCTTGTATGCTCATATTCATCATCACTTTCTTGCCTTGAAAGGTTGTTCTTTTGTGCCTTGGAAAATGGTCATTGTGCATGCCTATGTGTTTAGACATTAGGCTGCCATATCAATGGGTTTTGAGGGCCCTTTTTGCATGCTAAAACTCCGTTTTGTATTGAAAAATTCATGTCGTGTTTGCATGGGGAGGTATTGAGCAATGCTCCCATTTTTGGCCTTGA
The DNA here is from genome assembly GCF_055761805.1 of Camellia sinensis. Taxonomy (NCBI): domain Eukaryota; kingdom Viridiplantae; phylum Streptophyta; class Magnoliopsida; order Ericales; family Theaceae; genus Camellia; species Camellia sinensis. The sequence goes on along the minus strand of NC_138968.1, from coordinate 91,896,945 downwards.
ATGCCCATGTTTTGGATTCATTCCTTGGCGTGTTTTGACCATGATCTATGTATGCTTTAGTCTTGTTTTGGGGTCCCTTGGGACTGTTTTAGGTCATTTTGGTCCTTTAAGGTTTGGTTGACATAGCTTTGGTTTGACCCCCTTTATGGGCTTCAAGTGTTGGTCATTGTTGCATGTCTTGCTTGCATGTTTTGTTTGATTTGGCATCATTCTCTATTCATTTTCAGAGCTTAGCATGTTGGTTTAATGTCCATATATATTGCCTTTAAGTATGCTTAGAGTTGTCCCCTTTTATGCTTAGGTGATGGACCTTGATGTGTGCATGCTTGCATGCATCATTTGTGCTCTTGTGTATCCTATTAGGCCACTGTTTTGGGGGTGGTTTGAGGTCCTCTCATTTCAGTATAAGTCCGTCTTTGCATATTTTGCATGCTTGCATGTTGTATTGCATTGGTTGCATGCTTACATTACATCATTTTCGCATGTTTGCATGTTGTTTAGTTAATGGCATTACATAGTCTTGTTGTATGCTTGATATGCCCATATTGCATTAGTCTAGCATGCATGATTAGATAGTGTCATGTTGCATTAGCTTAACATGTTCATGTTATCTTGCATGAGTTGCATCACTTTGCATTGTATATTGCATCCTTGCATTACATTTGGCTTGGTTTGGGGTGTCAAGCCAAGTATGAGGATTGAGGAGTGTTCATACTCCAAGTGATGCAACACGTCTCAACCCTCGGTCGTCAATCCCCTTGACCTCAACATGGTAGGGTGTTGGCATTCATCATTTTTTCTTTGGTTGCATGCATTTACATCAAATTGCAAACTTGGCCTCTTAGGCCATCATGCATCAAAATGCACAATTGATGGCCCGAGGGTCGAGGGTCATACTCCCTTGAGTCCATTACATGATAAGGAGTGTGGCCATGCTCACATTTGCTCAAAATTCCATGCCATACACTGCTTGTCCTTTGCTGCTGTCAATTGCAGGTTCTGCAGGAAGATTTGGCCGGTCGGCTAAATACAATGTCGACCGGCCAGTAATCTGTGGCCGATAGATCGAAAGGCAGCCGGTGATCATCCCATCCGGCCGGTGGTGATCCCACTTGGTCGGTGATGCTCCCCAGTGTCCAGAGATTGCACCTTGGGAGTCGCACGATTTTCAGAGGAGCAGAGCAGTGTAAACAGAGGCAATAGTGCTATGGCAGCGAATTTTCGAGCAAGGCGAGTCAAGCATGCATCATCCACGCATTTCGAGGTAGGGGCTGTGGCCACTTTAATCCTGCGTTTAATTTGTTAATTAATTAGAAATTCTGTAATAATTAATTTAGTATTCAGACTGTAATATTTATTTGGACTCTCTGAGCGAGGGCAATTGTGTAATAAGTGTGCGTGAGTGTGTGTATGTCTTCCAACCCCACTTCTTTCTTCTCTTTTATTTACCCGCTTATGATGGTAGACTAGGGCATATTTAAATTAGCATACCTCATGCTATGCATGTATGCATTCATACATTTGTCTTGCATGCACCGGGCTCGGTGCATCATTCCAACTGCATTTGTATTTCAATTTCAAATTAAATACGTGTTAGTTGTAGCATTTCACATGTCATTGTAGATTAGCCGAGCCTATCTTAGTTGCATTTTGCATGTGTTGCATTAGCCATCTTAACATGAACTAGGATCATGCATATGATTACTAACTAGTTTTTGTTTTGGCTCGGAGTACTCGGTAAGCATCTATGCTTTAGCATATCGCATGTGTGTGAGTGTTGCCATAACAGCATGATTATCATGAGGCTAGCTGCTTATGTGATATAACTGCTTGAATGCCTGTGGATGGAGGTTGAATTACCTAAATTGGGATAACGCATTAAAACTGTGAGTTTTAAGCCCACTTGATAGTGGCAAAACCATCTTTTCTAAAAGCCCACTCGAGGGTGGCAAAACCTGCATTTTAGCCTACTTACGAGTAGCAAACCATTTTCAAAACAAACATGAAATGTTTTGTTCCAATTTAGGCGATTTGGTCTATACTTGTTTGCTGTGCGCATAACATAGTAATTCTAGGCTAATAACCGGAATAAGAACACATGACGTTTTCAAAAACGGATATCACGGTTAGTAAAGGCCAATCTTCGGATCGGGCGAGAGGAGGTGCTCATAGCTGACCTTCCCCAATCGTACCCAAACTCCTGAGCCGAGGCAACTTTGGTGATGACGGACACGTGGCCTTTGGCACCGAGTCAGGGTTTCCTAAATTCCAACATAAAAATATTTAGGTGGCGACTCTGTATCTGGCAAAGCAGTCCATGTTTGGCACTTCTTTTCAAAAATCTGTTTCTCAAAACGATTTGCCGGATTTGGACTCTTTGGTTCATATTAAGGACCGTGACACAAATTGAGTCTGAATTGTAGTGAGGCCCACCGGCGCGTCTACAGTTTCTGGCGACTCTGCTGGGGAGTTAGAGAGCTTGACTCGAACTCGTGATATACTGTTTTGATTTTGATTTATGTGTCTCTTTGCATTGCATTTGCATTGGTGCGCCTAGGACACCGTGTTTGCCATCTGCCATTCCTGAACGATTTGCCGGAGGCTTGTCTTGTCAAGGCATGACCATAAGGCTGACCGGTTATGGGCTCTGACAGTATGGGAACACAAACCCCGGTTTTTACCGGGGCACCCTTTTGACCATTCGACCTAGTGCATATTCGGAATCCATAGTGACCATTCCAAACTAGGATAGGTTGCTTACCCGTTTATAGGTTGTTTGAAACTGCTGCGTGCGTAGTGAAACCCTAGCTCCTGACAAAATAGGACAGGGAAACCCTACCCCAACATATGGGTGTTTTGGCTCTTACTTGCTTGCTATGTGCTGTCAGAGTGTGTCTCTACAGGTTGTGTGTATCAGTTTGCAAGTCTGGATATCAGGCCTGCGGGCATCAGTATTTGGAAGAATCAGTTTTACCTAAGGGTATCAGTTTACTAGCAGAATTTTGGACAGAATTCAGTAGAGAGCACACTCATTCAACTATGCTCGTATCTGTTCAGGTGAAATCAGGCTGAGATGCTGTCTGTTTTCTCTTTTGCCAGGGGTAGTCTTGGAACCATAGCTTGAGAAGGCTCCAATATCCCCCGAGGTTCATCGGGCTTGTGCTGATAGACTTTGTCAGGTCGGAGATTCAGTTCAAAGGCAATCAGTGTTCCTTTGCCAGAGGCAGGGTAAAAGGGCCAGTCACGCACAAATCACCAGTTCAGCAGTTACCAGATCGGTGGCCCTTATCCACCCTACTAGTGAATAGTCAGGCTGAGGCCTCAGTTTTTATCAGTTTTTAGTCACCTCACCAGTCAGTCAGTCGGAACAGCAGAACATGGCAGGGATGGAGGAAATGATGCGTCAACTCCAAGAAAGTATGAAACTCATGCAGCAAGACGCTGCCCGGCAGACGGAATTTGCCAAACAGCAGGCTACGATCATGGCCCAGCAGGTTGAGCTAATCAGCAGGCTGTAACAGCAAAATGGAGCATCTGCTTCGCACCAAACCCCTCCCCCACCAGGAGTTCCAGCACCCGAGGAGCCACCAAATGTCCAGGGAGATACGAACATTCCGACAGGACCGGCTCCGCCCCCAATCTTACCCCAGCTGTCTAAAGCACCGATCAACCTGTCGGATTCACCCTTTGAGTTCGAGTTAGACCCTACAGCGCTGAAGGTGAGCAAGATAGAAAAGATGTTCAAGAAATCTCAAGGAGTAAAATCCATTCCGGACATTGAGGACGGGTATACCAACGCAGCTGTGACGCTGCTGGACAGATTTAAGATGCCACACATCGACCGATTTGATGGATCTGGCGATCCCATAGTGCACCTCTAGTTGTTTTCGGACATACTAAGGCCGATGGGCCTCACGCCTGCAGAAACTTTCATTATTCGGCCGGACCCTGTCGGGTGTGGCCGCTATTTGGTATGCAAAATTAGAAGACGATGTCAACGGAACTGGGATGAGATGGCCGAGGCCTTCGTTGCGCAGTACTTCGAGGTCACAACCTGTGATCTTGAGACAGCAAGGCAAGAGCCTAAGGAGAGTTTTTCTGATTTCGTAGCCCGCTGGAGGGCCAAGGCTTTAATGATGACCCTGAGGCCTACTGACAAGGACCAGATTAGGATGATTGTGCGCAATCTCCAGCCAAAACTGATGCAAAAGATGATTGTACTCCCCTTCCCTACATTTTCTGATCTGTATGAGATGGGGGTACAGATCGAGGATGCTATGAAGCAGGGCCTTCTTGACTAGGAGAAAGAGCAGCCCAGGAGGGCATTTTCCCACAGTTCAAATACGACCACCAGTGGTGATGCAGCTGCAAGTTCTTCTAAAGTGGGCATGGTTACCACCTCCGCATCAAAAATAGCTACCCCATTCACCGGTGCGTCCAGGAGTAGCTCACAAGAAACCAAATATCCACCTCGAGTCAAGAGGGTTTTCACCCCACCTCATATGCCTTTGTCAAAGGCTCTAGAGGTCTTAATCCGGAAAGGACATTTGAAACCATTGGAACAATGGCCCTTACCCGATCCTATCCCTGCAAAGCATGATCAGACTAAATACTGTGCCTATCATCAACAAACCGGTCATGACACTGACAGTTGCTTTCGTCTGCGCCATGATGTACAAGATTTGTTTAACAACGGGGTCATTGCCGTGCCAGGTCCTGCAAAGTCTATCGGCACTTGATCAGTGAACTTGTGGGGGATAATGTGATGCGATCAAGGGATGAACCACCTGTGGGCGGCGCTCAGTTTACTCCTGATGTGGCATATGGCACGCACTGTTTCGAGCATTTGTGAATGCTAATTTTTGTACTTTCTGCCTTGGGTATTGAGTCAATTTGTTATTTTGTATATAGTCAGTCTTTTGTACTGAGTCAGTTCGGTCTGTCTTGTTGTATCGAGTCAGTCCTGTTTTGTTAGAGTCGGGTGATTTCGGGGGTGTTACCTCGGGCATCACTTGCTTGTTTTGTGTTTGTCTTTTTGTTTTCTTTTGAGTCTGTTTCTGCCAGGGAGCCAGTAACACCAAAAGATTTGAATGAAACAACAGTGATTTTCACACTCTTGTGTTTGTTTCTGCCTTGTGCTAGTTGTGCCAGAAAGTTTGAATGAAACGACAGTACTTTTCGCCTACTCTTCTGCACCCCAAAATCATTGCATTGACCTAAGTTTTTCAAAACTTTTTGAACACTACGGTGAAAACGAAGAGGAGGGAATTCCTTGAGTTTTGCAAAAATTTGATCATTTGAGAGAAAGAGAGGCATGCTAAGCCTTTAATGATCGAGATCATGCTTGTTAATGTGAGTACTGAGAAGGATCCTAGCTTGATCCAGATTGGTCCCACACTGTCTTTAGCGCGAGCGACTAGTCGTTTTCTTAAAAGATTTCAAAAAAATGTTTTGCGCGGTCCTGCGAAGACCTGTGTGGAATCGCTCTTGAGATTGTGCAGCCTAGGATTGCTCTCAGCCTCAAGACTCGACCCCTCACTGTCAAACCTTGGACTTAAGTTCAGAAATGTTCAATGGTCAACTACAACGTGAGGCCTGTGTGGCCAGATTCAAAGCAACCCTCAAACAAGAGGCAAGAAAGTCAGATTAAGAAGATCAGATGTCATCAAAAGAAACTTGTAAAGTTAGATCAGAAACACCCCTGGAACTAGGGGCAAAGAATTTCAAATGTGCTCGAAGAGCCGAAGATAGATCATTCCATAAATCAAAGAAGGTCGGCAAGAATGCCAAATCCCAGAAGGGAGGAAAGAAAACAGTTTCTGCTAAAGAACAACTGAGTCCCTATCCGCAACACTAGGGGCAAATTTAGCCCCCACATTGGATAGACTCCTGCATTGTCAACGAACATCAGCCGTTCTCCTAGATTCAGATGATTTCAGGATCTCAAACCATTCAACATGGACAAAGCTACACTTTTACCCTTGAGAGGCTCGTTGGGCCGAAAACCCGGAAGGGCAACCCAGGTAAAAGTTAGAGCAAGAAAAGAAAAAAAGAAAAGAAAAAAAAAGGAAAAGATACAAAAAAGGAGAAAGATAAAAGAAAAGAAAAAAAAAAGGAAGAAAAGAAAAGAATAAGAATTGAAAAAGAAAAGAAAAAACATAGCTCACAAGGTTGAAAACCCGGAAGGGCGGCCTTGGCAAAAGTTAGAGCGCAAAAGGAGAGGTTAAAATACCCGAGTGTACCTTAACCCCGAACTACGTAAGGCTTGATTCCCATCTTTGGGATACGTAGGCAACTTCATTCCAAAGTCCAGCCGTAAAACACTTCAAAATCAACTGTGTCCATGTAATGGTTTTGATCATCTTTGCCTTCTCTATATCCGAGAGTTCGGTTGTCATCGTCACTCTGAGGACTGATTGCAATGCGTTGCGATGCTATCCAAACAAGGGGCAACTTTCCGTTGCCATTCAATGCGCCGTGGAGCCGTTCAAACAAGGGGCAACTTTCCGTTGCCATGCAGCTCCCTTCAAGTAAGGGGCAATTTTCCTTCAAATCTGAGGTTGTGCATCTCAAGAGTGGGTTCTATGCTCGTTGAGCAGTGGCCGTTTGGAAAAACAGTTTTTGAGAAATTTTACTAAGGTTGACTGAGTTTCTCTCGAAAACTATTCCATTTTTCCAAAACTGGACCTTTTTCTTGGACCCAAAAAGGGAAATTTTCAGTGCTCATAACCTAACTTGCATGATTTCAAATCAGAAAATCGAACAAGCATGTTAATCTAACTCTCATGTCGGTCAAAATTGTTTTAGTCGAAAACCAAAACAAAAAATTGGTCAAAATGATGAACTAGGGGCACAGTTGAGTCGAGCTTCCTGTCGTTTCCCCGTTGCCAATGCATTTGCCAAAAAGGACACCATACTTGCCAGAAAGGGCACCATACTTGCCAAGAAGGGCACTCTCCCTGCCAGAAAGGACACAACTGAAACTGTCAACAAAAGAGCTGAAAGCTCTCTCATCCTCCAAGCAACGAGGTATCAAGCCAAGTGCAAAGCACGAACTGGAATGGATCAAGATATCCCACTCCCTCATCTGGACAGATTTAACCACGTCCAAACTCCCTGGCAGAGCATCGACAGCCGATGTCAGCTGTAGATTCGCTACACGCTTAGTTGCAGCGCAACCCCTCTATGGGAGGAACTCACTAGCTGCGCGCAGAAAAAGAAGAATCTTGCTAAGTGCTAGGGACAAGAGCCCACAACTTTTTGTTTATCCATCAACCACCATGGGGAGGGATAAAAATGAGAGAATAAAGAATAGAGAGATATACGATGAGAGAAAAGTGAGAAAAGGGTTTTGTGAGAAAAACCGAGCTTGAAGGCCGAGTGATGTGAGAATCAAAAATGAGAAAGGGTGGGAAACAATACCCAGAAAAACAGGCTCCCTGTGCACGTCTGAGTATTGTGTCTTTTTGTTTTACCTCGATTCTTGTCTTGAGTCGTTTTTTTTTTTTTTGAGTGTCTGTATTTGTGTTTAGGTTGTTTACCTTTTGTTTTCTGTTGTTGAGTCGTAGTGCGTTGTGTTCAGTCGTAGGCTCAATATCCGGTCAAGAACTCATTTATCAATTTCAAAATAAAATCGTTTTGCGCTCTGAGTACCGTGCCGTTCTCCACATCTGTGCAAAACAAGATTCGTTCTTTCATAAAACCGCAGGGTTCAACCCAGGTCATGTCAGAACAGTAAAACCAGGACCTATCTGAAGCTATATGGGTTCCAGACTGCAAAGCAAAAGAAAAGAGGAAATGTCGAGCATCTGAGTTTGTTTCAACTTTAGTAAGTTCCGAGACTACATTCCGTGTGTACCTCTTTAGGCCTTGCCAATGCTCCGAAGAACGAGTGTGTCTCTACCTCAAGCTCAAGATCAAGTCTGCTTCAAGCCAGAATGGCGATCAAAAGTGCTCTCCCTGAGTACCATTCCCTGCCAGAGGCATCGTGGCCATGTTTGCAATGAGTTCCTAAGAGACCAACTGCGACGGTGGAAACTAGAGTTCGAATGGCTATTGCCTAGAATGCAAAGGTTCGGGATTTCTGAGACTGAAGTCTGGTTTAAATACCCAGAGGCGTGTACTCGGCTTGAAATCTGTATGGAAGCCCCATAGGTTGAGATAGCGTGTATGCACCTCAATTCTGGATACCGAACCAACCTAGTCTGTCACCCCGTTGGAGAATAGGGAAAGTTGTGAATATGATCAGGAAGAAAGGCAGCATCCAAAGTGTTCTACGTGAAGAATCCTTGTCAGTATTTCAGAGCCTTTGTACTGTGAGTTGAAGGTAAGTGTTCGAAGAGCACGAGGGGAGATCCCCGTCAGAGTAGAGCGGTTCATCGCCACTCACCCCATGAGGTGCTTTCTAAAGCGCCGCTACACTTGTTTATTGCGTTCCTTAAACATCATGCATTGTATTGCACTGTACCTATCAAGTTTCTTTCTCATTCATGCACGATATTGTATGTACGGTTCATTCAAAGAAGTTCCGTTTGAGATCCTTTATTTAGTGTATCAATCACACTTCATTCAGTTAGTGTATCAATCACACTTCATTTCTTTAGTGTATCAATCACACCTCATTCACCCTTAGTGTATCTATCACACTTTCTTCGTTCGCTTAGTGTATCAATCACACTTCATTTATTTAGAGTATCAACCACACTCTCTTCACGTAGTGTATTAATCACACTTCTTTCATTTTGTGTATCTATCACATACATTCTCGTTTTGTGTATCAATCACACTTCACTTCATTCACTTAGTGTATCAATCACACTTCATTCACTTTTGTGTATCTATCACACACATTCTCATTTTGTGTATCTACCATGCACATATTCACTTTAGTGTATCTATCACATACATTCTCGTTTAGTGTATCAATCACACTTCATTCATTTAGTGTATCAATCACACTTCATTCATTTAGTATATCAATCATGCTCTGTTCACATAGTGCATCTATCACACTTTGTGTTCACATTTAGTGTATCAATCACACTTCATTCATTTAGTATATCAATCATACTCTATTCACATAGTGCATCTATCACACTTTGTGTTCATTTTCAGTATATCAATCATACTCTGTTCACATAGTGCATCTATCACACTTTGTGTTCACCTTTAGTGTATCAATCACACTTCATTCATTTAGTATATCAATCATACTCTGTTCACATAGTGCATCTATCACACTTTGTGTTCATTTTCAGTATATTAATCATACTCTGTTCACATAGTGCATCTATCACACTTTGTGTTCACATTCAGTATATCAATCATACTCTGTTCACATAGTGCATCTATCACACTTTGTGTTTGCTTTTAGTGTATCAATCACACTCTGTTCACTTAGTGCATCTATCACACTTTGTGTTCGCTTTTAGTGTATCAATCACACTCTGTTCACTTAGTGCATCTATCACACTTTGTGTTCGCTTTTAGTGTATCCATCACACCTGTTCACATAGTGCATCTATCACACTTTGTGTTCGCTTTTAGTGTATCTATCATACTCTGTTCACATAGTGCATCTATCACACTTTGTGTTCACTTTTAGTGTATCAATCACACTCTATTCACATAGTGCATCTATCACACTTTGTGTTCACTTTTAGTATATCAATCACACTTTGTTCACATAATGCATCTATCACACTTTGTGTTCACCTTCAGTATATCAATCACACTCTGTTCACTTAGTGCATCTATCACACTTTGTATTCACTTTTAGTGTCTATCACACTTTGCTTCATATAGTGTATCCGTCACACTCGCTTCACATTATGCTCATTTTGTGTATCTATTACGCGTTCACTTTGTGCATCCATCACACACGTTCGCTTAGTGTATCAATCACACTTAATTCATATAGTGTATCCATCACACTTTCTTCACTTTTGTGTATCTATCACACATGCTCGCTAAGATTGCATCATAACTGCATGAAATGTAGTTTGATTTGCCTTCCCGCTTAAAACTGTCGCATTTATTGTGAATATTTGCTTCGTTACAGCTTTATTTACATGATCCTTACTGCATGAAATGCAGTTAGATTTGTATATGCTTGCTGCATTTGCATGATCATTGAGATACCTTCGGCTTCTTGCATTGTCGGTTGCATTTTGCCCCTGCCTGCGGGCACGCCTGCGGGCGCATCTCTGTTTATCTCATATGTTTGTCTAAGTCTTTGGCCTTGTCAAAAATAAGTCGTCTCTGGGCTTTGACAGTCACTCCCGTCACTTCTTGACTTTCGAGTTCTGTCAAAGTGGGGCAACTGTAGACACCCCATTTTTGACCGACCTCAAGACTTGGACGTCACCGGTGGGGACACTCGGTGATCATCCGTGTTCGTGTTCGTTTTGAGTTCCCGGAGGCCTTGGTTGCATGCCTTGCCTCAGGATCTCTCAACTTGTTGGTCTTGCGTTTGGTTTCGCACCAAATATTTGTGTTTTTGCTTTGAGGAGTAGGGAATGGCTTGTTGACCATCCCACACCCCATCGGCCTTCCCATTGCATCACCGGCCATTAATTGCTGACACCAGCCATGGTTTCTTAATACCAATGGCCGGTCGGCACTCCATATGGCCGGCCGGCTATCTGTTTGGCCGGCGACCTCCTTTTTTGGCCGGTAACACCTTTTTGCCTTCTTCAGGCATGGTGCATGCCAGCTGTGCCAGCTGGAATACACCAAACCTACCCCGAGGCTAACATGTGGCTGTTTTGCCCCTTTTGCCCCCTTTTGGTCAAAGCTTCCTCAAGAAGCTTGGCCAGCTGTCTTAGCTTCCTCAAGAAGCTTGGCCAGCTGTCTTAGCTTCCTCAAGAAGCCTTGACCTCCTTGCCCCCTTCGCCCCCTTCACCCCCTTTTACTTAGCTTCTTTGAGAAGCTTAGAACCATTTCTTTTGCCTATATAAGCACCTCTCTTCTTCCTTTGTAGAGGGTTAGAGATTTTGAACAAAAAACCACAGATTATACATATATACATCTGTCATATACTCTTTCTCTCTATATTTCCCTCTCTCTCATCCTTAGTGTGTGTTTGGAGGCATAGAAAGTGTGTTTTGACCTTATTTTTGCACTAAGACACACACCATTACACCTTGCTTCGACCTTGAGGGGCTTTGAGGGTTTGTTTTTGAAGTTTTGGACTGATTTTGGTCAGAAGAGAGTGGCTGGACCAGCTGTTCTTGAAGTGTTCTTCAAGGGTAAGACTTTTGCTTTATTTTTCCCAATCTTGCATTAGTTTTTGACCTGCCTTGCATGCTGATTTAAGCTTTGTGTATAACATAAAAAAGTCTTGTATTTGCATGCTTGAGATCTTTCATTAAGGTCCTTTTGTGGTTCGGGGACGACCTCCCCCTCTTAGGCCTTGTTTGGCCCTTTTGGTGCTTTCTTTCTTAAGCTTTGGTTACTCTTGAGTCTTGGCCTTCTCACCACTGAAATCCAGTGGATTTTCAGTGGTGAAGAAGGGGTTTTGAGGTCTTGCATAGGGGAGGGACACCCCTCTCCCTTGGTCTCTCATTTTGCTCATGTTTTGGCTCATAAGGGTAGCACGTATGCTTGGTTGTATTTGGCCCTATTTCAGAGGTTTTTGGGTGTTATTTGGGCACATCTTACCTCTGTTTTTGGATGGATTTGTGGTCCCTTACATGCTTAATACACTTGCTTTGTATTCCCCCATTTTTCCTAGAAATGCATCTAGCCATTAGACCATCGTTCTTGCATATTCTTGCCTAGCTTTGTGAAGCTTTTGGTCATGATTTATCATGATTGAGGTCTGTTGGGTGCTGGTTTGGTCGTATTTGCCATGTTTGGTATAGCCCCTTTGTATTTTGGCTTGTGAGCCTTGAGTGTGTGAGTCACTAGCATGCTTTAGTTGGTTTGTTTCAATGATTTGGAGTCATTTCATATGCCATTTCAGTCCCTAATCCATGCTTCTATGCTCACATTCATCATCACTTTCTTGCCTTGAAAGGTTGTTCTTTTGTGCCTTGGAAAATGGTCATTGTGCATGCCTATGTGTTTAGACATTAGGCTGCCATATCAATGGGTTTTGAGGGCCCTTTTTGCATGCTAAAACTCCGTTTTGTATTGAAAAATTCATGTCGTGTTTGCATGGGGGAGGTGTTGAGCAATGCTCCTATTTTTGGCCTTGAATGCCCATGTTTTGGATTCATTCCTTGGTGTGTTTTGACCATGATCTATGTATGCTTTAGTCTTGTTTTGGGGTCCCTTGGGACTGTTTTAGGTCATTTTGGTCCTTTAAGGTTTGGTTGACATAGCTTTGGTTTGACCCCCTTTATGGGCTTCAAGTGTTGGTCATTGTTGCATGTCTTGCTTGCATGTTTTGTTTGATTTGGCATCATTCTCTATTCATTTTCAGAGCTTAGCATGTTGGTTTAATGTCCATATATATCGCCTTTAAGTATGCTTAGAGTTGTCTCATTTTATGCTTGCGTGATGGACCTTGATGTGTGCATGCTTGCATGCATCATTTGTGCTCTTGTGTATCCTATTAGGCCACTGTTTTGGGGGTGGGCTGAGGTCCTCTCATTTCAGTATAAGTCCGTCTTTGCATATTTTGCATGCTTGCATGTTGTATTGCATTGGTTGCATGCTTACATTGCATCATTTTCGCATGTTTGCATGTTGTTTAGTTAATGGCATTACATAGTCTTGTTGTATGCTTGATATGTCCATATTGCATTAGTCTAGCATGCATGATTAGATAGTGTCATGTTGCATTAGCTTAGCATGTTCATGTTATCTTGCATGAGTTGCATCACTTTGCCTTGTATATTGCATCCTTGCATTACATTTGGCTTGGTTTGGGGTGTCAAGCCAAGTATGAGGATTGAGGAGTGTTCATACTCCAAGTGATGTAACACGTCTCAACCCTTGGTCGTCAATCCCCTTGACCTCAACATGATAGGGTGTTGGCATTCATCTTTTTTTCTTTGGTTGCATGCATTTACATCAAATTGCAAACTTGGCCTCTTAGGCCATCATGCATCAAAATGCACAATTGATGGCCCGAGGGTCGAGGGTCATACTCCCTTGAGTCCATTACATGATAAGGAGTGTGGCCATGCTCACATTTGCTCAAAATTCCATGCCATACACTGCTTGCCTTCTGCTGCTGTCAATTACAGGTTCTGCAGGAAGATTTGGCCGGTCGGCTAAATACAGTGCCGACCGGCCAGTAATCTATGGCCGATAGATCAAAAGGTAGCCGGTGATCATCCCATTCGGCCGGTGGTGATCCCACTTGGTCGGTGATGCTCCCCAGTGTCCAGAGAGTGCACCTTGGGAGTCGCACGATTTTCAGAGGAGCAGAGCAGTGTAAACAGAGGCAACAGTGCTATGGCAGCGAATTTTTGAGCAAGGCGAGTCAAGCATGCATCATCCACGCATTTCGAGGCAGGGGCTGTGGCCACTTTAATCCTGCGTTTAATTTGTTAATTAATTAGAAATTCTGTAATAATTAATTTAGCATTCAGACTGTAATATTTATTTGGACCCTCCGAGCGAGGGCAATTGTGTAATAAGTGTGCGTGAGTGTGTGTATGTCTTCCAACCCCACGTCTTTCTTCCCTTTCATTTACCCGCTTATGATGGTAGACTAGGGCATATTTAAATTAGCATACCTTATGCTATGCATGCGTGCATTCATACATTTGTCTTGCATGCACCGGGCTCGGCGCATCATTCTAACTGCATTTGTATTTCAATTTCAAATTGAATACGTGTTAGTTGTAGCATTTCACATGTCATTGTAGATTAGCCGAGCCTATTGTAGGAACCCACATTTTATATTCTCATCCTGTTCATGAGCATCGGTATGATTATGACTTGTTAAGCTTGCATGTGTATGTTTGTGACTTGTTCCGCTTGAGCGAATGTGATCCATGCCTTGTTTTGAAGCCTTGTGATTTGTCTAAGTGTAGTAAGCTTGTCTTGTTCCTTCCTTGATGTGAAAACTTAGGTCACGCCTTGCCTGAGTTATGCTAGCCGATGTTATTCCAAGCCGAGGTCACCCTTAGTCTAGTAGTAGTATCTTGGAACCCCTTGTTGACCTCCGTTCTCGCCTTGCCACATTAGCCGAGATGTTACCTTGCACCCAAGTGATCTCGTCCTGGAGTGGTATGACCTAGACCGAGGTGTGGCGCATCTAGGCCAAGATGTGGCACAGCTTAGTCAAGTGTTGTCCTTCCTAGCCGAGGTCATTGTCACCCCTTGCCGGAGTGCCATTCCGTGTAGCTTGTTGGGTACGCCTTGTTGTTAGCCGATGTCATTGCCCCGTCAGAGAGCCCATACCGCTTTACTTGTTGAACACCCTTCCACCATGCTTTGTCTGGTCTGTCAGCCACCTTTTCAGGAAGAACCCAACCAGTCACCGCCACGTGTCTCAACAGGGGGTTAACCCCAGAACCGGGTAAAGAAAACTATCATTTAGTATCATAACCTTGCCTTGTAGAGAGAGAAACTCTAGGAGGAAGAAGGAGTTTTAGAGTGAGGAAGTAGATCTTCAAGCTTGATTCCTAGAGATCGAACCGTTAGATCCGCGTTCTAAGGTTAGATTCTTGATCTGCTCATGATGTTCTCTATGTTCATGTTATTGCATTGCATGATCGGATATGATTTGTAAGCCATTCATCGTTTTGAAGTTTGATTTTAGAAAGAGAAAATGACATTCATGTGTTCTTCAAGAAAGTCTTGTTTTGATCCGAAAGCTTGCATAAAGAATCATGTTTTTGTGTTTATTTCCGCAAGAATTCCAAGTACGGGTACCCAGGTCCATGTTTTCAAACTCATAGCACGAAAATCCCAGATTTGTGATGACAGATTATGATTGAGCATTCATATTTTTCATGTTTTCACACTCATGTTCTTCATGTTCATCAGCAGAGGGAAACCCAGAGTTTCCCGATCTCTTTTCCTTGCATGTGGCCCTCGGGAACACACCTCGGCGAGGAGGTGTGGAACCTCGGCCTAGACCTGGCTGGTGCCCAGCATGTTTTCCGAAATCAATTGTGTATATACGAAACTTGTTGAAGGTGCATTCAATAGGCTTTGCCATGTGTTTGTAGGACTTGGGCGTGTCTCAACCCCGACGTTTGAAGAAACTATGTGAGTGGTATTTTTAATAAAGCTATGTTACACTTGCTTTCATAAATCTCGTCTTGCCTTGTTTTGAAAAGTACTTGATCTAGCATGAATGACTATCCCTACTTGTATATTAAACACTATCTTGTTTTGATGACATGTCTTGAAAGTCCTTAGCTGCAGGGGACTATAATGCAACTGCACTCTTGTCTTGAAAGTCCTTAGTTGCAGGGGACTATAATGCAACTGCACTCTTGTCTTGAAAGTCCTTAGTTGCAGGGGACTATAATGCAACTTCACTCTTGTCTTGAAAGTCCTTAGCTGCAGGGGACTATAATGCAACTGCACTCTTGTCTTGAAAGTCCTTAGTTGTAGGGGACTATAATGCAACTGCACTCCTGTCTTGAAAGTCCTTAGCTGCAGGGGACTATAATGCAACTGCACTCTTGTCTTGGAATTGTCATCACCCCCTTGTATTAAGTAGATGTAATAACATCCAAAGAACTTGAAAGGCCGGCAATGAACTTGATTTCCCACTTGATTGTAAAGTATGCTATGTATTGTTTTGAAAGAAATCTTGGATATCAATCATGCAAAACCTTTATTTCTAATATCATTCACTGAGTATCCAAGCTCACCCTCTCTATATATATGTAGGTGATGAGCAAGAAGGCAATGAGGCCTAGACGTGTAGCCGATGTGTTTTTGGGTGCATTGCCGACGTGTTTTGGATTAGCATTTTTGTACCATCTTGAAGATTATGCTTCTTAGTCTATATTCCATGTGTACTTGTATATGTCGGCTTGAGAAGCCTTTTGGTCAAGATGTATTTTGTATCTCATTTCCTCATTGTATCTAAGTTGTAAGACTTTGTAAAAATGTATGTCATTTCATTGGACTTAAGCACGGCTCTCATGGACTATCTAGATTCAGTATATGTATAATGTTGCTTCCGCACTTGTAAGCCCCATATTTTATACTCTGATTGTGTGTGATTCTTGTAAGTCGGCCTTCGGTAATCTCGGATTACTGGCCATCACGGCACCAAACTACTAGGGGCGGTTTGGCGGCGTGACACCTATCTTAGTTGCATTTTGCATGTGTTGCATTAGCCATCTTAACATGAACTATGATCATGCATATGATTACTAACTAGTTTTTGTTTTGGCTCGGAGTACTCGGTAAGCATCTATGCTTTAGCATACCGCATGTGTGTGAGTGTTGCCCTAACAGCATGATTACCATGAGGCTAGCTGCTTATGTGATATAACTGCTTGAATGCCTGTGGATGGAGGTTGAATTACCTAAATTGGGATAACACATTAAAATTGTGAGTTTTAAGCCCACTAGATAGTGGCAAAATCATCTTTTCTAAAAGCCCACTCAAGGGTGGCAAAACCTGCATTTTGGCCTACTTACGAGTAGCAAACCATTTTCAAAACAAGCATGAAATGTTTTGTTCCAATTTAGGCGATTTGGTCTATACTTGTTTGCTGTGCGCATAACATAGTAATTCTAGGCTAATAACCGGAATAAGAACACATGACGTTTTCAAAAACGGATATCACGGTTAGTAGAGGCCGATCTTCGAATTGGGCGAGAGGGGGTGCTCATAGCTGACCTTCCCCAATCGTACCCAAGCTCCCGAGCCGAGGCAACTTTGGTGATGACGGACACGTGGCCTTTGGCACCGAGTCAGGGTTTCCTAAATTTCCCCATAAAAATATTTAGGTGGCGACTCTGTATCTGGCAAAGCAATCCATGTTTGGCACTTCTTTTCAAAAATCTTTTTCTCAAAACGATTTGTCGGATTTGGACTCTTTGGTTCAGACTAAGGACCGTGACACAAATTGAGTCCGAACTGTAGTGAGGCCCACGGGCGCGTCTACAATCATCTTTTATACAGTTAATAGAAGTTGTACATACACTTCATCATTTTTCATCTTCACAAACCATTGAAACTTATTGAAACAGTATGACACAAATATATATATATATATATATATGGATAAAATTCAAAAATATATATATATACATACAGCATAAGGGGTTGGGTTCTAATTACGTATTTGTTGTCTTCACCCATCATCAGCCACTGAAACCCAACCCAACAATTTATAAATGTGTATATTATATATATATGTGTGTGTGTGTGTGTGTGTGTGTGTGTGTGTGTGTGTGTGTGTGTGTGTGATGTGTATATATAGTTTTTCACTACAGATGGTTGCAATGGATTTAGTGGTTTGATTCGTTGAAGATGTGGATTTCGGTGGGGCATTTGAAGGCAGATTTCGTGGTGGTAAAGGTGGTGGGGTGGGGAAGGATTGGTGGTTATGATCTAGCGAGAGTTGGGTGTTGGGGTAGGTAGAGGGGCTTGATTTGGCACTGGATTATGGTGGATTTGGTATTGGTATTGTTTATAAATTTGATTTTGGTAGTACGAAGATCAAATCATATTCAGTAAGATCAAACCATCTTTCATTTTTTTTTTTTTTTTGGGTAGAGGTTTACAGATCTGATGACATTGTTTAGAAATTTGATTTTGGTAAATGATGAAGATGATGAACTGTATGTAAGATGACGAAGATGAAATGGAAAGAGAGAAAGCGAGAGAGAGAGAGAGAGAGAGAGAGAGAGAGAAAGATGAATGAGGGTATAATTGCCAATTTACAACTTCTGTTAACAGAAGTTAGTGTGCGTTTTAGTCCACAAACCACATGGGGGTTATGTGGTGATTTCTGAATGTGAGTGGGGTAATCCGCACCCGGCCCAAACCATAGGGGGATAAAGTGAAGTTTGCCCTAAATATATATATATATATATATATATATATAATAATTCTAGACCCTCTCTCTACCCCGCCCAACCTATCCCTGCATCATCACATCATTACATCATCACCTGACACCTCCCTTTCACTTCGCTTGCAAATTTGAAATTACAATTGAATGAAAGAAAAACAAATAAATAAAAAAAATTCAAACGATTTGCTACATGTAGCCTGTCCCGCCCCTTACTAGCCTACTCTATTGCATCTCAATCACTCAACTCACTCTTCATTCATTGAATGAAAAAAATAATAATAATAATTTAAATGGTCATATATTAGTAGAGACGGTCATAAAAAAATTCAAACGGTCATAATTAAATATATATATATATATATATTTATAAATTTACTTTACTCATTCAAAGTACTATAAATATCCTTCATTTTTCCAAATAAATCTCACAAATAATTCTCTCTCTCTCTCTCTCTCTCTCTCTTAAACTCTCTCAATCTCTCTTAAACTCTCAATCTCTCTCAACTCTCAATTAATTTTGAAGTGTCATCCCTAAGTGCCAATTGCAATTGTGCAACAAGAAACTTTTATTAGAAGAAATTAATTTCTGTATTGCATTCGCCAGTCGATAACATTAATTAGTTTAATTAAATTTATTAGCCGCCCATTTTTTTCATTAATTATTTGTGCACATTTATTAATTATTATTTTTTACTCAATGTATTTACACATTATTTAAATTAATTGTTAATTCTTATATATTGTTTTACTTACATTACTATGGATCTTAATATTCCTAATGTTTATGTCGATGTTGATACATATACTATACAACATAAATCTGTTGATTCTCCTTTTAATATCCATCTTCCAACAGTTGGATCATCATCTAGGAGCATAACTAGTAGTGTGTGGAAATATTTTGAAAAAATATTTATAAATAATCCTGATAGTACAATTACATTTAAAGCAAAATGTAAATATTATGTACATTTACTTAGTACTGCATCTGCAGGGAGTACTAGTCATCTAAAAAAGAATGCTAACAAACATATACAAAGTCAATAACCTGATATTCGAAGTCAAATGCAATTAGGGGCTTCATCAATTGGTAATTTGTAAATATTTTCATATAATCCTATATGTACACAAAATTCTGTAGTTGATTATATTATTAAAAAAAACAAAATTTTACTACTAGTGAATGTCCCGATTTTACCGAAATGATTCACGAAAGTTTTGCACTGCAATATCAAAGTTTTTCAAGAAATACTACTAGAAACAGGATTTTAAAGAAATTTGAAGATGTTAAAAGTAAATTATTTAACATCTTTAAAAATTCGAATATAAGAGTTTGTTTAACATCTGATCTGTGGTCAAATAATGATTTTGAATATCATTGTATCACTGCACATTTTTATTGATAATGATTAGAAATTAAATAAAAGAATTATTTCATTTAAATTAGTTGATTTTCATACACTGGTCATTCGCTTAGTGTAAAAATAAGAAATCAACTTTACAATTACTTGTTGATGGTGGTTTATTTCATATTTGTTGTTGTGCCTATATTTTAAATTTCCTTGTTAAAGAGGCTATGCATATATACGAGACTTCTGTACTTGTAATAAAAAATGCAGTTGTTGTTACTATTATGTCTTCTGCTAATCGAATTTCGAAATATAGAAAAAAATTTCAATGAGAAAATATGTCATTTAAAAAATTAATTTTAGATGTAGATAGTAGGTGAAATTCAACCAATAATGTGTTAAAAATAGCTTGTAAACAAAGAAGAGAAATAGATTTATTTTCTGCAACAACATCAATAGGAGGAGTATTGACTCCCACATAACTTAATTGGTGCCAAGTAGCTTTGTATAAAGATTTTTCAAAAGTTTTTGATACTTCTGCAAAATTATTTTCTTACATAAATATATTCTTACTTCACCGTTTGTTTTACATATGCTAGCAGAAATAATTAAAATTTTCGTAAAATATATGGGTAATGAATATTATTTAACCTTTATTACTTCAATGAAAACAAAATTTGATAAATATTTTGATCCTTTGCCTCATCTTTTAGGTTTAGCCATAATAATTGATCCTAATTGTAAAGAAATTGGTTTACAAGAATTTTTAGAATGTATTTTCGTTGATCAAGCACAGTTTGCCCCTATTATGCAAACATGCAGCAGATTATTTGAAGAATACAAAGCAGCTGCATCTGTAAATACACCTATATACACTACACTAACAGTCTCATATCGAGGCGGGAGATTAAGTGTTTTTTCAGCAATAAAAAGTGGAAGAATATCTCAACATACAAGCGTAAAAATTTCTAAACTGCAACGTTATTTGGAAAGTCTGACAGTGGATGGTTCCAATGATTTTGCCATTTTGGAATGGTGGAAACAAAATAAAACTATATGGCATGTGGTTTCACAGATGACCCGTGACATACTAACCGTTCCTATTTCTACAATTGCTTTGGAAACAACTTTTAGTGCAGGTGGACGAGTGTTGAACAATTAACGAAGCAGGCTTTCACCCCAAATAGTTGAGGCATTGATGATATCCAAAGATCATATGCGTGCGCTTATAAAAAGACAACATTATAGTGAAAAGAAGCGAATTCAAAATCATTTGGATGACATATCCTCGGGCAACGCGACTGAAAGTCTTTCTCCTCCGATGATTGATCAACAATTTATTTTTTACTATTTTATTTCATTTCATTTCGTTTTTTTTTTTTTTTTTGTTGGTATTAGATTATTGAGGTGGAGTATAATGCAAATTATTGGTAGGCTAGTATGTGCCAACCTAGTTGGGATGTACTTGACCTATAATGATACAATTGCTTTACCATCATCAATAATCTACACCCATTTTATTTAATAATATAAATTTTTGTAATATTTTATTTCATTTTGAAATAAAACTTATTCATTCAATAAATATTATATAATTAATTTAATATTGTAATATTGAAAGTTTTATTTTCATATATATATATATATATAATTATTCATTTCGAAAGAAAAATTACATAATTACATACTTTTTTAGTTATAAGTTTATAATTTAAAAAATAATTCATGTATAATTAAATTTAAATACTACCATGAAACATAACCAAACAAAATATCTCATTAATCTTAACTAAAATATTCTAGTACATTTTTTATTTTATTTTTTTTTATTTCTAATAAATAATCTACATAGATAATGTACTTATCGTTTATTTTTCAAAAAAAAAAAAGGGTGCCCACCTAGGCCTAGCCCGCGGCTCAGGCCCTAGCCCGAGCCCGAGCCCGAGCCCGAGCCCTAACCCTAACCCCTATTATGAGTGGGCTTGGGCTTGGGCCTGAGCCCCACTTTTTGGCCCATGGGCCGGCCTGGCTTGGCCCGCTAAAAAGTGGGAGCCCGCGAGGCCCGAATGGATCGGCTCGAGCCTGGGTCCGGATGGGCCGGGCTGGGACATTATTACATCCCTATATATGGAAACGAGTTATTCTCATATAACATTGCTCATAAAATTTTTGGATAAATTGAAAATATATTTCTTGAGATTTTCTTAAAATACGAATTACCCTTTATGGTTCGGAAAATTACATTCCGCTTCTTGAATTTTTTAATTTCATAACAAATGGCCTATTTAATTAATAAATCATCAATTCAATTAATAGTTTTTAATGATGTCAAAAATTTGTTTCAATTAATAATTCAAGTAATTTTATTATTATATAGGAGTACTGTTATCAATTTCATTTTTTCAGTTAATTGGGTTAAATAAAAAATTCTGACAGAGATATTTGTAATTTTTCTAATCATAGTGGGCAATTCATTTTTTAAACACTTCTCTATTTCATATTGTTTCTAGAGAAAATTGTTGAAAGTCTAATTTAAAGTATCAGGTCTAGTGGATATTTTTTGGTAGTGAGAGATCCACCATTTGTGAAATAATTTGGTGAGAAGTCCTTTTGTTGTTTTGGAGGACATTTTATTTTTAATTTTACCCCTTAATCTATCTACTGATTTTTTTTATCTGTTTAATTTTTTCAAACCTATCTGTTCAATTTGTATCTATCTGTCAAATTATTTTCTATCTGTTTAAATTTATATCTATCTATTCAAGTTATTTTCATATCTATTCATTTTTTTATTTGTTCATTTTTTTCTATTTGCTAAAGGTATAATGTGTTGATTTTTTATTTGTTCAAATTATTTTCTAGTTGTTCATTTCTATCTATTCATTTAGGTTGCCAATAAAAGTCCCCAGACACACACACACACACACACACACACACACACACACACACAGAAAAAGAGTGTTCATTTCTATATGTTGCAATATGTTTAATCATCATCAACAACAACAACAAAAATAAAAACAAAAACAATCAACAATAACAACAACAAAAACAAAAACAAAAACAATCAACAATTAACAACAACAATCACAACAACTATAAAAAGAAATATAAATAAAATAAATAAAAAAAGAGTTTGGAAACCGATTTGGATCTGTTACCCTAAGAGTTTGCGCGTGCACACACACACACACACACACACACACACACATACACATAGAGCTACATTTATAAATCATTGTATTATTTGGTAATTTGCATCTAGATATGGATCTCGTGACCATACATGGAGCACCGATCTGGCAAGCAGCGTCAGCGTCGGCGTCATCATCTACTAAAATTTACTTAAATAATTGGTAGCGAAGGTCATCTCTATTTCATTGTCAGAGATAGCGTGCTCGTGTGAGAACTTTTCGACGTTATTTTTTAGATCAATCAAAATCAAATAGAGTTGCAGATTAACACACGCACACACACATATATATAGGAATGACAAATGGTCGGGGTGGGGCCGGGATCACACTCCCTGTCACCGATCCCCAATGGTGAAAATTCTTCTATCTTCAGCCCCGATCCTCGACAGGGAATCTATCACTGTCCCTGCCTCCGTCCCCTAACGGGGATAGGGTTGGCCCTGAAAATTTCCCAGCCCAAAAAAAGAAAAAAAAAATAGCAGTAATAGTTTGCTCAAGATCATCAAAGCCGATAATTTCACCTCCAAAATCAACAGAAACAAACATGAATTTCATCAAAATAGGCTCAAATCATACCCACATTCAAGAACAATTTCTACAATAATCTATCAGATCTCAAAGGTAAAGAAGACCAACTAAAGATTAAGATCCAGAGAGAGAGAGAGAGAGAGAGAGAGAGAGAGAGAGAATTCCATACTTGTGTTGGAGGCCTCAAATCAGTGTTGGAGGAAATGGAGGAGGTGGAGGTCCAAGAGAGAAGTATGATGGGCTGAGAGAAAAGTCCTTAGATTAATGCTGATTCCATCAAAATGCTTATCAAAGTCCCAGATCGACTCGCTCGACTCCTCTCTCTTCGACGCTATCGAAAAGCTCGTTCGAGCCACCATGGCCCTTACGGCCATCGTCCTTCTCATAGCACCGCTTCTCCGACGACTCCTTTGCCAATCTTTGCTACCGCCCTCCTCCGCCTTAGATCTAGTTCGTCAAACTTGGCAGAGAAAAGAGAGAGAGATAAGGAGAGAGAGAGAGAGAGAGATTGAGAGTGAAATCAAGAGAAAGATGAGAGACGGTTGTGTGTGAGTGTGAGGTTGTGTTAGGGTTTGGTTATATATATAAAGGGATATAGTAGTAATTTTAATTCAGGGAAATGGGGACAGGGATGGGGACGAGCCGATGACGGGGCTGGGGAATGTATCACCATCCCCGGCCCGAAAATTGTCAGGGATTCATTTTCGAATACTATCCACGGCCCGTCAGAGATATTTTTCGAGGAAAAACCATTCCAATCTAGGTCAAAGGATTGGTCTCCGTCGGGCCGAGTTCAAATTGCCATCCCTATATATATATATATATATACATGTATGAATGTGTATAGTTATGGAGTTATATGAGAAGAATAAGAGGTGAATCAAGAGATTCGAACTTTGTGATGAAGCTTCAAACTGAACAAAGAGAACTTAGATCTACATCGGTTAAGAGAGAGAGAGAGAGAGAGAGGGGTTTTGATTTTTTCCACCACCGTGTATATAATATATATAGGGTATTTTGGTCATTTATCTTAAGTATATCTTTATGGACAAAGCATTTTAGAGTTGTAAACACTCTAGTTTGACCGGCCTTAAGACTTGGGCACTTTCTTCTAAACACCCGATGATGAAAATTGGAATGTACTATTTTATAAATTTCTCAGCAGAAAAATCGGATTTGAGGTTGAATCCCAACCTTCACCTGTTTTGGCAAAATTATTTTAGACTCGTTCAAAAACTTATTTTGTCAACCTGTCCATTTTTCAGATATTTCTTTACACCAAATTTCATACACATCAATCTCTACTACCAAAATGATCTCTCTTTATCCCCATTATACTTTTTCTTCCATTTTACCTTTCACTAATATATTCCATTGATATATACTACCCAAAACTCCATTAAAACTAAGATTTGAATTTTATTACTGAGATTTCAAAAACATACTCCATAACCTGAGGGTTTTAGGAAAAAAGTTTGTTAATCAAAATCCTTTCTTTTAAGATAAATTTTTTGAAACAATTCTCATTCATCTCTCAGTACCTATCTGTAAAACTGGGCAGTGACCACCAGACGTCTAGTCTTGGGTAATTTGGTCTCTGGTTTTAGTGTTTAAATATTATCTTAAGGAACAAGTGACACAAGGCATGGTGTAGACGTCCCCGAACGCCCCGGGAGGGAATCCCCCCCCCCCATTCTGTTCGTTTTGCGGGTCTACTGCAGTTCAGGACTCTCAAATTGTCACGGTTCTTAATCTGAACCAAAGAGTCCAAACCCAGCAAATCGTTTTGAGAAAAACAGATTTTTAGAAAAGAAGTACCAAACATGGACTGTTTTGGCCGATACAGAGTCGCCACCTAAATATTTTTTATGGGAGAATTTAGGAAACCCTGACTCGGTGCCAAAGACCACGTGTCTGTCATCACCGAAGTTGCCTCAGCTCGGGAGCTTGGGTACAATTGGGGAAGGTCAGCTATGAGCACCCCCTCTCGCCCGATCCGAAGATCGGCCTCCACTAACCATGATATCCAGTTTTGAAAACGTTATGTGTTCTTATTCCAGTTATTAGCCTAGAATTACTATGTTATGTGCGCAGCAAACAAGTATAGACCAAATCGCCTAAATTGGAACAAAACATTGCATGTTCGTTTTGAAGATGGTTTGCTACTCGCAAGTAGGCTAAAATGCAGGTTTTGCCACCATCGAGTGGGATTTTAGAAAAGATGGTTTTGCCATTATCTAGTGGGCTTAAAACTCACAGTTTTAATGCATTATTCCAATTTAGGTAATTCAACCTCCATCCACAGGCATTCAAGCAGTTATATCACATAAGCAGCTAGCCTCATGGTAATCATCCTGTTATGGCAACACTCACACGCATGCGGTATGCTAAAGCATAAATGCTTACCGAGTACTCCAAGCCAAAACAGAACATGTTAGCAATCATGCATGATCCAAGTCCATGTTTAAATGCCTAATGAAACGCATATAGAATGTCACTAGAGTAGGCTCGGCTAGTCTATAAATGACATGTGAAAATGCACAAGTAGCACGTATTCAAGTTAGATTTGAAATACTTATGCAGTTAGTATGATGCGCCGAGCCTGGTGCATGCAAGACTAATGAATGATGCATGCATGCATAGCATAAGGTATGCTAAAGTAAACATGTCCTAATACTAACCATCAAAGCAGGTAAGTAAAAGGGAGAAAGAAGTGGAGGTTGGAAGACATGCACACACGCACCCACAGTTATTACAAATTCACCCTCGCTCAGAGGGACCAAAAGAATAATACAAATTAATTAACCTACAAGCTAATTAATTATTACTGACCACCTAATTAATTAAGCAAATTAACTAAGCTTAAGAAAGCAGTAAAGGTCTTGGGAAGAGGATCCAATGCGCGCGTGCTCGGGTTTGCTCGGAAATCCAACGCCATGCACAAGTTTGCCTCTGCTTTGACTGTTCTGCTTCTCTGAAAATTGCACAACTCCCAAGGTTGCTTCTCTGAGTATTGTGGAACACCAACGGCTGAGTGAGAACACCAACGGCTAAGTGAGAACACCACCGGCCATGGAGAATGGTCACCGGCCACAAACTTATGCTCTCGGCCAATTCTTCCTGCTGAAACCTGTTTGACAGCAGTAGAGGGCAGGCAAGGCATGGCAATGTATTTCAAGCAAATGTATGCACCAACATATCCCCTATCATGTTTATGACTCTAAGAGACACGGTTCTCGATTCTCGAACCATCAATTGCGCATTTCAATGTATGATGGCCCAAGAAACCAAGTATGCACTTTGATTTTAAATGAAATGCAATGCAAATGAGCAAACAAAAGGGCTTTCAACCTCTATCATGTCTTGATCAAGAGGTGAAAGATGCATGCAAATGCGATGCAACCTAAGTATGTTAACTAGGCATGCAACATGAGCATATGGGAAGCATGCAAGGCATATAACAAGCATGCAAGTTAAATGAGTATACAAGGCACAATGTCAACACACAGGCATGCAAAACATATGGCATGTTAAGCAACCAAAACAAGGATGAGAATACGTGCCAAATGCAACATCGTTTCAACGTGCAACAACATGCCAAAGGGTGGACTTAAACTAAATTAGGCAGCCCTTAAACAAGCCTAAAACAGTGGTCAATGCTATGGAAATGATAACCAATACACACACACACATGCAAGCAAATGGGCTAACACTTGAACATCAAATAAGCAACCTTTAAGCACACTTAAAGGAAGACAAACATGGGCATATGGCATGTATCATAAGCTCTGAAATTGCATGAAAGAGAGGTGCCAAACCAAGTAATCAAAACAAGCAAAGCATGCAATAATGGACCAAGTACTTAAGGCAAGCTAAGGAGGTATTGAACTACCCTTAGCAAAACCAAACATGGCATGAATTAAATGATCAAAACAGAGTTTTAACATATAAAAACAAAGCCTAAAGACCACTTAGATGGCATCTAAATGACTTAAATTCAAGGGCATGCACAATGACCAAATATGGAGCACAAGGCACAAACTCATAAAGCATCAAAGAGGCATCAAAGGCAAGGATACAAGCATGTTATAAGGACTAAAATAACATGGTAAGTGGTTCCAAACCACTGAAACAATGCAAGTAATGCATGCTAGAGAGGCCAAAGCTTAAGGCATTCAAGAGGGATTGCATGATAGCTATACAAAGCAAGACATGAATGACTCAAATGACCTAAAATAGTCCCTTAGCACATCAAAATATGCATGTAAGCTTCACCAAGCTAAGCCTAAATCATGCTAGAACAAGGGTCTGCACCTAAAGCATGTTAAGGCAAAAATGTGGCATTACAAGACATGTATGCAAGGCATTCAAGGTGTGTCCAAACCAACTGAAAACAGAGCTATATTATGACATAATAAGCATAAAAATCAGTTAAAGCATGGCCAACATACACTTAAACAAGATGCTCTCTCAAGAGGCAAAAATGGCCATTTTCAAGGACAACAAGGAGAGGGGGTAGCCCTCTCCTTCTTAGGACCTCAAGGCACCATCCTCATCACTAAAATCCCTCAAGATTTCAGTGGTGAGAAGGGCTAAACACAATGGTCCCGGAGCTCAACCGAAATGGCATAAAACAAGGGCCAAACAAGCCTTAAGAGGGGTCAAACAACCCCAAAGCTTAAAACACCCTTAAGAAACTATTTAGGGCAAATAAAAACAAGACTTTTCTATGTTATATGTTAAGCTCAAAAATAGTTTCAAATATGGCAAAACAAGCTATGAAAACAAGGCTTAAAAGAGGTAAAAGCTCACCCTTGAAGCACAACAGCAAATCAGCAACTTTTGGACCAAAAAAAAGCTTCAAATCACCCTAAAAATCACCTCCAAGGACCTTAACTCAATAAAGGGAGTAGGGAACTAGGTGTTTGTATGCAAAAGTGCAAAGAAAATGCACTTTTGAGCACAAACAAGCCCTAAACCTTAGAGAAAGAGGCAAAAAATGTAGAGAGAGAGAGAGAGAGAGAGAGATTTTTTTTGCCCAAAGTTGTATCTCTCTCCTTTTCTTGTAAGAGAGCTTGATTAATATAGAAATATATCAATCTGCAGCTCTTCAGAACTCCCACGTCCAGGCATGGGCTGGGGTATGGCCTGAAATGACAGCTGCCAGCTGTCTACAGAGATATCTGTTGAAAACCAGACTTGGCCGGCCGGCCATAAAAGTGGTTGACCGGCAGTCAAATTGGCCAGCCGGCCATCACATTTGGCCGATTGAAAATCAAGGTGGCCGGTGGGCAGGAGACTTGGTCGACAGGCCATCCCCTTCCCTCAGGAACACATCCACAAGCTCTTGGTGCAACCAAGCACAAAACAGAGAAGTTAAGAGATTCTAAGGCAAGGCGCACAGCCAAGACTTTTCGAAACTCAAAACAAACACAAGCATGGATAATCATCACGTGTTCAAACGATGACGTCCAAGCCTTGAGGACGGTCAAAAATGGGGTGTCTACACATGGCTTGGCTTAGTGGTTAAGGTGTTGAGTGTTGAGGATCAGGTCATTGATTCAAACTCTTCCACATCTTAGTTTATTTTGTTTTATTTTTGTGGTGAATGATGATGTCAGCATGACACAGTGATTATATCAGCAAACGGCATGACACAGTGATTACATCAGCGGACGAAATATTCCTTGATATTCACGGAATATTGAATATTCCATGAGTTCTAAAAATTGTAATTTGGCTCAGAAGTTTTAGAAAATTATGGTATGGCCTAGATTTCGGGACAATTTTTCAATGACACCCCTAGAAGTGCGGCGAAGGTTGGTCCTAGCTAAATGGACCGTTTCGAGCGCAACCACAAGGTTAGAATTGTGAAATTCTGAATAGTTTTTTTTTTTTTTTTTTTATTTTAAGATTATTTTATTAGTATTTTGTATATAGCATGTTGCATATTTTTTTTTCTAACTTTTTTTTGCAATATTTTGCGAGACACTCGTACATACTAGGATAGTGTTTATAGCTTTAGCGTCCCGTCTGTACATAATTTTCTAACTATATTTTAGCTTCCATCCTACCATGTAGATACTTGTTTAATTGATATATCTCTATGATTGTTAGTGAATGGAGGCTGTGTCGTTCAATTTGGAATAAAATTGATTTTCATGTTTGTAAACTTAATTTTCTGTGTTTTGTACATTGTTGAAATAAAATTGATTTTCATATTTGTAAACTCAATTTCCTGTGTTTTGTACATTATTCAAAACTCTTTCAGAATACATGAATTCAAATTGTTCCAAAATAAATGAACATAGTCTATACTTGTTTGCTTCACAAAATAATTTTTGGGATTATTAATAATTGGAATATGAACATATCATATCGTGGTTTAGTAGAGACCAATCTTTTGATCGGGTAAGTGAGGGCACTTAATTAATGACCTTCCCCCCTCATACATAAGGTTCCAAACCGAGACATCTTCGGTTATGACGAACAACGGCCTTGGCACAAGTCACGGGTTTCCTAGTTTTTCCAAAAATTTGGTGGCGGCTTTGAGATATGGTAATATAGTCCATTTTTTTTGGCAAACGTTTTGCAATAAAATGGATTTTTTTTTTTTTTTTTTTTTAATAAAAGTTGCCGCATCTGGACTCTTATCTATGTTTCACATTGCACTTGTAAGACTAAATCAAAGAGATCGAGGGTCTGAACTGTTTAGCATGCTCGAGTACACCCGGATGTGCAGCAATTTATGGCGACTCTGCTGAGGAGATTAAGAAATCTTGACTTGAACTCCATGATATGAGTTTTATCTAAATTTATATATTTATTGCATTTCATGCATTGGTGTGCTTAAAGTCCTTGTGTTGCCCAGGTCGTGATGGGAACACAAACAATCTTTTTGTGACACTATACCTATCTCCGCATTATTTATGAGATATTGTGTTAATACCTTCTAAGATCTATCAAAAAGGTAGCTTCGCTATCTAAGGTTATTGGATTCAGAGGAGAGGCCATATTAACTCTTCCGATTTCTTGGGATCTTACTTGGTTGTTAACCAAAAGACTCTTTAGTGATGTTACCTTGACCTCAACCCCTAGAATAAAGCCGACCTTGTACATATAGTGAGCTATAGTAGCTTCCCCACTTAGGACAGGATGCTCTCCTATTTTTAGGATGTGATGATACCACTTGTTTGAATAGTGCAACTCTAGATCATTTCAAAGCTAGGACAGGGTATACCCCTCATAGGGGTGTTTGTTCTTTTTCTTGCTATGTGCTATATATAATTTCTATAGAGGGTTCTCAAATTCATATTAGTGGTTCAGACATATCAATTTGGGTCAACTTGTGGGGTTGAGTTCAGTTTTTTAGTGTGGCATATAGAGGTTTAGCCATGATCAGTTGTGCGAATTGAGTCGAAGTGCTACCGAAATTCTGATTAGGGGTCTTGTTTTTGTTTTTCTTTTTGCTAAGTAGCTGTAGCATCATAGCTTCAGAAAATTCTAATATCCCACAAAGTCTACCAGTTTGAATTCGTAGAACTTGTGGAATATCATACCGTTTCTGTGATCATGGAGGGATCGCTTGTTGATTTTACAAGTTTCATTTTGAATGCAATGGATGGCGCTTTAACTAGCAGTTTGAGAAATGTTTCATTTCAAGTTCTGAATCGGATGTTAAGTCCGAGTTTGATTCCATCGAGTTTGTGGAGTTGGAGTCAAACTCAAGTTAGTCTAGCCAGTTCGAGTTCGTTAATTTTGGGAGTGCTAACCTAGACACCTCTGTCCAATCTAGGTTTTCTTTGTTGTTTTCTTTTTGGTTTGTTATAACTGTTGAGACAAAGGTTCTAAACGAAAATGCCGTAAATTCCGCCTACTTCTCTATGCTTTTAGTTCATTACATTGATCAAAATTTTTAATTTTTTTTCCAAACTTCGATGAAAATGAAGAGGAAGAAATTCCTCAGGCTTTTAAAAATTTGATTGATTAGGAGGAAGAGAGGCGTGCTAAGTCGTTGATAGATGAGATTGTTTCAGTTAGTGTGGGTACTGAGAAGGATCCTCGCGTGGTCCAAATTGGTTCCATGTTGTCTTCAGAAGAATGCAAGCGATTAGGCGCTTTATTAAAAGATTTCAAAAAATATTTCTGCGTGGTCCTATAAAAACATGCCTAGAATTGATCTTAAGATTGTACACCATAGGATACCTCTTGACCCTAGAACCCGACCCCCCCTAACTTTCTAACTTTGATTCTGAGTGTCCAATAATCAACCAGAGTATGAGGCTTGCATAGCTGAATTGGAAACAACCCTAGAACTAGAGGCAATAAGGTTATATGTGATTGGAGATTTAAACTTGGTCATTTTTTAGATTTTGGACATTCTGATCCCAAGGTATAAGAAATTAACATTCACCTACCTAGTTAGCGAGAATAATGGGTTCGCCGATACTTTGGCAACCTTAGCTTCAATGGTGAATATACCGATCAGGGTCAGGATACGTCCAATCCTTATAGAGCAAAGGTATGCGCCTACATATGAAATGATAGTCACAACAGAAGGGGTTCAAGATGAAAATTCTTTGTATCACGGCATTTGGAACTTTTTTTAGAAAGTGCCCTATCCACAAGGAGCAAATGCTATGGATAAAGTCTCAATGCAAGATTGCCAAAAATTTCAAAATTTGAAAGAAGAAGATTTAGTGTTGAAAGACAATCGAGTTCCTATCTATGACCCATGGGGAAAATTCATACCCAATTAGACGGGTCCCTATATCATCAAGACTATTTGGTTAGGAAGAGTAGTCGTTCTCATGGATTTGGATGGCTTCGAATTCTCACAATCAACATGGACAAGCTAAAAAAAATGCTATCCTCGAGAGGCTCACTAGGTCGCAAGGTTGTAAACCCAGAAGGGCGACTTTAACAAAAGTTAGAGCACAAAAGGAGAGTGTTAATACCCGAGTGAGCCTTACCCCTAGAACTACGTAAGGCTTGATTCCTATCTTTGGTATACGTAGGTAGTTTCATCCTGAAGTTCAGCCCCAACCTTTTTCAACATGCTTGTCTTATCCATGTTTGAATGGTTTATCTTTATTCAACTCGGCTGTTCTATCCATGTTCAATTGGTTTATCTCCATTCAGTTCGATTGCCTTATCTCTTCTTTATAGTAGATTTAATTGCAAGACAGATCAAGTGGTAATACAGTGTATTGTGCTCGAGTTATTTGATTTGAGATGGTACATGTCAAGAGTTGATTTCATGTTGGTCGAGTAGTGACCATTTGCGAAAACAAGTTTTGATGATGTTTAATGAAGTTGACTGATTTTCTTGAAATTTATTCCATTTTTGCAAAACCCATACCATTCATTAGACCCAAAAAAGGAAAATTTTAGCAGCACTCATGGCTTGGCTTACATGATTTCAAAATAGAGAGTGGAACAAGCATGCTAATCTAACTCTTATGTTGATCAAAATCATTTTACTAGAAAAATAAAAGGAACAATCAAAGTAATGAACTAGAGGCATAGTCAAGTTAGACTTTCTATCTTTTCTCCGTACTCTTGGAAGTCTTCGTTAGCAAGATCGCATTAACCTGTGTCTTTTCAAAACCCTTTAGTCGGCCAGTCAACCGGGCCATCATCTAGGCGGTTGACCAGAGGATGACCAGACGGTTGATCGGCGATGGTTTTTGTTTTGAATTTTATTTTACGACGTTGCGCCCGTTGCGATAACCCAACCTGTATAATGCTTAATTATGCATGTGATTATGTGCTGGATATGAATTTACAAGTTTAAATATGTGAATTATGTGATTTTGGAATTATATCTATTGAATGTAGAAATATCTGTTGCAATTAAAACTTTGAACTAAAATTGAAAGCCTTAGAGGCGTCAGAAACCAAAACTGACTTTATATTTGTGTTTAGCATGATTTTTAGAGCCTATAGTAAATTTTGTAAAATTACAATTTGTAATGTTTTAATTAGCCTAATTTATATATATCTCTAGCTTTTGAGTTCTTCACTGTTGAGAGCCTTTCCTAAAGGGTGAGTTAGAGAGAGAGGAAGAGGAGAAGCTAGGGATTTGGAAGAGATTCAAGGTGCAAACCCCAAACTTGAGCTAAGGTACAGAAATCTACTTAGAATCTATGTGTATGACTCATCTTTTGCTTGAAATCAAGAGGAAATTGGAAATTTTAAGTTAGGGTTTTGGGTTCTGTCATGGTTTGAACTAAATACAAGAAATGAAACCTTAATCTCTTCATTTTTGCTTGATTTGAGTTTAATCTTGTTTTTAATCCATGAAATAAACTCTAGATGGTTCATACAACCAAGATTTGTTGAAGATTCACCGTGTTTATATGTATTTTGAGCTTGACCATGTAATTCATGAATGTATAAAAATGATGAGACCATGAATTTAATGTTGAGGTAAGATTGATGTGTTTTAAGTGGAATTATACTTAAATCATGTTAGTATATCATGTTTTTAAGTTAGTTTTGCTTTGATTTGGGCTTGGAAATAAGGTTGGAAGGTTTGCATTTTTGTGCCATTTTCATATTGTCTATGTGTGCCCAGACTGCTCGAGCAGCTACAGGCACTGCACGAGTGGCCCATGGCTCAAACAAGAGTTATGCGTTCTGCTCGCTCGAGCGACTAAAGGTTCCGCATGAGCAGAGCATAAATCCTGCCAAAGGATTTCATTTTGCACGCTCAAGCGACTTACACTTCTGTTTGAGCAGAACATGACCGCTCGAGTGGTTGGACCTGCTACACGAACGACCAGCAGGGGTAAAAATCCTACTTTCTCGTGTTGACCTCTTCGACCTTCTGAACATATTCTTGGCTTTATTTAAACCCTCCAAAGAATGAAATGATGATTAGAAACCATTGAAAATGTTGTGAATCACTAAAAGGAAAGTGTACTTAATGAACGAATTATTTATCAAATGTGGGTATTAAGAATGACAACAGGCCGGGGCAGGGCCGAGGATTACACTCCACGTCTCCGATCCTTGAAGGTATAAAATTTCCCATCCCCACCGCTGATCCTCGGCGGGGAACCCATCACCCCCTACCCCGGTCCCCTAACGGGGGATCGAGTTTCCCCGATTCTGAAAAATCCCCGTACAAAAACAACAAAATCATCAACAACAACATCTTTAACAACAACAACAACAACATCATCAACAACATCATCTGTGTATCTGAGTGGGTGTCACAGAGAGAGAGAGAGAGAGATAGAGAGATCTGCTCAAATCTGTCGTGGCGGAGGGAACTAATGCCAAAGTATGGAGGTTCGACAACTCTGGATTCGCGGCAGTAGTAGTAGCATAGAGGAGGAGGCAACAGTGACTGTGTCGCTACGGAGAGAAGAGAGAGAGTGAGAGAAAGTAGAGGGAAGAAAGAGAGAGAGAGAGAGAGAGAGAGAGAGAGAGAGAGAGAGAGCCTTGTCTTGCCATACCGGTCTTCTCTGCTCGCCTTTGCTCGTTGATTCGGTGCTATCTCTCTCTCTCTCTCTCTCTCTCTCTCTCTCTACTCTCTGCTCTATGCTCTCTTTCTCTTTGCTCTCTCTCTGTCTTTGTTTTTTATTCTATTATCTGATGGTGGATAGAGGAGTATATATATGAATGAATATAGGGGTATATGTATGTACTTTTAGTTCGGGGGAAAACAGGGACGAGACTGGGGAGGGAGACGGGCCTGGTCTATGGTCGGGGCCGGGGCTGGAAAACATATCACCGTTCCTGGCTCGAAAATTGTCGAGGATTTTTTTTCGAATACTATCCCTGGCCCATCGGGAGTATTTTTCAGAGAAAATTTGTTATAATTAGGGTCAGGGGGTCGAGTCCCTGTCGGGTCGGATTCAAATTTCCATCCATAGAGGGTGTGACATGTTTGTGTAGGTTGTGTGCCGAAGGAAATGCCACAAGATCAAAAACACTGTGAGTAATGGTATTGTAAAGATATGTTCTTAATTGATTACTTTGAGCCATGAATGGTGATTTGTGACGACATTGTGTTTTGATCGAAATGAATGAAGTTCATAAATGTCATATGACATGTGTAATGTGGACCTAAGGTCGTTCCGTTTATGCTATGATATATTTGGGCCTGAGGCTATTCTGTATCATATGTGGGCCCGAGGCCGTTCTGTTATTGATATGATAATATGTGATTAAACCTGAAGTCATTCTGAATAGCTGTTCATATGTGGGTTCGAGGCCATTTTGTACTTTATGTGGGCTTGAGGCCGTTCTGATAATGATGGGCCTATGGTTGTTCTAATTATGTGATGGGCCCAAGGCTGTTCTATTTATATGATGGGCCCGAGGCCGTTCCATGTTATGTTGAGCCCAAGGCTGTTCCGTATTATGATTATGGATATTGTGAGAACCTTATGCTTATTTATTTACACCGATTTACTGTATTATTACTTATTGAGCTTCGCTTACCCAATATTATGTATGCACATGCAGGTGATCCACAGCATGGAGCGTACCTTTAGAGTCAGCTTTAGGAGCTATTTTGCAAACCTGTCCAGTCATGCCTCTGAGATGGAGTTTTGCCTTTGACTCACATCATGCTATGACTTTTGTTTTGCTTTTGCTTTAATAGTCTCGGAATATATAAACTATATGTATGAAATTTCCTATGGTACTTGAGTTTTTGCATTGGCATGTAAATGTGTAAATGTGTAAATGTGTTATGGTATAGGCTTTATAATTTTTCTCATATTGGCGCAGCTTAATGGACTTCTTCATTTGTTGTATGTTTCTGCTTATGGACCCATTATTATAATTATTATGTATGCTTATACGAGGCCGAAGGTAATCAAGTGATTACTGGCCGGTTATGGTCTAAACCTCTACGGGCGGGTTTGGGTCATGACCGAGTGGTATCAGAGCACGAGTTAATACCTCACACACGAGTCCATTTAAGCAATAAGAAATCTAGAAGAGACTTAAGCTGCATTCATGATGCATTCATAACCAAGTATGACATAAAAATGTGCATATTTTCTGTGAGAATTATAATGTATGTTCATATAGATCATGGTAAGAACAAGGCTCGAAGAAGTGGATGAGTCAACCTCCACACAACTTGATAGAATGGAGAGGATGATCATGGAGATGGTTGAGGCTTCTAGACAACAACAACCACTACCACTACCACTGCCACCAATTCATGTGCCACCACCGGTAGTGCAAGACCATCAAGCTAAAGATCAAACAATTACACTTACAAAGGAGTTTAAAAAGATGAAGCTACCATTGTTCAAAGGAGGAATTGACTCACTGAAAGCGAAAGCTTGGGTGCTTGGCATTGAAATTTTTTTTGAAGTCTTCCGTGTATTGAGGCATAGAAAGTACTACTTGCTGCTTTTACACTGGAAGATGAAGCACACTGTTAGTGGATCCTTATTAGGGATGAACACTAGGGAATGAATTAGGCTCAATTTTTCGAAGTCTTTTATGAAAAGTATTTCCCACAGTGTATCTGAGATAGGAAGGAAACAAAACTGTAGCAGGGAAACAAAACTGTAGTAGAGTATGAGGCGTAGTTTACTGAGTTAGCCTGTTTCGCACCACACATGGTCGATACGGACTACAAGAAGGTGAGTAAATTTGAGGGAGGACTCCTAGATTCCATTCTTGAGA
This sequence comes from Camellia sinensis, assembly GCF_055761805.1. Lineage (NCBI taxonomy): Eukaryota > Viridiplantae > Streptophyta > Magnoliopsida > Ericales > Theaceae > Camellia > Camellia sinensis. The sequence goes on along the minus strand of NC_138968.1, from coordinate 91,860,258 downwards.
AGATTAATGTTTTGAAGTTACAGAAATATGCTGATGTATTGGATAGGGCCATAATGTCTGAAAGTAACATAGCTAATAGCAACCGATATTCGGATTAGAAAGACAAAAGGTAGGGTTCTAATGTGCACAAAGGGTCGGCAACCTCAAAAAACAAGAAATAGAATCTGGGAACTTCCAGTGCTTCTGGTTCTACCCGTGATTCAGCACCTACTTGCCCGGAATGTGGAAAGAAACATCGGGGAGTTTGCTACCGAGCAACCGAGGCTTGCTTTAAGTGTGGGAAAATAGGGCATGTGACGAGAGATTGTCCTATGATTGATCAACAAAAGGGGAATAGGCCAGCTGCTAGTTCAGCCGGTTTCACTCCTACAATAAAGACCCTGACAAGACCTACCACTACTAGAGACAATGTCAGGCAAGGGAGAGTCATTGCTCTTGTTCAGAATACAGAAGTTGTGGTTTCAAGTACACTCTCTATCAATGGCCAACCTGCTCATGTGTTACTTGATTCGGGTTCCACTCATTCCTTTATTTCGAAAACATTTGCTCCTAATTTGAATAGACTTGTGGAACCATTGAATTATGTGTTGCGTGTGTCTTTACCATTTGGGGGCTCTATGTTATGTGCTTCTATTTATCCTGCATGTGAGATTTTACTTGGGGATATTCCATTATGTGCTAATTTGATGCCTCTTGATATGGTTCATTTTGATATAATTCTGGGGATGGATTGGTTAGCTCAGTATCATGCGACCATCGATTGTATGTTTAAACAAGTTATTTTCAGGTCTCCGAGACAACACAAATTTACATTTGTGGAACAGAGAGTGGTTCCTCCACCTTATTTGATATCGGCTATGAAAGCTTGTAAATTATTTCGGAAGGATTGTAAGGGTTATATGTGTAGTATCCTTCATGTACAACCAATAAATGTGAGTGTTGATAATATTCCAATCGTTAAAGAATTTTCGGATGTATTTCCTGAGGATTTTCCAAGGGACCTGATAGACCATGAGATTGAATTTGTCATTGATATTGTGCCGGGTACTCAACTGATTTCAAAAGCTCTGTACAGAATGTCTCCGGCAGAAATAAAGGAATTGAAAATACAGTTGCAAGAGTTTCTCGACAAAGGGTTCATCCGACCGAGTACATTGCCATGGGGCACACCAGTTTTGTTTGTGAAAAAGAAAAATGGGACACTCCGATTATGTATTGACTATCGAAAACTTAATAAGGTAACTGTAAAGAATAAATATCCTTTACCATGGATTGATAATTTATTTGACCAATTACAGGGGGCACAAGTGTTTTCTAAAATTGACTTGAGATCCGAGTATTATCAGTTGAAAGTCAAAGTAGAAGATGTTGAGAAGACCGCCTTCCGAACCAGGTACGGCCATTATGAATTTTTAGCCATGCCATTTGGGGTTACGAATGCACCAACAGCTTTTATGGATTTAATGAATCAGATTTTCAAACCATATTTGGATGATTTTGTGGTGGTATTCATCGATGATATCCTTATTTATTCAAAAAGCAAAGAGGAACATGAAAAACACTTGAGATTAACTTTTTAAACACTTAGAGACAAGAAGTTATATGCTAAATTGAAGAAATGTGAATTTTGGTTCAATGAAGTTATGTTTTTGGGGCATGTGATTAACAAGGATGGTGTGTCTATTGATCCACAAAAGATAGAGGCTATTGTGAATTGGCTTACCCCTACTAATGTTACATAAGTATGCATTTTTATGGGTTTAGCAGGTTACTACCGAAGATTTGTTAAAGATTTCTCTAAGATTGCAATGTCGTTTACCCAGTTGACTCAAAAAGGTGTTCCATTTGAGTGGATAGAATAGAGGGAGTCTACCTTTCAAGAATTAAAGACAAGGCTTACAATAGCACCGATCCTCGTCTTACCATCAAGTACAGAAGGGTTTGTTATTTATAGCGATGCTTCTCATAAGGGATTGGGGTGTGTACTTATGCATAATGAAAGAGTAATTACGTATGTATCTCGATAATTGAAGTCGCATGAAAAGAATTACCCTGCACATGATTTAGAATTAGCTGCAATGGTATTCGCATTGAAAATATGGTGGCATTATCTTTATAGAGCAACGTGTGAAGTCTACACCGACCACCAAAGCCTCAAGTATTTCTTTACTCAAAAGGAGCTTAATATGCAACAAAGATGGCGGTTAGAACTCATTAAAGATTATGACTAGCAAATTCTTTACCATCCCGTCAAAGCCAACATGGTAGCCGAAGCTCTTAGTAGGAAGTTAATGAGGAGTCTAGCATGCTTGCTTATGAAGTGGAATGAGTTATTACGTGACTTGGAAAGAATGGAAGGAAAAATTTGTGTTACATGAACAAAGTGGAATGTTAGTCGTAATAACAGCCTAATTGGCTATCATTGAAAAAAAATTAAACAAAGGCAATTGGAGGATGAATTTCTTAAGAAAGTACGTGATGAGATGGAAACAAAGCCATGATCGGGATTCTCTTTGGAAGCTCAAGTGTTGAAGTTCAAGGGAAGATTGTATGTTCCAAATTTCTTAGAAATTAAAGGAAGAGTGTTGGAAGGAGCTCACAAATCCAAATTTTCTATGCATCTGGGAAATACCAAAATGTATCATGATCTCAAGCAAACTTTTTGGTGGTCTAACATGAAAAGAGAAATTACAGAATTTACTTAAAGATGTCTTCAATGTCAACAAGTGAAAGCGGAGCATCAAAGACCAACAGGTTTACTTTAGCCTCTCCCTATTCGGAAATGGAAGTAGGAGTACATAACTATGGATTTTATTATGGGCTTACCCCGAACACCCTAAGGTATGGGTTCTATATGGGTTATTGTGGATAGATTGACTAAGTCTACTCACTTTTTGCCTGTGAAGACTATTTATAATGCTAATAGACTTGCTACTATATACATTGATGAGATTATTCGATTGCATGGTGTTCCGGTTTCCATTGTGCAGGATAGAGATTCTAAGTTTGTGTCAAGATTTTGGTAGAGCTTACAGAAAGCATTGGGAACGGAATTGAAGTTCAGTATTGCATTTCATCTATAAACTGATGGGCAGTCTGAAATGACTATACAAACGTTGGAGGACATACTCCGGATGTGTGTATTAGATTCCGTAAAAGTTGGGAACTCATTTACCTTTGGCAGAATTTGCATATAACAACAGTTTCCACTCCAATATCGGGATGGCACCATATGAAGCTTTATATGGGAGAAAATATCGGACTCTGGTTTGTTGGACCGAAGTTGGGGATAGAGCATTGATTGGGCCTAAAATTGTACAGATTACTACAGAGAAGATTCAGATCATCCAACAGAGATTAAAAACTGCTCAAAGCCAACAAAAGAGTTATGCAGATCAAAGAATAAGAGACTTAAAATTTAAGGTTGGGGATCATGTTTTTATCAAAGTCACTCCAATGAAAGGGCACATAAGGTTTAAGAGAAAAAGGAAATTATCACCCCTGTACATAGGGCCATTCTAAATTTTGGAGAGATTGGGTCCAGCTGCCTATCGAATTACTTTACCACTGGGCATGGAGCAAGTTCATAATGTGTTCCATCTGTCAATGTTACGAGGCTAACTTTAGGATCCTGCTCATGTTATTAATTATCAGTAGATTGCTCTTGATGACGATATGGTTTATGAGAAAAACCTATTCGGATCCTTGATCGGCAAGTCAAGCAATTAAGAAACAAAACTATTCCCATGGTCAAAGTCAAATGGAAGGAACATTACAGAAGATAAGACACTTGGGAACGGGAAGAAGAGATGAGGCAACGATATCCAGAATTGTTTTCGACTTGAGGTAAACAAGTTTAGAGGACCAAACTTCCTAAATGGGGGAAGACTGTGATAACCCAAACTGTAATATGCTTTATCATGCATGTGATTATGTGTTTGATATGAATTTGCAAGTTTAAGTATGTGAATTATGTGATTTTGGAATTATATCTGTTGAATATAGGAATATCTGTTGCAATTACAACTATGAACTGAAATTGAAAGCCTTAAAGGAGTCATAAACCAAAACCGACTTTATATCTGTGTTTAGCATGAGTTTTAGAGCCTACGGTGAAATTTTGTAAAATTACGATTCGTAATGTTTTAATTAGCCTAATTTATATATATTTCTAGCTTTTGAGTTCTTCATTGTTGAGAGCCTTTGCTAAAGGGTAAGTTAGAGAGAGAGGAAAAGGAGAAGCTAGGGATTTAGAAGAGATTCAAGGGCCAAACCCCAAACTTGAGCTAGGGTATGGAAATCTACTTAGAATCTATGTGTATAGCTCATCTTTTGTCTGAAATCAAGAGGAAATTGAGAATTTTATGTTAGGGTTTTGGGTTATGTCATAGTTTGAACTAAATACAAGAAATGAAACCTTAATCTCTTCATTTTTGTTTGATTTGAGTTCAATCTTGTGTTTAATCCATGAAATAAACTCTAGATGGTTTATACAACCAAGATTTGTTGAAAGATTCACCATGTTTATATGTATTTTGAGCTTGCCCATGTAATTCATGAATGTATAAAAAGATAAGATCATGAATTTAATGTTGAGGTACAATCGATGTGTTTGAAGTGGAATTATACTTAAATCATGTTAGTATATTATGTTTTTGAGTTAGTTTTACTTTGATTTGGACTTGGAAATGAGTTTGGAAGGTTTGCATTTTTGTGCCATTTTTAGACTGTCTATGTGTGCCTAAACTGCTTGAGCGGCTATAGGCTCCGCACGAGTGGCCCATGGCTTAAACCAGAGTTGTGCGTTCTGCTCACTCGAGCGGCTGAGGGTTTCGTACAAACGGAACAAGAACTGTGACGCCCCGAATCTACACTATTGGTTGCAGTCAAGGGAGAGTCACTAGTGAGTCCTATGGTCAATAACCAAGTAAGATCCCAGATCGCCGGAGGAGTCAAATTAGCCTCCCTTCTAAGTTCGGCTTTCTTAGGCAGCGCACTACCCTTTTGACAGATCTTAAAAGGTATTGACACAAGGTCTCATAAGCAACGATAAGGTTCATACATATAAATATATAGAACATAAGTACATAACTACCTCGAATATTCTTAATTCCAAAGGCTTGTTCCATTACATTACATCCCAAAAGGAAAATTTAAATCTTCACATGAGCCTTACAAAATATCAAAAGGGATTTCTAACTTTCCTAAGATAGCCAAAAGTCTTTGAAAGTTTCAGGCTCGTCGTCTTCAGCTATAAACTCCTCTTCGGCACCTGGCATGACACGCCGTGAGCTTTGAATGCCCAGTAAACACACACACCCCATCCCTTTTTCCCAGTCCAATACACAATCACAAATATAACATCAAATAGTAAAGCATGATACTCAACCAAATAAACAACGGGTTACAAGTTAGATATTAGTAAACTAAAAATCCCCCAAAGAGATTTCGTCCTCCCAACCACAAGAATTGGACACCAGACTATTTGGAACTCCCCCTTTTGCTGCTTTGTTGCAGAACTAACCTCGGATGCCTACCAACGGTTATATACCGCGTAGCACCAACCGCAAGGCCTCAAAAGGGATAGCGAAAAGAAAAAGTTTTATCTCCTGAATCCGACCTCATCCTTCCAGAAAAAGTTTTATCATCCTGAATGTCCCATCCGGACCCAACCTTATCTCACCATTCAAACCGTCGCAAGGAGTCCGAATACGTCCGTTCCATTCCAGGGTTTACGCGACAACTGCTTGCGCAAGACTTTAACTTTCAAATAGGGAATGCATCCCAAAAATCCATATATCACATATTCTCATCTTTTCATTACTCAGTGCTCGAAAACCCAATACCCTCCCAATTAGGTTTCCCATTGAGTTAAATATTTTAAGACAAGGTTAGTCCAACTTACAAGACAATAATATCCACATAAGCATGCATCCTTAAGATGAGAAAGATAAATAGCATAACATAACACATACAATACCATGCCAAGATATGATCATAACCTATTAAACATTTTCATGAATACAAGGGCATAAAACATCCATACATAACAAAATTTCCAGATTTAATATCACATAAAGATTAAAATGAAAGGACTATTTTAGATCTTCCACCGGACTCGGTCTTCCTATTGTTCGTAGAGAATTTGATCTAATTTCTAGAACATTTTTCGGAAATGGGATTGCTTTTCTAGATTTTAAGTTATTTAGAAAATATTCCAGTGCTGTCCAGAATCTGTCTAGATCTGTCGACCGTTACGAAAATTTGATTTTCTTGCAAACCGCTTGATGTTTTTTGATGAAACTAATTTTAGTTGAAGGATAACTCCTTAAGGAAGGTTTTGACATAAAATATAGGTCTAGAATAATTTTATACATTTTTCTAGAATTTCTGGAAGTGGGCTGCAAAAACAGATTCTAAGGTGAAATGTCCAAAACAAGAAGATTTATGAGAAAAAGGGTTCCACCGAGGGAAAGTTTTCGTTTCTTTTGTGAAGAAAACATGCTAACTAACATATATTTAACTCAGAAAGTTTTCTTGAAGGTGTGCCTTTGGGAAGTTTGAGAGATTGGTATAAAAAGATGGTTTTGTGCCAAAATGGGAAAAATACAAGAGAGATGGAATCAATACTCAACTTTTAGCATTTTTAACACAAGTAACTCATCAATAGCAGATCTGAAAATATTATTTAGAACCCTTAGAACGTGTATTTGGAAAAGGAAAATGAAAGAGAAGGTTATGTTGTGGCTTACCTACTAAGCTTTGCACAAGAAGTTCTCTTCTTCCTCCTTCTTCTCCTCTAGACTTCTCTTCCTTGCTCTCCTCCATCTCTCTAACCGAAATGTGTGTGTGAGTGAGTGTGTTGTGTGTGTTTGCAAGCTAGGGGGGTGTGGGTATTTATAGACAATTTGGTGTAAAAAGACAAAAAGGCCCTCTAGTTGAAAATGGATGGAAAGTTTAGAGTTTTGCTTGGAATCTAATGGGATAAGAGTGATTAAGGTGTTAAATCATAGGATTAGGCATCATCTAGTTGGCTCTTAGTTGAAAACTAACTAGCATTGAGAATTGTATCCTAGGTCTAGGGTACTAGGTTGTGTTTTCTAGAATTTTATAATCATGAGCCTTGGGGAAGTGTGATGGGTTATTATTTTAATTTTTTTTTTGGTCCTAGGGCTCACTCTACAAGGTTCATACACACATATATATATATATATCTTGAAAGTTGTCTCCTCACTTTTTCCTAGAATGATGGGTTATTTTTTTTATTAATTTTAGGTACAAAGGCACATCCCTCAAGGTGTATACATATTTGTATATTACAAGATTGATGGTACTAATAGTATTAGGGTACTGTAGACACCCCATTTTTGACCGTCCTCAAGACTTGGACGTCACCGTTTGAACACCCGGTGATCATCCATGTTTGTGTTCGTTTGGAGTTCCCAGAGGTCTCGGCTACGCGCCTTGCCTCAGGATCTCCGAACTCGACTGTTTAGTATTTAGTTTTGGCACCAAACACTTGTGTTTTTGCCTTGAAGGGCGGGGAATGGCTTGTGGGCCATCCCCATGTTCCACCAGCCTTCTCATAGCATCACCGGCTGTTTATGGGTGCCACCGGCCATGGTTTCTTAAAATCAATGGCCGGTCGGCACTATATTTGGCCGGCAGGCACTTTATTTTGCCGGCGACCCATTTTGCTGGCCGGTGTGACTCCTTTGCACCCTTGAGGCATGGTGCATGCCAGCTGTGTCAGCTGGAATGCACCATCACTCCTCCCCGTGCAGTTTTTGGCTGGTGTGAACCTTTGAACCCCCTTTCCTTCTAGAAGCTTGAACCTTTTGACCTTTTTTAGCTTCTTCAAGAAGCTTGACCCCTTTTTTTAAAGCTTCTTGAAGAAGCTTGACCCTTTTGACCCTTTTGCCTAGTTTCTCCAAGAAGCTTGGCCCTTTTGCTCCAAGCTTCTAAGAGAAGCTTGGCCTTTTTGGTCAAAGCTTCTAAGAGAAGCTTTGCCCCCTTGGTTTCTCTATATAAGGAGAGCCTCTCCTTCCATTTTAGGGGTTAGAAAATCAGATATATATGATATACATATCACTCCCTCTCTATATCTCCCTCTCTCTCTACATTTGTGTGGATTAGAGGGTCCAAAAGGGGCTTGTTCTTGGCCTATTGCACACCACTTCATAGCCACACACTTCCATCATCACTTGGAGGTTCTTGGAGCTTGTTTTCAGAGGTTGAGGACTGGTTTTTGAGACCTAAAGGCTGCTGGTTCTTGCTGGTCTTCAAAGGTAACTTCTTACCCTCTTTATTCCCCGTTTTTGCACACCCTTTTAGCATGTCTTGCTTGCGGATTTGGGCTTTGTGTATAACATAAAAAAGTTCTATTTTTTTTGTGTTTAAGATACTTCATTAAGACCACTTTTGTATTTGGGGTCGTTTACCCCCTCTTAGGCCTTGTTTGGCCCCTTTTTTGTCTTAGGCCTTGTTTGGCCCCCTTTTTTGTGTGATTTTGGTGAGCTCCGGGACCACCTTGTTTGGGCCTCCTCACCACAGAAATCTTGAGGGATTTCAGTGGTGAGGATGGTGGTTTGAGGTCCTAAGAAGGAGAGGGGTGACCCTCTCCCTTGTTGCCTTGTTTGTTGCCATTTTTGGCCTTCCAAAGGGGCTCCTATTTGCATGCTTCCAAGCCTTGTTTTAAGCATTTTTCAGTGGGTTTTAGGACCCCCATAAGCCATTTCCAGAGTTGGTTTGGTCTTGTTGAATGTCCTTATTGCATGTGTAGAGTAACTGTAGACGTCCCCGAACGCCCCGGGAGGACGAGTCCCGTTCTGTTCGTTTTGGGCTCACTACAGTTCGGACTCTCAAATTGTCACGGTTCTAAATCTGAACCAAAGAGTCCAAATCCGGCAAATCGTTTCGAGAAAACAGATTTTTTAGAAAGAAGTGCCAAACATGGACTGCTTTGCCAGATACAGAGTCGCCACCTAAATATTTTATTTTGGGAAATTTAGGAAACCCTGACTCGTTGCCTAATGCCACGTGTCCGTCATCACCAAAGTTGCCTCGGCTCGGGAACTTGGGTACGATTAGGGAAGGTCACTTCGTGAGCACCCCCGCTCGCCCGATCAAAGATCTGCCTCTACTAACCATGATATCAAGTTTTGAAAATATTGTGTGTTTTTATTCCGATTTTTAGCCTAGGTTTACTATGTGATGCGCACAACATACAAGTATAGACCTGGTCGCCTGAATTGGAACAAAACATTTCATGTGTGTTTATTTGAAAATGGTTTGATGGTGCTACCCGTAAGTAGGTTAAGACGTGGATTTGCCACCCTCGAGTGGGCTTAGAAAAATATGATTTTGCCACTATCTAGTGGGCTTTAAAACACACATTTTTAACGAATTGCTCCAACTCAAGTAACCTAACCTTCACCCACAGGCATTCAGGCAGTTATATCATATAAGCAGTTAGCCTCATGGTATGCATGCTATTCATGGCAGTCACTCACACGTATGCAAGGATGCTAAAGCATAGAAACTTACCGAGTACTCCAAGCCAAAACAGAAGCTAATTAGAAATCCATGCATGATCCTAATTATACAGAAATGCCTAATGCAACACATGCAGAATGCAACTATAGCAGGCTCGGCTATTCTAAACATGGCATATGAAATGCTACAACTAACATGTATTCAACTTGGAATTGAAAATACAATGCAGTTAGTATGATGCGCCGAGCCCGGTGCATGCAAAACAGATGAATGAATGCAAACATGCTATCATACTGTATGCTAATTGAAACATGCCCTAATCTAACCATCATAAGCGAATAAATAAAAGGGAGAAAGACGTGGGGTTGGAAGACATACATCACACGCACGCACACTTATTACAATATTGCCCTCGCACAGAGGGTCCAAATAAACATACAGTCCCGAATGAATAAATAATACAGTCCAAATATGTACAAAAATCCTAATTAATCACCAAATTAACTAGGAAAACAATAAACTGGCATGCAAGCCAGGGACTGCCTTGACTCTTCTTCAGATGATGAATGATGCACATCCGGGTTGCCTTGCGCGGAAATCCACGGCGATACCCCGATTAGCCTCTGTTTTGCAATAATTTCTCGGAAAGCGCGCCAAGCCCCGAAAGACTACTGATTCGTGATTTGCTGTAACAGAGAGCAGGAAAGGGGCATAGCAATGTATTTTCACAAATGTATGCATGCCTTGATCCTCGTGCCACCAATCATGCATCTCGATGCATGATGGCCGAGGGGTCGAATTATGCAACTCGATATAGAATGAATGCATATGAAAACACGACAAGACCTAACTCCATCACGGATAATTCGAAGTGTCGGTGACTGGGAATTGAGACACGTTCCGTCACTCGGAGTACGAAACGTACCTCGTTTCCCGTGCTTGGGCTAACTCCTATCCCAAACACAATGCAATATGCATAAGATGCATGAATGCAACTAAGATACAACCTAGCATACACAATGCTATGAAATGGCATACACAATGCTATGAAATGGCATACACGATGCACGAGGTAACATGGCATACACAATGCGCTAACATACAACCTTGCACACGCAATGCTATGAAATGAAATGGCATACACAATGCATAATGGACTTACACCAACATGAGTGGACCTCAGCCACACTCACATAGGAGGCCATTAGATGAAAATGAGACTCTCGAAGTACGTGCACGCATGCACGCAAACCGAGGACCGACCCTAAGGCACCAAATGCCACTCTAACAAGACATGGCAAGGCATGGAATATGATATAAAAATATGCAAATTTCAGAAGCAAAATATGATGCAAAACAGCCCCGGATCATGGAAACATGGCACCCGATGCATGAAATGGTACCCGAAATGCAAAACTAGGCATATGCATTGGCCTATAGCTATACAAAACATGCATTATTTGAACATGAAGTGTGAATACAGATTCAAGGCAATCCCAAAACAAGCATATTTACAGTTTTAAGCAAGGCCAAACAATGAACATAAATAGGGCTAAACCAATATGCAAAAATGGCCCTAAATGTGAGATAAAGAAGCAAGTCATGGTTTCTGGCCTCAAACAAAAGAGGGCCCTTCTACAATGTTGAAGAGGGGCCCAAAAATATGGTATTCTACAGTTGGTGGCCGAGCCAAAAACAGTACACAAGCATGCTCAAAATACTATACAAAATAAGGCCTAAAAAGAGGTCTAAACACAAGGAGGAAAAAGAAAACATCAAACAGCAAAAGACCCTTGATGAAACATGAAGAGGGGGTCAAAATAAGGCCATTTACAGTTCAGACCAAAGTCCAGAAACACAAACACAAGGGGCTAACAAATCATGCAAAAATAAGGCCAAAAGAGGGATATAAAGGCAAGTGGCAAATGGAAGCCACAAACAAGGGCTCAAAATAAGCTTCTTTACAGTTCGGACTAAAGCTCAAAACAGTTTACATATAGGCCTAAAATAATATGCAAGAAAATGGCATACAAAGGAGGTAATGAAGCAAGTGCAAAAAGGGAGCCTCAAATAGTGAGAGGCCCTTAAACAAACATGAAATAGAGCTAAAAAAAATGATATTTTCAGTTAGGGTCGGAGCCCCAACATGCAAGCACAAAGAGCTAAGATGTGAACCAAGAAAAGGGTCAAAAGGGGGAGAAGAGGACTTACCCTTGAAGACTAATCTTTGACAGCCTTTTGGACCAAGAAATGCTGCCTCCTAAGCTCTGAGAAGACCCTCCAAGCTGCTGGAATGGAGTGGTGGTGTGGTGCTAGGTGATGGTGAGGAAATGGTATAAGAATCAAAGGGTTTTTTAAGGCTTAGAGTAGAGAGAGAGAGAGATTTAATGTGAGAGCTCCAAACCAAAATTTTCTAACCCCTAAAACACAGCTGGGGGGTCTGTTATATAGACACAAGAGGGTGGAAAAGAGGGGGAAAATGGGGGGGAAATGAAATTCAAATTTCCCCCAAAATTGGCCTAAAAGGGAGATAAAGGGGCAAGTGATAGTAGGAGATCTCAAACAGAAGAGAGCCCTTCAACAAAGTTGAAGAGGGGCTCAAAATAAGACACTTTGTAGTTTATGACAAGCCACGAAAATAAATACAAGTAGGCCTAAACTATCATGCAAGAAAAGGCCTAAAAGAGGGGTAAAGAATCAAGTGGCAGTAGGAGATCTCAAAAGGCAAAAGGTCCTTAATCAAACAAGAAAATGACCTCAAAATATGACTAACTCAAGTTCAGGTCGGAGCTCAAAAATGAACAATAAAGGTTCGGGAGCCAAAATATGCAGTTCGGGGCCCCGAAAGTGGGCGGTTAGGCACCGGAAGTGGTGTCCGACCACGAAGTTGGTCTCTCGGACCACAGTGTCCCTCAAAAGGGAGGAAATAAGGTGTGTGCCAAAAACTGAAGCAAACGGAGGTGGTTAAGCGGTCCCGAACAGAGGCACACGGCCGACAGCTCCGAAAAACCGGGAACTGGGCTCCAAACGGGAAAAATGGCCTACGACCACAAAACGTAGCCTACGGCCACTGAGAGATAGTCTACGAGACCTCTCCCTCCCTTCAGAAATAAAAAAATAGAGAAAATAGGGCCTGGTTCACAAACCGAGGCAAAGCACAAAAGAGTCCGGAAGTCCGGAGGCAAGGCTCGCAGCCGGGACTCCGCAACCTCAGAACGAGCACAATATGCAATATCACCGAGCGCTCAATCGGTGATGTCTGAGTCTTAAGGTCGGTCAAAAATGGGGTGTCTATAGTTGCCCCTCTTTGACAGAACTCGAAAGTCATAAGTGACGGGAGTGAATGTCAAAGCCCAGAGACGACCCATTTTTGACAAGGCCGAAGACTTAGACAAACATACTAGATAACAAAGAAATGTGCCCGCAGGCATGCCCGCAGGCGGGGGGAGGGCAAAATGCAACTGGCAATGCAAGACGCCGAAGGTGACTCAATGATCATGCAAATGCAGTAAGCCGTAATGAAGCACATATTCACAATAGATGCAACAGTTTTAAGCAAGGATGCGAAGCGAAACTACATTTCATGCAGTTGAAGAGTGCGGAGAATCATTAAATTTTCGCCACGTCTCACACGGAAAAGATACAATACCTGCGCGGTTCGTCTGGTCGCACCAGCCTCAAATGAACCGTACATATAATATCGTGCCTCATGGTGCTGGGGATCTCTCGCTTCTTCTTGGTTGAACCACAGGTACTACTTTTCTCCCTGACTATAGTCGCAGCTTTCCCTATTCTCCAACAGGGTGACAGACTAGGTTGACTCAGTATCCAGAATTGAGGCGCATACACATGTTATCTCAATCTATGGGGCTGCCATACAGATTTCAAGCCGAGGATATACCCCTGGGTATTTAAACCAGACTTTAGTCTCGGAAATCCCGAACCTTTGCGTTCTAGGCAAGAGCCATTCGAACTCTAGTTTCCATCGTCTCAGTTGGTCTCCTAGGAACTCACCGTAAACACAAGCAGGTGGCTATACCAGACCACTGGAAGTCGTTCGGGTACGACAAACACCAAAGGAATTGCACCTTTAGAGGATTTAAGGTCTCCTTGACCAGGAGTGCACAAGATAGTGCGATGAAATGCAAGTGCGATGCGCGAAATGGCACGAATGATGATGCAGGATTTAAGGTCTCCTTAGACCGGACGATAAAACAGATATGATGCAATGGATGTAACAGATGTGATGCAATAGATAATAGATGCGATACAATAGAGAGTACAACAGATGCAAAGGGTGACATATTCCAACCACGCTGGACTCGTGAGTGGAGGCAGAACAAAGAAAATTAATCAGGAGCGCGTTCCACGCAACCTAAGATAAGTTCCAAACACGCTGAAATCGTGTGAGGAAGGGGACACTCAAACCACGCTGAAATTGTGAGAAGAGGTCTGAAAACAACCGCTCAAGTGCACACACAACGCAACCTGAGATAAATTCCAAACACGCTGAAATCATGTGAGGAAAAAAACACTCTAACCACGCCGAAATCGTGAGAAGAGGTCTGAAAACAACTGCTTAAGTGCGCGCACAACGCAACCTGAGAAAAATTCCAAACACGCTGAAATCGCGTAAGGAATGGGACACTCAAACCACGCTGAAATCGTGAGAGGAGGCCCAAAAACAACCGCCCAGGTGCGTACACAACGCAACCTGAGAAAAATTCCAAACACGCTGAAATCGCGTAAGGAACGGGACACTCAAACCACGCTGAAATCGTGAGAGGAGGCCCCAAAACAACCGCCCAGGTGCGTACACAACGCAACCTAGGATAAATTCCAAACACACTGAAATCGCGTAAGGAATGGGACACTCAAACCACGCTGAAATTGTGAGAGGAGACCCAAAAACAACCGCCCAGGTACGTACACAACGCAACCTGAGATAAATTCCAAACACACTGAAATCGTGTGAGGAAAAGAACATTCTAACCACGCTGAAATCGTGAGAAGAGGTCTGAAAACAACCGCTCAGGTGCGTACACAACGCAACCTAGGATAAATTCCAAACACGCTGAAATCGCGTAAGGAATGGGACGCTCAAACCACGCTGAAATCGTGAGAGGAGGCCCAAGAACAACCGCCCAGGTACGTACACAATGCAACCTAGGATAAATTCCAAACATGCTGAAATCACGTAAGGAATGGGACACTCAAACCACGTTGAAATCGTGAGAGGAGGCCCAAAACAACCGCCCAGGTGGGTACACAATGCAACCTGAGATAAATTCCAAACACGCTGAAATCGTGTGAGGAAAAGAACACTCTAACCACGCTGAAATCGTGAGAAGAGGTCCTAAAACAACCGCTCAAGTGCGCGCACAACGCAACCCGAGAAAGTCCCGGAGGACAACGATCCCAAACGCTGCTCAGCGTAAAAGGATAAAAGGTAGAAGATAACACAAGATGCAAATAAATGGAAGCATGGTGTGTATGACAATACAAGTGGAAAAGTGCATAACAATGCAGGTGGAAGGGTGCATAACTTTGAAGCAGGCTTGATCTTGCGCTTGAGGTAGAGGCACACTCATACTTCGGAGCATTGACAAGGCTTTGAAAAGGTACATCCGGAATACAATCACGAAGTTTGCTGAAGGTGAAACACGCTCAGATGCTTCCATTTTCCCTCTTTTCTTTTGCTTTACAGTCCGGAACCAATGTAGCTTCAGATAGGTCCTGGTTTTACTGTTCTCACGTGACCTAGGTTGAACCCCGCGACTTTATGAAAGAACCAATTCTGTTTTGCACAAATGTGGAGAACGGCACGACACTCGGAGCACAAAACGATTTTATTTTTGAAATTGAGAGATGAGTTTTCGACCAGGTATTGAGCCTACGACTAAACACAGCAAAACGACTCAACAAGGAAATAAATGGCACACAACCTAGACATGTCGTGTAGCGACCCAAATTTTCTTTAGTCATTATTTTTTTTTATTATTATGGTTATTATTATCTTATTTGATTTTTGACTTTATTAATTGTGTGATCACATGAGAATTTAATGTGTTATTTAATGAATTTAATGTGATAATTAATTAATTTAATGTGTTATTTAATTATATATAATTAATCTAAATATTTATATATTTATATTGGTTATATAAAAAAAGAGAAGTGTTATATATGGATATTTATATATATTTAATCTTATATTTATATTTATATATATATTATAATGTATTATATAATATAATATTATATAATGGTGTATTAGGTTAGAAAATAGATTAGTCAATCAAAGAAAGAAACGTGAATAGGAGGCGCAGCGGAAACCGAGAGAGAGAGAGAGAGAGAGAGAGAGAGAGAGATTGATCATCAAAGAAGAAAAAAAAGAGTGCTGTGTGTGTGTGGCGTGAAAGTGAAGAAGAAGAATAAGAGCAAAAAAGAAAAAATAGATTATGGTTTTATTTTGGTGGCTCCATTAGTTTTTTAAATATTTCTTGGATCTTCAAAAAAATATGGTGAGTACAAAACTCACTTTTCTTGATTTATGTTTAATTCGCTGTTTTATTTATTTATTTATTTATTTATTTTTTGTTTGATGTTAGTTGATTTTGTTTTACATAAAGACGATAGATTAATTTTAATTATTTTGATTAGTTGTGGATATAAGATTTAGGGTTATAGATGATAGATTGATTTTAAGTATTTCGACTAGTAGTATATGTAAAGTTTAGGGTTCTTAGATAAGTGATTGATTTTAATTACTTTGATTAGTTGTGTAGGTAAACTTTAGGGTTTTTAGATGATTGACTAATTTTAGTTACTTTGATTAGATGTATATGTAAAGTTTAGGATTTTTAGATGATTGATTAATTTTAATTATGTTTATTAGACGTATATGTAAGGTTTAAGATTTTTAGATGATTAGTTGATTGTAATAATTTTAATTAGTTGGGTATGTAAGGTTTGAGATTTTTTTTAGACGATTGATTAATTTTAATTATGTTGATTAGACGTATACGTAAGGTTTAGAATTTTTAAATTATTAATTGATTGTAATAATTTTAATTAGATGGGTATGTAAGGTTTAGGATTTTTAGATGATTGATTAAATTAAATTATGTTGATTAGACATATATGTAAGGTTTAGAATTTTTAGATGATTAATTGATTGTAATAATTTTAATTAGTTGGGTATGTAAGGTTTGAGATTTTTAGATGATTGATTAATTTTAATTATGTTGATTAGACGTATATGTAAGGTTTAGGATTTTTAGATGATTAATTGATTGTAATAATTTTAATTAGTTGGGTATGTAAGGTTTGAGATTTTTTTTAGATGATTGATTAATTTTAATTATGTTGATTAGATGTATATGTAAGGTTTAAGGTTTTAGATGATTAATTGATTGTAATAATTTTAATTAATTGAGTATGTAAGGTTCAGGATTTTTAGATGATTGATTAATTTTAATTAGGTTGATTAGACGTATATGTAAGGTTTAGGATTTTTAGATGATTAATTGATTGTAATAATTTTAATTAGTGGGGTATGTAAGGTTTGAGATTTTTTTTAGATGATTGATTAATTTTAATTATGTTGATTAGATGTATATGTATGGTTTAGGATTTTTAGATGATTGATTAATTTTAATTATGTTGATTAGATGTATATGTAAGGTTTAAGATTTTAGATAATTAATCGATTGTAATTATTTTAATTAGTTGGATATGTAAGGTTTAGAATTTTTAAATGATTGACTAATTTTTAATTATTTTGATTAGACGTGTATGTAAGGTTTAGAGTTTTTGGATGATTGATTGATTTTAATTAATTGCATTAGTTGGGTATGCAAGGTTTAAGGTTTTATTTTGGGTGACTTTATTAATTCTTTGAGTGATTCTCTGATCTTCAAAAATAATTGTGAGTACAAAATCCACTTCCATTGATTTATATTAATTCTTTGTTTTTATTTATTTATTTGATATTAGTTTGATTTTGTATTCACACAAAGATGATAGATTGATTTTAATTATTTTGACTAGTGGTGTATGTAAAGTTTAGGGTTCTTAGATAATTGATTGGTTTTAATTACTTTGATTAGTTGTGTAGGTAAAGTTTAGGGTTTTTAGATGATTTATTAATTTTAATTATTTTGATTAGTTGTTTATGTAATGTTTAGGGTTTTTAGATGATTGATTGATTTTAATTGTTTTGATTAGTTGTATATGCAAGGTTTAGGGTTTTTATATGAATTGATTTTATAATTGTAATCACACTCATGATTATATAAAATTAAAATAAACTTGGAATTCATAGATATTGGTTAGAGGATGTATTGATTCGTTGTTTTTATTTATTTATTTTTATTTGATGTTGGATTAATTTTGTATTTGCATGTAAATGAAGGATTGATTTTACTTATTTGGATTAGTTGTGTATGCCATGTTTATGATTTTTATATGGATTTATTTTATGGTTGTAATTACACTCATGGTCATATGAAATTAAAATTAATTATGAACCTATAGATAAATTCCTTATACTCCACCATGACTCCATGGATTGTTATTTTATTTGAGTGATTGGGAGAAAGAGTGTATAAAAAAGTGAGGATTATGAGAGTTGTTTAATGCCTTATGCCCGGCATTGTTATATTTGTCTCATGATGTTGATGAGATGTTATTTATATTGTTGACTCGTTCTCATGAGTAGACGAGTGCTTTGATTTACGCGCGTACGTATATGCTAACCATCCGGGGAATGTGAGTCAAACTCGGGACGATATCCCCGTGCAAGTTTGGCTTCGGAGCGGTGTTAGATATACGGGAGACACATGGGATATATGTGTAGGCCAGAAGTGGAGGGCCGAAGTGGTGGAGTTAAGGAACAAAGAATTTAATTATGAATTTATTAGTATAGTGTGTATGGTACTGTTATGTACATGATAAAAAAATAGTAAACGATCTTGATGAATTATGAAATTTGAGGAGAGGCATGTATACGTGATTTTGGACAACTCTTGTGTTGTACCTTTTTATTAAAAAGATCGATTAGAACTTATAATCGGATGACCTTGGTTATTGTCGGTTTGATTCACTTTGGTAATGCAGATTTTATAGGCTGTTTTAACCCATGAAACGAGTTCATTTTTATTGGTTTCGCGTAAACTGAAGTAAAACATTATTCTGCACACTTTTCATGTTTTGAACTTTTTCGGAAAAAAAAATCATCTTATGGCAGTTTTTGTTCGTTTTCAGCTTCATATTTTTCGATTGAATTCCGTCTAGATTTTTTTTTAGATCAAGTCTTTCTCTTAATCTGTTCAGTTTCTGTTAAATTCGTTCACGTTGTCTTTTAGGAAATTTGATTCTGTACAACTTCCGTTCTTTGAGTTTGATCAATTCGAATTATTTAAGTATGAAACGATGTAATTTTATATTTGTTTCAACAAGTTACTTATGATTAAATTATACTAATTTTATTTGTTTTGCAGGATTGTGGGTCTTATTAACTTTTTATGCAGGGTTGACCCACCATATTTCTATTTCTATTTTGTTTATTTTATAATAAATTTATATTTCGTTGTGTACGGACAAGAAACTAAATGCCACCGTGTCTCGAGAAACTACCCATTCGTCTCGGTGCGGTTGGAACTACTTGTCTTGTCCCGTGATAAGAAATAATGTACTTTTTGTTTGTGTCTGGTGGACACGTGGGTGTCAATTCTTGTACTCATACCAGTATACTTGTATACTGACCCGTTTTGTCTCTTGGCAACTCGGGTGCGTTCTGTTGGAGCGCAGTTGAGCTTCCTTTGCAGGATTAGTAGAGGCTTTGGTGGTGACGAGAAATAACCGTGATCGTAGGACATGTCGTTTGGAGTTCTTTTATTTTTCTTGAGCTTAGGGTTGATACTAATTTATGTAATTATTATTTTTTTTAATGACCTTAGTATTTTGGATAATTTGGCTTGGGTTGTAACCTTACATTATTTAAGTTGTTTTGAAGTATTTAATGTTACTGTAACGTTGGGTATATTAGATAGTTTATGAAATTATGGTGCATGGTATGATTGGTGTTTTGTTAATTACCTTATTGAGATTAGAATGTTTAGATTTTTATTTCACCCCTAGGATTTGGATGATGGAATATTGATTGGGGTTTAGTCCTAATTTAATATTTAATTGTCCAAATTTTGGGGCGTGACATGTCGAGTAACACTCGAAATGACTCAAAACAAGAATCGAGATAAAACAAAAAGACACGACACTCAGACGTGCACAGGGAGCCTGTTTCATCGGGTAGTGTTTCCCACCCTTTCTCATTTGCGGTTCTCACATCACTCGGCCCTCAAGCTCTGTTTTTTCTAAAAAAGCTCTTTTCTCATTTTTCCTCTCATCGCACATCTCTCTATTCTTCGATCTCTCATTTTTCATTCCTCCCCTGGGTGGTTGATGGATAAACAGCAAATTGTGGGCTCGTACCCCTAGCATTCTGCTAGATTCTCTTTCTTCTGCTCACAGCTAGTGAATTCCTCCCACGGAAGGGTTGCGCTACAACTGGGTGTGTAGCAAATCTCCAGCTAACATCAGTTGATGATGCTTTGCTGGGGAGTTTGGACGTGATAAGATCTGTCCAAATGATGGAGTGGAATATCTTGCCCATTCTAGCTCGTGCTTCGCACTTTGCTTGATACCTCGTTGCTTGGAGGATGTGAGAGCTTTCTGCCCTTTGTTGTGCCCTTTTCTGGCGAATACGGTGCCCTTTCCGGCGAATACGGTGCCCTTTCTGGCAAGTATTTTGACAAAGGGGAAAAGAAAGAACACCTGACTCAACTGTGCCCCTAGTTCATCATTTTGACCATTTTTTGTTTTTGCTTTCTACTAAAACAGTTTTGACCAACATGAGAGTTAGATTAACGCGCTTGTTCGATTTTCTAATTTAAAATCATGCAAGTTATGCTATGAGCACTGAGAGTTTTCCTTTTTTGGGTCCAAGAAATGGTCCAGTTTTGAAAAATGGAGTACTTTTCGAGGAGATTAGTTAACCTCAGTAAAAATTCTCAAAAACTATTTTTGCAAACGACCACTTCTCAACGAGCACGGAACCTACTCTTGAGATGCACAACCTCGGATCCATAGCAATGGAAAATTGCCCCTTGTTCGAAGAGAGCTGCATGGCAACGGAAAGTTGCCCCTTGTTTGAACGGCACCGCAGCGCATTGAATGGCAACGGAAAGTTGCCCCTTGTTTGAATGACACCGCGGTGCATTGACTGGCAACGGAAAGTTGCCCCTTGTCTGAATGGCACCGTAGTGTATTGTAATCAGTCCTCAGAGCGATGATTGCAATCGAACTCCCGGATACAGAAAAGACAAAGATGACCAGAACCATCGCATGGACACAGTTGATTTGGAAGTGTTTATGGCTGGACTTCAGAATGAAGTTGCCTACGTATCCCAAAGATGGGAATCAAGCCTTACGTAGTTCGGGGGTTAAGGTGCACTCGGGTATTAACCTCTCCTTTTTATGCTCTAACTTTTGCCAAGGCCGCCCTTTGCGGGTTTTCAACCTTGCGAGCTATATTCTTTAATTCTTTTTCATTTCTTTTCTTCTTTTTTCCATCTTTTTCTTCTTTTCTTTTTTTTTTTGTTTTCATTTTTCTTCTTTTTCTTCTTTTTCTTTTTTTTTCATTCTTTGCATTTTTCTTTTTTTGTTCTTTTTTGTTCTTTTTCTTGCTCTAACTTTTGCCTGGGTCGCCCTTCCGAGTTTTCGGCCCAGCGAACCTCTCAAGGGTAAAAGTGTAGCTGATCCATGTCAAATGGTTTTGAAATCCTGAAGTCATCTGAATCCAGGAGAATGGCTGCTGTTTGCTGTTGATGTAGGAGTCCATCCAATGGGGGGCTGAATTTGCCCCTAGTGTTGTGGATCGGGACTCAGTTGTCCTTCAGTGACACCTTCTTATTTCTTTCCTTTTGGGATTTGGCCTTCTTGCCAGTCTTTGTCTTTGACTCTTCGAGCACGTCCGACATTTTTGCCCTTAGTTCGAAGGGTGCTTCTGATCTAGCTTCGCAAGCTTCTTTTGACCTTCTGATCCTCTTGATCCGACTTTCCTGGCCTCTTGTTCGAGGGCTGCTTCAAATCTGGCCACACAGGTCTCACATTGTGGTTAACCGTTGAACATTCTAAATGCAAGTTCAAGGTTTGAAAGCAAGGGGCCGAGTCTTGAGGCTGAGAGCGATCCTAGGCTGCACAATCTCAAGAGCGATTCCACACAAGTCTTCGCAGGATCGCGCAAAACATTTTTTTTGAAATCTTTTAAGAAAGCGACAAATCGCTCGCGCTGAAGACAGTGTGGACCCAATCTGGATCAAGCTAGGATCCTTCTCAGTACTCACATTAACAAACATGATTTCATTCATTAAGGGCTTAGCAGGCCTCTCTTTCTCTCAATTGATCAAATTTTTGCAAATCTCGAGGAATTCTTCCCTCTTTGTTTTCACCGCAGTGTTCAAAAAGTTTTGAAAAACTTAGGTCAATGCAATAATTTCAGGGCACAAGAGAGCAGGTGGAATGCATTATCGTTTCATTCAAGTTTCTGGCACAACTGGCACAAGGCAGAAGCAAGCACAAAAGCATGAAAAACCACTGCTGTTCATTCAAATCTGTTGGCATTACTGGCTCCCCGACAGAAACAGACTCAAAAGAAAACAAAAGGACAAACACAAAGCAAAACAGTGATATCCGAAGTAACACCCCCGGAATCACCCGACTTCTATTACAACAGGACTGACTCGATACAACATGACAGACCCTTAATCAAAAAAGACTGACTCAAAACAAAGAGACAGACTCAAAACAAAACCACAGAACTGACTCAACACCCAAGTCATAAGCTACAAAAACCATCATTCGCAAATGCTCAAAACAGTGCGTGCCCCACGCCACATCTGGAGTAAACTGAGTGCCGCCCGCAGGTGGTTCATCCCCTAATCACATATTTGCACTATCCCCCAAGTTCACTGATCCAATGGCGATAGACTTTGCTGAGCTGGTGGGAGGATGACCCCGTTGTCAATCAGATCTTGCACTTCGTGGTGAAGACGAGAGCAATTGTCAGTTACCATGACCGGTTTGTTGATGGAAGGCACAGTATTGGGCAGCATCATGCGTAGCCGGAAGAGGATTCGGGAGAGGCCGAGGCTCAAGGGGTTTGAGATGGCCTTGTCTTATAAGGATTTGGAAAGCTTTGGACAAAGGCATGTGGAGGGCATGGAAGACCCTTTGACCTCGGGGTTGGTACTTCAAAGTTTGTGGATTTTTGCTGGACGCACCAGCAAAGGGCTTGGCAGGTGCTGGCCTAGTTTGTTGATCTCTTCTGAGTGTAGGATTATAGCTGAAAGGAACGTTTCTGATACAACGACCCTTCTCCCGGCTTGCCCCTTGATTCAAACTGCCCCCAACTTGAGTGACAAAAATATCATCCATAGTTTTTGCAACCACTGCAAGCACTTGCTGTTTGTTTAGTCCTTCGGCCTTCAAAGCCTCAACAGCCAACAGAAGATGTTCATGGGGACCAATGCCTGCCCCTACCTTGTTCTTACCGTCTGCCTCCACTTTGCCAAGGGATTGGCATTCCTCAAATACAGCCCGTTCCAAGACTGGGGAGCCTTTTGACATGAACTCCCTGGTATGTGATGTGGTTGATGATGGAGCCGACGTCCCGGAGGCCAAATCTGTCACAGTTCTCTGAAGATCTTCGATCATTCTCTTCAGCTTAGAAGTAGTGGGTTCACGGGTTTAAGATGATTGGGGTCTAGGTGCATCCATCATGCATAAGTCCATGCTTTCTGGAATGAACACCTCAGGCTTGGGTAGATGGGCTAGGGTGATGTATATGCTGGGATCGAAGGTGGATGGTAGTGTATGGATGAGGTTGAGATGGGGAGGTGATGAATCAGTACTAACCTGAGGTCCTTTTGGTGGAGCTAGGGTCTCTTCGTCAATAAGATCCTGAATCTTATGACGGAGGCGGATGCAACGGTTCGTATCATGACCGTGTTGTTGATGATAGGCACAGTATTTAGCTGGGTCATATCTTGGTGGAAGAGGATTTGGAAGGGGTTGGGGTTCTAGGAGTTCTAGTTGCCCTTCTTCTTGCAGCTTTTTCAAAGCTTGGGAGAGACTCATGTAAAGAGGATGGAATTTTCAGGCTTGGAGTCGAGTTGAAGTGGTTGGTTCTTGGTCATTGAGGGAAGTGATGATAGTGTCTACTTCTGAGCATTTCGCAGTTGTGCTACCATTAGTAGTAGCATTGGAACTACGAGCAACATTTCTCTTCGAAGGCTCATTATCTTCTGCAAAGATCCCTTGTCTGATGGCATCCTCGATTTGAACCCCCATTTCATGAAGGGCTGGAAAGGTAAACAGAGGTAGAACGACCATCTTTTGCAACAACTTGCCATGCAGATTCCGAACAATCATCCTGATCTGATCTTTGTCGGAAGGCCTTGTAGTCATCATTGAGGCCTTTGCTCTCCATCTTGTCACGAACTCTGAGAAACCCTCCTTTGGCTCTTGGCGGGTGACTTCGAGATCACGAGTCGTGACCTCGATCTGTGTGTTGTAGGAGTATTGAGAAATAAAGGCCTCAGCCAGCCCTTCCCAGTTCTGTTTCACAGAGTTCTCCAATTTTGCATACCAGATTGCAGCTATCCCAGACAGGGTTTGGCCGAATAGTGACAATTTCTGGGCTGTGGTCAAACCCATTGGCCTCAAAATATCAGAAAACAGTTGGAGGTGCACCATAGGGTCTTCAGAGCCAACGAATCGATTGATATGTGGCATCTTGAACCGATCCGGTAATGTCACCACTGAGTCGGTATAACCATCCTCTATATCATGAATAGAGTGGGCCCCCTGAGACTTTTTGAACAATTTCTCAAGCCTGCTCACTTTCAATGCTGTGGGGTCCGTCTTGAACTCAAAAGGGGAGTCTGGCAGGTTGGTGGGTGTTTTAGACAGCTGGGGTAGCACCGGGGGCGGAGCTGGCCCGCCTGGAACGTCCGTATCATCCTGGACGTGGGTTGCCTCCCCGAGTATGGGAACTCTTGGTGGGGGAGGAGCCTGGTGTGAAGTAGATACTCCAGTTTGCTGCTCTAACTTGGCAATTGTCTCTGCCTGTTGGGCTATGACCACAGCCTGTTGCTTGGTGAATTCCGCTTGACGGACAGCATCTTGCTGCATGGCTTTCATACTATCCTGGAGTTGGCGCACCATCTCTTCCAAACCCCACATATTGCCCTGATCTAACTGAGCAACTGGTATACCTGTGCGTGCAGTAGGCTCAGAAATCTCAACCTGGCTGTTCAAAGACCACTGAACTGGTAGCTGCTGTACTGGTGGTCTATGCCTGACCGACCTTTTCACCCTGCCTCTGGTAAAGGAACACTGATTGCCCTTGAACTGAATCTCTGATCCAACAAAGTCTATCAACACAAGTTCGGTGTACCCAGGAAATATTGGGGCCTTCTGAAGCTATGGTTCCAAGACTGCCTAGCAAAAGAGAAAACAGACAGCATCTCAGCCTGATTTCACCTGAACAGATATGAGCATTGTTGAATGAGTGTGCTCTCTATTGAATTCTGCCCAAAATTCTGCTGGAAAACTGATACCCTCAGGTAAAACTGATTCTTCCAAATACTGATGCCCACAGGCCTGATGCCCAAACTTGTAGACTGATACATGCATTCCTGTAGAGACGCACTCTAAAAGCACATAACAAGCAAGTGAGAGCCAAAACAACCCTATGTTGGGGTAGGGTTTTCCTGTCCTATTTTGTCAGGAGCTAGGGTTTCACTACGCACGCAGCGGTTTCAAACAACCTACGTCGGGTAAGCAACCTGTCCTAGTTTGGAATGGTCACTATGGATTCCGAATATGCACTAGGTCGAATGGTCAAAAGGGTGCCCCGGTAAAACCGGGGTTTGTGTTCCCATGCTGGCAGAGCCCACAACCGGTCAGCCTTATGGTCATGCCTTGACAAGACAAGCCTCTGGCAAACCGTTCAGGAATAGCAGATGGCAAACACGGTGTCCTAGGCGCACCAATGCAAATGCAATGCAAAGAAACACACAAGTGTAGTCAAAACAAGATATCATGAGTTCGAGTCAAGTTCTCTAAATCCCCAGCGGAGTCGCCAGAAACTGTAGACGTCCCCGAACGCCCCGGGAGGACGAGTCCCGTTCTGTTCGTTTTGGGCTCACTACAGTTCGGACTCTCAAATTGTCACGGTTCTAAATCTGAACCAAAGAGTCCAAATTCGGAAAATCATTTTGAGAAAATAGATTTTTTAGAAAGAAGTGCCAAACATGAACTGCTTTGCCAGATACAGAGTCGCCACCTAAATATTTTATTTTGGGAAATTTAGGAAACCCTGACTCGTTGCCTAAGGCCACGTGTCCGTCATCACCAAAGTTGCCTCAGCTCAGGAACTTGGGTACGATTAGGGAAGGTCACTTCGTGAGCACCCCCGCTCGCCCGATCAAAGATCGGCCTCTACTAACCATGATATCAAGTTTTGAAAACATTGTGTGTTCTTATTCCGATTTTTTAGCCTAGGTTTACTATGTGATGCGCACAGCATACAAGTATAGACCGGGTCGCCTGAATTGGAACAAAACATTTCATGTGTGTTTATTTGAAAATGGTTTGATGGTGCTACCCGTAAGTAGGCTAAGACGTGGATTTGCCACCCTCGGGTGGGCTTAGAAAAACATGATTTTGCCACTATCTAGTGGGCTTTAAAACACACATTTTTAACGAATTGCTCCAACTCAAGTAACCCAACCTTCACCCATAGGCATTCAGGCAGTTATATCATATAAGCAGTTAGCCTCATGGTAAGCATGCTATTCATGGCAGTCACTCACACGCATGCAAGGATGCTAAAGCATAAAAACTTACCGAGTACTCCAAGCCAAAACAGAAGCTAATTAGAAATCCATGCATGATCCTAATTATACAGAAATGCCTAATGCAACACATGCAGAATGCAACTATAGCAGGCTCGGCTATTCTAAACATGGCATATGAAATGCTACAACTAACATGTATTCAACTTGGAATTGAAAATACAATGCAGTTAGTATGATGTGCCGAGCCCGGTGCATGCAAAACAGATGAATGAATGCAAACATGCTATCATACTGTATGCTAATTGAAACATGCCCTAATCTAACCATCATAAGCGGATAAATAAAAGGGAGAAAGACGTGGGGTTGGAAGACATACATCACACGCACGCACACTTATTACAATATTGCCCTCGCACAGAGGGTCCAAATAAATATACAGTCCCGAATGAATAAATAATACAGTCCAAATATGTACAAAAATCCTAATTAATCACCAAATTAACAAAGAAAACAATAAACTGGCATGCAAGCCAGGGACTGCCTTGACTCTTCTTCAGATGATGAATGATGCACATCCGGGTTACCTTGCACGGAAATCCACGGCGATGCCCCGATTAGCCTTTGTTTTGCAATAATTTCTTAGAAAGCGCGCCAAGCCCCGAAAGACTGCTGATTCGTGATTTGCTGCAACAGAGAGCAAGAAAGGGGCATAGCAATGTATTTTCACAAATATATGCATGCCTCGATCTTCGTGCCACCAATCACGTATCTCGATGCTGTAGACACCCCATTTTTGACCGTCCTCAAGACTTGGACGTCACCGTTGGAATATTTGGTGATTATCCATGTTTGTGTTCGTTTGGAGTTCCCGGAGGTCTCGGCTACGCGCCTTGCCTCAGGATCTCCGAACTTGACTGTTCAGTGTCTGGTTTTGCACCAAACACTTGCATTTTGCCTTTGAGAGGCAGGGAATGCCTTGTGAGGCATCCCCACACACCACCGGCCATGGCCAGAGGCCACCGGCTGGTTTTTGCTGCCATCGGCAATGTATATTGCCGGTCGGCACTATTTATTGCCGGTCGGCACTCCCTTTTACCAAAATGGCATGTTTGAGTAGCCAACTACTGTTCATCTGCTTTTGCAGATATTTTATTACAGCTGTCTTGCATTTGGCTCCCCTCCATACACGTGTATGGAGGGATCTCCCTCTTTAGAAGCTTGTCTTGTAAGCTTTACAAGACAAGAAGCTCTATAAGAGGAGCCCTTCGCTCCCTTGCTTAGGGTTAGACACTTTAGAGAGTTTAGAAAGCCATATTAGGGTTTTGAGTTCTAGGGTTAGAATCCATACACATTCTATCTCTATACCTCTCTCTTTTTACCTTTGTGTGTGTTTAATTGTGTTTGTGTCTTACTATTGCACACAAACACATAGTGTTTCACCTTCTCTTAGCTACTGAGGTTCTAAGAGGTTGGTTTTAGTGTTTTGGAGCTGGATTCAAGCCAAAGAGGGCTGTTGGAGCATCATTTGTGAAGGTGATCTACAAAGGTGAGAAACTTCCCTTTTATTCCCCATTTTTGCATTGCTTTTCTACCTGTCTTAGAGCTGTTTTCGTGCTTATTGTATAATACAAAAAAGTTCTATTTTTTAGCCCTTTTGATTGTTTATTAAGAGTGTTTTGTGGTTTGGGTTTGTTTGACCCCTCCTAAGCCTTGTAAGGCTCCTTTTTGTGCTATTTTTGTGCAAGTTTCGAGACTTTGGTGTTTGGGCCTCTTCACTACTGAAATCTTGAGGGATTTCAGTGGCGGAGATGGTGCCTTGATGTCTCCAAAAGGGGAGGGCCACCCCCTCTCCTTGTTGTCCTTGAAAGGGACCCTTTTTGGCCTCTTGAGGGAGCATCATGTTAGAGTGTGTATTGATCATGTCTTGGCTGTTTTCCATGCTCATTATGCCATGATATAACCTTGTTGTGTGTTGGTTTTGGTACACCATGCATACTTAGCATACCTACCATGTAATGCCTTGTTATTGCCTTAATATGCCTTAGGTTGTTAGCCTTTGCTCTAACATGTTTTAGGTTTAGCCTTGTGAAGGTTTTGTGCTCATTTTGCCATGTTTTAGGTCTGTCCATAGTTGTTTGGGTTGATCTTGGCATGCGTAGTATAGCTCCTTTGTATTTGAGCTTGTATGCTTCAAGTATGTGAATGTGTAGTATGTGTTGCTTGTATCATTTCGGTGGTTTGGAACCACCCTACATGTTATTTCAGTCCCTTTGACATGCTCATATGTTTGCCTTGGATGCCTCTTTGAAGCTTTGGAAGCTTGCCTTACATGCTCCATGTTTTAGCATTTATGCATGCCTTTAAATTCAAACCATCTAGATGCTATCTAGTTGGTCTTTTGGGCTTAGTTTCATGTGTTAAAACTCTGTTTTTGGTTGCCTAAGTCCTGCCATGTGTGGTTGTACTAAGTGTAGTCCATTGCCTCTTTGGTGAGCCTTGAATGCTTGGACCATTGTTGCATGTTTAGCTTGCCTTGTTGCTTGGTTTGGCACCATGTTTTAACATGATTTTCAGAGCTTATGTTGCATGCTAATTGTCCATGATATCCCTTTTCAAGTGTGCCTTAGAGTTGCTTATTTAATGCCTAAGTGTTGGTCCAACTTACTTGCATGTGTGTATGTATGTTTGATCCCAATTCCTTGGTTTTTGGCCACTGTTTTAGGCCTATTTAGAGTTGCCTAAATCATGTCTAAGTCCACCTTTTCATCAGTTTGCATTGCCTCATGTTTGCTTGTATGCTTGCATAAGTGTCTTGCCATGCCATGTTGCATCCTTAGCTTGCATGCCTAGGTTGCATTGCATCTTGCATGCATGCCTTGTTCCTTGACTTGGTGATACGAATTGGGCCTTGGTTCGTTTGTTTGGTTTGCATTTCATTTGACATGAAAGTTGCACACTTGATTCTTTGGGCCATCATGCATGGAAATGCGTGATTGGCGGTCCGAAAATCGAGACACATGCCCTTTTGAGTCACAAACATGATAGGGGACATGATTGGTGCATACATTGCTTGAATTATATTGCCATGCAAGTTCTGTCCTCTGCTGCTGTGAGTTGCAGGTTCTGCAGGCATTCTTTGCCGACCGGCAGTATACATTGCCGACCGGCAGTAAATCACCAGCCGATGGATTCATTTTGTGTCGGTGACCACAATTCACTGCCGGTGGTAATTCTACTCAGCCGGTGGTGATTCCCAGTATCCAGAGAAGCATCCTTGAGACTTTGGCAGTCTTCAGAGAGGCAGAGCAGGGAAAACAGAGGCAGACTATGCATGGCCGTGCACTTCCGAGCAGGACCCGAGCATGCGCTGCATCTGGCTCTCCTCCCGAGGCGGTTTACTGCTTTTCCTAGTTTAAATTAGTTTGTTAAACTGATTAGGCAATTTTTAATATTTAATTAGCTTGCGTAGTTAATTAATTTGTATTATTTATTTGGTCCCTCCGGGCGAGGGCAAATCTGTAATAAGTGTGTGTGAGTGGTGTGTATGTCTTCCAATCCCCACTTCTTTCTTCCCTTTTATTTACCTGCTTTGATGGTTAGTATTAGGGCACGTTTAAATTAGCATACCTCATGCAATGCATGCGTGCATTCATTCATTTGTCCTGCATGCACCGGGCTCGGTACATCATGCTAACTGCATTTGTACTTCAAATTCCGAATTGAATACATGCATTGACTGACTGCATTTCACATGCCATCCTTGGATTAGCCGAGCCCATTCTAGTAACATTTTGTATGCGATGCATTAGGCACTTAACATGGACTTGGATCATGCATTGATTGCTAACATGTTCCTATTTTTAGCACGGAGTACGATGTAAGTATTTATGCTTTAGCATATCACATGCGTGTGAATGCCATCATGACAGCATGCTTACCATGTGGCTAGATGCTTATGTGTTATAAACTGTTTGAATGCCTGTGGATGAAGGTTGGATTGCTTGAGTTGGAATAGCTCGTTGAAATCCGTATTTTAGCCTACTTGCGAGTAGCAAATTCCAAAACATTTTTCAAAACAAACGGATATGCAATGCTTATTTCCAAATTGGGCAATCTAGTCTATACTTGTATGCTGTGTGCATAACATAGTAATTCTAAGCTAATAATTGGGATAAGAACACATAACGTTTTCAAAAACGGATATCATGGTTAGTAGAGGCCGATCTTCGGATCGGGCGAGAGGGGGTGCTCATAGCTAACCTTCCCCAATCGTACCCTAGCTCCCGAGCCGAGACAACTCCGATGATGACGGACATGTGGCTTTCGGCACTGAGTCAGGGTTTCCTAAATTCCCCCGTAAAAAATATTTAGGTGGCGACTCTGTATCTGGCGAAGCAGTCCATGTTTGGCACTTCTTTTCAAAAAAATCTGTTTTCTCAAAACGATTTGTTGGATTTGGACTCTTTGGTTCAAGATTAAGAACCGTGACAATTTGAGAGTCCGAGCTGTAGTGACCCCTTTAATGAACAGAACGGGACTCACCCTCCCGGGGCGTTCGGGGACGTCTACAAATGCATGATGGCCGAGGGGTTGAATTATGCAACTCGATATAAAATGAATGCATATGAAAACATGACAAGACCTAATTCCATCACGGATAATCCGAAGTGTCGGCGACTGGGAATTGAGACACGTTCCGTCACTCGGAGTACGAAACGTACCTCGTTTCCCGTGCTTGGGCTAACTCCTATCCCAAATACAATGCAATATGCATGAGATGCATGAATGCAACTAAGATACAACCTAGCATACACAATGCTATGAAATGGCATACACGATGCACGAGGTAACATGGCATACACAATGCGCTAACATACAACCTAGCATACTCAATGCTATGAAATGAAATGGCATACACAATGCATAATGGACTTACACCAACATGAGTGGACCTCATCCACACTCACATAAGAGGCCATTAGATGAAAATGAGACTCTCGAAGTACATGCACGCATGCACGCAAACCGAGGACCGACCCTAAGGCACCAAATGCCACTCTAACAAGACATGGCAAGGCCTGGAATATGATATGCAAATATGCAAATTTTAGAAGCAAAATATGATGCAAAACAGCCCCGGATCATGGAAACATGGCACCCGATGCATGAAATGGTACCCGAAATGCAAAACTAGGCATATGCATTGGCCTATAGCTATACAAAACATGCATTATTTGAACATGAAGTGTGAATACAGATTCAAGGAAGTCCCAAAACAAGCATATTTACAATTTTAAGCAAGGCCAAACAATGAACATAAATAGGGCTAAACCAATATGCAAAAATGGCCCTAAATGTGAGATAAAGAAGCAAGTCATGGTTTCTGGCCTCAAACAAAAAAGGGCCCTTCTACAATGTTGAAGAGGGGCCCAAAATATGGTATTCTACAGTTGGTGGCCGAGCCAAAAATAGTACACAAGCATGCTCAAAATACTATACAAAATAAGGCCTAAAAAGAGGTCTAAACACAAGGAGGAAAAAGGAAACATCAAACAGCAAAAGACCCTTGATGAAACATGAAGAGGGGTCCATTTACAGTTCAGACCAAAGTCCAGAAACACAAACACAAGGGGCTAACAAATCATGCAAAAATGAGGTCAAAAGAGGGATATAAAGGCAAGTGGCAAATGGAAGCCACAAACAGTGATAAGCCCTTCAACAATGTTGAAGGGCTCAAAATAAGCTTCTTTCCAGGTTGGACTAGAGCTCAAAACAGTTTACATATAGGCCTAAAATAATATGCAAGAAAATGGCATACAAAGGAGGTAATGAAGAAAGTGCAAAAAGGGAGCCTCAAACAGTGAGAGGCCCTTAAACAAATATGAAATAGAGCTAAAAAAAATGATATTTTCAGTTAGGGTCGGAGCCCCAACATGCAAGCACAAAGAGCTAAGATGTGAACCAAGAAAAGGGTTAAAAAGGGGAGAAGAGGACTTACCCTTAAAGACTAATCTTTGACAGCCTTTTGGACCAAGAAATGCTGCCTCCTAAGCTCTGAGAAGACCCTCCAAGCTGCTGGAATGGAGTGGTGGTGTGGTGCTAGGTGATGGTGAGGAAATGGTATAAAAATCAAAGGGTTTTTTAAGGCTTAGAGTAGAGAGAGAGAGAGAGAGATTTAATGTGAGAGCTCCAAACCAAAATTTTCTAACCCCTAAAACACAGCTGGGGGGTCTGTTATATAGACACAAGAGGGTGGAAAAGAGGGGAAAAAATGGGGGGGAAATGAAATTCAAATTTCCCCCCAAAATTGGCCTAAAAGGGAGATAAAGGGGCAAGTGATAGTAGGAGATCTCAAACCGAAGAGATCCCTTAAACAAAGTTGAAGAGGAGCTCAAAATAAGACACTTTTTAGTTTATGAAAAGCCATGAAAATAAATACAAGTAGGCCTAAACTATCATGCAAGAAAAGGCCTAAAAGAGGGGTAAAGAAGCAAGTGGCAGTAGGAGATCTCAAACAGCAAAAGGTCCTTAATCAAACATGAAAAGGACCTCAAAATATGACTAACTCAAGTTCGGGTCGGAGCCCAAAAATTCAGAATAAAGGTTCGGGAGCCAAAACACGCAGTTCGGGGCCCCGAAAGTGGGCTGTTAGGCACCGGAAGTGGTGTCCGACCACGAAGTTGGTCTCTCGGACCACAGTGTCCCTCAAAGGGAGGAAATAAGGTGTGTACCAAAAATCAGAGCAAACGGAGGTGGTTAAGCGGTCCCGAACAGAGGCACACGGCCGACAGCTCCGAAAAATCGGGAACTGGGCTCCAAATGGGAAAAATGGCCTACGACCACAAAACGTAGCCTACGGCCACTGAGAGATGGTCTACGAGACCTCTCCCTCCCTTCGGGAATAAAAAAATAGAGAAAACAGGGCCTGGTTCGTAAACCGAGGCAAAGCACAAAAGAGTCCGAAAGTCCGGAGGCAAGGCTCGCAGCCGGGACTCCGCAACCTCAGAACGAGCACAATATGCAATATCACTGAGTGGTCAATCGGTGATGTCTGAGTCTTAAGGTCGGTCAAAAATGGGGTGTCTACAGTAACCCTCTTATTGGCCTTTCAAAGGAACACCCCATTGTAGCATGTGTGGACCTTGTTTCCATGGGTTTTCGGGGCTTATTTGACATACCATGTTACTGTTTTTGCGTGGTTTAATGGTCCCTTGCATGCACCTTACACTTGCCTTGCATTCCTTTATTTTTCCTAGAAAGGCATCTTGCATTTGGACCACCATGCTTGCATGTTTTGGCTTAGCTTTGTGAAGTTTTTAGTCATGTTTTAACATGTTTAAGTTCTGTTTGGTGTCGTTTTGGTCATGCTTGCCATGCTTTGTATAGCCTCTTTGCATTCTAGCTTGTTAGCCCTGGATGTGTGTGTCACTAGCATGCTTTACTTGGCTTGTTCTCATGATTTGGCATCATTGGAGACCATATTTCAGTCCATGTTCCATGCTTTCATACTTGCATTTTTCATCCCTTTTCATGCTTTGGAGAGTTGATAGCTTATGCTCCATGTTTAGGCCTTTGTTCATACATGCTTGTGTGTGAGCTTTCATGCCTTTGTTACATCATTTTGGCCACTGATTTTGGCATGCTTGAGAGCTACCTATATTAGTTTAAGTCCATCTTTGCATGATGTTGCATGCTTGTCTTCCATATTGTCACATCCTTGCTCCATTTTGCATGATTGTTGCATGCTATACATATTCACATGTTCATGTTGCATACTTAGCTTCCATGCCTAGGTTGCATAGTATTTTGCATGCATGCCTTGCCTCTTGAATCACCATGATAGAGGTTGGGCTTTATGTGTTTATTTAGTTTGCATGTCATTTGAAATCAAAATGCACAACTAGGTTTCTTGGGCCATCACGCATTGAAATGCGCGATTGGTGGTCCGAGAATCATGTACCATGCTCCTTTGAGCCATAAACATGATAAGAAGTGTGGTTGGTGCATACATTTGCTTGAAATACATTGCCATGCCTTGTCTGCCCTCTGCTGCTGTCAAACAGGTTTCAGCAGGAAGAATTGGCCGGCCGGCAGTGTTGGGTGCCGACCGGCAAAACAGGTTTGGCCGAGAGCATATTGTTTAGCCGATGACCATTCTAAATGGCCGGTGATGATCTCACTCAGCCGGTAGTGTCCCACAACACTCAGAGAAGCAACCTTGGAAGTTGTGCAATTTTCAGAGAAGCAGAACAGTCAAAGCAGAGGCAAACTTGTGCATGGCAGTGACTTTCCGAGCGGAGCTGAGCCCGCATTGCATTGGGCCCTCTTCCCAAGGCTGTTTACTGTTTTCCTAGATTAGTTAATTTGCTTAACTAGTTAACGGACTGTAATAATTAGTTAGCTCGTAGTTAATTAATTGTATTATTCTTTTGGTCCCTCCGAGCGAGGGCGAATTTGTAATAAGTGTGGGTGCGTGTGTGCATGTCTTCCAATCCCCACTTCTTTCTCCCTTTTACTTACCCGCTTATGATGGTAGACTAGGGCATATTTAAATTAGCATACCTTATGCTATGCATGCGTGCATTCATACATTTGTCTTGCATACACCGGGCTCGGCGCATCATTCTAACTGTATTTGTATTTCAATTCCAAATTGAATACGTGTTAGTTGTAGCATTTCACATGTCATTGTAGATTAGCCGAGCCTATCTTAGTTGCATTTTGCATGTGTTGCATTAGCCATCTTAACATGAACTAGGATCATGCATATGATTACTAACTAGTTTTTGTTTTGGCTCGGAGTACTCGGTAAGCACTTATGCTTTAGCATACCGCATGCGTGTGAGTGTTGCCATAATTGCATGATTACCATGAGGCTAGCTGCTTATGTGATATAACTGCTT
The DNA here is from genome assembly GCF_055761805.1 of Camellia sinensis. Lineage (NCBI taxonomy): Eukaryota > Viridiplantae > Streptophyta > Magnoliopsida > Ericales > Theaceae > Camellia > Camellia sinensis. The sequence continues at coordinate 91,824,935 of NC_138968.1, read as the reverse complement.
GAATGCCTATGGATGAAGGTTGAATTACCTAAATTGGAAAAATGCATTAAAACTGTGAGTTTTAAACCAACTAGATAGTGGCAAAAACCATCTTTTCTAAAGCCCGCTTGAGGGTGGCAAAACCTGCATTTTAGCCTACTTGCAAGTAACAAACCATCTTCAAAACGAACATGCAATATTTTGTTCCAATTTAGGCGATTTGGTCTATACTTGTTTGTTGCGAGCATAACATAGTAATTCTAGGCTAATAAATGGGATAAGAACACATAACGTTTTCAAAAACGGATATCACGGTTAGTAGAGGCCGATCTTCGAATTGGGCGAGAGGTGGTGCTCATAGCTGACCTTCCCCAATCGTACACTAGCTCCCGAGCCGAGACAACTTTGGTGATGACGGACATGTGGCCTTTGGCACCGAGTCAGGGTTTCCTAAATTCCCCCGTAAAAAATATTTAGGTGGCGACTCTGTATCTGGCAAAGCAGTCCATGTTTGGCACTTCTTTTCAAAAATCTGTTTCTCAAAACGATTTGCCGGATTTGAACTCTTTAGTTCAGATTAAGAACCGTGACACAAATTGAGTACGAACTGTAGTGAGGGCCACGGGCGCGTCTACAGGTACATGTACTATTTTTGGGGTAATTCTTAATAAAAGAAATGAAGACTTGGAATTAAACTCATGTATTGGAACCTTATTTATGTATTTAATTATGATCTAGTTAGGTTTAGGGCTAATTTAAATACTCATAGCAAATCTTTATTGGTACCAAAGTCATTATTGCTCCAAGATTCAAGGGATTTGTTTGTACTAAAGTATAATGATGACGGCTAGTCATGTCCTCGAGATTTGGGGAGATTTTCCTATTTATTTTGTGTACAAATCTTGAAAATTGTAAAACATAATGTTAAAAAAAGATTTTAGGGTACAAGTGTATATATAAATATATAATGGTACTTGTTTGAGCTCAATTTGTGATTTAATAAAAATGTGAGGGCTTGGGCTCAATTAAAATATCTATTTCAAGTGAAGAGTTAATAAATTAGTGTTTAGGGAAAATAATTCGGTTTGTATTATCTTGCTTTGAATTTAAAGGTAAATAACTGAATGAAGACTGTAAAAATCGGACGTTAGGGTTTAAAGCAATTAATCTAAAATTTGAGAGTTAAATAATTAATATTAGAGTGTTATAAATGATTTCTAAGCTTCCAGGGTCGATTAGGGTTTGTATGGTTTCGTCCGTGATGCGTTTTCGACTCTAGGGTTTAATTTGCGAGCAATCAACGAATTAAAGGCTTTGTTATAGTAACTCAAAATTTTGGGACCTAATAAGGTTTACAAAAGTTAGGGGTCTCACAACCTATCCCCCTTAAAATAAATTTCGTCCTCGAAATTTCAAACATTCTTCATTTCTCAAATGTTGTGGGCAATTAGCCGGATCATCTTTTTCTCTTAAGTTCTTCTTCCTTTGCCCAAGCCATCATTGGTCTCGTTCTAATAATAGCGTTTTGAATCAAATTCCATCCCAATTAATGACGTTATGAGATAAGCTAACCTCTCGCGTTTCTTGAACTGTTCAGTATATAGGTAATGACACTGCTGCTCTAGTGCGAGGGCTTGTATTGCCAATTTCCTGATGTGGCGATCTACACTTTCCATTGTGTTTGTTGATTTATTGAATCATTAATCTATCCCCCTTAAAATAATAAAAGCATTCTGTTGGCTTATCTCCTTTTTTGGTAATTTAATAATAGCCAAGGTACACATAACAATACTATTTTTAAGATGAGGTCAGAGTAGGGTATCTTCATGTCTTAGGAATTGAAAATTAATCATACAAACATTTCCTAGTTGCATCTTCCCTAAGCTCATCATTAATCATATCCATCCGTTCTTGTCTATACCTTACATAAGGTGCTAATGTGGTCTGGTTGCTAGTGTTCTTTAGCCCTTTCCCTTTAAATAGTCATCCTTGACTTCCCTTTCTATCTTGGAGTATGTTGTTGTATTCTTCTGGTTGCTCCTTTTTGGTTTCTCATGACGTTGGGTTTCCTTTCCATAACCTCCAAATCCTCTTGGATTCTACCTCCTCTCATTCTAAAGTTATTTCCACAAAGATGGTAAGACTCCTCCAAAATTTGATTCTTGATTGGGATTTCAGCCACGGTTACTAGTCCATTCTTAAGGTTTCAATTTCATAGTACTACATTCCTATTGTTGCTTGTGAGCTCGTGTTATTACTTGTCTCGAAGTATGGTCCACCGTTTGTCGTTCTTTGAATGAGGTGAGGCGTAAGTCAAATTCTAACTACAGAGGCAATTCCTTATGGGTAAGCAACTAATCTTAAGTTAGAGTTTAATTATCCTAGGGTGTTCACGCAGCACAACTTCACGTATAAATAATAATTACAAGATTCCTGAAATTGGATCGAAGTGGAGACGAAGAATATGAAGCAGTTATGGTGATAATACCAGGATTAACTGAAATATGGATGAATGGTATGATGTTGTGGTTTCGAAATTCAATGTGATCAAGGTTATAGAGGTAGTGACTAAACTAGATATTTAACTTGAAACTGCGTTGGCCATCCGTGTTTCAAACTGAACATCCAAGATTCGTCACTGAGTAAAGAAAATGAAATTATTTACAAGAAGCCTTGGGCTAAATAAAATAATCAAGGGTCAAAGGAGGTCAAATTTACAAATAGTAGTGTATAAAACAGGACTAGATGAACAAGACTTAATCTTGGAAAATGATGACATCGAATAAAGGTTACGAATACAAGATGAGGGTACGACGATCGATAGAAGACGCGTAGAACTAATAGTACCTCTACTGCCCGATGTGAGGCTGTGCTCAAAGTTAAAACCGTTTCACGATCCTAAAGTAGGTCCTCATGAGTTGATCTTGGCGTGCCCGAAATTCGATGAAATTTCCTAAGATAGGTTAAGAAGTATTTTATTGTCGATGTCCTTGATAGAATAGGTAGTGTAATAATATAACATAGTCTGGGCAAGGTAGTCTCTAACCGCAGGTCGAAACGCGTGGGTAAGGGTTGAACCTAGGCTCTGATACCATATTGTGACGCCCCGAATCTACATTATTAGTTGCAGTCAAGGGAGAGTCACTAGTGAGTCCTATGGTCAATAACCAAGTAAGATCCCAGATCGCCGAAGGAGTCAAATTAGCCTCCCTTCTAAGTCCGGCTTTCTTAGGCAGCGCACTACCCTTTTGACAGATCTTAAAAGGTATTGACACAAGGTCTCATAAGCAACGATAAGGTTCATACATATAAATATATAGAACATAAGTACATAACAACCTCGAATATTCTTAATTCCAAAGGCTTGTTCCATTACATTACATCCCAAAAGGAAAATTTAAATCTTCACATGAGCCTTACAAAATATCAAAAGGGATTTCTAACTTTCCTAAGATAGCCAAAAGTCTTTGAAGGTTTCAGGCTTGTCGTCTCCAGCTATAAACTCCTCTTCGGCACCTGGCATGACACGCCGTGAGCTTTGAATGCCCAATAAACACACACACACCCCATCCCTTTTTCCCAGTCCAATACACAATCACAAATATAACATCAAATAGTAAAGCATGATACTCAACCAAATAAACAAGGGGTTACAAGTTAGATGTTAGTAAACTAGAAATCCCCCAAAGAGATTTCGTCCTCCCAACCACAAGAATTGGACACCAGACTATTCGGAACTCCCCCTTTTGCTGCTTTGTTGCAGAACTAACCTCGGATGCCTACCAACGGTTATATACCGCGTAGCACCAACCGCAGGGCCTCAAAAGGGATACCGAAAAGAAAAAGTTTTATCTCCTGAATCTAACCTCATCCTTCCAGAAAAAGTTTTATCATCCTGAATGTCCCATCCGGACCCAACCTTATCTCACCATTCAAACCGTCGCAAGGAGTCCGAATACGTCCGTTCCATTCCAGGGTTTACGCGACAACTGCTTGCGCAAGACTTTAACTTTCAAATAGGGAACGCATCCCAAAAATCCATATATCACATATTCTCATCTTTTCATTACTTAGTGCTCGAAAACCCAATACCCTCCCAATTAGGTTTCCCGTTGAGTTAAATATTTTAAGACAAGGTTAGTCCAACTTACAAGACAATAATATCCACATAAGCATGCATCCTTAAGATAAGAAAGATAAATAGCATAACATAACACATACAGTACCATGCCAAGATATGATCATAACCTATTAAACATTTTCATGAATACAAGGGCATAAAACATCCATACATAACAAAATTTCCAGATTTAATATCACATAAAGATTAAAATGAAAGGACTATTTTAGATCTTCCACCGGACTCGGTCTTCCTATAGTTCGTATAGAATTTGATCTAATTTCTAGAACATTTTTTGGAAATGGGATTGCTTTTCTAGATTTTAAGTTATTTAGAAAATATTCCAGTGCTGTCCAGAATCTGTCTAGATCTGTCGACCGTTACGAAAATTTGATTTTCTTGCAAACCGCTTGATGTTTTTCGATGAAACTAATTTTAGTTGAAGGCTAACTCCTTAAGGAAGGTTTTGAAATAAAATAGAGGTCTAGAATAATTTTATACATTTTTCTATAATTTCTGGAAGTGGGCTGCAAAAACAGATTCTAAGGTGGAATGTCCAAAACAAGAAGATTTATGAGAAAAAGGGTTCCACCGAGGGAAAGTTTTTGTTTCTTTTGTGAAGAAAACATGCTAACTAACATATATTTAACTCAGAAATTTATCTTGAAGGTGTGCCTTTGGGAAGTTTGAGAGATTGGTATAAAAAGATGGTTTTGTGCCAAAATGGGAAAAACACAAGAGAGATGGAATCAATACTCAACTTTTAGCATTTTTAACACAAGTAACTCATCAATAGCAGATCTGAAAATATTATTTAGAACCCTTAGAACGTGTATTTGGAAAAGGAAAATGAAAGAGAAGGTTATGTTGTGGCTTACCTACTAAGCTTTGCACAAGAAGTTCTCTTCTTCCTCCTTCTCCTCTAGACTTCTCTTCCTTGCTCTCCTCCCTCTCTCTAACCGAAATGTGTGTGTGAGTGAGTGTGTTGTGTGTGTTTGCAAGCTAGGGGGGTGTGGGTATTTATAGACAATTTGGTGTAAAAAGACAAAAAGGCCCTCTAGTTGAAAATGGATGGAAAGTTTAGAGTTTTGCTTGGAATCTAATGGGATAAGAGTGATTAAGGTGTTAAATCATAGGATTAGGCATCATCTAGGTGGCTCTTAGTTGAAAACTAACTAGCATTGAGAATTGTATCCTAGGTCTAGGGTACTAGGTTGTGTTTTCTAGAATTTTATAATCGTGAGCCTTGGGGAAGTGTGATGGGTTATTATTTTAATTTTTTTTTTGGTCCTAGGGCTCACTCTACAAGGTTCATACACACACATATATATATATATATATATATATATATATATATATATATCTTGAAAGTTGTCTCCTCACTTTTTCCTAGAATGATGGGTTATTTTTTTATTAATTTTAGGTACAAGGGCATATCCCTCAAGGTGTATACATATTTGTATATTACAAGATTGATGGTACTAATAGTATTAGGGTACATGTACTATTTTTGGGGTAATTCTTAATAAAAGAAATGAAGACTTGGAATTAAACTCATGTATTGGAACCTTATTTATGTATTTAATTATGATCTAGTTAGGTTTAGGGCTAATTTAAATACTCATAGCAAATCTTTATTGGTACCAAAGTCATTATTGCTCCAAGATTCAAGGGATTTGTTTGCACTAAAGTATAATGATGACGGCTAGTCATGTCCTCGAGATTTGGGGAGATTTTCCTATTTATTTTGTGTACAAATCTTGAAAATTGTAAAACATAATGTTAAAAAAGATTTTAGGGTACAAGTGTATATATAAATATATAATGGTACTTGTTTGAGCTCAATTTGTGATTTAATAAAAATGTGAGGGCTTGGGCTCAATTAAAATATCTATTTCAAGTGAAGAGTTAATAAATTAGTGTTTAGGGAAAATAATTCGGTTTGTATTATCTTGCTTTGAATTTAAAGGTAAATAACTGAATGAAGACTGTAAAAATCAGAAGTTAGGGTTTAGAGCAATTAATCTAAAATTTGAGAGTTAAATAATTAATATTAGAGTGTTATAAATGATTTCTAAGCTTCCAGGGTCGATTAGGGTTTGTATGGTTTCGTCCGTGATGCGTTTTCGACTCTAGGGTTTAATTTGCGAGCAATCAACGAATTAAAGGCTTTGCTATAGTAACTCAAAATTTTGGGAGCCAGAGGATTGCATTCTGCACGTTTAAGGGGCTCACACTTCCGCTCGAGCGATTGGACCTGCCACACGAGCGGCCAGCAGGGGTGAAAATCCTACTTTCTTGTGTTGACCTCTCCGACCTTCTGAGCGCATTCTTGGCTTTATTTAAACCCTCCGGAGAATGAAATGATAATTAGAAACCATTGAAGAATGTTGTGAATCACTAAAAGGAAAGTGTACTTAATGAATGAATTATTTATCGAATGTGGGTGTGACATGTTTGTGTAGGTCGTATGCCAAAGGAAAAGCCGTAAGATCAAACACACTGTGAATAATAGTATTGTAAAGATATGTTCTTAATTGATTACTTTTAGCCATGAATGGTGATTTGTGAGGACATTGTGTTTTGATCGAAATGAATGAAGTTCATAAATGTTATTCAACTTGTGCATTGTAGACCTAAGGTCGTTCCGTTTATACTATGATATGTTTGTGCTTGAGGCCGTTCTGCGGGCCCGAGGATTTCTGTATCATATGTGGGCTCGAGACCATTCTGTTAATGATATGATAATATGCGATTGGACCTAAGGTCATTCTGAACAGCTATTAATATGTGGGCCCAAGGTCATTTTGTATTTTATGTGGGCCTGAGGCTGTTCTGATAATGATGGACCTAAGGCCGTTCTGTTTATATAATGGGCTCGAGGCCGTTCCATGTTATGCTAGGCCTGAGGCTGTTCCGTATTATGATTATGGATATTGTTAGAACCTTATGCTCATTTATTTACACTGTTTTACTGTATTATTACTCATTGGATTTCGCTCACCCAATATTATGTATGCACATATAGGTGATCTGCAACATGGAGCACACCTTTAGAGTCAGCTTTAGGAGCTATTTTGCAAACCTGTCGAGTCATGCCTCCGAGATGGAGTTTTGCCTTTGACTCACATCATGCTATGACTTTTGTTTTGCTTTTGCTTTAATGGTCTCGGGATATGTAAACGATATGTATGAAATTTCCAATGGTACTTAAGTTTTTGCATGGGCATGTAAATGTGTAAATGTAAGCTTTATAATTTTGTTTATTGGCATAGCTCAATGGATTTCTTCATTTGTTGTATGCTCCCGCTTATAGCCTCATTATTATAATTATTCTGTATGCATGTACAAGGCCGAAGATATGGTCTAAACCTCAAGTGATTATTGGCCAGTTATAGTCTAAACCTCTAAGGGCAGGTTTGGGTCATGACACCCACTATATTCTAAATCGCGCCCTTGATTGTTTTACTTTGTTGCACCCACGGTGTTTATAACCCCGTATGTGATGAAGTTTTGTGTCCTCTCTATTCCAGTAAGTGTTAATAGGTGTATTTAGGTTATTTTTTCTTTGTTTTTGTTTCATTTAGTTGTATTTTGTATTTTGGTTAGTTGTAGGCTCAACATCTAGTTCAGTACTCATTCAAATACAACCATTCTCAATTTCAAATCCAAAAAAAAAAAAAAAATTCATGCTCAAGCGCTGTGCCATTCACGCCATGATATGCAAAACAAAACTCTTTTTATTATCTTTAGGGATCAAACCCTGATCAAGATTATACCCAAAAAAAAAAAGACCAAAAAAAAAATGAAAAAAAAATTCAAAAATACAAAACAAAGAAGGAAGGATTTTCTCAGACTCCAGCAGCAGCTCGGCGGTAAGAGTTACAGGCCGACCTCACTTGCAAATAGCTTCATTGCTCGACTCTACCACTGATTACTTCGCTTCATGTTTCATTCTATGGAGGCCCTTGAAGACCATGCCTCAGCATTCGTAGGACTTCCGAAGGAAAACACCCTCTGTTGGCCATCGAATGAGGAACACCAAGGTGCCAGGGTTCTTGCCATATTCGTTGACCGTCGCCTCAGCTCCTTATTCTACTTCTTCAACTGGCTTATCTCCCACCGAGCGTCTTGATACATACACTGGAAGAGGGAGAGTTGAACAGTCAGCTGTTGCACGTCATTTGTTCTACTCTGCAACCGGTGCGACAAATTGGATACCACAATCACGGTTTTCACATACGATTTCAGTGTGTGGGAGTTGGCATCAATGTCAGATTATGTTGCCATTAGTTATTCAACTGATATTATGGGGAAGTTGAAAACAAGAGTAGGAGTACTCTGAGGGGTAGGAGCACTCCGATGAGGCTTAGAAGAGCTATGTAACGCCCCAAAAAAATAACATTAAACCCATCAGATAAGACATGCATTTACATTTAAACTAACCGCATTCCTTTATTCAATCGAATTCCATTACAAAAGTATTACATGTTAACCGCATAACAAAATGCCCTACAGGCTTACAGCTTTCCAAGTTAACACTTGGTTACAACAAAGAGTTCTAACTCGTTTACACATTAAGCCCTTGGCTTGAAGTTACATGTAATACATCAAAAGTAAAACGACAAAACTATGCCGCTACTAGCCTCCCAGCTATGTCCTTGGAGGTGGCATGCTTCCTGCACCTGAAAATGATATTCCCATATAGGGTGAGCCACAGCCCAGTAGAAATACACTAAACCAACCATGGACAATGACTAAAACATTAGCAATTGATAGTTGGTCAACACTGATACAATCACATAAATTACAAATTTATGTCATACAACTTATGAGTCTAAGTTACCTTTCATTTTCCCTTTTTCAACAGATAAGCAAGCTAGCTCTATCATCATTTCCACAGATATGTACAAAAACTATATCTCACATTCTGATAAGCACAAAAGCTATATCCACATTCTCAACAGATATGTATAACAACAATATCCACAGATAAGCATACAAGCTGTATCCACACTTCACAACAGATATGTATAACAACAATATCCACAGATAAGCATACAAGCTGTATCCACACTTCACAAAGATAAGCATATGAGCTCTATCTTCACTTCTCTAGACAAGCATATGAGCTCTGTCTACGGAGTTCATCCCCTATCTCCTCCCAATACCTATCCGGTTTAGAGGTACATCCCCTATCTTCCCCTAAACCGCGGAGTACATCCCCTATCTCCTCCTCTACACATAACGTATATAAACACATTGGTTCTATATACAATCACACAATACACACGATTAATGTATTCTATTAACCGTCAAGTTCCATGACACATTCCATTGATTAGTTTCCGTTTACCTAATCATCATGCATTGTCTACAACAATCTCGACTATCCTCCACCGATAGCCCAAAGCAGTTATTTCTAAAACAGAAAATAAATGCACAAATGGATATTCAATCAACATTTCATTTCCTCATTTCTCACCAATTAATTATCCCAATTAATTAAACAATGTAATTAGGCCATTTTCCATAATTACCATTTCAACCCTTAGGTCCCATTTTCATCAATGATTCAACAATCATTCCACTTTTCTATGCCAAACATGCATCTAGGTTTATTATGAATAAAACCCCAACTTTTGTAAAAATTACACAAAAGCCCCAAACTTTCACAAAATTACCAAACCAAGCCCAACATCTCAAAATACCAAAATTTAACGACAAAACCCATAGAGAGGAGTAGGTTATCCCTACCTCAAATTCGGAGTCCCAAAGGAGAAGATGACAAAACCCAACGTGCTCCAAAACCCGAGATTTTCAGATTAAAATGAAGCCCTCGACGATCAACAACTTTTTTGTAAAGGCCAAAGGTGAGTAAATCACTCCTACTAGATCAAAACCTAGAGAGAAGGTAGAGTCTAGAGTGAGAGGCTCAACAATGGTGATTTTGGAAAAGTAAGAGAGAGAAGAGAAAGTGAAAAAGTGATTTAAAGAGTCACAAATTCGGGACTTTAACCCAGGTCTCCGCTCGAGCGTAAAACACCCCGCTCGAGCGGCCACTCACAGACTTCCGCTCGAGCGGCCAACCTCCCGCTCGAGCGCAGAATGCACTCGCTCAGCACTTTTGCAGAACCAGGCCTCCGCTCGAGCTCCCAACCCTACGCTCGAGCTCACAACACTGCACAACAAGATACTGGATGGATGTATTCCCCGCTCGAGCGCCAACACCTCCGCTCGAGCGGACAGGCCAAAAATCTGGGCAACTAGTTTTGGTTTCTAAACTCAACCAACCTGAAACAAACCTGCCCAACACATCCCATAACTCAAATACAAAGTAAGAAAGGATGAAACAAGATAATAAACAACTACCAACATCCACGGACACATGTCCGGATCACTATACAACAAGGGTAAACCCGGGATCGCTATAACCTCCCCCCCTTAAAGAATTTCGTCCCCGAAATTAAACACAAGTTTTCAAAAAAAACAAGTTTTCCTCCATTTTAAACAATGTTACATTTTAACATTCAACAATTCGACCCATTACCGGTCATCCCGTCCCTTTAACAAGAGACATATCACAATATGTAAACAACATATGTATTTTCAACATGCATCAACATTATGCACAATCCTTCCAATTTCAACAATATATTCAACAGATATAGTGTTACATCCAACTACCATATGAGGCAAGTTCCAAAACATGCTTCCATTAATCAAAACATTCTCAATGTTTGACAACTTAAGACATATATAAAAGCTCTTAAGTTCAACATAATGTAAAATTTAAATACAAGATCACACATCAACAAACAAGTCCGGATATTTCTCACGGACTCCCAACTCACGTTCCCAAGTGGCTTCCTCCACTCCGTGATGTTTCCACAAGACTTTCACCAAAGGAATGGTCTTGCCACACAGGACCTGATCCCGCCTATCCAAGACCCGAACCGGTCTCTCCTCATACGAGGCATCCTCATCTACCTCTAAATCAGTCCAATCCAACACATGTGATGGATCTGGCTCATACTTCCGAAGCATACTCACATGAAACACGTCATGCACTCCGGACAACTGCGGCGGTAAGGCTAACCGATAAGCAACCTCGCCTATCTTCTCAAGGATCTCAAAAGGACCAATAAACCGAGGGGATAATTTCCCACTCTTCCCAAACCTCATCAGGCCTCGCCTAGGTGATATCTTCAGAAAGACATGATCACCTACCTCAAACGCCAAAGGCCTCCTCCTACGGTCGGCATAACTCTTTTGTCGACTCTGGGCTGTAACAAGCCTCCTACGGATAAGCTCAACTTTCTCCGTCGTCTCCCTAACCAACTCCGGACCCAACAAAGGTGCATCACCCACCTCGGCCCAACAAACTGGAGACCTACACGGTCGGCCATACAAGGCCTCAAACGGTGCCATACCGATGCTAGACTGAAAACTGTTGTTGTAGGCAAACTCTACCAATGGCAAGTGCCTCTCCCACGTCTCACTGAAATCCAGGACACAACCCCGAAGCATATCCTCGAGGATCTGAATAGTACGCTCGGACTGCCCGTCAGTCTGAGGATGATAAGCCGTACTAAAGGTCAACTTAGTGCCCAAGGCACTCTGCAAACTCTGCCACAACCTAGCAGTAAAACGAGGATCTCTATCTGAGACGATCGTCACTGGGACCCCGTGCAATCTCACTACGTCCCGAATATACAAATCGGCAAGATGATCTACCGAATCTCTCACGCGCATAGGAATAAAGTGCGCCGACTTAGTCAACCGGTCTACAACCACCCAAATAGCATCACTACCCCGCTGAGTCCTCGGAAGACCTACAACGAAGTCCATAGTGACATGCTCCCACTTCCACTCGGCAATAGGCAAGGGTTGCAACAAACCCGCTGGCCTCTGATGCTCGGCCTTCACTTGCTGGCAAGTAAGGCACTTCGATACGAAAACAGCCACATCTCTTTTCATACCCCGCCACCAAAACTGGCGACCCAAATCCTGATACATCTTAGTACCTCCCGGATGCACCGCAAGGCGCGAATGGTGAAACTCTCGGAGTACCTCCTCTCGGCAAGCCTCCGGTACAAACAAACGGTCTCGGTATCTCACACTCAGGTCGAGATACACCGTCAAACCCTTCTCAACTTTCCCACTGGAGATCTTCTCTCGGAGGGATTCTACCTCAAGGTCACCTCTCTGTGCCTCTAACACTCTAGTCACAAGTGTAGGCTGCGCAACAACAGAAAACAAGGCCGCAGCCTCAACAGATTCGCCCAGTAGCAAATCAAACTCGCCAAGTGCTCCCAACATCACCCATTCCCGGATGGCTATACAAGCTACATCACTAATGGTTTTCCTACTAAGGGCATCGGCCACAACATTGGCCTTTCCCGGATGATAATGTAACTCAAAATCATAATCCTCGATGAACTCCATCCATCTCCTCTGCCTCAGATTCAAGTCTCTCTGTGTAAACAGATACTTCAAACTCTTATGATCCGAGAATACCTCGAACCTCTCACCATAAAGGTAGTGCCTCCAGATTTTCAAGGCAAAGATCACAGCTGCTAACTCTAGGTCGTGTGTGGGGTAATTCTTCTCGTGTATTTTCAACTGACGTGAGCCATAAGCTATCACTTTTCCCTCTTGCATCAACACACAACCCAAACCCTCTCGTGAGGCATTACAATAAACTGCATAACCCAACCCTCTCTCCGGAATAATCAATACTGGAGCGGTGGTCAATCTAACTTTCAGCTCTTGGAACGACTTTTCACAAGTCTCACTCCACACAAACTTGACTCCCTTCCGAGTCAGTCTAGTCAACGGTGACGCTAACCTGGAGAAATCTTTCACAAACCGACGGTAATACCCAGCCAATCCCAGAAAACTGCGGATCTCAAACACACTCTTAGGCTGTGCCCAATCTTGCACTGCCTCAACCTTGGATGTATCAACAGACACCCCTTCCCCGGATACCACGTGGCCTAAGAATTTGACTTCCCTCAGCCAGAACTCACACTTCCCAAACTTGGCATACAGCCTATGGGCTCTAAGTAACTCAAGCACCACTCTCAAGTGTGCCTCGTGCTCCTCCTCAGAAGACGAATAGATAAGGATATCGTCCACGAAAATAACCACAAATCGGTCTAAGAACTCCCGGAAAATCCGGTTCATCAAGTCCATAAAGACTGCCGGTGCATTGGTAAGTCCGAATGGCATCACCAGAAACTCGTAATGGCCATACCGCGTACGGAATGCCGTCTTAGGAATATCTTCCTCCCTGACCCTCAACTGATGGTAACCCGATCTCAAGTCTATCTTAGAGAAACAACGGGAACCCTTCAACTGGTCAAACAAATCATCTATACGGGGCATAGGGTACTTATTCTTAACCGTAGCCCGATTCAACTTCCGGTAGTCTATACACAATCTCAAGGCACCATCTTTCTTTTTAACAAAGAGTGCCGGTGCTCCCCACGGTGAAACACTAGGGCGAACAAAGCCCTTATCTAGCAATTCCTGGAGCTGAACTTTCAACTCAACCAACTCTGCTGGAGCAAAACGGTAAGGTGCCATAGAAATCGGCGCCGTACCAGGCACTAAATCAATAGAGAACTCTATCTCTCGGTGAGGTGGCAAACTAACAAGATCTTCGGGAAAGACATCCGAATACTCACAAACCACCCTCGGTAATACATGCTGGGTCTCACCACGCTCACCACTCTCAAAGCTAGCAAGTAGACTACTAAGCTCACTTCGCCCTCGTGAATCATACCCCGGTGGCAAAACACTACCAACCCGGTCTCCCAAGAAATGGAACCACTCCCCGCTCAAGGTACACAATGTAACCCTCTGGCGGTAGCAATCAATAACAGCCCGGTATGACGATAACCAGTTCATACCCAAAATAACATCAAAACCCTTCATGGGCATGACAACAAACGGAAAAGGAAGCCTATAGTCGGCGACCTCTATATCACATCCTCTAACACCCTGTTTCAGAATCAACTCACCACCCAAAGGCGATACCACACAAATAGGAGATGCTAACTGTGCTAACTCCAATTCCAAAACAGATGCAAATGCAGCAGATACAAAAGAATGAGATGCACCCGTGTCTATCAACACATTAGCAACTGAGTTGCAAAACAGAAAAGTACCTCTCACTACTGATGGAGCCGGTACTAAGTCCTGCGCGGTAACAGCATACACGCGCCCCGTAGGCCCCTGGTCTACCTGCTCACCTCTCGGAGCAAAAGACTGCTGCACAGACTGGGATGACGAAGCTCCCGGATTGGCCCTCGAGGCCTGCACAGACTGAGCTGGCTGAAAACCCTGCGTCTGCCTAGAACCAGACGCTCCCGAAGTGGCACTCAACTGTGGGCAAAACCTCTTCATGTGCCCAGGTTGTCCACACTGATAACAAGTCAAGAGCTGCCCCCTGCCCAAACTCTGACTCTGCGGTCTAGCTGAAGAAGAAGCAGCTTTCTGACCCCCACCCTTCTGCGGGCACACAGATACCTTGTGACCCAGCTGGCCACACTTGTAACAGGTGAAATCCCCCTGACCACCTCTCCCGGAGCCTACACTCGGCACTGGGAAGGTCGATCTAGCAACACCACCCTGCGACTGCTGAGGGTTATAACCCTTCTGTCTCCTGCCATCACTCTGACTATCCTGGCTCCTCTTGGAGCCTCTCTGACCCTCATCCTCCTCCTGCATCATAAGCTCCATATGAGCTGCAGCGTCCACTAGGTGTCTATACTCTCGAATATAAGACCCACCAATTCTCAACTTGAGGCCCCGCCTCAACTTCCACTCAAACTCATAGCAACGGCGTTCCTCAGACGCCACCAGTTCAGGTGCAAACCTAGACAGACTGGTAAAAGTAGCCTCAAACTCGGCCACTGACAAGCCCTGCTGATTAAGCCGGCTAAACTGATCCCTCAGCTTTTCCCTAGCTGCTGCTGATAAAAACCTCTCCTGAAAAGCATTCACAAACGCCTCCCAAGTACCACCAACACGAGCTTTCTCGTACTTCCACCATTGACCCGCATCTCCCTTCAGTTGGAAGGATGCCAAGGTCACTTTCAGTGCTCCGTCCTCGATGCCAAGCATCTCAAACGTCTTCGTTGTCTGTTCGAGCCATTCATTTGCCTTAAGCGGCTCTTTAGGATCCCCGATAAACTCGTCCGGATTACACCGGAAGAACTCCCTCTTCAAGAAGGAAGGTCCTGTCTCAGCTGCCTGATTCCCAGCTCTAAGAATACCCAAAGCTCCTGCTATCTCTCTGGCCAAGGCACCCATAGCCTGTTGACCTACTGGCTCGGCCACATTGGCCTGCCCAACTCCCTCCTGCACTGCCGGAATCTCACCCTGTAACGGTACTTCCTGCCTCGCAGGTCTACCACACCTAGCACCTCTTCCTCGTCCTGACATCCTAATAAAGGCAACACAGAACGTTAGCACATTCATAAATGTGCTGAAACTAAACACTCACGTCCTAATGCATGGACAACTGTAATTCACTCCACATAAGCACATAAACACATAAGCACTTACGAATTTCATTTCCGGATAATGATAGTCCCGAGGCGTTACTAGAGTTCCGGTTAGAAACAGCATTGATCAAGTGCTTTTCCAACAAGACTCCCAGAAACTCAAGGATCCGATCAACATCCAAGAAATTAAATCCCATACCCACATAGTCACATAAGCATGTTATCAAATAAACACATAGCATATGGTACTACATCTACGCCTCTATCAAGTGAGACAAACCCATTGTGATCCTAATCACTTCCCACGTACCCAAAGTATTCGAACCCGGTACGCTCTGATACCAAGTTGTAACGCCCCAAAAAAATAACATTAAACCCATCAGATAAGACATGCATTTACATTTAAACTAACCGCATTCCTTTATTCAATCGAATTCCATTACAAAAGTATTACATGTTAACCGCATAACAAAATGCCCTACAGGCTTACAGCTTTCCAAGTTAACACTTGGTTACAACAAAGAGTTCTAACTCGTTTACACATTAAGCCCTTGGCTTGAAGTTACATGTAATACATCAAAAGTAAAACGACAAAACTATGCCGCTAGTAGCCTCCCAGCTATGTCCTTGGAGGTGGCATGCTTCCTGCACCTGAAAATGATATTCCCATATAGGGTGAGCCACAGCCCAGTAGAAATACACTAAACCAACCATGGACAATGACTAAAACATTAGCAATTGATAGTTGGTCAACACTGATACAATCACATAAATTACAAATTTATGTCATACAACTTATGAGTCTAAGTTACCTTTCATTTTCCCTTTTTCAACAGATAAGCAAGCTAGCTCTATCATCATTTCCACAGATATGTACAAAAACTATATCTCACATTCTGATAAGCACAAAAGCTATATCCACATTCTCAACAGATATGTATAACAACAATATCCACAGATAAGCATACAAGCTGTATCCACACTTCACAACAGATATGTATAACAACAATATCCACAGATAAGCATACAAGCTGTATCCACACTTCACAAAGATAAGCATATGAGCTCTATCTTCACTTCTCTAGACAAGCATATGAGCTCTGTCTACGGAGTTCATCCCCTATCTCCTCCCAATACCTATCCGGTTTAGAGGTACATCCCCTATCTTCCCCTAAACCGCGGAGTACATCCCCTATCTCCTCCTCTACACATAACGTATATAAACACATTGGTTCTATATACAATCACACAATACACACGATTAATGTATTCTATTAACCGTCAAGTTCCATGACACATTCCATTGATTAGTTTCCGTTTACCTAATCATCATGCATTGTCTACAACAATCTCGACTATCCTCCACCGATAGCCCAAAGCAGTTATTTCTAAAACAGAAAATAAATGCACAAATGGATATTCAATCAACATTTCATTTCCTCATTTCTCACCAATTAATTATCCCAATTAATTAAACAATGTAATTAGGCCATTTTCCATAATTACCATTTCAACCCTTAGGTCCCATTTTCATCAATGATTCAACAATCATTCCACTTTTCTATGCCAAACATGCATCTAGGTTTATTATGAATAAAACCCCAACTTTTGTAAAAATTACACAAAAGCCCCAAACTTTCACAAAATTACCAAACCAAGCCCAACATCTCAAAATACCAAAATTTAACGACAAAACCCATAGAGAGGAGTAGGTTATCCCTACCTCAAATTCGGAGTCCCAAAGGAGAAGATGACAAAACCCAACGTGCTCCAAAACCCGAGATTTTCAGATTAAAATGAAGCCCTCGACGATCAACAACTTTTTTGTAAAGGCCAAAGGTGAGTAAATCACTCCTACTAGATCAAAACCTAGAGAGAAGGTAGAGTCTAGAGTGAGAGGCTCAACAATGGTGATTTTGGAAAAGTAAGAGAGAGAAGAGAAAGTGAAAAAGTGATTTAAAGAGTCACAAATTCGGGACTTTAACCCAGGTCTCCGCTCGAGCGTAAAACACCCCGCTCGAGCGGCCACTCACAGACTTCCGCTCGAGCGGCCAACCTCCCGCTCGAGCGCAGAATGCACTCGCTCAGCACTTTTGCAGAACCAGGCCTCCGCTCGAGCTCCCAACCCTACGCTCGAGCTCACAACACTGCACAACAAGATACTGGATGGATGTATTCCCCGCTCGAGCGGACAGGCCAAAAATCTGGGCAACTAGTTTTGGTTTCTAAACTCAACCAACCTGAAACAAACCTGCCCAACACATCCCATAACTCAAATACAAAGTAAGAAAGGATGTAAACAAGATAATAAACAACTACCAACATCCACGGACACATGTCCGGATCACTATACAACAAGGGTAAACCCGGGATCGCTATAAGCTAGTGACAATTATCTTTATCAAAGTATCATTAAGGTCAAGAAAGAGAGTAAGAGAACGGGAAGAAACCATGGTAGAGAGAAACTTGAACTGCCTAAGCCTGATTTTTTACAGCTTTCCATTCTAGGCCTCTTTCACAAACCTCGGTTAAGAAGAAGACAAATGAGGGAAAGAAAATAGGAGGAAGGGATTAGGATAAGCGATTGGTGGATCGAGGTGTCGGTTGTTAGGCATCGTAGATGTTGAATTTGCGAATTCAAACATGGTGCTCGACGCCTCGAGAGAAAGAGAGGAAGAAAATAGAGAAGAAGAAGAAGAAGAAGGAAAAGACAACGAAGAGAGAGGCACTCGACACCTTAGCAAGACAAAAAAAAAATTAAAAAGAAAATCAATGGAAAAAAAAAAGAAAAGGAAAAGAACAAAAATAGACACACACAAAAAAATAAAAATAAAAAAGAAAAAGAAAAAGAAATAAAATAAAAAATTGTGCATATTTGTGTTTAGGTTCTAACACACTTCAATTGCAATCTCATAAAATCAAAAAAAAAGTTGTGAACCCAATACTTTCCCCCATAAAGTGCTTCTTTGAAACATT
The DNA here is from genome assembly GCF_055761805.1 of Camellia sinensis. NCBI lineage: Eukaryota > Viridiplantae > Streptophyta > Magnoliopsida > Ericales > Theaceae > Camellia > Camellia sinensis. The sequence continues at coordinate 91,806,344 of NC_138968.1, read as the reverse complement.
CTTCTCGATATGTTTTCTATAAACATTGCTTCTTGGAATGAATTGGACTCATACATTAATTTTCAAAATCTTTTTCAAAATTTGGTATTCAAAAGAACATCACTCTTTTCACACACACACGCGCACACACACACACGCACACATACACACACAAAGAGTGGCCCTAGCGCTATTTCTAAACCACTTTTGTGCATCCACCAAACTACTTTTGTGCATCCATCAAAACTGTTGTTGTGCCGCCATTTCCATTTTGTGTGTGTGTGTGTGTGTGTGCACGTGCATCCATCGCACTGCCTTTGTGCATTTATCACACTACATGTTGCATTTATTACATCATACCCTTTATGTTTATTGCTTTCACTATCACACTTTCACCACTTGTTACATCTATCATGCATAGTTATAACTATCACACTGCCGCATCATTTGGTTACAATTGTTCAATCAATTGGTTAAAATCCTTTTCCCCTTTACCTAGTTGAAACCAACCCCCTATTTTGTATCGAGGTACGGTCTAGGTCTGTCTTGTTGGTTAAAACCCTTTTCCCCTTTACTCAATTAAAACCAGCCCTCTATTTCGTATCGAGGTACCGTCTAGGTCTCACTTGTTAGTTAAAACCCCTTTTCCCCTTTACTCGGTTGAAACCAGCCCCCTATTTTGTATCGAGGTACGCTCTAGGTCTCGCTTATTGGTTAAAATCCTTTTTCCCTTTACCCGATTAAAACCAGCCCCCTATTTCATATTGAGGTACAGTCTAGGTCTCGCTTGTTGATTAAAACTCTTTCCTTCTTTATTTGATTGAAACCAACCCCTTATTTTGTATCGAGGTATGATCTAGGTTTTGCTTGTTGGTTAAAACCCTTTTTCTCCTTTGATGTGAATGTGTTTGAATTGTACTCCTTGTTATGCTTCATATCATGTGCATGAGGCTTGCCTCACATATTATTCATTCTATTGCATTGCATTGCATTGATTATGAACTTTGAAAAACCCGGCGGTGTGGTACATGTAAGTCCAACTTTCAATTGCATTTCAAGCATATCATTTGTATCTTGCCTCTGAACTACACTGGTTTGATTCCATGTAAAGGGATACATAGGCAATCTTCGGGTTCAACCAACTATATCTACATTTTGTTTGTTTGCCCAAGTCTTACGGTCTTGTCAAAAGGGTTGTCTTTGGGCTTTAACATTCACTCACATCGTGAAATGTATTGAGCTCTATCAAAGGGGCAACTGTAGATACCTGTAGACACCCCATTTTTGACCGACCTTAAGACTCAGACGTCATCGATTGAGCGCTCGGTGATGGTGCATGTTGTGCTCATTCTGAGGTTTCGGAGTTTCGGCTGAGAGCCTTACCCCCGGACCTCGGGACCCTTTTGTGCTTTACCTCGATTTGCGAACTAGATCTTGTTTTCTCTTCTCGAAGGGAGGGAGAGGTCTCGTAGACCGTCTCTCAGTGGCCATAGGCTACTTTTCGTGGTCGTAGGCCACTTTTCCCGTTTGGAGACCAGTTTTTGATTTTTGGAGCCGTCGGTCGTGCGCCTTGGCTCGGGACCGCTTAACTTTCTCCGTTTGGCACGGTTTTTGGTACACACCTTGTTTCCTCTTTCTAGAGGGACACTATGGCCCGGGAGACCACCTTTGTGTTCGCACGCCACTTTTGATGCTTAACAGCCTGTTTTCGGGGCACCCGGCTGCGCGTTTTGACCCCCGAACCCTCGTTTTGCTTCCGTCTTGGTTCATTTTTGGCATGGACCTTGTTTTCATTATTTGGAAGGTGGTATAAGGGTGGGAGACCACCTTTTCTCCTTGGAGACCACTTTTCCCCTGCCGGCCAATTTTCTTATTAGGTAACTGGTCTCCCTCATTTTTGGGCCACAATTGCTGGTCTCCCACCACACCACTAGCTTGCATTCAGTTGGGAGACCACCAAATGGGCTGGCCGACCACCTTTCTTTGGGTTGACCCTTTTGAACTGGTCAGCCGACCACCTGAACTGGTCAGCCTACTCCCTCCAGTTCTATCTCTGTGAGTTGCTGCCAGCTGTGCCAGCTGGAAGGCATAGATTACATCCTCCATACACGTGTATGGAGGATCTTTGGCCTTGGTTTTTAGCTTCTTTAAGAAGCTAAGGCCTTGTATCTCGATAAAGGAGAGCCTCCCCCCCCCTTTGTGAGGATTCAGAAATTTGTCTAAGGCATAAAAGACTTCTCCCTCTATATCTCTACATCCAAGCTCAAAAAGGGTATTGTTCTTGCACCTTTGCACACCACCTCATAGCCTAACCTTTCCACCATTGCTTGGAGCTCCTTGGAGGTCATTTTCAGAGGTTAAAGGTTTGGTTCTTGGTCCAGAAGTTGCTGGTTTTGCTGAGCTTCAAGGGTAACTCACCTTTCCCTCTTTTAAGCTTCATTTTGATCCATCTCTTAGCCTTATTTGCATGCATATTTGAGCTTTGTTGTCAACTGAAAAAAGTCTTGTTTTGAGGTCCTTTTCATGTTTGTTTAAGGTCATTTTGTTGTTGGGGGTCATCTACCCCCTTGCATGCTTCATTTTGCCTGTTTTGAGCCATGTCCTAAGGCCTTTGTATTGACCTTTGCTTGGCCTTTTAACCATTGAAATCCAACAGATTTTCAGTGGTTAATATGTATTTTTGAGAGCCAAAATCAGAGAGGGGTGACCTTCTCCCTCCTTGTCTTGTTCACTAACATTTTTGGCCTTACAAAGGAGCCCATATTTGCACACCTCCAAGCCTTGTTTCAGGCCCTTTTCAGTTACTTTTAGGGCCTGCCTAGGCTCTGTCCAGAGTTGGTTTTGTCACCTTGTGTGTGTCTCTTGCATGTGTAGATTAACCCCTCTTATAGCCTATCAAAGGAGCATAACATTCTTGCATGCATTGATCATGTTTCAGTGGGTTTTTGGGCTTTATTTGGCATGTTATGTCTCTAAATTTTTCTGGTTTAGTGGCCTCTTGAATGCTTCATATGCTTGTAGTGTAATCCATGTTCACTAGCTCACATTGCATGTTGTTTTGGCCCTTGATTCTAGCATATTTTGGCCATGTTCTAAACTGATTTTATTCATGATTTGGGCTGCCTTAGCTCTATTTTGAGGTCCCATGGTCGAATGATGCTTTCCATGCATGCTTGTAGTGTAATACCCTTGCCTAGCTTCGAGTTTTGAAGCCTCTTGCATGCTTAACTTGAGTTGTTTTCATGTTTTGGCATCATTGAACATGTTATTTCAGAGCTTATACTTATGCCATATTCTCATGTTTTCCACTCTTTAAATGTGTTTGAGAGTTGTGCTTGTATGCCTCATTTTTGGGCTATTGCATGAGCTTCATTTTTGTGCATTGCAAGCCATCATTTTAGTCCATTTTGCCACTGTTTTGGGTCTGCATAGGGACTATTTGGGGTTTGGTTTGGTCATTTGGGCATCGTTTTGCATACCTCTAGTGTAATGCACTTCACTAGTTTCGGTAATTGTGCCATCCAGCATGCATCGGGTGAGTTGTTTGTATGATTCGGGACCATCTTGTATGTCATTTCAGAGCTGGAACATGTGTCATTGTATGCCATATTTCATCCTTGTCATGCTTTGGCAGAGTTGCACTTTGTGCCTTAGGTTTGGTCCCTTGCATTTGTGCATGTTTGCATGTACCTTGTTGCCTCATTTTCATCATATTGGCCATTGATTTGGGTGTGGCTGAGGCCAATCATTTTGGTTTAAGTCCATTTTTGCATCAAGTATGCCATTGTATTCCATAGCATTGAGTATGCCACATTATCGTATGATTGATCATTGCATTGTGCATGCCTTGTTCATCTCATTGTGTATGTTAGTTCTTAGGTGCATTGAGTATGCCATTGTTAGTTTATAGCATTGTGTACGCTAGTTGCATGTTTGCATGTCATCCTTTGCATGTTTGCATCACTTAGTTGCATAGCATTTAGGTTGCATACTTAAAGTCGCATTGTGTATGCCATTGTTTGTTGCATTGTGTTCGGAATAGGAGTTAGTCTGAACACGGGAAACGAGGGACGTTTTGTACTCAAAGTGACGAAACGTGCCTCAATTCCCGATCACCGACACTCTTGACTACCCATGACGGAGTTATTGGCTTTAGGTGCTTGTATGTGCATTCATGTCACATTGAGTCGTGCAATTCGACTCCTCGGCCATCATGCATCGGGATACGTGATTGGTGGCCCGAGGGTCGAGGACTACACTCCCTAGAGCTTATGCAATGATGGGGAGAGTGGTCGCGCACACATATGTTGAAAATACTTTGTCGTGCCCTTCCATTTCCCTTTGTTGCAGAAAACAGAAACCAGGAGAAGGAGCTGGTCGGCCGACCAGATTTACTGGCTGGCCGACCACCTTTTTTGGTTTCCACCACCAAAGGTGGTTGGTAGTTGGTCTCCTATGCGCATAAGCTGGTCGGCATCCTTCCCACAATCTCCTAGGGTGGAGTTCCATCTCTCTAGAGCTTTGTGCAAATTTCTGAAATCAATTGCAAACAAAGGCAAGCCGGGGCATCGCGACGGATTTCCCGACAAGGCGACTCGAGCATGCATGCATCCTTTATCATTCATGGCAGAGCTGAGGCAACCCATTCCATATAGTTTGCATGCTAGTTTAATTGCTTATTTAGTTAATTTGTTAATTAGTTAGAGTTGTGTAATAATTAGCTGTAATTTATTATTCATTGTGGTTGTATAATAACTAGTTTAATTAGGTTAGCTTAGATTAACTAGTTGGTGTTGTCTTATTTATTCGGACCCTCCGTCGAGAGGGCCAACTGTTGTAATAAATGTGCGTGTGTGTGATACATGTCTTCCAACCCCACGTCTTTCTCCCTTTTATTTACCAGCTTACGATGGTTAGTTTTAGGGCATGTTTCAATTAGTATCCTTATGCTTCGCATGTTTGCATTCATTCATCTGTCTTGCATTCACCGGGCTCGGCGCATCATACTAACTGCATTGTATTTCAATTCCGAGTTGAATACATGTTATCTGTAGCATCTCATATGCCATCTTAGAATAGCCGAGCCTATCTTAGTTGCATTTTGCATATGTTGCATTAGCCATCTTAACATGAACTAGGATCATGCATTGATTACTAACTAGTTTCTGTTTTGGCTTGGAGAACTCGGTGAGTGTTTATGCTTTAGCATCCTTGCATGTGTGTGAGTGACTACCATGATAGCATGCTTACCATGAGGCTAACTGCTTATGTGATATAACTGCCTGAATGCCTGTGAGTGAAGGTTGGGTTGCTTGAATTGGAATAATTCGTTGAAACCCGTGTTTTAGCCTACTTGCGAGTAGCAAAATTCAATCCATTTTCAAAACAAACGGATATGCGATGCTTTGTTCCAACTTAGGCAATCTAGTCTATACTTGTATGCTGTGCGCATCACATAGTAATTCTAGGCTAATAAACCGGGATAAGAGCACATGTGTTTTCAAAAACTAGATATCATGCTTAGTAGTGGCTGATCTTTGATCGGGTGAGCGAGGGTACTCATGAAATGACCTTCCCCAATCATACCCAAGTTCCCGAGCCGAGGCAACTTTGGTGATAACGGACACGTAGCCTTAGGCACGAGTCAGGGTTTCCTAAATTCTCCCAAAACAAAATATTTAGGTGGCGATTCTGTATCTGGCAAAGCAATCCATGTTTGGCACTTCTTTTTAAAAATCTGTTTTTCAAAACGATTTGCCGGATTTAGACTCTTTGGTGATTTATCGGTCTCGCATTGCACTTTGCGAGATTAGATTCAGAACCGTGATATTTGAGTCTGAACTGTAGTGAGCCCAATGAACAAAAAGGGATTTCTCCCGGGACGTTCGGGCGCGTCTATAATACCCCATTTTGAACGGTCTTAAGACTTGGGCACTTTCTTTCGAACACCTAATGATGAAAATTGAAATGTACTATTTTATAAATTTCTCAACAGAAAAATTGAATTTGAGCTTCAATCCCAACCATCACCTAGTTTGGCCAAATTGTTTTAGACCCGTTTGAAAACTTATTTTGTCCGCCTGTCCCATTTTTAGATATTTCTTCATACCAAATTTCATACACATTAATCTCCACTACCAGAAGGATCTCTCTTTATCTCCATTATTCTTTGTCTTCTACCTCCATTATACTTTGTCTTCCACCTTCTCCACTATGAAAGCCTTCCTCAATTGCCTATATAAAAAGACCATAAGAGCTATGAAGAGAGGGAATTTTTTTGATGATAGAGAGGTTTAAGTTTTGATCAAAAAAGAGTTTGTTTTGTCAAAATTAAGAGAAAATACAAAGTGAGATATAAATCTCCATTAATATATACTATCCAAAACTCTGTTAAAGCTAAGATTTGAATTTTCTTACTGAGATTTCAAAAACACACTCCATAACCTGAGGGTTTTAGGAAAAAAAAGTTTGCGAATTAAAATCCTTTCTTTTAAAGGTAAATTTTTAGAAACACTTCATTCATCTCTTAGTATCCATCTGTAAAACTGGAAAGTGACTGCCAGTTGTTCACCTAGACGTCCAACCGGATGCCCAGTCTTGGGTAATTCAATCTCTGATTTTAGTGTTTAAATATTATCTGAGCAAACAAATAATACAAGACTTGGCTTGGCACAGTGGTTAAGATGTTAAGTGTTAAGGGCTCAAGTTGTGTGTTTAAATCCTCCCAGTTTTACATCAGCATGACGCACTGATTACTTTAGCGGATGAAATATTTCTTGATATTTACAGAATATTCGTTGAGTTCTGAAAATTGCATTTGGCCCAAAAGTTTCAAAAAAATTATGGTCTGGCCCAGATTTCGGGAGAATTTTTCAATGAGACCCCTTGGAAGTGCGGCGAAGGTTGGTCCTAGCTAGAAGGACCATTCCAGACGCAAACGCAAGGTCATAATTGTAAAATTCTGAATATTTTTTTTTATTTATATTTGAAGATTTTGTTGCATTGATATTTTGTATATATATCTTGCATATATATATATTTTCTAACTTTCTTTTGCAGCCTTTCGCGGGACGCTCGTACATACTAGGTGAGTGTTTATAATTTTGGCATCTCGTCTATACATAATTTTCTTACTATGTTTTAGCATCCTCATATGTGGCTACTTGTTTTATTGATATATCTCTATGATTGCTAGTGGATGGAGGTTGTGTCGTTCAATTTAGAATAAAATTGATTTTCCTGATCATAAACTCGATTTTTTGTGTTTCGTACATTATTCAAAACTCTTTCAAAATATATGAAATCAAATTGTTTCAAAATGAATGACATAGTCTATACTTGTTTGCTTCACATAGTAATTTTTAAGATTATTAATAATCAGAATATGAATATATAAAGTCAATAAAACTTATATAATGGCTGAGTAGAAGCCGATCTTTTGATCGGGTGAGTAATGGTGCTCAATTAATGGCCTTTCCCTCTCATAGGTTCTAAACCGAGACATCTTTGGTTATGATGAAAAGTGGACTTGGCACGAGTCACAAGTTTCCTAGTTTTTTTCAAAAATTAGATGGCGACTCTGAGATCTAGTGATGCATTCCATTGCACTTGTGAGACTAGATCAAAGAGATCAAGGGTCCGAACTATTTAGCGTGTTGGGTACCCCGAACATGCGACAAGAGTGGACTTTTGACCAAATAAAATTTAAATTTGGACTTATAGACCACGTGCCCTTATTTCTATTATTGTGCAAAATCAATATTTGAAAAAATAAAATATTTTCTTAAAAGGGTGTTTCCATTTGAAAAAAGAATGAGCTTCTCTCTCCACTCTACAAAGAGATGTTAGGCCTTGCAAGGCCCATGGCCAATATTTGAATTGTTCATTTTGCTTGACTATATTTGTAAATTATTTATAAAAAAAAATATTCAATAATCATAATGCATTATTTTGCGAGATTTGTCCATGAAAAAATAGGCGGCCTATTTTTAAAACAAACATCACCAAAATGTGACTTTGATTATCAGATCAATCTTATTTTGTTTTGTATAAATAATATACATACATTATGAAACAAGATGAATAGTTTAGATTATTGGAATAGGCCTATAGTGAGCCCGGCCCAACAACACTCTACATAAAAGACTTATACCATGTTTTCTTTGATTTTCAGAAACTTGTTTCAATTTTTTTTAAACTAAAATTTAATTTGGTGAAATAAATAAAAAAATTAAAAACACTTATCATTTTATATAATTTTATTTTTTTGAGAGGTCAAAAATAATTTTTTTAAATTTAAAATTGCATTTTTTATATTTATTTTTATCAAACTAGTTTCTATTATAAAAAAATAAAAATAAAAAAACAATTATGATTTAGTTTTTTGAAATAGAAACCAAACATGGATATATATACAATTTTCCAAATCAGATTTTGAGTTTTTAATTCATATATATATATATATATATATTTAGTGAATTTTTAAAATAATTTTGGCCAATTTATTTATTTATTTATTAGATGCTTCTAATCTAGATGTATTCAAAAAGTAAAATATTTGTGAAGAAATTTTTCACAAAGTTAATAAATATAAAATAATACGAAAATGTATTATAGTTTGTAGTATTTATTGATTTTTTTAAAAAAAAAAATTCACAAATATTTTACTTTTTGAATACATTTAGATTAGATGTATTTGAAAAAAAAAATGATCGAAATATTAAAAAGTTCATTACAAAAAAATACTAATTGAAAACTCAAATTTGATTTTGAAAACTGGAATAATTGAATTTTCCAAAACAAGTTTTGTCATATTATTTTTTGTTCGTAATTTTTTTACGTTTAGAACAAAATATGATAGAGAATATACATTGGCTTGTCTGATTAGATGGACTATAACATAGGATTGTGATTATTAATCTATAGGATCCACATTCCATTGTTTGATTGTAAATTTTATTATTCAGATTAGATTCTAATGGTCATTCTATAAAACGAAATTGATATTTTTTTAATCTTAATAATAATACAAATCATACATATAATAGGGATTATAAATTTGTATATCTTTTGTAAAATAAACTTGAATAAGAGAAAATTATATATCTCAGCAATCCAGCTGGATAACTACTCCTACACTAATCTCATAAATTGTTAATCCCCTCGCTATTAATCTTTGCTAATCAAACAATACAATTAGAGTATCTCTATCAAAATAGTCAATTTTTTGGTTAAATTTTAATTAAAAGTCAAATTTTTTTTTTTAGCTAACTATCTTTTCAAATACAATCTCCAACAAACTCTTTATTTTTTACTCTATTCTATTCTATTTTTATTTTATTTTTTCTAATTCTAAATTTAATATTTAGGAGAGAATTAAAATAATGAATGATCACATTTGTAATGATATATAAATAAAATATTGGATAAATTACATTAACATCTCTTAAAATTTGAAGAAAGAACAATAAATATCTTAAGTTTGCATAATTATATTAGATTCCTTTAATGTTTTAATTTACGTAACGCTTAACCTAGTTTTCTTTATATTTGTTATTCTTATGAATAAAAAAGTAATTTTTGTCATCTTTCTTATATTAAAATGTATATTTTATTTTATTTATCCTTAAGTCTTAATACTAAGTACATTCGTTCCGATCCCTTTAAGCTTACTAATAAAGAGGTTGATTTAATGATTTCAACACGTATGATTTGTTGTATCCAAACTTCAGGAAAGTCAACGTGATTTATCCTTAAAAAAATTATATTGAATTCTCATATAACCTCAAAGCACAAATCCAACGGTTCAAGCTCTAATAATCAAGCTTGGAAATCTAGTTCTCACTCTAAAAACCCATTCTTCTTCTTCTTAGAGCTTCTCTCTCTATAAGGCAAAGATATGGCAAAATGATATGGGTTTCTCACTGCTAACCTGACTAATACCCATTACTGGGACACGTGGCATCACCTGATCAAATCTCCTCAAAAATGTGCCAGAATGAAAAGATAAGAGTAGGTCAAAGTATGTATAACAAGTAAAGTGGCATGGGCACTCTGACAAGGTAATGATCCCGGATCAAGACATAGGCTTCAGACAAGTAAGGTTTCCATGATTTTGGCTAGGAAGGATAACACTTGGTCTAGGTGTGTCACACCTTCGCCTAGATGTGCCACACCTCGGCCTAGGTTGTCTAGGTCAAGGAACAAGATTGCAAGATTCAAGGATCAAAGATTTAGGATGCTTAGATAATAAACATCTTGGCCTAGATGATACACATCTCGGCCTAGGTGATGCACAAATCTCAGTCAATATGCTAGGGTGATGGGGGAGGTCAACCAAGGTGGTTCCAAGATGGTCCTAGGTGTTGATGCTCAGCGGCCTAGGTGTAAGAGGTTCAAAGGTGTGACCTAGGCATGAGATAGCAACGGTAGGCAGCCTAGGTTCAACATACAAGCAAGGAACAAAATATGCATACAACACTTAGGCAAAACACAATAGTACAAAACAAGTCAGGAACCTTCACTTAGGGGAAACAAATCAAAGTCTGCAGGCGCAAGCTTAACAAGGAAAAATCATATAAATTCATATGAGCATGACTAAGACAAGGATGAGGGTTGTTATAGTCTACTTCCCTTAAAGAAGTTTGGTTCCCAAACTTAAGTTACCTTGCCCTAAAACAACTCCAGATGTTGGATTTTCATCTCTTCTTCCATTTCCCATGTAACATGCTTGCCATAATACTCCTTCCATTCAATTTTCACCATCGGTATTGATTTATTCCTCAACTGTTTCACTTGTCTATCAATAATTCGTATCGGCTTCTCCTCATAACCCAAATCTTCATTAACCACAATCCTGAAATGATCAATCGTATGTAATGGATCCCGAATATACTTCCTCAACATCAAAACACGAAACACATGGTGGACTTGACTTAATTCTGGTGGCAAAGCAAGTCGATAGGCTACGCGATTAACTCTCTCAAGAATTTCAAACGGTCCGATGTAATGAGGCACTAACTTACCTTTCTTCCCAAATCTTGAAACTCCTTTCATTGGTGAAACTTTCAGGAATACATGCTACCTAACTTCAAATTCTAACTCTTTTCTTCATTGGTCGGCATAACTCTTTTGTTGGCTCTAAGCGGTTTTGATTCTTTGTTGAATGAGTTTAATCTTCTCGATTGTCGGTTGAACTATATTGGGACTGATTAATGTTTTATCTCCTACTTCAGTCCAACATATCGGCGATCTACACTTCCTCCCATACAAAGCTTCATATGGCACCATGCCAATGGTAGCTTGGAAATTGTTGTTGTAAGCAAATTCTACTAAGGGCAAATGTAATTCCCAACTTCCCTTGAAGTCCAATACACATAACCTAAGCATATCTTCAAGTGTCTGAATCGTTCTCTCTGTTTGCCAATCGGTCTGGGGATGAAAAGTTGTGCTAAATTTTAACTCGGTTCCCAAAGCTCTTTGTAAACTCTACCAAAATCTAGAAACAAGTTTTGGATCTTGGTCTGAAACAATAGACATTAGCATCCCATGAAGTCTAACAATCTCATTCATATACAACAAAGCAAGTCGGTCGGCATTAAATAGGCAAGAAATGTGCTGGCTTGGTTAATCTATCAACAATAACCCAAATCGAATCCATACCTTTTTGTGTTCTCGGCAAACCCACAACAAAATCCATGGAAATGTGTTCCCATTTTCACTCGGGAATTGACAAAGGTTGGAGAAGTCCGATTGGTCTTTGATGTTCTGCTTTCACTTGTTGACAATACAAACACTGCGATACAAATTCGGCTATCTCTCTTTTCATATTCGGCCACCAAAAAGTTTGCTTCACATCTTGGTACATCTTCGTATTTCCTGGATAAACGACAAATCTGGAACTATGAGCTTCTTGCAAAATCTTCCTTTTCAACTCTGGGATGTCAGCCACGCACAATCTTTCCTTAAACTTTAGTACTTGATTTTCCATGGAGTATCTTGGCCTCCGCTTGGTGATAACCTCGTCGACTACCTTCTTGAAAAATTCATCCTCCATTTGTCTTGTCTTTACTTCCTAAATAATAGTCGGCTCCACTGAAATCATCGCTAAGATTCCCTCATCTCGATGGAGAATAACATCAACATCTAAGTCTTGTAGATCCCGAAGTATGCTCTTCTGCTCGATTAGCAAGCATGCTAAACTCCTTATAGATTTTCTGCTCAAAGCGTTGGCCACTTAGTTAGCTTTACCTGGGTGATACTGGATCTGCATGTCATAGTCCTTCGACAACTCAAGCCATTTTCTTTGCCTCATATTCAATTCCTTTTGAGTGAACAAATACTTCAAACTCTTGTGATCTATAAAAACTTGACAAAAAGCTCCATACAAGAAATAACGCCAAATTTTCAAAGCAAACACCACGACTGCTAATTCTAGATCATGGGTAGGATAATTCTTCTCATAAGGTTTCAACTGATGAGATGCATAAACTATGACTTTACCCCCTTGCATTAATACACAACCCAAACCCTTATGTGAAACATCACTATAAATTTGAAACTCCTTATTACCTGATGGTAGTACAAGAATCAGTGCTGTGACTAACCACTCCCTTCCGAGTCAACTGTGTCAATGGTACTGCAATCTTTGAGAAGTCCTTCACAAACTTTCTGTAATAACCTGCCAAACCTAGAAAACTATGAACCTCAGACACATTAGTCGACCTCGGCCAATTCACAATGGCTTCAATTTTGCTAGGATCAACTGAAATTATCTTTTCATTATTCACATGACCCAAAAATGAAATACTAGAAAGCCAAAACTCACACTTGCTAAGCTTAGCATACAATTTTCTATCTCTCAAAATTTGTAAGGCAAGTTTCAAATGATTCTCATGCTCATCTCTACTCTTAGAATAGATCACTATATCATCAATGAAAACAACCGCAAACTCATCTAAGTACGGCTTAAAGACTCTATTCATCAAATCCATAAATGCAGCAGGAGCATTGGTTACTCCAAAAAGCATTACCAAAAATTTGTAGTGGCCATACCTTGTCCAAAAAGCAGTCTTCTCAATATCCTTGGCTTTAACCTTGAGCTGATGGTAGCCTGACCTAAGATCAATATTAGAAAAGACTCGTGCTCCTTGTAACTGATCAAACAAATCATCAATCCTCGGTAATGGATACTTATTCTTAATGGTTACCTCATTCAGTTCTCAGTAATCAATACAAAGACGAAGTACACCGTCCTTTTTCTTAACAAATAAACCTAGCGCTCCCCAAGGTAAAGTGCTCGACCTAATAAAACCCCTATCCAATAACTCTTGTAATTGCACTTTCAATTCCTTAAGCTCGGCTGGGGCCATCCTATAGGGTGTTTTGGAGATAGGCTGTGTTTTTAGTATAACATCAACAGTAAATTCTATCTCCCTATCCACTAAATGGCTAGGCAAATCATTCGAAAAGACGTCGGGGAACTCATTAACAACTAGGATATCATGCAATTCAACACTTCTATTCATATTACTTAGTACACTACGCAAATAACCTTGACATCCTTTTTGGATCAACTTATAAGCTTTCATGGATGAAATCAAGTAAGGTGGGGAAAATACTCCTTTACCCTGAAATGTAACCTAGGCTCGGTTCGTGAGTTTAAAAGTGACACTTTTAGAAACACAATTAATGGATGCATGATTTGCTACTAACCAATCCATTCCCAATATAGCATCGAAATGAGTCAGGTTCAACGACATCAAATCAACTAATAATTCAACATTCTCAATCACAATAACATATGCTCTATAAATGGATGCAGCAGTCATAGTTCTTCCAGATGGAGTAAACACTGATAACAAATAACCAAGGGGTTCTAATTCTCTATCTAATTTCTCAGCAAACTTAGCAGATGCAAATAAATGTGTAGAACCCGAATCAATCAATATATATGCATCTTGAGAGCAAATTGGAAGTATACCTGACACTATTGTCTCGACACTCTGAGTGTCTCCAGGCACTAATGCAAAGACTATGCGCTGCCTCATCTGTCCTTTCCCGACATTACTTTTCTATGCAGATCCTGAGGAACTCCCATTTTTCTTACCATCCTTAGCCCTTGCCTTGGGACAGTCCTTAACTCGATGACCCATCTCACCGCATTCGAAACATGCTCCTGCTTTGTCTAATACTCTGGCATAAGTCGGCATATTGAGCATATTAACTCGATCTTGTATTTGCCCACGAAGTCCACTCTCAAACTTTCTAGCTTTTCTGTAGTCGGTATTGACAGCATGAGATGCATACCTAGCCAACTTGGTGAAAATACAATCATACTTTGCTACTGTTCTGTTACCCTATGTCAAAGTTTGGAATTCTATCGTCTTGAGATCTTGGACACTAAGGAGAAAATGCTTGTCATAAAATAACTCCAAAAATCTGGCCCAAGTCAAACCTGGATTACGTTCTCGGATCATCATCCACCACCTACGAGCGTCATCGTCTAGTGTGAATGCTGCCAATGACACCTTCTGGGTGTTAGTACAAGGAAAGACTTCAAACAACTTCTCCATTTCAAGAACCCATGCTTCTGCCTTTAATAACTCTATACCCCTATGGAATCTTGGCAGATTCATTTTCTTAAATTCTTTGATCAATGTTAACGTGTCGTTCCCATATAAGGCTGGCTGTGGAGGCACTTGCGGTACTGGAGGAGGTGGAGGCGGAACTGCATTTCGGCCGTTTGTCTGCTCGACTTGAGTAGAGGTAGTACTAGTATTCTGTTACCTTGCTTGCCTCAACTAATAGGTCAAACTCTCTACCAACCTTTCCAATTTGTCCAACCTATCCTCAGAATGATCTCGTCTAATTGAAGGTCTCCCCCTTCTCATGATGCTAAGAGTATGCAAAATGTGACTTTAAAACAAGATGAACAAATAGACAACTAGACAAGTAGCAAATAAACGTGTCGAGATAATGCACACCTTGGCAAACAGCAAGCAATACGATGCAATCCTAACATCCTTCTAAGGGAAATCCTATGCTCTTTAGGACCAAGAGTGTGTGAATAGACGTATTATAAAGAACTTGTGCTTTGATACCAATCTGTCACGACCCCATTCCGTCCCTAGTAGAATGATGCTGTGATGGCCAGTAATCCGAGATTACCAAAAGCCAACTTACAAAGATTCACACAACAGAGTATACATATGGGACATACATTTGCGGAAGTATAAATTTAAATCTAAGTAGTCCATAAGAGCTGTGTATAAATCAAATGAAATGACATACATCTTAACATGGTTTTCTTTCAAGAACACAAGAACATCACTTTCTCTTTCTAAAACAAAACTTTAAATAAATGCATGGTTTATGAATCATGCTAGATCATACAATGTGATTAAATGAACATAAACAACAACAAGAGTGGATCAAGAATCTAACCTCAAAATACAAATCCAACGGTTCAAGCTCTAATAATCAAGCTTGGAAATCTAGTTCTCACTCTAAAAACTCTTTCTTCTTCTTTCTAGAGCTTCTCTCTCTACAAGGCAAAGATATGGCAAAATGATATGGGTTTCTCACTACTAACCTGACTAATGCCCACTACTAGGACACGTGGCATCACATGATCAAATCTCCTAAAAAAGGTGCTAAAATGAAAAGACAAGAGTAGGTCAAAGTGTGTATAACAAGTAAAGTGGCATGGGCACTCTGACAAGGTAATGATCCCTGATCAAGACATAGGCTTTGGACAAGTAAGGTTTCCATGATCTCGGCTATGAAGGATAACACTTGGTCTAGGTGTGCCACACCTTGGCCTAGATGTGCCACACCTCGGCTTAGGTTGTCCAGGTCAAGGAACAAGATTTCAAGGTTCAAGGATCAAAGATCTAGGATGCGTAGACGATAAACATCTTGGCCTAGATGATACACATCTCAGCCTAGGTGATGCACGCCTCGGCCTAGATGATGCATATTTCAGTCAATATGCTAGGGTGATAGGGTAGGTTAACCAAGGTGGTTCCAAGATGGTCCTAGGTGTTGACGCTCAACGGCCTAAGTGTTACAGGTTCAAAGGCGTGACCTAGGCATGAGATAGCAACTGTAGACAGCCTAGGTTCAACACACAAGCAAGGAACAAAACATGTATACAATACTTAGGCAAAACACAATAGTACAAAACAAGTCAGAAACCTTCACTTAGGGAAAACAAATCAAAGTCTGCAGATGCAAGCTTAACAAGACAAAATCATATAAATTCATATGAGCATAACTATGACAAGGATGAGTGTTGTTATAATGCATCTGTGGAATTTGGCGTGGAATTTGCTGCTATGAAGCTGCTATTATAAAATTTTGTTGCTATTGTTGAATTATTTATTTATTTATTTATTATTATTTTTTTAAAGTTTTAGTTTCGTAATGGCCTAATGGTGAAAGTAGTTTATTTATTTTATTTTATTTTGAATTTGGTGATTGTTGCTGTTATGTTATTGTGGAACTAGATGTTATATTTGTTTAAATTAACAATATACATGTTTATGTTTTGAAAAATTATGAAATGAAAATGTTATATGATTTTTCTTTGTTAATAGATTATGTTAATCCGTAGTTCCAAACTGAACCGAATTGAACCGTGTTTAAATGGTTTAGTTCGGATAGGTTCCATGATTTAAATGGATTGGATTGATTTTAATTTTTTTAAAACCGTAAATAACAGATTAATCTTATTCTTATCCTAAATCGAGCCAATTTGAATTATACTTACTTCTAATTTAATGATTTTACCACTTATGTTTATTATTAATAATTGATTAAATGATAAATAAAATATAATATATTAAATATAATATATTAAATATTTTATTATTTAAAATTATTGAATCTTATTTGATGAAAATGTATTTCTATAATTTTGGGTTATAAAATAACCTATAAAATATTTTAATAAATTTGATAATGATGTTCTTAGGTAGCCGTGCTACTCTTCACAGCCTACCGCAAGGCTGTCTGATAGGAATGGCAACGGAGCGGGGCAGGGCGGGGCCGGGGATCGCACTCCCCGTCCCCGATCCTCGATGGTGGAAATACCCCCGTCCCCGGCCCCGATCCCCGACGGGAAACCTGTCACTGCCCCTGCCCCCGCCCCCCAACGGGGATCAGGTTTCCCCAACCCCGAAAAGTCCCCGGCCAAAAAAAAATAATTCAGCTTCAGATCAAATATTGAATAACAAATTTAACAGATTCAAAAAAAAATTTAACAGCTTCAGATCAAAAAAAATTCAACAGCTTCAGATCAAATATTGAATAACAAATTTAACAGCTTCAGATCAAAAAAAAATTCAGCTTCAGATCAAATATTCGACAGATTCAACAGTAGAAAATGGAAAAACCCTAGCATATACCAGATTCGTCTCTCACTCCTCAACTCGGATCTTGGCACCAGTGACCAAAACTTCCAGATCTGAAAAACAAAATCAAAAAACAGAGAGAGAGAGAGAGTAACTAGAGAAGAGATACCGTGAGAGAGAGAGAGGACATAGCGTGAGAGAGAGAGAGAGGAGCTACCGCCAATGAGAGAGGAGATGAGCCAACACCGTGACGCCTTGAGGGAGGAGTAACGCCGGTGAGAAAGAGAGGAGGAGACGTCGACGCTGACGCCGACGCCGTGAGCACCGCAGCATAGAGAGAGAGAGAGAGAGAGAGAGAGAGAGGGAGAGAGAGTCTGAGAGACGTCGTCCCGTGAGCACTGCAACATAGAGAGAGTCTGAGAGAAAAGAGGTGAGTGTGAATGGAGAAGAGAGGTGAGTAGTGTATAGTCTCAAAAAGTAACCTAAATATATTTATATATATATAACCTAAACATATATATATATATATATATATATATATATTCGGGGATTATACGGGGTTCATTCGGGGCCGGGGCGGGTCCGAGACCGGGAAACCTATCGTCGTCTCCAGCCCGAAAATCATTGGGGAATTAATTTTTGATACCATCCCCGGCCCTATGGGGATAATTTTCGGGGAAAATCCGCTCTATTCGGGGTCGGGGGGTCGGGTCCCCGTCGGGTCGGGTTTAAATTGCCATCCCTACTGTCTGATGCTTACGGAGAAGTTATTAGCTGGTCATTGGGTACTGTCATGTGGTGTTATAATAATATTGGGTACTGTCATGTGGTGTTCTAATAATGTTGTGCTTGGTGAAAGTGATGAAATTTATAAATTTATATTGAGTGATTGAAAATTATGAAAAGATATAATGAATTATGATGGGTGTAAAGTAGTGGCGGAGGCAGCAAGGGAATCACGTGCACCCCTAAATTTTGAGATTTTTTTTTTTTTTTTTTGTATATATAAAGAAAGGGAGTGATTATTAGTTCAATAATTAAGCCTTAGCCTAATAACCTTAAGGTTATGGGTTCAAGTCTTGGAACCACTACCTTGTACATTATGTCAAATGTTAGATGTGTACTCAATCTTTCTCTTCCCAAACATACATTAATCTATACTAATTGGTCGTTGTTGTTTTGTTGCAAATATAAAGAAAATATTTTAAATAAAAAAAAATTACAAAAATATTATTAGAGTGAAATGTCAATGACATTTTAAAAATTATGAGAACAATAATGGTTGTTTTAAATGAAAATGAAGAGACTATTATAAACCATATTATCTATGAAAATTTGATGAAAATTTTTGAATGCAACAGTAATGCCATTATTATTGACATGCAAGTAAAAGTAATCTCACTATAAATATATGAAATTTATTAGATTGTTAGTTACATCTGACATGTGAGGTTCACTCTCTATGTATTTATTTACTATTAGTTTGTGATATCACATAATAATGATGACATGGTATTACTATTATATTGAATTTTTAATCAAATTTTGTATAAATTTTTTTATCGTTATATAATTTATTTTAAGACTTATATTCATATTTTTTTATATTATTCATGATACACTAGTTATAAATAATATTATTTTTTTTATATTTTTCAAAGCCAATCATAAAAACTTGTATTAAATATTTTTATTAAATTTTTTAATATTATAATTAATAAATGTCTCTCTTATTTGATTTTCTGATTCCGTCGCTGATGGAAAGTATAATCACGTCGTGTCTAAGACCAATTAATAATTTTT
The DNA here is from genome assembly GCF_055761805.1 of Camellia sinensis. Classification (NCBI taxonomy): domain Eukaryota; kingdom Viridiplantae; phylum Streptophyta; class Magnoliopsida; order Ericales; family Theaceae; genus Camellia; species Camellia sinensis. The sequence goes on along the minus strand of NC_138968.1, from coordinate 91,787,208 downwards.
CATGCTCACGATGGCGTGACAAGATACTTTCGAGCTGCATCCAATACAATCGTGTCAACAGAGACATACCTTTTAGTTTTCAGAAAGCAAAAAGTCTGGTAAGGCAGACTTGGTTAAAATCAAAGAAAAATGGTTACAACCTCTAAGGTTATCAGCTCACCTGACTTTTAAAAGGATGTGAATTAAACGTGTATTTTTATTTGTTTATTTCTTTTATTTTTGACTTTTTATAAGTGAGTGGAAGTTACGAAAGTTGTATTTCTTGGAAAATTTGTATTATTGTTGAAAATTAAATTTATTTCATGTGAGGTTAATATGTAGATAAATTTAAGTTATAAAATGATAATTTTAAATAATTTTTGAATAGTTAATGATAGATTCATAGTATTATCACTTTGCTTGGCTAGAGTTTTCTAAAAATATTTTTTTTTAAATTCTATTTTCTTATTTTTTATATTTTTTTGTTTTATTGAATTTTTTTAACATTTTAAGTAATTTTTATTTTTATTTTTTAGGCATACCTAACATAAATATACCTAAAAAGTAAAAAATTTGTGAAAAAATCTTTTAAAAATTTACTAAATACCAAAAATATAAAAAAAAAATATGAGAATTCAGTACATTTTTTATATTTTTATGTATTTATTAATTTTTTAAAATATTTTTTCACAATTTTTTTACTTTTTAAATACATATAAGTAAGGTGCATCTAAAAAAGTAAAAAAAAAATGTTTAAAATTTAAAAAATATTCACTAAAAAAAAAAAAAGATGAAAATCAAAAAACTCAATTTTTAAAAAACTTAATACAAAAAAACTCAAACCAAACACACTTGGTTTACAATGGCTTGTTTTAACCAAAGAAAAGTTTCATCCCTTATTTCATCATCATTAATTACATCTCTAATAAGGTGATAAATAATACCAATTAATCAATTCTTTTTAATTTTTCTCTCTCATTTCAAAAGTATTTGCCACATCATTAAAGATGTAATTGATAGGATTGAGCAAGCAAATCGAAAAATCCGCAAACCAACTCGGTTTAGACTAATCTAGTAGGTTTAGTTTTATTTTTTTAATTTGTGATTTGGTCTTAGTTTGAAAAATTAAGAAATCGGTCTTTTGCGGATTGGTTCCTCATTTGAATTGAATCGGAATGTATAACTTAAACCATTTTATTTATTAGATATTATGTTTATTTAAGTTAATAGTGGAACAATTTTCGAAAGTTTATTTTTTGAAAAATAATAACAGATTAATGTTGAACAATATTTGTTTAATGTTATTATGAGAGTAATTTGTTACATGACCATGTTATTATTACTTTTAAAATTTATGATAGTTTGAGTTTTTTTTTTTTTTTTAATGTTATAGTATATGATTTTTTTTGTGAACAAATTATGTGAAATACTAGTTCCAAATTGAACCGAATCTTGTATGGTTTGGATCAGATTGGTTCATGATTTTAATTGTTTGATTTGATTCCAATTTTTATGGAACTGTAGACAATAGATTGTTTCTGGTTTAATCTCAAACAGATCCAAACTGGACCATGGTCAACCCTAGCAATTGGAAGTGATAAAAATGGAGAGATGTAGCAAAACTCATTAACCCGAGGATATTATAGATCAGTGTATTTTTATAAAAATAGTTATAAATTAATGAATTTTTTTATCAATATCTATACTGTTATTAAGTGAAGACCTAAATTAATTAAATGAATCATTCTTCTCCTCATGTTACGTAGTAACTTTATATATGCTAAAGTAAAAAAATTATTATGCACAGCATACGTAAGTTTTAAACCCAAGACTTTGGATTTTATTCAGAACATACTTATCATTTAAGGCACATACATATTATAATATTAAATTGTTTATTATTTTTTTTTTATTATTTAGTTATCTGAATTACACACGTATCGCGTGTGCCACCCACTATTACTATTATTAAGTGAAGGCTTAAATTGGTTTGGTGAACCCTTCTTCTCTACATGCCACGTGACAACTTTATATATGTTAAAATAAAAATATTATTATAAACAATGTAAGTAAGTTTTGAACCCAAGACCTTAGGTTTCATTAACAACATACATATTATGATACTAAATTTTTTATTATTAGTTATGTAAATTGCACAAGTATCATGTGTGCCACCTGCTAATTAATTATTAAAGTTACAAAATTTTTAATAATTTTATAATTATTTTTTTGACACAACACTAAATTGTAATTTTTCCTGTTAACAATTAGTTATTTTAGTTGAAAAGTCAAAAAAAATCATTACAAAAGATCAACTATTTTGTTTATTTTTTCATAAAAAAATTAAAAAATTAAGGGTACACTACAAATACATCTTGGGGTTTGCTTAAAATATAGATTGTTCTATATGGTTTGAAAAATTACAAATACCCTCTTATTAGGATTTTTAATTTAACAAAATTAACTAAAAAAATAAAATTTATAATTGTTATCTTATAAAATAATAAAATTACCTAAATTATTAATTGAAATATATTTTTAACATTATTAAAAATTATTAATTGACTTGATCATTTATTAATAAAATGGACGATTTGTTATGAAATTAGAAATCTCAGAATGTGGAATGTAATTTTTAAAATCGCAGAGAGCGATTCGTATTTTAATTAAATCTCATATAATATATTGATAATTTATCTAAAAATTAATTAAAATAGTTAATTTCCCAAGCAACTTATAAATCCCACAAAACAAGGCCCGAAAATATGCAGCTAAAATCTATGAAATAAACTTTCAACTGTGCTGGGACCCCAGTGGGGTCACCCCAGCACCCCCAATGCTACGTGAAGCTCTGTGATGGCAAGATAACAAGAAAAATAAATAAAATAAATAAAATAAAATTTCAATCAATAAAAAAACATCAGAGTTGCTGGGGTCAACCCACTTAGGGTCCAACTCATTTTCAATAAACTTTAACCCTTCAACGTGTTTTTGTGATGACATATGAAATAAACTTTAACCCTTCAACGCGTTTTCGAGATATTTCTTTGGATTAACTTTCTGTGTTCCTCCCATAAAAAATAAAAATAAAAATAAAAAGACTTATCATTTCTGTTTACTTTCGCATCCTTCTCTTTCCTTGAGTACTTACAAATGAGACGTGTTATTATCGTTAGAAAATAATGATTTTTTTGATAACTTTAATTTAAAATTAAAATGAGATTTAATTACCGGTTGAGGTGGGTCATAGTAGTTTTACATTCTCTCAAGTAAGAAGATTATAATATAAAAATGATAGGCCGAAACCATTGAGGTGTGAATGAGAATTGTCCAATAAAGTGGACATTAATATAAGTTGGGCTTAAATTTGGACTTAGTCTTAGTTTAGACTGGGACTAGACTTGTACTTGTACTTGTGCATGTGTTGGGTTTGGTCTTGGACTTAATCTTAAGCTTGAGCTAAGTTATGTTGTGTTAGGCTTAGCTTGTGCATATGTTTGAGAATTGGGTTTGGATCGGGTTGTGACCCAACATTAATATCCATTGTGTGACCCATCTAGTTGGTTTATTCAAATATCATTATATACATATTTATTTGTATATATTAAGCACATGGGAGGTTAAGACCTTTGTAACTCTCATCTTTTGATGATGGAATTGATGACCATATTAGTGGCCATAGGTTTTCAACTTTTGCAACTCTAACCCTAATGACTAGAATTGATGGCTATGGTTAATGGCATTTGATGAGCCTATTGATGTATAGCTTTTATGGCTAGGGATTCCCCTACTTGTATAAATAGAGGCATTTCCCCTCCAACTTGAAATATATAAGTTTTGAGAGGTTTTTTTTTTTTTTATGGAAAATAGAGATGGTGTTTTGATAAAGAGTTGGAGATGGGTTTACACCAAAGAAAATTCTCCTATCTTCTTTTGCTAGTCCCTTCTTTGGTTCTTGTTAGAGAGAGTGCAACCATTATCAAGTTTGTCGAAACTATTTAGAATGTGCTTCTACATTAGCTGGTTTTGACCGTCGTATCTTGGGAGACAGAAGTCGACATACCTTCAACACCCATGGTGAGGCGGCTAATCTGTTTTAAGGACACTGTGGTATCACACAGGTTTCGATTTATTTCCTACTACTAGTTTTATTTTATTATGAATTTCTTTAAATTTTAGTATGTTCTTATTTTGAAATTCAAAGTAGTTGTTCAATATGCATCTATTTATTTGATTTAAGTACACAATTTCACAGCAAACTTAAAACAGATTATGTATTTTTCATGGAAAAAAAAAAGATTCATATATAATTATTTTCCTGGAAATTCATACTTGTAAATCATGCTTTTTTGACATGTTAATTATTTTCTAGATTTTCGTTTTCGTATATGATTTAATTTTTAGAATTATTTACATGTTAATTGCTCAATGATTATTGTTTTGTAACAAGCATATATAAGTTTGCCTATTAAAATGTTTGTAACTTGTTTATATTTATGTACATAGTTAATGTATAAATTAAACTATCAATTTAATCTTTTGGAGTTTTAGTTTTATAATTTTACATGCTTATGGAAGTTACAAATTAGGAGTTTACTGTTTTCTATGCACATGTATTTGCACAGTTTCATTAGGTTGCCTAGATCTCTAGCATATTTGGATAATCTGATTATATGAGTACTAATTTAGTTTTGTATCTTAGCATGCTCATGATTTATAACTTTATAATAAAATTTGCATGTTCAAAATTCCTGGATTTTAATTTTTATTACATGCTTATTGTTTCTATAGTTATGTGTATAGTTATGTGTATGATATTTACATATTAATTGTCCATAAAGTTTTAATTTAATTTAGGAGTTATATATTTTAATTTAAAGTTTTAATTTAATTATGGAGTTACAAACTTTATTTTAAAAGTTTCAATTTAATATTTAGAGTTATAAAGTTTGTAATTTGTTTGGGTGAATTAAATTTTGAATTGAATTTATTTACCTGGAGTTATATGTCTAAATAGTTATTGTGAATTAAGTTCATTCATAACTCATGGCTATTAACTTTTAAATTAATTGTGAAGTTACATATATTTAGTTGGGTAACTCATCTAGCATTTTAATTCATTGGTTAATTTGATTATTCTATAGTTGGCTAGATGGTTTCAATTAATTTAGTACATTTACATTTTGTTTAGATTGTTTGGTTTGTATTTTCTGCTAACTTTCTTTACAGGAATATTTATGTGAAAGGGAATGGAAAAACGAATACAAAACCAAATGAATAGTATTTGGTGTGTCAAAACAAAAAGTCTGGACGACTAACCTTTGTGATGAACAGGAATTTCTAAGCGTGGAAAAGATTTTGAACTAAATAGAATCCTAATGGATTGGCCATTTTATTTAAATGATTGAAGCATTTTTTACTTGAGATTTAGTTGGTTTGTTTACCAATTTGTAGTAGCAAGTTTTATTTGCTTGTATTATTAGAAGCATTTTATATGCATGTATTTGGTTGTAGCAATTTTTAAATTGCTTGTAAGTTTGGAACTTGGTTTGGTTTTCTGGAATAGAAACTAAAGTGTTTAGCCTTGGCTAAAGAGTAGTTCTTATTTGTTCAGAAATGACAACTAAGACGGATTTGGTTTCAAACCTTTGGGGTTTGAGGAAATCTTTGGGTTTAATCATTTTATTCCCAAAGTGTTGGACAACCAAGTTTGGAGAAAGCCTTTGGTTATAATCTGATTATTTCCAAAGTATTTTGGTTTGAAAAAAGAAACCAAATTTTAGCATTAGCTATATATTTTTGAGTTTATTCAGAAATAATGGGCTTAGTTCCGAGAGTACCGGTTAATTTTTATGAGTGGTATAATTCTGGTAGCAAATTTTATTTGCTTGGGAATTAGTTTGCTATAACCTATAACCTGGTTTATCCCTTGAAAAACTTAATTTTAAATTTGTTTCCCATGGACTAGGAGTCAACATGCTCTTAAAAGTTTTGTCAAAAGGTTAACTGGGTTTTAAGTGGGACTGATGTGACCCCTCCAGTATTCCTGAGAACATTCTTGACCATGTTCGATTCTAGATTAAGTGATGAGACTAATTTTGAATTAAATTTCTAACTGTGAATTTTCTAGTGTTAAGTTTAGTTTATAGAAAAAACAGAATAATGAAATTCTGTTGTGATTTTTCAGAAATTGCTTCAAGAGGTGACAACAGAAATGTTGTTCCACATGACAACGCTAAGCCTTGCGAGATTCTTAAAAGAAGATCTAGAGAGATCAAGTGTGATTAAAGGAAATCATAAGATTGCATGCTAACATTTCTGAATTAATTAGAGGCAATTAATATGTTATCCTTGTGTCAATTATAGCATATATGATTGCTATGTGACTTTGCTTGAAAGCAAAGATGAGACAATCCGTTAGGGTGGGTGAATATATTTTTGAATTTTTAAATTCCAAATATATTCTTAAATTGGTGGCTCCTAGTGAGTATAAGATCATTGATCACAGAGATAGAAAACTGGTGGTTCCTAGGAGGTGTTAGACCACTGGCTACACAGTTATGAGATTGTGGTTCCTAGTAGTGAACAGATTACTAATCACATGTCAAGATATAATGGTTCCTAGTAGTAGAGAGGCTACTGATCATATGTCAAGACATGCTGATTCCGAGTAATGAAAGAGTCTATTGATCCTATGTTAGGACGTTATGATTCCTAGTAGTAAAGTGACTACTGATCACAGGTTAAGACATTGTGATTCCTAGTAGTAAAAAGTCTACTGACCACATGTTGAGAAATTAATAATTCCTAGTGATAAGACTACTGGCCATGTTATGAAGTTCCGAGTAGTAGACTATTGAACACTGGATTTGTGTTTCCTAGTAGTTAGACTATTGGCTTCAGAGTGATAGGTTGAACCAAATATGTTTGGGTGCCTAAATCGATTGATGACAGTCTGGGAATGTATTTACTGTGATATGCTTTTGAGAGTTTCATAATCATTGTGACACAAGAAATTGTTTAAAGACCCTGTATGAATTTTCGGAAAAGGCCAAAAGTATTTGTATAAATTCTACAAATGTGGGGGTGTCATGCAAAAGGTGGGAATACCTAAACCCAAGAGGGTTAGGATAAGCCTAAAAATTCGTTGACTTTGTATTCAACGGTTGTGCACAATATAGCAGTGCATATCGATTTATCAAAGAAAGATGCATTTCTTGATTCCATGATAGTATTCTTGTGTATATCTGGAATAGCAAAACAAATCGAGTGTTGATGGTCTCACCTGTTTGAACATTAGGGCCCAATGCTTTGTCAAGCAAAACAACTTCACAAGGAAGCTCCTTCTTCACCCGGATGCCACAAGTAGGCCTGACGCCTCCAGTGCACCAAGCACGGCATAAGTCGCTTCATAGCGCCAAGCTTATCTCAAGCAAGGTGCTCGCCCAACTTAGGTTTATGTCATCAAGGTACCTAGCCACACAACACTGTGCTAGCAAAGGTCCTCAACTTAGCCGACAAGCCAACATTTCATGTTGGGTCTTTGATAGCATCTCGAAGTGCCGTAGGGTCAAGCATGCCTCAATAGATGCATATTGGATGGCTACTTGGTCATGCGAAGCCCACAAGCCACCGAGGGTCAATCTCTTGCCCACGAAGTAGTCCTCGTGCCAACACGTGTGTTAGATTCTACCTAAGGCCATTGCGCACCTTAGCGTTGCACCAACGTGTAGCATGAGTAAGATAACATCTCAATCCGTAGCTTGCTTGTAGCATAATGTAGTCCCTCAATGAACTTAGTCAATGCATAGCTTGATGCCTTCATTCGATAGCCCACATATGCGGTGTCGCCTTCCAATCGCTTAGCTTAAGCCACGGGATCCCCTCGTGCAAGATTGAACCCAAACCAAGCACTAGAGTTGGCACATGAGGCCTCTAGTGGTGCCTCGATAGCCCATTCGGTCCAAAACGAGTCCCAAAGATGCCATATTGCGTAGCATAATGGAAACAACGTAGTGGACCTCCCACCCGGGAGGGTGCACGCAATGCCTACATTATTGCACCGTCCACGGGGCTTCTAAACCCACGTAGAGACTCTAGACACCCCTCTGGATGCCTAAAGCCCGCCCTTGAGTTGCCCCAAGGTTGCTCACTTGAAGCCCAGTTTGGGTGGGGAGGTAAGTAGGTAGCACACCTTACCCCTTATATATGCTTGTTAAGCAATTTGCCCTCTGGCAGGAGGAAACATCATATATATTCAAGGAGTCATAATGATTTTTCATAATTTTCACAACTTGAGAAAAATCATGAAACTTGGTCGGGAAAACACTTCCCCCAATACCTTTTTCCAGTAAAAATGTCAACTCAAAACTCCTTCGTTTGAATGCTGAAACAACGCGCCAAAATTCTGCACTGTTGGCTGCCACTGCTGGCTGCTGCTGCTGTATTTTGCTGCTGCTGGCAGCGCTGGTTGGCTATTGGCATGGGCTGCGGCTTTGCCGTTTGCTGGCTATTAGTGGCCTACATGCCTTGGGCTACTTAGGGCCAAAGTTAGGCCACGTTGGGGCACTTTCAACGGCCACTCTTGAGTACTTAAATGGCCACACCATCGTGAGCAAAACGTCACGGAGTTAGCCTTGCAAGGCAACCCGTGACACTCTCCTCCACTTCAACCATCAGCGTCCTCGTTGATGTAGCACAAAGCTGATGCTGCAGTGCATGTACTGACTTTTCTGATGAGTCCAACACCTCTGTGTTGATGGCCTACCTTCAACGTCTAACTCTTTTAGCCAAGCTCCCCTCATTGTTCTCTACTCAAATCCAGCTAAAATGCACTCCACTTGTTGCACCCTCTGTTGGCAACTTTTCTAAAATGCCCTCTCTGAAAATGGCCTCTGCCAAAGCTCCTCTGAGCGTCTCCAAACTCTGCCCTTTGCCAATACTCTTGAAATTCCAAGCCCTCTTCTCAAATGGCCTCTCTGCCAATGCTCCTTCGAGCAAACTCAAGCTCCTCTGAGCTGACTCCTCCGGACGATGTTCCTCTAATAATCCCTTATGCTCCCAATGCTCCTCTGAGCTAACTCGCAGTGGGTTGTCGCATTGCGACTTCCTCCTCCACTCGAGTTGTCAACGCCCTCGTCGACTCAATGCAAATCATCAGTTACTCCTCAAAATGATTAAACAATGCCCTCCGGCAAGCTCAAAGCCCTCTGGCTGATATCTTCAATAAACTTAAGTATCTCTGTACTGTGCCCACTAGCGAAATAAAAGCCCCTCTGGCTGTTGCTCATGAACAAGCTCATGCCTCTAAAGCCTGCTGGCTGATGCCCTCTGGCAAACTCAATCTCTGAGCCCTCTTGGCTGTTGCTTTCTAGCAAACTCAAACTTTTAAAACACTTTAGCTGAAGCCCTCTGGCAAATTGTAGCCCTCTGGCTAACACCCCTCTTGAGTTGCATAGCTGAGACAAACCGGTCACTGTTGTTGGTGGCCATAGCAGGAATGAGACATGGCTTATCCCCCATGACACACATACTACTAGAATAAGGCATCACTGCCGTCTTTGTGGTTCTTAAGAAATCCAACCCAAGGACGGCTTGGAAGTCATCCATGGGCACTGCGGTGAAATCTACTCTTCTTTCCTAAGAGTTCCATGAAAGAGGTTGAAAGTGACAATGATCATATAGCTGATCAAACAGATGATCACTTAAATGATCAAGTTGATGATCAAATTGAGGATTTAAATGAGCTGAGAAGGAGTAAGAGGGCTAGGACTACCAAGTCCTTTGGCCTGGACTTCTTGACTTATATGTTAGAGGGAGAACCTCGAACTTTCCATGAAGCGGTGACTTCACCGGAAAATCCCTTATGAAAAGAAGCTATTAAAAGTGAAATTCACTCCATCTTACAGAATCATACTTGAGAGTTGATTGATCTAACCCCAGGCAGTAAGGCCTTGGGAAGTAAGTGGATCTTTAGAAAGTGGATGGGCTAGTTATCAAAGGATACAAGCAGAGAGAAGGCCTGGATTACTTTGATACGTATTCACCTGTGACAAGGATTACATCCATTCGCATAGTAATTGCGATAACCGCTTTACGTGGTTTAGAGATACATCAGATAGATGTAAAGATAGCTTTGTTAAATGGAAATTTAGATGAAGAAATCTACATGAAACAACTCAAGGGGTTTTCAGCTCCATGGAAAAATAAGAAAGTCTGTAAACTTGTCAAGTCATTATATGGTTTGAAACAAGCGCCGAAGCAATGGCATGAGAAGTTTGACAATGCTATGGATTTAGAATCAATGAGTGTGACAAGTGCATATATGTTAAAGGCACTGACAGAGGTTATGTCATTTTGTGTCTATACATAGACGACATACTCATTGTTGGTAGTAATGATGAAATGGTTCAAACTACCCAGAGATTGTTAAACTCAAAGTTTGACATGAAAGATATGGGCTTTGCAGATGTCATTCTAGGTATTGAGATTACCAGAACATCTAGTGGTATTGTACTTTCTCAATCTTACTATGTTGAGAAAATACTTGAAAATTTTAGTAGATCAGATACAAGTGTGTCTAGGACACCGATAAACGTGAGTCTACACTTGACCAAGAATAATGGTAAGAGTGTCTCTCAGCTAGAATATTCTTGGGCCATTGGAAGTTTGATGTATTTGATGAGTTGTACAAGGCCGGATATAGCCTACTCTGTTAGCATGCAGCAGATACACGAGTAACCCAAATGCCACTCATTGAAGAGACATTATGAGGATGTTAGGTTATCTACGCTACACCCGGGATTATGGGCTGCATTATACCAGATACCCAGCGGTACTAGAAGGGTATAGTGACTCTAATTGGATATCTGATATAAAGGACTCCAAATCTATTAGTGGTTATGTGTTTACCCTCGGAAGGGCAGCCGTGTCTTGGAAATCTTCCAAGAAAACGTGTATATTGAGATCAGCGATGGAATTTGAGTTTATTGCTTTGGATAAAGCAACTGAAGAAGCTGAATGGCTTCGCAAGTTCGTTAAGGATATTCCACGTTGGTCGAGACCTGTGTTTGCTATCTGTATTTATTGTGATAGTCAATCGGTGATTAGACGGGCACAGAGTCATATATATAATAGAAAGTCTAGACGTATCCGTCATAGACATAATTCTATACGACAACTACTCTCTAAATGGAGTTGTCTCTCTAGACTATGTAAAGTCTAAAGACAACATTGCGGATCCACTAACCAAAGGGTTAACTCGAGAGTTAGTAGAAACGTCGTCGAGAGGAATGGGGTTAAGGCCTTGAGTAATGTTATCGGAATGGAAAACCCAACCTAGTTGACTGGAGATCCTAAGATCTAGGTTTAAAGGGACAACCTAACTGCGTGTAACGGATGAGTCACTGTAGAGGTAAACTCTTATGCCCATTCCTTTATACAGTGATACCCTATGGGATGGGAGGTTAAGCTGATGTTTTTAATGACCTAAGTGTTGTGAATAGTCAACCGTGGTATAGAGAGATACCTTATGTAGGTCACCTATATGAGTGCGAAGTGGGGCCACTTCTTTAAGAATTAACAAGGCTGAATTCTTTAAAAACACTCACTGAACCAGGCTAGTGTTCCAGGGCCAAACCGGACACACTAATGAGAACAAGAATAATGGTTGGAGTAACTCCTGTGTGAGGTCTATTGTCCCGATTTACACAAACGGCAGAACAGATTAAGACATCACGTTCACTGGTCAGCCAGTAAATCCGATAGGCTTTCACTACGAAAGGTTCAAGGCCAACAGCTACCTTTTCTGATGCAAGATTATTCTGTGTGCTCTCTCTCTGAGTCTTTGTTGTAAAGCGTTGTCCGTTTTCTTTATTCGGCCAATTTTATTCATGTGGGGGATTGTTGGAAAATAATGGTTTTTCGGCAACTTTAATTCGAAATTAAAGTGGGACTCAACCGTCGGTTGAGGTGGGTCTGAGTAGTTTTGCATTCTCTCAAGTGAGAAGATTACAATATAAAAATGATGGGCCGAAACCATTGAGGTATGAATGAGAATTGTCTCATAAAATGGACATCAATAAAGGTTGGGCTTAGATTTGGACTTAGTCTTAGTTTAAACTGGGCCTAGACTTGTACTTGTGCTTGTGCATGTGTTGGGTTTGGTCTTGGACTTAGACTTGGACTTAATCTTAAGCTTGAGCTAAGTTATGTTGTGTTGGGCTTAGCTTATGCATGTGTTTGAGAATTGGGTTTGGATCGGGTTGTGACCCAACATTGGTATCCATTGTGTGACCTATCTAGTTGGTTTATTCAAACATCATTATATACATATTTATTTGTATATATTAAGCACATGAGAGGTTAAGATCTTTGTAACTCTCATCTTTTGATGATGGAGTTGATGACCATATCAGTGGCCATAGGTTTTCAACTTTTGTAACTCTAGCCCTAATGGCTAGAATTGATGGCCATGGTTAATGGCATTTGATGAACCTATTGATGTATAGTCTTTCTGGCTAGGGACTCCCCTACTTATATAAATAGAGGCATTTCCCTTCCAACTTGAAATATATAAGTTTTGAGAGTTTTTTTTTTTTTTTTGATGGAAAATAGAGATGTTGTTTTGATAAAGAGTTGGAGATGGTTTTACACCAAAGAAAATTTTCCTATCTTCTTTTGCTAGTCCCTTCTTTGGTTCTTGTTAGAGAGAGTGCAACCATTATCAAGTGCGCCGAAGCTATTCAGAAGGTGCTTCTACATTAGCTGGTTTTGACCGTCGTATCCTGGGAGAAAAAAGTCGACATACCTCCAGCACCCATGGTGAGGCGGCTAATCTATTTTATGGACACTGTGGTATCACACAGACTTCGGTTTGCTTCCTACTACTAGTTTTATTTTACTATGAATTTCTGTAAATTTTAGTATGTTCTTATTTTGAAATTCAAAATAATTGTTCAATATGCATCTATTTATTTGATTTAAGTACACAATTTTACAACAATTATAAGGCCTCTTTCAGGAAGATCAAAAAAATAAAATAAAAATAAAAATACAAATACAAATAAAAATAAAAATAAAAATAAAAATAAAAGTCAATTTTTAACTTATTTTGAATCACATTCTCTCTATTATTTTACATGTTTTTCAAAAAAAAAGGTTAAAAAATTAATTTTTAATCAACTTTCCAAAACAACCCTAATTCAGCGTCATATTTTTATTCTTAATAATTCTATAGATAAGAAATCAACATACAATCAGTTATTGAAAATAATAGAGTATTTTTATAGGCTCTTTAAAAAAAGCTTATTGGCAAGGTTCTGAAAAGCGGTTGCGGTCGCCGTAACGGTGGCGGTAGCGCGGTTGCGGTTGCGGGGTGTAAAGGCCGTAACGTAATGGTTGCGGTAACCGGAACCGTGAATTTTTTTATTTTTCGCACAATTTAAAAAAAACTTACCGATACACACATTTTTTTTTCTATAATCATATTTATTGGGTTTTAAAATAAATATTGATCAATTTTTGTAAATTTTTAAATATGATCCAATATATTTCATATTTTTAAATTACTATAAACTGAGTTTTTTACATTTTATTTTAATAATTAATGACTTTATATGTCATAAATCCATATTATGCTTGTGGCAACAAAAAATAAAAAATATTGGACGTAGTATAAAATTATTTTTTTAATTATTATACTTGTGGAAGCATATGTAACTTTTAATTTGAATAGTTTTAAAAAATAAATTATACATGCTAATGTAATCATATAAAAATTAAAATATAAATTACAAAGAATTTTTTTTTGTTTGGGTTTGGATCACTTGAATACTCATTCTCTTTTTGGATAACTAGTAAATAAAAATAAAATGAACTAATCAAAAAAAAAATTGACATATATAAAAAATGTATTAAGATATAATTATAGGTGTTATGTTTTGTAAATATTTTACAAAAAAATCAATCACTAAAGTAAAAGAATAAATAATAGCCTAAAAATATATATATATATAAATAGATAATGACCACACTTATTATTATTATTATTATTATTATTATTATTATTATTATTATTATTATTATTATTATTATTATTATCGAACAATATATAGATAGGCGCACACAAACAAAATGGTTCATTAATAGCAGCTGAATAGAATAGCATAGGTCTTACAGCTTTAACAAATCAATAACATGTTCATCATCTTCTCTCTTTTCTCTCTCTATTTCTTACTCCTCCATCTTCCCTTTCCACCTTCCCTCTTCTCTCTATCCCTCTTCTCCAATTTTCAGTTTTTTTTTTTTTTTTTTTCGAAAGAAGCAGTTCGAAAGCGTTACGTAACGGTGCGTAACAGGTCGTTACGGCACCGTTACGACCGCTATAACAGCAGTACGGCCGACACACTTGTGAATTTCAATCACACTGTAAAAACGGCCGTAACGGGTGGCGGTAATCACCAAAACCGTTACGTAACGGCATTACGTAACGATTGCGGCTGCTTTTTAAAACCTTGCTTATTGGCTATTATAGTAATTTTACACATTCTAACGAGCTAACTACAATAATTTTAACAAAAAAATTTCAAGGTAGCAACATTTAGGGAACTTTTGGGAGACTATTTAAACAATTTATGTATATAGATAGGTAAAATAAAAAATAGCATTAGAGCATGCAAATAAAAATACTGCAAAGATTGGTTCACTCGTATTTCTTCAATTGTAATTTTTTGTGATTTGTTATGTGATTAGTGTTTAATCAACTTTCCGAAACAATCCTAATTCAATGTCATATTTTTATTCCTAATAATTCTATAGATTAGAAATCAACATACAATCAGTTATGGAAAATAATATTTCGAGTATTTTTTATAGGCTCTTTAAAACAAGCTTATTGGCTATTATAGTAATTTTACTCATTCTAACGAGCTAACTAACAAAAAAATTTCAAATTAGCTACATTTAGGGAACTTTTGGGAGACTATTTAAACAATTTATGTATATAGATAGGTAAAATAAAAAACAATGTTAGAGCATGCAAATAAAAATATATTTTAACTAGTAAAAAATAAAGAGTAACATTAGCTATAAGAGTTTGCGACTGCAAAGATTGGTTCACTCATGTTTCTTCGATTGTATTTTTTTTATTTTTTTTGATTTGTTATGTGATTAATTCCGTGTCATGGAGTTATCGTTCGGTTTGATTTTGAATTTTTTAAAAGACATTTGAGATATTTTATTTTGTATTTATTTGATTTTTGTGAACTTTTTTTTTTAATATTTTAATATTTTTTTTATTTTATTTTTAGATTCGCCTAGTGATATACTTACAAGTAAAATATTTGTAATTTTTTTTAAAAAAAAAAAATCCATAAATACAAAAAATATATATATTGAAAACATATAATTTTTTGAATTTTTTTAAAAAAAATTCATAAATTTTGTACTTTTTGAACGTATTTAAATTAAGTGGATCTAAAAAGTAAAAAATTAAAATTAAAATTAAAATATTTTAAAAAATTACTAAAAACAAAAAATATTGATTGAAATTTTTTAAAAATTCTAAACTAAACAAAGTGATTGTTTCTCATATACAAATATATATTTATTTATTTTTTACTATTAGAACTTCCAAAATATTATTTTAATTTTTGACTCTTGGAGCCACTAAACATTATTTCATTTTCGTTGTTGACCTTGTAAAATGACAATAAATAACATTAAAAAATGCAACGTGGCAAAGTCTAGATGTCACATCTTTTTATTTTTTAAAAGCCACATTTTTAATTACATTATTATTATTAATGAAATGGTCAATAATAGCTTAGAAGATGTCACATGCATGCATGCACTTTTTAACACGTGCCTAACGTCTCTCATATACTAGTCAATTTGAATTAGGACCGCTAATTGGATTAGGACCGCTATTGATCACATTGTAAGAATGCTCTAATAATTTAATTACCATTCGGGCTGAAAATTAGCATCAGATATTGAATTCGACTTCCCTACAGTGAATAATGACCTTGTAGTTGCTATTATTTGATATAATTCTCATTTTTGCAAATTATCTTTCATTAATTGACAAAAAATAAAATAATCTCCACTTCATATCATATCATTCCATTTTTTTATTTTATTTTAAAATTAGTATTATTATTTTTATTGATGAGATATATCATATATGATCTTAAGGGATGGTTTGAGAATTGAATATTTTAGTTATTTTTTAATTTTTTTTTAATGAAAATACATATAAAAGAGTAGAGAGAGTAATATAATAACTTGTAGTAACTTTTTAATTTTTAAGCTAAAATAACCTATCACCAAACCGAGCGTAAGTTAAATTTTGTGCCAAATTTCACATTGCCAAAGTTCAAGTTGACAAGCAAGTTTGGTTTGGTAATGTTTTAATTTTTTTAGTGTTTTAAAAATGAAATTATTTTCATATTATTTTTAGTTTTGTGCAAAAGGAATTTAAAAATAATTAAAATATTCTCAAAAATTATTTGGCAAACAATTTTTTTTTTTTTTGGCCCTAATTAGAATGTTGGACCATGACATACCAATGACCATTAATTAGATCATGATGTAAGGCCA
This sequence comes from Camellia sinensis, assembly GCF_055761805.1. Classification (NCBI taxonomy): domain Eukaryota; kingdom Viridiplantae; phylum Streptophyta; class Magnoliopsida; order Ericales; family Theaceae; genus Camellia; species Camellia sinensis. Next base: position 91,770,630 of record NC_138968.1, on the reverse strand, counting down.
TTGAGTCAAAGATAATTCATCTCATTTGGAGAGCTGGTCTCATTTGCCAATAGGATATCGGATTCAAAATAGTTAGGGAAAATTGCAAAAATATTTATAAATTTATAAAAAAAAAATTATAACTTTAATTATTAAAGTTGACAAAGCTAATTACTAATTTGAATTTTTAAAAAAAAAAAAAATTCCACTAATTTACAATTTCCTCAAATATTTAATTTACAATTTTCTCAAGCTCTGTCATCACACAATCAGTGAGACAACGAGTAAGATAATTTCATAGCATCTCACTTTCTAAAGTGCAACAATAATGGGAGTTTGGTCAAATTCAAATTCTTTTTGACATCTCCATTTTTTATTTATTATTTTTGTACTTTAGTTTGAAATAATCAAAGTTTTTCAAACTTTCTCAAAGAAAGAAATTACACACCAGCGAAAAAAGGTTTCAATCTTTTTTTCACTAATGCCTTGACAAAGTCATGTATAGGAGCAAAATTGTATATACCCAGTAAAGATAGTGACTATGTTGTGTATATGGGTTAAATTTACATAGATCACCTACACATGTATAGTAAAGAGATTTGTGAAGAAGTAGACAGAAGTTTAATTATTAGGCCACCTTTGATAATCGATATAAGTTTTTGTAGATTTAATTTTATTTACAAAAACATGGTATTATGAACAGAATTCCTAATATAGAAGAAGATGGATGCGATTAGATTATGGAAGTATTATTTGTACTATATTTGATTAAAATAGGATACAGGATGATATAAGTGACAACTGAACTGAATTAAGTTTTATACCTTAATCAAGTAGGGTTGGTTACATTACATTTTTTTTTCAACATTTTACTAGTTAAATTAAATAAATTCATTTTTTTATTGTCTAATCCCAAGTATTAGTTTAAATTTTTGCTACAAAACATTTTCATTTATGATGATTATATCACTTTTTCTTACCATTAAATTTGCAAGTCCATTAATACCATATTTTTTTATGATATAATTTTCACTTAAAAGTGGGCTAATATTGTTTTTAGTATATGAATAACCAAATTGGTTGTTGCTCAGTCAAATAAAGGCATACTGGTGATTCCATCTTACAGCTAGTGATCGAATTTTGAAGGCATTGTGATAAGGCCAATCTCTAAGGCTCTTAAATATAATTGCCTATATTAAGTTGGTCAGATCCCTATTCTCACACAACAATTCCTTAATCTCATTTGAGGAGAGAATACAAACATGAAGAGAGTAGAAGTTGGGAATTTCATAATTACCACTAGCACTAGTAAGTGGCTGGTTAGTTTTTTGAAAATATCTGGTTGGAATTAATCCTTCATGTATACAATTCATGTCAGCACCACTATCAACAAGGGCAACTACATCTTTGATAATAAATTCAGATTGAATAACAAAAGTAATTCGGATATACCATATCTAAAATGTAACCTGATTAACAAGCATCAAATACTAATTACCCTTTTGGGCAGAAGTTTCTGGAGCAATATCTTTACCTTTTGGTTTTTCAGTTCTAAGCAGATGTATATCTGCTTGGATAGCTTGGGTTGTAGTTTGAAGATGCCTTGTTTCCGTTTTAAGATATTAATTTCCATTTTTAAGTCTTGAATGGTGACTGGTTTTTCAATAATAGGTGAAGATTGTATTCTTTGCAAAACATCCTTCATGCTATAAGATTGAATAGGAATTAAAGGAGGTTCAGTAGCAGCCTTCTATTGTTGGTAACAAATTTCTAAAAATTTTAGTTTCATTTCTGGATCCTTAATTTGCTCAGCAAAATCTAACATGGATTTCTGGTCATCAGTTAAAACATGAATACTAGGACCCCCAAGGTCCAAACCATTTAGTTCAACAATAGATTTCCAATAATTTATTTCAGAAATCTGATTCAGATTTGTAGAACAAGAACAATTAGGTTCTGGTATTTCTAACTCATCACTAGAGGTAGATGGAGAGCATAGCTCAGTGAGTCCATCCGACTCAGAGCTATTATCTCTTTCTTCTTCAGATAAAGTCTGTAATAGCTGTTGAGCTATAATAGGATCTAAAGACATTTCATTAATTTTCTGTTTTAATTTCAATCTACATCGATTAGCATAATGTCCGATGGTACCACACTTATAGCATTTAACATTCTTTTTGGATAAAAGCTTTTAAGTGGGTTGTCACGGGGGAAAAACTTTTTCTGTTGAGATGTGACACAGTGAGGTTTTTGATAATGTTTACGATATTGTTTAGAAGGCTTTTGATAAGATTTTCTGGTTTTTGAGGGATACTGAATCTTGGTATCATAGGTAAATTGATTACAAAATTCACCTAGTTCTTTTTTTCCTGTAAGATTCTGTTTTCTCATACGGTATTGAAGTTTGAGGTCATCACACGAAGAAAGACCTCCTTCTAAAATTACTAAGTTGGCCATGGGTATACTGGTCATAAGGAATAGCCATATGGTCATGGCGATCCCGAAGTTTTTTCCGGACCTTTTCTAGAAACAAAGTAGGAAGGCCATCAATAAATTTGGCTTTCCAATGTTCACTGTTAGCATCAGATCGTTGCATTACTTTTAGTAAAAACACGTTTTTATACCAATGAAAAAATATTGAGACTGCTGCTACTGAGATCAAACATACTTTGCATGATCCTTCTAAAACTGCCAGTCCTATCCAGTATAGCAAAATTACTATCAGAAACATTATACCCATTACCATATGGGGCATCCATCCACATACTACTCGTTAACTTGATATTCGTAACAGGGAAACTCGGTATAGTTATTGAGACTATATCGATACTTGTACTCAAACATTTTACTATTAGAATCCCATTAATTACCATTCATGGTTTATTCATTTTTGCCCTGATGTCCTTAAAAACAATGTCCCTTCTTGGTTTCTCGTTTGGTGGGATAAATTTGGGTTACAATTAGAAGTTTTACGAATACTAATCAGGGAAGCTTATAATGAATGGCATGTTGCATATTCCCATTTACCAGTAAATAAGGATATTTCTATTACAAAATCCTTAGTCCATTTCACAATTCGTTTTGGTATTCCATAGATTTGGAAATGAGACTTTTAGTGTGATTATCATAATAAGATCCCACGTCTCAAAAAGGTTTTCTTTGTGAGATGGTGGGATAAGGGTATGAACCCTACTCTACTAGAAATTGTCCAGACAATCAAGGCACATTCTCAAGCCTGTTGGAATGCTGTTCCAAAAACTATTCCCAGCCAACCAGTTACTCAAAATCCGTTTTTACAAATCCAAACAGAATTTCGACAAAAATATCCTAATTTTTCAGAAACAGAATTAATTGTTAAAAGTATGAATTTTATGAAGGAACAATTTCTCCAAACTATTTCCGGAGATGATACCTCCATGAAATCTGTTACCAGTAGTCAAGATCATGAAGATCCTGACCAGGATGAAAATGAATTTGCCGTTTTAGCTAGCGAATCACAAACACCAGGAGATGATGAACCCAACTTTGGTGATTTTTGGGATTCACTCACCAGTATAATTGCCGACAAAATCGACAAAGAAAAAGATTAAAAAGATAAAGGCAAAGCATGATGGGTTTTGTCCCTCATCAGCAAAACCTTCGGCATAAAACGACATAACCAGTACACCAACTTTTGACAAAAGCAAATGCTCTGTCTGCTATCCAAATCTACCACACAGCTGTCCAGATAAATGTCCACCACCAGACAAAGAAGATAAGATGCTGAGTCATGAGGATAAGGACGATCGACTCCACTCCACAAAGACACGGCACCTATCCTCCTCTTATATTATCTTTTTCGTTTCTTATATTATAAAAGGAGAAGGTCCTCACCCTTGTTGAGGCAAAGTGTAATTGTAATTTAATTTCATGTTTTTATCATTTGAGCACTCTCTCTCTTATAAACATTTCTCCAATATATAAATTAAGTATTGAAGAATTAAGTTGCTTTGAAGATTGTGATTGTAAGTATTTCCTCCTTTAATGTATGCCCTCAGTTGATATACTTGTCGATTTATTAAATGCTTTAGAATTTTATATTATAAGTCGTAATAATTATTTAGAAGTTCTTCAAGGTCCGGATCTTTAGCCTTGGGCTATACAACAGGTAGACTTCTATGAACAACAAATAAATAGAATCCAACAGCAAATACAGGAACATATTTGTGTGTGGGTGGCCGCCGTCAGGCCTCCACCCCATAGTAAATCATGAGGCCATATATGTTGTAATTTGTTTATAATATACTTGTATTATGTGTATTTATATTCCTGGTTTGGTGCCAAATAAGGGTAGAATGGAGTTAGGAGAAGTGGGACGTCACCCAAGTCGCGTATAGGTAAAGTCCTTTGGCAAGGATTGCCTATAGGACACATTCACCTTATAAATCATTGATAGTCGTGCTTACTAATGCCTTGACAATGTCATGTATAGGAGCAAAATTATATATATACACAGTAATGATAGTGACTATGTTATGTATATGGGTTAAATTTACATAGATCACCTACACATGTATAGTAAAGAGATTTGTGAAGAAGTAGACAAAAGTATAATTATTAGGCCACATTTGATAATCTATATAAGTTTTTGTACATTTAATTCTATTTGTAAAAATATGGGATTATGAACAGAATTCCTCATATTTTATTAGAACAGGATACAGGATGATATAAGTGACAACTGAACTAAATTAAGTTTTATATCCTAATCAAGTAGGGTTGGTTACATATTTTTTTTTCAACATTTTACTAGTTAAATTAAATAAATTCATTTTTTTATTGCCTAATCCCAAGTATTAGTTTAAATTTTTGCTACAAAACATTTCATTTACGATGATTATATCACTTTTTCTTATCATTAAATTTGCAAGTCCATTAATACCATATTTTTTTATGGTATAATTTTCACTTAAAAGTGGGCTAATATTATGAATAACCAAATTGGTTGTTGCTCAGTCAAAAAAAGGCATACTGGTGATTCCATCTTACAGCTAGTGATCGAATTTTGAGGGTATTGTGATAAGGCCAATCTCTAAGGCTCTTAAATATAATTGTCTATATTAAGTTGGTCAGATCCCTATTCTCACACAACAATTCCTTTAATCTCATTTGAGGAGAGAATACAAACATGAAGAGAGTAGAAGTTGGGAATTTCAGAGCTTAATCACTGTTACAGGAAAACAAATGCATGTACTGATTTGCTGGCTAATCTGGGTGGTAACGTTTGGGAACAGGTTAATTTAGTAATTTTTTGGCTATTTGGTTAAAATATGAGTAAAAAAAAACTAGTGTGTTTGGGATGACTTTTTGACTTTTTACGAAAAGATGTGCAAAAAGTAAAGAGAAAATAGAATCTTTGACTTTTTTGTATGAGTTGTTAACTTTTTGACTAATTTAATAACTTTTTGACTTTTTAATTAAAAATGAAAATTTCTAAACGAGACCTAAGATGGACTTAGGATTTCATATATTTCATGTACTTATTTCTATTGCTTTCAATCAACTGGTACTAGATGTCAGAGGACAACCTCGTATTTATATGATTTAATTTTATGAAGTACTTCTTTAACTCAAAAAATAAAAAATAAAATAAAATAAAATAAAAAAGGTGGAAGTCTTTGTCCCACATTTATCTTCTTGTTTCATACTTCAAGTTCATTTCATTTACTAGATTCATACATATGAGTCCGAATTAGTCCCATCATTTTAGGAGATTAACAATCCTATTGAACTAATAATTCCAAGCATTTTACCAAAATCAACCCAAGTTTAGGAGACAATAAACAAAAAGAAAAAGAAAAAAGATATAGAGAGGTCTCATGTGAACTTTGCATGTCTTCTTTTTTTTATTAATATCATTCAAGCCAATTAAAGGGTTGCAAGTAGCTTTATCAAACATGGCTGTCTTGCCGTAGCAAAAGGGGAAAGAAAGGGGAAGAAAATTGTAGTCAAAGAAGTTGAAAAAATATATGGTGGAGGTGGAGAGACTGGTGGGGTCTGTTTTATTTTACTGAGGATATATATATAATACTGAACTACTAATAACCAAATTGTATGCAGTGTGAACACGCATGATACAGGCCTTATTTGGAAACTAGATTATTTTAGTTTTTTACTATTTTAATAGGTTAAAAATTTTATGTTTGAAAAGATGGTTGGAAATTTTTTTTTTTTTTTTTTTGTAGTTAAATGTGATGTTTGTGAGAGAGAAAGTGAAATTATTATGAATTTGGTATAATATTTTATTTTATTAACTATTTTAACTTATTTTTATCTTATTATAGATTTTAGTCAAAAAAAAATTAAAAATTCACTTCCCAAAGAAGGCCATAGCAACATTTCATTAGATGTTTTTGTTGGTGGAATTAATTGTTGTTCAAATCAAAGAAAAGACAAGAGATTTGGAGGGCTAGCTTTGTCAACTTTTTCCATGCTATAGGACCACAGATTTGTGTTACATTTTTCTATATGAAGGAAAAGATGCGGGTAACCATATTACCTGAAGTAGAACTGGTTTGGATCGAATACTTGGATTACGAGTCTCGTTTGAAAAACTCTTCGTCAATTGAAAAGCTACCAGAGTTTCTCAACGTTGTATCCATACTCCAAATCCCTAGGTTCTATAATGGTGACCTAAGAGGGAATAACAAAGAGAGAAATCTTTTTCTGCAGGAGATTTTCGGGTAAACTCACATACTAATAATAATATGTATTACTGTTTCTCTGTATATCAAATATATAGAGATTCTCTCCTGATAGAGGTGGAGTTGTAGTCTCCCACAACAACTCAAACACCTAAAGGATAATGCTCTTAATTATCTTATTCATTAAATAGTGTGAATTATCTACAACTTATGTGGACGCTCCAGGGTTATGGGCCAGTCGAGTCAAATCTGACCCAATTTCAAACATCTCCCACTCGTCCACATCATTGGTTACATTCACAACTATCATTTCTCAATATCTCACTCAATCTATTCCTCATACGGAAAAATAGAGTGTGCGACCCGACAAGAAGATATAAAGGTAGGAGTGCTATATTAAGCCATCATAGACTAACATAGCACATCACTCAAAATATCTCGTCTACACCCCAACTTCATTGGATCACACCAGATCAAATATTTTAAAACCCGGCGCGAGTCATAGTTCATAAACATGCTTGACCTCAACACTGTATTTGTACTCATGATTATATCGTAATCTCAAATCTGATACAATTGCCCGGGCAATGAGCTACAATACAAGGGTATGATTTCCAACGATCTTCCCCAGCCACTCATGTCCATTCACTCAAACTTGACCGCTTTCCTGGACATAGTCCTCTGGATCGTATTTGTCACGCCCCCAAACCGCCCCTAGTAGTTTGGAGCCGTGATGGCCAGTAATCCGTAATTACCGAAGGCCAACCTTCAAGAATCACACACTATCAGAGTATTTATATAGGGGGGCTCACAAATGCGGAAGCAATAATTCAAGATACAAGTGGTCCATAAGAGCAGTGCATAAGTCAAATGAAATGACATACATCTTTATAGAGTCTTACAACTTAATTACAATAAGGAAATGAGGTACAAAACACATCTTGACCAAAAGGCTTCTCAAGCCGACATATGTCAAAACAAACAAAAGAAAACATAAGCCGAGAAGCATAATCTTCAAGACGATGCAAAACACAAATCCAAAACATGTCGACTATGCGCCCAAAACACATCGGCAATCACGTCTAGGCCTCAATGCCTTCTTGTTCATCACCTACATATATATAGAGAGGGTGAGCTTGGATACTCAGTGAATGATATTAGAAATAAAGGTTTGCATGATTGATATCCAAGATTTCTTTCAAAACAATACATAGCATACTTTACAATCAAGAGGGAAAATCAAGTTCATTGCCGGCCTTTCAAGTTCTTTGGATGTTAATAACATCTACTTATTTCAAGGGGTGATGACATATCAAGACAAGAGTGCAGTTGCATTATAGTCCCCTGCAACTAAGGACTTTCAAGACAAGCTGTGCTGCGAAAGTTTATAGTCCTCTAGCACTAAGGACTGTCAAGACAAGCTGTGCTGCGAAAGTTTAGAGTCCTCTAGCACTAAGGACTGTCAAGACAAGCTGTGCTGCGAAAGTTTATAGTCCTCTAGCACTAAGGACTGTCAAGACAAGCTGTGCTGCGAAAGTTTAGAGTCCTCTAGCACTAAGGACTGTCAAGACAAGCTGTGCTGCGAAAGTTTAGAGTCCTCTAGCACTAAGAACTGTCAAAACAAGAGTGCAGTTGCATTATAGTCCCCTGCAACTAAGGACTTTCAAGACGAGTCATCAAAACAAGATAGCATTTGATATACAAAATAGGGATAGTCATTCATGCTAGATCAAGTACTTTTCAAAACAAGACAAGACGAGATTTATGAAAGCAAGTGTAACATAGCTTTATTAAAAATACCACTCACATAGTTTCTTCACACGTCGGGGTCGAGACAAGCCCAAGTCCTACAAATACAGGGCAAAGCCTTTGAATGCACCTTCAACAAGTTTCGTATGTACACAAATGGTTTCGGAAAACATGCTGGGCACCAACCAGGTCTAGGCCGAGGTTCCACACCTCTTCGCCGAGGTGTGTTCCCGAGGGCCACATGCAAGGAAAAGAGGTCGGGAAACTCTGGGTTTCCCTCTGCTGATGAACATGAAGAACATGAGTGTGAAAACATGAAATACTTGAATGTTCAATCATAATCTGCCATCACAAATCTGGGGTTTTCGTGCTATGAGTTTGAAAACATGGACCTGGGTACCCGAACTTGGAATTCTTGCGGAAATAAACACTTAAACATGATTCTTTATGCAAGCTTCCGGATCAAAACAAGACTTTCTTGAAGAACATATGAATGTCATTTTCTCTTTCTAAAATCGAACTTCAAAACGATGCATGGCTTACAAATCGTTTTCAATCACGCAATGCAATAACATAAACATAAAGAACATCACGAGTAGATCAAGAATCTAACCTTAGAACGCGGATCTAACGGTTGGATCTCTAGAAATCAAGCTTGAAGATCTACTTCCTCACTCTAAAACTCTTTCTTCCTCCTAGAGCTTCTCTCTCTACAAGACAAGGTTATGACACCAAATGATAGTTTTCTATACCCGGTTCTGGGGTTAACCCTCTGCTGAGACACGTGGCGGCGACTGGTTGGGTTCATCCTGAAAAGGTGGCTGACAGACCAGACAAAGCATGGTGGAAGGGTGTTCAACAAGCAAAGCGGTATGGGCTCTCTGACTGGGCAATGACATCGGCTAACAACGAGGCGTATCTAACACGCTACACGGAATGGCACTCCGGCAAGGGATGTCGTCGGCTAACAAAAGGACTTCGGCAACTAAGGCGACAATGACCTCGGCTAGGAAGGACAACACTTGACTAAGCTGTGCCACATCTTGGCCTAGATGCGCCACACCTCGGCCTAGGTCGTACCACTCCAGGGCGAGATCGCTTGGGTGTAAGGTAACATCTCGGCTAGTGCGTTCAAGGCAAGGACGGTGGTCAACAAGGGGTTCCAAGATACTATTACTAGACTAAGGATGACCTCGGCTAGGAATAACATCGGCTAGTATAACTCCGGCAAGGCGTGACCTAAGTTTCACATCAAAGAAGGAACAAGACAAGCATACTACACTTAGACAAATCACAAGGCTTCAAGACAAGGCATGGATCGCATTAACTCAAGCGAAACAAACTACAACATACGCATGCAAATTAAACAAGTCATAATCACACAGATGCTCATGAACATAATGAGAACATAAAATGTGGGTCACTACAGTCTACCCTCCTTAAGGAAGTTTGGTCCCCAAACTTAAGTTACCTTGTCCTACGAATAACTCCGGGTAACGGATTTTCATCTCCTCTTCCTTTTCCCATGTGGCCTCCTCGCCATAATGCTTCTCCCATTCGATTTTCACCATTGATATCGACTTTTTTCTCAATTGTCTCTCCTGTCTGTCGATAATTCTCATCGGCTTCTCTTCGTAGCCCAAGTCTTCGTTAACTACAACTCCAGAGTAATCTATTACATGCAGTGGGTCTCAGATGTATTTTCTCAGCATTGAGATATGGAACACACTGTGGACTTGGCTCAAGTCTGGCGGCAAAGCGAGTCTGTAAGCAACGGTGTTAACTTTCTCCAGAATTTCAAACGGCCCAATATATCGGGGTGCAAGTTTACCCTTCTTCCCAAATCTCGAAACTCCTGTCATCGGCGAGACCTTCAAAAATACATGATCCCCAATTTCAAATTCTAACTCCCTCCTTCTTTGGTCGGCATAACACTTCTGTCGACTCTGTGCAGTTTTAATCCTCTGTTGAATGAGTTTGATCTTTTCGGTTGTCACCTGGACCAACTCGGGGCCAATTAGGGCTTTGTCTCCTACTTCAGTCCAACATATCGGCGATCTGCATTCCCTTCCATACAAAGCTTCATACGGCGCCATGCCAATGCTGGCTTGATAACTGTTGTTGTACGCGAACTCTACTAATGGCAAATGCGATTCCCAACTTCCCTGGAAGTCCAACACGCACAGTCTGAGCATGTCTTCGAGTGTCTGAATCGTTCTTTCTATCTGTCCGTCGGTCTGGGGGTGAAAGGCTGTGCTAAATCTCAACTCTGTTCCCAAGGCTCCTTGTAGACTCTGCCAAAATCTAGAAACGAACTTCGGATCTCGGTCTGACACAATGGACATCGGCACACCATGAAGCCTAACGATCTCATTCATGTACAATTCGGCAAGTCGGTCGGCATTGAATGTGGTCTTGACAGGCAGAAAGTGAGCTGACTTAGTAAACCTGTCGACTATAACCCAAATGGAATCCATACCTCTCTGCGTCCTCGGCAAACCCACTACGAAATCCATGGAGATGTGCTCCCATTTCCACTCAGGAATTGACAAGGGTTGAAGAAGTCCTGCCGGTCTCTGGTGTTCTGCCTTCACTTGCTGGCAATACAGGCACTGAAATACAAACTCGGCTATCTCTCTTTTCATGTTTGGCCACCAGAAGGTCCGCTTTACGTCCTGATACATCTTGGTGCTCCCTGGATGAATGGCAAACTTGGAACTATGGGCCTCTTGTAAAATCTTCCTTTTCAACTCTGGTACATCGGCCACGCACAATCTTCCTTCAAACTTAAGCACTTGATTCTCCATAGTGTATCCCGGCCTCGGCTTGGTGACGAATTCATCAATTACCTTGTTGAGGAATTTATCCTCCCTCTGTCTGGTCTTCACTTCCTCAATAATGGTTGGTTCCACCGAAACCGCTGTCAGGCACGCCATACTTCCAACTAACTTCCTGCTCAATGCGTCGGCTACGGAATTTGCCTTACCTGGGTGATACTGAATCTGTATGTCATAATCCTTCAGTAGCTCGAGCCATCTTCTCTGCCTCATATTTAACTCCTTCTGGGTGAACAAGTACTTCAGACTCTTGTGGTCGGTGAAAACTTGGCAAGATGTTCCATACAGGTAATGACGCCATATCTTCAAGGCAAAAACCACGGCAGCTAGCTCCAAATCATGGGTAGGATAATTCTTTTCATTAGGCTTCAACTGACGAGACGCGTACGCTATGACCTTACCTTCTTGCATTAACACGCATCCCAAGCCCTTGTGTGAAGCATCACTGTAAATCTGAAATTCCTCATTAGCTGATGGTAGTACCAGAATTGGTGCTGTAACTAACCTCGTCTTCAGCTCCTGGAAGGCCGATTCTCTTTCCTTGGTCCATTCATAAGCTGCTCCCTTCTTAGTTAGTTGTGTCAAAGGCACTGCAATCCTCGAGAAATCCTTCACGAACTTTCTGTAATAACCTGCCAAACCCAGAAAACTACGAACCTCGGACACGTTGGTCGGCGTCGGCCAATTCACAATGGCTTCAATCTTACTGGGGTCAACTGATATACCGTCTTCATTAATCACATGTCCTAGAAATGAAATGCTGGAAAGCCAAAACTCGCATTTACTTAACTTGGCGTACAACTTCTTATCTCTCAAGGTCTGCATGGCAAGTCTCAGATGATTCTCGTGCTCGCTCGCATTCCCGGAATAGATCAATATGTCGTCGATAAAAATAATGACAAACTCATCTAGGTACGGCTTAAAGACTCTGTTCATCAAGTCCATGAATGCTGCTGGGGCATTGGTTACTCCGAAGGGCATTACCAAGAATTCGTAGTGGCCATATCTTGTCCGAAAAGCGGTTTTCTCAATGTTCTCGGCTTTAACCTTCAACTGGTGGTAGCCCGACCTAAGGTCAATCTTGGAAAAGACTCGTGCTCCTCGTAGTTGATCAAGTAAATCGTCAATTCTAGGCAATGGGTACTTGTTCTTGATGGTCACCTTATTAAGTTCTCTGTAGTCAATGCAAAGACGAAGGGTGCCGTCCTTTTTCTTAACAAATAGAACGGGTGCTCCCCACGGTGAAGTGCTCGGCCTGACGAATCCCTTATCCAACAATTCCTGTAATTGCGATTTCAGTTCTCTAAGTTCTGCTGGAGCCATTCTGTAGGGTGTTTTGGAGATAGGTTGTGTTCCTGGCAAGACGTCCACAGTAAACTCTATTTCTCTATCGACAAGGTGGCCAGGCAACTCATTCGGAAAGACGTCGGGGAATTCCTCAACCACGGGTATGTCGGCTAACTCAACTCTTCCATTCAAATTACCTAGTATACTGCACAAATAACCCTGACATCCCTTTTGGATCAACTTGTAAGCCTTCATGGATGAGATTAAGTAAGGTGGGGGTACTACTCCTTTACCTTGGAAAATGACCTCAGCTTGACTTGGGGTCTTCAATGTGACGCTCTTAGTAACACAATTTATGGATGCATGGTTCGCTACTAACCAATCCATTCCCAATATGACATCGAAGTGAGTCATGCTTAATGGCATCAAATCAACTAACAATTCTACACTCTCAATCGTAACAATACACGCCCTATAAATGGATGTAACAATCATATTCCTCCCAGATGGAGTAGACACAGATAATACATAATCAAGGGGTTCTAATTCTCTACTCAACTTCTCGGCGAATATAGTGGACACAAATGAATGCGTAGAACCCGAATCAATCAATACGTATGCATCTCGAGAACAAATTGAGAGGGTACCTGACACTACCGCCTCGGCATTCTGGGCGTCTCCTGGTACTAATGCAAAAACTATGCCTTGCCTTGCCTGTATCCTCCCAACGTTGTTGTTCTGTGCAAGGCCCGAGGTGCTTCCATTCTTCCTTCCGTCATCAGCCTTTGCTTTCGGGCAGTCCCTCACACGATGACCTATCTCGCCGCACTCATAGCAAGCTCCTGTTGCCCAACGACAAACCCCGAAATGTAGCTTTCCACAACTCGCGCACATCGGCTTAACGTTACCCTCTTAATTGGAGTTGCTGGAATTGTCCGTACTCATCTTCTTCTTGGCATTGAACGGAACTCGGCGATTATCATAACTCTGTCTCTTCCTCTGACCCTCACCTGAACTCTGGTATCGGTTCAAGTTAGCTTCAGCCAGGATGGCCTTGTCCAGTACTCCGGCGTATGTCGGCATATTGAGCATATTGACCCGATCTTGTATCGGTCCACGCAACCCACTTTCGAACTTCCTCGCCTTTCGGTACTCGTCGTCAACCATATGAGGCGCATATCTCGCCAGTTCAGTAAAGGCACGATCGTATTCTGCGACCGTCTTGTTCCCTTGGATCAGATTCTGAAACTCCGTGGTCTTTCGGTCTCGGACGCTGAGGGGGAAATGCTTGTTGTAGAACAACTCCAAAAATTTTGCCCAAGTCAAACCCGGATTGCTTTCTCGGACCATCATCCACCACCTACGAGCATCGTCGTCTAATGTGAATGCTGCCAGAGATACCTTCTGGGCGTCTGTACTGGGGAAAACTTCAAACAACTTCTCCATCTCTAAAACCCATGCCTCGGCTTTCATTGGTTCTATGCCTCCCTGAAATCTCGGCGGTTTCATCTTCTTGAACTCTCTGATTAGGGTTATCGTGTCGTTCCCATACAAAGCTTACTGCTGAGGCACTTGTGGCACTGGAGGGGGTGGAGCTGCATATCGGCCATTCGTCTGTTCGGCATGCATGGAAGTGGTACCAGTATCCTGCGGCCTAGGTTGTCTCTGCTCACGAACCAAGCCTTCGACTAACCTTTCCAATCTCTCCAACCTGTCTTCTGAACGATCCCGGCCAACTGGGGGTCTACCTCTCCTCATGATGCTAGGGGGAATGCAAGATGAGACTTTAAAACAACTAAACAAATAACACATGCGCAAGTAACGAGCGTCTAGGCCAAAATGATGCACACATAGTCAAGTAGCAAGCAACATGATGCAATCCTAACATTCTTCCAAGGGACATCCTATGCTCTTTAGGACTCAAAGTGTGTGAATAACGTACTATAAGGATCTTGTGCTCTGATACCATTCTGTCACGCCCCCAAACCGCCCCTAGTAGTTTGGAGCCGTGATGGCCAGTAATCCGTAATTACCGAAGGCCAACCTTCAAGAATCACACACTATCAGAGTATTTATATAGGGGGGCTCACAAATGCGGAAGCAATAATTCAAGATACAAGTGGTCCATAAGAGCAGTGCATAAGTCAAATGAAATGACATACATCTTTATAGAGTCTTACAACTTAATTACAATAAGGAAATGAGGTACAAAACACATCTTGACCAAAAGGCTTCTCAAGCCGACATATGTCAAAACAAACAAAAGAAAACATAAGCCGAGAAGCATAATCTTCAAGACGATGCAAAACACAAATCCAAAACATGTCGGCTATGCGCCCAAAACACATCGGCAATCACGTCTAGGCCTCAATGCCTTCTTGTTCATCACCTACATATATATAGAGAGGGTGAGCTTGGATACTCAGTGAATGATATTAGAAATAAAGGTTTGCATGATTGATATCCAAGATTTCTTTCAAAACAATACATAGCATACTTTACAATCAAGAGGGAAAATCAAGTTCATTGCCGGCCTTTCAAGTTCTTTGGATGTTAATAACATCTACTTATTTCAAGGGGTGATGACATATCAAGACAAGAGTGCAGTTGCATTATAGTCCCCTGCAACTAAGGACTTTCAAGACAAGCTGTGCTGCGAAAGTTTAGAGTCCTCTAGCACTAAGGACTGTCAAGACAAGCTGTGCTGCGAAAGTTTATAGTCCTCTAGCACTAAGGACTGTCAAGACAAGCTGTGCTGCGAAAGTTTAGAGTCCTCTAGCACTAAGGACTGTCAAGACAAGCTGTGCTGCGAAAGTTTAGAGTCCTCTAGCACTAAGAACTGTCAAAACAAGAGTGCAGTTGCATTATAGTCCCCTGCAACTAAGGACTTTCAAGACGAGTCATCAAAACAAGATAGCATTTGATATACAAAATAGGGATAGTCATTCATGCTAGATTAAGTACTTTTCAAAACAAGGCAAGACGAGATTTATGAAAGCAAGTGTAACATAGCTTTATTAAAAATACCACTCACATAGTTTCTTCACACGTCGGGGTCGAGACAAGCCCAAGTCCTACAAATACAGGGCAAAGCCTTTGAATGCACCTTCAACAAGTTTCGTATGTACACAAATGGTTTCGGAAAACATGCTGGGCACCAACCAGGTCTAGGCCGAGGTTCCACACCTCTTCGCCGAGGTGTGTTCCCGAGGGCCACATGCAAGGAAAAGAGGTCGGGAAACTCTGGGTTTCCCTCTGCTGATGAACATGAAGAACATGAGTGTGAAAACATGAAAAACTTGAATGTTCAATCATAATCTGCCATCACAAATCTGGGGTTTTCGTGCTATGAGTTTGAAAACATGGACCTGGGTACCCGAACTTGGAATTCTTGCGGAAATAAACACTTAAACATGATTCTTTATGCAAGCTTTCGGATCAAAACAAGACTTTCTTGAAGAACATATGAATGTCATTTTCTCTTTCTAAAATCGAACTTCAAAACGATGCATGGCTTACAAATCGTTTTCAATCACGCAATGCAATAACATAAACATAAAGAACATCACGAGTAGATCAAGAATCTAACCTTAGAACGCGGATCTAACGGTTGGATCTCTAGAAATCAAGCTTGAAGATCTACTTCCTCACTCTAAAACTCTTTCTTCCTCCTAGAGCTTCTCTCTCTACAAGACAAGGTTATGACACCAAATGATAGTTTTCTATACCCGGTTCTGGGGTTAACCCTCTGCTGAGACACGTGGCGGCGACTGGTTGGGTTCATCCTGAAAAGGTGGCTGACAGACCAGACAAAGCATGGTGGAAGGGTGTTCAACAAGCATAGCGGTATGGGCTCTCTGACTGGGCAATGACATCGGCTAACAACGAGGCGTATCTAACACGCTACACGGAATGGCACTCCGGCAAGGGATGTCGTCGGCTAACAAAAGGACTTCGGCAACTAAGGCGACAATGACCTCGGCTAGGAAGGACAACACTTGACTAAGCTGTGCCACATCTTGGCCTAGATGCGCCACACCTCGGCCTAGGTCGTACCACTCCAGGGCGAGATCGCTTGGGTGTAAGGTAACATCTCGGCTAGTGCGTTCAAGGCAAGGACGGTGGTCAACAAGGGGTTCCAAGATACTATTACTAGACTAAGGATGACCTCGGCTAGGAATAACATCGGCTAGTATAACTCCGGCAAGGCGTGACCTAAGTTTCACATCAAAGAAGGAACAAGACAAGCATACTACACTTAGACAAATCACAAGGCTTCAAGACAAGGCATGGATCGCATTAACTCAAGCGAAACAAACTACAACATACGCATGCAAATTAAACAAGTCATAATCACACAGATGCTCATGAACATAATGAGAACATGAAATGTGGGTCACTACAGTATTCATCATGACCCTTGGATGACATGCTAAAGTAGCGACATCAAATCATCACTTCATGGCATAGTTCCAGGTTCAAGGATATAGTGTAGGCCTAATATTGGCCTAATAGGGCTCACACAGTGCTAAAGCAGGAATCCATCTAGCCTCCCTCAAGTGGTTGATGGTAGCACATACAGTATGATATGTATGTTATAGCGGAGCTCGCACTAGATTGGGTCTGTTACTCTCTAATGCCATACGAATCTTAATCTAGTCACTATACAAGCGGCTAACCTGAGTTTCTTAGCATATTCGCTCATCAAGCGCCTACCTAAGATCTTACATTCGGCTATATTCAGGCTTCATGAAGCAGTGGATAACTTCATGTTCGACTTTTTAAAGTCTCATCTTAGCTAATGCTAAGGCGACATCTCATAATGAATTAGTTTTGTTTACTTCTCAAGTTACAAAACATTAACCTCGCTCACTCTCTAAGCGCCAAGATAACTAATGTCTCATTTCGCTTGCTCTACAAGTGCCAGGGTGATCGCCAGTGTGAGAATGCCGATCTAAACCTGGTTACATCATATACAATGTGTGCTAATAGAATCAATTACGCCATAAAACCACATGAATTAATTATTATGCATACGATACTCATAAAAATATCCAACATAGTCAATGTGGTATCCAAGATATATCAAATCCTATGAAGTCCTAAACTCGTAACATAAGTTTGGAAAGTATCTCTAGTAGTGGATCGGCCATTATCTTGCTAGTGGATATATGCTGTAGGACTACCTCCACTCATGTAATCACACCTCGAATAAAGTGAAAATGAATGTCAATGTGTTTGGTCCTACCAAGACACTTAGAATCCCTAGAATATGCCAAAGCTACCATACTATTAATATGGATCATAACACTACAATAGCCATGATCCCTAGGCACTATAGGAATCTCCTCAATCAAATAGCCTTAAGTACTGTTGCTGAACAAGCAACGTACTCCAGCTCCATCATGGACAAAGATGGCAAAAAATCCTCTTCACTGGTTACCAGTGTACAAGTCTTGTGTTACTCTAGTAACAATCCCAACCCACAATTAACGTATAATCCAGAATTAGGAATGCTTAATAAGTAATTAAGGTGAAATTTTACATTAATTGTATGTGTGTTGCATTATTTTGTATTCATATCTGTTTGTCGTAGAAAGATCTGTTCATGTATATGTTTTGTTCTGCGAATTGAAGGCGTTATCGGCATCCGATCGCAAAATTGACTTGAATTACGTGTTAATTGGAATTTTTAGAACATTATGGTAAGTTTAATTAGAATTCAATTCAGAATGATTAAATTAGAATAATTTAATGCTCATCAGATTAGTGGTAAGCTAATTAATTAATTTTTTGATCAAGCCTATATAAGGCCACCTCAATACCTTATACACACTTTTTGCACTCTCATTTCCTCTTACTTGAGCTCAAAAATGTAGAGAGAAAGAGAGAGAGAGAGAGAGAGAGAGAGAGAGAGAGAGACTAAGAGGGAAGTGACTTCAAACAAAGGAATTGTTTGAGGATTGGAGAGTTGGCTAGGAACATCAAACAATTAACTCTAGAGCGCATAGTTAAGCATCTAAGGTAAGAAATCCAACCCTTAGTTGTGTAATTGAGTTAGTTTTTGTAAGAATTCAAGTAAAGAAGGTGGAATGACATGAGAATGAACTAGGATTATAGAATTGTAACTCAAATCATGCATTCATGCATATATTATAGCATTTTGAGTTTGATTGCAAAGAATTTCCACTTGCATGTGTCAATTTTATTTTAGTTTTCAGAATTCATCTTGTTTTCCACCAGTTTGCCTCATTTGGTCATGTTTTGAAAGCTTGAGCTTGTATCTTTGCATGCATGGTATGTAATGACATGTTTTCCCAATTTCAAGTTTAAGTTTTGAGCAATTGGCATACTTTTGGACCTTGATTTGGCAAAATGATCTTCAATTTATGATATTCTACAAGTTTCTAAATTCTTTTTAGAGTTTTGGCTCAAAAGGATGAGTTTCAAAATGTTTAATTCGAGTTTGGAGCTTGGGAGTGCAATCTGGAAATCCCAGATTCTGCACTTCTGCTCAAGTGGCAAAATTTGCACTCGAGTGACCACTTTGTAATCTTACACTTACACTTTGGCGACTAGAAGTCCGCTCGAGCGTGAAATGCGAGCTCTCAGAAGTTTCATGTTTTTGCAGACTGCTCGAGCGACAAGAGTTGCGCTCGAGCGAGGACCTAAGTCTCACGCTAGAGCGACCGTCGAGTGTTCATCGAGCATGAAACTCACACAACTAGTACTTTTGCAAAGTTTACAGATCGCTTGAGCGAAGGAAGTTGCGCTCGAGCAAGACCCTTGTTTTCAGCAAATTTGGCTAAGTGTTCTAAATCACATTTTGGCATCCTCATATCATTCTAGGCATTTCTAAGCCCTAATAAGTCAGAATAATGAGGAATAAAGGTAAAACACACCAAAATAAGAGAGAACTAAGTTATGATTCCGAGTGTGTAATTTTGTACTTATTCGTTCTGCATCTGTATAGGTCACGCGCCACAAGTTACCTGATCTATCTACTTTGTCTGTTTGCTTGGAGCCATTTGTGAGTAATAACTCTGTAAAGCTATGTTTGATTATAAGTATTTTCTGACTGAAATGATATGATCTGTTTCTGAAATGTGATTTTATGAATCATGAATGAATGTCCATTTTTCTGAAATGTATTTGTGGCATCCTTAGTTCACGTGGCCCTCTTCCAGGGGTAACAATACCGTGGCCAATATACACGTGACCCTCACCCGGGGGTAACA
The DNA here is from genome assembly GCF_055761805.1 of Camellia sinensis. Lineage (NCBI taxonomy): Eukaryota > Viridiplantae > Streptophyta > Magnoliopsida > Ericales > Theaceae > Camellia > Camellia sinensis. The sequence goes on along the minus strand of NC_138968.1, from coordinate 91,750,857 downwards.
ATACCATGGCTTATATTCACGTGGCCCTTGCTCGGCGGTAACAATACCGAGGCCTATATTCACGTGGCCATCGCCTAGGAGTAACAATACCATGGCTACTTGCACACAAGATATGGACCTTAATGGTTGTCGGCACCATCTATGTAAACTTGATATGTCATAATAGCTAAATGGATGTACCACAAATACCTGCTGATGATTTCTGGAAAGTATGTGAATATAGATCTGTTTCTAATTTGAAATCTGATCTGGGACATCATTCATTAAATTCTTTACTTTGTTATTATCCACTGGGCTCTTGCTCATCGTTTATATTTATGTATGTAGGTGACCAGGCACGTGAACAGGCTCAAAGTTGATGACCTGGCGTCTTCGTTTTGTCAGCCAATTGTTGTACTTCCAAGGGGGTTCCTTTTTGTGAGCGGGTCAAGTCTAAATGGCATGTGTTAAGACTTTGCTTTCTTTTGGTTTTTTTGAACAAGTTCTGTTTATCTGTAAACTAGGTTAATTCCCACTTTTATCTTATCTGTATTTGTGAGTGACGTATGACTATGTTAATTATGACGTCACAAGTGTATATAAAGTTTTAAGTTTTTATGTCCCATATATGTCTCCATAGCTCATTGGACTATGTATGTTTCTTTATTTGCTTCCACAGCCCCTAATTATAAGTTTTTCTGTTTAGAGGCCTTTGGTAATCCTATGATTATTGGCCAGTTACGACACTAAACCTATAGGGGCGGGTTTGGGTCGTGACAGCTGACCACACCCACTACAAAGCATATATCCGGTCAAGTACACATCTTAGTGTACATTAGACTACCAATTGCACTCACATAGGGAACCATTGCCATTTGTTTCTTTTTCTCATTTGTTCTTAGGACAAGAGTCAATGCTCACATTACGTCCCTTCACAATTGGATTGTCAATGGATTTGGAATAGTGCATTTGAGACCATTCTAAGATCCTCTTAATATAAGTCTCTTGAGACAAACAGAGAAGTCTCTTAGAGAAATCTCTCAGGATTTTAACTCCAAGCACATAATTTGCCTCTCTTATGTCCTTTATTTCAAAACTAGAGGACAACCATTTCTGAGTGGTGACAATCATTTCCAGCTAACAACATGTTGTATACATACAATGATACAATGGTCTTCCTCATTCTCAAACCTAGTTGAAATGATGGTTTTTATGGAATCTGAAATACCATTATCTTGACAATTGCTTTAGGCCATAAATGGAACATTTGAGCCGATATGCTTTGTGCTCTTGTCCATTAACGTCAAGGCCTTCTGATCAATCCCTATATATCTCCTTGTCCAGTTCTCCATTGAGAAATACAATCATAACATCCATTTGGAAAAGTTCCATATCCAAATATGTGATAATAGCTAGAATTTAGGCGAATGAGAGCCAATCTCACCACTAGGGAGATTGTTTATACCCTCTCTTTGGGTATAGCCTTTAGCCATGAGACGGACTTTTGACCTATTAGCCTTGCACTTAACTTTTAAGACCTACTTGTTACCAATGGTCTTGCGCCCAAGTGTAAAGTCAACTAACTCCCAAACTTGTTTCCGAACCATAGAACTCATTTCATCCTTCATAGTAGCCATTCACTTGGTAGCATTCGGTGAAACTAACGCTTCCTCATAGGAAACAAGCTTATCAAAATCCAACAGAGCATACATGAAAGATTCCCCCTCAATCTCATAAGACGACGAGGGATGATTCCACGTTCACCTCTATGTAACTGGGATCCTTATTGAGCCATTTTTTAGTTAAACACTCCCACTAGAAGGTAAATCACTCCCACTATCTTTGACGATTTCAGGATGAATCTCTAATTCTCCACCCTCGCTAAAAGATGGTATGACTTCCTCAGATTCCTGTAACTCAAATAGGGCAAGATCTTTCTTTACTTCACTAATACTAGAAAATTCATTCTCAATGAAATTGACATATTGCGACTTACTTTCAATCATTCCACTATCAGGATGTTCACTGTACTTTACATAACCCTCTGAGCATTCTGAATATCTAAACACTTATTTGTTTGTTCTAGAGCCTAATTTCCCATGCTTATGAGAAGTACTGTGAACAAAACCCGCACAACTCCAAGGCCACAAATGCTCTAAATCAGGTTTTGCGCCTTTCCATAATTCATATGGAGTCGTTCGAATTGACTTTGAAGGCACATGGTTACGGATGTAGGCAATAGTCATAAGAGTTTCCCTCCAAAAAGATATAGGCTGACTTGTGCCATCATCGATCTAACCATTTCAAGTAAAGTACGATTTCATCTCTCTACTACATCATTCTGTTGCGGAGTGCCTAATCGTTAATTGCCTGCATATCCCATTTTCCTCACATAGTCCTTGAAACTGATAAATACTCATACCCTCGATCTGTTTAAAGGATTTTCAATTTCATGTCTGTCTAATTCTCAACCAGTGCATAAAGCGCTTGAAACAATCCAATGCCTCAAAGCAATGTGAGATCAAGTAGACATAATTGAATCGCGAATAATCATCAATAAACGTAAAGAAATAAGAAGCTTCATGGCGGGCCTTTACATTCATAGGTCCGCAAATGTCAGAGTGAACTAACTCTCGAGGATATAAGCCCTAGGTGCCTTTCCAAAAGGCTTCTTACAGGCCTTTCCTGCCAAACAAGGCTCACATACAGGTAGACTTACATTAGCGAGATGCCCCAACATGCCTTCTTTAGCTAGTCTAGTCATTCTATCTTTTCCAATGTGACCAAGTCTAGCATGCCAATTAACAAAATTTAATGTTCATTATCATAAGACACATAAGAATATGAGCAAAAATCCAAATCTAGCATAAATAAACCATTGGAAATAAAGCTTTTTTCATACAAGCCCTTATTCAAATAGGAATCCAACTAACTACCACTAAAACCAAATCTTACCAAAGCAATAACTGATAAAAAAAAATTACATTATACACTAGGGGTGCATTTGTTTGGACGGACTGGATAAAGGGGGATTGTAATCCATCGGATTGTTAGTCCCGGGATACATTGTCCCCGGACTATTTGGTTGCACAGGATTTGTATCCTATGTTTGTTTAGTCATGGGATTAGATGTCTGGATTGGACTATTTTTAATGAATCCAATGTTTGGTTAGACGGACTGGATAAGGATAAATGTTCAAAAGACTATTTTATCCTTGTAATTTATAATTTTTATTTAATATCTAATTTTAAATTTGTAATCTATAATTTATAATTTAACAACACTAAAAAAATTTAATTTATAAGGCCATAATTTTTTTTTAATTTATTATTTTCAATTAAATTAAATTTATAATTTATATTTTTTATTTAATATATAATTTTAAATTAACGACAATAAAAAAATAATTTTATTTAATATATAAATTAAATTTTCAACAACACTAAAAAAAATTAATTTATAAGGCCATAATTTATAATTTATTATTTTTAAATAAATTTAATTTATAATTTATAATTTTTATTTAATATATAATTTTAAATTAACAACACTAAAAAAATAATTTTAGAGAAATATGTAAATTTAATTTTTTAACAACACTAAAAAAAATAAGGCCATAATTTTTAATTTATTATTTTTAATTAAATTTAATTTATAATTTATAATTTAATTTTTTTATTTAATATATAATTTTAAATTAACAACACTAAAAAAATAATTTATAAATGTTCAAAAGACTATTTTACCCTTTCTAATTGTTTACTAAGTAATAACATGGAGGGTAAAATGGACATTTCACCAAATAATCTCATAGGATACCAATCCCATGGTTTCTATCCCACACCCCCCCATGGGATAGAATAGTCCCATATTTGTGGGACTAATAGTCCGGGGGGACTATTAGTCCGGACCAAAATTTTGCAAACAAACAATAGACTATTAGTCCGGCGGGACTAATAGTCCAATCTCACACCCTTCTCCCTCAAAACAAACATGCTCTAGGTGCATAAAGCACATCATGGAGGAGTAAAGTGCGCCCCAGACACGTCTTAAGCTAATAAGAACCAACTCTAAGGACATCCCCTCGAGTTCCATTACCCAAAGTAATGTAATGCTTGCCCACAAGTATCTTTCTGTATTCCATAAACTCAATTCTTTCTTTGACTATATGGCGGGCTGCTTATGAGTTCTATAATCCAATCATGAAGAGAATTAGCAATACATACATGCGAACAAACACAAGTATTTAAAGAGTTAACTGAAAGGTTTACGTTCTTCGCGTCAAGGCATTCTCGAGCAAAGTGACCTCTCTTCCCACAATTATAGCACTTGACTTTGGTCTTGTTTTTATTTCCAACGCACTTGCCTCGACGACGCTTACCCATATTACCTCTCTTAGGACCAAGGTTACCGGCTATACCACCACGTTTTCCTTGTCTATTGTTCTTAGGCCTAAATGCCTGACTCTGTCTTGCCTGGATGACAAGGAAAATGTTACGGTGTGACCCCAAGCGCTCCGTTTCAAGCCCAAATTGCTCAAATTTCAAAATAAGAGCATGCAGCTCGGTTGCAGGTGTGGTCTCATAGGTAATATTCAGTTGATTCTACATGTTATGAGCAATGTCATTTGTCTCAAACTCTCCCGTGAGATCATTGTGAATGCTGCTAAGCATAGTATAATGTTCACATCGATCTCCCTTGACCCAATTCTGATGGGTCTCCGTGTCACAACTGTGTTAAGCAGTGGTCCTTTCTTCAGATCGGATCTTAAGGGTGGTCAATTTTTCTATGACTTCTTGTCTATTAAGCGAATATTGAATTTTATCTTTGGTGAGGTTAGTAACAAAACCATCTCTTAATTTCACAACCTTAAATCATGCACAATATATATGAGTCCAAAAAAATGCGCTATACAATTTTGCACATGGGCTTCACTTAAAATCCTGTTAGTAATATGGTGCAACATGTTAAAGCAACCTTAAAATATATTAGTAACAGTGAAACACATCCCCTTATATGGTTATGGAAAAATACATCCAAAAATAAATAAATAATTATAACGCAAAAGAATCATAATACATTGATTCTAATAAATAAATAAATAACATGGGGATGCCACTTCACCAATACATTTGTGAGGTGTACCTCTAACAACACAAAATAAATAAACAAACATATGTACAAAAATTACCAACATTACCTCTATCTATCCAAACTTACATCAACAATAAATAAATGGCTAAAGGATGGAGACCAAACTACAATTCCTACTAAGGAAAAGAGTATAGTCATGAAACTAGGACTCAAAATATATATATATTAGTTCTCAACTAATATATATTAAACAATTAAAAATTAATTCCATAATTTAATAGCATAAAAATAAATGCCAAAACAACCAAAAGAAATTAATAAATTATGCATGATAATTAATAAAATAGAAAAATAATTTTCCAAAATTTTCTTAATTTTTCTGCAATTTTCAGACTTACACTTTTAATTTTTTTTGTAATTTTCAGAATTAAAATATATATAAGTACGTGAGAATATCCAAAGAAAATTTAAAATAAATTAATTCTGAAAAATAGTGGCTAAACAGATTACGCAGAAAAATAATACAAGCTTCCAAGAACACATGTATTTCGGCTCCTTGGGATACGCGTCATGTACTTTCACGCATCGCGATTTCTGGTCTGCATGTATAGAGGCGCGTCTACGCGGGCCACGTACACACCATCCCACAAGCGCGCTTTGCACGGTGATGACATCAACCGCATGTAATGTGCTGACGTTATCCATGTTGACATCATCGCGCTGCGCCGCGCCATGCTGCGGCCAATCACGCCGATTGCATCATGTTGACATCACTCCGACTTCTAGAATCTCTGTTCCTTCCCAAAATTTTCCAAAAAACAACGATTTTAATCCAAAAACCTTTGAAAAGCCATAACCTTTTCAATTTAACTCTGATTAAAACCCATTTTATATGGGTGGCAAGTTCACGAAGAGTACTTTCAAAATATGTAAATTTGAATTACTAAAAACAAAATTTTTTTATACTAATTTTTGAGATGAAAAATCTACTATAATGAAGTTTTATAAGGATTAGGGTTTTCAAAAAACCTTTTCAACATGCCAAAATATTAAACAATATTAAAATAGATAATATTGATTAGACATGAACAAAACTAATCTATGCCATGCAAATCATGGGGTGAAAACAAACAATATAGCTTTGATACCAATAAAGGAAAAGATGCGGGTAATCATATTACTTGAAGTGAAAACGGTTTAGATCGGATGCTTGGATTATGAGTTTCGTTTGAAAAACCCTCCGTCAATTGAGAAACTATTAGAGTTTCTCAATATTATATACACACTTCAAATCCCTAGGTTCTATAATGGTGACGTAGGAGGGAATAATAGAGAGAAAAATCTTTTTTTGCAGGAGATTTTCTTCTGATAGAGGTTGTGGGGGCCGGATAATTGGAAGAATCAGAAGCGTACTCTAGAAGACAGATATTACTCAGCTCTTTCCTGCACGATCAGGAAGCTGAATAAAACATATAAGCCGAGTAGTTACTAAACTATGGAGCCGAGTAAATAAAAAGATAATAAGTGAAAAGTGGACCAAGCCCCGAGGCCCAGGAAACGAGTATAAATAAAGGAACAACAGACTAAGAAAGGTATGTGAGAATTGTTATGCTTAACTTAGAATATAAGTGATCCTGAGAGTTGGGACTGACTTCTCCGTCGAAGTGCTAATTCCGGCACCCTCGATCGGAGTGTTTATTCCTTTTCAGGTGACTATTAGCGGATCACGAGCGTCCCCCAAGATCAGAAGAGTATTTTCAAACCACTTCTCCACAATTGGCGCCATCTGTGGGAATACTCAAGCATATCCATGGCGGGCGTGACGGAGGACCCTCCAATAGTCACTGATGAAACCACGCAGAGAGACGACCTCACTCCACCAAACATGCTTGGACCAGACACCATCCCCGTAAGATGCGCTCTGAATTTCGCCTCACCCTCGACTCCAGAGCATGAAGCAATGCAAGCGATCATGGAATAGGCAAAGCAAAACAAACAAAGGTTGGAGAACATGATCGCAGAAAACGAACGTCTTCGTGAAGATTTGGCCTTGGAAGTGGCGAAGTCCAAACAAGCTGTACGCCTAAATCCGGAACGACCTCCGAAGGCAGGTGGTTGACGACCTCGAGCCCGACAAGACGACACTAATAGCGACTCCGACTCGTTATCCCCAGAGCCTAGGAAGAAGGGGCGACCTGAAACTACTAATTCTTCTGAAGAAAGTCCCCGTATAAGGCAAAAGCGAAGAAGGAACAGTTCAGACGAAGATCAACACGATCCATTCGTACGACAGATTGCAAAGGCAGTCCTACCTAAGAAATTCAAAGCACCGTCATTCACCTTGTACGACGGCAAATCAGACCCCACCGACCACATCCGCCACTACAAACAAGCCATGACGTTGCATGCAAACGACGAGGCCATCATGTGCCGAATATTTCCCAGCAGTTTGGGACCGTTGGCTGTCAGGTGGTATTATAAATTGGAGCTAGCTTCGATCAAAACCTTCCACCAATTATAGAAATCCTTCAGGGCCAGATTCATCACCAACGAGGTCCAGCCGAAACAAGCCGACTTTCTTTGGGCAATGCAAATCCTGCCAGGAGAAACACTAAGAGCATATTCGGCGCGATATTAGGAATGCTTTAATCTTATTGATGACGCTTGCAACGACTCCTTGGCCATCACCGCCTTCAAAATGGGATTACATCCAGATAATGCCCTCCATAGTTCCTTGACTAGAGACCTCCCATGACAGTCTGGGGGTTGATGAAGAAAGTAGAGGAATACTGCAAAGTGGAAGATGACGCCTTGCGGGTTAAAGCCGGACACATGGCCAACAAAACGACCCCTCTTGAAATTGCTCAGCCAATAAGTTTCGTACCACCTTAGAGCCCTGAACCACGACGGCGGGCTAAATGAGACAAGAAACGAGATTCTCGCCGATCAAGCGATCAATGCTCACACCGAGCAAATGAGCAACTGCAAGTTGATAGTAGGCGCACAAAGCGTGCCGACAAGAAATACATGGAGCTGTCAGAGTCAATCAGCTCGGTTATGTCCAAAATCCAATATCTTCCGTTCTTCAAATGGCCGTCCAAAATCGCAGGACCTCCTGACACGAGAAGGCGAGATAGGTGGTGCGAATATCACAAAGATCACGACCATGATACGGACAGTTCCTATGCTTTGAAGGACCACCTTGAGGAATTGGTGCAAGATGGTCGACTCTAGCAACATGTCCGAAGAAACGCAATCAAACAGTTGCCCTTCGGCAGGATTCACCTCCGCCTGGCCTCATTCATATGATATACAGCCTTCCAACGCCTCTTACCGTACACGTAATTCGGTCAGCCCCCCAGAAGCAACGCACACTGACGAAACAGACCCACGAAGCTCCGAGTATTATCTTTGACGATTCCGATCTTATCGGCATAACACTCCCCTATATTGATCCATTGGTCATTGAACTTCACGTAAACCGATTTACCGTTGAACGCGTCCTCATAGACCAGGGGAGCACTTCGGAGGTCATGTATTACAAGACCTTCATCAAACTCGGCTTCAATGAATCAGACCTGTCTCTGGCTCCTCATCTATTATTCGGCTTCAACACAAATCCAGAGTACCCATTGGGAAAAATCACACTTCTCGTTCGAGCGGGCTCCTAAACAGTGGATGTGAAATTCTTGGTCGTCAAGCTCCCTTCACTGTATAATCTCATTATGGGCCGAACTTGGTTGCATACTATTCAGGCCGTCCCAAGCACCTATCATTAGCTGCTACGCTTCCCAATCGAACACAGCATTGAGCAAATCCGTGGCTCCCAGCAATCCGCACAAGCATGTTATCTCCTCTCTAAAAAGACAACAACGGAGTCGCAGGTCAACTCCACTAAAGCCACAGAAGCCCTAGGCGATACCAGCAACAGCTTGCCAAGTCGCATAATCAACGCGTTCAGCTGCATCGCCGCACCGGGAGAGTTGATCCTGAAGGTACTTTCGGGTGAAAAGAAACCGATTGATGGAAAATTGGGTCCTAACTTAGACGGCCATTATCGGATAGATTCCACATTGGCTCAGAAATTTGTCAAGAAGGAGTTTGCCATGGCCATGGAACTCGACGCACTTGCGAAAATTCTGTCATTAAACCCGACTTATGGGGAATGATCCTAGCTCTAAATGATTCGCCATGTACACATTCCACTTTTGAAATACAAGGATTCTTGTTGAAAAGTTATTATCCCACCCAATGTCGAATATAATTAAAAAGTGCTGCGACGGGAAAAGCCTTCGGATTCGGAGCACCCTTCGTGGATATCACGATTGGCGGATTAAAGCCTCCGGATTCGGAACCCCATCAGCGCATGACGTCCTTGGGCCGAAAAAGCCTCCAGATTCGGAGCAACCTTCGTGGATATCACGATTGGCTAAAAAACCTCTGGATTCGGAGCCCCATTGGGGCATGACGTCCTTGGGCCAAACAATCCTCCGGATTCGAAGCACCCTTCATGGATATCACGATTGGCCATTTAAAGCCTCCAAATTCGGCTGACCAAATAGTGTCCCACCGAGTGACGCTCAAGGGCCGTATAAAAAAATGCTTAATTAAAGCAGAGATATGCAAGTTGAGCCAGCACATGAACAAAACAGAACGTGCCAACATTCGAAATAATATGTTTAATTAAACATAAAAAATTCAGAACGAGATATATGCACTTTTAAAATAACACATTTTATTCGATTAAACAGTAATTACAAAAACGCAATCCGCGTTCGAGCATTACAATATCTATTTTCATACGGCGTCGCCTTCGTCCTCGCGTTAGTACAGCGATAGCACCGAATCGGCACCTACGCTAGAAGGAGGGCATGCACAGCTTGAAAAGCTTTGATCTGGCCGCGCTTGAATCTACGATGTTCACACAGGCGAGGCAATCACCCTCGAGGTGGAGAGCTTTGACACCATAGACAACGTCAAGGCCAAGATCCAGGACAAGAAAGGAATCCCCTATGAAAACAGTAACACTCAACGGTCGCAGCGCTACGTCGACCTCATTTCTCGGATGCAGTTGCGCAGAACTTCCCCGTTACTGTTTCTCCCTTCGGGGTGATCTACTTCGACGACTTGGGGGTTGACGTTTTTACCGTTCTTTGAACGCCCTACCTCTCGCACAGGTGGGTTCCCTGCTACGATTCATTGCAGTATCAAGCTTAGCCAAAGTTTGAGCTTCTCCTTTGCTGATTCAAGAAAACTCCATTTGACATTCACACTTATCTAACCCCACGCGACGCAATTGTTTTAAATCGAGTCTAAACGCAGTAAGTGAAGTTACTGGCGCGAAGAGTCCGAGGCGATTTATTTCTAACCCTTGCAGTGACCCCGAGGCAATTTCATTAAACATTGAACTCCAAAAGACGGACGTCGATCAATATTTGCCATAGCCATTACATGTACTAATTTTCAGCTTTTCGAAGTTAAAATGGCCCAATTATCTAAATGGCAGTTAAAGATGGGAGTTTCTGGATTCAACACCCTATCAGCGCACGACGTCTTTGAGCCGAAAAATCCTTCGGATTCAGAGCGCCCTCGGCGCATGACGCCTCCAAAGTTGAAATACACGTGTGCTGAATAAAAATTACAACTAAACAAAGTTGAAATAGGCAAAATTGAAATAAACAATGTCCTATTCAAATTAGATTGTTCAAGCCGTATAAACGTAATACGTGTGCACATTCTGAATAAATTGTGTACTAATGTAAAATGCGTAATAAGTGCATTACAAATTAAGAACTAATAAATACATAATTTCACTTTCAATCTATATAATCATTACAAGGTTTTCTTCGGTTTGGCGGCTTCTTCATCATCACTCTTCTCAATTTCGAAAGCAGAGAAGGGTAAATCATCCTGTTGGTATGACAGAAACGCCGAATCCAACCCTGTTGCCTGGAGATCCTCAACTTGCCGAAGTGCCTTGATCCAACCGTGCTTAAATCCACGATTTTCACATCGGCACACTTCTCCGGTGAGTTTCTTCTTAGTCTTTTGAATCCCGACCTTTCGGCCGTCGTAGAAGCCTTTTTCATAAGCCGTACCCCTCGCAGTCTCAATCGCGAACATGCTAGCCGTATTACGATCGGCGATTGCATCACTAATCAGCCTTTGAGTAACCTTCTCTTCGACAACCGGGTTGGGGTGGCTAGTTGCTTGGGGCCCGGCAGACTTGATTTCCCTTAGCTCACGTTCGGCCTTCTCGGCGCGAGCTTCTAACTTCCGAATGCGTTCATCTCTCTGTTCTCTGTCGCGACGAGCGACGCGGAGATGCATGTCGATCTCATAAGCCGTGTACAGTCCCGTCACTGCCCCGTGAACGCCTTCATGAAACACTTCAAAGACCGGCCGCCCTACCATCGACTGCTGAACTTCGGGTGGAAAAATCTGTCGTGCGAACTCGACTGCCACATTTGGATCTCGAATGATCGAATCTGCCTCTGCCATTGGTCTACTACCCACGAAGACTGCGAAACTCAATGGGCGAGGAGTCGCGTTGGATTCCCTTCCAGGATGAAGTTGAGGAGACTTACACTGTGGTTGTTTGTCCCTCCTGGGCGACCTACTTCGATGATGAGAAGATTGGTGTCCCTCCCGATCCCTTGAAGTCCTACTGCCCGCGCGTGAAGGATCACCGTTTCGACTCATGGCACCTCCCAACTCAGCTAGCGTCTTCGCTTCACCTCTGCTGTTAAAAAAAAGCTTATTTGACATTCGCACTTGTTTAATCTTCTTCCTAGAGCTGGACCCTTGTTCACGAAGTGCACCCCCATTTATTCCCTACGAGGGCAGCACATCCGAGGCAATCTCATTAATATTGAAGCGTCAACAGCCCGACGCCGACTAAGTCATATACCCCAATCGCCCCATCCACCACTGTTAATCGGTGTTCCACATTCATGAACCAGTTGGGGCAAGGGCAGATTCATCAATCTAGACAGCTTGAGTGCCCAGCCGTTCCACGAATCGAATCTCCAGTACAAGATTCATAAGTAACGTATCAATCGGCGTTCTACGATCATAAACCCACTGGGGCAAGGGCAGATTCATCAATCTAGACGGCTTGAGTGCCCCAGCCGTTCCACGAATCGATTCTCTACAAGATTCATACGTAACATGTTAATCGGCGTTCTATGATCATGAACCAGCTGGGGCAAGGCCAGATTCATCAATCTAGACGGCTCGAGTGCCCCAGCCGTTCCACGATTCGATTTATCTGAACAGTAGCCATAAATTCATTTTGTTTATGATTAAATCAGATCCCTAATTTTAGTCGGCTGATTAAGTGTGCCGTCTTACGTAAGCTTGACATTTTGTCCTAACTACTGATTCTCCTAACTATATACTCATACAGCAAACAATACGAGAAATAATTTGAGAGCATACAAAATTTTCATTCATAAATTGGGCGCTAGCAGCGGACATTTTACATATGAAAATCCAAAAAAGACAGAATTCAACTAACAAAAAGCATACATTGCAATTGAGTAAAGCCTAACAAAACTAGAATATCACCCAAATCAAGTCTCAGGATTAGACTCAAGCGGCTCAACGTCCACTTGCTCGTATGGAATTGGCATGGCCAATGTAACTCCAGCGGCAGCAAGGGCTTTGAGCCAGCCGTGTCTAAATCCCCAATTCTCAAATTTGGGGACTTCTTCTACGTAGTCATTAAAAGCGGCGTTCTTCCCAGCCTCGAACGTCACGGAAGCCTCAGATTCGGCTTTTTCCTTGTCCTGCTTCAACCCTTCCAACTCGGCCTCCAGTTTCGCAAGCGCCTCCTTGGCTAACTTGAGCGATTCCTCGATCGCGCTTGCTCTCTCCTCGGCGTCAGACCTGAGTTGGTCAGCAGTCCTGGCCCTTTCCTTCTCAACCTCCGCCCGTGCACTTTCCATTACGGCCCTCATTGCCTCAAACTCTGCCCTGCTCCTTTGGCCATCAACTTCCGATTGCAAATGGCCAATCCTCTCAACAGCGTCACGCTGGCGTCGGCCTAATTCTGCGATCCTACCAATTGTCTGTAAAACAAAGGATCGACAGATTCCAAGAAATATTGAATGCAAACCAAAAGATCATCACATTCCAAGGATAAACACTTACCAAAAAGGCCGACTGAGCAACTAATGCTACCGTTGCCAAGTCCAGCTCGGCACAAAAGGTCGCCATGTCAGCCGACAAGGAGACCGCGACAGCCAAGCTCAATGCCACAGCGGGATCTTTCAAAGCCGACGCTTCGGAGGAGATCGGCCTGTTTTTTATTTTTGGTTCAATGATGAAAGGAGCAACCACAGCCGACTCCTCCAAGCGTGGTCGCTTATCAACAGGACCGTCTTCAGAGCCGTCCTTGTTCTCGGCGTTTCTTTTTTCGCCTCGATCCTCCGAAATCAGCAGCTCTTCTGTAATCGGGCGCTCGACATCCTTTTCCGTCTCGACGACGACAACAACCTGGGCCGATTCCTCTACAATAGTATGTTAAACAGATTCAATCGGGACAAATCCGGAACGGATGGCCCCGGCCTTTTTTCGGGCAGCCATGCGTTCGGTGTTCCTTTTTCGTGCCATCTGCGTAAGATTTTCCCCAACCATATCTTCAGAGTAATCGCTGGGAAGGTCTCCCAAGTTCGAAAAAATATCTTCGAAGGCATCCCCTCGGCTTGATGTAGACGAAGGGTCAAAATAGTTCAATCTGGCCTCCTCAAAGGCCAAATTAGTCGCGTCGTCAACTTTCGCGGCTGACCGGTCCAAATCCTCGGCGATTAGTTTGGCCACTTGTTCTTCCGCGTGTTCAGAATCAGATGACTCTAAACCGATCTGCCTCAAGTTTTTTAAACTGGGGAAGATGAGGGCAGCAAGTTGATTGTTGCCTTGCGCGATCGGAATGTTGTCTACCGCCGAGAACGTTGTGTAAGTCGGCTCGTACTGCAGGAGAATGTGGGCTGCCCTCCCTTGTTTTCGAAGGTTTGGATGGCCGACGAACTGTAGTGCGGTTTTGATTTTTGCGAGCACGATGTCGTCGTCTGAAACCAAAACTTTCTTCAAATTGCTGCCTGCACAAACAAAATGATAAGATGAACATAGTGCCGAATACATATACATGCAAATATAAAGACCAAAGTGATCTAATCGGCCACCCGGTTCGCCTTTTTTCCTCGGCACCGGGTCTAGACAATCTTCGCCTTCGCCGAACTCCCAGTTGCCGCGGACAACTACCATCACATTGTCGACACGCTTGCCAGAGCTGGTGAGCATAGTCACTAAGTGATGATCAGTATCCTTAGCTCTAAGAAAGTAGTACCTTAGCCGACCAGTGGATTTGGCAAGGGCATAACAGTGCCGAATGGCAGGAATACCTAAATTGGTCCTAAGACGACGATTTAGTTCTACGATCCCCATTATGATACGAAAGAAATTGACGTTGGGCTGGGAGGGGATCAGACCCCAGTATCTAAGGACGGCCCTCAAAAGTGGGTGAAGAGGAAAGCATACTCCACCCTCGGCAATTGATAAGAGAGGAAAGACGATTGTGCTCTCATTTTCCTTCTGCATATCTGTGATGTTGTCTGCCAAAAGTGACAGATGGACATCATCAGGGATGGAGAAATGGCGTCGAAAGCCGGAGATTCGATCCGCCGAAAGAAGCTCTTTCAGATGTTTTGCCATTCTTTTTAAGCCAAACCCAAGGATTAGGGAAAGTTAAAAGCCAATAACGAAGCGGGATCAAAAATAAAGGTGAAGAAGACTTATAGGAGATAGAGCGAAAAACGAGTTGTAGAAGCCGCGAAGAGATAGAGTTGTACTGAAGGGCGAGCAAGATATCTTTTGAACATTCAGGACACACACTAGAAGAGGCAATTTCCAATCATATTAAATGGAAGCAGCGTACGAAGGGGCGGGAAAGCGTTACGATGACTAAGAAGCGTGTGCACATTCTGACACGCATTGGGAAGAGGGTTAACCGTCGAATTTTTTTTTTTTTTTTTGACTTCTCAGGCTAAAAGCCAAACACGCCGACTAAACTAATGATAGCAGGGTGTTTGGGGGGCAATTGTGGGGGCCGGATAATTGAAAAAATCATAAGTGTACTCTAGAAGACAGATATTACTCGGCTCTTTCCTGTACGATCAGGAAGCCGCACGATCAGGAAGCCGAATAAATCATATAAGCCGAATAGATACTGAACTATGGAGCCGAGTAAATAAAAGGATAATAAGTGAAAAGCGGACCTGGCCTCGAGGCCCAGGAAACGAGTATAAATAAAGGAACAACAGACTAAGAAAGGTATGTGAGAATCGCTATGCTTAACTTAGAATATAAATAATCCTGAGAGTTGAGACTGACATGTCTATCAGAGTACTAATTCCGGCACCATCGACCGGAGTGTTTATTCCTTTTCAGGTGACTATTAGCAGATCACGAGCATCCCCCAAGATCAAAAGAGTATTTCCAAACCACTTCTCCACAGAGATAGAGTTGTAGTCTCCCACAATAACTCAAACACTTAAAAGATAATCCCCTTAATTATTTTATTCATTAAATAATATGAATTATTTACGACTCATGTGAATGCTCATGAATTATAGACTCGGTCAAATCCTACCCAATTTTCAACACTATATATCTTTGCTTTTGACATGAGCCCTTATCGGAGAGCCACCTTTTTCATTCTTGATTGGCATGGTTGACACCTCTTCCATTGCAAGGTCAGGGAAAGAATTGTTTGTCACGGGATTGTTTAAGATGAACTAAATAAATGTATATTTTATTTTTTTATAAAAAGATGTATAAAAAAGTAAAGAGATGATGTAATGAAAAAAAAATAAAAAGATAAAAAGATTGATTGTTTTTAAATTGCCAAACTTGACCGTAACTAGGATGAGACAATTTTAAAATGATCTATATATATATATAATATTTTTAACAATTAATACTTTAAATGAAAAAGAAGTTTGACTTTGTCCTAAATTATTCAGGGCATTAGAATTTTGAGAAAGACTAATGTGCACATGCACCTTATGATAATACTATGAAAATCATAATTTTTATTACAGAATAATTTACATTTTCTCATCACAAAAAAGTTTTGCTCACTATAAAAAAAACGTAACTCTTATTATAAAGTGGTATGATTTTGTCATTGACAATTTTAGAATGTACTTTATAAATTTATCATTCATAACTTCTATCATAAAATGACAAAAACTACATCACAAAAAATCTTAGACGATGTTTAGAAGGGTTTTGGAACTTTAATTTCATCATTTAGTTTGCATATGATATTTGTTTACAACTTTTAAAAATTAATTTTACGCTTACTTTTGAAAACTCGATCGAAGGCAGAAAAATTTTGACTAACCGATCGTCCCATTGGTCGTCCAGCCGGTTAACCAGAACAGTGCATATTATTTTTTTTTTTGAATTGACATATTAATTTTTATATATTCAACAAAAAATATTTTTTGAATTTTTTAAAATTTTTTATGAGCTTTAATAGAATTTTGAATTATGTGCTTGGTTATGAGTTGTAAGTTTTTATATCAAATACCATATGTCATATCAAAAATTTCCCACTCAATTCAAAGCTATTTCAAAACTCATTCACCAAACAATTTTTTGTACTCAAATTATAATTCCAAAACTCACAAACTCAAAATACAACACCTATTCTTAAATCATATTTAAAAAATAGGGGAATTACAAAAATAAAAAAAGCATACGACTTGACTATTGTAATAAAATAAACTCTAAATTTTTAATCTTATCAATTTAAACGTTAATCCTTTAATTTGTTTTCAATATAAACAGTTTACCTATTTTCATTAAGTAAAATCAACGAAAAAAGACAATTTAGCCATTAAACTCAATGTACTTAACAAAAATAAGTGAATAGGTTAATTGAAAATAAATTAAAAGATTAAGGTTTAAATTGTCTAAATTAAATATTCTGATTTATTTTGATATAAGGGTTTAACCTTGATTTTTTTTTTTTTTTTTTTTGATTTTTTGTTTTTTTGTTTTGTTTTATGTAATTCCTCCAAAAAAGAAAAAAAAAATTATTTTACTCCTGAAACTATCATAATGTGTCACATTACCCCTAACCTATTAGATTTAATAATTAACACGCTAAATTATTGAAATTAAATTCATCTTGCCCCAAATCTTTAGTGATTTTTTTTAGGGCAAATTACATATACACCCCTCCAGGTTTGGTTAAATTACAGATACCCCCCTGAGGTTTCGGAAATTACACCCCGCCCCCTGAGGTTTGTATTTTCATAACAATTTACCCCCTGAGGTTTATATTTCATAACAAATTACCCCCTAATTTCTTATGCAAATATAGCATTCAGGGGGGAATTCGTAATTTCTCAAACCTCAGGGGGGTATCTGTAATTTTGTCAAACCTGAAGGGGTGTATATGTAATTTGCCCTTTTTTTTATGGAATAAGTGATGATGTAAGGGACACTAAAGGAAAAAAAAGTACTACCATTCCAAATCCGTAGTGTTACAATGGGAGCTTCTATATGCACACATCATATCTCCTCTTCTCACACACTTAATGAGATAGTGTGTTAGAAAGTTATGTGTGCAGAATGTGTATAGAGAGTGAGTGGTGTGTGTAAATAAATGCTCCCTGTTACAATGAGTTGTTAAAGGACTCCAAATGCTTTTGTCTTTTTCCCCTTTTTTCTTTTTCTTTTTTTTTTTGTTTTTGTTTTTGTTTTTCTTTCTCTCTTTTTTCAAGTTTATGCAACTTATCCTATTTTTTTCTTCCTATTTTTTTCTATTTTTTACTCAGTACTATTAGACCATTTAAAAGGTAAAAGGATGGACTTGATTTGCTCATACAAATCATTTGTACACAACTAGTATCAATTTTGAGGGAGAGTGATGTTGATCAGAATTTAAAAAATTAAATATTTTATTTTATCATTTTAGTATTAATTATAATTATTTTTTAAGGTTATGTTATTTAGTTTCCTATTTATTTAGGTTTTGTATTTAGTTTATTTTTTTGTTTGACACGAATTAATATTTTCCTTTTTAAATATTATTGACTAGCAAGAATATAAATTTTCTTTTTTAGAATTTTTTGATTAGCAAGGATTATTTTAATATAAATAAAGATGTAAGCCTTAGGGCTATTCTGTTTAAATTTATATTTGATTAATAAAATAGAAAGTTTTCTCAATATTATTTGTTCTTAGAGAGAGTATCTGTGGTTCGAATTTATTTGTGATTTAAACTTGTGGTTTTCTCTTTTTTCCGATACGTTTCGGGTCTCTCTTTTCCCTCTAATTCTCTTTTCAGTATCATTTGTGATTTGTGAAGATTTTCATTAAAAATTGTAATATTATTAATGATTTGGGGGCAAATAAATTAATTTTAATTATTTAATTATTAAACTTAATAGTTCATGGATAAAGTGATATAAGTATTAAAAATTTTCATCGAAATTTTGTGTCACTGTTAATGATTTAGGGTAAATTTTAATAATTTAAGATATTAATTGTTAAAATTGATAATTTAGCACGATCTAGTCCGATTAAAGACTGGACCATAATTCTTGTAATTTATCCTTTATATCAATGAGTAAAACTACCAGATAGCGTAAAAAGTCTTCAGGGTCACATATTTTCTAGTGTGAATGCATGACAAATCCACATCTAAAAAACAAAAAAGTGAAAATTTGTAGTGGATACTATCAGCCAAAAAAACTCGTGGATTGGATTCTATTAAACTTTTCAATGAAAACAATCCAAATTAGCAATGGTGAAGAGTCAATCATGCAAAAAATTCAGTAACAAAAGTGATATGTCGGATGAATTTTTACTCCAAAAGTATATTGTGTCAAATGTGAGTTTTGCTTATAATCAGCATAATTTATTGATTTATTTTATAAAATAATTTTTGTAGGTATATAATATTGTTATTTAAGTAATCATCCTTGAGGAGCAAGCATGACTTTATTTCAGTAAGTTGTCCTCAACACTGATAAAGTTAGGTTTCTTTGAGCCCACTCTTCAAAATAAATTCCAAATGCATGCACTTATTTGCAAAATGTCATGTATCAATTAGGTTTTATTTGGAAACATATTATTTTAATTTAAAAGTCAAAAAATTATTATAAAATTGAAGTCAAAACGTTCTTATACCCTTATCTACTGGGTGACCCGTGCAAATTAAACCCGTCATTATAACAATTTTAATGTGCTGTTCCCGTGTCAAAGTTAAGATTTGGTCACAACACGTTTAATATGCTGCTATCTTTTATGCCAAATTATAATAGTGTTAAAGTTTGGCAATATGTTTATTTAGCAAGAATTTTCTTTCCATTTCTTTTCACAAATGTCATTTATATTTCACTTTTTGTTAAGAAAATATGTAAAAAAAAATATGACATTTGTACCATTGAAACAATATTGTCAAATTATGCCAAGACAAAAAAAAAAATTAAAAAAAGAGAGGGTATTTTGTCTTATTTAAAATTTAATCTTGACACATACTATTGAAAATGTTCTTATGGGGCGTAATCCCAAATCTCAAAGCGAGAACCTTTAATATTTAAATATTAATGTAAATAAATATTTATATTGTTTTACATTTAATTTTGTATTTGAATTTATTTTAGATACAAAATTAGTAATTAAGTTTTTCTAATCAATTTTTTAACATATCCTTTTCAATTAATAACATGATTAATTTACTTAAACTTTTTTTTTTGATATATAGTCAATATTATATATAATTTTAGTAAATTTAATTAAAAAATTTTCTTTTTTCAAATACAGTCAATGATATTTTGTCAAGTATTGCTAATAATAGTTCTAATCACTCAATCAGTGACTCCATGTAATCAATCTACCTCTCTCATAACCCCAACAATAAGATTAAATTGTGTGTACTTTTTATTATTATTTATAATTGTCAATAATAGATATATATATCTATATATATATTTTTTAAGTGGGAATTATATATTTTTGTACAATTCTTACTTGTACCAAACATCTATCTCACTTGCACTCTATTACTTTATACGTTTTTTTTTTTTTTTTTTTTTGGTTGCCAAAATCACCTTTTTGGGCCTTTTTTTAGGATGAAGGACAAATAAATTTATTTTTCTTTATAATCCCCCTAAGGAAGTGGCACATGACTCAATAAGGACATGAAATTCTCTCTCTCTCTCTCTTCCTAGGCAATATTGTCCTTGCATAAATAATCTTACAAATTTGAAAATCTGTATCAATGAAGTTGACAATCTCCAATATGTATCACACTTTGACAATCTTCAATCTGTTCTCTAAGTTGCAGGAACCCTAGCACATACTCGCCGTTGATCTTTGCAGTATCTTCAATTTGTTCTCCAAGTCGTTGTTTGTAGAGTTTGATATTTGTATTGATCACTTTGTATTTTTGCAGTATCTTATCTTTTGACTCGTAAGATCTTCAATTTCGATTCAATTCAACATTTTTCACAACACACACACACACAAATGATTCTCATAGACATCAACAGTGGAGAGAAAGAGATGCAAACTTTATTGTATCAATTGACTATGTAAATTGATATTCTATGATGTGCCACTAATGTGCCATTTTTTATTAGCACAAAAAGAGTTTTTGAAGCTGCGATATTCTACGAGTATGTATGGGTTTTAATTTCTTGGAATAGTGTGAGTTCATACGTAGGGAGGGTCATACTATGTTTCTGTTGCTAATGTTCTGTTCAAAATAGGCAATAACATGTTACTGTCAATCAGCGTGACATGTTACTGTGAATCAGAGTAATATGTTACTATTTACATAAATTCCAACATTTTTTTTTTAAGAATTTCATAGTCAACATGAGTCTTGTTTGATAGATTTTGGATGCGATGATTCTAAAAATACTAATTTTATTAAAAATCGACATCTAGATACAAAGTTATATTATTTTAAATATTAAATTACTCACTAAGGATATCTTGGTAATATGGTATGTGTTGGACTTTTCAAGAATTTTTATTTTTTTGTATTTGTCGTTAATGCATTAAAATTTTACTATGAGGGGGCTTTGACCAAATTCCCCTAGTTTATAATTTTTTTTGCATTTCTTATTTTTTTCGTACTCCCTCTCTTTTTTCTCATAGGCTCCTTTCACTTTCACTTAACAGAGTTTTCACTTGCAATATGAAATCTGATTTTGGATTTGGCACAAATATATCTCTTTCAATTTGAAAAAAGAATACTGGAATGCTGTAATAATTTAGAAAAATTACAATTTATTAATATTTTCAAAAAATAATTACAAATTCATTTGTAAAGTATACCATTTATTAGATTTATTTATTTATTTTCTTAAGAATACACTAAATTGTAATTTTCCCTAATAATTTTAGTAGGAAAGAGCTTCAAATATTACGGGCACTTAACAATTAGTTCTATTAATTAGATTTATTTACTTTTAAATTCTAACTGATAAATGTATCATTGTAAATTTATTAATAAAAATAATGGATTAACAAGACTTAATGAGTAAAGTCCCAAAAAAATTTACTTCTATCCCTTAAACTATGGCCATTTTTTTTTTTTTTTTTTTTTTTATATTTCACTCTTAAACTATTAATCCTTTTAGTTCATAAAATTTCTAATTTCAACAAATGTAGTTTAATAGGAGATGATTGTCTAAATCAGTACTTAATTTGATAGGTAAAAATGTCTTTTGAACTTTTTGACTATCCAAACAGGGACAGCATTGATTGTAATTATATATTTGAAATATTTTTACAACTTAAACCATACGTCTAAACATTTATTTGTTTTATTCACTATTTTGAAATGAGAGGTGGAGGAAAACATGGGTACGGTTAGTTGTCTAATCTACGTGGAGAAGACGGATGTTTGTTTTTAAGATTTAGATTATTCAAATTACATTTTTACCCATTATATTAGGTTTCTATTATTACTGATTAGACCACCTTTGTAGGAGATTAGAAGTCAATTCGGACAAGGGGTACTTGGGCAAAACCGCATAGCTTTGATACTTTTGAGTCCGTTTGGAAAAATGATTTGTGACTAAAATAGTCACAAAAGACAAAATAAGTTATTTTAGTTATAACAAACAAAATATCACATCCAACATATAATCATTATACTCTTCTCTCACAAAAAAATTCAAAAAGTCCTTCACAAACCAAATTTTTTAACCCAGGCCAAAATAGTCAAAAAAGTCAAAAAGTCAACTTATTTCTTTGTTTTGTTTTGTTTTTTGTTTTTTGTTTTTAGTTTTTTTTTGGGTTGTTGTAAGGTTTCTTTAACATCTTAATTTTGTGGTTTGAAACAAAACAAAGATAAAACCTTACAAATCTTCAAAGGAAAACATTTATTGATATATTTTTATTTCATTTTTATGAGATTTAATGAGTATTTATTGACTAATATTTTTGGCATTTAAAAAAAAAATCAAATGAGACTAGTTTTTTTTTTTTTTTTTGGCAGTAGTTTGATTTTTAAAAAATCAAATGTTACTAGTTGTATTTTTTCATATTGATATTTATTAAAATATAACTATGTATATTTTATTTTCCACGGACTAAAGTACAATTATTTATCAGTGTTGACAAATTTAAAAATAATATATATAAAAAATGAAAAACATATTGTAGATGACTTATTAATTTTATGTATTTATTTGTGAAAATTAAAATATAGTTTGTTATACTCTAATAAATATCAATGTAAAAAAAAAAAAAAAAAAAAAAAAAAAAAAAAAGAGAATGACTTGTGTTTAGACCAAATATTAGATTAGACATCATTGTTAGGGCACGTAGGCTCTATCATGAATTTCGTTTTAATCATTCGAATCATTTATTTTTTAGGTTACTTTGGATAGATTATTCATACAAAAAAAATTAAACCGATTTAATTTACATAGCTATGTAATTTTATTATATATGTCTTTGAAAAAAGATTTGGTTTATTTTCAAGTCATTCCTATTGTTTATTTTTTTCGGAGACAAATATAATAAAATTATATAGTTATAGAGATCCAATCAACTTGAATTTTTTAGTGAATAATGTATACATAGTAAACTAAAAAATAAACTGTTCAGATGATAAAAATGAGACCCATGGTAGATTCCACGGACCAGAACAGTGCTATCCAGTCCAAAGATTGAACCGGAGACAACCTACTGCCAAAAATAAACTAGTCTCATCTGTTTTTTTTTTTTTTTGAAATGCCAAAAATATTAGTCAATAGATACTCATTAAATCTCATAAAAATGAAATAAAAATATATCAATAAATCTTTTCCTTTGAACATTTGTAAGGTTTTATCTTTGTTTTGTTTCAAACCACAAAACTAAGCTGTTAAAGAAACTTTACAACTACTCAAAAAAACCCAAAAAAAAACAAAAAAACAAAAAAACAAAAGCATCAAAGCTATGCCGTTTTGCCCGCAAAGCACACCCTGCTGCAGGTACCCCTTGTCCGGTCAATTCTTTTTATATGCAATGCATGATATTTTTTTCTCTTTTATGGGGCTTATTAGATTGATTGGTTTATTGGATTCGTTGTTTCTTCTCCCACTATGGGGCTAATTGTGGAGCTTCTACAGTTGTTGGATTATAATTGTCTAATGTTGTGTTTAGTTGGGGGATTTGATGAGGGATTTAAAAAGAAAAATGAAAAAGGTAGGTAAAATGTGAATAAAATATACCTATGCTTCACCTAGTTTCACACACCTTTTCTCTTTTCTTTTCTAAATCCCCCAACCAAACACAGCATAAATGTAATTATTTGCTCATTGTAAATAATCTCTTGTCGTTGAAAAAAAATAATAAGAAGAAGATGAGATTGGTAATTTACGAATCACAATAAAAAATGACAGTAGTTTAAGGGATAGAAAAAGTGAAATTAACCTGCTATTGAAACAGAACATGGATTTCTTACAAACAAGTGCGAATAGGAAAAGTATGGAAGAAAACGATGTTGGAAATGGTAGAAAAATTTTAGGTAAAATTAGAATTTTTTCATCAAGTTTGGTCTATTTTTTAGGTGGGCCCCGAGTGTCGATTTACTCGGGTCAAAGTGGTAACGCGTTCTATGCCGCATTGTGATTCACGTGATATATTTGGTTGCTTAAAACCATTACCGAGTGAATGGGAAATTGAAACCAAAGTGTGCTCCATGGAAATGAAATTTTGGTGGAAATTTCTTAAGGTTGTAAATTGGCTTGTCCCACATTGATTTTGTGGGAAGTTTTGAAAGGGTTTATAAGGCTTGGGTGAGATACTTGGGGTGTGCCCCAAGGGGTACCCAAGTGTTTTAGAAGGAGAGGTTATGGGCAAAATGGGCTAGACCCATTGGACCCAAAAATCACCACACGCGCACCACCGTCCGGGCTGGGCATGGTTGGGTTTCTAATCTTTTTGGACCAAAAACATTTGAATTTAATTTTATTTTTTGGTAAAATAAAATTCAGAATTCAAATTAAACTGATTTAGATTTTCTGTACATCCAAACAGGGTCCTTCCCGTTTTCAAACAGAAATAAACTAGTTTGGAATTAGTGCACACCCAAACAGGGCCCTTCCCGTTTTTGCTATCTGTTTGAATTGTTAACAGATTCAAATCTGTTTGAATTCAAAACCAACAGGTATCATACCTGTTCAATTTAAAACCAAGAGCCACCTTTAAATCTATAAATAGGACTACCCTCATTTGATGTTAAAAATTTAGAAATTTCGTATTTTACCTCTGCTAATTATATTCTTCATCTTGCTGCATTTTATTTCTGAAAGAAAGAGTGTAACCACTTAGTGTGTTCGTAAGGTAAACAATTTGTAGTGCTGCTATTGTTTGTGGTAAGATCATTTCATCCTGGGAGATAGACGTCCAAATTCTGAAAGCACCGTGGAGAGGACAAATCTGTCTTAAGGACACAGTGTCAAACACTGGACTTGATCAGAAAATAATTCGAACAAATTAAATCAAGTAAGTTATTTAATTTATTTTCAGTGTTGTTTTTATTTATTAAAATCAGATTTAAATTTTGTTTTTGTAACAAAATAAAATCTGTTTTTATTTATTTATTTTTATTTTGAGTTTGATTTTTGTAATTAAACAAATTCTCTCCTTTTCTTTATTTCTTTAAATTCTAATTGTTGTTGTGTACACAATAAAATTAAATCTTTTAAATACAGTGAACATTGTCCTACAAACGAAACATAGCATTTTTGCTAATATGCATATCCAGCTTCTAAAACCTAAATACAATACAGAGAGGAAAACAAAGAAAATAATGACATGAGAAAAAAATATATTAATTTCAAATTCATGGGGGGTAAAAGTGCGATTTGTGCTTTAGGGTACAACTTTTACTTGCACTTCATGAAATTGAAATTATTTTATCAGGTTGCCATTTACTTGAAATTTGCCATAAAATAATGCAGCTGTGCAAATGAAACATAAATATGAAGTAATGTCTGTACCTCATTTTGTGAAATCTTTTTGTGCAGTATTTTTTGAAAGGAAATGCCTGTAGTTTCTTGAACATGGGACTTGGGAGAGACAAAATGGGGTCCATATGTCTTGGTGGGAGGGGGAGAGAGCATCCACGCCACTTCACTCACAAAGTTCAATGTGTAGTGTGAACACAAATAAAATAGACAGTTGAATTCTAATTTCTAAGGTGGGTTTGTTATTCTCTATCCTTCTTTGAGAAAATTGAGGTAGAATTGGCAATGCTTTAGGCTGGTTTGTATTATGCTAAGTGAATTGGATATAACAGTTGGATTGGGGGAGATATATTATATGTTTCATTTCGAATTATCGGCTAAAAAAACTATATGAGTTTGTAGTAGGATTTATTACTAATTTGTCTTTCATTGGAAAAATTGAATTGAAATTGGTGATATTTTGAATCATATTATCACCGATGTGTCCTCCAACTTTAATTTGTATATTTTTTCTCGTGGGTTTTTCTTTTGAAACAAGTAATGAATGAGAGAGCAGCCTATTTGACTACACTATTTAGTTGGCAATTATTTTAATTAAGTTGGGTTGAACAACAATATGTTATGAATCATCAAATTTTATTTCAAAAAGTACATAATGTAAATTTAAAATTAATAGAATGTAAGTCATATACATAATGAATGCAATCAAATGATTTACTTTTCTAGGTAAATTTATGAATTTTGTAGTATTGTTGTGGGTTAACAATTTAAAAAGGTGAATTAAAGCTTTTTTTAATTTATTTTATTTTTATTAAACAGAAAACAGGGAATAGTTATTTATTTATTTATTTGTTATTTATAAAAAATGAATAACATATTTGGTACACATGTATATTTTCAAAGTAAATACAAAATTAAAATAAAATCAGTGACTCATAGAAGAGAGTAGAGTGATGGTGGTTACTGAAATGTAAAAAGCTGAACCAATAGTCCAAGCTCGTAATGGACAAATGACAAGTGGGAAGTGCAAAGACTCCAACTGGAAAATTCATACTTTTGGATCTTAGCCAAAAACCTAATATAACAATATTATGATCAAAACACAAAGTAAAGACTAAAAGAAAATCAAATTTGTTTGTTTATTTTTTATGAGAAACCTCTCCAAAGGCAAAGTGCTTAATTTGGTCCATTTCTACATTATAAATCTTGATTCATTTAAAAAATAAAATGTTGAGCTCTAGTGATGTGGAAAACAAAAATAAAAAAAATAAAAACAAAAACAAAAACAAAATATAAGGCCAAAACATCACATCAGATGGGGTCCACACACACATTAGAGCTACTACAGCTCCTTTTTTAGAACTCTCAAACATTTTTCTTTATGAATAATGTTTGAGAGCTCGAATTTGGCCCCCCTAATCCCCCTAATCTCCAAAACGACGTCGTTTTGGGGATTTTTTTTTTTTTTTTCTTTTCTTTTTTCTTCTTCCATGTTTGACTCTGCAACAGCTCGGAGGGAGAGGGAGAGGGAGAGGGAGAGAAAGTGTCACGACCCGAACCCACCCCCATGGGTTAAGGACGTAACCGGCCAGTAATCCTAAGATTACCTACGGCCTCAAACCAAAACAGATTTAACACATCAGAGTACAGGGGCCAAAAGGGAAGCAAAATTTAAAACTTTGTCCATAGAGCTGTGCTTACATGGCACATCAAAACAAACCATACATATGCACGTTAATAAATCACAACAGAAACATAGCGACATAGGTTCTGTACAGACAGGATCATCCAAAACTAAGTCAACCCATAAAAACTATAAGCAGACATATACAAAACTTCGCCAACCTGACAAAATGTAAATACATAACAAAAGGGCGAAGACGGGTCTCGTGCGTGAGACACAAGGGCTGACTCTCTCAAAACCTTAGTTGTTCCATACAGACTTCACTGAGACTGGGTCTGGACTTCTCTTGGCTCACCTACAAACACATGAATGAGCGCGAGCGATAGCCCAGTGAATAATATCAAATCAAATACAAAAGTTACATAACAGTGTAGAACAACATGTTCCAAACGGCCTTAGGCCCAATTCATACTTCCATTTAATAGATATATAACTATACGAGATTCAAATCAAGTGACTGTAGTTCCAA
This sequence comes from Camellia sinensis, assembly GCF_055761805.1. Classification (NCBI taxonomy): domain Eukaryota; kingdom Viridiplantae; phylum Streptophyta; class Magnoliopsida; order Ericales; family Theaceae; genus Camellia; species Camellia sinensis. Next base: position 91,723,135 of record NC_138968.1, on the reverse strand, counting down.
ACATTCTGGCCTTTGGCCCATTCAGATTTCCATTCATGTCAAAACGGCCTTCGGCCCGTTCATTTACGTCAAAACGGCCTTCGGCCCATTCATTTTTATCAAAACGACCTTCGGTCCATTCATTTACGTCAAAACGGCCTTCGGCCCATACATTCATGTCAAAACGGCCTTTGGCCCACTCATTTCTATCAAATCGACCTTCGGTCCATTCATTTCTGTCAAAACGGCCTTCGGCCCACTCATTCATGTCAAAACGACCTTCGGTCCACTCATTCCTATCAGAACGACCTTCGGTCCATTCATTTCTGTCAAAACGGCCTTCGGCCCACTCATTCATGTCAAAACGACCTTCGGTCCACTCATTTCTATCAGAACAACATTTGGTCCGTTTATCTTTATCAGAACGACCTTTGGTCAATTTATGTTCATCAAACGACCTTTGGTCCATTTATGTTTATCAGAACGACCTTTGGTCCATTTATGTTTATCAAAACGACCTTGGGTCCATTTATGTTTATTCATATCAGACTTACGTCCATAATCCCAATTTAGCAATTCATAAAGCGTATAAGGGAATAGACAATTGGACATTCACAAGCATTCAAATATCGATATTACTCACAGTGATCGGCTTGTGGATTCGCCCTGGAGCTTGACCCTACACATTCCATGAACACAAAAGGGTCATTAACCATTCAATCCGTTCCTTAATTCACATATTCCTCTTTAGGCTTTATTCTTATCTTATCAACTCATTTACAATGCTTAACATATGCCTAAGAGTGCTTATAAGTGAAAGAGAACGGGAAACGAAACACAGAACGCATGAACAAAATTTCAGAAAACAGGGTACCTGCTCGAGCGTGGACTTCCCCGCTCGAGCGGACCCTATAGGCCTGTAAAAGTGCTGGTTGCATCAAAAATACGCTCGAGCGTTAAATAGGGCGCTCGAGCGGAAGGCTTGTCAAAATAGCTCCCCCGCTCGAGCGTGAATTACCCCGCTCGAGCGGACATGAAGTCTGCAAAAAAAGTACTGGGAGCACGCATTTCCCGCTCGAGCGTCAGGTTCCCCGCTCGAGCGGACCTCAAAATTCTGGAAAACCCAGAACTGTGTTCTTGAGCTCCAATTCGATTTTCCAGCTACATTACTTGCATGCAATGGCTCAAATCTCAAATATAATCATACCAACATGGTACCAATGCAAGATTATAACATTATGAAGCTCAACTTCTTGATTTATCTACATGCATGGCCCAAAATATGCCAAACTCAACACCAACATAACAAATCCATGCATTCAAGCTCATATCTTCTCAAATTGTACATGCATGTGATGAATTAGCCACATTCTCAACTTGGATAACCTAAATGGTGATCAAAACATGAGTTTCCTTTAACATTACATATGGATTACACACATTTGTGCTCAAACATGCAATTTCACAGTAATTTCTTACATGCATGCACATATTAAGCTTCAATTCAACAATTCCAACACAATTTCATTTCAATCTTACTCTTGATCACCAAATTAGCTTGAACACACAAAATTACGAACTATAATCCAAGAATTACTCACCTAGAGGTTTTGACCTTCTAAGCTCTAATCAATTCTTGAGCTAAATCCCCAAAATTCCAAGCTTTAAGCCAAATTGCACAATTTCTCTCCCCTTCTCTCACCAAGGCCGGCCCTCTCTCTCTCACAATTGAATCCCCTCAGATTTTTGAGTTCATAAGAGTTAAAGGGGAGTGTAGTGCTAATATACAACAAGCCCCACTAACAAATATTTATATATAAAATAATGGGGTACTTAATTTATCAATTTATCAGTTTAAATTGACCAGAATCAATTTTCAATTAAATTTCACCGTAGGCTCTAAAAATTATGCCAACCACAGTGGCGTAATCAATTTCGGGTTCTGTGGCCGATAAGGCCCTCAATTTAATTTCCAGAGCAGATTATTCAAACAGATATTCCTACGGTAAACAGGTAGAATTCCAAGGTCGCATATATTCACATAATGGCATACAAAAATCATATCAAAACATATAATCACATCATTACCAATTAGCATATTACGGAACAGGGGCATCACAGTCTTCCCTCCTTTAGGAAGTTTGGTCCCTTAAACTTGCTTCACCCTTAGTCGAACACAATTCGGAACACCTTTCATTCAACGGTTCCAATCCTTTTTGATAGCCATTTACTTAGTCTCAAAGTCAAGCAACACTCTGTTCTCAATCAGTTAGGGACTTACATTTTCTTCCATACAAGGCTTGTATGGTGTCACACCAATCTAGAGTGTAGGCTGTGGTTGTAAGCAAAGCCTGCCAACAATGGATAGATCTTTCAAATCCCCTGAAAAATCTACTGCATAAATTTGGAGTATTTCTCCCAAAAATCTAACAAGTTTTTTCTGATCATACATCAATTTGCGGGTGGAAAACAGCGCCGAACCATAATTCAGTTTCGTAACAAATTCATAATTTGTCCAGATCATATACAGAAATCATAAGTCATGATTAAGTTTACGTGATACATCCATTAGCATTAACAGATCAGAACAGAACCGAATAGAACAGAACATACACAAGTGAGGTTACGAATAACCAATTCCATAAAGGAACCTCCGGATCCGGGTAACATAACAGAACAGAAGCTGAGCCCCCATTGCCCCTTGAAGGCTTTTCAAAATTCAAACACATTTAGAATTTCTGTCTAAACAATAGATACTGGGACTCCATGTAAACGAGCGATCTTATCGATGTAAACAGTGGCTAGTCTACAAGCATCATACAAAATTTTATAGGGAGAAATAGGCAACTTCAATAATTTTACCTACAGTAGCCCAAACGGGACTTATACCTTGGGTGCTCAAGGTAGCCCCACAACGAAATTCGTAGCCACATATTCCCATTTCCATTCCAAAATGGAGAGAGGTTGAAGTAGTCCCGCCACTATCTGAAATTCAACTTCGACCTGTTGGCACCGAAAAATATTTAGACATATTCACCAACTACTCTCTTCAAGGTAGGTCACCAACATATTTATTTCAATGTCAGCTAACTTTATCACAGAAGTTCGGTCTATTCCGTGTCACAAAAGTTCAATTCATTCTTGAATAATTTCCCAATTCACGATCTGATTCGGTATTTAGTCCAGTGACTCATCACAATTATCCAAGGTCAATTAAAAGTCTTCAGGAATATAAGGTGGATTCAGATACTGATTCCCGAAACAACAAAGGTAACATCAAAGTAATTACCCACACAATACACATAGTCCGTATATCCCCATAGTACCAATTGTAAAATACAACAACACTGAGGCAATCGACTTCTAATAGAATACATGTATTCTCAGTTCATTCAACAGTTTACGGTTTGCAATTCACAATTCAGTTCAGTATTCAATTCTCTGTTCCATCGAGTCTTTCTACTTTATCCGGTAGTCGTTAAAAGCATAAGGCAATTCATATACGTAAATCTCCATGATGTCCAGGCATTATCAAAGGAGTCAATCGCATGTCAAACACAATTCACACATTCTCAGGGCCCCAATTACAGAATATAATGGCGCTGGGCAGGCGTTCACAAGGGGTACTGAATTCGCACACTTATGGATAATCAGGGTTTTTCAAAGTTTCTTGGATGTTAAAACATTTACATAATACCAAAGGATGACATTCCAAACAAAACAAAGGAATAATCGTCTTGGAATCGAAGCACACCCGTTCGCGACCGTCGGTGGCCGATTCCAGATCGATTAGTCAAACCCACCCGTACGAAACCGTCGGTGGCAAAAAGGTATCTCAATCAAAGGTGCTACATAGGCTTAACGTCCCCTAGCACAAAAGGACACTCTAAGAATGTCATCAAAGCAACACAACACCATTCACTATAACCTGATTTCTCCAAAATCTGATAACACTGAAACAACCACTCTCCCTTACAAAACATGTTCTGATCAGTCCAAGACAAATGTTCAGTACTGCTCAAAATCAAATCAGTCTACCGTCATCGGTTCCCATAGTGTCAAACAAACAAAATGGAACAACACTCTTTACGACACCCAATCACGGGGTTTGTACAATTCGGTTCGTTTTTAACACGTATGTTCTCAATAGTTGGGGATTGGTTCTCAACGGTGTTCATAGTTAGATCAATCTGTTGATAGCCCACAAAAGGTCTTTCAAATAAGTCAAGTATCCCAAATGAATTCAAGTTTTGGGTCTATCAGTTTTTCTGCCAAGAATAATCTGGCTATTTGTTCACAAGCCATTCTTAATCCCCTTTTTACAAAATCAAATTAGATAGAGGGTCTTATCGGTCGATCCAAGCAACGGTCTTGGCAGATTAGATTGAACAAAGGTTCCATCAAGTTATATCAAATGAGGGTTCCATCGGAACAATATCAGGCAAAGGTTCCATCGGATCGAGTCAGATAAAAATTTTCTCAAATAGGGTACATTCGGTTCTGTAAGGCATACTTCATTTGCTTAGGTACATGGTTGATAGTTTCTCAACTGCCCTAAGTTTATCAGTTCTCAAAGTCATATCAGAATTATTCATCACAACTGTTCATATCAAAGCATTTCAAGTCATGTGCAATATGGCATTGACTACATAAATTCGGGGGTAGTTGCATAAACGTGCAGTTATTCAAATCGGGAGGTATGTACCATAATCAATACAGCAATTCCCAAACAAGTCTTATATACAAGCACATGGTGTACAGTAACACATTAAACAGAGTTCCTCGATTGTACATAAGATAGGGTCGGTTACGCAAAGGTTCCAAATTAGTCACAAAATGTAGGTTTATGAGTCGAGCCCAGTATAATCCCATAATCCAGTCAATTTTCTACTAATCAAAATGCATGGTCTCGTAACTTGCAGAGTTTATCATTTGGGGTGCTCAACTCAATTATACAATCACAAAGTCAAAATTCCAGTGGTTTAGTCATTGAAGACAGTAACATAGCAAATCAACCTGAGTATAGGTTTAGATATACATGTGCATGTGCAGAGTTAATCAATATCCCAAAACGTATTTCACAAATTTCCCAAACGGGGCATATATCTCCAATGAACACGGTCTCGATCATGTAGGTCTAACCAATCCAGATACACATGCAGCAGATATGAAATATATGCCGATCCGAATCAAATAACATCCCAAGCAAAGATGTACAAACGTACTAATTCAGAATCAATCAACACATAGGCATTTGTTTATAAACAGTATAGATACCTGGGATAATGGTTACAACATTCTGAGTGCTTTCTGGGATGAGGGTGATTACTCTATCCTGAGTAGCAATTCCTACCACTGGTACGGATTTAGCCAAGGCAGAGGATTCATTCACATTTCGTTCAATCCGGGGACAGTTCCTTGCCGTATGGTCCATTTTACCATATCTATAACGAGCCCCAGAAGTCTGATAACAACTCCTCGGTGTTTCTCACACTAGTGGTGGCAAAGGTTCTTGCCGTAGCGGCAACTGACGCTGTTGTCTCAAGATCTCTGCCAATTCTTGTACTACTCTTTCCGGACTATCAAGTCGGGCTGTGGAAGAACCTTCCAACCCGTATGCCCTTAATTCGCCCATACTCTACACAAATTCTTATCAAACTTTACCAAATACTGGGATGCCCAATACGAAATTAAACACAAAATCACATGAGAACATTCGCACATAGGCACATTGTTATATTCTCCTTTCACATATCGTACGCGATTAATCACTTACGTAACAGATAATTGCATATTTATCAAATATCGCATGCTGAACATTTACTAAGTAATTCTATACTCAAATCATGTTCATATTTCAAATAGACGCCCGTAGGCAGAATTGAATGCACATAAACAACTTTTCATGTATGTGCATTATAACAAAACAAACTTGTTGTACACATTAGTGTAACAATTTATATCTCATATTCGAATCATGTGTGGTACTTCTTTTAGCGTAACATATCATGCTGGTCAAGCATATCAACATATCTCATACATAGGCCACGGTATTATTTCCCCCGGGTGAGGGCCTGTGCTACGGTATTATTTCCCTCGGGCTAGGGCTTCATGACCATAAGCCACAGTATTATATCCCTTGGGCGAGGGCCTCCGCTAAGGATACCACAATTATGTTCAAGGGGAATTTAGGAAATCATTCATTTGTACCAAACATAGCATTATACTTAATACAGAGATTCACAAGTATGCATATACTAGAGAGCATACGTATTCCAAAGGTTTACCATGCAAGCAATTTACAAATTATAGCACATGACTGTTCATACCGAAACACTTAAGCATATTCTTGATGCTTTCAGATTTATATTTATCACGTGAATGCGTCCTAGATCTTTTCTAGACGCTTATTGCTCTTTTGGACAAGTGTGTAAGTTATTAACTCGTGCTCTGATACCACTCTGTCACGACCCGAACCCGCCCCCATGGGTTAAGGACGTAACCGGCCAGTAATCCTAAGATTACCTACGGCCTCAAACCAAAACAGACTTAACACATCAGAGTAAAGGGGCCAAAAGGGAAGCAAAATTTAAAACTTTGTCCATAGAGCTGTGCTTACATGGCACATCAAAACAAACCATACATATGCACGTTAATAACTCACAACAGAAACATAGCGACATAGGTTCTGTACAGACAGGATCATCCAAAACTAAGTTAACCCATAAAAACTATAAGCAGACATATACAAAACTTCGCCAACCTGACAAAATGTAAATACATAACAAAAGGGCGAAGACGGGTCTCGTGCGTGAGACACAAGGGCTGACTCTCTCAAAACCTTAGTTGTTCCATACAGACTTCACTGAGACTGGGTCTGGACTTCTCTTGGCTCACCTACAAACACATGAATGAGCGCGAGCGATAGCCCAGTGAATAATATCAAATCAAATACAGAAGTTACATAACAGTGTAGAATAACATGTTCCAAACGGCCTTAGGCCCAATTCATACTTCCATTTAATAGATATATAACTATACGAGATTCAAATCAAGTGACTGTAGTTCCAAACATTCTGGCCTTTGGCCCATTCAGATTTCCATTCATGTCAAAACGGCCTTCGGCCCGTTCATTTACGTCAAAACGGCCTTCGGCCCATTCATTTCTATCAAAACGACCTTCGGTCCGTTCATTTACGTCAAAACGGCCTTCGGCCCATACATTCATGTCAAAACGGCCTTCGGCCCACTCATTTCTATCAAATCGACCTTCGGTCCATTCATTTCTATCAAAACGGCCTTCGGCCCACTCATTCATGTCAAAACGACCTTCGGTCCACTCATTCCTATCAGAACGACCTTCGGTCCATTCATTTCTATCAAAACGGCCTTCGGCCCACTCATTCATGTCAAAACGACCTTCGGTCCACTCATTTCTATCAGAACGACCTTTGATCCGTTTATCTTTATCAGAACGACCTTTGGTCAATTTATGTTCATCAAACGACCTTTGGTCCATTTATGTTTATCAGAACGACCTTTGGTCCATTTATGTTTATCAAAACGACCTTGGGTCCATTTATGTTTATTCATATCAGACTTACGTCCATAATCCCAATTTAGCAATTCATAAAGCGTATAAGGGAATAGACAATTGGACATTCACAAGCATTCAAATATCGATATTACTCACAGTGATCGGCTTGTGGATTCGCCCTGGAGCTTGACCCTACACATTCCATGAACACAAAAGGGTCATTAACCATTCAATCCGTTCCTTAATTCACATATTCCTCTTTAGGCTTTATTCTTATCTTATCAACTCATTTACAATGCTTAACATATGCCTAAGAGTGCTTATAAGTGAAAGAGAACGGGAAACGAAACACAGAGCGCATGAACAAAATTTCAGAAAACAGGGTACCCGCTCGAGCGTGGACTTCCCCGCTCGAGCGGACCCTATAGGCCTGTAAAAGTGCTGGTTGCATCAAAAATACGCTCGAGCGTTAAATAGGGCGCTCGAGCGGAAGGCCTGTCAAAATAGCTCCCCCGCTCGAGCGGATATGAAGTCTGCAAAAAAAGTACTGGGAGCACGCATTTCCCGCTCGAGCATCAGGTTCCCCGCTCGAGCGGACCTCAAAATTCTGGAAAACCCAGAACTATGTTCTTGAGCTCCAATTCGATTTTCCAGCTACATTACTTGCATGCAATGGCTCAAATCTGAAATATAATCATACCAACATGGTACCAATGCAAGATTATAACATTATGAAGCTCAACTTCTTGATTTATCTACATGCATGGCCCAAAATATGCCAAACTCAACACCAACATAACAAATCCATGCATTCAAGCTCATATCTTCTCAAATTGTACATGCATGTGATGAATTAGCCACATTCTCAACTTGGATAACCTAAATGGTGATCAAAACATGAGTTTCCTTTAACATTACATATGGATTACACACATTTGTGCTCAAACATGCAATTTCACAGTAATTTCTTACATGCATGCACATATTAAGCTTCAATTCAACAATTCCAACACAATTTCATTTCAATCTTACTCTTGATCACCAAATTAGCTTGAACACACAAAATTACGAACTATAATCCAAGAATTACTCACCTAGAGGTTTTGACCTTCTAAGCTCTAATCAATTCTTGAGCTAAATCCCCAAAATTCCAAGCTTTAAGCCAAATTGCACAATTTCTCTCCCCTTCTCTCACCAAGGCCGGCCCTCTCTCTCTCACAATTGAATCCCCTCAGATTTTTGAGTTCATAAGAGTTAAAGGGGAGTGTAGTGCTAATATACAACAAGCCCCACTAACAAATATTTATATATAAAATAATGGGGTACTTAATTTATCAATTTAATCAGTTTAAATTGACCAGAATCAATTTTCAATTAAATTTCACCGTAGGCTCTAAAAATTATGCCAACCACAGTGGCGTAATCAATTTCGGGTTCTGTGGCCGATAAGGCCCCCAATTTAATTTCCAGAGCAGATTATTCAAACAAATATTCCTACGGTGAACAGGTAGAATTCCAAGGTCGCATATATTCACATAATGGCATACAAAAATCATATCAAAACATATAATCACATACGTTACCAATTAGCATATTATGGAACAGGGGCATCACAGAAAGAGAGAAGACGAGGGGAAGAGAGAAGAGATCGTCGCCCAGCACGTCGCCGCCGATCGCCCAGCCCGTCGCCCAGCTCCGATCGTCGCAGCAGCTCCGCCGTTGCCTCCGCCTCCGGCCCCACCTCCGCCTCCTCCCATTGTTATGGCCCCCTCCAGTCCACTCCTCCTCCTCCTCCTCCTCCCCCTTCTCCTCCTTCCTCCTTCCTCCTTCCTCCTCCTCCCTTCTCTTCTCCTTCTTTACTTCTGAAAAAAAAAAATCAAGATTAGGGGGATTCGGGGGAGCTCGTTTTCGAGCTCCCTAGCACGGTCGTTTCTTTATTTATAAACTACACATAACATTTTATTTTTTAAATTTTAATATTGTGTTTGAATTCATTAATTGTAGTAGAGATATGGAAAGGGGAAAAAAAAAAAAAGTGAAATGTGAATAAAATATAATTATGTTTCACCTATATTTAATCTATATTTTTTCTTTTACTTTTCAAATCTCTATCCAAATTCATGAGGCAAACCCAACCTAATGCAAAAATATTAATATTATAATTTAGAAAGTCATTAATTTGGTCCATTTCTACATAATAAATTTGGATATTTGTAAATTCAAAAAACACGAGTAATAATCAAATAAGGTCCGTTTGGGAAGATGGTTTGTGGCTAAAATAGCCACAAAAGACATAATAGGCTATTTTAGCCACAATAAATAAAATATCACATCCAACCCATAATCATTACACTATTCTCTCACAAAAAAAGTCAAAAAAGCCAAAAAGTCAAAAGTCCTTTCCAAACCAAGCTTTTTTGCCCATGCTAAAATAGCCAAAAAGCCAACCCACTTCCCAAACCAAAGATAAAAATCGATATCAGGTGGGCTTATATCATGAAAATAGTGCCCAAGTTTGTCCAATGGATCTCCAGCAGCCATCCTCAGATTAGCTACCCAAAGTTCCACTTTATTAGTTTAGCTAACCATTTTTTCAATAAATATTCCAACAGCACTCTCTACTTTAACTATTCCCTTTAAAACATTAATAATACAAGCACAGGAAAAGAGAGACACAGGGGAAGAGACAGAGAGCTTCGTTTGTGATCATGAGTGGGTCAGCGTCGATCGTCCTCATTGCGTTCTCGTCTGTGGTCGATCGTGACTCATTTAGTGTCGATTCTCCTCCTCTAGCATTGATTCTCTTCCTCTGGCTCAATCGTCCTCTTCTAGTGTTGATTTTCCTCCTCCGGCTTGGCCCTCCTCCTCCGGCATTGATCGTGAGTTGTCCGGCGACGATCCTCTACCTTTGGCTTCCTCCTTCTCCTCCTCCGACGTCGATCGTCGATCGTAAGCAAAGCTTGGAGTGCTCGAAAGAAACTAATAAAAAATTGAGAGGCTACTGAACAGTGCCTCGTCTTCCCTGGCGAGGTACTGTAGCTGAAAATCAAAGTAGCTAGCCACCGGCGAGGCTGTTGGAGATGAATTTTCTACTTTTAGCTAGCTATAGTAACAAAAATAGAGGAATAAAGAGGCTTCTGGAGATGTTCTAAGTCGAATTGTGTATTTGTTTGTTTGTTTTTTTTTTTTGGTCAAGCCAGGGCTAAAACATTTAACCGCAAGTCCTGTTCAATTGGTTGGCTTTAGGATCCTCTCTTTGATCTCTCTCATTGACTCCTTATTTATTGGGTCATTGGGCCTACTTTTGGGCCTAATCTCAAAAATCCAAACTGTTCACATTTTAAGATTTATTGAGCATATCATACTTGTAAAAAATCAAGTTGATCAGATATCAGAAAGTATGTGTTTGGAAAACTGTTTATTAATTTTTTTTTAAATGGTTTTTAGTTCGATGATCTGAACACATAGTTTTTGATATCCGACCAATTTAATTTTTTACAAGTATTATATACTCTTAAAATGTGAACGGTTCGGATTATCAAAATTGGATCTAAAAGTAGGCCCAATAGCCCAACAAGTAGAGAGTCAAGGAGAGAAAATAAGGAAATGATCCTAATTCTTGGCTGATTTGTGGGCTAAGTTCAACAAGCCAACCTTCAATCTTACTATTAAATTTTTTTTAAACAAGCCGACATGCAATCTCTATTGGCCTACAAGCGATCCAAATTTCAACAAATCCAAACATCTGAATTTACAACTCATTTTATATATATATATATTTTTTTTATTAGAAAATCCTTACATTATTCCTTTTAAGTCCAAGGCAACGACTGTGTCGAAATTACTAAGATGTCTATTATTCATTCTGAACTAGAGATTATAGCTTAGGAATTTATACCGATCTCTCAATATAAATTTTATTTAAATCATGACTAGAACAGTAGAAAAGAAAGGAACCCATGCTAAGTATTTTGTTGATAGCAACCTCAGACGTTCATCCTAACTAATTGCGCTGCGCACAGAAATACTCGTAATGAGACCAGACCATTTACCTACTACCTAGTACTTGCTTGCACTAGAAAAGCCCCATGCTTACCCAATTTGACTTTTGTAAGGTTTCCAGTGATGTTCAAAATAACATAATTGCATGTATCCTAATTTAATATATGTATGTCTTTATAAAATCTTTAATTAGAACATTTACAGCTGCCTTTTGAAACATCATATAATAATAGTATTTAGTGTGTTTAGTTTGAGTTTTTTGAATTAAATTTTTTAAAATTTGAGTTTTTTGATTTTCGTATTTTTTTTGTTTTTAGTGAATATTTTTAAAATTTTAAACATTTTCTTTTTTACTTTTTTAGATGCACCTTACTTAGATGTATCTAAAAAGTAAAAAAAATTATGAAAAAATATTTTAAAAAATTAAGAAATACATAAAAATACAAAAAATGTACTGAATTCTTGTATTTTTTTTTTATATTTTTGGTATTTAGTGAATTTTTAAAAGATTTTTTTATAACTTTTTTACTTTTTAGGTATATTTATGTTAAGTGTGTCTAAAAAGTAAAAAATTTGCAGAAAATATTAAAAAAATTCGGTAAAAATAAAAAAATACGAAAAATAAAAAAAATAGAATTTTCTGAAAATTATTTTTAGAAAAATGAAATCAAACACGCTGATTAATACTCATAATAAGAAGGTGAGTTGAATGGCTCAAAAGCTTAGACGATTTTATTGTCAAATTACTAGATTATTGGAGTTTGAAATATAATTCAAAGGGCGTTTGATATGAAATTTGCATTTATTTTCGTCAAACTTATCTTTCACAAATTTTAATAGTAAGTTCTAATAAAGTAACTCTTAATTATCTTGATTAAAAAATGAACAAGGTCGACTATCAATTCACTCTTAACCTATAGTTTGAAATACATGAAAACTGCCAAGAGCAATGCAATTCTTTGCATAATGGATCTGATGAAAATTGCAATTCAACTGACAAGTCACAAAGCTAGTCTACAAATTGATTCCATAGAATCTCTCTAGACGTAGGAGGCTGCTTTTAAAATGCACAAACATAATTTCTTTCTACAGTGACCGTATACATTGTAGACCTTGTGCGTTATAAAGAATCTTTCTACACCATGAGCCTTGTCTCAAATAATATGAATTATTAATTTTTTAAATCACATATAAATCATACATAGAAAAATTAAATCGATTTGATAATCGTAACTATATTAATTTATAACATTTATTCACAAAAAAAATAAACGACAAATATTATTTGAAAACTAGACCATTCATTTTTTAAGAGACAAATGTAATAAATTAATATGGTTACGACTATTAGATTGACTTAATTTTTTTCTGGATAATTTACGATGTGATCTAAAAATTGAACGATTTAAATTATTAAGATAAGATCCGTGATAAGCCCTACGAACTCGAATAACATGGTCCAGCCCACAAAGTGAATTGGAGACGACCTACTGCTATAAAGAAATATTTGTATGTAAATGTTTAACAATTTCTAATGGTGTATTTGGTTGAGAGATTTGGAGAGAGATTTGAAAAGGGAAAGAGAAAAGGTGTGTGAAATTAGGTAAAATATATATGTATATTTTATTCACATTTCACATAATTTTTCTCTTTGCCTCTCCAAATCCCTCCTTAAATCCTCAACAAGAATTCGAAAAGTATGACAAAAATAGGCTGTAGCCAAAATGAAGAAAATACACAATTATTTAATGGTCAAAGTGGGAATTGGTTAATACTTTAGAGGATGCCAAATATATTCACCCTAATAACTATAATAAAATTCAACAAAGGTATGGGAAAATTATATTTATCTGCCCTAATAACTATTATATTTATATTTAAAAAAAAAATTGATGAGTTCAAATTCATTTATACATAATATTTTTCTTTCTAAACATAGCGAGTTTATATATACACATAATATTTAGTGTGTAAATTTAAATAAAAAATAAATTCGTGAAGTAATAGATTTTTTCTTTTAATAGATTGAGTGAAGGAATACATTGGCAACCTTAGAAATAATATCATATCATAATAATTTAATAAAAGTTTATCTTATCATACCATTCCCTCGTGTAAAATGTTGATTCTTTCTATACAACACATGCACCACTTATCTCTTTCTAGCTTTATACGATTCTCAGAACCATAGGATTATGGCAATATAATACTATTTTATTCAACTAAATAGGTATGTAGTAACGTGTCTAATCAACTAAGGTCGAGTTTGAGAAGTTTCAAATAATTCATTTTTTTATTTTTTTATCTTTTTTTTATCACATCACTTCTCTATTTTTTTACACATCTTTTTATAAAAAGACAAAAAATATACTTATATAGATCATCCCAAACAATCCCTAAATATAATACTATTACACGAGTATTTAAGTGAGCCCACCACCAACCAGAAGAATGGAGAAAAACAAAGGAGACAAAAAAAAAAAAAAAAAAAAAGTTTCCTGTAGGGTCGGTGTGGGAAAGGGAGGTTAATCTGCCCAACAAATGTCTTTTTCACTACCATGAATAGGGCAAATAGCCAACTAATAAATACATCCATCTTTTAAAGGTTGCGTCATACCTCCATCTACCAAGCACCATAAACACCCAAAGTGGAAACAAGATGAATATGTGTTTTGTTTTTGTTTTGTTGTGCTATGTTTTGTTTTTATTTTTTTAAAAAGGAGAAGACTTCTTTTTAATTTTCAAGTAGATTAGAGGATTTACTCTACCTTGTAATTGATTATTTGAAGAGTTGCTTGGCAATGATTTTTTTAGTTAGTTTTTTTGTTTTTATTTTTATTTTTTTAGCCTGAGACTTTTTTGTTTATTTGGTTTTCTTGTTTGGCTTTTTGGATGTGGAATGCAATTTTTTTTTTTATTCTTTTGTGATTTTTGACTTTTTGACTTTTTAAGCTTTTTTTTGTTCTTTTGTGATTTTTTAACCCAAGAGAAAAACCAAACCGGGGCTGAGTCTCACTTTGATAATATGATATGTTGATTTTGTGAATATTTATGTGTAAATTATTATGAGCATTGTTATTTAAATTAAAAATTAGGTTTATTTTTCAATTTCAATGATGTGACAATCAATTAAGATATTAAACGCAACACTCTTTCTCATTCCTTCTTTAATCATCAATCGATCATATCATTTACATATCATTAGATCTAGTAAATGAGTTTAAAAAGTAGACTTATATATCATTTTTCAATTAATATTACAGAAAAAAAGATTGATCTAAAAAACTTTTGTAGCACGATTTCATTATTTTTAAAACATGAATTCATATACGCTATCTATATTTTTGAAGACTAATGTAATAAAATCACATGATTATGTTTATTGAATTAATTTAATTTTTTAACTAATGATCTACAAAATAAATAAATAAAAATAAAAATTATACAAAATAAATGAATTAAATGATTGAAGTGAAATTTATAATGGACCCATCAGCCTGGACTACACCCATCGAATCTACTGTGGATCAGAGGGAAACTTGATCCATTTTGAAAAACACAAAAAAAAAAAAAAAAAAAAAAAAAAAAAAAAAAAAAAAAAAAAAAATCTTATCTAGCAAATTGCCATCGAAAAAGTAATTTGAAAACTACACAGTACTAAAAAAAAAAAAAATCAAAATTCAATTGTTTTGAAAACGAATATGAAAAGGGGGGGAACTGTCAGAAATTTTTTTTAAAAATAATAATAAATATTAAAAATATTAATTATTAATACTCTAAACTTTTTCATTAATGAGTAATTAATTTTTTCTGCCACCATTGTCCAGCAATTGTCCCCCCCCCCCCCAAAAAAAAAAAAAAAAAAAAAATGCAAAAACACAACGAACTGCTACCAACCATCTGAAAACAGGAAATTTAACTAGTGACATTTCATAATTAATATTTATGGCTTCGCATGGTTTGGGTTTTTTTGACTATTTTAGTGCCATAACAAACAAAATATCACATCCAACTCATAATTATTACATTCTTCTCTCACAAAAAAAACTCAAAAAAGCCAAAAATCTAAAAAGCCCTTCCCAAACCAAGCTTTTAAGCCCAGACTAAAATAGTCAAAAAAGTCAAAAAGCCAAAAAGCCAACCCACTTCCCAAACGGAGGCATAATAATTTACCAGAAACAAACAGGAAACAAAATGGGAACAGCTGAATCATGTATGGACCCATCACCAGAAAGCCAACAACATCACAAATTTAAAGAATTGGGAAAATTATACTAATTGTAAGAAGCAAAAAAAAAGAAAACGAAAAGTGTATCTATAATATATATATATATATATATATATGTTACTTATTACAAGAGGAAAATAACTGGGTGGATAGCAAGCAAACCCAGAAATACATGACTCTAAAACCATATTTACAATCCTCATAACCTATAATATGTAATAAACCATAATTGCCCAAATCAACCAACCACCACCAACCTATCTATTTCTCCTCCTCCTCTTATATCCCCAAAGTTATTCTCTCTTTAAACACCATGGAAGGAACCACTTAAAAATAAAAAAAAAAAACAGAAATGTTATCTACTCAAAAAAAATATTCAGAAAAATACCCAAATTTTGAAACTCAAATTTTAGATACTTTTCTTTCTAATTTTTCCCAGGTACATAACACTTCTAGAGAAAAAAAAATATATATATATATATATATATATGTATAATCTAGTAGTCATACTTAGAAGATCTTAGAAGATTATGATGGTTTATACAAACTTTTGTAGAAATCTGAATGACCCTCACAATTGTAGGAGATTGGTGGAAGTTTTGTTGAGTCTGAGCTTCCACCGCCACCGCCAATGCCACCGGCGCCACCACCTCCGCCACCTTTCTTTCTTTGTGTTAGTATATTATTATACTTTAGCATTGTTTATTATTCTTTAAGCATTGTATACGTTAGTTGTTATTATTATGTTTGTTAGCTTTATGCTTTCGGCTAGCTTTAGCCTTTCGGTGCCTCGCGTCTGGCATGCCTCGCATCCAATGACAGGCTATAAATGAGAGCTAAGCTCCCTTTGTAATTGTACAACAAATTCAATATACACACCTCATTTATTCACTTGCTCTCTCTCTCTATCAATTTATCTTACATGGTATCAGAGCTAAGTTAACAACCTAATCATTCTGCTTCACCGGCGGGCGGCAGCCTCGCCTTGGCCGCCCGCCGGACCTCTACACATACCTTCACTCCGCTGCCACATTTCTAGCTGCCGTGAACCATCACTATTTCTTGCTGCAGCTTTGTTACAACATCGATCTTACCCACGTCGTCGAGCACTCCGTCGGCCCACACGACAGCCACCGACGCCGTGATCTGGCCAATGCCGAGCCACCACCAGCGGCACTACCAACTACACCACTGCCGAGCTGTTACCGCTGCAACTCCACAACCGAGCCACCATCACCTACAGCCTCACTCACCTTGGCTGCTTCATGTTCTTAGGCCGAACCTTAAACTAATCCAGCACCCCAAACCGTGACCATGCACACATGCAGAACTTCTCTCTCTCACAGCAAACACCCACACCACCCAACACACCATTCACACCCAAACACACGGCACAGCGCACACACACACAAAAACACATGGGGCTTTCTCTTTCTCTCGCATGGAACACACACCACACATGCATGGCACCTTTTCTCTCTCTCTCTTGGTCTCTTATCTCCCTCTCTCTAGGCTCTTTCACTCTGCAGCTTTGAGCTTTGAAATGTATCACACCCACGGGTAGCACCTTCACACCCAGCAGAGGCACACTCACACCACCCTTGATCTGAGCACACCACACAACTCACTCTCCTCTCATACACACACACGCCACCAACTTCGTCTTCTCACACACGGCAAACCCATACACACAGAGGACCAAACCCAGCTCTCTCTCTCTCTAACAGAGCTCTCTCACTCTCTCGGCACCTCTCTCTCGGACTTCCTCCTTTTTTTTTATTTTTTATTCATCACCTTATCCTCCACTACCTCCCTTTCTTTTTTTTTTTAAAACAATATTTTTTGAACAAACAAAACCAACAAACCATGTGCTGGTTTTCCCAAATCAATGGCCACCCTACACCCAAATCAATGTCTCTTTCATATTTTATTAATCTAATGGCTGGCACCATCATGGGTTGGTTTGAACAAAACCACCGTGGGTTCCATTATCACTTTATTTTATTTTATTTCATCTTTTTTTTTTTTCATTAAAAAAAAAAAAAAAAAAAAAAAAAAAAATCATCCCTTTTCTCTCTTGAGATTTCTTTCTTTTCACACTCCGTTGGTGAGCTTTTCCAGATTCCTATTCCCACTACCATTTGTTTCAAACTCCAATAGGTTTCTATTTTCAAACCTATTTGAGTTTGAGGGGGGGTTATACATATATCATGGTGAGCATGGTTACACACCATGCGAACCACCCAAGCCACCCCATGGCGCACTCCCTAAGTCGCCCCCTTGGTGCACCACCACAGCCTTCTACATCGGTCCGGCATGACCCCGTAAACTGTCCCGACTTTGATTCCGGTTAGCTTCTACATCGGTCCGGCATGACCTCGTAAACTGTCCCGACATTGATTCCGGTCAGCTTCTACACCGGTCCGGCATGACCCCATAAACTGTCCCGACATTGATTCCGGTCAGCTTTTACAACGGTCCGACATGACCCCGTAAACTGTCCCGACATTGATTCCGGTTCGCTTCTACATCGGTCCGGCATGACCCCGTAAACTGTCCAGACATTATCTGCTACAACGGTCTGACACAACCATACAGTGTCTTCACCAACGGTTCGACACGACCATACAGTGTCTCCTATCCTATTTTATTTTCTTGTTTTGTTACTATTTCTTGTTTCCAAACTCAACTTGGTTGATGCTTTCCCTCCTTGAGTTTGCGGGGGGATGTTAGTATATTATTATACTTTAGCATTGTTTATTATTCTTTAAGCATTGTATACGTTAGTTGTTATTATTATGTTTGTTAGCTTTATGCTTTCGGCTAGCTTTAGCCTTTCGGTGCCTCGCGTCTGGCATGCCTCGCATCCAATGACAGGCTATAAATGAGAGCTAAGCTCCCTTTGTAATTGTACAACAAATTCAATATACACACCTCATTTATTCACTTGCTCTCTCTCTCTATCAATTTATCTTACACTTTGCAGTCCCATCATTGACGCTAGAATCTTCACCTTCTTCACCACAGCACGAAACATCTTAACTTTGATCTGACCCCTCCTTGGAGGAAATCTAGCCTTTTTTCCCTTTCCCATTTTGATGTCTTTAGCTTCCATTGTTGTTGGTGAGTTGGACACTTGAAGAAGCTCAGTACAAGGAAGAGAGCAAGAAAGAGAGAAGAAAATTCTTCTGTTTTCTTGAAAAAATAATGTGAAGGAAATTTTTTTCAAGGCTACTCTCTCCCTGTTGTTCACACACACACATATATATATATATTGGTGGCTTGAAGAGGAAGAATAAGATTATGTCAAAAGGATTCACACACACAGTGTGAACATAGCTCTCGGTTAGAGGAAAATGTCAATCTGGATTAGTGTGAAAGTGTTATGAACTCTTATGTGTAGCTGTTTTTCTTTTATTTTTTATTTTTTTATAAAAGACTTTTATTTATGACATAATAGACACCAATACTTTAGTATCAAAAGCTAAAATTGAATTTGAGAGGAGTCAGCTAAGTACTGCAGCCTCTAGTTTAGTTAAAAGCTTGATTCAGTCAAATGCCAACAAGCAACTCACGGAATTAACTCACTTATCTGTTTTGGATTGAATTAACACAAATTTTATCAATCAATGAAAAATTTATGCTTCTTTTGGCTCCTGCTTATGAGTTGATTCCCGGACTTATTTTTGTAATAGATCCCAATATTCTATACATGTAAGAATTTTTTGGGCATTGTATGGGATTAATGACAGGTGATTTGGTGCTGCTAGTGGCTTTTTTCTGGTTTTGGTTTGTCTTTGGGATGTTGTCTTTTGTTCTGGTTAAGTATTAGTATACAATTGGATTTATTTTTTGGTATCAAACTAATTGAAATTAGAAGGTTTTACTATGATTCTCTGTGCATTTTTTTTTATTCATTTTTTTTTTTTAATGATTGTGTCAGTATTTTATATTCATTGATTTTCATTAATAAAAGTTTCTTCTTTTTGCTGGGAAAAAAAAAAAGAAAAGAAAAGAAATGAAAAGAATTTTGTTATAGAAAAGAAGGGTAAGATTAAAGCTTTGACTTTTGCCATTTTTACTAAAGCATTGTAGGGTAACACTAGAACAAAAGGTCCGAAGACTTTTTATATTATATTATTTTATTTTATATTTATATTTATATTATGTAAGATCATGGAAAAATATCAACCAAAAAAAAAAAAAAAAAGAAGTAAAGGAAATAATTATAAATTCATGAAAGTACGACACTAATTTGCACAATTTAATACATAAATTACTTGTGCTCTCATGAGTTTGTAATTACTTTCCAACTTTATGCTTTTTTGATATTTTCCTTAGGAACATCAAGGATGAAACTCAAACAACATCTAGTGGTCATGCATGTTTGAAGATAAGTTAAACAACAACTATACAAATCTAATTGATTTAGTCAAAATTCTTATACTTCATCAAGGGTAGGAGTTTGAGTTCCCGTCTCCTATCTGTTACAATAAAAAAATAGGAATTGTAGACACAAAATTCATGTACAAAAAAATTAATATACGATTCAGATTCATTTTAGATATGGATTCCACTCAAATTTGAACCATACATTTTTCTGTGCAGTTTTTCATATGAATACACATATCATTATTGTAAGGTAAACTCTAGACGATTAATCAAATAAATAAATAAATAAATAAGAAGCAAAATAAAGTCAAAACTGACCAGCTTCCTTGTGATTGCTCAAGGTCCATGGATTTTTTCCGTGCAAAAACTCAACCTCACTATTTTCCAATCACAACTTTAACGAAAATGCTTGGAAAAAAATCATTAATATCAAAGATAAGCTTTTGATGAAGATGTGATGACTGGCCGACTTAAACCATTGATATATTGATGTGAATTAAAAACATGACTGATTAAGCTTCATAGTTGATGTAGGTGGGCCTATAGGAGCTTTTGTCCCATCACTTAGAGTCCAATACATAATTCAAACACTAAAATTCAACGTTGCTGTTGCCCAATGTTGCACCAAAAACCAATCACATCTAAACACGTGTCGAGAGAAGAACTAACCACATAAGCAGACAAAGATCCTGCAAAGCTATTGCGCCACACATCAGCCATTAATGAGTTTCTCTACAACATTTATTACGACAACCCCTTCACGTTGGAACAAAATAGCCTCACCATGAACAAGGCAAGCTAGAACGTAGACTTTCGGCCAACATGACAGGCCGGAGTGGACAAGGAAATGATAAGCAAAGGATATAAGCAGGCTTCTAAGACAAAGAGAAGGTTCAGCTCTTTATTACCATCCTATCACTATATTCCGCTGATATCCCTTCTCTAACTTGCTCGTCGGAGGGTTCGCTGGGGACTCTCATTCCCCGTTGAACTCTTGTGCAGGTTTCTCAGTGGACCAGTGATCGGACAACCGTGTGGGAGGCTTGGATCAGCCCGACCCGTTACCCAGAAGCGAGTAGTATCATCAGTTGGCGCCGTCTGTGGGAATCTTTCACTCCGTGTGGCAACTGTGCTCATTGTCGCCGAAGACCCATTCCCGATAATCCCTACCTGCCACCCACCAAGGTGGATGGTCACAACTAGATCCATGGTTTCTCAACACAACGTTGCCGACCCCCAACTCGACCCTCCTAACCCAAACAACCCACCTCGGTATTTCACAGAACTCACCAACAGCATTAACCGCCTAGCCGAGCAAAACCAAACCCTGGTTAATGCTTTGCTTCAACGAGACCTCCATGTGCCTCCTCCACCACCTCAAGACATCCCACCTAACCGAGAACAAACCCCGAGCCATCCCTTCCAACACTCTCATCCCTCCAACTTTGAGGGTTTCCGACCCCCGCCCCAAGATATGAACCGGCCACCCCGGGCTCCACATCCACCAGTCCAAGCACCTGCTCCTGAAAAAGAGGTCAGTAGTGTCCAACCTCCATTCCATTCTGGTGTTGACAACGTTCCTATCTGGGATGCCGAAATCCGAGCCATGAAACTCTAGTTTCAAGGAGTCATGCAGAACATGCAGAATAAACCCTCCACCACAGCCAACTCGTCGTTTGTCGTCTCCATCAGAGACAAACCCCTACCTCCTAAGTTCAAAATGCCCTCAATCGACTCTTTTGACGATACAATGGACCCAGTCAACCACTTGGAGACTTACAGGACCCTAATGGTCCTCCATGCATTCCCTGATGAGATCATCTATCGGGCTTTCCCTGTGACACTTAAGGGGTCGGCCCGACTATGGTTTAGTCAGCTGCCGACCGACTCTGTCTCTACTTTCCAGCACCTGACTAACTTCCCGCCCAGCGCCAGTGGCGTCCGGTAACCCAACTTCTCAACATTCGTCAGACGAAGAGGGAGTCGCTACGCAGCTTCGTCACCCGCTTCAACACCGAAGCCTTGCAGGTGGCAGAAAACGATGACAAGGTCATTCTTACGACTTTCATGGCCAGTTTACAATCATCCGATTTCCTTTTTTCCCTCTCCAAAAACCCTCCAACCTTTATGGCAACCCTCATTTCCAAAGCTCAAAAGTACAAGAACGCTGAAGATTCTCTAGTCGCCGACAAGATTCCATAACCAAAAACCCTACCCTCAAAGAGAAGAGAAAGGAATCTAAAACCAGAACCACCCAATACACACAACAAACACCCCAGTATACCGACCGAACCACTCAAGCCGACCGATCGGCATCTACCCGACCGCCCAGTCGGTTTGAACGGTACACATCCCTCAACTCCCCCATGGAACAAGTCTTAAACCAAATCCAACGAGATTACAACTTGAAACGGCTACCACCATCACGGTCTCCTTCCACTCGGCGAGACCAATCCAAATACTGTCGTTTTCATGAGGACCATGGCCACAACACTGAGGAATGTGTTAACCTTAAAGACCAGATAGAAAGCTTGATACGCCAGGGGCGCCTCAGTTGGTTCATGGTGGCCCGTCCCCAACAAAGGCCGAAGACCGAACCTGCTAGGGGCAACAGCCGACAAACTCCCCCCCGACAACCCGCACAACCTAGCCAAGGCAATGATCGACCTCCACCGCAACCCTGAGCACAAGGTAACCCTGTTCCCCCGGTTAGAGAGATCAAAGTCATTGCTGGTGGACTTGCGTGTAAAGGACCATCCCGCTCGGCCTAGCGAGCTGAACTCAGAAAAATCAGATAGGGCTCTGACAAAAAGGTCGCAACTTTGGAGCGCCCTCTCAAACACCCCAAATAGTGGATGGAGCCCATCACCTTTACGGAGGCTGATTGCACAGGCATCTGTTACCCTCACGACGACCCCCTCATCATCTCTGCTTTTTTGTCCAATTAAAAAGTCAGACAGGTGCTTGTTGACAACGGCAGTTCTTCAAACATCATCTTCCTCAATGCCTATCACCAATTCAAGGTCGGGGAAGAAAGTTTGTCCTCTCTCCAAACCCCACTGGTCGGCTTCACCGGGGATCGGGTGACCTCCGTAGACTCCATCGATCTTCCCATCACCATCGGAGAGTATCCGCGGTAGACCACCAAGTTGCTCACATTCCTCGTCGTCGACTGTCCCTCTGCCTATAACATTATCCTTGGCCGTACCGCCCTTAACGCTTTTCAAGCTGTCACATCCACATACCATCTGGCCATGAAATTCCCTACCGACCTCAGGGTCGGCATCGTGAGAGGAGAGCAGATTGTGGCCAGAGAATGCTACGTCGCTTCTCTCAAAGAGGTTAAGTTGATGGAGGCTATGATCATCGAAGGCCTCGACATCAGAGACGAAGACGAGTTAGTCAAAGGGGAACCGGTGGAAAAACTTGTTGAGATCCCCATTGATCCCACCAACCCAACAAAAACAGCCAAGATCGGCAGCCAACTATCCTCCCAAGCCAAGGCCGACCATACAGCTCTCCTAATTGAGCACAATGAGGTGTTTGTTTGGACCCATTCCGACATATCGGGCATTAATCCCTCCTTCATCACCCATCGCCTCAGCATTGAGCCCCATTTCCGACCTTTCCACTGGAAGTAGCGTATCTTCCACCTAGAACGCAATGCTCTTATTGTTTCCAAGGTAGATAAACTGCAGGAGGCACGGTTTGTCAAGAACGTAGACTACCCTAGATGGCTGTCAAATGTGGTCCTGGTCCGTAAAAACAACAGCAAATGGCAACTCTGCGTTGACTACTCCGACCTCAATCGGGCTTGCCCCAAAGACAGTTATCCCCTTTCCCGCATAGATCTGTTCATCGGCGCCACGGCCGAACATCAGATGCTCAGTTTCATGGATGCTTTCTCTAGCTACAATCAAATTCTGACGCACCCGGCTGACCAGGAACACATCTCCTTCATCACAGATAGAGGATCTTACCATTATTGTGTTATGTCTTTTGGATTGAAGAATGCCGGAGCCACTTACCAACGGTTGGTCAATGCCGTTTTTCACTATTAGATAGGTCGAAACATGGAAGTCTACGTCGATGACATGCTTGTCAAAAGCAAACTCTCCTTTGATCATTTGGCAGACCAGCGAGAGACTTTCGAAACCTTACGTAAGTATCAAATGAAGCTGAATCCGGAGAAATGTGCCTTCGGCGTCAGATTTGGGAAGTTCTTGGGTTTTATGGTCAGTCAGCGGGGTATCGAGGCCAACCCCGAAAGGATTAAGGCCCTGATAGAAATGTAGTCACCCAGGACGGTTAAAGAGGTTCAACGGTTTTGCTGCCCTCAACCGTTTTATTTCCCGCGCAACAGATAAGTGCCTTTCCTTTTTCAAAGTCCTTCGACAGGCCTTTGAGTGGACCACTAAATCCGAAGAGGCTTTTCAACAGTTGAAGCAGTGCATAGCCAACCCCCCTACTCTCTTAGGCACTCTCGGGCGAGACCCTCTTTCTTTACTTAGCCGTATCAAACACCGCAGTCAGTGCGGCCCTCATCAGGGAGGACGGTTCAGCATAGCATTCGGTTTATTACATTAGCCGAGCTCTCAGGGGGGGCAGAACAGAACTACCCTATGTTGGAGAAAATGGCTCTTGTCTTGGTCATAGCCTTACGATGACTCCGACCTTATTTCCAAGCTCACTCTATAGTGGTCTTTACTGACCAACCTTTGAAGAAGGTAATGCAACAGCCAGAGTCGTCCGGCAGACTTAGGCAATGGTCAGTCGAGCTTAGCCAATTTGAAATCTCCTACCGACCTCGAACGGCGATCAAAGAACAGGTTGTCGCTGATTTTATCTTGGAATTCACCAATCTCACTTCAACCGCACCCCCTCAACCCACGCAATTCAACACCGAGGCAGAAGATCCACACTCCTGGACCCTCAATGTCGATGGATCATCCCGTAAAGGGGGCAGTGGGGCTAGTCTTCCTCATCACCCCTGAGGGCGGTTATTTTAAATGTGCTCTCCGCTTCCTGTTCAACGCAAGTAATAATGAGGCCGAGTATGAGGCCTTGATAGTAGGTCTCCGCCTAGCCAGAGACATTGGTGTGAGCCATATCCAAGTGTTCAGTGATTCCCAACTAATCGTTGGACAGATTACGGGGGAATTCGATGCCAAGGAAGACATAATGCGAGCCTATAGGGACATTTCACTCCCCTTTGTTCGCCTTTTCAACACTTTCCACATCACACATATCCCTCGGTCAGAAAACTCCAAGGCGGATGAAATGGCCCAATTAGCTTCGGCCGACCAGTCAGACCTCAGCTATGGCGTCCGTCTTGAATACCTGGCTCGCCCGGCTACTTCGCCGACCCAGCAGGAGGTCCATTTCCTCCAAAATGAACCTATCCCATGAGCGATAGACATCCTTCTGTTTTTAACAAATGGGGAGTTGCCAGACGACAAATAGCAGGCCTTCAAAATCAGAGCCCGGTCGTCCAATTATATCCTCATCAGCAGCTTACTGTACAAACGTGGATTTTCATGCCCATACCTCAGGTGCCTCAGTCTCGCTCAAGCGACCTATGTGATGAGAGAGGTTCAAGAGGGGGTATGTGGTAATCATTCGGGTGCCAGGTCGCTAGCCCATAAAATACTTCGCGCTGGCTACTTCTGGCCTACTTTCAACCAAGACACCACTGACTTCGTGCTTAAGTGTGATAAATGCCAACGCTTCGCCAACATCCCACACGCGCCACCAGAACTGATTACACTCAGCAGTCCCTACCCGTTCGCCAAGTGGGGCATTGACTTAGTTAGTCCGTTGCCCACCGGTAGGAGCCAAACCAAGTTCGTTGTGGTCGCTATTGATTACTTCACCAAATGAGTGGAAGCGGAACCCCTCGCCACCATCATGGAACGGAGCATGACCAGATTTATTTGGCAGTCGATCGTATGCCGATTTGGAATCTCTCAAGCCATCGTCTCAGACAACGGCAAGTAGTTTGACAATGCCAAGTTCAGGAAATTCTGTGCAGAGCTCCACATTCAACCGTGTTTCTTTTCCCCAGGCCATCCTCAAGCCAATGTGCAAGTCGAGGTCACCAGCCGCTCTCTCTTGAAGATCATCAAAACTAAGCTAGAAGCCGCTAAGGGACTCTGGTTGAGGAATTACCAAACGTACTCTAGGCCTATCGTACTACCGCTCGAACCTCTATTGGGGAGACCCCCTTTCGCTTAACATAAGACGCTGAGGCAGTCATTCCAGTGGAGATCGGCCTGCTAACCCTGAGGGTTTTACATCCGAATCCAGAACTAACCGAAGAATTCTATCGAGCTGACTTAGACCTGATTGAAAAGCTTCGAGAGACCACTGCTGTCAGACGGGCCTCATATCAACAGAAAATGAGAACACACTACAACCACAAAGTCCGACCGAGGGAGTTCACAGTTGGGGACTTAGTTTTGCGCGACGCAACTCTTGCCACCAAAAATCCTGCCGAGGGCAAGTTAGTAGCCAAGTGGGAAGGACCTTGCGTTGTTAAGGCCAGGCCTCACCCAGGCACTTACCGACTCCAGGATATGGAAGGCAGAGACCTCCTCTACCCATAGAACGCTGAACACTGGAAGCGTTATTTCCAGTAAAGTGCCATATCCTATTTTTGCATTAATCAATTGATGTATGTTCTTTTTGCCAATCCACACACTTGGTTGTTTTTGTCCTTTCCATACATGGTGTAAATTTGTAATCAATAGGCTACGCCTTAAATGACAGTGACTTTATATCTCCATTATCTGCGTTATGTTTCAATAACGACTTGTTAGACTGAGTTAATTAAAGCCTTAGCCAGATTGAGCACAAAGAGCCCCGCCAGATTGAGTTAATTAAAGCCTCAGCCGGGCTGAGCATGCAACATGGTAGAACCTTCCTAGTTTTCGTCAGAACTCGAATGAAGAATTTGGCCGGTCCATTTTCATAATTTAATATTACGGCATGGTTGCCATACTTATAAAATAATCCAAGTCCATATTACAACATTTTCTAACATTTTTGTAACTTTTAACATTTTTAATAGACGTGCAAGCCAAACTTTCATTTTTTACACTCTTTACATTTTTATGTCCGCCCATTTTTAACATTTTTTACATAATCCTTTAGTCACCCATTTTTAAACTTTTACAAAAAATCCACAATTTACTAACATTTTTACACTTTTTAAACTTCCACACCCATTTTTCATTAAATTCGGCTCAACCATTTCCATTATTCCAAATTTACAACTCAAAAGAAATAACGACAACAAGAATACAAAAGAAAACTCGTTGTTTTATTTACGAATTTACGATTTCATACAATTCGCTGCAGAAATTACACATAAAAACAAACAAAAAACAACACACCGCCAAAAGTAACATTTTTACACTTAGTTCCATAGCTCACTCTTCATCACTGGAGGCAAGATCTTCCTCTTCAATGCCCTTGTCCAGGGGGGTCTGGGCGACGTCATCTTCGCCTACCTTCACCAAGCTGAAATCCACGTCTGGGAACAGCTCCTGTGCCTTATATTTGAAGGTCATCCAACCGTTGTCCCAGAACTCGCTCATTTCATGCTTGTAGAAGTCGGACCGTTGAAAGCTCTGGATTACTTCCTCTTCACTCCTACCTCCAACGGCCGCTCCCGATGGCCCAGCCCCCCCATTTCCCTCTTTCGCCAAGTTGCTGGCCACTGCAGCATCTATGGCCATCTGGAAATCGGCGGACCCCTTGAATTGCTCGACTACCGCCACACACAGGTCGGGGTACGCCGCCCTCTCAGATGCCAACTTCCCATTTTCCTCTGCCAGGGCCTTTTCCAATGCCGCAATCCGACCATCGGCCTCTTTTTTGTCCTTGACCAGATCTTCGTTGCTAGACATGGCCTCCTCTCACCTTATGTTGGCAGTGGCACAGGCTTTTT
Source organism: Camellia sinensis (assembly GCF_055761805.1). NCBI lineage: Eukaryota > Viridiplantae > Streptophyta > Magnoliopsida > Ericales > Theaceae > Camellia > Camellia sinensis. Next base: position 91,695,046 of record NC_138968.1, on the reverse strand, counting down.
GGAACTCCTCTAGTTTCCTCTTCTCGCCCGCCAACTCGAACTCTAGCGATGTCGCCTTCCAGCGCTCTGCTTCCAGCTCTGACTTTGTTGTGAGGAGCTTAGCACTAGCTCGGTCCGCTGAGTAGCTCTGCACCAGCGTCAACACCTCAATCATCTTCGCCCTTTGCGCATACTCCAATCCCTTGGTGCATGCACTCCGAGCTGCCTTCCTCCACCCCACTGTCTCAGCCTTTAGGTTCTGCAGCTGCAATTTTGCCTCTACCAGTTGAGCCCTCAACGGCTCTAACTCCATCTTCGAGCGCGCTGCTTTGTTCATCAAGGCAGTCACCAAGGTTGCTGCCTCCATCTGGGCTGAATAAAACCCCCTCAGGAGGTCAATCTTTGTCAATCGCGCCGCTGACCGTACGGCCGCATCCTCCACCACTCTAACAAGGCGGTCGGCTGCGACCCTGGTTTCCTTCCCTTCTGCCGAGTGACCTGCGAACGCACGCGCGTAATACAACGCGGTCGCCAGCGCGGCACTCGTCTTTAGTTTGCTAATCCCAGTCTTCCCTTCATTGGGACTGAGGGTTATTTCTGGTGCAGGTACCATCGTCGTCGCCATAGGGGCACTCGGGCCCAAGTGTTCTTTCAGTACTTAGGGGCTCTGACCCCTGCCTTCCTTTGCCACGTGGGCGGTCTCCCCCTCTGGAGTTGCCTCTCCCCTTACCTCCTACATCTTTTCCACCATAGGGGCATCCTCGTTCCCAACCTTCATCTTTTTCAAGACAGGAGCGTGCTTACTCCTCTCCGTTGCTACCCTCTTCTTCTTTGTTTTCTTCAACACTGCTTATACCTCCTGTTTGCCCCTTTCCTTCAGTGGGTTCACTGGGGGCGGCCGTGGGGCAAAGCCCGTTAGGTCTTTGTCTCCCAACGGTTTGGGACGCGGTCGGACCCGCTCCCTTATCACCAATTTCGGCGCAGGCCCCAATTATGCTTCTTTGTACTTGTCCGCCTTGGCCAACACTCGACGTTCTTCTGCCTTCTCCGCCTTCCTCCGCGCCTCCAGCTCCTCCTTCGCCGGATCCTCTTCCATTGACTACGGTCCTAGTCTCAAGGAAAACAGAGCTGAAGGTAGAATCAGGTCATCCCACCTCAACCCTTCATTCTTTCTCTATTCCTTCACTCCTTTCACTCAATTCTCAGCCTCCGCATCCAACCGTGGCTCCACTGACTTCGTGGGAACTTTCAACATTGTGCAAACTTCCCCCCCACCATTCATTGATATGTAAAACCATCTCAGACTCCACCCCTTCACCGAAGATGGCAACCCTACCACTAAACCCTGACCCGCCACCACCTGCAAAGTCACCCACATTTCTTGCTGACCGGAGGCTTTATAGTATGAGAAGAATTCTTCCACCGTCATAGACGCCCCCCTGGTTGCTCGCGACCATGAAACTGTGTACACCGTCAGTATTTTCCAGGCGTTCGGCATCAGCTGCCCTAGCGCCACCTCCAGTTTGTTCAGTACATCCACTACTATTTGGGGGAGTGGCAGCCTCAAACCCCCCCCGGCAGTGCCTCCTCGTACAAGCTGAATTCTCCCAGCCATACATCCGACGCCCTCTCCTTCGATGTGGGCAGCCTCATCTCTATTTCCACAAGAATCTGGTACTTCCTCCGTATTTCCTCCAACTCCCCTGCTGTAAATGTCGATATGTCTGCCTTGGTGTGCCAGTGGTCCTGCTTCACCTGGCTAATCGGCCTAGCGACTGCGATCATCGTGGACGGACAAACCCGTGCCCCTTGCGCCACTCCCTCTCCCCCCTCCGCTCCGCTCGGTACTGTTCCGCCAACTCCACTGCATCGTCTTCCCCTAAAGAGTCTAGTCTCTTGGTTGGCCCTTCGTCCCGCGCCATTCCTCCTACGTGTCTGCGTATAGCTTCGAACGCTGGCACCAGAAAGTTCGCAAAGTGTTGCAGAGGTGTATTACACGAAACAAATGAGTTCACGTCTAGGACGTCTTGGTTTTTTGCGAAAAGGTAGGTAAAGCGAATAACTCCAAATGCCCAAGGTTTGCCTATATTCCAAGGGTCAAGATTAAATTTTGCCAGTTTGAAAATTTTCGAAAACTCCCGCCCCTGCCTTTTCACTGTCCTATATTACCCTGTCCTTTCACTTCTTACCAACGCGTTACCTCCCCCATTACGGGATTATGCCACGTGTATGATCACGATCCACTACTCCCTTTCCCTTCCGTTTCTATTCCACTTCACATCACCACGTGCCCCGCCGCCCTTCGAGCCCGCGCGCCGCCATTTCCCTTTTTTCCTCGGTCACCCTTTGCAATCGGCCCTCCCCGCAGTCAGCCTTCTCATTCGGTCACCCTTCGCGGTCAACCCACCTCCCAGTTGGCCCTCTCCCTCGGTCACCCTTCACGGTCGGCCCACCTTCCAGTTGGCCCTCTCCTTCGGTCACCCTTCACCGTCGGCCCACCTTCCAATCTATTTTCTCTCCGTCGACCTCTCACAACCCCTATCTTCTTTCTTATTCCCTTCATTGGACTAAAACTGCACTTGGGAATGGGGGACTACTGATGTAGGTAGGCCTATAAAAGTTTTTGGCCCACCACTTAGAGCCCAATACATAATCCAAACACTAAAACCCAACGTTGTTGTAGCCCAACGTTGCACCAAGAACCAATGACATCTAAACACATGTCGAGAGAAGAACCAGCCACATAAGTAGACAAAGATCCTGTAGAGTTATTACGCCACACATCAGCCATTAATGAGTTTCCCTGCAACATTTATTACGATAACCCCTTCACGTCGGAACAAAACAGCCTCACCATGAACAAGGCAAGCTAGAACGTAGACTTTCGGCCAACATGACAGGTCGGAGTGGACAAGGAAATGATGAGCAAAGGATATAAGCAGGCTTCTAAGACAAAGAGAATGTGAAGTTCTTCATTATCATCCTATTTCTATATTCCGCTGATATCCCTTCTCTAACTTGCTCGTCGGAGGGTTCGCTGGGGACTCCCGTTCGCCGTTGAACTCTTGTGTAGGTTTCTCAGTAGACCAGTGATCGGACAACCGTGTGGAAGGCTTGGATCAGCCGGACCCATTACCTAGAAGCGAGTAGTATCAGCAATAGTCAACATTTTGAAAGATGGGAAAATTACACCTGGATGATCTCAAAACAAATTTCAAATAAGTGATGAAGCTTTTCAACTATAATAATTGAAGTTATAAGCTTTTCCACCACTTTGTAATTTTTTTGTTATCTTACTGATTCATAATTTTTCCTTGAAAGATTAGGTGTCTATTGAAGTAACATAATTGGAAAAAGTAACTTGAAGAAAGCCATGAAATTTAGATTTTTTTTTTCTTTTTTACCAAACTAGATCCAGAATGTTATTTTCCCATAGTTTCAAAATATATTTCTCATACACAAGTGGTCTAAATGAAGTCGCCTTGCAAAACAACTTCAAAGTAATATATTTTGAGAAGCAATTAAAAACCACAAGTATACACTTGGGTTAGATTTAAAAAATAAAAAATAAATAAATAAATAAATAAAAAAGCCTCTCTTGAAATGGTTAGTATCTTTTATTTTTTTTCATTTTTAGATCCAAGTGCCTTTTAACGTATTTTCCAAATCCAAGCATTGTGTAGATGTGTACGTTTGAAATAAAACTTCATGAAACAATTTGAGTTTCAAGATTAAATTCAAAATAGCATGTATTTTGAGAAATACATTTTTAAAAAACTCAGATTTGATAAATGTCTCTCTCTTTTCGAACGCGTTTCTTTTAGCCTGAGATTACGAGACTCGAATCCATTGAACTTGGATAACCATGATTTGTACCCTTTTGATTTGTATTGTTTTATTTTATTTTTGTTTTTTAAATACTAGAAAAATGGACAGTCAAAAGAGTTGATTAATTGTTGCACATAGCAGCAAACAAGAAAGACATCATTTTCATGAGGGGCCTCTACAGTTCTGGCTTTCTGCTTTGATCAGATTGGCTTTTGAACTTTGTTTATTCAAAATTTTACAAATCTGTGCATAAAAAATGGACCCTATATGTACCTTGTGAAGAAAAAAAGAACAATTCTTGAACCCTTTGTTTTGTGTGGAGATAGGTATTGTGAGAACTATTGTTCCATCTGTTAGATTTATTTTCTAGTTTGGTCTAATAGTCTACATATATTTACATGTTTTATTTTATTTGGACTTTACAATTAGACAAAGCCAATATTATATATAAAGTTCAGTAATTAGAATTTTAATATAATCACTCTTCTAAGATAAGAAGAAACCTTGATGGATTAGGAATTTTTCTGATAGAGTTTATTTGACGCTCTTCTCTCCTCTATATAAGGATGGGTTATTCTCCTTTCATATCATAAGTATATTTCCATCACTTTAAGTTTTATAGTCATCTTAATTAAGAGAGACAGAGAGAAGAAGGTGAGCCAAGAATTCAAGGTTCAACTATTAGGAGTATTTTCTCAACTTCTCTAATTCAATGGCTGACAAAGGTATGCTCGTTTTTTTCTTGAGTTGTATTGAATTCAAGATCCTGTTAAGTTTAATTCCACATTATTATTATGGTTACCTGTATTATTAATACTTACACCATCTTGCAATTGCAACTCTGTTTTAATTTTCTGAAAAACACATGTGCTTATTAGTTTGATTGTGTTTTTATTTTTATTTTGTTTTTGTGTAAAAAAACAAAATAATGTAAAGTTCCATTGCATATGATTTTAATTTTTGTGCAAAAAAGAGTATTTGAAAATATGAACACTTAACTGTTTGATGTTTCCTGAAAAAGTTATTTTCATTTTAAAAAAAAAAATTGAAATCAATTCACCATTTCATAAATTGTTTTCAGAAATATATATATTTTTTAAAAAGCAACCCAACTATAGGAAATATCAAAGAGTTATTTTCAAACTTTTGAAGGTATTAAAGATATGAAATGATTGTTTTCAGAAATATATATATTTTTTAAAAAGCAACCCAACTATAGGAAATATCAAAGAGTTATTTTCAAACTTTTGAAGGTATTAAAGATATGAAATGATGAGTGTTTTTCTTTTTCAAAATCTATTTTATTATCTTATTTTTTAAACCCCCACCCCCAACCCCCCCCCAAAAAAAAAAGGATAATGAAAATACAATCCAACTACTGGCATGAAATCACCTCATTGGTGCTAGAATTAGGAATGTGATATAAAATATAAATACACTCATTTCCCTGATATTTGAAAAAATATATTAATTTTATATTTTTTTTATATAATTACATTGACTTCTGTTTTAGTATAGTTAAAACGACCAAAACTAATACATCAACAAAATAAATAAAAATAAATATATATTTTAATTGAAATGACAATCAGTGTGTTTGATTTGAATTTTTTAAATTAAATTTTTTGAAAATTAAGTTTTTTGGTTTTCGTGTTTTTTGGTTTTTAGTGCATATTTTTAAAATTTTAAACATTTTTTTACTTTTTTATATGCACCTTACTTAGATGTATCTAAAAAATAAAAAACTTGTGAAAAAATATTTTAAAAAATTAATAAATGCATAAAAATACAAAAAAAAAATGTATTGAATTCTTGTATTTTTTTATATTTTTGGTATTTAGTGAATTTTTAAAAGATTTTTTTTACAATTTTTTTACTTTTTAGGTGTATTTATGTTAGGTGTGTCTAAAAAGTAAAAAAATTGTTTAAAATATTAAAAAAATTTAGTAAAAACAAAAAAAAATACGAAAAATAAGAGAGTAGAGTTTTCTAAAAAATGTTTTTTGAAAAATAAAAACAAGCAAGGTGAATATTATTTTTCTCATTTAAATGACTAATGAACTATTAATGAAAAATAATCTAATTATTATGTGAGTTAAAATCATAAAAGAGAACAGTATAGTTATGTTAAAAGTGTAAGTTTAATTATACTTTTTCAAATTTTAAGAAAGGTAAGTATAATCTCAAAAAAAAATTACTATTCGGTGTGACTTTTGCCGTGCATAAATTTCACTAAAAGAGTTGTATCAAACGTCGTTTGTAATTTTATTTAGAAAAATATTTGGTAGTCACAAATTTTGTGACTCAAATAATCTAAAAATGTTAAAACGATATCGTTTTGCTATTTTTAGAATTGTTTTATATTTAAAACGATACCGTTTTAATATTTTCAAATTATTTGAACCATAAAATTTGTGACTATCAATCCTTGCCTTTTTATTTATTTATTTTATCTATTGCACTTAATAGTAATTTGTCCCCAAAAAATCTTAGGCTGGCTTGAAGTATTGACCTACGTTTCTTGGCTGGCGTGATGTTTGACCCCTCTTTGAAATTTGAATCAATGTTTTAAAATCGAACTCGCAACTGAATTGGAAAAGTAATTCGATAGACAGATTAGCGGTGAATTGGAATTGAATTGTGATATTATAATTATGTCATAGGTATATTAAAATTTATAAATGTAAAAAATATAAATATTAAAATGACAAAAAATAATAAATAACAAATGATTACAAAAAAAATATTTCTTAAAATTTATTTTAGGTTTTTTATGCATTGATTTTTGAAAAATTTATATGTAGATTCTAATAGATGGATTTATTGTCCAATATGTCCTATGATAATTAAAGATATTTTTCATTAAATACTATTAAAAAATATCACTAATTGTTAATTTTTAGTAACAGTTTATAAATTGTCACAAAAAAACCGCTAATTGTAAGTTGTAGTGGCAATTTAAAAAGATCGTCATAAAAAAAGATCAGTAATTTTTAACTTTAATGACAATTTGAAAAATTCATTACAGAAAAACGTCACTAATTGTAAGTTTTGACAGTAATATATAAAAATCGTGCTATAAAAAGTTACTATTAGCGATATGCAAAAAAAAAAAATATTTTTAGCGATGATTATTAAGACTTATTTTCAATAGGACTTGATGAGAATTAAGTCAAACTATTAAGATCTATTGATAGTTTACCCTTAATTTTTAGTAAAAATATTAAGATAATATTAAATATGTAGTATGTATATTTATTACATTTTTAACAAGTGTGTTGATGGCTTAGTGGTTAGAGTAATTACTTTAGTTTCATGCTTAAACTCTTTTCATAACATATTTTTGAGAAAAATTTCAATTCTTCACACCCAACTGATTTGTTGGTTAAATCAATAATTCTATGGATTTTTAAATTCTAAGTCGATTTTAAGGCCAAGTTTGGTATCCTCAAAAAAATTTAAAAAGTCAAAAAGCTATACAAAAAGTAAAAATGATATTACTATTCACAAATAAAAAATATTAAAAAAATATTATATATTTATACTTCAAATGCACTAGCAACGTGACAGTCCATAACCAGGAAAAGATCCACTTTTTTTGTAGCCAAAAAAAAAATTCATAGGTAAAGTTTATTAGTTTGATGGTAATATTGGGTCCTTGGGGGCCCAGTAAGGGTTCCGTTTTGATAATCCGAACCGTTCAATATGTATAACTCGTCGAGTAATATATGTCTATAAAAAATCACGTTGATCGGATATCGTTAACTATATGATCAAATCAGTTTTGTATAATCAAAACCGGTGGTGTGATAGTTAACTATCAGAAAAAAAATAATCTGATCATAGAACTATCGATATCCGATCAACGTGATTTTTTACAGGCACATAATAATTGACGAGTTGTACATATTGAACGGTTTAGATTATTAAAATGTGACACATGGTAGCCCCCACGGATCCACCATCACTGTCCAAAAGTTATTTGCCCCCGAAGGAATTGATTATTTTTCTTACTAGATAGGCTGGGCAGCCGCAGGCAGCCGTGCCAAATCTTCCCCTACACACTTTATTTGTACAATTTTTTATTACATATTTTTTCATAAAAAGACAAAATTAATCTAAACATCTATCTTTTTTTTTCTCAACTTTTTAGTTTAAAAAGACAAAAAGTATACTTATTTAAGACACTCCAAACAATCTCTTAAATATAATCCAGGTTTAAAGGGTCATTCAAACCAAAATTAGGTTTGATCACGGATCAGACTGGTCAATCCGGTCCAAATTTCCAAAATTTCAAACATTCGTTTGAATTCTCTGCTTCGAATGTTTGTTTTCTTCGACTCTCTGTTTCCAAATTGAATATTATATTATTTTCTTCTAAAAGACGTGAGTGAAGTGTAAGACTTTGTTGTTTATATTATATATTTATAACGTGGTATAAATCAATAAGGTTAGAATTCTCTGCTTCGAATGTTTGTTTTCTTCGACTCTCTGTTTCCAAATTGAATATTATATTATTTTCTTCTAAAAGACGAGAGTGAAGTGTAAGACTTTGTTGTTTATATTATATATTTATAACGTGGTATAAATCAATAAGGGAAGACTTTGTTGTTTATATTATATATTTATAACGTGGTATAAATCAATAAGGGAAGGGCGTTAAACTCTTTTTTATAAGATTTAAATTCACAAATTTATAATTATGGGTATTGATTTCTGACCATATAATCAAAAGGAGGAACTCAGATGGAGAGTACTGCCAGAATAGATTAAGTCCGAACAACTTGTCACAGAAATATAAGAATTCCGCGGTGGTTCGTCTAACCGGGGGCACTCCGACAATCAAGTCAGTAAAATATCTCTCAAAGATAACCAATAGTGCTTAACTCACTAGACAGAGTATAAAAAGCATATATTATACCCATGAGGGTGCCTCTCTTTTTAGCCAACACAAACATAATCCAATAGAAACCTAACTTTAATAGAATCTGGATTACTGCTAATCTTGGACTCTTAGTAAGATTGGGATTAACTCTCTAAGAGTCTTGTCTTTATCCAAACTGAAGTCCTCTCCCAATCTAGAACTCTAGTCCTCTATCCAAATAGATAGTTTGATGTCATCTGAACTCTAGTCCTCTGTCCAAATATCTCAGATTCCGGTATTATCGCACCATATCTCGGTACCATGGTCCGCCCACGTGGCACCTCGGCTAACAACCTCGGCCATGTGGACTACCCAAAAATATGTCCCCACAATTGCCCCCTAGGTTCTATTACCTCGGCAAGCTGAGGTGATGGAACCTATACATGTACTCCTCCGACCGAGATCGTGACTTGTCGATGCCAAGAAATAAGGACTCATATGTCTACTCATCAAAAATCAAGAACCAAGAATCAAGAACCAAGAACCATCATGTTCTATCTCATCCAGGTCCAACATCTCAACAGAGATCACACTACTAGCAGAGATCATGACTTGCTAGTTCAAGAACATCAAGATCCTAGTATCATCTCATAAAAAACCAAGAACAAACAAGTTCTGCTCCCATCCAAATTCAACATCTCAACCGAGATCAACATCTCAACTGAAATCATCATGTCAACCGAGATCGTCATCTCAACCGAGATCATTACCTCTACCGAGATCATCTCAACTGAGATCGCACTTCTCAATCAAGATCATCATCAGATTGGAGCGTACTAATCACGTCTCTATCGTGTCGCATTAGTTTTACCCCCAGCCATCTAACATCAGCACGAGCATGTCGCCTTAGGACTCGAAATCATAACTTTTTACCATCTTTTTTATTTTGCCTCTATCTGTGTCCCCAGACTCTCTCTTTTTGCCTCTGCAAACCATCATCATTGTTCTTGAAGCATTCATTGCCATGAATAATCCATTCGTGTCCCAGGTTCAAACTCTATTAGCTGAACCAGGCTAGCAGCCAAGCACTTCATTAACTGCTTCACGTATCAACCCACCATTTCAATGGCAGTGCAAACACCGACATAGCGACAATCTTGCAGCTAGAACCAGGAACAGGAAACACCAAGGTCCTAAGCTTCCAGCCTTAGACCTTGATAATTTTTCAATCGCCTTATCTGTGAGTAACCATCGTCGTAACCAACGACGACATGTCTCGCTGAACTCTTGTCATAGAAGACCTTCTTGTTGACATCCCTGATGTCATAACTATGCAATCCACTCTATCTCCTTATAGCCAATTCGACATGCCCATGCCTCTAGCAACTCCATATCTCGAAAGAGAAGCACATGAAGCAAGTGGACCAAGTTACTGCTGCCAAAGCCGAGGCCATTGCTAAGGGTGAAAAAACAAGTCAACGTGGCCTGCAACAAAGGCTACTATCTTGACTAGATGACAGCCCTCAAAAAGATGTTTGTCCCCGAGGACTCTCCCCTCCGTGATATGTGTCAGCTCAATGTCCTTTTCCCTTCCTCTCCCAATCAATCTAAGGATGAGGCCAAGGAAGTAGAAGAGGCCGAGGTTGAGGAGGCCGGAGACAACGAAGAGGCCGAGCTGAAGTTGCTGATAGGGGTGCAATTTGGGCAGGCTCAACCCGAGCAACCCGAGCCCAACCCGAATTTTTTTAGGGCTTAGACAAAATATTTTCAAATTCGGTACGGGCTTGGGAAAAAATTCAAAAGCCTGAATTAAATTTGGACGGGCTTGGGTAAAGACGTCAAACAACCCGAGCAACCGAAACCCGAATTATACGAATATAGATATATAAAAATATTAAATATACATATAAATTATTAGTCATTACATGATATTAAAGTAATTTATTTTATTAAATGATATTGAATATATATTATATATACAAATAACATAAAATTTTATATATATTTTTTATTTTATTTTCACTCATAAATTATAAGGACTACTATAGTGGCATCTCTCTTACATTATATAAATAATTTATTTTGATGGTATTAATGATTTTTTATTTAAATTTTTTTTTAAATATGGTCAAATTTTAATAGTTTAATAATGTAGTTTCCAAAAAAAAAAAAAACTGAAATTCATTTATAATTCGGGAAATTCGGGTAACTCAGGCAATTCAGATTTAACTAGGGTCGGGCTTGGGTAGACAACCTCGGGTTATAATTCGGGCTTGGGCGGGGTTGGGCAGGTCTCAGCACAACTTGGACTAAGCTTGGACAACCTCCCAAACCGCTCGAACCCACCCGAGTTGCATCTCTAGTTGCTGAGAAAGAATCTGAAGCTGCTGCTGGGGCCAAGTCCCCTACTCTGTTGCTGGGGCCAAGTCCTCTACTCTAAATGATCAAGTCCTAGACTTGATTGAGGAGGACGAAGATGAGGTCTCCAAGAGCATCTCACCAAAGAAGACCGACACTTCTGAAACTGGGATCACTACCGTTGCAAAAAGCCTGGACCAAACTCTTCTAGAAATCGAAGCCGAAATCACGGCCGAGAAGTCTGCCCAGCTGTCTTTTTCTTTGTAATTTTCTTCTCTGTTTTGAATAGTATCTGTTTTGTCAGACCGATGTGCCTGTTTATGTATTTGAACAAGCTGCCCATTTTTAATGCAAGCTTTCTATTTTCTTCTAAGCCCCCGTTTGGGAAGTGGGTTGGCTTTTTGACTTTTTGGCTTTTTGACTTTTTTGGCTATTTTAGCCTGGGCAAAAAAGCTTGGTTTTGGAAGGACTTTTTGACTTTTTTTGTGAGAGAAGAGTGTAATGATTATGGGTTGGATGTGATATTTTGTTTGTTGTGGCTAAAAAAGCCTATTTTGTCTTTTGTGGCTATTTTAGCCACAAACCAACTTGCCAAACAGTGCTTAAGTGTTGAATATTGCTTTCATCATATATGCTTACTGCTTTTCTTCTATGCTTTGCATGTTTTCATACTTAGAATATTTTGCATGTCTTCAACGTATACTTTAACTGTGTAATCTTCTCGGTGCGGAATACTTTGGCTATACCCACTAGCAGTTTTATCTTGGCTTTGACCTAACACTTGAAAATATTTATCATAATATTTTCATAAGTGTTATTTACAACTTGCCACTTCAATATTTACTTATCAGGACCTCTGTCTTCTATTATTTCAACATAACCTTGGGTTAAGTTCAACTTGTAAACTTTTCTTAAAATTTCAACAAGTGTTAAACCAACTTCCTTTAACATAATCTCGGCTTAACTTCAACTTGTAAATTTTTTTTAAAATTTCAACAAGTCTTAAACCAATCTTCCTTTGACATAACCTTGGCTTAACTTCAACTTGTAAATTTTTCTTAAAATTTCAACAAGTGTTAAACCAATCTTAGCTTGTAAATTCTAACTCCCAAGCATCATTCTCTAGCCCTCTGCCCCCTAATATGAACTTAAGTTCCACTTGGGTTCTCATTAAGCATTTGGCTTTGACCTTGTCGCCGAGGTCAGATTCAAACAAAGACTGGCCGAGGTTACCAACCTTGGTCTCTTTGTTAATCTGACTGATATGCACTTAGTTCCAATCCGTGTCTGATTCTGCCGATATGACAGGTCCCTGTTAATCCAACTTAGTTCAACTCTATTATATGCAAGTATAATTCAACTCTATCATATAATAAGTCTAAGTTATTCGTCATGTTTCGCTTAGAAACATTGCCAACTTAGTTCAACTCTATTATATACAAGTATAATTTAACTCTGTCATGTAATCAGTCTAAGTTATTCGTCATGTTTTGCTTAGAAATATCGCCAACTAAGTTCAACTCTATTATATGCAAGTATAATTCAACTCTGCCATATAATAAGTCTAAGTTATTCGTCATGTTTCGCTTAGAAACATCGACAACTTAGTTCAACTCTATTATATGCAAGTATAATTCAACTCTGTCATATAATAAGTTTAAGTTATTCGTCATGTTCCGCTTAGAAACATAGCCAACTTAGTTCAACTCTATTATATGCAAGTATAATTCAACTCTGCCATATAATAAGTCTACGTTATTCATTATGTTTCGCTTAGAAACATCGCCAACTTAGTTCAACTCTATTATATGCAAGTATAATTCAACTCTGCCATATAATAAGTCTACGTTATTCATTATGTTTCACTTAGAAACATCGCCAACTTAGTTCAACTCTATTATATGCAAGTATAATTCAACTCTGCCATATAATAAGTCTAAGTTATTCGTCATGTTTCGCTTAGAAATATCGTCAACTTAGTTCAACTCTATTATATGCAAGTACAATTCAACTCTATCATATAATAAGTCTAAGTTATTCGTCATGTTTCGCTTAGAAACATCGTCAAGTACTGGAATCCGGAATCTGCTCATTTAGGTTGAGCTCTTGTCTTCTCGGACTTAATCTTCTAGGCTAAGATCTTGTCTTCTAAGATCTGGGATCCGGGATCTACTCACTTAGGCTGAGCTCTTGTCTCCTCGGACCTACTCATCTAGGCCGAGATCTTGTCTTCTAGGATCTGGGATCCGGGATCTGGAATCCGGGATCTGCTCACTTTGGCTAAGCTCTTGTCTCCTCAGACCTACTCATCTAGGCCGAGATCTTGTCTTCTAGGATCTGGGATCCGGGATCTGGAATCCGGGATCTGCTCACTTAGGTTGAGCTCTTGTCTTCTCGGATTTAATCTTCTAAGTTGAGATCTTATCTTCTAGGATCTGGGATCGGGATCTGGAACCCGGGATCTGCTCACTTAGGCTGAGCTCTTGTCTCCTTGGACTTAATCTTCTAGGTTGAGATCTTGTCTTCTAGAATCTGGGATCTGGGATCTGGAATCTGGGATCTGCTCACTTAGGCTGAGCTCTTGTCTCCTTGGGCCTACTCATCTAGGCCGAGATCTTGTTTTCTAAGATCTGGGATCCGGGATCTGGGATCCGGGATCCGGAATCCGAGATCTGCTCACTTTGGTAGAGCTCTTGTCTCCTCGGACCTACTCATCTAGGTCGAGAACTTGTCTTCTAAGATCTGGGATCTAGATCTGGAATTTGGGATTTGTTCACTTAGGCTGAGCTCTCGTCTCCTCGGACCTACTCATCTAGGCCGAGATCTTGTCTTCTAGGATCTGGGATCCGAGATTTGGAATCCAGGACCTGCGCACTTAGGTTGAGCTCTTGTGTTCTCAGACATACTCATCTAGGCTGAGATCTTGTTTTCTGGGCACCAGTTTTGGTTGCTGGTGCCGGCATGTCTTGTAATAAAGATGTCAGCTGCATTACGTTGTTCTGCATCATGAGGCTGACCACTGTTTGTAGATCTGCCAACTTATTTGCCATGTCTTTCAGTTTTCTCGTTTTTTCCCCAGCATCTGTCCCTCTATACCTGAAGGTTGCTTTTGCGGTAGTACTTATCTCGGCCTACTTTCTTCGGTGCGTTTCCTTTTTGGCCGATATTATTCTCCCCGGGATTCTGATTTCGTGATCCTTCATTACGGTTTTCTTCTTCCACGTTTAGATTGGCAAGTTTACCGCCCCTACTAGGGATGTCGTTCCCAATCTTTTCTCCTTGCTCGTTGTTGGCCATCTATTCTCCTTAAGTTTCCACAGACAGCGCAAAATTGTGGGTGTTGATTTCCTACCACACAACCAAAAGGGGGAATTCAGCTGGAGAACACTGGCAGAATAGATTAAGCCCGAACAACCTGTCACAGAAATATAAGAATCCCGCGGTGGTTCATCCACCCAGGGGGCACTCCGACTAGACAGAGCATAAAAAGCATACCTTAGACCCATGAGGGTGCCTCCCTTTTATAGCCAACAAAAACCTAATCCCAATAGAAGCTTACCTTCAATGGAATCTGGATTACTGCTAATCTTGGACCCCCAGTAAAATTGGAATTAACTCTCTAAGAGTCTTATCTTTATCCAAACTGAAGTCCTCTCCCAATATAGGACTCTAGTCCTCTATCCAAATAGATAGTTTGATATCATCTATGACTGTAGTCCTCTATCCAAATATCTCAAATTTCGGTATTATTGCACCATATCTCGGCATCATGGTCCGCCCACGTGGCACCTCAGCTAACAACCTCGGCCACGTGGATTACCCAAAAATATATCCCCGCAACAATATAAAATAATACTATATAACTCGTCGAAGTGTAAGGTTGAACAGCTTAAAAACTACCAATTGTTTCCTAAGGATCAATGCTTATTTAACGGTGTTTTATAAGAGGATCTTACGCTAAGATATTGAACAAAATTAGGGTATTAAGACAAATATAGGGTTCTTTTACTGCAGTTTATAAGTTGATATTTTTTTTTTTTTCCAATTTTGAGTCAACTTTGTTTTATTTTATGTTTGTCTAGACTAAATAATCTTAAAATTTTAAAAACTAAAAAAAAAGTGTACTGCAAACAAAAATAAATCAAATTTCATATGTAAATCATTGTCATTTCTATTTAACCATATCCAATTCTTCACCAATTCCTTTATCAAATTTAATTTTAATGATTTTGTTTTTGTTTTTATTTTTGTTTTTGTTTTTGTTTTGTTTTGTTTTTTTTTTTTTTTTATAAATGTGCTTCAATCATTTCATCTATACGGAATTGAGGGAGAGGCAAATTTCCATCTCATCAAGGATGAAAAAAATTCTTCACTAAATTTTCGATAGTCATATTTTTACTCAAATATGACAAATTTTAGAAAGAAAATGATTGAAGATGTTTTTGTTTCTTAAAATTGGTTAAAAGAGATTTTAGGATAACCATTTAATTTTTTTTGCATTCTCAAGAACAGTACTGCCCACAAATCATATTTTCTCATTTAAACATTATTATTTTAATTTATTTGAGAACAATATCATCATAACCCATGGATTATAATTGAATATCACGACTTATATATATACATATGAATGTAAATGGAGTAAACTAAAAAATTAATCCATAACAAATACAAAAGCTCAACAAATATATATATGTCCACTTTTTGTGGGTGAGGATCCTACTCTAAATTTGAAATCTCTTTCAATTGTCCGATGTAGCAAAAATCTCAAGACATGATCTTATAATGAAAACGTGAATTTCTCTATCTTGGAAACCCTATATCCCAATTCACTTATAACTATTATATTGTGTGAATATCTCGAGATATGACCAAACGACTATAAATAAATTAGAACAGGGGACAAAGAGCTTTTAAGACAAAAGATTTTCAGTCTTGAAAATATTACGATAGACGAACAAGGAGATTGAACGTGCCCTATAGTTTCTTCAACACTAAGCATGTATGTCAAGTGCTTGAAGACGAGGGTTTTGCATTGTTGTGTGTTGAAGTTTGACCCATTCTTGAAGGTCTGTAAATAGGCATTCCGACCTTATAATTAGTCGTGAACTCCAGAGGTTGTTTCAACTTGCCTGAACCTACAATATTGGCCTTGAGGTCGAATGTTTGGGGGGTTTCTTGTGCAGTGGCCATGTACATTATATGAAGCAACAACAACACACAAAGGCCTAAGATTGAGATGATTGAATTAGTTGGCATCTTGAGCTTGTTTAATGCATGTCAAAAGAAGGAAATCATAATCATCAAATGAGAAAGCAGTTTGGGAGGTTTGTGGTGGTTTTTATATAGGGTGCTAAATAGTTTGTTAATTTTGTAGCGAGGATATTTTGCATGTTGGGAGTGAATGGTGTGCCTTGAGTTATGTTGATGTTTTTAGGTTCACGTCTTGATGTCCAATGGTTAAAATGGCTGGTTGGAGGTTAATTCTTTCAACAATGATACATCCCACTAATTTGGGAGCACTAATGGACCACTAATAAGGTGGAAATTCAAAAAAAAAAAGAAAAAAAAAATTTAAGGCCAAAACATCACATCAGTCAGTGGGACCCACTCTCTAGAGCTCCTTTAGTGCTCCCAATTTAGAGCTCCCAAACAACATTTTTCTAATTCTTTTTGGTTGGCCTATATTTGTGGGATTTGTGTAAACATTTCTTAAATATATATAAAATAATGTGACAAAATGATGAATTTATCATTTTAATTTTTTTTTTTTTAATAATACTCATTAGGATGTTTTTAAATTAACTTTTTATTTATTATTATTTTTTTAATAAATTATGAACCTATTCTTTTCTTTTCCTTTTTCTTTTAATTCCTTTCGAGATTGGAACATTCACTGCATCCAACTTTTGATGAACAAGTTTGGATAGATGATTTTTTCACCAGAAAAAAAATACAAAACAAAACAAAACAAAAACAAAAATAAAAACAAAAAAAAGGTTTGGATACATGATTTGCTGATTGGGCTTTTATTGCTGAAATGGGCTATTTTGGGCTGCATAATATGACTTCTAAATCATAATAAATATATGGGTGATTTTGTTTTCACTCAAATAATAATTCAGTACGTTTAATTAAAATTTTAAAATTTTATCTCATATTAAATTTATTAATAAAGACAATACACATTAAACTTTAAAATAAAATATATATATATATATATATATATTTTCTTATGGTACACCTAAACTATTTATACGTATTTTTTTATATTCAACTCTTTTCATCTTCTTTCTAAAGTATCAATTATTTTTCTCTTCATCTTCTTCCTCATTTCAAAACTCCAATCCACCCCACAAAAACTTACCATTATTTTCAAAAACAAAAACAAAAACAAAAACAAAAAAAATTGGAATGAAAAATATGTTTTAAGTGTTTTTTTTAAGTTTTTCAAAGTCGTGTTTAATTTTTTTATTCATTTTAAGGTCGCATGAAATACTGCAAAACGTTTTAAACAGTATCAATTAAAACAAAAATACCTCTTACTATTTTGTCAAATTATGATGACACCAGAGGACACTGTCGTTTTGGTGGGGTAGGTTTTAAAAATCTTGATTACTTCCTGAATGCTATTGTATATTTATTGAAAAAAAAATAGTTGTAATAAGAAATCTATTTAAAGGTTTTTGAAAAGATTTTTCAAAGTGTTGTAATTTGAAATTTTTGATTTGTTTATTATTTAGGTGTATCTTAAAGGGTGATTTGAGAAAAAATATAAGGTGCATTGAAATTAAATTATAACCCTAAATAATTTAATAGTGTATTGAGAAATTGAGAGTATTTAGGTGCAAATAGAAGGTGCAAATAGAATCCCCCTAAATATAATAGGCTTTCTTAAATGATTGAACCCAACTAGATTTGGACCTCCTAGAAAGGTAAGGGGAACCAAAGGTCCAAGCCTAATATATTACATCTCATTTAGATCCAAAATAAATTCAATACTCCATTAAATCCTCAAATTAGTAATCAGACCAAAATACCCTCGCATATCACCCAATTTACACGCGTGCAACTTCTACCCACAATCATGTCACACCACTCTGATCCTTCCACTGTCACACCTCCATCGCTCGATTCTACATTTCCAGTTCTTCATCTTTGCACCATTTGACTCCACCACCTCTGAAACCCTAACCACAATACGAAACCATTTATTTTCTCCAATCAGCGACTCTCAACAACACGAAGCACCATCACGTTCAAGCACTAGCACGACTCTGAAAAAGTTTCATAGTTTCTCACTTTTAATTCACAAAAATAGGGGAGGGGGGGGGGGGGAAAGAGTAAGATCTCACTTCAAAAACCCTAGATTTTATTTTTCAATTAAATTTGTAAATTATTCTTTGATATTTTGTATATTTCATACTGTTTCAATAACACTTTCATGAACAAACCCTTATTTAAACACATTCTACGTACTTCCAACATATAAACTCTATTTTTACACATTCTTCCTACGATTCTAGATCTCTTTTTCATTTTATTCTTGCTTAGATTATACGGTTTCACCAATCCTCTATTTTTACACATAATCCTTGTTTTTACACATTCAACTTATTATTCTTGTTGTTGTTGTTTGTTCTTGTTTTTAAATATTGTTGTTATTGTTGTTACAGTTTCATTGAATACTTCATGATGTTGTTGTTGTTATTGCTGTTGTTGTTGTTGTGGGGATGTATTTTCTGAATACCAGCACGTGGCATGGTGACGCCGACGTGTCAGCCGAGGTGCTACGTGTCCTGGTAGTTAAGCCGAGATAATCTCGGAGAAGCCGAGGTTATCTCCGAAGATATCGGAATCTGAGATAAGGGACAAGAGTCCTGAGGCAAAGAGGGGACTTAATTAAGATAAGGATGAAGCTCTTGGGGAGTTTATCTCTATCTCCTAAAGAGTCCAAAGTAAGCACTAGGATTGGAGTTCATAGAAGTTATACTTCTAGTGGGACTTGGATTGAGTATATTATAAAAGAGAGGCACCCCCGTGAGTCTAAGGTATGCAATTTATGTTTTGAGTATTCAGTTTAGTACTTGATTATCTTTGAGAAATATACTGACTTGATCGTCGGAGTGCCCCCGGGTGGAAGAACCACCGCCGGAGCTTTTTCTTTCTGTTACAGGTTGCTAAAGCCATCTATTCTGCCTGTGCTTTCCTGCTGATCACTAAACGGGCAGTGTGGTCAGATTTTTACCCACACAATTTGGCGCCGTCTGTGGAAACGAAGGAAGAATAGATGGCCAGTAACGGACAGCAGGAAAATATTGGGGATGACGCTCCTTCTGGGAGTAACAGACCAACTGAACTTGACATTGAAGGAAACAACCACAATTCAGAAGCCCGTGACCAGGGCCACAGAGAGAACGACGTAAACCTGGAAGGCGACACGTCAAAAAGAACAAACCAAGGAAAGTACTACAATGAAGATAACCTCCAGGTATGGAGGGACAGGTGCCTACGGAGGGATGAGGAAGTAAAAGAATTGGCGAACAAGCTGGCAGACCTTCAGTCAGTCGTCAACTTCATGATGCAAAATAATGTAATGCAGCCGCCATACCCGCTGCAAGATACGCCGATACCAGCAACCAATACCCAAAAGGGCGGACGAAAAATAATCCCCGAGGTCCCTCAGCATACCAGGAGCGGAAGGCATTCTCACCGGCCTTCCAGGGAAGTCGGACGGGAAAAGCCGAGGCAAGAAGAGTCCCGAAGGACGCACCACATGAAGAATCCAGAGCCCAAAGAACATCGACATGTTCAGGGGCAAGTACTCCACTTTGACACAACCCAGGAAGAAAGACCCAAACGGACCCACCTCGAGGCCGAAAGCAGTGTGCCAAAAAGATTAAAATCCAAAGACAGCCGAGCTCCAGGGAGGAGCAAAGAAGACCTAAGGGACTACCTCAAAAGGAGGCAGCAGAATGCAGAAGCCGAGGTAAACTCCCCAGTAAAACCGAAGACAGCCTTCTCGGTGGAACTGGACAAATTCGAACCGCCCAAGAGATTCAGTATGCCGAGGTTTCAAATCTATGATGGTAAGTCAGATCCAAACTTTCATGTTGGACTATACCTAAATTCAATGGCATTATATAGCGGGAACGAGCCGTTGCTCTGCAAAGTATTCCCCTCATCCTTTGGGGAAATTGCATCTGATTGGTTCCATAAGTTACCAAAAGGAAGCATAAAGACATGGGAAGGCTTGGCCGAGATGTTTGTGGCCAGGTTCGTGACCAACAAGCTGCAACCCCTGAGGGTTGATGCTTTGATGGCTCTAAGAATCACCAAAGAAGAGGGCCTTAGGGCCTATGCAAAGAGGTACTACGAGGTGTTCAACCGAATTCCCGAATGCAACCAGGAAGTAGCAGTCGTATCTTTCAAGAACGGCCTGAAAGATAACTGCCCACTACGGAAGTCTTTGGCAAAAACATTGCCAAAAAGCATGGAAGAACTCATGGCAAGAATTGAGAAATACGCCAGGGCCGAAGAAGATACATCAGGAAACAAAGAGGTGAAACAAGAAAAGGGAAACGGCTCGCCAAAACGAGGCCGAGTCAACAATGGGCCGACCAAACAAGAAATAGAATTAAGAAATAAACAGGCGGTAACAACGGTATTCCGGATCCCAATCCATAAAATCTTAGACCGGATTCGAAATCAACCTTATTTCAGGGCTCCGGCAAGAGCACCGGGGGAATTCATGGGAAGGAACGTTGGTAGACGTTGTGCCTACCACAATGAAGAAGGGCATCCAACTCAAGGTTGCAGAGCCTTAAAAGCACACTTGGAGGACCTGGTAAGACAAGGCCTTCTGAGGGACCTGGTCGACGAGGCCAGAACAAGGGAAGAGTAGGCAAGGTTGCCTCAAGCACCAGCAGCACCCCCTCCCCCAGCACAGCTACCACAAGCAGGAGAACCAAGGGTGGTTAATGTGATCCACTCAAGGGTCAACGAAAACGAAGTCAGAGGAGAAACCCAGAGGGTAAGACATTTACAGCATATCTACCAAGTTGGGGAAAAGAGACATCGGCCAGAAGAATGCCAAGGGCCAATGATAGCCTTTACTGAAGCCGACCTAGAACTGGTCCAACATCCGCATAACGATGCCTTGGTAGTATCCCTCCAGGTTGGGGAGTGCCAAGTAAAACGCATCCTAATAGACCAAGGCAGCTCCTGTGACATCATGTACGTCAGATGTTACAAAGAGCTAGGCCTTCACCCCGATGACCTAGAACAATCCAGCGGCCCGATGGTCGGCTTTAATGGAACGCCGACATGGCCACTGGGTGCAACAAGCTTAGAAGTACAAGCCGGCACTAAAAAGATCATGGCGGAATTCCTGGTAATTGACACGCCCTCACCATACAACATCATCTTGGGAAGGCCGTGGTTGCATGCAATGGGGGCAGTTCCCTCGACATTGCATCAACTACTCCGGTTCCCAACAGAGAATGGGATTGAAGAAGTCAGAGGGGATCAACTACAAGCCAAAAATTGCTCCATGGCAGCAATAAAGTCCACCTGTAGTATACGGGAGCCAAAGAAAGCAGAAGTTGAAGATGAGGACATAGAAGTCCTAGAAGACGTCGGGAAAGAACCAGCCGAGAAAAGCGAAGAGGCGCTAAAGAAAATCCTCGTCCAGGAGGGCGACGAAGAACGATTTTTTTTTCTCGGCTCAGGCTTAGCTAGAGAAGAGGAAAAGGAGCTGGAAGATTTTTTAAGGGCAAACATAGAGGCGTTCGCCTGGACACCTTATGAAATGCCTGGCATTGACCCCGAGGTCACTTGCCACAGTCTGAATGTCGACAGATCGGCAAAGCCTGTGATTCAACGAGCCAGAAGGCCGACGTTAATGCACGTCAAAGCAGTAGAGGAAGAGGTAGAAAGACTCCTTGAAGCCAGGGCCATCCGAGAAGTTCAGTACCCAACGTGGCTGTCCAACACAGTAGTAGTAAAAAAGAAGAATGGCAAGTGGAGGGTTTGTGTAGACTTTACCAGCCTCAACAAAGCTTGCCCGAAAGACAGCTTTCCTCTGCCCAAAATCGACCAACTGGTAGACGCCACTTCGGGACATGAAAGTATGAGTTTTTTAGATGCATATAGAGGGTACCACCAGATTGCTATGTACCCTCCAGATGAGGAGAAGACCGCGTTCATCACCCCGAAAGGCCTGTACTGTTACAGGGTAATGCCTTTTGGGCTGAAAAACGCAGGAGCAACCTATCAGAGGTTAGTGACAAAGATGTTTAAACACCTGATTGGCAAAACGGCAGAAGTTTACATCGATGATATGGTAGTAAAGACCAAGGAATCAAAAGGTCATCTTGCCGACCTAAAAGAGGTCTTTGACATACTCAAAAGATATCGGCTCCGACTCAACGCCTCAAAGTGCGCCTTCGGAGTTGGGTCAGGTAAATTTCTAGGATATCTGGTAACAAGAAAGGGCATTGAAGCCAGCCCAGACCAAATCAAGGCCATCCTGGAACTACAGAGTCCAACATCGGCAAAGCAAGTTCAAGTGCTCACTGGAAGGGCCGCAGCCCTAAACCAATTCATCAGCAGAAGCTCAGGCAAGTGCAGACCTTTCTTTAACCTGGTGAAAAAAGCCACAGACTTCCTATGGACGGAAGAATGTGAAGCTGCCTTAGCCGACCTAAAAAAGTACTTGACCATAACCCCGGTCCTTTCTAACCCAGTCCCAGGGGAGGAATTGTTTTTGTACTTAGCAGTCTCTGAACACGCAGTCAGTGCAGTGCTAATCCGAGAGGAAAAAGGGGAGCAGAAGGCTGTCTATTATGTAAGCAAGATTTTGGCTAACGCGGAAACAAGGTACCTACCACTGGAAAAATTAATGCTAGCCTTGGTAATGGCTTCAAAGAAATTGAGCCATTACTTTCAGGCACACAAGATTGTGGTTCTAACAGAGCACCCACTGAAGTCCTTATTACATCAAGGAGACTTAACAGGAAGGATAGCAAAATGGGCAGTAACACTGGGCCAGTTTGACCTGGAGTTTAGGCCGAGAACAGCAATAAAGGGCCAAGTTTTGGCCAACTTCGTCGCAGAACTCACACCTGAAGCCATCACACATCAGGCTCCGCCGAGCCAAGATGAACATTGTCCCAACAAGCAAAAAGAATCCCAGCAACAAAAGCAAGAGAAAGAAAAACTCAGACCGTGCAGCATCTACATCGGCGATTCATTCAGACTATTCGTCGATGGAAGTTCAAACCGCTAGGGAGCAGGAGCAGGAGTACTGCTGATATCTCCAGATGGAGAAATTGTAGAACAGTCCATCCGTCTGGGGTTCAAAGCCTCCAATAATGAAGCAGAATATGAAGCATTAATTGCAGGACTAAAGCTAGCAGCAGCAGCAGAGGCAGACGAGGTAATTGTTTTTTGTGATTCACAACTAATTGTTAACCAGTCAACAGGAGAATTTGCAGCCAGAGACGAAAGAATGTCGGCATATGCAAAGGAAGTCATCCGACTGGCAGCCCTATTCCAGAACTGCAGATTACTCCAAGTTAGCCGAGATGACAACACCCACGCCGACGCGTTAGCCAACCCAGCCAGCTCAATTCAAACTGGAAAAACAAGGAC
The DNA here is from genome assembly GCF_055761805.1 of Camellia sinensis. Classification (NCBI taxonomy): domain Eukaryota; kingdom Viridiplantae; phylum Streptophyta; class Magnoliopsida; order Ericales; family Theaceae; genus Camellia; species Camellia sinensis. The sequence goes on along the minus strand of NC_138968.1, from coordinate 91,671,363 downwards.
AATTATGATCGACTACATGTCGGCCCCGAGTATAGATAAACAGAGCACCGAACAAGAAACAATGTGCGTGGGCCTTGGACCAAGCTGGATGGATGCAATCATTGCATTCCTAAAAGAGGGGAAGCTGCCAGAAGATCATAAAGAAGCACATAAAATTAGGCTGAAATCGGCCAGATTCAGTCTAGCAGCGGAAGGCCATCTCTACAGGAGGTCCTTCACTGGACCACTTTTAAGGTGCGTACACCCTTTCCAGGTTGAAGATTTTCTTTACGAGATTCATGAAGGAATTTGTGGAAGCCATGCTGGGGGCAGATCGTTAGCCCATAGGGCCATTACCCAAGGGTATTGGTGGCCCTACATGCAAAAGGATGCCGAAGCCTATGTAAAGAAGTGTGAGCAATGTCAAAGGTTTGCACCTTTGATACATCAGCCAGCTGCCGACCTAAACCCAGTATCCAGCCCTTGGCCGTTTGCCCAATGGGGCATGGATCTGGTTGGACAACTTCCCCAAGCAACTGGGCAAAGAAAATATTTGCTGGTAGCAACAGACTACTTCACAAAATGGATAGAGGCAGAACCTCTTGCCAAAATCCGAGATATGGATGTCAAGAATTTTATTTGGAGAAACATAATCGCCAGATTTGGGATTCCAAAAGCAATAGTTGCCGACAACGGAACACAGTTCGACAGCAAACTTATCAAAAACTTTTGTGCAAAATTCAAGATCAAGAACTATTTCTCAACACCAAGTTTTCCTCAAAGCAATGGGCAAGCAGAGGCGTCCAACAAAGTAATCCTGGATGGAATAAAGAAGAGGCTCCAGGCAGCAAAAGGAAAGTGGGTGGACGAGTTGCCCAACGTACTTTGGGCATATCGGACTACGCCAAGAAGATCAACAGGAGAATCCCCCTTTGCCATGGCCTATGGCACAGAAGCAGTCATCCCATTGGAGATCGGCATCCCAGGGATCAGAACCCAGGGAGTAGAGAATGGCACCAATGACATACTCTTAGCCCGAGACCTGGATTTATTGGAAGAACGAAGAGAGAAGGCTGCAATTCAGCTCGCAGTATACCAGCAACAGCTTGCCAGAGCTTACAACAAGAAAGTCAATCCAAGAGATTTTCAAGTTGGCGACCTAGTCCTAAGAAAAGTCGTCGGGAACAAGAAGGATCCCAGGGAGGGCAAGCTTGGCCCAAACTGGGAAGGACCCTACAGAATTACTTCAGTATTAGGCAATGGAGCATATCGGCTTGAGGACAATGAGGGCAAAGCATTGCCCAGACCTTGGAATACTTGTAATTTGAAATTTTTCTATCATTAGATAAACATCATTGTTTGGCCGATATCATCAATAAAGTCTTTCCAGAATCCTTTCAACATGTATGATTGATAAAGTTATGCATGGATGTTTATTGAAGACATATCAAACTCAGGCAAAACTAAACCGAGATTATTCTTTAATTCACTTATTGAAATTTGTAGCAATTTACAAGTTGGAATTAAGCTGATTCCTTATCTTCACTTGTTGAAATTTGTAGCAATTTACAAGTTGAAGTTAAGCCGAGATTATTCCTTAATTCACTTGTTGAAATTTGTAGCAATTTACAAGTTGGAATTAAGCTGATTCCTTATCTTCACTTGTTGAAATTTGTAGCAATTTACAAGTTGAAGTTAAGCCGAGATTATTCCTTAATTCACTTGTTGAAATTTGTAGCAATTTACAAGTTGGAATTAAGTTGATTCCTTATCTTCACTTGTTGAAATTTGTAGCAATTTACAAGTTGAAGTTAAGCCGAGATTATTCCTTAATTCACTTGTTGAAATTTGTAGCAATTTACAAGTTGGAATTAAGCTGATTCCTTATCTTCACTTGTTGAAATTTGTAGCAATTTACAAGTCGAAGATAGGCCGAGGTTATTGCTTAAGTTCTCATAGCAATATATGGGTTGTTTAAACCCTAGGGAAGATGCTTAACACTTGTTGAAATTTGTAGCAATTTACAAGTTTATGTTAAGCCGACGTATGATCACCCGCTGAGGTATACAGAAAGTTACAGGTTAAAATAAAGGCTAAGTATATTGTTCATTACTTGTTGAAATTTGTAGCAATTTACAAGTAGGTTAGACTAAGATTACCATTTAGTACTTGTTAAGAATTGAGAAGATGCTTGCAAAGTTTACATTCCGAAATATATGTTCTATACTTGTTGAAATTTATGAAAAGTTTGCAGGTTAGTATCTTGCCGAAGTAAAAGTCTTATTATTATATCCGAGATATGTAATCCCGAGAAGATTGCACAAATAAAGCAACATAAGGAAGCATGCAAAAAATTTTCTAAGTAGAAGACTATGCAGAAGCAGTCAACAGAATATCACAAGATTAAAACATCCAGAGGAGGAACTGTTGCAGTTACATATTGAAGAAACCACATCGGCCAAAAGAAGGAGTTTTGCATTATCCAGAAAGTAAAAAAGTACAAAGTGCAAAGTACGAAAAAAGAAGGAAAAAGTACAAAGGATAATTTTCTCAAGATTCTTCACTGTTAGCCATTGCAGGGACTGGGACCTCAGACGACTCCGGTGGTACCTCGTCGGCTACTTTTTCCGCCTGTATCTCGGCATCAATCTCTGCGATTGTATTCTCCACACTTCTTTCTACCAAAAGAAGATTGGACGATAACTGCCCAGTGGTAGTCTCCTTGGGTATCCCCTCAACCTCATCACCCTCCTCATCCAAAGTTAAGTCCATAACCTGTTCAGCAGGAGGAGGGGACTTGGCTTCGGCAGCATCCTTGGGTTTTCTCACCAAGGCCTCACCATCATCTTTTTCTTCATCTTCATCCACGGCATCGGCCTCAGACTCTAATTCACCCTCAGGAGGAGGTGGAGGAAATGGTAAAGGAATAGCGTCGGCCTGACGCAATGGCGAGTCAGCAGGAAGATCAAGCTTCTTTATCAAGGACATCCAACCAAGGGAAAATCCCCTGTTGCATGCCTGCCTGACTTGAAGCTTGTAGTCTTCTGCGACGTCGGCCATACCTTGAGCATAGGCCTTTTCATCGGCCTCTTTGACTTCGGCCTCTTTGGTGGCCAGAGCCTGCTGAAGTTCTTTCTCCGCTTGGGCCTTCCTAGCCTCAGCCTCTCTTTTCTCGGCTTCAGTTACTTTTTTAACGGCTTCAGCAGCCTCGGCCTTCTCAAGAGCTAAAGTTTGGACTTTCGTTGCAGCCTCGGCCTGATCCTCCAGTTTTTTCATTTTTGCTTCAAGGGCCCTTATCTCTCTCTTCATTGAAGATGCTTCCCTCTTCATATCAACCAATCTTTGACGATTTTCAAAGGATTGCATTGAAAATGAATGGGCGTGTTGGATAGCCTGAATGAAAACAGAAGTATCAGAAAGTTTTCTCAGAAAGAAACAGAAGGAAAAAACACAAATACAAACAGAAATACTTACTTGAGCGGAGTGTTGGAGCATAAGAGCGTAATTTTCATACTCACTAAGTTGCCATTTCGCTCCAAGTCATTTGGTAGAAGAAGAGCAGTGCTAAGGGCGACAGCAACATTAATGTCATCAGCACTTTCACTAGCCATAATGGGCCTATCCTCCAGGGATAGATCAGGGGCCCAGGGGACGTCGGGCTTCTTCGAAGCCGAGGTCGTCGCAGATGATGACCTTGGCCTCTTTGATTGTGTAGACCCTGAGGGTTGGCCCTCAGCAGACCTCTTTATTGAAGTAGAGGCTGATTTTTTGCTTTCTGCTAGTTTAGAAATCGGCAAAGCATCCTCAGCCTCAGCATTTGTAGCCTTGGCCTTAGGCTGAGCCTTTTTAGCTCTCTTTGGTTTGGGTGGGAGCATTGATTGCGTTGGTCCGGCTTCGGTGTCAGTTGGAAGATCGGCGAGAAGGTCTTGAACGACGGGCCTTGGACGAACCATCTCGGCAGTCTTTACAAGCCTTCTTCGACGTTTACGTTCAGGAATTGGTATTAAGTAGGGGGCCGAAGTTGATGGAAGATCGGCTGGGTCAGATGTGGACTCTTGATCTGTTCGGGATGTAGAAGCAGTTAAGGTTGTGGCTGTGGGTGGAGAAAGACTCTTCTTCCTTTTTCTTGGGACGTCGGGTAAGGTGGATTTGTATGTAGGGATGAAGTTTAGTAATACTGGGGCTTTTCGTTTATGGATTGGAAGGCCAAGAAGTGTTTTCAGATCTGTTCCTGGGAAGAAGGATTGACGAAAATTTTTCGGTGGCTGATGAAGATCTGCAAAGAAACAGACGTCAGAAACAAAAAGTATTAAAGTCTTAAATAAAAACAACTAAGTGTTGACTCAGGGCTCTTACTCTTGCCCTCTGTAATTGTTCGAGGAAGAGGGTAGAGGTGGACATCTTCATCTGGGCCAAATTCCCAATTTCCAGAAGCAATGAGAAAATCATCTCCAGCCCCCTTGTTGGAGTCTGGGAGGTCGGCTATAATTTTGTACTGAGTGGACCTCGGCTTAAGGTAATAGACAAAACCCCTATCCTTCAGATCAAGAGGGCACATGGTATAACAATATTGAAGGTCGGCTAGGGTGATTCTAAGGTTTTCTTGCCTAGCTAAGGCTATAATACCGTTAATTACCCTATAGGAATTGATAGTAAGTTGCATGGGGTTCAGCTTATAGAAATGGAGAACTTGACGAAAAAGGGGATCAAGTGGAAGCCGAAGTCCACATTCGGTAAAAGCAACTATTGGAAAAGGCATTGTATGGTCTGTGGGCACGATGGTATCATTATCCCCAGCCAGCTTAAGATGAACGTCGGCTGGGATAGAGAATTCTTGCCTAAAGTATTCAAGTTTTGTTGGGGTATTTACCCTATGCCTCCACATACCCATTATGTCGGCTTAAACTAAGAGGAATATGTTTCAGAAGATGGGCGTTTTTCAGGTTTCCCTAAAGATTAAGGGTTCTACAGACAAATCCCAAATCTATGAACTATGAAGATAAAGATCGAGGGCACAGATCTGGGGCAGATACAAAAAAAAAAGAAAACAAAGACGAAGTTTCAGATTCAAGAACAGAGGTATAGTTCTCAGAAACAATAGAGATACAGAAAAAAATCAAGAACAGCGGCAAAGAGAATGATGAAAAAGCATAGAAGTTTAAGGTATAGCCACAAATTCAAGATACAAATAAATCCAAGACCTCGAACAAGATCAGTAATGGCAACAGACAGACAAAAGCACATAAAGAGAATGAAAGAATTAAAGGAAAGGGTCTTACCAGGACAAATGAAGCCGAGGCAATGCTCGCCGAACCCAGAAACCGGTTGCAACAGCAAAGAAGGCTTTGCAAGAATGAGGGATTAAGAGCAGTTCCAGAAGAGAGATTGAAGCGATGGCAGATTCGAAGAAGAATGAGCTTTCAGAGAGAGAAAGAGCAAGAAGACGGAATGAAAAAGTGAAGAAAAGATAGAGGCAAAAGAAAAGTTTTGTCAAAAATGTGAAACGGCGGCAAAATTAGGGCAATCATTACGCCTAGGGTACCGCACGCGTCAGACGGCGCAGACGAACGAACAGACAGCTTCAGGCGCGTCACTAACACGCTCCAATGAAGACGAAACACGTAAAAGAAACAGTTAGATATGCATGACAGCTCATGCGCGTGGGAAAGTACGATCGAAGCCTTGTTCTCCGAAGAGAACACGTCGGCTGAAAGTAGATAATCTTGGCTAATCAGTTTTTGAGCCATTACTCAGAAAAAAAGTGACAAAATATCGGAATAGGTTCCATCACCTCAGAATGCCGAGGTAATAGAACCTAGGGGGCAGTTGTGGGGATGTATTTTCTGAATACCAGCACGTGGCATGGTGACGCCGACGTGTCAGCTGAGGTGCTACTTGTCCTGGTAGTTAAGCCGAGATAATCTCGGAGAAGCCGAGGTTATCTCCGAAGATATCGGAATCCGAGATAAGGGACAAGAGTCCTGAGGCAAAGAGGGGACTTAATTAAGATAAGGATGAAGCTCTTGGGGAGTTTATCTCTATCTCCTAAAGAGTCCAAAGTAAGCACTAAGATTGGAGTTCATAGAAGTCATACTTCAAGTGGGACTTGGATTGAGTATATTATAAAAGAGAGGCACCCCCGTGGGTCTAAGGTATGCAATTTATGTTTTGAGTATTCAGTTTAGTACTTGATTATCTTTGAGAAATATACTGACTTGAACGTCGGAGTGCCCCCGGGTGGAAGAACCACCGCCGGAGCTTTTTCTTTCGGTTACAGGTTGCTAAAGCCATCTATTCTGCCTGTGCTTTCCTGCTGATCACTAAACGGGCAGTGTGGTCAGATTTTTACCCACACAACAACTACTACAGTAAGAAGAAGAAGAAGAAGAATAAGAAAGAAAGAAAGATCAACAACAACAACTGTGTGGGTAAAAATCTGACCACACTGCCCGTTTAGTGATCAATAGGAAAGCACAGGCAGAATAGATGGCTTTAGCAACCTGTAACAGAAAGAAAAAGCTCCGGCGGTGGTTCTTCCACCCGGGGGCACTTCGACGATCAAGTCAGTATATTTCTCAAAGATAATCAAGTACTAAACTGAATACTCAAAACATAAATTGCATACCTTAGACCCACGGGGGTGCCTCTCTTTTATAATATACTCAATCCAAGTCCCACTAGAAGTATGACTTCTATGAACTCCAATCTTAGTGCTTACTTTGGACTCTTTAGGAGATAAAGATAAACTCCCCAAGAGCTTCATCCTTATCTTAATTAAGTCCCCTCTTTGCCTCAGGACTCTTGTCCCTTATCTCGGATTCCGATATCTTCGGAGATAACCTCGGCTTCTCCGAGATTATCTCGGCTTAACTACCAGGACACGTAGCACCTCGGCTGACACGTCGGCGTCACCATGCCACGTGCTGGTATTCAGAAAATACATCCCCACAACTGCCCCCTAGGTTCTATTACCTCGGCATTCTGAGGTGATGGAACCTATTCCGATATTTTGTCACTTTTTTTCTGAGTAATGGCTCAAAAACTGATTAGCCAAGATTATCTACTTTCAGCCGACGTGTTCTCTTCGGAGAACAAGGCTTCGATCGTACTTTCCCACGCGCATGAGCTGTCATGCATATCTAACTGTTTCTTTTACGTGTTTCGTCTTCATTGGAGCGTGTTAGTGACGCGCCTGAAGCTGTCTGTTCGTTCGTCTGCGCCGTCTGACGCGTGCGTTACCCTAGGCGTAATGATTGCCCTAATTTTGCCGCCGTTTCACATTTTTGACAAAACTTTTCTTTTGCCTCTATCTTTTCTTCACTTTTTCATTCCGTCTTCTTGCTCTTTCTCTCTCTGAAAGCTCATTCTTCTTCGAATCTGCCATCGCTTCAATCTCTCTTCTGGAACTGCTCTTAATCCCTCATTCTTGCAAAGCCTTCTTTGCTGTTGCAACCGGTTTCTGGGTTCGATGAGCATTGCTTCGGCTTCATTTGTCCTGGTAAGACCCTTTCCTTTAATTCTTTCATTCTCTTTATGTGCTTTTGTCTGTCTGTTGCCATTACTGATCTTGTTCGAGGTCTTGGATTTATTTGTATCTTGAATTTGTGGCTATACCTTGAACTTCTATGCTTTTTCATCATTCTCTTTGCCGCTGTTCTTGATTTTTTTCTGTATCTCTATTGTTTCTGAGAACTATACCTCTGTTCTTGAATCTGAAACATCGTCTTTGTTTTCTTTTTTTTTTGTATCTGCCCCAGATCTATGCCCTCGATCTTTATCTTCATAGTTCATAGATTTGGGATTTGTCTGTAGAACCCTTAATCTTTAGGGAAACCTGAAAAACGCCCATCTTCTGAAACATATTCCTCTTAGTTTAAGCCGACATAATGGGTATGTGGAGGCATAGGGTAAATACCCCAACAAAACTTGAATACTTTAGGCAAGAATTCTCTATCCCAGCCGACGTTCATCTTAAGCTGGCTGGGGATAATGATACCATCGTGCCCACAGACCATACAATGCCTTTTCCAATAGTTGCTTTTACCGAATGTGGACTTCGGCTTCCACTTGATCCCCTTTTTCGTCAAGTTCTCCATTTCTATAAGCTGAACCCCATGCAACTTACTATCAATTCCTATAGGGTAATTAACGGTATTATAGCCTTAGCTAGGCAAGAAAACCTTAGAATCACCCTAGCCGACCTTCAATATTGTTATACCATGTGCCCTCTTGATCTGAAGGATAGGGGTTTTGTCTATTACCTTAAGCCGAGGTCCACTCAGTACAAAATTATAGCCGACCTCCCAGACTCCAACAAGGGGGCTGGAGATGATTTTCTCATTGCTTCTGGAAATTGGGAATTTGGCCCAGATGAAGATGTCCACCTCTACCCTCTTCCTCGAACAATTACAGAGGGCAAGAGTAAGAGCCCTGAGTCAACACTTAGTTGTTTTTATTTAAGACTTTAATACTTTTTGTTTCTGACGTCTGTTTCTTTGCAGATCTTCATCAGCCACCGAAAAATTTTCGTCAATCCTTCTTCCCAGGAACAGATCTGAAAACACTTCTTGGCCTTCCAATCCATAAACGAAAAGCCCCAGTATTACTAAACTTCATCCCTACATACAAATCCACCTTACCCGATGTCCCAAGAAAAAGGAAGAAGAGTCTTTCTCCACCCACAGCCACAACCTTAACTGCTTCTACATCCCGAACAGATCAAGAGTCCACATCTGACCCAGCCGATCTTCCATCAACTTCGGCCCCCTACTTAATACCAATTCCTGAACGTAAACGTCGAAGAAGGCTTGTAAAGACTGCCGAGATGGTTCCTCCAAGGCCCGTCGTTCAAGACCTTCTCGCCGATCTTCCAACTGACACCGAAGCCGGACCAACGCAATCAATGCTCCCACCCAAACCAAAGAGAGCTAAAAAGGCTCAGCCTAAGGCCAAGGCTACAAATGCTGAGGCTGAGGATGCTTTGCCGATTTCTAAACTAGCAGAAAGCAAAAAATCAGCCTCTACTTTAACAAAGAGGTCTGCTGAGGGCCAACCCTCAGGGTCTACACAATCAAAGAGGCCAAGGTCATCATCTGCGACGACCTTGGCTTCGAAGAAGCCCGACGTCCCCTGGGCCCCTGATCTATCCCTGGAGGATAGGCCCATTATGGCTAGTGAAAGTGCTGATGACATTAATGTTGCTGTCGCCCTTAGCCCTGCTCTTCTTCTACCAAATGACTTGGAGCGAAATGGTAAGCTTAGTGAGTATGAAAATTACGCTCTTATGCTCCAACACTCCGCTCAAGTAAGTATTTCTGTTTGTATTTGTGTTTTTTCCTTCTGTTTCTTTCTGAGAAAACTTTCTGATACTTCTGTTTTCATTCAGGCTATCCAACACGCCCATTCATTTTCAATGCAATCCTTTGAAAATCGTCAAAGATTGGTTGATATGAAGAGGGAAGCATCTTCAATGAAGAGAGAGATAAGGGCCCTTGAAGCAAAAATGAAAAAACTGGAGGATCAGGCCGAGGCTGCAACGAAAGTCCAAACTTTAGCTCTTGAGAAGGCCGAGGCTGCTGAAGCCGTTAAAAAAGTAGCTGAAGCCGAGAAAAGAGAGGCTGAGGCTAGGAAGGCCCAAGCGGAGAAAGAACTTCAGCAGGCTCTGGCCACCAAAGAGGCCGAAGTCAAAGAGGCCGATGAAAAGGCCTATGCTCAAGGTATGGCCGACGTCGCAGAAGACTACAAGCTTCAAGTCAGGCAGGCATGCAACAGGGGATTTTCCCTTGGTTAGATGTCCTTGATAAAGAAGCTTGATCTTCCTGCTGACTCGCCATTGCGTCAGGCCGACGCTATTCCTTTACCATTTCCTCCACCTCCTCCTGAGGGTGAATTAGAGTCTGAGGCCGATGCCGTGGATGAAGATGAAGAAAAAGATGATGGTGAGGCCTTGGTGAGAAAACCCAAGGATGCTGCCGAAGCCAAGTCCCCTCCTCCTGCTGAACAGGTTATGGACTTAACTTTGGATGAGGAGGGTGATGAGGTTGAGGGGATACCCAAGGAGACTACCACTGGGCAGTTATCGTCCAATCTTCTTTTGGTAGAAAGAAGTGTGGAGAATACAATCGCAGAGATTGATGCCGAGATACAGGCGGAAAAAGTAGCCGACGAGGTACCACCGGAGTCGTCCGAGGTCCCAGTCCCTGCAATGGCTAACAGTGAAGAATCTTGAGAAAATTATCCTTTGTACTTTTTCCTTCTTTTTTCGTACTTTGCACTTTGTACTTTTTTACTTTCTGGATAATGCAAAACTCCTTCTTTTGGCCGATGTGGTTTCTTCAATATGTAACTGCAACAGTTCCTCCTCTGGATGTTTTAATCTTGTGATATTCTGTTGACTGCTTCTGCATAGTCTTCTACTTAGAAAATTTTTTGCATGCTTCCTTATGTTGCTTTATTTGTGCAATCTTCTCGGGATTACATATCTCGGATATAATAATAAGACTTTTACTTCGGCAAGATACTAACCTGCAAACTTTTCATAAATTTCAACAAGTATAGAACATATATTTCGGAATGTAAACTTTGCAAGCTTCTTCTCAATTCTTAACAAGTACTAAATGGTAATCTTAGTCTAACCTACTTGTAAATTGCTACAAATTTCAACAAGTAATGAACAATATACTTAGCCTTTATTTTAACCTGTAACTTTCTGTATACCTCAGCGGGTGATCATACGTCGGCTTAACATAAACTTGTAAATTGCTATAAATTTCAACAAGTGTTAAGCATCTTCCCTAGGGTTTAAACAACCCATATATTGCTATGAGAACTTAAGCAATAACCTCGGCCTATCTTCGACTTGTAAATTGCTACAAATTTCAACAAGTGAAGATAAGGAATCAGCTTAATTCTAACTTGTAAATTGCTACAAATTTCAACAAGTGAATTAAGGAATAATCTCGGCTTAACTTCAACTTGTAAATTGCTACAAATTTCAACAAGTGAAGATAAGGAATCAGCTTAATTCCAACTTGTAAATTGCTACAAATTTCAACAAGTGAATTAAGGAATAATCTCGGCTTAACTTCAACTTGTAAATTGCTACAAATTTCAACAAGTGAAGATAAGGAATCAGCTTAATTCCAACTTGTAAATTGCTACAAATTTCAACAAGTGAATTAAGGAATAATCTCGGCTTAACTTCAACTTGTAAATTGCTACAAATTTCAACAAGTGAAGATAAGGAATCAGCTTAATTCCAACTTGTAAATTGCTACAAATTTCAACAAGTGAATTAAGGAATAATCTCGGCTTAACTTCAACTTGTAAATTGCTACAAATTTCAACAAGTGAAGATAAGGAATCAGCTTAATTCCAACTTGTAAATTGCTACAAATTTCAACAAGTGAATTAAGGAATAATCTCGGTTTAGTTTTGCCTGAGTTTGATATGTCTTCAATAAACATCCATGCATAACTTTATCAATCATACATGTTGAAAGGATTCTGGAAAGACTTTATTGATGATATCGGCCAAACAATGATGTTTATCTAATGATAGAAAAATTTCAAATTACAAGTATTCCAAGGTCTGGGCAATGCTTTGCCCTCATTGTCCTCAAGCCGATATGCTCCATTGCCTAATACTGAAGTAATTCTGTAGGGTCCTTCCCAGTTTGGGCCAAGCTTGCCCTCCCTGGGATCCTTCTTGTTCCCGACGACTTTTCTTAGGACTAGGTCGCCAACTTGAAAATCTCTTGGATTGACTTTCTTGTTGTAAGCTCTGGCAAGCTGTTGCTGGTATACTGCGAGCTGAATTGCAGCCTTCTCTCTTCGTTCTTCCAATAAATCCAGGTCTCGGGCTAAGAGTATGTCATTGGTGCCATTCTCTACTCCCTGGGTTCTGATCCCTGGGATGCCGATCTCCAATGGGATGACTGCTTCTGTGCCATAGGCCATGGCAAAGGGGGATTCTCCTGTTGATCTTCTTGGCGTAGTCCGATATGCCCAAAGTACGTTGGGCAACTCGTCCACCCACTTTCCTTTTGCTGCCTGGAGCCTCTTCTTTATTCCATCCAGGATTACTTTGTTGGACGCCTCTGCTTGCCCATTGCTTTGAGGAAAACTTGGTGTTGAGAAATAGTTCTTGATCTTGAATTTTGCACAAAAGTTTTTGATAAGTTTGCTGTCGAACTGTGTTCCGTTGTCGGCAACTATTGCTCTTGGAATCCCAAATCTGGCGATTATGTTTCTCCAAATAAAATTCTTGACATCCATATCTCGGATTTTGGCAAGAGGTTCTGCCTCTATCCATTTTGTGAAGTAGTCTGTTGCTACCAGCAAATATTTTCTTTGCCCAGTTGCTTGGGGAAGTTGTCCAACCAGATCCATGCCCCATTGGGCAAACGGCCAAGGGCTGGATACTGGGTTTAGGTCGGCAGCTGGCTGATGTATCAAAGGTGCAAACCTTTGACATTGCTCACACTTCTTTACATAGGCTTCGGCATCCTTTTGCATGTAGGGCCACCAATACCCTTGGGTAATGGCCCTATGGGCTAACGATCTGCCCCCAGCATGGCTTCCACAAATTCCTTCATGAATCTCGTAAAGAAAATCTTCAACCTGGAAAGGGTGTACGCACCTTAAAAGTGGTCCAGTGAAGGACCTCCTGTAGAGATGGCCTTCCGCTGCTAGACTGAATCTGGCCGATTTCAGCCTAATTTTATGTGCTTCTTTATGATCTTCTGGCAGCTTCCCCTCTTTTAGGAATGCAATGATTGCATCCATCCAGCTTGGTCCAAGGCCCACGCACATTGTTTCTTGTTCGGTGCTCTGTTTATCTATACTCGGGGCCGACATGTAGTCGATCATAATTGTCCTTGTTTTTCCAGTTTGAATTGAGCTGGCTGGGTTGGCTAACGCGTCGGCGTGGGTGTTGTCATCTCGGCTAACTTGGAGTAATCTGCAGTTCTGGAATAGGGCTGCCAGTCGGATGACTTCCTTTGCATATGTCGACATTCTTTCGTCTCTGGCTGCAAATTCTCCTGTTGACTGGTTAACAATTAGTTGTGAATCACAAAAAACAATTACCTCGTCTGCCTCTGCTGCTGCTGCTAGCTTTAGTCCTGCAATTAATGCTTCATATTCTGCTTCATTATTGGAGGCTTTGAACCCCAGACGGATGGACTGTTCTACAATTTCTCCATCTGGAGATATCAGCAGTACTCCTGCTCCTGCTCCCTAGCGGTTTGAACTTCCATCGACGAATAGTCTGAATGAATCGCCGATGTAGATGCTGCACGGTCTGAGTTTTTCTTTCTCTTGCTTTTGTTGCTGGGATTCTTTTTGCTTGTTGGGACAATGTTCATCTTGGCTCGGCGGAGCCTGATGTGTGATGGCTTCAGGTGTGAGTTCTGCGACGAAGTTGGCCAAAACTTGGCCCTTTATTGCTGTTCTCGGCCTAAACTCCAGGTCAAACTGGCCCAGTGTTACTGCCCATTTTGCTATCCTTCCTGTTAAGTCTCCTTGATGTAATAAGGACTTCAGTGGGTGCTCTGTTAGAACCACAATCTTGTGTGCCTGAAAGTAATGGCTCAATTTCTTTGAAGCCATTACCAAGGCTAGCATTAATTTTTCCAGTGGTAGGTACCTTGTTTCCGCGTTAGCCAAAATCTTGCTTACATAATAGACAGCCTTCTGCTCCCCTTTTTCCTCTCGGATTAGCACTGCACTGACTGCGTGTTCAGAGACTGCTAAGTACAAAAACAATTCCTCCCCTGGGACTGGGTTAGAAAGGACCGGGGTTATGGTCAAGTACTTTTTTAGGTCGGCTAAGGCAGCTTCACATTCTTCCGTCCATAGGAAGTCTGTGGCTTTTTTCACCAGGTTAAAGAAAGGTCTGCACTTGCCTGAGCTTCTGCTGATGAATTGGTTTAGGGCTGCGGCCCTTCCAGTGAGCACTTGAACTTGCTTTGCCGATGTTGGACTCTGTAGTTCCAGGATGGCCTTGATTTGGTCTGGGCTGGCTTCAATGCCCTTTCTTGTTACCAGATATCCTAGAAATTTACCTGACCCAACTCCGAAGGCGCACTTTGAGGCGTTGAGTCGGAGCCGATATCTTTTGAGTATGTCAAAGACCTCTTTTAGGTCGGCAAGATGACCTTTTGATTCCTTGGTCTTTACTACCATATCATCGATGTAAACTTCTGCCGTTTTGCCAATCAGGTGTTTAAACATCTTTGTCACTAACCTCTGATAGGTTGCTCCTGCGTTTTTCAGCCCAAAAGGCATTACCCTGTAACAGTACAGGCCTTTCGGGGTGATGAACGCGGTCTTCTCCTCATCTGGAGGGTACATAGCAATCTGGTGGTACCCTCTATATGCATCTAAAAAACTCATACTTTCATGTCCCGAAGTGGCGTCTACCAGTTGGTCGATTTTGGGCAGAGGAAAGCTGTCTTTCGGGCAAGCTTTGTTGAGGCTGGTAAAGTCTACACAAACCCTCCACTTGCCATTCTTCTTTTTTACTACTACTGTGTTGGACAGCCACGTTGGGTACTGAACTTCTCGGATGGCCCTGGCTTCAAGGAGTCTGTCTACCTCTTCCTCTACTGCTTTGACGTGCATTAACGTCGGCCTTCTGGCTCGTTGAATCACAGGCTTTGCCGATCTGTCGACATTCAGACTGTGGCAAGTGACCTCGGGGTCAATGCCAGGCATTTCATAAGGTGTCCAGGCGAACGCCTCTATGTTTGCCCTTAAAAAATCTTCCAGTTCCTTTTCCTCTTCTCTAGCTAAGCCTGAGCCGAGAAGAAAAAATCGTTCTTCGTCGCCCTCCTGGACGAGGATTTTCTTTAGCGCCTCTTCGCTTTTCTCGGCTGGTTCTTTCCCGACGTCTTCTAGGACTTCTATGTCCTCATCTTCAACTTCTGCTTTCTTTGGCTCCCGTATACTACAGGTGGACTTTATTGCTGCCATGGAGCAATTTTTGGCTTGTAGTTGATCCCCTTTGACTTCTTCAATCCCATTCTCTGTTGGGAACTGGAGTAGTTGATGCAATGTCGAGGGAACTGCCCCCATTGCATGCAACCACGACCTTCCCAAGATGATGTTGTATGGTGAGGGCGTGTCAATTACCAGGAATTCCGTCCTGATCTTTTTAGTGCCGGCTTGTACTTCTAAACTTGTTGCACCCAGTGGCCATGTCGGCGTTCCATTAAAGCCGACCATCGGGCCGCTAGATTGTTCTAGGTCATCGGGGTAAAGGCCTAGCTCTTTGTAACATCTGACGTACATGATGTCACAGGAGCTGCCTTGGTCTATTAGGATGCGTTTTACTTGGCACTCCCCAACCTGGAGGGATACTACCAAGGCATCGTTATGCGGATGTTGGACCAGTTCTAGGTCGGCTTCAGTAAAGGCTATCATTGGCCCTTGGCATTCTTCTGGCCGATGTCTCTTTTCCCCAACTTGGTAGATATGCTGTAAATGTCTTACCCTCTGGGTTTCTCCTCTGACTTCGTTTTCGTTGACCCTTGAGTGGATCACATTAACCACCCTTGGTTCTCCTGCTTGTGGTAGCTGTGCTGGGGGAGGGGGTTCTGCTGGTGCTTGAGGCAACCTTGCCTGCTCTTCCCTTGTTCTGGCCTCGTCGACCAGGTCCCTCAGAAGGCCTTGTCTTACCAGGTCCTCCAAGTGTGCTTTTAAGGCTCTGCAACCTTGAGTTGGATGCCCTTCTTCATTGTGGTAGGCACAACGTCTACCAACGTTCCTTCCCATGAATTCCCCCGGTGCTCTTGCCGGAGCCCTGAAATAAGGTTGATTTCGAATCCGGTCTAAGATTTTATGGATTGGGATCCGGAATACCGTTGTTACCGCCTGTTTATTTCTTAATTCTATTTCTTGTTTGGTCGGCCCATTGTTGACTCGGCCTCGTTTTGGCGAGCCGTTTCCCTTTTCTTGTTTCACCTCTTTGTTTCCCGATGTATCTTCTTCGGCCCTGGCGTATTTCTCAATTCTTGCCATGAGTTCTTCCATGCTTTTTGGCAATGTTTTTGCCAAAGACTTCCGTAGTGGGCAGTCATCTTTCAGGCCGTTCTTGAAAGATACGACTGCTACTTCCTGGTTGCATTCGGGTATTCGGTTGAACACCTCGTAGTACCTCTTTGCATAGGCCCTAAGGCCCTCTTCTTTGGTGATTCTTAGAGCCATCAAAGCATCAACCCTCAGGGGTTGCAGCTTGTTGGTCACGAACCTGGCCACAAACATTTCGGCCAAGCCTTCCCATGTCTTTATGCTTCCTTTTGGTAACTTATGGAACCAATCAGATGCAATTTCCCCAAAGGATGAGGGGAATACTTTGCAGAGCAACGGCTCGTTCCCGCTATATAATGCCATTGAATTTAGGTATAGTCCAACATGAAAGTTTGGATCTGACTTACCATCATAGATTTGAAACCTCGGCATACTGAATCTCTTGGGCGGTTCGAATTTGTCCAGTTCCACCGAGAAGGCTGTCTTCGGTTTTACTGGGGAGTTTACCTCGGCTTCTGCATTCTGCTGCCTGCTTTTGAGGTAGTCCCTTAGGTCTTCTTTGCTCCTCCCTGGAGCTTGGCTGTCTTTGGATTTTAATCTTTTTGGCACACTGCTTTCGGCCTCGAGGTGGGTCCGTTTGGGTCTTTCTTCCTGGGTTGTGTCAAAGTGGAGTACTTGCCCCTGAACATGTCGATGTTCTTTGGGCTCTGGATTCTTCATGTGGTGCGTCCTTCGGGACTCTTCTTGCCTCGGCTTTTCCCGTCCGACTTCCCTGGAAGGCCGGTGAGAATGCCTTCCGCTCCTGGTATGCTGAGGGACCTCGGGGATTGTTTTTCGTCCGCCCTTTTGGGTGTTGGTTGCTGGTATCGGCGTATCTTGCAGCGGGTATGGCGGCTGCATTACATTATTTTGCATCATGAAGTTGACGACTGACTGAAGGTCTGCCAGCTTGTTCGCCAATTCTTTTACTTCCTCATCCCTCCGTAGGCACCTGTCCCTCCATACCTGGAGGTTATCTTCATTGTAGTACTTTCCTTGGTTTGTTCTTTTTGACGTGTCGCCTTCCAGGTTTACGTCGTTCTCTCTGTGGCCCTGGTCACGGGCTTCTGAATTGTGGTTGTTTCCTTCAATGTCAAGTTCAGTTGGTCTGTTACTCCAGAAGGAGCGTCATCCCCAATATTTTCCTGCTGTCCGTTACTGGCCATCTATTCTTCCTTCGTTCCCATAGACGGCGCCAAATTGTGTGGGTAAAAATCTGACCACACTGCCCGTTTAGTGATCAGCAGGAAAGCACAGGCAGAATAGATGGCTTTAGCAACCTGTAACAGAAAGAAAAAGCTCCGGCGGTGGTTCTTCCACCCGGGAGCACTCCGACGATCAAGTCAGTATATTTCTCAAAGATAATCAAGTACTAAACTGAATACTCAAAACATAAATTGCATACCTTAGACCCACGGGGGTGCCTCTCTTTTATAATATACTCAATCCAAGTCCCACTAGAAGTATGACTTCTATGAACTCCAATCTTAGTGCTTACTTTGGACTCTTTAGGAGATAGAGATAAACTCTCCAAGAGCTTCATCCTTATCTTAATTAAGTTCCCTCTTTGCCTCAGGACTCTTGTCCCTTATCTCGGATTCCGATATCTTCGGAGATAACCTCGGCTTCTCCGAGATTATCTCGGCTTAACTACCAGGACATGTAGCACCTCGGCTGACACGTCGGCGTCACCATGCCACGTGCTGGTATTCAGAAAATACATCCCCACAGTTGTTGTTGTTGTTTTGTTTTTTCTTTGATTACAAAATATAATTATACACTTTTGTTCTCAAGATTGTTTTTCAAGTTATTCTTGTTGTCCATTGATTCTCAATTAGCGTTATAAAATTGAAAAATTATATAGTTTCATCACTCTAAAATTAAATATCTAAATTTATTCAAACTACAAATGAAACTGCAAAATTATATAGTTTCATTTTTATTCACAACAAATAGGTAAACTTATTATGAAAGTGCAAATCAAACTGCCCAATGATACAGTTTTGTAATTATTAACAACAAATAGATACAGTTTTGTAATTATTAACAACAAATAGATAAACTTAACATTAAATTGTAAATAAAATTATCAAATTATATAGTTTTGTAACTATACTACTCAAATCCTGCTTTTGCTTTCCTTTTTTCAGAAATAGTTGTTAGAAGATATTGGAAAAAGAATCAGCAAACTCGTATGCCCAAAAATCCAATCAGGGATTTAAATATAGATTAATGATTGAGGCCTCAAATTTTTTGGCTTAAATTTGGCTCGAATTTTCTTTTCTTTTTTTTTTTTTTTGCTGGGTTGATGCTTTGCTTGTTATTATTATTATTATTATTTATTTTTTTCTGCAATGTATTAGCCCAGAAAAAAAAAAAAATGCATTCGAGGCAATTTCGAGCCTCATTTTCGAGGCCTCAATCGCAGCCCTTAAATATATTTCCTTTTGACACTCCTTCACCTATATCCACCGAAAATCCACCAACATCTCCGTCTCGACAAAAAAACCCAACCACCACCACTATCCAAAACAACCAAAAAAACCCACAAAACAACTGCACTACCTATAAGAAAAGGCCTAAGAACTACACCACAAGCCACACCTATGCAACAAACACCAAACACTCCTTTAACCACAAAAAACACAAACAAAAGAAAGCCCAAAAAAAAAAAAAGAAAAAAAAAAGAGAAGCTCCTCCAACAAAAAAAAAAAAAAGAAGCTCCAAGAAAGCACATCAATTCCCAAAACACAAACCAAGGCACCCAAGGCAAAAAATAAAATAAAATAAAATAAAATAAGCAGTCCCCCAAACAAAGACAGCCAAAGAAAAGAATTCAGAAGCACAACGAACGAAGGCAGCCAAAGAATAGAAACAAACAGTCCTTACAAAGAGAGTCCAACAGTTTAATTACTGTTCCAACATTGAAATGGTAATTAAATTGTTCAAATGGGTCAAATTCACAAAAGCACAAAAGATTGAGTTGCAAAACCCTTTTTTGGGCCATCATAATTGCTCTCTCCTCAACACAAAAAATTGAAGGCCTCTTGGTGCAGATGCTATAATTTCATTGTGGCTGAAATGACAACATTCTGCAATAACAAAAAGAAGAAGAAGAAAACATTTATACTTGGCAAAAAGGAAATGAAAGTCAGAAACAGTGATGTAAGGCTCATATTTGGCATTGACTATGGAGAAGACAACATTAGCACCAAATCCTATGCAAGGCCAAAGGATTTTGAGCTTAAATTTTACAAAAGAAGATGCAAATCAGTCAAGAGACTGGATGCCAAATCATTGACCAAAATGTTTCAAGAAACAAAAGAATGAAAAACAACTAATGATCGCCAAGATCTTGCAAGAGTTCTCATCTTTTCCTTGTGCCTAAAACTCCTCATGCCTACAATAGGACATACTCTCAGTTGGAGTTTCCTTAACTATGTTGAAAATATCAACAACAACATCAAGAAATACAATAGGATTGAGGCAATAAAAGACACACTGATGAATTCGATGGCAAGTGCAAACAATAACCTAAGGTATGTGACTAGATACATCATACTACTCTTGGTAAATGCACTACTCACCTACTTCACACAAAATATCAAACATCTAACTATTTCAAACTATCTAACATATTTCAATGTTTATTACAGTACTGGTACTGTGAGCATAGTAAACTCTTTCGACCATCCAACAAGGAAGATTTTCTAAGGTGTATGAGGTGGAATCTTGGCAAAATGTACTCCAAGTGGCAATCAACCTCACTGACTTTGAAAAGGTATTCAAACTCTTCTATACTCGCAAAGCACAAATTTATTCAACATTCATTTCCAATTGATTACAATAAACCTCACGCCTTGCCGATGCGAGAATGGAATGGCATTTAATAAACCCTTATATCTCGTCGATACAAGCATGGAAAGGCATTACTTGGCACCTAATAAACCCCACGTCTTGCTGATGTGAGCGTGGAATGGCACCTAATAAATCCCCATGTCTCATCAATATGAGCATGGAACGACATCACTTAGCATCTAAATAAACCCCACATCTTGTGGATATGAGCATGGGATGGCACCACTTGGCATTTATTTATTTCTCCATGACTCATCAATACGAACATGGAATGGCACCACATGGCATATATTAAACCCTATGACTGACCAATGCAAGCATGGGATGGCACCACTTAGTATTTATTAAATCTCTATGACTCGTTGATACAAGCATATGATGACACCACTTGGCATTTATTAAATCTCCATGACTCATCGATACGAGCAAGAAATGGCATCACTTGGCATCTATTAAACCCCATGACTCATCGATACGAGTATATGATAGCAGCACTTCGCATTTATTAAATTTACATGACTCATTGATACGAGTATGGAATGGTATCACTTGATATCTATTAAAATCCCATGACTCGTTGATACGAGCATGTGATGACACGACTTAGCATTTATTAAACCCCATGACTTGTCGATATGAGCATGAGATGGAACCACTTGGCACTTAATACCTCCATGACTGGTCAATACAAGCATGAAACAACACCACTTGGCCTTTAATAAACCCATGACTCGTCGATACGAGCACGGAATGGCGTACATTGGCATCATAATTGCATTACTCTAACCATGCTATGGTGTGTACGATCTGGAGTTGCTCTTCTTGGAAAAGTTTACAAAACTAGCACAACCTAGAAAATAATGGAAACAAACTTGGCACAGGTACGACAAGGTGAGTATGGAAATTATCACCTGCACTCCACTTGTTAGAATGCATGCTTAGATGATTGTTTGAGTTCTTGTTGCATAATTGCCCTCGAACTACATTGATCTGATTCCTTGCATCAAGGATATGTAGGCAACCTACGGGTTTGATCACTTGCATGAATGTACGACACTGCCAGGGGTCATGTCAACTGGGATGGTCTTGGATCTTTGACATTCGCTTCTTATCACTTCATAATTGTTTGAGCTCTGTCAAAGAGAGACAACTATAGGCACCCCATTTTGAAGTTGTTGTGTAAACTCGTTTTGACCAAAAATTGACTTTTTGCTAAAATGATCATTTTACCCCTAAACACTATTTTAGCCAAAAAATCAACTTGTTAATCCTGAGAAAGAGAGATAAGCCCAATTGTGCTTTGGTCAAACATATTTTCCAAAACTAGTGACTAAAACATTGATCAGAAGATAATTCAAACTTACTTGGGCCACAAGTAAGCCAAGAACATGGAATGCATGCAGGGATGAAATATGTACCATGGCAAAGGACGCGTGCACATGTGCCTCATGCGTGCGCACAAGAATGGTGTGTGTGCACATCCAAGCACTGCAAAGCTAGGTATGAAAACTTAATCTTGGTGCATTTTTGGTGGGAGGCAGAGAGAGAAAGTAATGGAACCCTAGAAAGGGTTCTAGAACCCTCTCCATTGCCCATAAATAAAGCTCTTCCTTCTCCCTTTCAAGGGGTCAAGAAATCTTGAGCTTTTAGAGAGTTTTAAGAGCCAAATACTCTCCTCATCCCCCTTAGCATTAGCCATAAAGTTCCTTCACTCATAGCAACTCTAAACTTTTGAAAATCATCCTAAGGTGTAAAGAACCTGAACTACTTCAGAAACCTAAAATTGAGGGAGGCTTGCAAGCAAGAAACTTGACTTTTCGATCAAACCAGTAGGTAAAACTCTTTTACTTTCCTATATTTTAGTACTTTCTTGTTTTATTTTTCAATGTTTATCCATGCTAGGTTGTAGTTCATCATTCCATCATGTAGTTCTCTCATTTCATTAACTTTATTGCTTCTTTCTATGTATGTTTCTTTTATGACATTAGAACAACATGTTTTAGGTCTTATTTAGCCATATAATAATCATGCATGGTCTGATTTTATTATCATGTAGGTGTCATTAATTTTTTTTTTTATGAAAAAAATATTATTTTACAAGGAACATGGATTTATTCTTTAAACTAAAATAGACGATATTTATTTTCTTCAAATCACATAGTCTAGGTTAGTTAAAGGTTTTAGGTCTAAAAATGAATTTATGTGAATAATTAACCACTAAAATTATAAAATATAAAGTGAGTACAGGCCAATCTTCGGATTGGGCAAAATGGGATGTTTCCATATAAATGGCCTTCTCCTTTTATACCTAAGCTCCCGAACCTGAAATTTTCTTGGTTATGACGGACTAGGCCTTAACTTAGTTTTCATTGTTAAAGATTTCTTAATTCCCTTTTGAAAATTAAGTGGCGACTCTTTGTTGGTCAAAGCAAGTCGGTGTGGGAAGCAATGTCTGAGACTTGAAAAAGGTACAGTGCCCACAAGTATGAATTGGAATTTGAATTGATGGTATTTAAATGATATAAGTTAGGTAACGTATGAATGTTGATAAAATCTAAACCAAGATGATGGAATTGAATTTATGGAATTGGCCCATGTCGTATATATTGATGATGGAAATAGTGAAATTAAGTATGGAAATTGTGTATGTATTGTTTAGAGGTTTTGTCTTTAGCCATCGGTGGAGGATGGTATTGATTGTTGTTGAATAGAGTACATGTGTATGTGTTATCTAGAAGGATCTCTTATGTGTTGAGGGTTTATTTCCTTTCGGTTGAGATCTGGTAAAGCGTGGCGCCTGGACATAGGTTTTGTTCCTTTCTAACTTGTTCTCGATAAAGCATGTTGAGGTTCAATTCCCTTCTAGCTTGAGGTCCAGTAAAGCGTGACGCTTTGAGACAGGTTCCTCTCCCTTCTGGTTCGTGCTCGGCAAAACGTGTTGTGATAGTTAGGGCTTGACAAGGTCGGGTTGTCATATGTGATAGCATTGATTAGTTATTTTTCGCATATGTGTTATGATATGAGCGGTACACCATTTGCCGTCCATGCCTTGGACCGGTCAAACATGAGAGTATGTGTTGTTTTTTGGATCTATCTATCTATCTATCTATCTATCTATATTGGGGTGGGTATTCCATTTGCCCTTGTGCTTTAGGCCATAAAACATGGTAGATATCATTGAAAATATAGTTAAGGATGTGTTGAGCTATAAACTAGGTTAGAATCCCTTTGACTTGAATATGATGGTTTGCGAAGATAAGAAATGAAGGAGCTTTCTTGAATTGACGAAGAAGGATTCTCGAAAAAAGATATACTATTGTATGAATACTTTGAATATGAAAAGTCGCATTATTTATATCCTATAATGTGGAGCATTCATAATCATAGTTATCTATATGTTGTTATTCTTTAGGATCATTTAGGATCTGTACTGACCTTTGTGTTCATCTCACATTGTTGATAATTTTTCAGATACACAGCTGGTGGAAATTATTCTGGACTTGAAGTCATCCTTATCTATAGGTCTCGGGCTCATTACATGTTCGGTGGAGTGTCGATGTTTTATTTATAGTGGCGGTTTCAAGAATTTTTGTTAGGTTAAATGTTTTGTTTGTCAATCAATAGGAGTTAAATACAAATAATATGAAAAATAAATAAATCCAACACATTTGCACCTAAATGAGTCTTCTTGGAAGAGAGTTAGAAGAGATTTTCACACACTTGAAGAATTTTAGAGAGGGAAACAATTATAGAGAGAAGCTCTTGAAGAATGCTTGTTTTGTAGTCACTTGATTGCTTTGGGCAAATGATGCCCTCCCCTTTATAGGATACAAGGAACATTTTAGAGTTACAAAGATGGAGAGGATTCTAGATCCTTCTCTCATCTTCTCAAAGAGCCTATCCTAAAACATACAAGAATAATGTACAAACTTCTAGAATTATGTACAATGTTCTATCAATCTCTTGACTGTTCAAGAGGATTCTAGATTATTCCATTTTAGCATCAAATTTTATAGCCATTCTATAGGGCTTTGTACAAGACGTGACATCAAGCATACAAGCAAACTGAACAAATATAAGAAAGAAATCAAACAAATACAATGGACACATAGGTGGACACAATGAGGTGCCTGAACTCTTCTTGGCCAAGGGCTAATTTCGTAAACATTCAAGAAAAAAAAAGGTGAGATTTGGAATTAGTAAAAGCATTTGTTTTTTTTTTTTGAAATAGGGTGGCTAGACATAAAAAGATGGGTTAATTACACTAATAGTCCCTATAGTTTGGGACTTGTGTCACTTTGGTCCATGACTTTTCAATTGTGACACATTTGACTCTGAATTTTGAATCTTGTTCCAAATAAGGACAATTGAAAATATTATTAGATTTTTCAAGGGTAAAATCGTCAATTTGATAAAATATAAACTAATTTGACAAAAATAATTGTCAAAAAAATATTTTTAATTTTTTTAAAATTATTTTTATCCACCAATGATAAAATTATGTAAAATTAATCAAAATTACATGATTAATTTTTTAAAATTAATTTTACATGATCATCATCCAAACACATAATAAAAATTAATTTTGGTAAAGAAAATAAATAAATGTCTAAAAGATTTATCAATTTTACATAATTTTATTTTTAGTAGGTAGAAATAATTTTTAAAAATTTAAAAATATTTGTTTGACATTTATTTTTGTCAAATTAGTTTATTTTTTTAATAGGGACCGAAGTGACACAAGTCCCAAACTATAAGGACTATTTGTGTAATTTGCCGTAAAAAGATTGTTC
Source organism: Camellia sinensis (assembly GCF_055761805.1). NCBI lineage: Eukaryota > Viridiplantae > Streptophyta > Magnoliopsida > Ericales > Theaceae > Camellia > Camellia sinensis. The sequence continues at coordinate 91,646,663 of NC_138968.1, read as the reverse complement.
AAAATTTAGATGAAGTGAGCACAAACCACCACTCGTGGTGTTCAATTTTTTTTTTTTGTTTTTTTTTTTTTTTTTTTGCAGTGGCACCAAGGTGTGAACAAAAAAAAAAAATAAAAAAAAATTGGTACCTAGAGTGTTAAAAAAAGTTGTTAATATGACAAATGGGATCCAAAACATATACCTATTAATGGATATTATAATTTTTTTCAGGGTAAATCTGATCATGGTTAATCAGGATTAAGGGCTATTTTGGAAAGATAGTTATAATCAGTTTTTTAGTGAAAAGTTGCTTATAAGCAACTTTTTTGTGAGAGAGGAAGTATATTATAATCTGAGAAGTGGATTATAACCCACTTCTCAAAATAGGCCTAAATTCAAAATATAGATCTTATTTTATTTTATTTTTTTATAAAAACAAATAAGATGACTTGAGACCAATAATGTATAACTGAAAAAATTATTTTTTAGTTTTGAAATAATTTTCCACTCTACTCATAGTTTGCCACCTCATCTATATAATAAGGGAAGAAGGTTTTTGAAAATGTCTCAAAATATCTTAGAGATACATTTTAATCCAATGGTTTAAATTATTTCATCTCAACTTCAATGGTTGAGATGTCTTTATTTCCCGCCTAAATGTTCTTTAAGCATCAACCGAGATCTAACGGTGCAAAATGTAAATTGAAAAAATGAGCAGTGGGAGTCGAGTGTTCTGTAAATCCTTCTTGGTACCTTCACTCGCTTCGACTGAACTCATTCGATACAAGTTTTTCAGAGCTCGAACTTCCTCATCCAACCCTTCTAGGGTTTTTCGAATGGCCACCGAGCCTCCTTCTTCATACTCTAATGGCGATTCATCCTCGGACCCCGCTTCTTCTGCCATCGATTTTCTCTCTCTCTGTCACTGTTTCAAGGTATTTTTGTTTAGATTTGTATATATGTATGATTCATTTGAGTGTTGATTGTTTTGGACTCGAATATCATTGCCTAAATTTGTGATTTTGTTTTTTGGGTTTGGGCGTTTTTTGGGGTTTGATTAGACGACGAAGAGAACGGGATGGATGTGAAGGTGTTGAGAATCCAGAGTCCATAGCCGATCATATGAATCGAATGGGGTTGATGGCTCTCATTGCCTCTGACAGACTTCTCTCTGACATCTCTAACAGGGCATGGTATGTGTAGATGAAGTGTAGAGATGCAAAGTTGGGAATAAATTTGCAGCTCATGTGCTTCTCCTCTCTAACAGGGCATGGTATGTGTAGAGTAATATTTTGCAATATTGGGGTTTGTGTTGGGTTAATCCTTGCAATCTTTAGGGATTGGTGGTTTAGTGGTTTGAACTAAAACATGAGGGTTTGAGAACATAACCTGGGAATTATTGTTCTACTAGGTTTTATGGAGCCTATGATTATCAAAGAATGAAGAAGTTTTCAGCAAGAAGCTGATCCCCTGGATTGATTTACTGGAGATAATTGGTATTAATGTGTTTTGGGTGTCTGGTCATCAAAGGATATCCAGAGTCCAAGTTAGGGTTTCTGTTACTTTTAGTTTTTTTGTGTTCCATCTGGGTTATTTGTTATTGTTGCATTTTCTAAAGATTTTAACATTTTTTGCTTTTTTTTTTTTTTTTTTCCAAATGTCAGGTGTATAAAAATGGCAATTGTCCATGATATTGCAGAAGGTAATAGCTTTGCATTTAAATTTTTATTTATCTATTAGGTTCTCATATGTATCCTTTGGCTGATAAAGTATGCTTCACAAAAGAAAAAAGGTTAATTACACTTTTATCTCCTTCACTATCACCATTTTTTTTTAGTTTGAGCTCATTTGTCCGTAAACTATCACCATTTTTTTTCCCTTTTAGGCTGCTTAAAATTCAGAAATTTTTATGCTTTTTATTTATAAGCATGAGGCTGTGAGTTGTGGGTTCCTCAACCTTGAGGTTGTGGCTTCGAGGACAACCATTTAGTGCAAATAATGCCAAAGCTAGGTAACCCAATCTATCCCCTCCCAGACCCCTATCCAACGGAGACTAAATTGGGCTTACTTTTTTAAAAATTTATTTATAAGCATGAAAAAGATCACTCTTTGTGGAGTCAATGCAATGCATATCAACTTTCAAATGGTTGCCAGGAATCTTAATAGATGCAGAACATGGATGCATGGTCAATGAATGATATAGTTCTGCTGGAGTTGGATGCTTAATCCATTTGTGTGTGTGTGTGTGTGTGTGTGTTTGGAAAATGTGATGAGCATTTGCTTCTTATTCAGATTTATCAGATTTCTGCTTTGAGATTTAGAATCCTTCAGTCCCATTTACAGCAGTTGGATTGTGAAGTACCTGGTCAATTTTAGTCCCATTTTATCTTTATTCCCTGACGTAGTAAACACAACCATTACTAGATTCTGTAAATTTTACGTGCTCTGTTATTACTAGGGAGCAAATGAAAAAGATTTTACTCTGGACATAATTTTTGATATTTCCCCTATTTTGTTTCGCCATTAATCTTGAATTCTTCTTTCCTGCACATTAAAAATATGGAAACAATTTCTCAGTATGTTGGAAGTAAAATTGTATACATTTGATTGTTCCCAAACCTTAGCTTTTCTTAGATAGTCAATAACTCCTACTTTTGACGTGTACAGGGAATACATAATAGCACTCAAATTGGCAAATTAAGGAAAATTTCAATTCTTTGCTTTGTTTTGCGGGCCCTTGGGGGTCTCAAACAAGTTAGCACAAATAAAACAGAATTAAACTATAAACAAAACAAATGAGGTTTAATGATAAAGCTGGATTTCTACCAGTAACAGAGAAAGGAATTTAATGTGGACATTGTTTTATCACTTTTCCTCCATGTTTGTGCATCTTTATTGCAGGATATGAAAACAGAAAATACATTAAACAAAAACACAACCATGCCATTGATTCCGATTCTCTCCTTTTTTTTAAAAAAAAAAAAAAAATTATTAAATGAAACTCATTCTCCCATATGAATAGATATACACTTAATTTTCTGACACAAGTTTACACACACACACACAAAAAGCAATTCCTACATGTGCTAGCTATAATTCTCAGAATTCCTGTATGCTTGAAACTGGGAAATTATTGATTTATACAACTTAGAACATGACATCCATTTGTGTACACCTGAACTTACTGGAATTGCGTCAGAAACAATCCCTGGAGAAACAATCCCTGGAGAGGGTCACTCTTTCTGCACAAGCTGCTCAACATCTCTAAGCTCCACTCCACTCCCTTGCCGCTCATGTTCACTCTGAAACAATGCCTCAATCTGCTTCAGTGATTTTCCTTTTGTTTCAGGTAAGAGAGAAATCAGATTCTAAGAATTTTTTAAACTGAAATGGAGTACTTGGGTTTTTTAACTACTTTCATGTTGTTGCTCTGTAAAATATTATCAGTCATTGATGTTGTGTAAACTTATATAGATTTGGTTTGGTGTGGATGTTTGCTATGTGGATTTTGATCAAAAACACCATTTTCGTGTTGGCATGGGGTGCTCCAAAGGGAGAATAGAGAATTCTCTATACATGATTCCAATATATATGTATATATATGATTCCAAACCCTAAACCCATCTATATAATAAGGGAGAAGGGTTTTTGAAAATATATAAAATGTATCAAAGATACATTTGATATTAACGGATAAGATGAATTTAAGTTTATATCGATGGTTCAGATGAATGACGATTGCCGCCTAAATATACCCAAGCCTGACCCTTACAGAGTAACAGAGTACTCATTTTGATTTTGAATTTGATTTTTGTTTTTCTAAACCTTAAATTGATTTGTTAATTAGGTATTTTCTGGATATCATTTTTAGGTATTTGGATTGTTCTAAAACAATTCGGTTTCAAAGCATTTCGGTTTCAGAGCTCTCTGTATACACCGCTTCCATAGATCGGTGAGTGTTTTTGTGTTTTATTTTTTGATAGTGACTTCAATTCCATTGTGGGTTTCGATTAGTTTGTAATTGTGTTTATGTATAGTTGATGTGTTTCAAATTATGTTGATTTGTTTGAACCCAATTGTGTTTGTTATTGCTAGAAAAAAGAGAATTTTTATTGGGTTTTGAGTTTTAAGACTTAATAGAAGTAATTTTGTTGGTGGGTTGGTGTCATTGGATTTGTTTAATGGAAACTTAGGAGTGCTTCTACGTTTGGAGCTAATTTGGTGAGTTGGGTCTGAATTTGGAGGTGAATTAAGGAGTGGTGAGTGGTTGTCAAGCTCTGAAGAATAAGTTATTCTTTTACTTTCTCTCTCTACCCAACCCCGAACCCCCTATTCCTCTGTTTCTTTCTTTGAATTTATTTGGTCTAATGTTTAGTTTGGTGTGATTTTGATTGACTTTTGTAAGGTTGTTGTTGCCTCAAGCTGTTGCCTCAAGTTATTTGGTGTGATTTTGATTTTGCTATTGCCTCAATTTGATTCATGTTAATTTTGATTTTGATTTTGTCTCAATTTTAATTTTGATTTTGCTGTTGCCTTAATTTGATTTTACCGTTGGCCTTAATTTAACTTCTCTCTTCTAATTTCTCTCTAAACTTGGGAATTTGATTCACGAAATTTTTTCTATTTCAACATAGTCAAGTTTCTTGAGGCAACAACAAAATCAAAATCACACCAAATAACTTCTCTCTTCTAATTTCTCTCTAAACTTGGGAATTTGATTCATGAAAATTTGTCTATTTCAACACAGTCAAGTTATTTTTTTTGGGTTAAAATAGTGTGGGTCTTTGTATATTAGATCAGTCTTTGTATGTTATTAAAATAGTATATTTGTTGTAGTGAACCAAAATAATATCTTTGTTGCCATTAATAACCTACAATATATTTGGGTTTTGATATATTGTTTACAGCTTTTTGAAATCTGTATAAGTAACCAAACACCATAGAGAAAGGTTGATCATCAAGGATTTCTGAGAACCTAAGAAAAGAAGGAGAAAAGAAAATGGAGAGAGAGAGAGAGAGGTGGGAAGGTGGGTATGCTTTTTGAATACTACTTAAATTGTTGTTTTTTTGAATATATTTGGTGTTTGGTTACTTCTACTGAATATTTAGGGTTTGATTTCTATTGAATATATTGTTACAATTTTTATGATTTATTTTTTTTTTTAGAAATTAGAGAGCTTAAAAAAAATGTTTTGGAAAAAATATTTGACTACAATATATGGTTGCTAGTTTTTTTTTAAGATTTTATGAAATTGACGGAAATTACTTGGTATATGCAAAATACATACATCTCAAGATTAGTTGGGACGTAATTTTGAATATGTTGGTGAGCTAAAAACAAAAAATCAAAAAAAAAAAAAAATTTGTATTGTCACATTTAATTTATCAGTATTCTATATCTTAACCAGTATTTATATATAAATTCATTCTATTCTATATAAAGTGAGTGGGGGTAGATGGAGGAGTGTCTTGAGAAGGGGACTTCCTAAAGAATTTGTATGGGTTGATGGCTTTTTAAGTGTGAAATTGCTCCCTCTTTTTTTATGAGTTTTATGGGTCTTCTTAAAGTGAAGAGCATGCCCTAGATTTATGTGTTTTTGTAGTTAGTATAGGAAAGGTAAAAAGAAAATAGGGAAGGATTTGGAGGCAAAAGGCATGTGAAATTGTTTTTTGGAAATGTTTTTTTTTTTTTTTGGTGGACAAATTTAAACTCAAAATTTGAATTGAGTTCTGTTAAAAAAAAAAATAGTAATCAAAGTAGTTTATGTTTTACTATTAAAATGTAATCTTTTCATAAGGCAAGTGAAAAAGAGAGAGAGAGAAGAGAAATAATAGGGGTGATGTTATTTGTTTAAAGATTGGGAAAAGGAAATTTTTTTTTTAAAAAAAAAACTTTGTTATCCATCTCGGTGACAAAGCCCACGAGACATATTCTTACAATAAATTATCTTTTCCAGTTTTTACTTTAATTTTATTGGGGTGCATTTAAAAGTCGAAACCAACAACTATATTTTAACCTCAAATTTTTAGCAATGAATTTAATAAATTACATTTTAATTTAATAATTTTATATTCTGGTTGTGGTTTCCAATTTTCCCTTTTCTCTGCAACAGAAACGGTGGTCTCGCCATTGATCAACATCAAGCTCCGTGACTGTCCACCCTCCCTCGGCTCCCACCCTCCCAATATGAGAGGTATTTTATTTCTTCAGTTTTTTGAGGCTTCAGTTATAGGGCCAATTTTTGAATCAGTCCATATATATGAACTGGTTTCCAATTTTCAGGTTGTGGTTTCCAATTTTCCCTTTCTCTGTCTTCAATCAGTTCTTTGTCTGGTTTGTCTGATGTACACAGATTTCTCCACCATGACCACAGTAACATATTTGCCTCTTTCTTTTCGCAGGCACCCACACTCCTCACAACCATCTTTGTTCCTCCCTCCTTAGCGATCCTTTGTCGACATCTTGATCGCAACAACTGTAGCAACCCCACTCCCCATCTCAACCATCGCACAGCTACCATCTTAGCCTCATGCAACATTGCGAAGGGTAAACACATTTATTTATATACATGCTTCAGTTTGATCAAGATTTTTAACTGCATTCGCATGATTTTACTTAATCTAACTATTGTTCTCATATAGCAAAAAGCCCTAATTTTTCACACCCTGAAGTTTATGAACAGTTGAGCTCCATATACTTTGTAAATTGTTTCTATGTAGAAAAACTAAAAACTGCTTTGAGAAGTACATGACTTGGAGGCTGAACTCCAAATTGAGATTGCCTGAGATAATTTCCCTCAATAGTAGTATTATGCAGCCAAGAAAACATTGTAAAATTTCATTATCTTATGCAAGTGATATACGCAAAAGTTATAAGTTGATGTGAGTCATGATCGATAAAGCATCATACTCCTATTTTTTTATTTTTTATTTTATTTTATTTTTTTATGGAATCTGAACAGTGTTGTGGAATTAAAGGTCTAACAAGAGTTTGAAAAAATAAATTATAAGAAATCAACAGGGCACTAACCGATCCCCAGGGAAGACTAAAGTTTTTGCTAATTTAAGGGAGATTTCTTTTTCTTCTTTTTCTTTTTTCCTTCAGTTTGTGTATTGGATTTCAAATATTTACTTTTAGATTTGTGGATTATGCTAATTAGGTTATACAACTATTTCTCTTTTGGTCTACAAAACATGCTAATGTGTTTTTAGCTTTATTAGTTAAACATGCTGAAAGTCCAATTTTGTCATGGTTTGATTCTAGGCATGTAATTCTTTATCTTTGTGCGGATGTTATGTTATTTTCTTGAGTAGAGTAATTCATGGTCTTCTTTGTTTTATTTATTTTTTGTTAAAAGTAAATAAAATAAATAAAATTGACTGACTGAACGGGATTGAGCTCAGGTGTTAATATTATATCGGATGGAGTCGAGACACTCTTTCCATTGATGTAGCAGAACTAGGATTTATTGAATTGTTAAGCTCTTTCGACCTTCATATTTGTTGTTTTGAAATTCTTTAGTTTTGATGCTCATTTTCTTTGGAAAAATTCACATTGATTGAAGTTTGTAATTTTTTTATTTACCAGTATGAACTCTTCCAGATTGAGGCATGAGTTATAGTTACAAAGGTAAATTCATTATTTAATTATTGAGCTTCGATGGAGGTTTTATTTAATATGATTTGAATTTTTTGGCTAGGGGATCATGTATATTTTGGGATCTGAATCAAAATATTATATTGTTTTTTTTATTTTTATTTTTATCATTTATATTTATTTTGTATTTTTTAACCTTTATAATTAACAATGTTTCCAACTGGTTTGTTTTCTTGATGGGAACTCAAAGCAACATATTCATCAAAAAATGAATATTAAACACAAGGTAAACTTTAATTGCTTTTTGAATTTAATTATGTGTCGGTTTACAATCTTAAAAAATTCTTATCCATTATAACATTGTTTAATCATGTTCCAATTAATAATGTAACTTTTCTTTTCTATGAAATACATGTCTCACATTCCTTTTTTTGGGTTTCTATTGAACAATACCCTCAATGAGTTAGAAGAGTGTAGGAATAACCTAAACTCTTACATTAGGAAAAAATACACAGATATTCTCCAGGTTTTGCTTTAAAGTTAATGATTTTGGTGTAAACTATTTTAATTTGTTGGGGTTTGAAGGGTTTTGATTTCTGAAATTTGAAATGGATTTGATGGGTTTTATTCGCAGAAATCCGTAGAAATTCGAAGTCGTTTCGCTTGAGACATCACCCCCGGGAACAAGTTTTCCGGCTTCGGCGCTTTCCGGCACATCCCCGTGAGTTTACTCTCTCTATCTCTCCAAGAAATATGTATAGATATATGAATCTATAAACATATGAATTTGTGAGCAAAAATGGTATGCTCTCTATGTCTCTCTCTTATTTTGCTTTCTATGGATATCTATGAAAAGCCATGAAATTATTGTTGTATTTTTGTTATCAAAATCAGACCAAATTGAATAAAAGATTCTGCCATGAATACTTTCATCCCATGATTACTTAAACGATTCTGCAGAAATGGTATGCTCTCTATGTCTCTCTCTTATTGTTGTATTTTGCTTTCTATGGATATCTATTTATTGTTGTATTTTTTTTAGATTTAGATTTTAGATTTTTCAAACAACCCATTGTTTTTTCAATGTGTTGGGTTAGTTTTAGGTTTCTTTATCAGTTCAAATATTTAAAATTTCATCAGATTTTTAAGTTTTCATCCCATAAATATGTCGAAATTCCATCATAAATCAGTAGTTTCATCATATTTTTATCAACCCATAAATCAATAGTTTGTACCAAAAAAATTATATCCTGTTTGGTTGGAAAGAAAGTGGGGGAAATTGGTTGTGCATTTGATGATGGCAGTGTTCCATTGTATTTTCAATGTGTTGGGTTAGTTTTATTTAGGTTTTCTATGCCATTTGTGGAATACTTGATAGTTTTACTTGGGTTTTTTCCTTGCTGCACTTGGTGCAGAAACTTTTATTTGATAAAATTTCTGTCATGAACACTTTCATCCCATGAATACTTAAACTTCCATCAGATTTTAGATTTTTCAAACTTTCCATTATTTTTCAATGTGTTGGGTTAGTTTTAGATTTTTTTTATCAGTTTAAATATTTGAACTTTCATCAGATTTTTAAACTTCCATCCCATAAATATGTCAAGTATTCCACCATAAATCAGCCCATGAATTAGTATTCCACCATAATCTGTAATTTCATCATATTTTTATCAGCCCATGAATTAGTAGTTTGTACCAAAAAAAATTATGTCTTGTTTGGTTGGTAAGAAAGTAGGGGAAATAGTAAAGAAAGTGAAATTTGGTCTATATTAGTTGGTGAGAGAGAGACAGTTGAGAAGATTAATGTTTTACAGTCTTTGGGGGAGAGACACTGAGGTAATAGAGAAGAGGAGAGAGAGTGGGTGAGAAAATTGAGAGATTGCAATTTGGGGAAGTGCAATTTATCTTGGGAAATTTTTTTATTAAAAATATAAAAAATGCTACAGATTCTTAAAAAAATACAACTTTATAACTCTCACTCACCTATGATTGGTCCAGGAAGGAAAGAAAAAAAATAAAAATATATGATTGGTTTACATCATTTTGGGAGTCATGGAGGTTCCTAATTTTGGGGGTTCCTGAAATTTATTTGGGTTACGAATAAATTGGTGTTTCATTTAAGTTTCATGTCTTCATTTAGGAATTTTTCTCCTTCCTGTGAATTCATTACCTACTCTTTGAAAAGAAATGAAAAAAAACAAAAAACAAAAAATAAAAAATTTGAATACATTCTTCTATAATTTTGATTTATATTTTAATCTCATAATTAATTGTACTGTGCCTTGAGGCACGGACATCCGCTAATACCTTATATGGGAAAATCCAACACTCTCTCAACCAATCACACAATTTGAAACACCACGTGGCAATGCTACATGATCACCTAATAATTTCTCATATAACCATGACAAGCACTGAAAGTACAAACAGAGAGCTTTTTATATATGATTGGCGTTGCTGGTCTCGACTGAGAATTTGGATTCCATCACAAAACTTCTTGATTTCTTGAAATTAACATTTCCAAGAATTCCTTATAGAACCCAAGTCCACCTCCCTCTCTCTCTCTCTCTCTCTCTCTCTCTCTCACACATTCTCAAAATGTCACAAGATAGCCCACGATCTCCTTTTGAAGTTCCTCATGAAGAAGAAGACGAATCTGAAGAACTAGATACTGATACTGATAATCAACAACAATTTGAAGAAGAAGAAGCAGACGGGTCGGAGTCCGATTCTGAAGACTGTAGCATCCATACCTCCTCCCCTGATCCTGATATTCATCAGGAAAATCGTTCACGCAATGTCTTCGTCTTCAAGCCAAGGTGTCTGAAAATGAAGGACATCAATTCTCCTCCAGATTTGCCAGCAAAAATACCATTCAAGAACTCTGTTGAAGAAGATAATTCTCAGAGTAGGGCTCAAAATGGCGATCATGATGAAGAGAAGCCAAGAAATGATCTGAACAATGATGAAATCACAATCTTGAAGAGCATTCTTGATTACTACTCCAAGAACGGGGCATACCCACTTCACAATTCCCCTGCCTTGCATGATTTCCTCAAAAACTCACTTCAGATTGATGTCCGTCCATGGGATTTGAATGATGAAATCTCCATATTGAGGGAAAAATACATCTACATTCGGGAGAAAGAGAGTGACATGAATGCTGATGATGATCATCTGAACGAGTTCAATGAAGATAAGAAGAAAAAGGGTTTGAGAGTTGAAGAAGAGCCAGACTTGTCTGAGTTTCCTTTCCTGAAAGAATCATTACATTTTGGTAAGAATTTGACTGCTCTGAGATTGGTCGGAAACTCAAAGCTGAAAGAGTTGGATGAGAAATGGAGGAAGTTGCAGGTGGAGGAGCTCGAGTTCTTCTTGAAGCGATTGGATTTGATTCGCGAACAAACAAAGCTCATACTCGATGCAATTTAAGTCTTCGTCTCCGCGTTAAGTGTCATAGTAAGGTACTGATTGATTGAACAATGTCCATTTTTTTTTCCTACAATTTTCAGTAAAAAGCACAAAGAATTTTGGTTTCGTCGCGACTTTGAATTGTTAAACAGACAATCCTCTCAGCAAGTTTTGCAGTCAATCAAATTCTATGTTTCTGTTTGAAATGCTTTGTGCTCCATTTTGGGATCAAGGTCTGGATTTTCTTGCTGACATTCTTGATATGATAGATTCATGGGATAGCTCTCTCTTTAACAAAAAAACAAAATTGAAATTCATTTTTGGTGTTTGTTCATGTTATATTTTTTCAACATTGAAATTTTTGGTGTTTGAATTTTTTTTTACTAATATTGCTTTCACCAAAATTTTATGAAAACAACCTCTTTTAAAGAAAATGAAAAAAAATTGTTTTTACATAACAATAAAAAATAATTGTGAAAATAATGAATATTTTTCAAAAGTTTCATTAAATGTTTTTTGTTTTTTGAAGAATAGGAAAACAATAACACAATTAATATGTTAGTTAGCTCATGTTATTTGTTTTCCCTTATATTTTCTTTTCTCTGACTGTTAAGACAATCCTCTCCAAGGGAGATGACAAATTTAAGTTTTGAAATTAACACATTTGATAATAAATTTTATTAAGGTTAGGTTTGGCATAACACAAAAAAGTCAAAAAGTCACTATCACATCATCTTACTTAAATTACATCACCTCTCTATCACATCACTTCAAACCCAATTCATATTTTATAAAAAGTCAAAAAGTACACTTATTTAGATTATCCCAAACAATCCCTAAATAGATGTAGCAAATTTTATTAAAAGGAGATAACAAATTTTATTCAAAGGACATAGCAAATTTGATAATAGCACATTTGATTTGCTACATCCAAAGGATAAAACAAATTTGTCCTTCACGGGTCAAATTAATATTTATTTTTTATTTTTTATTTTTAGTGAATTTTTTTTCATATTTTAATTAATTTTTATTTTTTAAGTTTTAGATGTACTTAAGATACACACTAAAAGTAATAAATAAAAAAAACCGCATATAATAAAATACAAAATGTACTAAATTTTAATTATTTTTTTATTTTTTTAAATGTATCTAGATTAGAATTTAAAATTAAAAAATTGAAGAGGGTTAATCAAAAGAGTGATTTGAACCTAAAAAATATAAGGGGCATTTACACACAAGTCCTAATTTATGAATTATACTTTATTAAATTCTAACAAAAATTTTTTGGACCTTCAAGTCCCATTAATTTTTTAATAGTCGGAATTGCCTTTCAAATAATGATTGTTTATCATTTATGATTATCTATAAAGGAATATGATAATTTGACATTTATTTTGATTTTCAAAACTTTAAAATATCAACTTACAAATTGAAAAAACTAAAAAAATTTATGTGTAAAAAAAAAAAAATTATTCAATTTCAGTTTTCTGAATTCAATTTTTTGAAAATTGAGTATTTTGTTTTTTGTATTTTTTTATTTTTAGTGAATATTTTTAAAATTTTAAGCAATTTTTATACTTAGATGTATCTAAATAGTAAAAATATTTATGAAAACATATTTTAAAAAATTAATAAATACATAAAAATACGAAAAATATACTGAATTCTCATATATTCTTAATATAAGCCTAAAGGCACTGTAACTGATTGTAATATTATTTCATACGAGAGATAATGTTACTGTTTAATTATTATTTTTGTTGCTTCCACATGTATGTATGAGAAAATGGGCTTTGGGCCTCGTTTGGAGACTAAACATTTTAAGCAAAAAGTTAAAAAGTCATTATAAATTATCACATCATTCACTCTATTTTTCTACACATCTTTTCATAAAAAACTAAAAATATATTAAAATAACTTGTTTCCAACGAGGCCATAATTAAGTATTTGTTAATGTTATTCGAGTGATAAAACTCAAGGCGTGAAACATACAACTCAAATTTTCACTTTAAAACTATTTTCCCAAATAATTAAAAGAAATTCCTTTTGAGCAAGGTATCCCCTTGAATTGACATATTCCCTCGTTCAAGTTATCTCAATGTTGTTGTATAAATTGTCATCATGCATAATGCTTAATAATTTTAAAATTAAAAATCGAGAAGATGATGAGTAGAGGTCGCTCTTGTGTCAGGCGAGATGCGTGTAAGTCTTCCCATATAATACCTAAGCTCCCAAATCAAGTTCTTTGATTACAACATACTAGTTTTTTAAGGGTTGAAGTCAATATGGGTTCTTGGATCCTAAAACTAAGTGGCGTCTTTGGTTTTGTAACATTTGATTTTTGGTTACTTAGGTCAAGTTTGGGTACTTCCAATAAAGTCAAAAAGTCAAAAAGTTATTCAAAAAGTTAAAAAGTTAACACTATTCACCAAAAGTCAACAATTACGGCTGCACAACTCCCAATTCAAATTTTTCCCTACAAATCAATTTTTACAATTTTTTATTACACATTTTTCAATAAAAAGTCAAAAAGTTAACCCAAACATCTATATTTTCAACCTCAATTTTTTAGTCCAAAAAGACAAAAAGTGCACTTTTTTAGTCTTCCCAAACTTGGCCTTAATCTATAAGGGAAACGATAAAAGATCCATGCAAGTCATATAGGGCATCGATAAAAGATTATTTGACTATTAATCATTGATTTACTTATTTGATTTGTTGGTTAATGAAATGTGAAAGTTAGAAGCCGATTACACTTACTCAAAGCCGATTGCGTTTATAGTACTCAAATGGACATTCGTAGTGTTTGATTAAATTATTATTCATTGTAACCAAACATATTGTTTTTCTCCTTTATTTTTAAAGAGTATAGTACATTAATTTAAAATAATTTAACGTTCAACTCAATATATATTTTTTGTTTAGATTTAAGTGACCTGTGCCTTTTGAGATAAATTTGGGCTAACGCATGGGCCATCAATATCATGCAAGTAAAAATGTAGGGAAACTTACCAATAAGTCTCATATACAAAGTTTAAGGCGCATTTATTCCTCAAACAAAATACTTGCACCAATTAGTCCTACACATTTTTAATTGTTACCAAAAAATCTTTTTTTTTTTTTTTTTTTAAATTTACAACTGTTATATCTTACTACAGTCGGACTTCCGTCAAACGGTCACCGGAGACTCGTCAGAATGTTCAACATCACCGGAAAGTCGCCGGAAGTTCACCGGAGTGTTAAGAACTTTAATGGAAGTCACCAGAATCTTCAGAACGTTCACTGGACGTTAAGAATATCACTAGAGACTCACTAGAATGTCTAGAATATTGCCGGGAAAAAAAAAAAGAATAAATGAAGAAATTAGAGCAAAAAAAACATAGCAAAATGTGTTAAATATTGAAAACTAAAAGAAAAAAAACGAAATGACAAAAAACAGCAACAATGGGAAAAACATATGCTATTTTTCAATTTTTGTAACGTTTAAGCAAATAATCTCCAATATTGATCAAACTGAAAAGTAAGTTTTGAAATTATAAAATGTTACAGTTTCAAAGCAAAAATCTATTAAGCATTTATCCTTATTAATCAAACTGAAAAACATGTTATGAAACTGTAAAATTTTACAGTCCTAAAGAATGTTATGAAACTGTAAAATTTTACAATTTTATACCATAATTCATTCCAGCACCAAAAAAATTTGAAAATGCAAAATTTTACAGTTTTAAATCATGATTCATTCCAGCACCAAAAAAATTTAAAACTACAAAATTTTACAGTGTTCACCGCCTGTAACTAAAACTCGAAAACTACTTGTTCAGAACTTGAAAATTTTCTCCATTAGAACAGAAAAAGAGAAGCGTATAACAGAGAAAATATAGAAAAAAAATAAGAGATCGAAGGAGAGGCGGATATAGAGAGAGGATTGTACTCCGGCAACTATTTTTTGTTTAGATCTAGCCAAATCTAATGTAGATCTACTCAAATCTGATGTAGATCTACTCATCTTCTTCGTTGAAAATATATCTTCTTCGCCGTCGGTGAGGGTGAAGTCACGAGTTGATTTCGATGGTTGGTGGTTACCGGTGAACCCCGATCAATGGAGAAAGACATGATCACCGGTCGTCGTCCATGATAAAGAATATGAGAGAAAAATGCAGAAAAAGAGAGAGAGAGAGAGAGAGAGAGGGAGGGGGGAAGACATAAAGAGTGAGGCAAAAAACAGAAAGAGAGAGAGATGGGAAAGTAGGACTTTTGGGTCTACTCAAAAAGTTGTTGGATTAAATGGTGTCCACATATGTCAAATAGGACCTGTAGGTAATTTCCCCAAAAATGTATAGGGCATTTTATGAGTTAGTTTTATGGGTCGGTCTTATTAATTGAAGGTCTGTAGCAGGATTGTTACCAAAATTCCCCCCTTACCTCTGCCGCTAGTGGCCACCTCCGATCTCTGGCGACTATATTCGACGATCGTCTCTTAGTGCTGATGATTTTCTATAACTTTCGACGATAGTTTCCGATGACATTTCTTCGGTCATTTTTCAATAAAAACTTCAATCTCTACTATGTCATTACTACATCCACCTCCAGCACTCAGTCAATCAGTCATTCATTCTCACACACTCACTCACTCACTCACTCACTCACTCACTCATAGTCATTTACTTATATATTTATGTTATCTTGTTAACCAATCTTAGTGTGTGTAATTGTGAAGTAGAAAAATAAATTACAGCAAACATGTGTGATATCTGCAATTCTAGAAAATAATTAATTTAATTAAATTCTGGAAATAAGAAAAGAAAGCAGTAACCTAGCAGGTCTTGTTACATAAACAAAGATGAAGGAGATCAAGTCGAGAATTATGTACTCTTTTCTTAAGACATATTTTGTCTCTCCTAGGATGAAATAGAATGTTTGGACGTTTGTCTCTTAGGATGAAATAGCCGCGCAGTTTTAATCGCAGCACAACGAAGAGACTAACACAAATCAGAACAATTCTAGTACTCTCTCTTAGCAAAGAAACATTGAAACATGATGCAGAATGTATGCGATGAGGGATGGAGAAATTGGTAGTTGAAAATTGGATGAATTTCAGACTGGGAAGACTGCCTTTATATAGGTGCAGTGGTGCCTATTCGAATTTACCAAATAGTGGGAAAGAAGAGACATGGTCGGAAAGACGCTACCATTGACGTCAAAGCAGTGCTAGAGAAGTGACACAATTTTTTTTGTTTGGATTTGAAAATTTCCACGAAAAATTTTAGAGCAAAACCCAAAAGTATTTTACCCAAAAAGATAATAATGGGCCAACCCAACCCAACTCATACTCGTGCCCGATTCGGTGTGGTGTGGTGGTGGCGGTGTGCACGTATGTGTGTGTGAATGTTTTAGTCCAACTCACATATTCCATAATTCCCCTCTTTTTACAAAATTGGGTGCCACTTGGAGCCCAACCCCAATTGCCAGAAAAAGCCTTTTATCAGGTAAATACTTTCCTATTCTCCAATCAATATATTAACTACAACTCAAATGGCTCACTTTAGAGTTAATTTCCAATTCACCCACAAGTTGTTTTGAACAATCAAAAGCATAGTGTTATTCACCGCATAGTAGAGAACATGTCACCATTTGAACCCACTTCAAAAGAGGAGTGGATCCTATATTTATGTTAGCACAAAGTTTGACAATTATGTGGTTATAAAACTATGTTTTCCAACAATTTATTTACTCATAGAAATATGACCACACACAGAAACAAACACAGACAGAGAGGAAGCAACATAAACTAGTTTAATAAAGTCATTAAAACACATTCAGTGATAAATTTATCGTTGTCCGATTTGTAAAAGTTACAAATGACAAATACGATTCACTCACTCTTATTCATACTTACAAAAATCTGTTGGACAATCATCACTGTATTTAAATAAATAAACTCTGTTTGTGTACTAAATAACAAACAAAATACAAAAGAAAAATAGGAAATGAGAGAGATTTTTTGATTACAAAAATCAAACTAGAAAATAAATAAATAAATAAATAAAAACGGATTTTTATTTTGTTACAAAGACAAAATCAAAATCTGATTTAAATAAATAATAAACCAGAAAATAAATTAATATCTTACTTGATTAATTTCTTGAACAATATTCTGATCAAGTCCAGTGTTAGATATTGTGTCCTTAAGACAGATTCGTCCTCTCCACGGTGCTTTCAGAATATGGACGTCTATTTCCCAAGATAAAATGATCAATCAACGAAAAATAGCAGCATTACAAATTTTCCGTACAACGAACACACTAAGTGTTTATACTCTATCTCACAGAAATTTAGATGCAGCAAAATGCAGAGAGCAGTAGCAGATTTAAGGACAAAATTAGAGTGAATATTCAAATGAGGGACTGCCTTTATATAGATGGAGTGATGGCTATTAATTTTGAATTAAACAGGTGCAAAACTTGTTTGAACAAGTATGGTTTGAATTAAATAGGTAAGGCACTGTTTCAACAGATAAACTATTTGTAGTTTAAATTTAAACAGATTTGAAATCTGTTCGGGTGGAACAGATTTGAATTTGTTCAAACTTGTACAAAATTCTGAAGAGGTGCAACAGTTGAATTTGAATTTGAAATTAAAATTTCGAACAGATTTTATTTTACTAAAAATTAAAATAAAATTCAAATATTTTTGGCCCAAAAAGATAAGTATTGGGCCGGACAAGCCCAACCTAACTTCACACCCGCACCCAGCCCAACCGACCGGACGGACGGACGGCGGCGCGCGTGTGGTGATTTTTGGATCTAATGGGTCTAGCCCATTTTGCCCATAACCTCTTTTTTTACAAAACTTGGGTGCCCCTTGGGGCCTATCCCAAGTTCAAATCCCATGCCTTATAAACCCACTCAAAACTTTTCAATAAATCAATGTGAGACAAGCCATTTTCCAAACCTTAAGGAATTTTTACCAAAAACTCCATTTCCATGGAGCTTACTTTGGTTTCAATTTTCCATTCACCCGATAATGGTTGTGAGTAACCAAATATACCACGTAAATCATAATGCGGCATAGAACGCATTACTACTTAGACCTGTGAAAATCGACGCATGGGTCCCATCTAAAAATTAGACCAAAGTTTAAGAAAAATTCTATTTTTACCTAGATTTTTTCGAAAACATTTCTAACAATCCCTCACATGAATAGAATTTGATGACAACGGAAATGCAACAATATGCAGACTTTGTCGAAAGAGTATAAATTGAAAATATCTTGCATTAGGATAGGTAGCTTTCAGCCTTGAACCTTCCTTAGTGATAACCTATCGGACTTACTAGCTAACCAATGGACGCGATGCCTTGAATTGTTCAGCGTTTTGTGTAAGCTAAGACAATAGATTTCACACAAAATATCTTCTAACACATCGTGGTTCTCACTGTTGTGTTCATTTTGGCCTTGAACGCTCCTGGTTTTGATGAGTGCTTTCTAGAGAATTTAGCCTCTTCATTCTCATAGAACCAACCGCAGTTCGACATTCGTATGGGTGATTCTTATTGTGAGTATCTCTTTATATTCGTCTTGATTTTTATGCCTAAATCAAGATATAAGTAATCATTAAAAACTAAGCTTATCCTTAGACCCCTGTATACAACACATGTTGCAGATATCACTCTCACCATAGGAATTGGTAGGGAATTTTAATCCCTTGGTGATTTCTAGTGAGCCACACATAACTTAGTTGTTCCTTTGAACTTAGTTCTTGGGATCTCCAGTCATATAAGTAGGGTTACCATTATGATGACTCTTATGTAATAGGCTTTAATCCCATCCCCTTTGATAAACTATACATTTGCTCTTTAGTTAAACCTTTTGTCAACGGATCTGCAATATTCTCTTTAGATTTTATATAATCTATTGAGATTATTCCATTTGAGAGCAATTGCCTTACGGTATTATGTCGATGACGAATATGTCGTGACTTACCATTATACATATGATTTTGTGTCCTGCCTATTGCAGATTAACTATCACAATGAATGCAAATAGCTGACACAGGTTTTGGCCGTATTAGAATGTCTTCTAAGAAGTGACGAAGCCATTCTATTTCTTCTTCTGCTTTGTCTAAAGCAATGAACTCAGATTCCATTGTGGATCGTGCGATGTATGTTTGTTTCGTGGATTTCCAAGAAACAGCAGCGCCTCCTAGAGTAAAGACATATCCACTAGTGGATTTTGAATCTTTAGTATTCGATATCCAATTGGCATCACAATAACCTTCGAGTACTGCTGGATATCGAATAAAGTTCAAACCATGATCACAGATAAATCTTAGATATCTAAGAACCCGAATGATTGCTTTCCAATGGTCTTCTTCGGGATTACTAGTGTACTTACTCAATTTGCTGACAGCATAAGCTATATCAGGATGAGTACAATTCATTAGGTACATTAGGCTTCCAATGATCTGGGAGTATTTTAATTGAGACACCGCATCGCCTTTATGTTTCGATAAATAAAGACTGATGTCTACAGGTGTTCTAGCTATATTCATATCATTCTTGATAAATTTAGCAAGAATTTTCTCAATATAATGTGATTGAGATAATGCATATCCGTCAGATGCTTTAGTAATTTTCATTCCTAATATAACATCTGCGACCACCATATCTTTCATATCAAATCTTTTATTCAGCATTTGCTTAGTTGATTTGATCATGTTTTGACCTCTTTCAATGATAATTATGTCATCCACATAAAGACAAACTATGACAAATCCTTGGTTAGTGTTTTTAACATAGACGCACTTGTCACATTCGTTTATTTTAAACCCATTAGTAAGCATTGCATGATCAAACTTTTCATGTCATTGCTTAGGTGCTTGTTTTAATCCATAAAGAGATTTTACAAGCCGACAAACTTTATTTTCTTACCCCGGTACTACAAACCCTTCGGGTTGCTCCATATAGATCTCTTCATTTAGATCACCGTTTAAGAAAGTTGTCTTAACAATCATTTGATGTATTTCTAAATTAAACAACGCTGCTATAGCAATAAGCATGCGAATAGATGTTATTCTTGTTACAGAAGAATATGTGTCAAAATAGTCCAGACCTTCTTTTTGTCTGTAACCTTTTACTACAAGTCTTGCTTTTTACTTGTCTATTGAACCATCTGCTTTTATTTTTCTCTTGAATATCCACTTATATCCAAGAGGTTTAGAACCAGGAGGAAGATCTACCAATTCCCAAGTATAATTTTGCATAATGGATTCAATTTCATTATTAACAGTATCTTTCCACAAGGTGCTTCAGGACTTGTCATTACTTCCTTAAAGCTTTCAGGTTCAGTTTCTAACAGATATGTCAGAAAATCTGGACCAAAGGATTTTGATGTTCTCACTTTCTTACTTTGTTTTGGTTCAACATCAGTTAAATCCTGTTGGTCGAGACCATTACTAGTCTCTTGTGTTTGATTGTCATTAGTCTCTTGACTTTGTGTACAATCATAAGTTCTTTGTTGTGAACTTAATTCCTGTCCTTTCTTGTAAGGAAAGATATGTTCAAAAAACACGGCATTCCTTGACTCTATAATAGTGTTCATAGTTATATCAGGTATTTCTGATTTATAAGTCAGAAACCGATGTGCACTACTATTTTGAGCATAACTAATAAACACACAATCTACCGTTTTTGGTCCAATCTTAGCCTTTTTAGGAACAAGAACTTCAACTTTTTCCAAACACCCCCACACTTTTAAGTATTTGTAGAAAGGCGGTCGACTTTTCCATAATTCATAAGGAGTGTTATTAGTTTTCTTATGGGGTATTCTGTTGAGAACATAATTAGCAAACAATATTGCTTCTTCCCATAAGTTCTGCGGTAAACCCGAACTTAGTAACATGGCATTCATTATTTCTTTAAGGGTTCTATTCTTCCTTTCAGCAATTTCATTTTTCTGTGGAGAATAAGGTGTTGTAGTTTGATGAATAATGCCATGTTGTGCACAAAATTCATTTAATGGTGCATCATATTCACCACCCCTATCACTTCTAACCATTTTAATGGTTTTTCTAAGTTGATTTACAACTTCTGTTTTGTAGAGTTTAAACATTTTTAAGACTTCATCTTTGCTTCTAAGTAAGTATACATAACAATATCTTGTGCAATCATCGATAAATGTTATGAAATGCTTTTTGCCTCCTTTAGTTTGAACAAATTTAAAATCACATACATCAGTATGAATTAATTCTAGAGGTTCGATTTTTCTTTCAACCGATTTAAATGGAGCCTTAGTTAGTTTCGCTTCTACACAAATTTTACATTTGTGATTAGGATCAATTTCAAACTTTGGTATATAATCCAAACTAATTAATCTACGCAAAGTATCAAAATTCACATGCCTAATTTACCATGCCATAAATTCGACTCAAGAATATAAGCAAAAGATGTATTATTCTTATTAAAAGTAACTTTTGGTACAACCGTCATTACATTTAATTTGAAGAGACCATCACTCATGTATCCCTTACCAACATACATACCACTCTTTGTTAATACAAATTTATCAGACTCAAAGACAAGCCTAAAACCATTTTTACGTAACAAAGAACCAGAAACTAAATTCTTCTGGATTTCTGGTACATGCAGTACGTTGCTGAGGGTCAGTTCCTTCCCTGATATCATCTTTAAGATCACCTTTCCTTGTCCAGCCACAGTAGAAGTAGAAGAATTTTCCATGAAAAGTTGTTCA
The DNA here is from genome assembly GCF_055761805.1 of Camellia sinensis. NCBI lineage: Eukaryota > Viridiplantae > Streptophyta > Magnoliopsida > Ericales > Theaceae > Camellia > Camellia sinensis. Next base: position 91,624,927 of record NC_138968.1, on the reverse strand, counting down.
CTATTTGTAGTCTCATTGTAGGTAGTGAACATCTTCTTGTCCGCACATATGTGACAAGTTGCTCCAATGTCAACCCACCACTCCTTGGGATTTCCAACCAAATTAGCCTCAGACACCACAATAGAGAGATTGATGTCATTTACCTCATTAGAGATGTAATCTAATTATGTCACATTGGCTTGATTGGTGGTCTTCTTGCTTCTACTTCCGCGATCCTTCTTAGGGCGGCAACAATCAGAAACTCGATGTCCAGTCTTTCCACAGTTATAGCATTTTTCTTTGAACTTCTTATTGCCATTCTTGTCGCCTTGTTTAGGACCATCTCCAGTAAACTTCCTCTTTTTGTTATGTGGTTTGTGAACTTGTTCAACCACATTAGCCTTGGACTCAATGAGATTTTTTTCATTCCTCTTTTCAGCCTTATAATTATCTTCCTCAATTTTCAGTCTTACAATAAGTTCATCCATGGTCATTTCTTTGCGTTTTTGTTTGAAATAATTTTTGAAATCTTTCCAAGCTGGTGGTAACTTTTCCACTAAAGCAGCGACTTGGAAAGACTCGCTCAAAGACATACCTTCATAATAAATATCATGTAAAATTATTGAAAATTTTGAACTTGAGAAATTACCGTTTGGGAGTCTACCATAACGAAGTCCAGAAATTTACCGACAACAAATTTCTTTGTACCGGCATCCTCTGTCTTGTATTTCTTCTCCAAAGAATCCCACAATTCTTTTGCTGTTTTCAGAGGGTTGTAAACATTATACAGCATGTTGTCAAGACCATTGAGGATGTAGTTTCTGCACAGGAAGTCTGAATGTTTCCAAGCATCTACAATGGCAACAACTTGCCGATCACTTTCATCCTCTCTCAGTACTGGAGCCTCTTCACGGAGAAATCGGGTCAAGTTTAGAGTTGTAAGAGAAAATAGCATTTTCTGCTGCCATCTCTTAAACTCAGTACCGTTAAATTTTTTTGTTTTTTCTCCATGATTTATTGGAATTTGAACATGGTTTTGGATAGGGACCGGAGTTGGTGTAACAATTGGAGTACCAGTTCTAGTTGCAGTATTTATAATATCTGATTACAAAAATCAGGAAAAAAAAAACCAAAACACAAATTAATTTTCTAGTTACTAAAACCAGAAAATAAATTATAACAAAAAATAATTTTATTTTCCTTGTTACTAAAACTAGAAAAATAAAATACTACAATAATTTTCTGTAACACAAATTGATATTCTGTAATTGTTAATGACACCAGTATATTACTACTAATTGTTAAAGAAAATAGACAGTATATTACTACTATCTGTCAAATAGTATATTACTACTGTTTGTTTTCTAACCAGAATATCACTTTGTGAAAACGCAGAAAATTAAATACAATGAAGATACCAAAAATTATTCTATTTTAAGATTGTTGGACAATTTTCCCTATATTTAAATAAATAAACTTTGTTTGTGTACTAAACAATAACTAGAATACAAAAGAAAAATAGAAAAAGAGAGAGATTTTTTTATTACAAAAATCAAACTAGAAAATAAATAAATAAATAAAAATAGATTTTTATTTTGTTACAAAGACAAAATCAAAATCTGATTTAAATAAATAATAAACCAGAAAATAAATTAATAACTTACTTGATTAATTTCATGAACAATATTCTGATCAAGTGTAGTGTTAAACACTGTGTCCTTAAAACAGATTCGTCCTCTCTATAGTGCTTTCAGAATATGGACATCTATCTCCCAGAATAAAATGATCAATCAACGAAAAATAACAGCACTACAAATTTTTTGTACAATAAACACACTAAGTGTTTATACTCTATCTCACAGAAATTTAGATGCAGCAAAATGCAGAGAGCAGTAGCAGATTTAAGGACAAAATTGGAGTGAATATCCAAATGAGGGACTGCCTTTATATAGAAGGAGTGGTGGCTGTTAATTTTGAATTAAACAGGTGCAAAACCTATTTGAACATGTATGGTTTGAATTAAACAGGTAAGGCACTGTTTTAGCAGATAAATTGTTTTGGGTTTAAAATTTAAATAGATTTGAAATCTATTCGGGTAGAACAGATTTGAATTTTTCCGAACCTGTACAAAATTCTGAAGAGGTGCAACAGTTGAATTTGAATTTGAAATTAAAATTTCGAACAAATTTTATTTTACTAAAAAATAAAATTAAATTCAAATATTTTTGGCCCAAAAAGATAAGTATTGGGCCGGACAAGCCCAACCTAACCTCACACTCGCACCCAAGCCCAGTCCGACCAATCGGACAGACGGCAGCGGCGGCGCGCGTATGGTGATTTTTGGGTCCAATGGGTCAGTCCATTTTGCCCATAACCTCCATCTCTACAAAACTTGGGTGCCTTTTGGGGCCTACCTCAAGTTCCAATCTCATGCCTTCCAATCCCATGCCTTATAAACCCACTCAAAACTTTCCACCAAATTAATGTGGGACAAACAATTTTCCAAACTTTAAGGAATTTTCATCAAAAACTCCATTTCCATTGAGCTTACTTTGGCTTCAATTTCCCATTCATCCGATAATGGTTTTGAGCAACCAAATATACCACGTGAATCACAACGCGGCATAGAACGCGTTACCACTTAGACCCGCGAAAATCGACGCATGGGTTTCACCTAAATATTAGACCAAAGTTTAAGAAAAATTCTGTTTTTACCTAGATTTTTTCCAAAACATTTCTAACAAAATCCACTCCATCCCACTTGAAGAGAAGGGAGATTGATAAATTTATCATTAAAAATGAATTTGAAAATGGTTTGCAGTAGATTTGTTATCTGGTTTAACACACACACACACACACACACACACACACACACAGAGGGAATATGAGATCAAAAGAAATTGTTTAGTATCATTAGAGTCAATTTCATCACTAGAACAACTAAATCGGTGTAGATCTATATGAGGTTGTTGAAAAATTTTGGCAAACTAGGACAATGGTGATATAGGATGATGGCAACAACAAAGGAAGCGGTAGTGATATGGTGATTGTGTAGGTTGGTGATGGTAGAAATGGATTAGCATTAACAACAGTAAAGGGTAGATTATAGATCAACAACGGTAGTGATGAATCTATAATGATGGAGGTAGTTAGTGAATAGTGGTGAAATCAGCAGTGATGGATTGCAGATCAGCAATAATGGTGATTGGTGAACAGTAGTGGTAGCAGTGGACGGTAAATAGTGATGGTGGTGATGGTCAGTGGACGATGACAGTAGTGGTACTACTATGAGGTTGTTGAAGAGAGAGAGAGATTTAAGTATTTAATGAAGGTTAAATTAGCATTTTAGGTAATATTTTGTTCATTGGAATAAAATGGCACTACGTCAAAGTTCGTCTTTAATGGCGATTTCAATTACGGCGCTAAAACGACTGTCGTTAAAGATATTATATGTGGTTAACAAATTGCCTTTAAAAATTTATTGTTAATGGCGGTTATAAGAACCCGCTGGTATAATAACCAAAAAATCATGGTAAGTTGAAAGGTCATTCTTTTACAATAATTATTTGAAGGCTGCCACAAATATATTCTGTACTTTTTTAATTTTTTCTAAAAAAGAATTTGGGTTCCCTCCAATTAATTTGTTAAACGACATCGTGTCTTTACCTATTTCTCTTAATTGATTGGTTTTTTCTTGTATATCTTTAACACTATGCTTGATTGAGTAATTTAGAGAGAAAAAGAAAGAAATTGAGAGATATGTATTTCTCTTACTTGTTTGGATAACTTAAGTGGAGAGAAATGAGAAGAAATTGAGAGAAACTCATTTTTAATCTTCTCAAAAGTGGAGAGATTGGGAGAGAAAATAAATCACTATTTTCATAATACCAATTTTGTTCCTATAAAAATAAAAGAAATAAAATAATTAAAAATATAAAAAATTATTTTAATAATATAATATAAAATAATTTCTTTTCTTTTCTTTTCTTTTCTCTTAATAAAATCTAACCAAATAAAAATAAGAGAAATCAATTTTTTTTCTTTTATTTGTACCTTATCCAAACCCAAAAAAAAAAAAAATAAATAAATAAATGAAATGACAATCATTTCTTTTTTTTTTCTTTTCTTTTCTAATTCCTTCCTTTTCTTTTCTCTCCTGAGTTACACACGTAGAGCAAGTTCTGCAATAGACTTGGTGTAGCAGAATGAAACGAAGAGTCACCAGTAGAGCTCCAGCATCGGAGGTCGTTCGAAGCACCATTGTCAAAGGTAAGACTCCTTTGCCTACCTTCTGATTCCCCTATCACCTTCATCTTTTTCACTCTTTGTTGTTGTTGCCTCCATGGATTTCTTTTTCCATGTTTTCCCCTTTCCTTATCTTTCTATTGCCATTCCTTCTAGCTTTCCTGATAGTAGTTCTACTAGTCTATCAATGATTGGAGAAAGGGTAATTTCATTTTAGGGTTTGTTTCAGTTAAAGCAAGTATCAACTCTACATTTTTTAAATCTCCCTCTTATTATCAGTTTTGATAGACATATATATATTGGTTAACAAAGATCAAAGAAGCAAAAATAGACAAACCCATAAATCAAAAACAGAGTTTTTCCAGAGAGATTTTTCTGGATTCACGAATTAAAAACACTGAAATGGGGGGTTTTTGCATGAACAGACAAATCTTTTTTTGTTGTATCATTTTTTTGTTTTTTTTTTGAACAACTGTTTTTTTGCTGTATTTGTGCTTGCAAAATTTATTCTCAAACGAAGTCCTTTATTGCATAGACTCACTGGAAGAACATTTTTAACATTACTGTCATTCTTTTTAAGGAACTTTTTCTTTAAGCATATGGATCTCTCTATCTATGCTTTTGGCCACCAGGTTCTTGATGAAATGCCTGAACCATTGCAAACTAACAACACTTAGTTAATAAACTTCTAAAAATATGCACCAATTATATAAGTTATTTCCAGCAACTTTGATTGATCCTTACTTTGATGTTCGGATTGGTCTTAATGTTTGAAATAATTTTTTATTTTTATCTTTATTTTAATATTGTTTGTACTCCAATTGATTACTTGAATTAGGTTTCAAATGACTGTTCTCATTAAGGAAGAAAGTTGGTAATTGAATTCTTCTTTGTATTTTCAATCATGTTTTCATTATTCTTGACTGTAAGAAAAATGCTTATCGACACTTCAGAATTTGATGTTCAATGTTCTCTTTTAAACCTATACTTTTGCTTTTCTGTTTTATTTTGTCTTGATCCCATTGAAGTGGTTCTATTTTCTTATTGACAGCTCTTTTGCAGTTTTAGTTGCTTCAGTTGTTCCTTTATGATTGCAAATGATTGTGATTTTCATGTTTTGGAAGTCAAACTTTGTTGTTAGCTTGCTAACTTGCTAGATACTTGTGAAAAAACACAAAGATTGCAGCAATGTTTGTGCCACATGGGCTTAATAGATTTGTCATTTACCATGAATGGTTTCACGAATAATCTACATTTATTGATAAGCCAATTACACACGACACACATTGAATTTGTGGTGTTTTCAAAATAAGTTTATTTAGCTGTGGGTACAACCTGATTGTTCACCAAAAACACAAAATGGAATGAGGGCTTTGGGGTTTAGATTTAAATTCTCTACCCTCTGCCTAGGAAGTCTTCAAGATTTTAAGTTCAAATCTTTAGCCAATAATATATTGTTGGTGTCAATGGGTGAAATCCTATTTATTGAGAGGCCACAGTTTCTGGGAAGTTAAAGTCCCTAGTAACCCCTCTTGGGTGTGGAGGAAACTCCTGTCTTTGAGGGAGTCTCTGTTTCCTTTAATTAAGTGCAAAATTGGCAATGGTGAAGGGACATTTTTATGGTATGATAATTGGCACCCTCTTGGATCTTTGTGGTCCAAGTATGGCAATAGACTGATGTATGACACTGCCTTAAATGGCCAGTCTAAAGCGGCCTTTGTTGTGGGGGTTAGAGGTTGGAATTGGCCCAATGCTTCTTCCTGGGAGGTAAGGGATATCATTGCCCACACTCCTCCTGATCTTACACCTTCCATTGGGTGTAATGATAGAAGTATCTGGCTTCCTCAAAATGATGGGAATTTTAGCATTGGATCTGCCTGGAACTCTTGGAGATTAAAATGGCCCACTGTTAAATAGGCTAATCTTGTGTGGAGTCCTCACTCTATTCCTAGAGTTGGTTTCATTGTTTGGATGGCTGTTCTGGGAAGATTGAATACTGGAGATAGACTTGCTATATTTGGCCTTAATCCTAACCATGTTTGCCCTTTGTGTGGGGTACATGGGGAAGGCCATGACCACCTGTTCTTCAAATGCCTCTTCTCCTCTAAGGTGTGGGTTGCTATGTTGTCCAAATGCAATACCAATTGACTGAGCAACAACTGGCTGGGACTTGTTGAGGTTGTGGCTAGAGATTGCAAGGGAAAATCCCTTGCTACAATTATCAAAAGATTAGCTTTCTGCTGCACTGTCTACCAGAGTTGGTTAGAAAGAAATAATAGAATTTTCAGCTAGGAAACCTGAAGAGGTTGTCCTGAAGAATATTATTTGCATGGTCAGATATAGAGCTCTTGCTCTGACCAACATTAAGAAATCTCAGACTGATAATTGGTTCCTACAGGAGTGGAGGTTGCCTTCAACTATCCTTAAAAGTTGGGGAAAGTGTCTTCGAATGTGGGTTGAGTAAAGGGAGCATAATATTAAGGGTTGAGAGTGGTGAGTTCCTATAGTGAGATATATGCATTTATTGTACTGTTTAATGTATTTTTTTTGTATGCAGGTATGGTATGAGGAAGTCTTGCATTGAGGGATGTGAGTTCACCATAAGTGGGTTGAGTGATGGTAGCTAAATATTGAGTGCTAATGTTTTATTAATTGTTTACCTGAAGGTTTTGGCCACTGGATGGTACTGGGGTAGGGGATGTTGTTGGTGAGGGTTGAGTTATGTGAGCTAAATATTGTTGAAGTGGTTTTTTTTTCTCACTCATTATACCATGATTTTAACCAAGCCCCTAAGACTGTTATTCTTTGTTGAGGTGAGTGAATATTGTGGGTTGAGTGATTCAGCCCTCCTAAACTGTGAGCTTTGTTGTAATCTGTGTTATGGGTGTTGCTTATTTGTTTGTTTCACATGTGTACTACTGTTACTTCCAGGTTACTCTAATCTGTGTTGGGATAAGAAGTCACATGGACGACAACTTTGTTCTGGCCAGCTGGAGGCTTCTGGGAGTGATGGAGACACAAAGACCAGGTTGCACTGTTGTGCCAGTCTAAGTGGAAAATCTCCAAATGGAAAATACTGTCTTCCGTTTAAATATTGTAATAGTTCCTTTCTTTTTGATTTGTATAGAGTCTGTAACTGTCTAGTCCTAGATGATTTGTAGCTGTTGGTTTTGATTCCCTATCCCTACAGGTTGTGTAGGGAAATATTATCTTTGGGTGGGGACTATATGCATGTGCTGCTATGGAAAACATAACAAGGATAGGTTTGTTCTGTTTGTGTGCTGCTGAGCATGGTTTATGGAGGCAAGCTTGTTTGCTAGCTAGACATACACTGCTGCTGCTATTGAAGGATGATTCAGGTGCAATGTCTGTACTCTCTTGGGATATGCTGCCCTGGTGCTTGCTGTTTTGGAGTTACATGAGCGGGGAGCTTGATGGCAGCGCTTTATTTTGTGACGTGATGCTGATGCTGATGCTGATGTTTGGGTTTTTGAACTTGTTCATTCTCCCTATTTTAAGTTTAAATATGGACATTGAACAGGTTGTATGGTCCAACCTCTTTATTTTGTCTCCTAGTTTCAGTTAGTATAGTATATTTGTAGCTGTTATGTTTTAGTTGGTTTATTCTGTATAGTTTTGGTAGGGCATCGGGTATACCCCTTAGAAACTTGTAAATTTTCTTGTTTTATCTTATGACTTATTCACCAAAAAAAAAAAAAAAAATACACATGCACTAACACTATATTTATTATGTTTTTAAATCTTAGTGGTATCTAAATTTATATCTTTTTATACATGTGCAGATTGAGGATCCACTTGCAGACTTTGCAGATTGAGGGGAGTTAGGTGGATCATATAGATAATGCACATGCTTTTTGGAACTTTTATTTTGACACTTGTGTTTTGAGACAAATATTTTGGAACTAGTTGCTACATTTGCAGATTGAAGGGAGCTAAATGGGCCATCTTGACGATGCACAAGCTTTTTGGGACTTATTATTTTGGCACTTGTGTTTTGAGACGAACATTTTGGAACTAGTTGCTGCATTTGTAGATTGAGGAAGCTAGATAGACCATGTAGATGATGCGCATACTTTTTGACACTTTAATTTTGGCACTTTGTTTTGAGACAAATATTTTGGAACTATAATTGTTGTAAGTGACATGTATTTTGGAACTAATTGCTACGTGACATGTATTTTGGAACTTTGTACATGTGACATGTATTTTGGAATAGACTCTGCATGGATTTATATGGCTATAATATTGAGATTGTGGCCGTTTCTAGTCATATACTGTTATATTGAATGTATGGAAGCTTTAGTAGGTCACTTCTATTGAATGGCTTTCATTGAGTACGTTACCAAGTATTGAATAAGTGTATAAACAACATCCGTATTAGCAAATGGTTCGCAATTACCGGCGGTTTCTAAAATGCCTCTAATACTTGTATAGAAATTGATGGTGGTTTAATTTTGTCTCTAATAAAAAATCATATTTAATTTTAAAATATATTTAATGGTGATAAATAACTGGAGTTAATTGTTGACGCCTTTTGCGACGGTATCATACAGTCACTTTTGATTTGAAAATAACCGTCGTTCAAGGAACACCATTTACAACGGTTGTACAAACAACACCGCTAATTTTTATAGGCGTCAATTTTTTTATGTGGCAGTTAATAACCACCTCAGATACCACCGTTATTATTAACGGTGGGAATGTTACTGCCGTTATATTATTCCCCACAATTATATAGATGATGGTTTCAATTTAAGTCATCTTATTGCCGATAAAACCTTTTGCAACGGTTGTATACTTATTAACATCGATTGTTTACCGCCGTTAAAGGCGAACTTTGGCATAGTGTGGAACAAAATAATCATTCCATTAAATATTCATTATTATGTTTGGTTAGATTAAAAAATAATGACAAACACATTATAAATAGAATTATGTTGCACCATTTTAAAGAAATGGTCTTTCCATAAAAAAGCCAAAGAAATCGTCATTCCATTCCATTTCATCTCCTTCCAATGACATAAATAGGGACTAAGCATCACAACAGCCACCGTTGTATGGCCCGTGAGACTTATTTCGAGGCTCATTTTCATGATTTAAACAGTTTATTTTTAAGGTGTATTAATTAGAACATACTTCTAAAAAACGAAATTGATTGGATATTGATAATCCTTTCATCGAATTGCATTCATATTCAGTTTTATAATTCAAATCACTTTATCATTAAATTAATTTTTTTTTTTAGATACAAATGTAATTTGATGAAAAGTCTATCAATATTCGATTAACTTGATATTTTACAGATATATTCTACTTGATGTATCATAAAACATGAACGATTTTGTTCATTAAAATAGGTCCTAAAATAAACCACATGAGCTGCGCAATGTGCGTCGCACAACCGTTGTCCCAAATTCCACTAAATAGAAAGTATTAGGGTTTATTGGTATATTTAAAAAGTGTACAAGACTTATAAGTACTTAAGTCAATCAAATATGACTGATCCATAATTTTTCCAAAATGTAATGGACCAAATTCGATAATGCTCAGATTAACACTTTAAACAATATGGATTATGTAAAATGATGGCATTTTGTTTATCAAATGATTTCATTTAGTTATTTTGATTTGAAATTATTTTTTTTCCCAAAAAAATTTATAGAGCATATTTTGCGTGCATGCTTTTAGGGGCATATCGTATGCAACCTATGATAATGTAGGTAACATAGGCTTCATTTGGGAAGTGGCTATTTTAGTAGGCTATTTTAGTTTTTGGCTATTTTAGTAGGCTAAAATTTTTGCGTTTGGGAAGATGATTAGATTTTTTTGTGGTTGGATGTGATGTTTGTGAGAGAAAAAGTGAAATGATTATGGGTTTGATATGATATTTTGTCTTATTAGCTATTTTAGCCTATTTTGTCTTTTTGTGAATTTTAGCCTAAATTGAGCTATTTTTTTTCTTCCCAAACACCCCCATAATAACAATGTTCATTAACAAATAGTTAATAACATAAAATAAGTTTGGATGGATTATTTTTGAAAAACACACACGCACACAGAAAAGGCTTTGGATACAAGATTTGATGATCGGGCTCCTATTGCTGAAGTGGGCCATTTTGGGCTGAATAGTAGGAGTTCTAAGCCATAATAAATATATGAGGCTTTCCATGATTGAACCCAAATGGATTTGGACCTTTTAGAACGGTAATCAGGCCATGGGTCTATAAAGGAGAACTTACCGATAAGTCTCATATACAAAGTTCAAGATCTATCTAATCTCCAAACAAAACACTTGCATCAATTAGTTTTATATATTTTTAATTGTTACCAAAAAATTTTATTTTTTTTTTTCAATTTACAGATGCTGTTACATTCTACTACCGTCAAACTTCTGTCAAACGGTCACCGGAGACTTGTCGAAATATTCAACATCATCGGAAAGTCGCTGGAGTATCGCCGGAAGTTCACCAGAGTGTTAAGAACGTTAATGGAAGTCGCCGGAATGTTCAGAACGTTCATGGAACGTTAAGAATATCATTGGAGATTCACCGGAATATCCAGAATATCTCCGGAAAAAAATAATAATAAATGGAGAAATTAGAGTGAAAAAATATAACAAAATGTGCTAAATATTGATAAACTAAAAGGAAAAAAAAAATGGAACGACAAAAAACAGCAACAATGGGAAAAACATATACTATTTTTCAATTTTTGTAAAGTTTAAGCAAATAATCTCAAATATTGATCAAACTAAAAAGTAAGTTTTGAAACTATAAAATATTACAGTTTCAAAGCAAAAATCTATTAAGTATTTATTCTTATTAATCAAACTGAAAAACATGTTATGAAACTATAAAATTTTACAGTTCTAAAGACTGTTATGAAACTGTAAAATTTTACAGTTTTACACCATGATTCATTCCAGCACCAAAAAAATTTGAAACTGTAAAATTTTACAGTTTTCACCGCCTGTAACTAAAACTTGAAAATAACTTGTTTAGAACTTAAAAATTTTCTCCATTAAAACAGAAAAAAAGAAGTGTATAATAAAGAAAATGTAAAAAAAAAAAAAAAGAGATCGAAGGAGAGAGGTGAATATAGAGAGAGGATTGCATCCCGGCAACTATTTTTTGTTTAGATCTAACCGGATCTGATGTAGATCTACTCAGATCTGATGTATATCTGCACAGCACCAAAAAAAATTGAAACTGCAAAATTTTACAATTTTCACCGTCTGTAACTAAAACTCGAAAACAACTTGTTCAAAACTTAAAAATTTTCTCCATTAGAACAGAAAAAAGAGAAGTGTATAACAGAAAAAATGTAAAAAAAATAAGATATCGAAGGAGAGAGGCGAATATAGAGAGAGAATTGTATTCCGGCAACTATTTTTTGTTTAGATCTAGCCGGATCTAATGTAGATCTACATCAGATCTGATGTAAATCTACTCATCTTTTTCGTTGAAAACATATCTTTTTTATTGTCGGTGAGAGTGAAGTAAGTAGTCGGCGGTCGGTGGTTGCCGGTGAATCCCAATCGATGGTAGTCGTCGGTCGCCGGTGATTATATATCGGAAAGAGAAAGAGAAGAAGCAAGATATAGTTAATCGTCAACAATTGCCGGAAAACATAAAGAGCAAAAGAGACAAAGAAGAAGAGAGGCAGAGAAGAAGAAGAATAACGTTATAGGACTTTTAGGTATAAGTAAAAAGTTATGGGACTAAATAAACTACACGCTTTTCAAACAAGACTTCCTGGTAATTTCCCCGTCTATTATAAAACCAGTCGTTGATTGCCCGACATAATCAGATAATTAGTGATCGGATATTTTGGAATTCATTTTGTATTTTTACTTGGTTTGTTTCAGCAAAAAATTCATCCTATGTTTGAATACGGTTTTAAAACTAATGTATGAGTGAATTGTATCAGACATGGCGGTAGTGATAATAGTGGTAGTTATAGTGACCTAATGATAATTGTGGTGACGCCGATGGTGTTAGTATGGTATTGTAGTGGGAGGTTGTAGAAGAGGATGAGGTGGTGGTGGTTATAAGATTTAAGTTTGAAAAATAATTTTTGTATTTTAAAAATAATAAATTATTTTCTTCCTAAATAAATTAATTTGATTTATAAAAAATATTTTTCATTAACTTATACTTTTTTTTATCCAAATAAACATAGCATTGTTGATGGTCTAAGTTTGAAAATTTGTAGTGTTTGAAATAAGAGTGTAGCCAATGGATAATCTTCGTAGTGTTTGATTAAAGTGTTATTCAATGTAATCAGTTATGTTGTTTTTTTCTTTTATTTTTAGGGGCACTTTTTCATAAATTTCTTTTCACATACTTATGTTTAATTTAGTTTACATTATTTTTTTATATTCCAATAAGTCTTATGAGTGACATAGTTATCAAAATATCCTTAATAATATTCATAGTTACAGTGTGAATGTTCCGTGATGTGAATTTTCACACCATCAATGTGAATGTTAACACATAATGTGAACATTCACACATCAATGTGAATATTCACATAGTAAAATATGAATGTTCATATCACTAAATTATTAACCTTTCAAAAAATATTTGTAAGAGTAGAAATGTCCATAAAATACTTTAAATATAATAATTAGGATTTGGTAGATCAAATATTCAAATAATAAGACTTATTGAAATATAAGAATATCTTATGAGCTAATTGAGATACAAATACTTGAAAAAGAATTTTCTAATAAATCTCCCTTATTTTTAAGAGTATATAATACACTGGTTTAAAATAATTTAATATTGAATTCAATATATCTTTTTGGGTTAAATTTAAGTGATCCGTGCCTTTCAACATAAATACGGGCTAAAGTATGGGCTTGTCAATATCAAGTAAAAATGTATGGGTAGTTACGGCTGGTTGATCAGACTAAGGGTGAGTTTGGGTACTTTCAAAAAAGTTAAAAAGTCAAAAAGTTACTTAAAAAGTTAAAAAGTTAACACTATTTACTAAAAGTCAACAATTACGGCTGCACAACTCCCAATTCAAATTTTTCCCTACAAATTAATTTTTACAATTTTTTATTACACATTTTTCAATAAAAAGTCAAAAAGTTAACCCAAACATCCATATTTTCAACCTCAATTTTTTAGTCCAAAAAGACAAAAAGTACACTTTTTTAGTCTTCCCAAACTTGGCCTAATTTGTTTACAAGTCTTACTTATTTTTTTGACCTATTAGTATTTTCAAAATGCATTGCTTTTACCTTTGCCTCCAACTACCACCACCGATAATTATATTCGGCAGCCATGTCTAATTGCTGGTAAGTTCTGGCAATAGTTTGTAACAACATTTCATTGACCAATTTTCAACAAAAACATCTATCTCTTTTGCGTCACCATTGCCACCATCTCCACCACTCAATCACTCATTCTGACACACTTACTCACATTTACATATACAACCGCATACTCACTCACTCACTATCATCTACTTGTATATTCACTCATAGAAACACAACCATACAGAGACATAGACACAGAAGAAGTAACAAACTCTGGCCTAATAAATTTATCAAAAACATATTCAGTGATAAATTTACCATTAAAGATATCACTAATAAGTTATAAGTGTTAAATTTATCACTATAACTGAATTATAAAAAATTAAAAACGACAAAATCTAATTCACTCATTCTTACTCAAGCTTATTCACTCACATATAAGAACTTACCCTCTCCTATACACATAGGTCACGTTTGGGAAGTTGGCTATTTTAGTAGGCTAAAATAGTTATGGTTGAGAAGTGGGTTGGATTTTTTTTGGTAGTTAGATATGATGTTTGTGAGAGAAAAAGTGGAATGATTATGAGTTTGACATGACATTTTGTCTTATTGGCTATTTTAACTGATTTTGTCTTTTAGCACTATTTTAGTTCAAAAAGTAAAAAAAAAAAAAAAAAAAATCTTTCCAAACACCCCAATAGTAAACAAGATAAATTGATAAATTTAACATTGAAAAATAAATCTAAACTTGGTTTGTTGCAAATCTAGTTTAAGTGAGAGAAAGAATGAGAGAGAGAGAGAGAGAAAGAGAGAGAGAGAGAGAGGGGTGAGATTCAGAGAATCACCGTTGTTTAAAGTCAATTTCACCACTAGAATAGCAATATTAGTATAGATCTAGATAAGGTTGCCATAAAATGATGGCTAATGTAGACGATGGTGGTAGAAGATGGTGGCAGCAATGGAAGAGGTGATGGTGATGTGGTTGTTGTATAGATTGGTGATGGTAAAATGTAGATCGGCAATGGCAGAGGATAGATTAGTGATGGTATGGTGAATTTACAGTGGTGGGGGTGGTTAGTGAACAGTGGTGGGATCAATAGCGGTAGCGATGGTGGTCAGTGGACAGTGGCAGTGACGATGGTGATAGTGTGAAGATGTTGGAAAAGTGTTGAGGTGATAGTGTGAAGATGTTGGAGAAGTGTTGAAGAGAGAGAGAGAGAGATTTAATCATATAATGAGGGTAAAATTAGTATTTTAGGATTTATTGATACATTAAAAAAGTATATAGATAAATACAAGTATTTAGGTTCATCAAATGAGACTGACTTATAATTTTTTTTTAATGTAATAGACTAAATTGGATAGCGTTCAGATTAGCAGTTTAAACAATATGGATTATGTGGGTTAAATGGTGCATATTGTTTATTATACGGTGTCATTTGGTTATTTACATTTCAAATATTTTTATTTAAAAAAAAATTCAAAAATAGTATATAGTGTTTTATTTATTTATTTATCTTTTGCATAAGGCGATACTATAGTGTGCACAACACCCTTTTTATGGGTATATCATATGCAGCAACCACATCGTATGTATTAGAGCATCTCCAACGCTTAACTTCTTTTTTCATCAAATCTGATGAAAAAAATGACGAATTTTTCAATTTGATACGAGGCGCTCCAACGGTGAGCATCAAAGCAGAATTGGGGAGGTGGTCGACCGGGTGGTCGACCGGCCGGTTGACCAACCGGTCGACCGGTTTGGGCAATTTTTTTTTTTTTTTACCTGTTTGAACCTTTTTTGACCGGTTTGAACCTAGTTATTTCAAAGGGAACCGGTTGACCGGTTGGTCAACCGGCCGGGCAACCGATGTATCTCTTTCAACGGTCAGTAACAGTGATTTGGTAAAATCCAGAACTTGTTCTCAGTTTGATACTTTTTTTGCTGATTTCTCATTTTGATATTCATTTGATGCAACGGTTGGAGCATGGAAAAGTATATTTTTCATCAAAATTTAAATCTGATATCAATTTTGGTTCACCGTTAGAGATGGTCTTATATAACATTTCGTAACAAATAACATGCAACCTTTTCGTCAAAATGATTTGTATTATTTTATCATAAATGGTTTAGAATATTTAATCACACCATTCATAATATAATCATACTGATTCACAAATTTCATTTCAATAAATCATGTCATAAATTCACTTATTTATAACTTTTATCACAGAGTGATATAATTAACATCATAAAATAATTTACTATTATTTTTAATTAAAAAGTCAAAAAGTAACTATAAATTTTTTATATTATTCTCTCTATTTTTTTTTTATATTTTTTCATAAAAAATTAAAAATTTATTAAAATAATATATCCCTAAACGAGACTTAGGCCTCGTTTAGAAACATGCTTTTTTTTGAAACTTTTTGACTAAAATATAATGTAAAAAAATTAGTATATTTAAAATGAATTTTTAATTTTTTATAAAAAGATGTGTAAAAAATAGAGAGATTTTTTTTTTTTAATTTTTTGATATATATTATTAACATTTTAATTTTTTAATAACTTTTTAAATTTTTAATTAAAAAGTGAAATTGTCAAACGAAAACATTGATACAGCCATCTTAGGGATGTTCAACTTTGTATCTTAGCAAATCTAAATTCCGATCTGGCCCTCCTCCATGTGATAGTATTGTACAACCGACCAAAGGCAACAAATTAAAATGTCCAACCAACCGGTACTTAAGCCTCGTTTGGCAAGTTAACATTTTAGTCAAAAAGTTAAAAAGTTATCAAAAAAGTCAAAAAGCTTATAACCTATACCAAAAAGTTAAAGATTCCCTTTTCTCTTTACTTTTTGCACATCTTTTCGTAAAAAGTCAAAAAGTCACCCCAAACATACTAGTTTTTTTATCTCATATTTTAGCTAAAAAGTCAAAAAGTTACTAAAATAGCATGTTCCCAAACGAGGCTTTAAAATCAATTTGGGCCCATTTTATTATTGCCATTTTTGGATGCCATTATCAACCACAACAAGATCGTAATTCCCACAAGTAGAGAAATTATATTTTCACGTACTTAATTAATTCAGGATACATATTTAATGAAATATTAATTTAATGACAATTATATCATAAATAAAAATGATTATAATAGAGATCTAGTAATATCCATAATATTATATAAAAAAATTCTCTGTACACATCTTTTAAGAATAAAAAAATCTCAATGTACACATTTTGAGTTAAAAAATAAAAAATAAACCCTAATTTTTCCATTATTGTCACATTACTAAGAGAGACTGCATTTTTTTTTTGGATTCAACTGAAATTAACTTAGAAGATTGAAGAACCGAGTTGAGGATTGTTAATTAGTGAACACAATTCTCAAAAAAACAGGGAATGTGTTCTGCTTTTTGGTTTATGATGGATTATTTTTTATTTATGATTGATTATTTTTTGTTTATCTTCTTATCAACATAAATGCTCTTTGGTTTATGATTGAAAAATTGAGTTGAGGATTTTTATTTTTTTGATCAACATTGGAGATCCAAGCCCAAAAGACACATAAAAGAATCACCGTCAGAGAGCTCGAGGAGAATGCAAGAAAAATGTAATGACAACTCTGTTGCCCTAAGGCCTAATCAATCAAGTGGACGAAAGAGGAGAGGGAGCACCATTTCTGATGGGAATTGTGATGAAGAATGATTGAAATCGGGTGAAAAATTGAACAAGTTTGGATTACAGGATAGGTTTGATCTAAATAGCCAATATTTTGAAGGAGGGACAAGTGTGTGGAATGAGAGTTGAAGGGATGTGTGTACAATGGTACAAGTGAATGATATAATTGATACATTTAGTGTGTGGATTGAGAAAACAAATTACTAATTAAATTATAAAATGTGTGTATTGAGAAATAATGTGAATTGAGATAATTAAGTGTGTGGCAATAGAATTTTCTCAAGTGGACAGCTCATATATAAACAGACTTGTGGAAAAAGGAGATATGGTTGAGATGAGCGGATATTTTGGGAAATAAAATAAGAGTTCGGATCCTCGGCCGCCCTCTCCTGCGGCGCTTCCAGTGGCGCCCCAAAACAACGTCGTTTTGGGGTAAAATTTCAAAAAAAAAGAAAAAAAAAAAAAGAAAGAAGAGAGCAAACCAGAGAAGGGAGAAGAAGAAGAATGAAGGCAGTGGAAGAAAGAAGGGACAAGAAGTAAGCAGTGGGTTGAATAAACAACAAAGATGAATAAAACAAAAAATTTCCTCAACAACAAATTACCAAAATCCCAAATCATCAACGCTTTATAAACATATATAAGAAAAACCCATAAAATTAAACAAAAAAAAAAAAAAAAACAGACCCAAACACTCCCTATTCTTTCGATCCCGACTCGACTCTCGTCATCTCATCTAAATTTCTCATCAAAGTTTGTTACAAACACTCCCCATTCTCTCTCCCTCTCTAGTCGTTCTTCTACTTTTCTCTTCTTTAGCCCTCTTTCTCTCTTCAAAAACAGACCCATCAATGGAAAACTCATCAAAATTCTAAGAAAATCCGAACCCATCTTCAAATTACCATCTCATCTAATCTCTCATCAAGGTTTGTTCCAAACACCCCCATTCTCTCTCTCTCTCTCACCTTTTCTTCCTCTTTAACCCTTTTTTCTTCAGACCATCAATGGAAAACCCATCAAAATTCCAAGAAAATCAAAACCCATCTCCAAATAGCCATAGCACCAACAGTACAAGCATTAGCAGCAGCAGCAATGGCCTCAGCCACCAACCTCCACCCAAACCCATCACCAAATCCGAACCCAACAACTCGTACCCGACCACCTTCGTCCAAGCAGACACCTCCTCCTTCAAACAAGTAGTTCAACTCCTCACTGGATCATCCGACATCGCCAAACACGCTACCCGAGAGGAAGCGGCCAAATCCTAGATCTAGATTGAGATGGTGGGAAGAGACTTGAGGGTCTGCCTTCTTCTTCCTTCTCTGGTTTGCTCTATTTTGTCTTTTTATTTTTATTTTTTTATTTATTGAAATTTTGCCCCAAAATGATGTCGTTTTGGGGCGCTGCAGGAGAGTGCCGCAGGAAAGTGTAGCACGTCCGTGAGGGACCCCGCTACAGTTCGGACTCGATTTGTGTCACGGTTCTTAATCTTGAACCAAAGAGTCCAAATCTAGCAAATCGTTTTGAGAAAACAGATTTTAGGAAAGAAGTGCCAAACATGGACTGCTTTGCTAGATACAGAGTCGCCACCTAAATATTTTTTATGGGGGGAATTTAGGAAACCCTGACTCGGTGCCGAAGGCCACATGTCCGTCATCACCGGAGTTTCTCGGCTCGGGAGCTAGGGTACGATTGGGGAAGGTCAGCTATGAGCACCCCCTCTCGCCCGATCCGAAGATCGGCCTCTACTAACCGTGATATCCGTTTTTTGAAAACATTATGTATTCTTATTCCAATTGTTGGCCTAGAATTACTATGTTATGTGCGCAGCAAATAAGTATAGACTAGATTGCCTAATTTGGAAAGAAACATTGCATATCCATTTGTTTTGGAAAATGTTTTGGAATTTGCTACTCGCAAGTAGGCTAAAACACGGATTTCGACGAGTTTTTCCAACTCAAACAATCCAACCTTCGCCCACAGGCATTCAAACAGTTTATCACATAAGCATCTAGCCACATGGTAAGCATACTGTTATGATAGCATTCACACACATGCGATGATGCTAAAGCATAAATACTTACATCGTACTCCAAGCCAAAACAATAAACTGGTTAGCAAACATGCGTGATCCTAGTTCATATTAAATTGACTAATGCAGCACATACAGGATGTAATTAGATAGGCTCGGCTATCCTAAACATGGTATGTGAAATGCTACAACTATCACGTATTCAATTTGAAATTGAAATACGAATGCAGTTAGCATGATGTGCCGAGCCTGGTGTGTGCAAGGCAAATGTATGAATGCACACATGCATTACATGAGGTATGCTAATTTTAAAGATGCCCTAGTCTACCATCATAAGCAGGTAAATAAAAGGGAAAAAAGACGTGGGGTTGGAAGACATACACCCACTCACGCACACTTATTACACAATTGCCCTCACTCAGAGGGTACAAATAAATACTACAGTCCGAATGATAAGCAAATAAATTATTACAGAATTTCTAATTTACTTAACAGAATGAGTGCAAAAAATAAAGAAAGGTGACCACAGCCCTCGCCTCGGGATGCGCTAATGATGCATGCTCGAACCTGTCTCGCCCTGAAAGTCCGTACCATACCATTGTTGCCTCTGTTTTCACTGCCTTGCTTCTCTGAAAAATTCCAAAGTTCTAGGACAGGTTCCTTGCACACTGCAGAATACCATCGGCAGGGGGAAATTCCCACCGGCAGTGTATAACTTCCATTGGCTGATGATTGAGTCATCGGCCATTCACCAATGGCCGGTCGGCACTGAATTCTGCCGGTCAGCAGAAACTTCCTCCAGAAGACAGTTTTGACAGCAACAGAGGACAGACAGCATATGGCATGGGATTTCAGGCACATGTAAGCATGGTCATGTTCCCCATCATGTGTTCAACTCAGGGAGGCATGGCCCTCGATCCTCGAGCCATCAATGGTGCATGATAGCCCAAGAAATCAAGCTTGCCACTTGATGTAAAAATGCATGCAATCACACAAATGAGGACCAAGACCCTATCATACCGAAGTCAAGAGCCCCGGTGACCGAGAGTCAAGGCACATTACATCACTTATAGTATGAATGCTCCTTGACCCTCACACTTGGTTTGACACCCCAAACCAAGTAATGCAATGCATGTTATGGGAGCAATGACTCAAAGGCACAACATGAGATTGGAAATGCCATGCAACTAATATGGCAAGTATGCAATGCTAGGCATGCAAGAGGCAAATGTAATGCAAACATGGACAATTTAAACAATAGGATCAACATATTACAACACTTAATGAAGCAATTATGCAAT
This sequence comes from Camellia sinensis, assembly GCF_055761805.1. Lineage (NCBI taxonomy): Eukaryota > Viridiplantae > Streptophyta > Magnoliopsida > Ericales > Theaceae > Camellia > Camellia sinensis. The sequence goes on along the minus strand of NC_138968.1, from coordinate 91,604,400 downwards.
GGACATGAGACGAGCATGCAAAGGGGCCTTAAACCATAGAAGGGCAGACCTTGATCCACCCCAAAACAGTGGCCAAAAGTGCCTAAATAGGTGGACAAATACTCATGCCAACAAGCAAGCCAATGGTCCAAAAGTTAATGCACAAAGGGGGGTACTTCACTTCCACCAACATGACCACTCATGGCATGAATTGGACAAGCCAAAACAGAAACTAAGCAAGCAAAAATAGACCCCAAAACCTACTAACATGGCAGCTAAAGTGGCTCCAAAGAGACGTATGCACCGAAGCTCATTTCTAGGCATGAGAGGGCACACCCTCAAGGCATGAAAGAGGTCACACATGCACACCTATAAACATGATTTATGGACTGAAATATGGTCCTAAATGATGCCAAATCATGGGGATGGTCATAGCTATGCATGCTAGAGGTCAATATGCTCAAAGCTTACAAGACAAAACACAAAGAGATGACACCAAACAAGGCAAGCATGACTGAAATAGATGGCCAACAGACCTTAAACATGGTAAAATAATGCCAACACCTTCATGGAACTAAGCCAACACATGCAAGAATCATGGCCTAAACACATGGTGCATTTCTAGGCCAAATAGAGGAATGTAAAGCAAGTATGTTAAGCATGCAAAAGGGCACAAATCCGACCAAAAACAGAGATTACATGTGACCTAAAAACAGCCAAAAACCTCTGAAAAAGGGCCAAAACTAGTCAAGCATGCATGTTACCCTTTAAGCCAAAATGCAAGGAAATAAGACAATGAAGGGAGAGGGGTGTCCCTCCCCTATGCAAGACTTCAAACCACCTTCCTCACCACTGAAAATCCACTGGTTTTCAGTGGTGAGAAGACCAAAACACTTAAGCAAACAAGGCCTTACCACGGAGGCAACAAAAAGCCCAAATAAGGCCTAAGAGGGTGAGTTTGAACTCAAACCACAAAAGACCCTTAATGAAAGTTCTTAAGTATGAAAATATAAGTCTTTTTTATGTTATGCACAAAAACTAAATCAGCAAGAAAGATAGGTAAAAGACTAGTGCAAGTTTGGGGAAACTAAAGCAAAGTGCTCACCCTTGAAGCACACCTCAAGAACAGCCAATGCAGCCCTCTTCTTTTGATCAAAAACAGCCTCAAAACTCAAGAATCAACCCTAAAAAATCCTCAATCTCGGAGCAAGGTGTAATGGTGTGTGTATTAGTGCAAAAGTAAGGTAAAAGCACACTTTTAGGCCAAGAAACACACACAAGGGAGGAGAGAGAGGGAAATATAGAGAGAGGGTGTATCTATATGTATAAGCTCTGGTTTTGCCTTCAAAGTTTCTAACCTAGAACAAGGAGAAGACCTCTCCTCTTATAGAAGTCCCTCTTGCAAAGCTTACATAACAAGCTTGCTTAGAGGGAAATCCTTCCATACACGTGTATGGAGGGTAGCAGAGTTGGTGCCAGCTATCACAGCTGGCACAAAATATCTACATAAAGTAGATGAACAGTAGTCGGCTGGCCAAAAATGCCATTTTGACAAAATTTAGTGCCGACCGGCAATAAATAGTGCCGACCGGCAAAACAGATTGCCGATGGCAACAAAACACAGCCGGTGGCCTGTGGCCATGGCCGGTGGTGTGTGGGGGTGCCTCACAAGGCATTCCCTGCCCCTCCAAGGCAAAATGCAAGTGTTTGGTGCAAAACCAGACACTGAACAGTCAAGTTCGGAGATCCTGAGGCAAGGCGCGTAGCCGAGACCTCCGGGAACTCCAAACGAACACAAACATGGATGATCACCGGGTGTTCAAATGGTGACGTCCAAGTCTTGAGGACGGTCAAAAATGGGGTGTCTACAGTTGCCCCTCTTTGACAGAACTCGAAAGTCATAACAATGACGGGAGTGAATGTCAAAGCCCAGAGACGACCCATTTTTGACAAGGCTGAAGACTCAGACAAACATACAAGACAGACAAGGTATGCACCCGAAGGCGGGGGCAAAATGCAAGACAATGCACAAAGCCAAACATAACTTATGATCATGCAAAGAAAACTGTAACGAAGCATACATGCGACAATTTTAAGCTAGCATACACCGAACTACACTACAATGCAGAAGGGATGCAAGAGAATTATGTAATTCTCAATACGTCTCACTCGGAGGATACAATACCTGTGCGGCCCGTCTGGTTGCACCAGCCTCAAATGAACCGTACATACAATATCGTGCCTGCAAAGAAAACAAACTTAACAGGTGCAATATCGTTAGCAACATGCATAATAGTGTACTCGGAATGCGTGACAACGCAAAGCAAGTGGGGAACATAACAATGCTGTGAAGGTACAGATATGTAAGTGGAGCATGTGGTCTACGCAGGCAATGAATTTGATCATAAGCATGCAGTCTACGCGAGCAATGAAATTTGAACCAACATGCAGTCTACGCAAGTAATACATGCGGTCTACGCAAGTAATGAATTTTTGAACAAATATGCGGTCTACGTAAGCGAAACATGCGGTCTACGCAAGTAATGAAATGATTATGAACATGCAGTCTACGCAAGCAAAACATGCGGTCTACGCAGGTAATGTAATTGAACAAACAGGCAGTCTACACAAGCAAAACATGCGGTCTACGCAAGTAATGAAATTTGAACAAACATGTGGTCTACGCAAGCAAAACATGCGGTCTACGCAAGTAATAAAATTGAACAAACAGGCGGTCTAAGCAAAACATGCGGTCTACGCAAGTAATGAATTTTGAACAAACATGCGGTCTACGCAAGTAATGAAATTGATTACAAACACGCGGTCTACGCAGGCAATGTAATTAACATGCGGTCTACGCAAGTAATGAAATTGATTACAAACATGCGGTCTACGCAGGTAATGTAATTAATATGCGGTCTACGCAAGTAATGAAATTGATTACAAACATGCGGTCTACGCAGGTAATGTAATTAATATGCGGTCTACGCAAGTAAAGTGTATAAAGAGAAACTTGAACACATGTGAGTGAGAACATATCATTCATAATGCAAGGGAGGGGGTAAAATACTGTAACACAGCGTAGTTGAAGCGATTTGTGGGAATCCTCAAGACATGAAAAGGATACGGGAAGGGACATTCTTCGTACGTATCGAGCATCATTCGCAGAAGTTGTGGCCTGAGGTCGACTCGAAGGTCCGCGTTTCAAAAGTGCGCTTCCCCGCATGGTCTCAAGTAATGAAGGTGCCAAATCATGTTGTTGACCCGAACAAAGGCATGGAAGGTGCGTTGACTGCAAAGGGGAGTTTTGCTGGTATCCATTTCGGCACTTTGTTACCCTGTCATTCTATGTTTTACTTTCCTTTTTACTGGTAGTTTAAGCACATTGCATTGCCTCGGGCGGGTTTTATTCTTTCTCAAAATTACACATTTTGCAAAGCACGTGACGGGGATGAAACAACCGTTTTGTTCAAAAGATGTTGTATTTGTAAACTTTTTATGCATCGCATCGCAAGGTATCACACCACAATGTGAACGAAATTGAACTTATTTTGAACACGGAGTATTTGCATCGCAATAATCAGGTAGTGAACCGATTTACAACTCGATAAGCAAAACAAAGGCATGATATAACTAAACAAGTGTGAGTACAACTCGATAAACAAATCAAAAACTCAAAGAGAGTGAAATACAACTTGATAAACAAATGTACAATAACTCGATAAGCAGATAGGCGTGACTTCGCAAGAATCGATCACCGGGGGAGGGATCGGAGGTGGTGGAGTTCCCCAATCCCTAGCATAAACAGCTCAGGGGACCAGGAGGAAGCCCATCGGCTAGGGGTAGAGGCCATCGGCCTCAAGGAATGGCCATCGGCCAAAAATTTGTTCGGTCAGCAAAAGGTAATGGCCGGTCGGCATAATATTTGGCCGGCCGGCTATAAATGAGGGAATCACCAGAATGTTGACAACTGTCCTCCACCCAACCTTATCTCCTACAAAAGACCCCAGCTTCGTAGTTTTTCTCAATTCCACACTAATTTGCTCTAATGGAAGAGTTTCTTGCTCAAAATCTCACAGCTTGGATTGCTAGTTTGGATGGCTCAGAAAAGTTAAATTTTCGGGGTTTCGGCATAAATGCACTATTCACTCTGGGTCGTACCCCGTTGCACCTCTCGTTTCTTCATGCCGCGGCAAGGTTTTGGAATCCGGTGACGCATGTCTTTAGCTTCGATGGGCAAGAAATATGTCCTACCTTTGAAGATTTCCAAGCCTTAATGGAGTCCGAGCGCGACGAGGAGCTCTTGCCCCAACTTAATTTTGGCCATGCCCAATCCTTAGGGCGAATGTGTGGATTCAGCATGCGTGACGCTCGGTCTCTGATTTATGACGGGATGCTGGATATTCCGAGTTTGATCTATCGGTTTTCTAATGCTGGTGATCGCAACAACCATCATTGGCAAGGCTTCCGGCGACATGCCCTCTGTTTGTGTATGCTATCTCATTTTCTATTTGTCTCAGGCTCTGGAGGGTCTAGTGTCCGGCTGATTGAGGTTGCCCAAGGCTTGAAGGAGGGCAAGAACTGTATTGCCATGACTTTGGCTGAGACGCTGATGGGCTTAGACGCCTTTTATCGTCATGAGACGACCAGATTACCAGGGAGTCCACTACTACTACAGGTAATGTTTCCCACCCAATCTCACATTATGCATTGCTCACATCACTCGGCCCTCAAGCTTGGTCTTTTCTCACAAAACCCTATTCTCACTTTTCTCTCCTCGTACATCTCTCTATTCTTTGCTCTCTCATTTTTCATCCCTCCCCAGGTATGGTTGATGGACAAACTGCAGGTTGTGGACTCTTGCCTAGCATATTCAGCTCGTGGCTACTTCTTTCAGCACCGTCTAGTCAATGCCCTGGATGAGGGATGGTGGTTCGCTTGGATGTGCTGCTTGTCCGCAGACCGTATTGCTTGGCGGTGCCCTTAGCTGAGCCTTCCGGCAATGAGTTACAATATGCCCCGGCAGACCGGGATTCAATTGGTTGGTCTCACTCACTGTGTATTCTACTTTCCATTCCGGATTCGACGCCAATTTGGCCATGATCAGACCTGCCCGCCAGAGGGGATAGAGTATCCTGCTGCATTCCCAGCTTGAGGCGCACAGCTTGCTTGGCAGGCCACCGCGTGGAGGATGAGAGAACTCCTGGCCCTCGCTCCTACTTTCAGTTGCGCTTTGTCTGACGAGTGCTTAGATTGGCTTAATGAGGAGGCACAGGTTGGGCCCAGCTTAGTGTCAGAAGTTTCGACCAGCTCTGGGAGGGGGCGCAGGAGCAACTAACTTGACTATGCCCCAGATTTATTGCTTTATTAGTACTTTCAAATTTTCTTTATGAATGTAATAAAAAGCAACTTCGATTGTATGCAAGAGCAGGAGAACTCCGTTTTGAAATCAATGAGATTGAAGGTTGTGGTACTGAAAATTTTCCGCTATGGTCCAAAAATGGTCAGAGTTGTAAAAAGATTATTTGAACAAAGTCAGCTTTTATTAAAACTTCTCAAAATCATTTTCGATGTGGATCAGAACTGGACACGCCTGAGATCTGTCACTGAGATGCACAACCCCAGATCCCTGCAACTGGAAAGTTGCCCCTAGTCTGAAGAGCGCCGCAGCACTGCACAGCAACGGAAAGTTGCCCCTAGTCTGAGGAGCACTGCGCCGGAGATCATAACCGAACCCTTGAATGCTGAATAGACAAAGATGGCCGAGATGATCAAATGGACAAAGTTGATCGGGGAAGTGTTATGGCTGAACTTCAAGATGAAGTTGCCTACGTATCCCATAGATGAGAATCAAGCCTTACGTAGTTCAGGCTTAGGTTCACTCGAGTATTTTCACTCTCCTTTTGCGCTCTAACTTTTGCCAAAGCCGCCCTTTGCGGGTTTTCAGCCTTGCGAGCTCAGTTTTTATATTTTCTAATTTTTTGTGTTCTAACTTTTGCCTAGGTCGCCCTTTCGGGTTTTCGGCCTAGCGAGCCTCTCAAGGGTAATATTCCTTCAACTTGTCCATGTTGATCGGTTGGGAAAATTCCAGGCCATCTAGGTCCATCAGAACCACAGCTCCACCTGACCAGATAGCTTTGATGATGTAGGGACAGGTCCAATTGGGTCTGAACTTGCCCCTTGGGTCGTGGATGGGAGCTCGGTTGTCCTTGAGCACCAAATCCCCTTCCTTTAGATTTCTAGACTTAACCTTCTTATTGAAAGCCCGGGCAATTCTGCGCTGATAACTTTGAAAGTGGTACAATGCTTTCAGTCTTCTTTCGTCAAAGAGCATGAGTTCCTCAAACCTGCTCTGCTGCCAATCTGCTTCGGCTATTTGACACTCAGCCAATACCCGTAAGGACGGAACCTCAATTTCGATAGGTAGAACGGCCTCCATCCCATAAACCAATGAATAAGGAGTCGCTCCGGTAGAAGTTCTAATTGATGTCCTGTAGCCCCATAGAGCAAACGGCAACTTATCTGGCCAATCCCGGTAGGTTTCCACCATCTTCCGTAGTATATGCTTGATGTTCTTGTTGGCGGCCTCAACTGCTCCGTTGGTTTGCGGCCGGTATGTGGATGACTTATGAAAAGCCACGTTATATTTCTCCAACAAGTCAATCACTTCCTTCTTAAAGTGGGATCCATTATCCGAAATAATCTCGTTTGGCACCCCGTAGCGACAGATGATGTTGTTTCTGATGAACTTTGCGACGTGCAACGCCTTCAACACCGCGTATGATTGGGCCTCGACCCACTTTGTGAAATAATCTATCGCTACCAGGATGAACTCATGCCCGTTTGATCCCTTCGGGGTAACAGCTCCGATCACATCGATTCCCCAAACTGAAAACGGCCATGGGGACGTCATGTTGTACAGCTTTGACGGCGGGATGTTCATGCGGTTTGCATGGATATAGTATTTGTGGCATCGCCGAACAAAGCCGATACAACCCTCTTCCATGGTAGACCAGTAGTAGCCCTGTCTGAGGATCTTTCTGGCCAGCATTACTCCATTCATGTGTGCACCGCACTCTCCTCCATGGATGGCCTCCATCAGGCGCTTCAATTCCTCAGCTTCTACGCAGAGCTTATGCATTCCCAGATGACCTCTCTTATACAGCTTACCCCCGCAGATGATGAACTGAACAGCCATTCTTCTGATTGCCCTTTTATCTTTGGCATTTGCCCCTGGCGGATACGCCTCATTTTCCAAGAAGTTCCAAATGTCGTAATACCAGGGGTTGTCGTCCTGAGCCTCATCTATGGCGGAAATTGACTCGTACGCTGGCGCAAATTTTTGGTCAATAATGACTGGACGCATCCGGACTCCGGACGAGATGTCTATCATGGAAGATAGAGTTGCTAGTGAATCTGAGAACCTGTTGTTCTCTCTTACTAGGTGGGTGAAATTTAGCTTCTCAAATCGAGGAATTAACAAATCCAAGGTTTGGTGGTAAATTATCATCCTTTCCTCTTTGACTTTCCAGTCTCCTTTTGCTTGAGATACAACAAGGTTCGAGTCCCCAATGACGTCCAACCGTCTTGCCCCTAATTCTAGGGATGCTTCTAGGCCAGCAATACATGCCTCATATTCTGCTTCATTGTTCGAGACTTTGAACCGGAGTTTGAATGCTAAAGGGATACGGGAATCGTCTGGCGCTATCAGCAACACTCCTATCCCATACCCGTATTGGTTCGACGCTCCGTCAAAGTACATCGTCCAAGTTTCATCTTCGATGTGCAAAATGGCTTCATCTGGGAACAAGTACTCAACCGCTTCATCCCCATCAACCGGGTGGTCGGCAAGGAACTCCGCTACTGCTCTTCCTTTTACTGACTTGCGTGTTACATACTTCAGATCAAATTCAGAAAGCAACAGCAGCCAACGAGCTAGCCTACCCGTAAGTGCTGGTTTCTCAAAAAGATATTTGATGGGATCCAAGCGTGAAACCAACATTACAGAGTGAGCTAACAAGTAGTGCTGTAGCTTCCTGGTAGCCCATACCAAGGCCAAGCAAGCCTTCTCCAGCGGAGTGTAGCGGGTCTCGTAATCCAGCATCTTCTTGCTCAGATAGTATATGGCCCTTTCCACTTTGTCTTCTGACTCTTGTGCAAGCATGCAGCCCATGGTGGTCTCAGTTACTGAAAGGTACAATATCAACGGTCTCCCTGGCTCTGGCGGTGACAACACGGCAGGTTCTGTAAATATTCTTTGATTTGTTCAAAAGCTGCTTGACATCGGCCGTCCCATTGGAATTTCTTTCCTTTCTTCAGGAGACCAAAAGGTAGTTCACAAGTCAAGGTTAATTTCGAGATAAACCGTCTTATGAATTGCACTTTACCTAGAAAGCCTCGCATCCCCTTTTCAGTCATTGGTGGTGGCATTTCCAAGATGGCCTTGATTTTGGAAGGGTTGACCTCGATGCCCCTTTGTGTAATCAGAAACCCTAGCATTTTCCCCGCTGTAACACCGAATGTACACTTCTGGGGATTCAACCGCAGCCGAAACTCTCTGATCCTTTGAAAAAACTTTTTTAAGGCGGTGTAGTGGCCCTCTCTTTCTTTGGACTTGACAATCATGTCGTCCACGTACACCTCGACCTCTTTATGGATCATATCATGCAATATTGTAGTTGCTGCCCGTTGATAAGTAGCTCTAGCGTTCTTCAACCCAAATGGCATCACTCTGTAGCAATATGTACCCCACGGGGTAGTGAATGCAGTCTTCTCCCGGTCTTCAGGTGCCATTACTATCTGATTATAGCCTGAGAAGCCATCCATAAACGAAAGCAAGGCGTGTCCTGCCGTGAAATCCACCAATTCATCAATGTGCGGCAAGGGAAAGTCGTCCTTCGGACTGGCCCTGTTCAAATCTCTGAAATCTACACATACCCGAATTCTGCCATCCTTCTTCGGCACCGGAACAATGTTGGCCAACCAAGTCGGGTATTCGGATACCAGCAGGAAGCCTGCATCGATTTGCTTGGTGACCTCTTCCTTGATCTTAATGGCCCAATCAGGACGGATCCTTCTGAATTTCTGCTTGACAGGTCGGGCCTCGGGATCAAGAGGGATCCGGTGCTGTACAATCTCAGGATCGATTCCAGGCATGTCTTCGTAGGACCACGCGAAAACATCTTTGAAATCTTTTAATAAAGTGACTAGGCGCTCGCGTTCCTCCGAAGACAACGTGGACCCGATCTGGACCAGCTGCGGGTCCTTCTCAGTACCAACATTCACAGTAGTGATTTCATCCATTAAGGGTTTAACAAATCTTTCCTGCTCTTGATCAATTAGTCATTGCAAAACCGGAGGAATTTCTTCCTCGTCGTTTTCATCAAAATTTTGAAAATCCTAATTTAAGCAATAAATCAAAGGCACAGAAAAATACTCAGAAACCACATCCACATCATTCTCATTAGATACTTTCAAGCCATCCGATTCTTCTGTTACAACAGACTCAAAAGAAAATGAAAATGAGGACCTAGACAGGACTGTGGCATACGGGTTATCACCCCCAGGAATACCGGACTCAGACTCAGTCGAGCTGGAACCTGATTCCGACTCACTACCTGACCCGGTGCTGTTGGACAAAAATCTTTCTTCATATTGCTAGACGAGAGAGGGTGCGATGGATGCATCCAAAATAGTTGCCGGTAGGCTCGCAGCCGTTTCGTTCCCGATCACGCATATCGAGGAGTTATCCCCCAAGCACTTCTGTTCGATCGGGGGATCTGAAAGTAGACATGCCAGTGCTACCCCCATTTCATTTTCAGCGTCCTCAGACTGCACTTCCTTACTGTGTTCAGCCTCAGCCGATAGATCTGTTTGTCCTTTGGCGGTGTCATCCTCAGGTAACTGTAAATCAAAGAAGATTTCAAACCCCGGTACGCGCTTCTTCTCCGCGTTCAGCCATGGTTCTGGGAAGCCGCAGAACGGAAAGTCCTCCCCCTCCCGGACGAAGCGTCCATTTAGGGTACCCTGAATGGGCCTATGCATCAATTCAAAAGGCTTCCCGGCCTTCTTTGCTTTAGCTCTCCTAGCTATCTCTTTACCCTTCTTTACCCAGTCCTCTTTGGTGGGCAGATAACCCAATCCAAAGGTATGAGGGTTGTGTGGCACTTCGGCCAATGCTGCGACGCCCTTCCGGCCGCTTTTGCTCAATCCCATCCCGGGGATGTGTTGGAGCTTGTTCATGAGATAGACTGCCTGAGCACTGACATATACCCCTTCACTAGCAGCCATGATGTCCTGTACAACCCGAGCCTCAGCCAAGGTAAAACCCGATATGAACACATCTTCCATACTGTGCTCAATTTCTAGAACAGGCGTAGATACTTCTGGCGGTGGATGAATCGATGAATTTTCGAAAACGATGGCTACTCCCTTCCCATAGGGGTATTTCACCACTTGATGTAGGGTGGAGGAGACTGCCTTTACCTGATGCAGCCACGGCCGCCCTAAAAGCAGGTTGAAAGTTGCGGGAACCTCCAAGACATGGAAATCTATCTCATGCTGTCCCGGCCCGACCTTTGTTTGAATTTTAACCGTTCCCATTACTTCCCGGCTTGTGTTGTCATACGCCCTAATCACCTGGGCCGTTGGCACAAAATCCGTGATTTTCAAACCGATCGCATAGGCTGTCCTTGCCGGGTAGACGTTGATGGCGGACCCCGTGTCGACAAGCACCACGGGTATCCATTTATCTCTGCACTCCACAGAGATGTAGAGTGGCTTGTTATGGTTCGCACCCTTAGGTGGCAGTTTTTTGTCAGAAAAGGTCAACATCGGGGTAGGCCCTCCCGAAAAAACTAGGCCCACCAGCTGTTTAGGCGTGGTGTCTATAGAAAGTTTGGGTTTATCCATGGCTGAAAGGACAACCTGTCTATGTACTCGAGAAGCCATAAGCAGCCCCTAGATGGAGATGTCTGCTTGTATCTTCTTCAATTGTCTCAATACGGCCTCATCCTCGAGTTGCTTTTCCTTTTGCTTCTCTGCTTCCTTATCTTTTCCAGACGCCTCCGGTTGATCTAGGTGTGGAGGCTTGAAGTACCGTCCACTCCTAGTCATGTGATCGACTTCGCCGATATACCAGGTATCATCTGGTTGGTTACCTCCCCAATCCTCGTCTGTGTGGGCAAGACATAGATCATCGTCTTCCCACCACATGCCATCTGCAACTGACAGGCACCTGTCCGGTTTTGGCATGACTGTTCCGATACTTGCAGTATCTTCTATTCCTATGCTCGCGGCATTCTCCATTTCTGTACATGCGGCGATCTTAACCCCCTCATGGGCTTTTGCCTTCCTGATTCTCTCGGAATCTTCGAATCTTTCCCGTTCTGACTGTGTCAATGCAATAGACTGTTCAATAATCCCTGTACTCAAAATGCTCCAATCCCGAGCGAAACTCTTGACATCAGCGCTCTCCGGCGATGTACTCTGTTCTTTGACCCTCCCGACTGTGACTAACATTCCTGTCCCTGTCGGGCCTTGTTCTGACTGAAACTCTCCTACCACATCTGGCTGATCGTCCAACCATTCCGTGGCCTCTGTCGATTCCTCATAATCGAACCAGTTGACGGCTGAGTCTTCTGGATCTTGGTTACTGTAAAACTGGAACTTGGCAAGATCCTCTTCCACAGCTGTCAAGTCATCCGTTCCCTGTCCTGGACTGTCCCCTTGGATTGCACACAGCTCTCCTCCTGCTAGAAATTCCACATCTGGTCTATTCTGGCCCCTTGGTGAAATGTAGTCACTCGGACTATAAGCATTCCCAACATCACTCCCAGACTCCGCAGACTCTGGCTCGACAACCTCTTTCTCCTTTGGAGTCTTCTCTCTCCTGCTCTCGATGGTCACTACCACTGGCTTGGGTTGGGTTATGGAGACGTCCATCATGCACAAATCGGTGTAATCAGGAAGGAAAACCTCCGGTTTAGGCAGGTAGGAGGGTGTGATATAGATACTAGGATCGTAGGACATGACCCCAGTGTGGATGAAATTGATTCTTTTGGGTGGTGGAGCTTGGTTATGTGTGGGGAGAGGATTTGTAGTAACATTGGGTTTCTCAGGAGGTAAAATCACCCCGTTATCGATGAGATCTTGAATCTCATGACGCAATCGAAAGCACAGGTCGGTGTCGCGACCGTGCTGCTGGTGAAATGCACAATACTTGGCTGGATTGTGGGCAGCGGGGAGTCTTTCCGGTAAGTGCCGCGGCTCTAGGGGCTTCAGATGCCCTTTTCTGATCAAAACCCCCAAAGCTTTGGACAGGGGCATATAAAGCGGAGCGAAGGTTCTGGTATTTTTGGGAGGGTATTTGGCTGTTTGTGGGTTGCTTCCGGACGCACCGGAGAATGGTGTGGCTGCCATAGTTCTCGGGGAAGGGTTAGTGGTGACCATACTCACTTGGGAGGTCCTGGTAGTCGTAGCGCCACTCGGGCCTGCATTAGTATTACGATTGAAAGTTCTGCGGGGTTGCTCCCGGTCATTATCAATCAAGCCTTGTTTTAAGGCATCCTCGATCTGCACCCCCATTTCATGCAGATCAGAAAAGGTAGGGAAGGGGAGTACAATCATCTTTTGCATTAGCTTCGGCTGAAGATTGCGCACAATCATCCGAATCTGGTCTTTGTCCGTGGGTCTTAAGGTCATCATCGAAGCCTTAGCCCGTCATCTGGTTACGAATTCTGAGAAGCTCTCCTTGGGTTCTTGCCTCGTTGTCTCGAGATCCCGGGTCGTGATCTCGATTTGTGTATTATATGAGTACTGCAGGATGAAGGCCTCAGCCATCTCGTCCCAACTTCTCTTGACGTCATCCTCCAATTTGGCATACCATGCGGCCGCTACACCCGATAGGGTCCGGCCAAATAAAGACAGCTTCTGCAGTCTAGTGAGGCCCATTGGCCTTAGGACGTCTGAAAATAGTCGTAGGTGCACCATGGGATCCCCAGATCCGTCAAAACGATCAATTTGTGGCATCTTAAACCGATCTGGCAGCGTCACGGCTGCGTCAGTGTATTCGTCTCCAATGTCCGGAATGGACATCACACCTTGAGATTTCTTGAACAGCTTTTCAAGCTTGCGCATTTTTAATGCCACGGGGTCCACCTCGGACTCGAAGGGAGAATTCGATTGGTTGATAGGAGTGGGTGCCTTGGATAGTTGAGGCAGAATCGGGGGTGGAGCCGGCCTCGTTGGGATGTCTGTATCTTCTTGGACATTCCGGGCATTTGGGGTCTCTTCGGGTATCGGAACCCTTAGTGGGGGAGGGACTTGCTGTGAAGCAGACGCTCCAGTTTGTTGCTGCAATCTCACGATTAACTCCGCTTGCTCATTCATAATTGTGGCTTGTTGTTTGGCGAATTCTGCCTATCGGACAGCATCCTGCTGCATCACTTTCATGCTTTCTTGGAGTTGGCGCACCATCTCTTCTAAACTAGCCATGCTGTTCTGTTCTGACTGAATTGTCGGTATATGTTCCCTTTCTGTGGGTGAAACAGGATTATGATCCCTACTGTACACAGGTGGGGTAGATAAAGCCCTCTGTACTGACTGTTGAGCTGATGCCCTCTACCTAGTTGTCCTCCGTCTGGTAACCGGGGGTAGAGAGTGGTACACTGGTTGTCCGTCTACCAGATCCTCAGATCGATGGAGCCGACGACCCCTAATCCAGAGTGCTTGGGGAATATCTACCGGGTTGGAAGCAATGATGCTAAACTACCTAGCAAAAAGATAAATAAAGCAGTAAATAAACTAACAACCGGACAGCATAACGATATAAAATAAACACACACAACGCACAGTTGGGTATCCATAATACACAGTTGGCAAGCCGAACACACTGTTCCTCGACACTGATCACTGTTCCCTAAAATCACTGTTCCCAAAACTGAACCTGATACCCGTAGATAACTGATTCTCATAAACTGATACTGATGCCCTCAGGTCTAAAACTCAATCTTGTAAACTGATATGTACATTTCTGTAGAGCATCACTCTAAAAGCACATAGCAGGTAAAGAGAGCCAAACCACCCCTATGTTGGGGTAGGGTTTCCCTGTCCTATTTTGTCAGGAGCTAGGGTTTCACTATGCACGCAGCAGTTTTCAAACAACCTAACATCGGGTAAACAGCCTGTCCTAACTTGGAATGGTCAGGTCGAATGGTCGAAAAGGGTGCCCCGATAAAACCGGGGTTTGTGTTCCCATACTGTCAGAGCCCATAACCGGTCAGCCTTATGGTCATCCCTTGACAAGATAAGCCTCCGGCAAACCGTTCAGGAATGGCAGATGGCAAACACTGTGTTCCTAGGCGCACCAATGCACATGCAATGCAAAGAGACACATAAGTGTAATCAAAACAGGATATCACGAGTTTGAGTCAAGCTTTCCAATCCCCAGCAGAGTCGCCAGAAACTGTAGCACGTCCGCGAGGGACCCCGTTACAGTTCGGACTCGATTTGTGTCACGGTTCTTAATCTTGAACCAAAGAGTCCAAATCGGGCAAATCGTTTTGAGAAAACAGATTTTAGGAAAGAAGTGCCAAACATGGACTGCTTTGCCAGATACAGAGTCGCCACCTAAATATTTTTTATGGGGGGAATTTAGGAAACCCTAACTCGGTGCCGAAGGCCACATGTCCGTCATCACCGGAGTTTCTCAGCTCGGGAGCTAGGGTACGATTGGGGAAGGTCAGCTATGAGCACCCCCTCTCGCGCGATCCGAAGATCGGCCTCTACTAACCGTGATATCCGTTTTTTGAAAACATTATGTGTTCTTATTCCAATTGTTGGCCTAGAATTACTATGTTATGCGCGCAGCAAATAAGTATAGACTAGATTGCCTAATTTGGAAAAAAACATTGCATATCCGTTTGTTTTGAAAAATGTTTTGAAATTTGCTACTCGCAAGTAGGCTAAAACACGGATTTCGACGAGTTTTTCCAACTCAAACAATTCAAACTTCACCCATAGGCATTCAAACAGTTTATCACATAAGCATCTAGCCACATGGTAAGCATACTGTCATGATAGCATTCACACACATGCGATGATGCTAAAGCATAAATACTTACATCGTACTCTAAGCCAAAACAATAAACTGGTTAGCAAACATGCGTGATCCTAGTTCATGTTAAATTGACTAATGCAGCACATACAGGATGTAATTAGATAGGCTCGGCTATCCTAAACATGGTATGTGAAATGCTACAACTATCACGTATTCAATTTGAAATTGAAGTACGAATGCAGTTAGCATGATGTGCCGAGCCTGGTGCGTGCAAGGAAAATGTATGAATGCACGCATGCATTACATGAGGTATGCTAATTTTAAAGATGCCCTAGTCTACCATTATAAGCAGGTAAATAAAAGGAAAGAAAGACGTGGGGTTGGAAGACATACACCCACTCACGCACACTTATTACACAATTGCCCTCACTCAGAGGGTACAAATAAATACTACAGTCCGAATGATAAGCAAATAAATTATTACAGAATTTCTAATTTACTTAACAGAATGAGTGCAAAAAATAAAGAAAGCTAACCACAGCCCCCGCCTCGGGATGCGCTAATGATGCATGCTCGAACCTGTCTCGCCCGGAAAGTCCGTACCATACCATTGTTGCCTCTATTTTCACTTCCTTGCTTCTCTGAAAAATTCCAAAGTTCTGGGACAGGTTCCTTGCACACTGCAGAATACCATCGGCAGGGGGAAATTCCCACCGGCAGTGTATAACTTCCATCGGCTGATGATTGAGTCATCGGCCATTCACCAATGGCCGGTCGGCACTGAATTCTGCCGGTCGGCAAAAACTTCCTCTAGAAGACAGTTTTGACAGCAACAGAGGACAGACAGCATATGGCATGGGATTTCAGGCACATGTAAGCATGGTCATGTTCCCCATCATGTGTTCAACTCAGGGAGGCATGGCCCTCGATCCTTGAGCCATCAATGTTGCATGATAGCCCAAGAAATCAAGCTTGCCACTTGATGTAAAAATGCATGCAATCACACAAATGAGGACCAAGACCCTATCATACCGAAGTCAAGGGCCCCGATGACCGAGAGTCAAGGCACATTACATCACTTATAGTATGAATGCTCCTTGACCCTCACACTTGGTTTGACACCCCAAACCAAGTAATGCAATGCATGTTATGGGAGCAATGACTCAAAGGCACAACATGAGATTGGAAATGCCATGCAACTAATATGGCAAGTATGCAATGCTAGGCATGCAAGAGGCAAATGTAATGCAAACATGGACAATTTAAACAATAGGATCAACATATTACAACACTTAATGAAGCAATTATGCAATGGACATGAGACGAGCATGCAAAGGGGCCTTAAACCATAGAAGGGCAGACATTGATCCACCCCAAAACAGTGGCCAAAAGTGCCTAAATAGGTGGACAAATACTCATGCCAACAAGCAAGCCAATGGTCCTAAAGTTAAGGCACAAAGGGGGGTACTTCACTTCCACCAACATGACCACTCATGGCATGAATTGGAAACTAAGCAAGCAAAAATAGACCCCAAAACTTACTAACATGGCAGCTAAAGTGGCTCCAAAGAGACGTATGCACCGAAGCTCATTTCTAGGCATGAGAGGGCACACCCTCAAGGCATGAAAGAGGTTACACATGCACACCTATAAACATGATTTATGGACTGAAATATGGTCCTAAATGATGCCAAATCATGGGGATGGTCATAGCTACGCATGCTAGAGGTCAATATGCTCAATGCTTACAAGCCAAAACACAAAGAGATGACACCAAACAAGGCAAGCATGACTGAAATAGATGGCCAATAGACCTTAAACATGGTAAAATAATGCCAACACCTTCATGGAACTAAGTCAACACATGCAAGAATCATGGCCTAAACACATGGTGCATTTCTAGGCCAAATAGAGAAATGTAAAGCAAGTATGTTAAGCATGCAAAAGGGCACAAATCCGACCAAAAATAGAGATTACATGTGACCTAAAAACAACCAAAAACCTCTGAAAAAGGGCCAAAACTAGTCAAGCATGCATGTTACCCTTTAAGCCAAAATGTAAGGAAATAAGACAATGAAGGGATAGGGGTGTCCCTCCCCTATGCAAGACTTCAAACCACCTTCCTCACCACTGAAAATCCACTGGTTTTCAGTGGTGAGAAGACCAAAACATTTAAGCAAACAAGGCCTTACCAAGGAGGCAACAAAAAGCCCAAATGAGGCCTAAGAGGGTGAGTTTGAACTCAAACCACAAAAGACCCTGAATGAAAGTTCTTAAGCATGAAAATATAAGTCTTTTTTATGTTATGCACAAAAACTAAATCAGCAAGCAAGATAGGTAAAAGACTAGTGCAAGTTTGGGAAAACTAAAGTAAAGTGCTCACCCTTGAAGCACACCTCAAGAACAGCCAATGCAGCCCTCTTCTTTTGATCAAAAACAGCCCCAAAACTCAAGAATCAACCCTCAAAAGTCCTCAAACTCGGAGCAAGATGTAATGGTGTGTGTATTAGTGCAAAAGTAAGGTAAAAGCACACTTTTAGGCCAAGAAACACACACAAGGGAGGAGAGAGAGGGAAATATAGAGAGAGGGTGTATCTATATGTATAAGCTCTGGTTTTGTCTTCAAAGTTTCTAACCTAGAACAAGGAGAAGACCTCTCCTCTTATAGAAATCCCTCTTGCAAAGCTTACACAACAAGCTTGCTTAGAGGGAAATCCCTCCATACACGTGTATGGAGGGTAGCAGAGTTGGTGCCAGCTATCACAGCTGGCACAAAATATCTACATTAAGTAGATGAACAATAGTCGGTTGTCCAAAAATGCCATTTTGACAAAATTTAGTGCCGACCGGCAATAAATAGTGCCGACCAGCAAAACAGATTGCCGATGGCAACAAAACACAGCCGGTGGCCTGTGGCCATGGCCGGTGGTGTGTGGGGGTGCCTCACAAGGCATTCCTTGCCCCTCCAAGGCAAAATGCAAGGGTTTGGTGCAAAACCAGACACTGAACAGTTAAGTTCGGAGATCCTGAGGCAAGGCCCGTAGCCGAGACCTCCGGGAACTCCAAACGAACACAAACATGGATGATCACCGGGTGTTCAAACGGTGACGTCCAAGTCTTGAGGACGGTCAAAAATGGGGTGTCTACAGAGAGGGCGACCGAGGATCCGGACTCATAAAAGAAAAGAGAATGGCCAAAACAGGGAAATGAAGGGTAAGACTTGTTGGTACGAAAGGACAAGAAGCAGCCACGTCTCCCAAACCTCGTACTCCTGCTGCTGCCACCGACAAAGTACACTCCTATTTATAACATTTTTTATTTCTCATCTACTTTTGGGATATATATTCTATCATAAATGTTAGATATCTTAAAAGTTCGATTAAAATTTTTATCTAATATTTCACATGAGTGTAGAATTTACATGGGACTTAAATAGTGAGGGTCGCACACCATGTGAGATATTTGATAGAGATTTTGTTAGAAATTTTTGAACATCTAACATTACTCATATTTTATATAAATAAATAAAATAGTAAATATTTTAATAATATTATGTTTAGTGAATAAAATAAATACGAGCAACATGTATACATACTAAAATTTTCTTAAGAATTAACAAATATCACTTGAATTCTCATGAAGTTATTCATTTTAATTCTTACAATCACTACGCCAAAACAGGGCATTAACGGCGGTTTTTTTAATGGCGGTAACGAAAATCGCCGTTAAAGGTACTATTAACGGCGGTAACGAAAATCGCCGTTAATACTGCCATTAATTTATCATTAACGGCGGTTTCGTTACCGCTATTAAAAAAACCGCTACTAAAGTGTCTTTAACGACGGTATTGAAACCCTCTATTAACGGCGGTAACAAAACCGCCGCTAATGCCGGCCTTTAACGGCGGTAACAAAACCGCCGCTAATGCCCAATCATTACCGCCGTTAATGACGGCGGTCTTTGCTGGCGGAGCTTCGGCAAAACTTCGGCGTGCTCCGGTGAGCTCCGGCGAAACCATCTATAATAAAGTAAAAGTAATGTTTAAATATTTATTTAGGGAATATATTTCATGAAGAGTGGTTATGGCAGAGTGGTTGGTGTGGGTGGATGAGAGGTCTTGGGTTCAAAACTTGGGGAGTGCAAGAAGAAAGAATTACTTTTTGAAAAAATCTGAACCTATTTACGGTGGTAAAAAACCGCCGTTTTTGGTCCTATATTACCGCCGTTTTTGGTCGACTTTTAACGACGGTAATTTACCTTTTTACGACGGTTGTATTTTTTCCGACACGTGCATAAACAGCGGTAACGAAACCGCCGTTAATACCGCCGTTAAAGGTTTTAACGGCGGTTTTACAGCCTTTAACGGCGGTAAAAAACCGCCGCTAAAGCCCAATTTTAACGTAGTGAATAATTATACAAAAACATACTTTTTTTGAAATGGTTTGAAGGGATAAAAGTGATACATTTTAATAGTTGAATGGATCAAAAAGTAATATATTTTATTGATATATGTATAAAGTGTACAGAACTTATACGCATTTAAGTCAATCAAATACGACTGATTCATAATTTTTCCAAAATATAATGGACTAAATTCAATATTTCTCAGATTAACACTTTAAATAATATGGATTATGTACAATGATGGCGTTTTGTTTATCAAATGATTTCATTTAGTTATTTTGATTTGAATTTTTTTTCTTTTCCCAAAAAATTTTTATAGAGCATATTTTTGCGTGCATGCTTTTAGGGGCATATCGTATGCAACCTATGATAATGTAGGTAACATAATAACAATGTTAATTAACAAATAGTTAATAACATATAATAAGTTTGGATAGATGATTTTGAAAAACACGCGCACACAGAAAAGGCTTTGTATACAAGATTTGATGATCGGGCTCTTATTGCTGAAGTGGGCCATTTTAGGCTGAACACTAGGAGTTTAAGTCATAACAAATATATGAGGCTTTCCTAAATGATTGAACCCAAATGGATTTGTGGGTCTATAAAACCAGCCGTTGAATAGTAGGAGTTCGAATTCATTTTGTATTTTTACTTGGTTTGTTTCAACAAAAAATGCGCTCTATGTATGAATACAGTTTTAAAACAAATGTATTAGTGAACTGTATCAGAAGTGGTGGTAGTGATAATAGTGGTGGTGGTGATGATGTAGTGATAATTGTGGTGAAGGCGATGGTGTTGGTATGGTGTTGTAATGGGATGCTGTAGAAGAGGATGAGGTGGTTGTGGTTATGAGATTTTAGTTTGAAAAATAATTTTCATGTTTTAAAAATAATAAATTATTTTCTTCCCAAATAAATTAATTTGATTTATACAAAATATTTTTCATTAACTTATAATTTTTTTATCCAAACAAACATAGCATTGTTGATGGTCTAAGTTTGAAAATTTGTAGTGCTTGAAATAATAGCGTAGCCAATGGATTTTCATAGTGTTTGATTAAAGTATTATTCAATGTAACCAGTTATGTTCTTTTTCTATTTTATTTTTAAGAGAGTATAATACATTGGTTTAAAATAATTTAATGTCAGTATATCTTTTTTGGTTAAATTTAAGTGATCTATGCCTTTCGACGTAAATATGGGCTAAAGTATGAGCTTGTCAATAGCAAGTAAAAATGTATGGGTACTTACGGCTGGATGATCAGACTAATTTGTTTACAAGTCTTATTTTTTGACCTATTAGTATTTTCAAAATGCATTGCTTTTACCTTTGCCTCTAGTGACCACCACCGACAATTATATTCGGCAGCCATCTCTAATTGCCGGTAATTTCTGGCAATAGTTTGTAACGACATTTCTTTGACCAATTTTCAACAAAAACATCTATCTTCATTGCGTCACTGCTGCCACCATCTCCACCACTTAGTCACTCATTCTGACATACTCACGCACTCACATTTACATATGCAAAAACATACTCACTCACTCACTATCATCTACTTGTATATTTACTCACGAAAGCACAACCATATAGAGACATAGACACAAAAGAAGTAGCAAACTCTGGCCTAATAAATTTATCAAAATCACATTCAGTGATAAATTTACCATTAAAGAAATCACTCATAAATTATAAGTGTTAAATTTATCACTATAACTGAGTCATAAAAAATTAAAAACGACAAAATCTAATTCACTCACTCTTACTCATGCTTACTCATAAGAACTCACCCTCTCCTATACACATAGGTCACATTTGGAAAGTTAGCTATTTTAGTAGGTTAAAATAGTTATAGTTGAGAAGAGGGTTGGATTTTTTTTGTAGTTAAATGTGATGTTTGTGAGAGAAAAAATGAAATAATTAGAAATTTGATATGACATTTTGTTTTATTGGTTATTTTAGCTGATTTTGTCTTTTAGTACTATTTTAGCCCAAGAAGTCAAAAAAATTTCTTACCAAACACCCCAATAATAAACAAGAAAAATTGATAAATTTAACATGGAAAAATAAATCTGAACTTGGTTTGTAGCAAATCTAGTTTAAGAGAGAGAGAGAGAAAGAGAGAGAGAAGGGTGAGATTTAGAGAATCACCGTTGTTTAAAGTCAATTTTACTACTAGAATAACCAGATTAATATAGATCTAGATAAGGTCGCCATAAAATGATGGCTAATGTGGACGATGGTGATAGAAGACGGTGGTAGCAATGAAAGAGGCGATGGTGATGTGGTTGTTGTATAGATTGGCGATGGTAAAATGTATATAAGCAATAACGGAGGATAGATTAGTGATGGTATGGTGAATTTGCAATGGTGGGGGTGGTTAGTGAACAGTGGTGGGATCAATAGAGATGGAGTGTAGATCATAGACGATTGTAGAGTGTAAATCGACAACGCTGCAGGTGATTGGTGAACGGTGGTAGCAATGGTGGTCGGTGGATAGTGACAGTGATGGTGGTGATAATGTGTAGATGTTGGAGAAGTGTTGAAGAGAGAGAGAGAGAGAGAGAGAGAGAGAGATTTAATCATATAATGAGGGTAAAATTAGTGTTTTAGAATTTATTGATACATTAAAAAAGTATATAGATAAATGTAAGTATTTAGGTTCATCAAATGAGACTGACTTAGAATTTTTCTAAAATGTAATAGACTATATTGGATAGCGTTCAGATTAGTAGTTTAAACAATATGAATTATGTAAGTTAAATGGTGTATATTGTTTATCATACGGTGTCATTTAATTATTTACATTTCAAATATTTTTATTTAAAAAAAATTCAAATATAGCATATAGCCTTTTTTTTTTTTTGCTTGAGGAGATAGTATAGTGTGCACAACACCCTTTTTATGGGTATATCATATGCAGCGACCACATCG
This sequence comes from Camellia sinensis, assembly GCF_055761805.1. Lineage (NCBI taxonomy): Eukaryota > Viridiplantae > Streptophyta > Magnoliopsida > Ericales > Theaceae > Camellia > Camellia sinensis. Next base: position 91,582,022 of record NC_138968.1, on the reverse strand, counting down.
TATGTATTATGTAACATTTCGTAACAAATAACATGTAACCTTTTCGTCAAAATGATTTGCAGTATTTTATCATAAATGGTTTAGAACATTTAATCACACCATTCATAATATAATCATACTGATTCACAAATTTCATTTCAATAAATCATGTCATAAATTCATTTGTTTATAACTTTTATCGCAAAGTGATATAATTAATATCATAAAATAATTTAATATTATTTTTAATTAAAAAATCAAAAAAGTTATCATAAATTTTTTACGTCTTTCTTTCTATTTTTTTTGTAAAAAATTAAAAAATTATTAAAATAATCTATTCCTAAACGAGACTTAAGTCTTGGTTGGGAACAGATTTTTTTAATAATTTTTTAAATTTTTAGCTAAAATAAATGTAAAAAATATATATATATATATATATGTATATTTGGAATAATTTTTTGATTTTTTTTATGAAAAGATGTGTAAAAAGTAGAAATAAAAGATAATTTTTCATTTTTTAATATAAGTTATTAGCTTTTTAATTTTTTTAATAATCCTTTAATTTTTAAATTAAGGGGTGATTTGGGATGATCTAAATAAATGTACTTTTTGACTTTTTATGAAATATGGGTTGAGTTTGAAGTGATGTGGTAGAGAGGTGATGTAACTTAAATAAAATGATGTGAGTTAAATAGGATAGTGATTTTTTGACTTTTTTAAACAGCAATGCTTGGTATCATGAAAAACTTTTCATGAAAATAATCATGAAAGTTTCGTGACCCTTGGATTACACTTAAAATAAAGCACTACACACTAATCAACATAATCTAAAGATCATAAATTTTTCATGATTATTTTCATGATCCCTAACTTTTTTCCTTTTTTAAAACACCCTAAACAAGACCTAAATAATAATATTGTCAATCGAAACCTCAATTTCTTCCATTCATATGACATGTATAGCTTGATACAGCTATTTTAAGGATGTACAACATTGTATCTTAGCAAATCTAAATTCCGATCTAGCCCTACCACATGTGATACCGACCAAAAGCAACACATTAAAATGTCCAACCAACCAGTACTTAAAATCATTTGGGGCCCATTTTATTATTGCCATTTTTGGATGCCATTATCAGCCACAAGATCGTAATTCCCACAAGTGGACAGCTCAGATATAAACACACGTGTGGAAAAAGGAGATATGGTTGAGATAATGGGATATTTTGGGAAATAAAAGAAAAGGAAATGGCCAAAACAGGGAAAGTGAAGGGGGAGACTTGTTGATACGAAAGGACAGGAAGCAGCCACGTCTCCCAAACCTCGTACTCCTGCTGCTGCCGACAAGGTACACTCCTATTTATAACATTTTTTATTTCTCATCTACTTTTGGCATATAATTCTATATAAATAAATAAAATAGTGAATATTTTAATAATATTATGATTAATGAATAAAATAAAATACAAGCAACATGTATTCATACTAAAATTTTGTTAACAATTAACAAATATCACTTGAACTCTCATGAATTTATACATTTTAATTCTTTAACTATAATAATTATACAAAAACATACTTTTTTTTTTAAAGTGGTCTGCACGGATAAAAGTGATATATTTTAGTAGTTGAACGGATCAAAATATTTGAATTTATAGATAAAGAAATAAAATGATATTTATTAATAATTAAAAAAATCTTAATGTAAATAATTTAATAATATTATAATTAATAATTTTTATACAAATCATTAACCCACTTGCGGAGCCCTAAATTTTTTAATGACCACGTATCAATATCAATATCATATTCATATTCATATTCATATTCATCTACTTTCCCTAGCTACAAGGGGCCAAAATTTTATGTAGAAAGTATTCATAGGTAGATGTGATTGGCCTTTTTGAGGAGTCATGAGTCATGGGTTGTAGATAGTACCAACAAATATATATTCTACATTATTTTTTATAGATGAAAAGAAAACTCACTTAAAATACTGTGGTTGTAATATTTCTAATTATGTCATAATGGTGGGTATTTTAAGCCTTTTTTTGGGAGTTAGGATTAGTTTAATGTGGATTTTTTTAGTGATTTATTTTAATATTTTGGATAAAATATGAGATAAGAAAATTAAAGTGTTTGGGAATAATTTTTTAATTTTTTACAATAAAAAAAGTGCAAAGAGTAGGGAGAAATGAAGAAATGTTTGACCTTTTTAATATGACTTTTCAAATTTTTTTTGACTAAAATATTTATTTTTATAAAACATTTAATGCAAAAAAAAAAAAAAACTAAATTATTTGACACATTCTAAAATTAAAAATTAAACTCAATGTAGGTACTATTTAAAATACCATTGTTATTGAGTTTAATGATTAAACTATTCATTTTCTATTGATTTTACTTAATGAAAATAAGCAAATGGTTTAGACTCAAAACAATTCAAAATTTTAATATTTAAATTAATAAAATTAAAAATTTAAGATTTATTCTATTATAAGGCTCAAACCTTAGAGTTTTTTTTTTTGTTATAATTTTTTTCCTAATTTTTTAAAATTTCTCATGACTTTTTAGAGTGATTAAATAATTTTTTCTTAAATGTTCTTAGTAGAATAAAATTTTTAAACTAATTTTTAATTTTTTTTATATTATTCTATTGAGAAGTTGATTAAAATTTTAATTTTTTTTAATTTATAGCATTATCGTTAAAAAATAAGAAACATATGAAGTTCTACTTTACAGAATTGTTTAAAGGTAGCTCCTGCTGGAGATATTTTTTTTCAATAATCACACTTCTCTCTATTTTGAGATCGGACCGGAGCATACTGTTAGATTTATAGAGATCCATCACAGGTCTTGCTTCGATTATTCGAATAGTTCAATATGTAAAACTCGTCGAATATTTTATCCCTGTAACAAATCATGTTGATCGGATATCTATAGCTAATCGGATTATATTTCTGTCAATGGTAAATATAATTTTCAAAATAAATTATTGACACAAATCTGATCCGATCAAGTAGCTATCAATATCCGATCAATGTAATTTTTTATGAGGATAAAGTACTCGACGAGGTCTACACATCAAACAGTTTGAATTATCGAAACAGTACTCGTGGTAAGCCCTGTGGGCCCAACAGTACCGTCTAGTCCACTTTGTGAACTACAGACAAGCCTATCCTTTTATTTTTTTCTAAATATCCACACATGCTGTGCCTAATTGAAATTTTTTTTATTAAGTTCTCCAAATGCACCCCGTAATAATATTATCCATCAATCACAAATAACATGCCTTCATGTCCCAACACAAAATTGTACGCTTCAACTTTTTCACCAATCACAATTCTGTTGTGACACCACTTGGCCATGCCCCAAGAGTAAGCTAGCTTTGTTGCTTATTACAAAAAGAGTTACAAAATAATAAAGAGATAATGTGACTCAATTAAGTCAATAAATAACTTATTTATGATGTTGTCAAATGAGTTTTAAATAAGTTCTCCTAACTGAAATGGGCACATTTCGAGATGTTGATCTGGCATTTACTTTGATTTTTGTTGTTTCAAATTTTTAAAATTTCATAACTTTTATTATACAAATTTGTTTTTAATAAAATTTATATTATAGAATCTACACGATGAGTAATCTATCAAACAAAACTAATATTGAGAATATGAAATTTTATAAAAATTAAATATTATTTTTTGGAAAAATTTGGCAAAAACTCCCTCATAATTAAACTTTAATACATTAACGACGAGTACAAAAAAAAATCTTGAAAAGTCTTGCATACATCATTATTATCAAAATATCTTTAGTTGTTAAATTAATATTATAAATTTTGAAATAATATAACTTTTGATTTAGATGTCGCTTTTTAATAAAATTAGTATTTTTAAAATTTTCTCATTAAGATTTATCAAATAAGATTCGAGTTGACTATAAAATTCTTTTAAAAAAATCATTGTCAAAATTGACGTAAACAGTAAAATATTACGTTGTTTCATAATAAAATTTTATTCTAATTCACAGTAAAATTTTACTGTCAATCAATTAGGAAACATATCTATAACGATTCTAATTTCGACCCGACCTACTTTCTTACTTTTGAATCCGAGAACCCGTGTACTTAATTGTTGTTTATCTCATTTCCATCTTATTGCGTGTTGAGATTGGCTATTGGGAGTTTTGGTTGTATTTGAAACAAATTGAAAAGTTAGTATTTACATGAGTTTTTGTCTAGATTTTTGCTTATTCGCTCGAGTGGTCTTCTGCAGTCTGTAAAACTACTGGAAGTGTGATATCTGCACTTGAGCGATTCTTCTTGCGTTTCAGCAATTTTTTCCTAGTCTGCAAAACTACTAGAAGGGAGTCATTGTGCGCTCGAACTGTAGTTTTAGTCGCTCGAGCGGTAACAACTTTTTGTCTCTGTTTACTCGAGCAGTGTTTTGGTCGCTCGAGCGGTCTGTGCATATATTAGTCCAAGAGAGGGCCACTTTGAGTCACTTTTTCATCTCTTTCTCTCTCTAAACATTTCAAAACTCTAAAATTTTTATCTTCTCTCTCTGGTTCTTGTACTTTAGCTCTAAATGCTCTCAATTCATTGGTTTCCTCACCCTAGTCATTCGAAGAAAAATGTTGAGGACGTCGAGGACTTCGTTTTAATCAAAGAATTTAGTATTTTTGGCTTTGTCAATTTCTATCTTTTGTTTCCTCTTGTCTTCTACTTTGAGGTGGGGATTTCTTTGACTTTTTTTATATGATTTTTAGCTTAATTATTTACTCTTTGAAAAGGGTATTGATTTGGAGATTTTGGGAAAACCTAGGATTTGGGTTTAAAATCAAAAGATGGGTTTTCCAAATGGATTCTTGAAAATAGTTATGGGAATGTGGTTTTGGGTGAGATATGTTAAAATGGTGGATATTTCTTCTTAACATTGATTTTGTAAAATAAAGGGGGGTTTTGTCCTAAATATTTGATATTTGGAATTGTGTAAGGAAATGGAAAATATTGTAGGTTTTTGTAAGATTGGAACTATGATTATGTTGAAGATGATAGTGGAGTTGGATATGTAATATCACTCCCATTGTCAAAGGAAGAAATTGTATATTTTGATTGGAAACTATATATGTATATAAATATCTGTTTTCGACTATCCGTGGAGGATAGTCTTGATTGTTGTAGACATTGCATAAGTTGAATTGAAACTAAATTCTCATACATTGTGCATTGAGTATCATTTCATATTGAACATTGTAAATGTTTTGATTTTGAGAAAAATGAGTGAATACCTTGATGAATTTGGTTAGCGAGTGTGGTTACAGTTATTATGTTGGCTTGTATGTCCTTGGTGAAAGTGTAGAAACCCGTGCGGTTAGGTGCCGATCCTTCTGGATAGTATCGATAAAATGTAGGGGTGCAACTCGGACTAGTTTGGTCGGGTTGGGAGGTTGTCCAAGCCCCACCCAAGTTGTGCTTAGACCTGCCCAGGCCCGAATTATAACCCGAGGTTGCCTGCACAAGTCCGACCCAAGTTAAACTCGAATTGTAAATGAATTGCATTTTTTTTAGCAACATTATTAAATTATTAAAATTTGACTCTATTTACATTTTTTTTATATAAAAAATCATTAATACCACCAAAATAAATAATTTATATAATGTAAAAGAGATGCCGCTATAGTAGTCCTTACAATTTATGAGTGAAAATAAAAAAAAAGTAAGATTTTATGTTATTCGTATATATAATAATATATATTCAATATGATTTAGTAATCTAAATTACTTTAATATCATGTAATGGCTAATAATTTATATGTATATTTAATATTTTTATATATCTATATATGTATTATTCGGGTTTTGGATTGCTCGGGTTGTTTGACGTCTTTGCCCAAGCCCGTCCAAGTTTAATTCGGGCTTTTGAATTTTTGTCCAAACCCGTATCGAATTCAAAAATATCTTTTCCAAGCCCTAAAAAAATTCAGGCTGAATTCGGGTTGCTCGGGTTGAGCCTGCCCAAGTTGCATCCCTAGTAAAATGACTTTGGTAGTGCTTGTCTAGCCTACTGGCAAACATGTACCTAGAGATTTCTAGTGTGTTGTATCCGTTGACCTGTTTTCTGTTATAAAAGGATTATTTTCATGAATTGATTTATAATCTAACATTACATTGTTTTGAGATGGAAAACGAGGAATGTGTGACAAATGGCATTAATGTGCGTTCACCTTATAATTTTGTTAAGATTCGTATACTGTGTTAGAGTATCTCTACTTGGCTGTGGCTTACCCTATGTGGAAAACAATTTTCAGGTGCTGATGATGTACCTCCACCAAGGACGTAACTTGGGAGGACTTTGAGCTAAAGGCTTTATTTTTGGTTTATTGATTTAATTATTTTTGTTTAAGTCTCGAGCTTTACCTGTATTGAGTTAAACTTATTTTGTTGTATCCAAGAATCGACTTGGAAAGTTGTAGCCATTAGGGCATATAATTATTTAATTATACTTTTACTTTATTTCATATATCCATGTCATATGCTATAGATTCAGAATCTAGGGTTTTATGAATGTTGCACATGTCATCTTTTGTAGTGATCACAATTATGAATGGAATAGAATATATGATATTATTGATCATTGAAAGAAATGTTATGAGTTTGCTTATTGTTATTTATTTTGGGGCATTACAATATCCTCCCTACAAGTTCACAAAACAAATCACACAAGAAAACACTACTAGAGCAAAATTTTATTGTAATTATATGAACAGGGCATAATAAATAAATAAATAAATAAATAACAGAGTACATCTTATAATGTGCAACCACAATAAGCAAAGTCCAAAAACAAATCACACAAGGACACACTGCCAGAGTAAAATTTTAATATCAAATAAAAACAGAGTACATATTACGAATCACATACAACAAAAACAAATAATAATAAAAAAATGGCAGATGCATAATGCAGAATATCAAAGCAGCAAGTAAGATCCTCCAATCGATGAACGACACATGGTACCGAACTTGATCGAGCGATGTGAGGCAATACGACAAGAACTACTACAAAAAAACTTTGGAAAAAGTCCTGCAGTGTTTGGGGCACGAAGGATTGCAGGTGAATGTGAAGGTTCACAAGCCAACATTGAAAGAGAGATTTAAGAATTTCAGTGCCATGTTCGAAGAGATTTAGAAAAGGCAGAACACTTGGGTTGTGAGTGACGAACAACTTCAGTACCAATCACTTTCGGGAGGTTCCAACAACATTTGGACTTAGGAAGGCAAGGGAAAGATTGCCTAGAAAAAAGAAAAGAAAAGAAAAGTATGTTACTCTATCTTTCATGGAAGATATACCTATTACTTAGATGGTTGAGGAAAGAAAATAAATTAGGCTATCCATTTCACCAAAAAGGGGTCCAATGGAGGGGTTTTGGCCAAATTTTCCTTTTTTTTAGCTACATGAAACTGAGAATTCTTAGTTTGCAAAGTTTAATCTCAAAATTTCCCAATTTTAAAGTTGAGAAATTTCTTAGTTTCGAATCGTAATGTTTTAATGCCTCAAATTTTATTACTTGAAATCCATTACCATAACCCATTAATTAGGTCCATTTCAAAAAATATGAAACAAGAATAATATAAATGAAATAATTAAGGTTCTCTCTCTCGTATAAATATATAATGATGAGTTGCTCAATACAATTAATTACAAGTGCCCTTTAGGCTACATTTAACAACTCAAAACAAACAAATGAAATTAAAAAGGGTTTAACCCTCTTTACAACAAATTGGCATTCTACCTAAGTTAATAGGATCCATGGCCAACAATCAAGGAGGCTTCAAGTCTTGCACAAATCTATCAAACATCACACCTATAACATGGAATGAATATGAATGTCCAGTAGAAATCCCAATCGTTCTAAACAATAACAATACATGGATAGATATGATCATAAAATGCTACAAATCATAATTATATATACAATGTGACTTTTTATATCCAATATACATACATAAGTATATATTTTCTCAAAAGAATCATTCTTTATCATTTCAAGAAAACCCATTTTTAATTCAAAAAGATTTCCAAACCCAAATCACATCTCAAATACCATACACACACTAATCATTCGACATCTCTATGACTCATCTTTTACACTCCAAATGATTTTATTACATTGTTTATTTCCGAAACCAACCCACAATAATCATTTGTACTTTTGTGCTACTCATTTACATCAAACAATACTCACACTATTCAGAATTCAATATCTACTTCATAACACAACTTCAATGATATTCTCAATATATATTTTCATCACTAATTATCTCTACAACTATACACACATTAGTAATAAAATCTCATAATAAAATAAACAAATCGTGGTCTTGCCAAGCCTCACATAACCACCGTGATATCACCAAGCCCCGTGTTTGCCTACTTTACCGGTTGTTAGCCGAAAGGAATGCATTATCTCTATATAGCACAACCTGCTTTACCGTGAGCTAACTGTAGACAACCCATTTTTGGCAAGCCTTAAGACTTGGGCACTCTATCTGAAGCTCCTAATAAAGACACAACAGGTTGCTCCAAGTAACATGTAAGGGATGGAAAGAAACTAAAAACACCCGTTTTAGCCAAAATGTTTTCTGGACCCTAAAATCTATTTTTAAAATGTTTTTAAGGAAATTGGCACATTTTCATTGATTTTGGTGATTCTAGGAAATATGCTTTCCAAAAATATTTTATCTTCTTTTCAAAATAAGTTATCTAAGAAAGCTAGAATGAATGAGAAAACAGGGGAAACCTTCCAAGAAAACTAGCCGGATGATTCTTGCTCAGCTAGACATCTTCTTTGAAAAATATCGAATCTTTTTGGCCCGTGGATGCATGCCTGGATCTTGTGCTACTATACTAAAAATTTTCTAAGCAACGCGCCAAACAATTTTGATCTGTGGACGTGCCTCCAGGTCTTCTCTAGCTCCACTGGGCATATTTTTGAGGAAATCCGCCAGACTACTCTTTATCAACCGAACAAGTATTATCCGACGCATCATGTTTTGGCGTCAGCCAAGCAGCTTTCTTGTGAGGTGTCCAAAGAATCTTGAAATATACCATCCGGATCCATGGGATCTAGAGATATATTCCAAACCCTATAAAATAACCACCCCTCTTGAGGATGAAGGGTACCAAAATTTCAGGCTTCCTAAGTATTTCCCAATATTCCCTTCACACAGTTTTGATCAAATATATAAAAAAAAAGAGAATTTTGGTGTGAATTTTTGGACTACTTATTGCCTACATTTGCTTGGATGATTTGGAGTTAGAAGACTTCTAACAGGTACAAAGTGAGTGGACTTAGTCAAACGGTCAATAATAACCGAGATAGAGTCCATACCTCTTGAAGAGTGAGGTAGACCGACAATAAAGTCCATCGTAATAGGCTCCTATTTCCATTCTGGTATTGAAAGTAGTTGAAGCAATCCAACAGGTCGTTGATGTTCGGCTTTCACTTTTTATCAATGCAAACATTTGGCTACAAAATCAACAATACATTTCTTCATTCTAAACCACCAAAAATTCTGTTTCAAATTTGTATACATTTTCGTGTTTCCCGATTGCATATCAAATTTGAAATTGTGGCTTTCTGTCATAATATGCTTTCTTAGTTCTGAACAATCCGGTACACAAAGCCTACCTTGGAATTTCAACACATTGTTCTCAAACATAATCCCGGTCTCGGTTTCGCCTCAATTTTTTCAACAATCTTTTCAGAAACTCATCTTCTAGTTGTTTTTCTTTAACTTTCTCAATGATTGCTGGTTGTGCAGAAATAGTAGCTAAGACTCCACCTTGTTCACGTAAAACAATTTCAATCTCATGTCTTTCTAAGTCACACAACAACTCTTTCTGACCTGTGAGCAAACTTGCCAAATTCCCAAATGACTTTCAGCTCAAAGCATCTACAACGGTATTATCCCTTTCCGGATGATATAAGATTTGCATGTCATAATTTTTTTGATCAATTGTAGATACCTTCTTTGTCTCATATTCAATTCTTTTTTGGGTGAAGAAATACTTCAGACTTTTGTGGTTCGTGTACACCTCACAAGTCGCCCCATACAAATAATGGCGCCAAATTTTCAGAGTAAACACCATAGCTACAAGTCATAGGTCAGATAATTCTTTTCATGGGGACGAAGCTGTCAAGAAGCATATGCAATTACCTTACCGTTTTGCATTAACACGCACCCCAAACCTTTGTATGAAGCATCACTATAAATTTGAAACTGATCTGTTCTAATAGGCAAAGTCAGAATCGGTGCAGTCACTAATCTAGTTTTCGATTCTTGAAAGGCTGATTCTCTCTAATCATTTCTATCAAATGGTGCACCTTTCTGTGTCAACTAAGTGAGTGGCAAAACAAGTTTGGAGAAATCTTTCACAAACCTTCTATAATAACCGACAAGTCCCAGAAAACTCCGAACTTTTGTCTTTGTGGTTGGTCTTGGCCAGTTCACAATAGCCTCAATTTTCTGCAAGTCAACAGATATGCCATCCTTGTTGATTACATGGCCCACAAAAGTCACTCTGTCAAGCTAGAATTCACTTTTGGATAGTTGTGCATACAATTTCTTTTATCTTAAAATCTGTAACATAGTTCTCAAATGGTTCTCATGCTTTTACCTACTTTTAGAGTAAATTAGAATATCATCTATGAACGCAACAACAAATTCATCAAAACAGTTTAAAGACTATATTCATTTGGTCCATAAAGGCGACAAGTGCATTAGTTACCCCAAATGGTATTACTAGAAACTCATAGTGCCTATATCTAGTTCGAAAGGCTGTTTTCTCTTTGTCTTCTACTTTAACTTTTAGTTGGTGGTACCCAGATCTAAGGTCAATCTTAGAAAACACTTGAGTTCCATGGAGTTGGTCAAACAAATCGTCTGTTTGGGGCAGTGGGTATTTGTTTTTCATAGTCATTTTATTCAGTTCACGATAATCTATACATAACCTCAAAGTCCCGTTTTTCTTTTTGACAAACATTGGAGCACCCCAAGGCGAAGTACTTGGTCGCATAAACTTCTTGTCTAATAGCTCTTGTAGTTAAATTTTCAATTCTTTCAATTCAGTGGTTGACATTCTGTATGGGGATTTGAAAATTGGTTGTATTCTAGGTACTACTTCAATAGTGAATTTGATTTCCCTATCAATCAAGTCTCCGGGTAGTTCATTCAGAAAGACATTAAAAAATTCACTGACTATAGGGATATTTTCCACATTAGTACTATTTGGAATTACAGTCAAAACACAACACAAAAATCCCTTGCATCGTTTCCTAAGTAGTTTGTTTGCTTTCATGGAAGAAATTAAGTACGGGGGAGTGTGGACTCTCTTTTTTCTCACACCCCGCCTTTCGGAAAGGGTTGAAAGAAAAGGCCTCACAGTTCGGACTCTCACGGTTCTGAATCTAGTCTTGCGCTTTGTCATCACCAAAGTTGCCTCGGCTCAGGAACTTGGGTACGAGGGGGGAATGTCATGAATTGAGCACCCCCACTCGCCCGATCAAAGATCGGCCTCTACTAATCATGATATGCATTTTCATAAACATTATGTGTTCCTGTTCTGGTTATTAGCTAACATTACTATGTGATGCGCACAAGCATGTATAGACTAGTTTAGTCAATTTGGAACAATTCAACTCATGTCTGTTTGCGAAAATTGTTTGAATTTGCCACCTTAAGTGGGCTTAAAACGCACATTCGTTAAATTGTTCCAATTCAAACAACAAGTCTTTATCCACAGGCATTCAAGCAGTTTAACATGTAAGCACATAGCCTCATGGCAAGCATGCGAAACATGGCAACATGGTAATCGCACTCATGCAAGTATGCTAAAGCTTAAAAACTTACTGAGTAATCCAAGCCAAAACAGAAACTAGTTAGAAAGATTCATGATCCTAACTATACAAGATGTCTATTGCAACACATATAACATGCAATTAATAGGTTCGGCTACTAATATGGCATATGATCGATGTGAACAACATGCTATTAAACTCGTATTCAAAGAAATATTGAAATAACAATGTAGTTTGAATGATGCGCCAAGCCTCGGTGCATGTAATATGAATGAATGGATGCATGCATGCAATATTCTAATCAAAACATGTCCCTAATCTAACCATAAAAAACGATTAAATAAAAGGGAGAACGACGTGGGGTTGGAAGACATACGCACAAGCATGCACACTTATTACAACATTACGCCCTCGTGAAGGAGAATCCGAATGAATAAGCTAACCAACTAGCTTTGCTAATTAAGCTAACTATTACAAAACTCGAAACTAATTAACTATTCTAGTTAACTAATTATTACAAAACCAAAATCGAATAACTAGTTAAACTAACTAATTATTTACAATACTTAATTAACAACAACTAATTAATTACAACACGCATTCAAACTACATATTTAAACACTAAATAAGCTTAAAATGCAAGGGAGGCTCATGCACGCACTCGGTTTCCACCCGAAAAGGAACTACCTTGCTGCTGAATGCCTCTATTTGCACATCTGAACACCAAAGATGCTGTCCACTTCCAAAACACCTCTGCTTTACCTCAAGAACACAATGTGTAAATTTCATTGGTGGCCAACAAGGGGCCTATCGGCTACCAATGGTGGTTAGTCGGCTACCACTGATGGCTAGTCGGCTGCTAGTGGTGGCCGGTCAGCCACTGATGACATGAACTCCTCTTTTTGCTGCAATAGAGAGTAGATAGAGCAAAATAGTGTATTCTCACAGATTATTTGCACACTTTGCCTCTCCTTTTCATGGGAAAATCAAAGGAGGGACAAAATTTGGGTTACAAACCATCAATCAAGCAATTTCATTGCATGATGGCTTGTGAAACCAATTGTGTAAGTTCAATAAATGCAAAATGAGACCAAAGGACAATTACCCTATCATGCATGATCAAGGGCAATGGTGACCAAGGAAAATGGAACATTTCATCACTTTTTAGTATGAAATGTCTCATTTTCCATGTGTTCAAACTAACGTCCGATTTGAACACATGAAATGCAACACAAAAGATGCTTATCTTGCCTCTTTTATTTGTCCAATTTTGTTTTCTCATTTTAATTACCAAAACCATTCTTTAATTGATTTGTCCATTAGTGAGTATCCTCTAATGGAAAGATGGCTCAAACCACAAGGTGCTTTGGGCATGAAAGAGGCATTATACTGTTGGTAATGAACCCCCTAAGGGATTAAACCATTAGGTGTAGCACCTCCATTTCACACTTAGGCAAACAAGGGTTTTAAAACCACTTTCAAAGAAAACAAAAGAGTAAAGAATGGAAGGAGATTGCAGAGATTTTAAGTGCTAAAATGAAGTGCAAAACAACATTAAAACATGCTATTAACTCAAAACAATGATAGTTAAAGCCTTAAAACACTAAGCTAGTGAAGGAATTAACACTATAACTATGCAAAACAAGCCTCAACTGAACTAACCAGCGCAAAACAAAGCCAAAACGGGGTATTTCAGAGGCAAAAACACGCTGGACTTAAGCTAAATTAAGCTAGAAAAATATGCTAACATGTGAAGCTATCTAGGCATATAAACAAGACACAAGGAGGGGCGGCTAACCCCTCCAATTTTGGACTTTAAAAGTTGATTTTTGCCACTAAAAAACCTCTAAAATTCAATGGTTAAAAGGCCCACAAAAGTTGGTTTAAAAATGTGAATAATAGCACAAGAGCTTAACAAACAAAGGAGCAAGAAGGGTGGACCACCCTCTAACTCAAAGAGACCTCAAACCACCACTTTTAAGTCACAAAAAACAGAGTTTTTGACGGTTCAAAATCAGCCCAAAAATAGTTAGAAAAGATGGCAAAACAAAGATACAAAACAAGTATAAATAATGTAAGTGCTATACCTTTGAAGCAAAGCACAAAATAGCCAATAATCCAAGCTCAAACCTCATTCTAGAGCTCAAACAAGACTCTAAGTAATTTTAGCCCAAAGGTGAGAGTATTTGGTTAAGGGTTGGCATACAAAAGCTAAGGACTTGTGAGCAAATGTATACAAAATATCAAGAGAGAGAGAGAGAGAGAGAGAGAGAGAGAGATGTTTTTGCTCTAATTTTTCTAACCTTCCAAAATGGAGGAGGAACCCCCTATATATAGAAAAACCACCCCTTGAGCTTAGAAACATCTCACCATACACTTGTATGGAGATGCAGCTCAATGTGCAGCAGCTGGCACAACTGTCAATAAATATCTGGAAAAAGGCAATGGTGGCCATCAGCCACCACTGATAGCCGATCGGCCACACCTATGGCCGACAGAAACATCCCATGGCTGACAACCTTGGGTGGTGGCTGAAAGGTCACCAAGAGGTCCAGACACCAAGTTTTGGTCCAAAACAAGGCATAGAAAGAATAAGGTTTAAAGGCTCAAAGACAGGGCATTCCGCCGAGGACTTAGGGCGCTCAAAACGAACACAAACACACAATCATCGAGTGCACGAGCGATGACGTCTAAGTCTTGAGGACAGTAAAAAATGGGGTGTCTACAATTGCCCCTCTTTGACAGAACTCAGAAGTCATGAAATGACGGGAGTGAATGGCAAAGCCTAGAGACGACCCATTTTTGACAAGGCCGCAAACTTGGACAAGCAAACAAACAAGACAAAACAAATGGTTCTGCCCACAGGCTGCCTATGTATCCCTTTGCAAGGAATCAAACTAGCGTAGTTCTGGGGCAAGATGCAAATGATATGTACGATGCAAGAACATAACTTATGATCATGCAATGAGGTTGCAATGAAGCATCTAGATGCAAATGTCATGCAAAGAAATGCTACATTCATACAAACCGAAACAAGGTATGGCAACCTCAAACACAAAAGTAAGTAAGTAAACACAAACCAAACCACATTTCATCCAAAAAGGATGCAAGAAAATTATGCAAGCTTAACTACGCGACGTATAGGAAAGGCGAGAAACGACACAACTATCGAGCGCACCCGAGGTCACTACCGAGATCCTAACGTATTGCACGCATAAGAAGGAAAAGGGGGGGGTGTGAACACTGAGACGCACCCAAGTGCTTTTAACCAAAGGGAGATGTAAACACTAGGACGCACCAGCGTGTTTTTTAACCGAAGGGTCCTAACGTGCCGCACGCGAGAGGAGAAAAGGTGGTGTGAACATCGGGACGCACTCGTGTGTTCGAAACCGAAGGGTTCTAACGTGCCGCACGTGAGAGGAGAAAGGGGGTGAACACCGGGATGCACCCGTGTGTTCAAAACCAAAGCGTCCTAACGCGCCGTACGCGAGAGGAGAAAGTGAGGTGAACACCGGGACGCACTTACGTGTTTGAAACCAAAGCATCCTAACGTGCCGCACGCGAGAGGAGAAAGTTAGGTGAACATCGGGATGCACCTGCGTGTTTGAAACCAAAGCGTCCTAACGCGCTGCACGCGAGAGGAAAAAGGGGTTGAACACTGGGATGCACCCACGTGTTTCTAACCGAAGCGAGTAATTCGAAAGACAGGAATAATTTCACCTGGAACTCCTCTGAATGAACGATGCATACAATATCGTGCTTGCATAAGAAAGCGACTTAACAGGTACAACGTAGTAAGGGTGCATGTTCTATGCACAATAAACAAAGAATGTTCTATGCAAATGTAGTGGCAGCATGTTCTACACTTGATAATTGGAAGCATGTTCTATGCTATAATGGAGAAGTGCATGTTCTATGCAGCAAATGATGAAAGATATGTTCTATGCATAGTCTATGCAACAATGGAGAAATGCATATTCTATGCAATAATAGATGAATGCATATTCTATGCAATAATGGATGAATGCATATTCTTCGCAACAATGGATTAGACCTTCATTCTCTCTAGATCCGAGCTTTATACGCGTTTTCCAATGCCCATGCGAAGTTGATTTACTAAAACCTCTTGATTTCCTTCGTTTTGAACTGATTGAAAACTGATTTCGGTGCTTTTTTCTTCATTTTCACCACTTGAGGCTTGTTCCCCTCGAGTTTCTCTTGGGTTTAGCGCCTTTTTTCGGGCTTTGACTTTTTTTTTCCATTTTCTGTCTCCTAGGGTTTGACTTGAGTTGACTTTTGGTATTTTCCACCTATTTTCCCCATTTTCTTCACTTTTCATCGACTCTTCATCTGTATTCCAGATGAAAGACGACATTCCACATGATAGGGCTCCTCTAGAGGTAGAGTTCGAGGCAGAGTTCGATTATGATGCAGAGCTGGAGCCCTTACCACTGGGAGTGAGGCCTTTTGACGCGGCGATATATCATCCCCAGACGCACATTTTGTCTACTGGAGGCGTTAGGCACTTTACTGATTTCACTGATGCACAAGCGGGTCTCTTACCGAGGGAGCCAGATTCCCATCTTTCAGCCATTGCTATTGAGGTATGAACTCTATGCACTTGCTTATCTGATGTTCTTTACTTGCATTTCTTGCACTAATCACACTCTTGCACTATATTTTCACCAATGCGATTGCATTTATTTTACACTTCCTTTTCATCGAACTGTATTTATACTGATTCACCTGTCCTCTGTCACAGGGTGACGCCCGCGCATACAGGGGCTATGGGGCCATGACAGCTAGAGATTGGTATGACGAGCTCCCTGCCGGAGTACGAGCTATTGTTGACGAGGCAGACTTTGGCCTATTCTGCTCTGGACTGACACGAGTCATAGCGAGCCATCCACTTCTTGGAGCAGTAGTGGAGAGATGGTGGGACACCACCAATGTAACGCCCTCAAAATAATACATAATAACCAACATTTTAGACGTGCATTGATACAAAAAAAATCAACCATATCTATTCATCAGAGTAATTTGTACAACTATATTACATGTTAACAACAAAAGCAAATGCCCTATGGGCTTATAGCTTTCCAAGTTAACACTTGGTTACAAAAAGAAGAGTACTAACTCAGTACACATTAAGCCCTTGGCTTGAATTTACATGTAATACATCAAAATAAACAATAGAAAGAGTCTTCAACTCTCATCATCATCCAAGCTATGTCCTTGGAGGTGGCATACTACCTGTACCTGAAAATAATGTCCCATAAAGGGTGAGCCAACGCCCAGTAGAGATATGCTAAACACAGTATGAGCAATGACTAAGGCATTAGCAATTGATAAATGTTCAACTTTCATAAACCAATTCATAATCCATTTCCATTTCATGACCACTATGTTCATGTTTCATTTCAGTTTCCATTTCTTATCAATTTCACAATTTACATCAATGGCTCAGAACCTGCCCAATCACTTATATGAGACGATGGCTCATATTAAGCACTTCCCATTTTACAATAGATAAACATATTAGTTGTATCAACATCTCAACAGATAAGCATACAAGCTGTATCCACATTTCAACAGATATGCATATTAGCTATATCAACACTTCCAATGACAAGCATATGAGCTGCATCAACACTTCCAAAGATAAGCATACGAGCTGTATCAACACATTATCTGACAAGCATATGAGCTGTATCAGTGGAGTCCATCCCCTATCTCCTCCCAAACAACATCCGGTTTAGAGGTCCATCCCCTATCTTCCCCTAAACCGTGGAGTACATCCCCTATCTCCTCCTTCCACACACAACATATATACACAAAGGTCATATACGCAATCAATCAATACATAACGTTAATGTATTCTACCAACCGTCATACTCTATGACATATCCAATTGATTAGTTTTAGTTTGCCTAATCATCATGCATTGTCTACAACAATCAAAACTACCCTCCACCGGTAGCCCAAGCAATTATTTCTAAACAGATAATAAAAGCTCCAACAGATAAAATACCAATGTTTTCAAAAGTGAGCGATTAATAAATCTAACTCCACTATTCAACCATATTATGAACCGATTTCATTATTTCCAACTCAATTCCATAATCTTACAATTTTCCCAAATTAATTATGCCAATTAATTTATACAACAAATTAGGGTTTTCTACCCCATTTCCCAATATTGACCCAATGGCCTATATATCCATAACCAACAACAATATCATTATTTTGAAACCCAAAATACATATTATGAGCCCAAAATCATAAAACCCTGTTACACATTTTGAAACCCTAAGTCCCAAAATTTCCCAAGTTCAATACTCTATCAAAACAACTAAAAATCTAGGTCAAAGACCATAAGAGTGAGTAGGAACCTCTACCTCAAAAGATGACACCCAACGAAGAAGATGGTGAAAACGAAATTGCTCCAAACCACGAGTTTCTCGGATCAAAAGATAGCCCTCGACGATCAACAACTCTTTTGTAAAGGCCAAAGGTGAGGAAAAAATCCTAGCTAGATCAATATTTAGAGAGAAGTTAAGGTTTTAGAGAGAGGAGCTCTCAAATGTAGGAATGGCAACGGGACGGGGCGGGGCCGGGGATCACCCTCCCCGTCCCCGATCCCCGATGGTAGAAACTCTCCCGTCCCCGGCCCCGATCCTCGACGGGGAACCCACTACCGCCCCTGCCCCCGCCCCCTAACGGGGATCGGGTTTCCCCGACCCCGAAAATCCTCGGCCAACACAAAAAAAAAAAAAAAAGCTCCAGAAAATGAATTCATCAACAACAACGACAACATCAATAGATCTAACAGATCAAAAAATATTTTCATCATTTTCATCACCAACAAATCTTCATCAACATTTTCATCTTCATCTCCACCATTTTTCAGATCTGAAGAATAAAAGCAAAAAAAAAAGAGAGAGAAGGAATTCCGTGAGAGACAGAGAGAGAGAGAAGGAGATCCGTGAGAGAGAGAGAGAGAGACGGAGATACCTTCCGTGAGAGGGAGATGAGTCGGCGGTGAGGGAGCTCTGTGGTTGTGTTAGAGAGTGAGACTGAGTGAGAGAAGAGAGAGAGAGAGGGGCCAGACCAGACCAGATGATGCCAGACCAAATGATGCCTGTGTGTTATTTGTTGTGCCTGCCAACTCACACACCACACATACATATATATTCTGTGTTATGTTTGTACCAAGCACACATATAGATATAATAATATAATAACATATATATAATAATATAATAATAAACACACAACACACGTATATATATAATAATATATATATATATATATATAAACAGACAACACACGTACATATATACATATAAGAATAGAATCGGGGGGCTGAACGGGGTGGGGCCGGGGTCGGGGTTGGAAACTGTATCCCCGTCCCCGGCCCAAACATCATCGGGGATTTATTTTTAAATACCATCCCCGACCTGTCGGGGGTATTTTTCGGGGAAAAACCGCTCAATTCGAGGTCGGGGGGTCGGGTCCCCGTCGGGCCGGGTTCAAATTGCCATCCCTACTCAAATGGTTTTTTTGGAAAAGTAAGAGAGAGAAAGAATGAGAAAAAGTGATTTAAAACTGCCCCACAGCCAACTGATATACGACATTCTCGCTCGAGCGTCAAGAACAAAAACTAGGTCCGCTCGAGCGCAAAAAGGCCCGCTTGAGCGCCAAGACACAAGAATAAAGCACATCCGCTCGAGTGCGAAAACCAGTCCGCTCGAGCGTATATTTCCCCCTCCTAGAACTTACACCGAAAAGGTACTACCCGCTCGAGCGCTAGAGTACCCGCTCGAGCGTAAAGAAACCCGCTCGAGTGTAAAAATCACACCTGCAGAAGTTTTGCAGGGACACGAAAAACTGGGAGTGTGCAATCCACGCTCGAGCGCAAGAAGACCCGCTCGAGCGGATCGCCTAAAAACTGGCCAACAAGGAATTAACACCAAGGCCTAACCAACCTGTAACAACCCTGCCCAAAACATCCTAAAACTCACACAAGCGGAATTAAAGGACGACAACAAGATAGATACAGCTACCAACTCCACGGAACCGAGTCCGGAAGACAACAGAACAGTAAAAGGACAACTGGGATCGTTATAACCTCCCCCCTTAAAGAATTTCGTCCCTGAAATTAAACACAAGTTTTTTTTTTTTTTTTTCAAAAACAGGTTTTCTCCATTCTCAGCAATATTACAACATTATATTGAACGACCCGACCCATTACCGGTCAATCCCATCTCTTTTCAAGAGGCATTACACATTATTCATAACAACTTGCATTATCAACATGCATTCTTTTGAAATCTATCAATTTCAACCTGTTTCTCACAATTTCTTAACACATACAACATTATCATCATGCTTGCATTTCCACAATATACTTAACATAGAGAATGTTAAAACCAATTTTCATTAACCAAAACATTCACAATGTTTTACAACTTAAGACATATACAATGCTCTTAAAGTTCAACAATATTACAGAATTTCATTATAAAATTACACATCAATAAACATGTCCGGATACTTCTCGCGGACTTCCAACTCACGTTCCCAAGTGGCTTCCTCCACTCCGTGATGCTTCCACAAAACCTTCACCAAAGGAATGGTCTTGCCACGCAGGACTTGATCCCGCCTATCCAAGACCAGGACCGGTCTCTTCTCGTACGAGGCATCCTCATCTACTTCCAAGTTGGTCCAATCTAACACGTGGGATGGATCCGGCTCATACTTCCGAAGCATACTCACATGAAACACTTCATGCACTCCAGACAACTGCGGCGGTAAAGCTAAACGATAAGCAACCTCGCCAATCCTCTCAAGGATCTCAAAGGGACCAATAAACCGAGGGAATAACTTCCCACTCTTCCCAAGCCTCATCAAACCTCGCCTAGGTGATATTTTCAAGAAGACATGATCACCTACCTCAAACGCCAAAGACCTCCTCCTACGGTCGGCATAACTCTTTTGGCGACTCTGGGCTGTAACAAGCCTCCTACGGATAAGCTCAACTTTCTCCGTCGTCTCCCTAACCAACTCCGGACCCAACAAAGGGGCATCACCCACCTCGGCCCAACACACTGGAGACCTATACGGTCGGCCATATAAGGCCTCAAACGGTGCCATACCGATACTAGACTGAAAGCTGTTGTTGTAGGCAAACTCTACCAATGGCAAGTGCCTCTCCTACGTCCTACTGAAGTCAATGACACAACCTCGAAGCATATCCTCAAGGATCTGGATAGTACGCTTGGACTGCCCGTCAGTCTGAGGATGATAGGCCGTACTAAAGGTCAACTTAGTGCCCAAGGCACTCTGCAAACTTTGCCACAACCTAGCAGTAAAACGAGGATCTCTATCTGAGACGATCGTCATTGGGACCCCGTGCAATCTCACTATGTCCCGAATATACAGGTCGGCGAGATGATCTACCGAATCTCTCACGCGCATAGGAATGAAGTGCGCCGACTTAGTCAACCGATCTACAACCACCCAAATGGCATCACTACCCCGCTGAGTCCTCGGAAGACCTGCAACGAAGTCCATAGTAACATGCTCCCACTTCCACTCGGCAATAGGCAAGGGTTGCAACAAACCCGTTGGCCTCTGATGCTCGGCCTTCACTTGTTGACAAGTAAGGCACTTCGATACGAAAACAGCCACATCTCTCTTCATACCTCGCCACCGAAAGTGGCGACCCAAATCCCGGTACATCTTAGTGCCTCCCGGATACACCGCAAGGCGTGAATGATGGAACTCTCGGAGTACTTCCTCTCGGTAAGACTCCGGCACAAATAGACGGTCTCGGTATCTCACACTCAGGTCGGGATACACCGTCAAACCCTTCTCAACTTTCCCATTTGAGATATTCTCTCGGAGGTATTCTACCTTAAGGTCGCCTCTCTGTGCCTCTAACACTCGGGTCACAAGTGTAGGCTGCGCAACAACAGAAAACAAGGCCGCAGCCTCAGCTGATTCACCCAGAAGCAAGTCAAACTCGCCAAGGGCACCCAACATCTCCCATTCCCGGATGGCGATACAAGCTACATCACTAATGGATTTCCTACTAAGGGCATCGCCCACAACATTGGCCTTTCCCAGGTGATAGTGCAACTCAAAATCATAGTCCTCAATGAACTCCATC
This sequence comes from Camellia sinensis, assembly GCF_055761805.1. Taxonomy (NCBI): domain Eukaryota; kingdom Viridiplantae; phylum Streptophyta; class Magnoliopsida; order Ericales; family Theaceae; genus Camellia; species Camellia sinensis. The sequence continues at coordinate 91,560,007 of NC_138968.1, read as the reverse complement.
CATCTCCTCTGCCTCAAATTCAAGTCTCTCTGTGTAAACAGATACTTCAAACTCTTGTGGTCCGAGAACACCTCGAACCTCTCACCATAAAGGTAGTGCCTTCAAATCTTCAAGGCAAAGATCACTGCTGCTAACTCTAGGTCGTGTGTAGGGTAATTCTTCTCGTGTATTTTCAACTGCCGTGAGCTATAAGCTACCACGTTCCCCTCTTGCATCAACACACAACCCAAACCCTCTCGTGAGGCATCACAATAAACCGCATAACCCAACCCTCTCTCCGGAATAATCAAAACCGGAGCGGTGGTCAATCTAACCTTCAACTCTTGAAATGACTTTTCGCAAGTCTCACTCCACACAAACTTGACCCCTTTTCGCGTCAATCTAGTCAACGGCGAAGCTAGCCTGGAGAAGTCTTTCACAAACCGATGGTAATACCCGGCTAATCCCAGAAAACTGCGGATCTCCAACACACTCTTAGGTTGTGCCCAATCTTGCACTGCCTCTACTTTGGATGTATCAACAGACACCCCTTCCCCGGATACCACATGGCGTAAGAATTTCACTTCTCCGAGCCAGAACTCACACTTCCCAAACTTGGCATACAGCCTATGGGCTCTAAGCAACTCAAGCACCACTCTCAAGTGTTCCTCGTGCTCATCCTCAGAAGGCGAATAGATAAGAATGTCATCCCCGAAAACGACTACAAATCGATCCAAGAATTCCCGGAAGATCCGGTTTATCAAGTCCATAAAAACTACCGGTGCATTGGTAAGCCCGGATGGCATCACCAGAAACTCATAATGGCCATACCGCATACAGAATGCCGTCTTAGGAATATCCTCCTCCCTGACCCTCAACTGGTGGTAACCCAATCTCAAGTCTATCTTAGAGAAACAACGGCAACCCTTCAACTGGTCGAACAGATCATCTAGACGGGGCATAGGGTACTTGTTCTTGACCGTAGCCCAATTCAACTTCCGGTAGTCTATACACAATCTCAAGGCACCATCTTTCTTTTTAGCAAAGAGGGCCGGGGCTCCCCACGGCGAAACACTAGGGCGAACAAACCCTTATCTAGCAATTCCTGGAGTTGAATCTTCAACTCACTCAACTCGGCTAGGGCAAAACGATAAGGTGCCATAGAAATCAGCGCCGTGCCAGGCACTAAATCAATAGAGAACTCTATCTCTCGGTGAGGTGGTAAACTAACGAGATCCTCGGGAAAAACATCCGAATACTCACAAACCACCCTCGGCAATACAATCTGGGTCTCATCACACTCACCACTCATAAAGTTAGTGAGTAGACCACTAAGCTCTCCCCGCCCTCGCGGATCATACACCGGTGGCAACACACTACCAACCCGGTCCCCCAAGAAATGGAAACACTCCCCGCTCAAGGTACATACGGTGACCCTCTGGCGGTAGCAATCAATAACAGCTCGGTATGACGATAGCCAGTCTATACCCAAAATAACATCAAAACCCTTCATAGGCATGACAACAAAAGGAAAAGGGAGCCTATGATCGGCGACCTCTATATCACAACCTCTAACACCTTGTTTCAAGATCAACTCACCACCAATAGGCGATACTACACATATAGGAGATGCTAACCGTGCCAACTCCAATTCCAAAATAGATGCAAATGCAACAGACACAAAAGAATGAGATGCACCCGTATCAATCAACACGCTAGCAACCGAGTTGCAAAACAGAAAAGTACCTCTCACTACTGATGGAGCCGGTACTAGGTCCTGCGCGGTAACAGCATACACGCGCCTTGTAGGCCCCTGATCCACCTACTCACCTCTAGGAGCAAAGGACTGCTGCACTGATTGGGATGACGAAGCTCCCGGATTGGCCCTCGAGGCCTGCACAGACTGAGCTAGCTGATAACCTTGCGTCTGCCTAGAACCAGACACTCCCGAAGTGGCACTCAACTGTGGGCAATACCTCTTCAGGTGCCCAGGCTGACCACACTGATAGCAAGACAAAGGCTGGCCCCTGCCCTGACTCTAGCCCTGAGGTCTAGCTGAAGAAGAAGCAGCTCGCTGACCCCCTCCCTTCTGCGGGCAAACCGAAGACTTGTGACCCAGCTGGCCACACACAAAACAAGTCAAACCTCCCTAACTACCTCTCCCAGAGCCCGCACTCGGCACTGGAAAGGTCGATCTAGCCACACCACCCAGAGACTGCTGAGGGTTAGAACCCCTCTGTCTCCTGCCATCACCCTGACCATCTTGGCTCCTCTTGGAGCCTCTCTGCCCCTCATCCTCCTCCTGCATCATGAGCTCCATATGAGCTGCCACATCCACCAAACGTCTATACTCCCGGATGAAAGATCCACCAACCCTCAACTTGAGGCCTCGCCTCAACTTCCGCTCAAACTCAAAGCAACGGCGTTCCTCGGACGCCACCAGTTCAGGTGCAAACCTGGACAGACTAGTAAAAGTAGCCTCAAACTCGGCCACTGACAAGCCCTGCTGTCTAAGCTGGCAAAACTGCTCTCTTAGCTTCTCCCTCGCAGCTGAAGATAAAAACTTCTCCTGGAAAGCATTCACAAGCGCCTCCCATGCACCACCAACACTGCCCTTCTCATACTTCCACCATTGACCCGCATCTCCCTTCAGTTGGAAGGATGCCAGGGTCACTTTCAAAGCCCCGTCCTCGATACCCAGCATCTCAAACGTCTTCTCCATTTGTTCTAACCACTCATCAACTTTAAGTGGCTCCTTTGGATCCCCGACAAACTCATCCGGGTTAGACCGGAAGAATTCCCTCTTCAAGAAAGAAGGCCCTGCCTCAGCAACCTGATTCTCAGCTCTGAGAATACCCAAAGCTCCCGCTATCTCTTAGGCCAAGGCGCCCATAGCCTGCTGACCCGCTGGCTCGGCCACGTTGGCCTGACCAACACCCTCCTGCATTGCCAGAACGTCATCCGGTAAAGGTACCTCCTGCCTACCATGCCTGCCACGCTTACCACGCCCTCGTCCTAACATCCTAATAAAGGTAACCAAGACTATTAGCACATTCACAAATGCGCCGAAGCTATAACACCCTCGTCCTAATGCATGGACAACTGTACTTCACTCCACGTAAGTACATAAACACATAAACATTTACGAATTTCATTTCCGGATAATGATAGTCCCGAGGCGTTACTAGAGTTCCGGTTAGAAACAGCATTGATCAAGTGCTTTTCCAACAAGACTCCTAGCAACCCAAGGATCCAATCAATATCCTGGAAACTACATTCCATACCCACATAGTCACATAAGCATGTTATCACATAGCGTTTGACACTACATCTAAGTCTCTATCAAGCGAGACAAACCCATTGTGATCCTAATCACTTCCCACGTACCCAAAGTATTCGAACCCGGTACGCTCTGATACCAAGTTGTAACGCCCTCAAAATAATACATAATAACCAACATTTTAGACATGCATTGATACAAAAAAAATAACCATTTCTATTCATCAGAGTAATTCTTACAACTATATTACATGTTAACAACAAAAGCAAATGCCCTATGGGCTTACAGCTTTCCAAGTTAACACTTGGTTACAAAAAGAAGAGTACTAACTCAATACACATTAAGCCCTTGGCTTGAATTTACATGTAATACATCAAAATAAACAATAGAAAGAGTCTTCAACTCTCATCATCATCCAAGCTATGTCCTTGGAGGTGGCATACTACCTGTACCTGAAAATAATGTCCCATAAAGGGTGAGCCAACGCCCAGTAGAGATATGCTAAACACAGTATGAGCAATGACTAAGACATTAGCAATTGATAAATGTTCAACTTTCATAAACCAATTCATAATCCATTTCCATTTCATGACCACTATGTTCATGTTTCATTTCAGTTTCCATTTCTTATCAATTTCACAATTTACATCAATGGCTCAGAACCTGCCCAATCACTTATATGAGACGATGGCTCATATTAAGCACTTCCCATTTTACAATAGATAAACATATTAGTTGTATCAACATCTCAACAGATAAGCATACAAGCTGTATCCACATTTCAACAGATATGCATATTAGCTATATCAACACTTCCAATGACAAGCATATGAGCTGCATCAACACTTCCAAAGATAAGCATACGAGCTGTATCAACACATTATCTGACAAGCATATGAGCTGTATCAGTGGAGTCCATCCCCTATCTCCTCCCAAACAACATCCGGTTTAGAGGTCCATCCCCTATCTTCCCCTAAACCGTGGAGTACATCCCCTATCTCCTCCTTCCACACACAACATATATACACAAAGGTCATATACGCAATCAATCAATACATAACGTTAATGTATTCTACCAACCGTCATACTCTATGACATATCCAATTGATTAGTTTTAGTTTGCCTAATCATCATGCATTGTCTACAACAATCAAAACTACCCTCCACCGGTAGCCCAAGCAATTATTTCTAAACAGATAATAAAAGCTCCAACAGATAAAATACCAATGTTTTCAAAAGTGAGCGATTAATAAATCTAACTCCACTATTCAACCATATTATGAACCGATTTCATTATTTCCAACTCAATTCCATAATCTTACAATTTTCCCAAATTAATTATGCCAATTAATTTATACAACAAATTAGGGTTTTCTACCCCATTTCCCAATATTGACCCAATGGCCTATATATCCATAACCAACAACAATATCATTATTTTGAAACCCAAAATACATATTATGAGCCCAAAATCATAAAACCCTGTTACACATTTTGAAACCCTAAGTCCCAAAATTTCCCAAGTTCAACACTCTATCAAAACAACTAAAAATCTAGGTCAAAGACCATAAGAGTGAGTAGGAACCTATACCTCAAAAGATGACACCCAACGAAGAAGATGGTGAAAACGAAATTGCTCCAAACCACGAGTTTCTCGGATCAAAAGATAGCCCTCGACGATCAACAACTCTTTTGTAAAGGCCAAAGGTGAGGAAAACACCCTAGCTAGATCAATATTTAGAGAGAAGTTAAGGTTTTAGAGAGAGGAGCTCTCAAATGGCTTTTTCGGAAAAGTAAGAGAGGGAAAGAATGAGAAAAAGTGATTTAAAACTGCCCCACAGCCAACTGATATACGACATTCCCGCTCGAGCGGAAAACACAACGCTCGAGCGTCAAGAACAAAAACTAGGTCCGCTTGAGCGCAAAAAGGCCCGCTCGAGCACCAAGACACAAGAATAAAGCACATCCGCTTGAGCACAAAAACCAGTCTGCTCGAGCGTATATTTCCCCCTCTCAGAACTTACACAGAAAAGGTACTACCCGCTCGAGCGCCAGAGTACCCGCTCGAGCGCCATCGCTTGAGCGTAAAGAAACCCGCTCGAGCGTAAAAATCACACCTGCAGAAGTTTTACAGGGACACGAAAAACTGGGAGTGTGCAATCCACGCTCGAGCGCAAGAAGACCCGCTCGAGCGGATCGCCTAAAAACTAGCCAACAAGGAATTGACACCAAGGCCGAACTAACCTGTAACAACCCTGCCCAAAACATCCTAAAACTCACACAAGCGGAATTAAAGGACGACAACAAGATAGATACAGCTACCAACTCCACGGAACCGAGTCCGGAAGACAACAGAACAGTAAAGGGACAACTGGGATCACTATAACCAACTCTCTCCATCTTTCCACTATTGGAGAGATGACGATGACCCCTTATGACCTTGCCATGATCATAGGCCTAGGTGTAGGGGGTGACTCGATTCCTCTTGACCTTGATATAGGGGAGTGGAAGGCTACTTGGATTGAGCTTCTGGGGGTGCGCCCGCCTTTGTTCCGGATAACCCAGGTCAGATACAGCTGGTTCGAGAAGCGGTTCTAGGGAACCGAGCCAGAGACAGTAGAGAAGATAGAGCACTATGCTCGGGGTTTTCTGATGTTCCTCTTCGGTACCACCCTGTTCGCGAATAGGGAGAACACCGTAGGGCTATATTTGCTGAGCACACTGGTGGTCCTTCCTCGAGTGAGTTTCTACGATTGAGGCGGGCCGGCCTCGCCACCCTGTACGACTATATGAGCTAGACCTCCGCGGGATTGGACACTTGATCGGAGGCTACTGGCAAGCCTGGAAGGTATACTTCTTAGTTCCCTCTTTATACTTTGCATTTTCTACTCAGCATTTCTTGCTTTACATCTGTTCAACACATGTACTTTCTGCTTTGCATTTCCTATACCTGTTCATACACTGTATACTTTATTCTTTGCATTTTCTATATCTGTTCATGCACTGCTGACCATATATCATTGCATTTTCCCTACAGCTGTGGGTATATGTATACTTCCTGACTCTTACCCTAGAGCCTGAGGTGAAGGTTCCATTGATGATCCCCTATTCATAGGTGTACGATGGTCAACTTCGCCGCAGGACTCGTTAGCCCTTTTCTTTCTTCAGGCATTACTTTGACACTGTAGTTGCTCACGAGGTAACCTAAAACACTGTCATCATTTGCTTTCACACTGTTTTGATTCACATTATAGCCACTGACAGCAACTGACAATCTATACAACTTCCATTTGTAGATCTCCTGGCAGCCATAGGCCACGATACCGAGAGGAGTTGGAGGTTGGTATAATGCAGCTTGGGGCATTTCTGGCTATCGCATTCTACTTGAGGGTCCGGTCTACCGAGCTTGGCACCTAGGCGAGAGAGTCGTATGCCAGTCTCTGGGTATACCTGCTCCGTTCATACCGATAATGCTGCCCAAGTCCATGAGATTAGTGGACAGCCTATCTATTGATAGAGTTATCTAGTTCATGGCGGGCTTGGAGGCGGAATACTTCCGAGTTGAGGGTGATTATGCAATCTTCATTCATACATACCTTAAGCCATCTTTGATCGGTGTTCGCGGAGGCGAGGGAGTGAGAGCTCCTGTTGCGAGGATGGGGCCTAGAATAACCAGGGTAGCCAGGGCCTATAGCAGAGGGGCTCCTCAGGCGAGGCAGAGGATCGGCTGGCCGGAGCTGCCTACTGCACTCACTTATTGGCGGTATACTGGGGAGGCATATCAGATTCCGATCGAGCCTGCTACAGCGGGGCATAGATACGTCAGAGCTCTTGACTCACCCCCGGTATGTACCACAGTTTTTTAGTTTTCCTATCTCTTTTTGATATCTGTTCCCTCTGGACATTGATCATTCCCAAATGCATGCGCAGGCACCCCCAGGGTACACCGAGGATCTGCTGGAGCTATTAGCCTCATTTGAGGGCATGATGTTGAGGACGGAGGCACTACTCGACTTCCACGACATTCAGGTAATTTCTTCAGTTTTCTTACATTCCAGTTATCCAATTTTTGCTGACACACTGAAACTGACATTTCAACTGAACACTTCCCCACATTACACGGACACACTACATCTGACCCACACTGCACTAATACACTGCATCTGAAATACTGCACTTCTAGACTGTACTCATACATTGTATCTAACTCCTGCATACACTCATTCTGCACATCATACTTATATCTGATACGTATACTATGGCTGACATATGACAACCACCTTTTCAGGTCCTATCCATACTGATAGCACTAGCGGCGGCTGCAGCAGGACCATCAGTGCCCCCTCTAGTGCGAGGGAGGAGAGAGAGACAGGCTCCGGCACGTAGCCAAGGCAGACCCAGGGACGCCCGAGATGAGAGTGGCCCTTCCGAGCCCATTCTGAGCGATGACAAGGCTGAGATCGGCGAGGCTGAGGAGGCAGCGAGTCAACACGATGAGTCATCCGAGAGCGGAGATGATGACGCTGGCTCGGGTTCTGCTAGTGGAGATGATGTTGAGTCGGGATCTGAGGCAGAAGGCAGTGACGATTCTGGTTCTAGTTCAAAGAGAGGTGCAGATAGCAGCACTAACGGAGACAGCTCTAAGGCTCTGCCCAGGAAGAGAACGAAAAGGACCTCTCGAGACTGAGACAGCTGGCGTTGATTTTCTGTATTCTTGCTTAGTTTCTTTTTGCTAGTAATGTTAGCACTTTGTACAGTTTTAGATAGGTTTTATTTGCTTTAAAAACTTGTACTCTTTTGTAAAAAGTAACCATGATCGGAATGAAAACCAATCTTTTGTATGAAAAAGTGTTGTATTTTGCATTCTGAGCACCGCATTGCATACAAACGAGATTGAACTTGATTGATGGAATTTGGACATTGTATATACATAACCTTCTTAATCAGGTAATGAACTAACTACTAACAAAACAAGAAAAACAATGTACAACTCGATAAATAATCAAGAAATATACGACTTGATAAAAAAACACACAATATACAACAACTCAATAACCAAGACAAATACAACTCGATAAGTAAAACAAGACAAATACAACTCGATAAACAAATTGATACAAAATGGCTCAACAAAACTAACTAAAACAAGACAACACAACGCACAAAGAGCAGAACAAAACACAGATTAGCATCACTCTCAACACACAAGAAGACCACATAACAGACAAGAATGCTGCCGGCCATGAACAGAGGCTGTCGACCACTAGTGGTGGCCTGTCGGCTATAAAAGGTGGCTGTCGGCCATCACCACTGGCTAGTCAGCCACCAGTGGTGGCTGGTCGACTACAAAAGGTGGTTGTCGGCCATCAGTGTGAGAGACCTCCAGATTGTTGTCACCTGTCTTCCACTAAGTGCCTTATCTTCTACAAAAGTTGGGACTTCGTAGTTTCTTCATTCCAACTCTATTTTTGCCATAAATGGTGTCATTCTTTACCGAAAAACTCTCAAGTTGGATTGCAACTTAAGATGGCTCGGCAAAACTGAATTTCTGGGGTTTCAGGATAAATGCACTATTCCCGCTAAGTCATTCTCCAATGTGTTTTCCGTTCCTTCACGCCGTGGGTAGGTGTTAGAACCCGGTTACACATGTTTTCAGTTTTGGAGGGGAAGAGCTATGCCCGACAATTGAAGAATTCCAAGTTTTGATGGAATCCCGACGTGATGAGGAAATGTTGCCCCAGTCCCGTTTTGGTCATATCTCAGCTTTAGAAAGGATGTGTGGGCTCATTTTACATGAGGCTCGATCCTTGGTTCACAACGGAGAGTTGGATATTCCCAGCCTCATTTATCGATTTTCTGACACCGGTGATCGCGGTGACCGTCTTTGGCAGAGTTTTTAGCAGCATGCCCTTTGTTTGTGTATGTTAGCTCATTTTCTACTTGCCCCAAGTTTCAGAGGGTCTAGTATTCACTTGTTCGAAGTGGCCCAAGGCTTGAAAGAGGGCAAGAGTTGCATTGGCTTAGCATTGGCCAAGACTTTAATAGGCTTAGACGCCTTCCATCGGCGAGAGACAAACAAATTCGCGGGAATTCCACTACTTTTGCAGGTAATGTTTCCCACCCTCTCATATGTGTTTCTCATATCACTTGGCACTAATGCTCTGTTTTTCTCTCAAAGCCCTTTTCTCGATTTTTCTCTCAGCGCACATCTCTCTATTCTTTAATCTCTCTTAATTTTCATCCCTCCCCAGATATGACTCATGGATAGGTTGAAGGTAGTGGACTCCCGCCTCGCATATTCAACACGAGGCTATTTCTTTCTCTAATAACTAGTTGATTTCCTGAATGAAGGGTGGTGGTGCCATTGGATGTGCAGTAGGTCTGCTGTTGACATTGCTTGGCGTTGCCCTTAGTTTGATCTGCCTGAAATGAGCTACAGCATGGCTCGGCGACCTGACATTCAACTGATTGGCTTGATACACTATGTATTCTACTTTCTGTTCCAGTTTAGGCGTCAGTTTGGACACGACCAAACTTGTCTGGAACCTGGCTTCATTCCCAATCCGAGGTTCACAATTGGCTCGATACCCCAATGCTTGGAGGACAAGAGAACTTTTGGCTCCTGCACCTAATTTCAGTTTGCGCCCTTTCTGGTGAGTGCTTGACTTGGCTTGACGATGAGGCGCAAGCTGGGCCTACTTTAGTATCTGCAACTTCCACGAGCTCAGGAAGGGGATGCAGGAACACCTGACTCATCTATGCCCCAAGTTTATTGCTTTGATCTAACTTTTCAAGTTTTCCTTTTGAATGTAATAAAAGAAACTTTGATTTGTATCGAGAGTTGGTGAACTTTGTATTGAAATCAATGAAATTGGAGTTGTGGGCATTGAAAGTTTTCCTTTTGGTCCAAAAATGGTCTAAATTGTAAAAAGATTAATTTGAACAAAATCAACTTTTATCAAAACTTTTCAAAACCATTTTCGATAAGGATCACAACTTGAAACACTTGGAATCTATCCTCGAGATGTACAACCCTGAATCCAAAAATAAAAAATTGCCCCTAGATTGAATAACACTGCTCAGCACTGTAGTCAGCTCTTCTCTTAGGGTAAGGATCACAATCGATCTTTCAAATAACGAACAGACAAGGATGCCTTGATCAAACACATGGATACAGTTGATTTGGAGGTGTTTACGGTCGGACTTCAAAATGAAGTTGCCTACGTGTCCCGGAGATGGGAATCAAGCCTTACGCAGTTTGGTATGGGTTCACTCGGGGTATTAACGCTCTCTTTTTGCGCTCTAACTTTTGCCAAGGCTGCGCTTTCTAGGTTTTCAACCTTACGAGCTCAGTTTTTCTTTTTTCCAATTTTTTGTGCTCTAACTTTTGCCTAGGTCGCCCTTCCGAGTTTTTGGCCTAACGAGACTCTCAAGGGTAATATTACTTCAACTTGTCCATGTTGTTTGGTTGGGAGAATTCTAGGCCATCTAGGTCCATAAGAATCACAGCTCTACCCAACCAGATGGTCATGATAATGTAAGGACCAGTCCAATTGGGGCTGAACTTGCCCCTAAGGTCATGGATGGGAGCTCGATTATCTTTCAGCACCAAATCTCTTTCCTTAAAATTCCGAGACTCAACTTTCTTGTTAAAAGCCTGGGCAATCCTATGTTGATATCCTTGGACATGGTACAGTGCTTTCAGCCTTCTCTCATTGAACAACATTAGTTCTTCGAACCTGCTCTGCTGCCAATCCTCTTTGCTATCTGGCACTCAGCTATAACCCACAGCGATGGAACCTCTATTTCAATCGACAGAACAACTTCCATCCCATAAACAAGAGAGTACGGAGTTGCCCCAGTAGATGCCTGAATCGAAGTCCTGCAGCCCCAGAGAGCAAATTGCAATTTGTCTGGCCAGTCCCTGTAAATCTCAACCATTTTCTGCAAAATGTACTTGATGTTCTTGTTGGCGGCCTCAACATCTCCGTTGGTTTGCGGCCGATATGTGGATGACTTATGAAAAGCCATGTTGTATTTCTCCAACAAGTCAATCACTTCTTTCTTAAAATGGGAGTCATTGTCTAAAATGATCTCATTTGGGACTCCATAACAGCAAATAATGTTGTTGTGGATGAACTTAGCTACATGCGCTACTTTCAACACTGCATAAGATTGAGCTTCCACCCACTTCGTGAAATAATCAATTGCCACCAGAATGTACTCATGCCCATTTGGTGTAACTACCCCAATGACGTCAATTCCCCAGACTGAGAAAGGCCATGGTGAAGTTATGTTGTACAACTTCAATGGTGGGATATTCATGCGATTTGCATGAATTTGGCATTTGTGGCATCGCTGAACAAAACCAATACAATCCTCCTCCATGGTAGACCAGTAGTAACCTTACCTGAGAATCTTCCAGGCTAACATTACTCTGCTCATGTGTACTCCACACTCTCCCCCATGGATGGCCTCCATTAAGCGCTTCGACTCTTCTACATCAACACACAGCTTCTGCATCCCCAAATGACCCCTTTTTTACAACTTACCCCCGCAGATGATAAACTGAACAGCCATCCGCCGTATTGCCCTCTTATCTTTGGTATTTGCCCCTAGGGGATAAACCTCATTTTCCAAGAAGTTTCAGATATCATAATACCAGGGGTTTCGATCTTGCACTTCATCTATTGCGGTGATCAACTCGTAGGCCGGCGCATATCTCTGCTCGATAATGATCGGACGCATCCTCCAAAAGGGATGTTTATGATGGAAGATAGAGTTGATAACGCGTCAGCGAATCTATTGTTCTCTCTTAGTAGATGAGTGAAGGTTAGCTTCTCAAACCTAGGAATCAGAACATCCGGAGCTCGGTGATAGATTTTCATCTTTTCTTCTTTGACCTTCCAGTCTCCTTTTGCTTGAGACACAACCAGGTTCGAGTCCCCAATAACGTCCAATCTTTTTGCTCCTAGTTCCAGGGCAGCTTCTAACCCCGCGATACACGCTTTGTATTCTGCCTCGTTGTTGGATACTTTGAATCGGAGTTTGAAGGCTAAGGGTATATGGGAATTGTTAGGTGCTATTAGCAACACCCCTATCCTATAATCGTACTGGTTAGATGCTCCGTCAAAGTATATTGTCGAAACCTCTTCCTCGACTTGCAAAATAGCCTTATCTGGGAATAGGTGTTTTATGCTTCATCCCTTTCCACTGGGTGATCTACTAGGAACTCAGCTACCACTCTCCCCTTGACAGACTTGCGAGTGACATATTTCAAATCAAATTCATAAAGAAGAAGCAACCAACGGGCTAGCCTACCCGTAAGTGCTGGTTTCTCGAAGAGATATTTGATGGGATCTAATCTCAAAACTAGAATTACAGAGTGAGCTAACAGGTAGTGCCTTAACTTCCTGGTAGCCCATACCAAGGCTAAGCAAGCCTTCTCCAACAGGGTATAATGGCTCTCATAGTCCAGCATCTTCTTACTCAGGTAATAGATGGCCTTCTCTACTCTATCCTTAGATTCCTGAGCAAGCATGAATGCCATTATTGTGTCCGTTACTGACAGATACAGAATCAACGGCTTCCCCGGCTCTGGCGGCGACAACACGGGCGGGTTCTGAAGGTACTGCTTGATCTGCTCAAAAGCAAACTGACATCAGTCATCCCATTGAAATTTCTTTCCTTTCTTTAGAAGACCAAATAGTGGTTCACAAGTCAAGGTTAATTTTGCGATAAACCGTCTTATGAATTGTAATTTACCCAGAAAGCCTTGCACCTCATTTTTAGTCCTTGGTGGTGGCATTTCTAGGATGGTCTTGATTTTGGAAGGATCTACCTCGATGCCCCTCTGTGTGATTAGGAACTCCAGTATTTTCCCTACTGTTATGCCAAAAGTGCATTTCTGTGGATTCAGCCTCAAACGATATTCTCTGATCCACTGGAAGAATTTCTTCAAGGTGGTGTAGTGGCCCTCTCTTTCCTTGGACTTGCCAATCATGTCGTCCACATACACCTCGACCTCTTTGTGGATCATATCATGTAGAATTGTGGTTGTAGCCTGTTGATAAGTAGTCCTAGCATTCTTCAACCCAAACGGCATCACCCTGTAATTGTAAGTTTCCCATGGCGTGGTGAAGGCAATTTTCTCTCTATCCTCGGGTGCCATCAGAATTTGGTTATACCTGGAAAATCCATCCATGAAGGAAAGCAATGCATGGCCTGCGGTGAAGTCCACCAATTCATCGATGTGCGGTAGAGGAAAGTCGTCCTTCGGACTAGCTTTGTTCAAATCTCTAAAATCCACACACACTCGAATTCTGCCATCTTTCTTCGGCACCGAAACAATGTTGGCCAACCAAGTCGGATACTCACATACTAGCAAAAACCCTGCATCTATCTGCTTGGTGACCTCTTCCTTAATCTTCAAAGTCCAATCTGGGCGTATTCTCCGCAGCTTCTGCTTGACGGGTTGGGTCTCGGGGTCAAGAGCGATTTGATGCTGTACAATCTCAGGATCGATTCCAAGCATGTCTTTGTAGGACCACATGAAAATATCTTTGAAATCTTTTAATGAAGCAACTAAGCGCTCGCGCTCCTCCGAAGACAACGTGGACCCGATCTGGACAAGACGCGGATCCTTCTCAGTACCCACATTAATTGGAATAATTTCATCAACAAGGGGTTTTACAAACCTCTCCTCTTCTCAATCAATCAAATGTTTCAAAACCAGAGAAATTCTTTCCTCATCGTTTTCATTAAAATTTTGAAAATCATGATCAATGCAATATACAAGTGGCACAGAGAAGTACTTAGAAACTGCAATGGTATTCTCATTCACAAGATCCAGCTTATCTAATTCCTCGATTACAACTGACTCAAAAGAAAAGGAAAAAAATGACCTGGACAAAACTACGACATCCGGGTTATCAACCCCGGGAATACCGAACTCCGACTCAGAAGAATTGGAATATGATTCCGACTCCACAGACTCTATGGAATCAGATTCTGGCTCACTACCTGACTCAGAACCACTGGACAGAAAACCCTCCTCTAGTTGCCAAGTGAATGATGGTGCGTCGGATGCATCTAAAATACCACCGGAAGGGTCCACACCTGATTGGTCTTCGATCATGGAAACGGTTAGGTCCTCCCCAAAGCTCTCCGGGTTGATCTGAGAATCCGAAAGGAGACATGCCAGCGCTGCTCCTACCTCAAGTTCACTGCTGTTGGACTCATTTTTTGTGCTCTGTTCAGCCTCAGCAGTTAATTCAGTCTGTTTCTCTGTGGCTTCACCCTTTTGCTGCTGTAAATCGAAGAAAATCTCGAAGCCGAGTAGACGCCGTTTCTCGGAGTTCAACCATGGTTCAGGAAAGCCGCAAAATAGAAGTCTTTCCCCTCCCAGACAAAGCGGCCATTCAGAGTTCCCTAAATTGGCCTATGCACAAGCTCACAGTGTTTCCCAGTTTGCTTTGCTTTGCTCTGGCTCTTCCAGCCATTTTTTTACCTTTCCTCACCCAGTCCTCTTTGGTGGGCGTATAGCCCAAGCCAAAGGCATGAGGGTTACGTGGCACTTCGACCAGTGTAGTAACGCCCTTTCGACCGCTCTTTCCTAACCCCATCCCGGGTATATGCTGTAACTTGTTCATGAGATATACTAATTGAGCACTAACATAGAAGCCCTCATCAACAGCCAAGATATTTTGCACCACCCGGGCCTCAACCAAGGTAAAACTAGACAAGAAAGCATCCTTGTAGCCATGTACAATCTCTAGTACGGGTGTTGTAACCTCTAGCAGAGGATGCATAGATGAATTCCTGAACACAATGGTTACCCCCTTTCCAAGAGGGTACTTCAGCATTTAATGTAAGATGGAAGAAACGTCTTTTACTTGGTGCAACCAGGGTCGCGCAAGTAACAAGTTGAAATTAGATAGAACATCCAGGATGTGAAACTCAATATCCTGTTGAGCCAGGCCAACTTGTACTTTGACTTGTACTGTTCCCATCACTTCTCTGCTTGTGTTGTCGTGAGCCTGGATCACCTAGGCAGTAGGTACAAAATCCGCTGGCTTCAAACCAATAACATAGGCTATGCGAGACGGACAAACATTGATTGCAGACCCAGTGTCAACCAATATAACCGGCACCCACTTCTCTCCACACTCAACTAAGATGTATAGCGGTTTGTTATGTGCAGAGCCTTCTGGTGGCGATTCCTTGTCAGAAAAGGTTAAAGTTGGTACAGCGCCTCCTTGGAAGACTAATCCCACCAGTTGTTCTGGGGTGGTGTCGACATATAACTTTGTTTTATCCATCGCTAATAGTACAACTTGCCAGTGCATGCGCAAAGCCATAAGAAACCTCGAGATAGATATGTCTGCTTGAATCTTCTTTAACTGTTACAGCACAGCCTCTTCCCCTGCCAGTTTTTCCATCTGTTTTTCAGTCTCCTTGTCATTTCCAGATGCTTCGGGTTGGTCAAAGTGTGGGGCCTTGAAGTATCGGCCGATTCTAGTCATATGATCCACCTCCTCAGATTACCAAGTGTCATCTGGCAGGTCCTGGCCCTAATCCTCGTCAGTGTGGGCAAGATGCAGATCATCATCTTCCCACTATACTTCTTTGGCAACTGACATGCAGTTGTCCGGTTCCGTTGAAATTACTCTTACATCACAGTCATCCCCTGCAGGGTGTTCAGCTTTTCCAACTTTCTGACTATTCTCATACCTTTCTTGTTCAAACCGCTTCAGTGCGGCTTTTTGTTCCATATCAACAGTGTGGGAGCTGAATTTCATCAGATCCATGGGGACGGATAAGCATGTCCGGTCTGAAACGTAACCTCTATTCAGCACATACCCCAATCAATCAAGGAGCCAAATATAATAACTGGTACCTTAGCCAGTAGAACAGATGCCGAGTAGAGGTACATGTAACGGAACAAGGATGGGCCCAGCCTAAAGACCCAAAGAGAATACTATAAATACAAGATCTTCAGTTCTAGAAAGGTATGTGAGAACTATTAAGCTTAACTTAGAATACAAGTAATCTTGAGTGCAGAGACTGACTTGCTCGTCGGAGTGCTAATTCCAGCACCCTCGACTGGAGTGTTTATTCTTTTTCAGGTGACTTGCAGAGGATCACGAGCGTCCCCCAGGATTAGAAAAGTATTTCTAAACCATTCTCCACAACTGGCGTCGTCTGTGGGAATACTCAAACACATCCATGGCGGGCTTAACGGAAGACCCTCCGATAGTCACTGATGAAACCACGCAGAGAGACGACCTCACTCAAACAAACATGCTTGGACCGGAGACTATCCCCGTAAGACGTGCTTTGAACTTCACCTCACCTTCGACTTCAGAGCATGAGGCAATGCAAGCGATCATGGAACAAGCAAAGAAAAACGAACAGAGGTTGGAGAACATGATCGCTGAGAACGAACATCTCTATTAGGATTTGGCCTTGGAAGTGGCAAAGTCCAAACAAGCTGTACGCCAAGATCCGGAATGACCTGTGAGGGCAGGTGGTCGACGATCTCGAGCCCGACAACATGACACTGACAGCGACTCCGACTCATTATCCGCGGAGCTCAAGAAGAAGGGACGATCTGAAACTTCCAGTTCTTCTGAAGAGAGTCCCCGTATAAGGCATAAGTGAAGAAGAAATAGTTCAGATGAAGATCAACACGATCCTTTTGTACGACGGATTGCAAAGGCAGTGCTACCCAAGAAATTCAAAGCACCGTCATTCACCTTGTATGACGGTAAATCAGACCCCACCGATCACATCCGCCATTGCAAGCAAGCCATGACACTGCATGTAGACGACGAGGCTCTGATGTGCAGAATATTTCCGAGCAGTTTGGGACCACTAGCTGTCAGGTGGTATTACAAACTGGAGTCGGCTTCGATTAAAAGCTTCCATCAACTACAAAAATCCTTTAGGGCAAGGTTTATTACTAATGAGGTCCAGCCAAAGGAAGCCGATTTCCTCTAGGCAATGCAGATTCAACCGGGGGAAACCCTTCGTGCCTACTCGGCGCGGTATTGGGAATGTTTCAATCTGGTAGACGATGCTTGCAACGACTCCATGGCCATCACCGCCTTCAAGATGGGGTTGCATCTTGACAGTGCCCTCCACAGCTCTTTGACCAGACGGCCCTCCAAAACAGTTTGGTCGTTGATGAAGAAAGTTGAAGAATACTATAAAGTGGAAGATGATGCATTGCGGGTTAAAGGCAGAAATTTGCCTAACAAGAAGGCTCCTGTTGAAATTGCTCAGCCGTTAAATTCTGTAGCACCTCAGAGCCCTGAACCACGGCATCGGACAAAATGAGATAAGAGATGGGATTCCCGTCGATCAAGCGATCAATGCTCCCACCGAGAAAATGAATAGCTACAAGTTGACAGCAGGCGCACAAGGCGCGCCGACAATAAATATACAGAGTTGATAGAGCCAATCAGTGCAGTTATGTCCAAAATCCAACACCTTCCGTTCTTCAAATGGCCGTCGAAAATGGTGGGACCTCCCGACACGAGAAGACGAGATAGACGGTGTGAGTATCATAAGGACCATGGCCATGATACTGATAGTTGTTATGCACTGAAGGACCTCCTGGAGGAATTGGTACAAGATGGCCGGCTACAATAGTACGTCTGAAAAGGCAACTCAACTAAAGCAATAGCCTTGAGACAGGATTCACCTCCGCTCGGCGTGATATACATGATATACAGCCTGCCAATGTCATCGGCGGTGCATGCGATTCAGTCGAAGTCTGACCCTCAAGACCAACTCACGTTGGCTAAACGGCCCCATGAAGCCGAGGGCATTATTTTTGATGATTCGAATTTGGCCGGAGTAACACTGCCCCACATTGATCCCTTAGTAATTGAGTTACGCGTAAACTGATTGACAGTTGAGCGCATACTCATTGATCCGGGGAGCACATCAGAGATTCTGTACTATAAGACATTTACCAAACTCGGCTTCTCCGAATCGGATCTCTCTCCGGCCCCTTACCCACTATTTGGCTTCAATGCCAATCCAAAGTACCCGTTGGGAAAAATCAGATTACTCGTTCGAGCAGGGTCTCGAACAGTGGATGTGGAATTCTTGGTCGTCAAGCTGCTGTCGCCGTATAATCTCATCATGGGGTGATCCTGGTTGCATACTATGCAGGCCGTGCCAAGCACCTATCATCCGTTGGTACGCTTCCCGACAGAACGCGGTATTGAGCAAATCCGTGGCTCCTAGAAATCGGCACAATCATGTTATCTCCTTGCTGAAAAAATGCCAAAGGAACTGCAGGTGAATTCCATTGAGGTGTCGGATCGAGAGAGCCTCGACGATGTTGGGCGGCTCCCAAATGAAAAGGCCACGGAAGGCTTAGACCGAGTTGAAATCGATGGAAGCCCATACAAGTTCGTCATGGTCGGCGCCTCCCTAAATCAGGTCGATAGATAGTAGCTAATCACTTTCCTGCTCAGCAACCTCGATGTCTTTGCGTGGACTCCGTATGAGATGCCGGGTATAGATCCGTTCGTTTCACAGCACCATTTGAATGACGATCGTAAGTGCAAGCCGATCATTCAAAAAAGCCGGCGGTCAGTCGCAGAGCACACTGCCGCCGTTGTTGAGGAGGTTGACAAGCTGCTTGACGCTGGGGCAATTAGGGAAGTGACCTACCCTACATGGCTCTCTAATACAGTGGTGGTGAAGAAGAAAAATGGGACTTGGCGAGTGTGCGTCGACTTCACGGACCTAAACAAAGCCTGTCCCAAGGATTGTTTTCCCCTACCCAAAATCGACCAACTTGTAGATGCGATAGCATGCCATCAACATATGAGCTTCCTCGATGCTTACAGAGGCTACCATCAAATTGCTATGCATCCAGAGGACCAGGACAAAACTGTATTCCTCACCCCAAGAGGAACCTACTGCTACAAAGTTATGCCTTTTGGGTTGAAGAATGCAGGGGCAACCTACCAAAGACTGGTCACCGCCATGTTCAAGGAGCAACTCGGCCACACTATGGAAGTGTACATTGATGATATGGTGGTCAAGTCCAAGGAAGAGCAGAATCACATAGCCGATCTAGAAAAAACATTTAGCATTCTACGCAAATATAGAATGAAGCTGAACGCTTCCAAATGTGCATTTAGGATCAGCTCTGGCAAGTTCTTGGGTTACATTGTCAACCACCGAGGAATTGAGGCCAACCCGAGGTAAATCACAGCAATCTTGGAACTCGGCTCCCCTCGTTCAATAAAAGAGGTTCAAAAGTTGACGGGGATGGCCGCCGCACTCAACAGGTTCATTAGTCGGTCTATAGATCGTTGCCGACAATTCTTTCATACATTATGGCAGGGAAAGGCTTTTGAATGTCCGCCAAATGCGAAGCCACTTTCAACGACCTCAAGACCTACCTTCGCTCAGTACCACTCTTGACAACACCTGCTGCGGGTGACCCGCTCATTTTGTATCTGGCAGTTTTCGATAGGGCCGTCAGCGCTGTACTAAAGGAAGAGTTGGGAGAGCAGCGACCAGTGTATTATGTGAGCAAGGCAATGGTTGACGTCGAAACATGCAACCTTCCGCTGGAAAAACTTATCCTAGCCTAGTCATGGCGGCAAGAAAACTGATGCATTACTTCTAGGGACATAGCATTGGGGTGCTAACAGATTATCCCCTTCAATCAGTACTACAAAGTGCAGAAGCATCAGGACGTGTTTCAAAGCGGGCTCTTGAACTCGGCCAGTACGACATTCAATTTCTTCCTAAAACCTCAATCAAAGGACAGGTGCTTGTATACTTTGTTGCCGAATTCACTGGGGGTCTTGCCGATTTCAAGTCCGATGAAATTCGACTGGGGCCAAACTGGAGAATTTATGTTGGGGACATTTGGCAGCTGTACTGTGATGGATCATCCAATCAGCGGGGCAGCGGAGCCGGAGTTGTAATCATGGCTCCCAACGGCGCAATAATTGAGCAGGTCGTCAAGCTTGGCTTTGAAGCATCAAATAATGAAGCCGAATACGAAGCCCTTCTAGCCGGTTTATGAAATGCACATCTTCTGGGAGCTCAGTGTTTGCTTGTATTTTGTGATTCAAAACTGGTGATCAATCAGCTAAAGGGGGAGTACGCGGCAAGAAACGACCGTATGACGGCTTACATGAAAACGGCCAACTCCTTGTTGGCAACATTTGACCATCACGAATTGAACCAGACAACACGTGATCAGAACACACATGTAGATGCCCTTGCCTGCCTAGCCTCCGCCATTAACTCAGAGATTAAACGGACCATCGAAGTAGGCTTCATCCCGGAGCCGAGCATTGGCCCTTCGAAGGAAGTCCAGGTCAATGTTATAGAAGCTGGACCGAGTGTAAACACCCTATTTTTGATCGTCCTTAAGACTTGGATGCCATCGTTTGAACACTCAATGATCATCCATGTTCGTGTTCGTTTTGAGTTCCCGGAGGTCTCAGCCGTGCGCCTTGCCTCAAGATCTTTTAACTTGTCTGTTTTGTGCTTGGTTGTGGACCAAGGACTTGTGTTTTTGCTTCTTAGGGAAGAGGGTGGCTTGTTGGCCATCCCCTCAACCCATCGGCCAAGGCATGAAGCTATCGGCCTTGTTTTCTTGCCATCGGCCAAAAGTGTTGGCCGATCGGCACTCTTTTTAGTCGATCGGCCATGTTTTCTGGCCGAACCTTGTTCATCTGCTTTATGCAAATATTTTAGCTGGCATGCACAATTCACCCCCTCCATACACGTGTATGGAGGGATTTGCCCCTTTGCTTAGCTTCCTCAAGAAGCTTTGCTATTGGTTCTTTATAAGAGAGAACCATCTCCTCCCTCCTCAAGGGTTCATAAAATTGAGGGTTGAGCGATACATATACTTTTGTATCTATATTCCTTTGTTTAGCCTTGTTTTCTACTAAAAAATGTAGTATTGTCTTACTATTGTACACAAACACACACTAGAACACCATCCTCTTGGAGCTGAGGTCCCTTGAGGTTGATTTCAGAGTTCTTGGAGTGGTTTAAGCTTGAAGAAGTTACTGGAGCCTTGTTCTTGAAAGTGTTCTTCAAGGGTGAGCATTCTTACTTTTAATACCCCTTTCTTGCTTAAGCTTTTGGACCTTCTTGCTTATTATTTTAAGCTTAACTCTAAACTACAATAAGTTCTAATTTTTGATGCTTTAAATCTTTGGTTAAGGTCTCTTTTTGGTTTGGGATTGTTTTCCCCCTCCAAGGCCTTGTTAGGCCTTGTTTTAGGCTATCCCTTTTGGCCCTTGTTCTTAGCTTTGCATGGCCTTTCTACCACTGAAATCCAGAGGATTTTCAGTGGTGGAAAGGTGATTTTGGAGTCTTAAATAGGAGAGGGTCATCCCCTCTCCTTGTTGTCTTGTATGCTTGCATAAATGGCTTATGTTGGTAGCATGTTTGTTAAGCTTGTGTTAGCTTCATTTCAGCAAGTATTTGGTGTTGCTTTTCCATGCTTTACCTCTATCTAAGGTTGGTTTAGTGGCATTTTTCATGTACCATACACTTGTAGTGTAAATCACACACACTAGCTTTATATGCTTCATGTTTGAGCATGTCTTTCTATCCTATGTTGTGTCCATTTCAGCATGTTCTTGGGCTTGTTTTACCATGTCATACCTCTGTTTTTGGTTTGGTTTGGTTAGCCTTTGCATGCCTCATGCACTTGTAGTGCATTTCCATGAAATTGCCTTAAAATGCTTTGTGCTTTAAGCCATGTTTTTAGCATGATTTTGGCTCGACTCCATGAAGCTTTTAGCCTTGTTGTAACATGCTTAAGCTCTGATTTGAGTTTTTTTACCATATATGCCATGCTTTGTATAGCCATAAGGCATTCTAGCTTGTTAGCTTTAAGTGTCCAAGTCACTAGCATGCTTTACTTGGCTTATTTCAATGATTTGGCATCATTTGTTATACTATTTCAGTCCATGTTTCATGCTCAAACACTGGCACTTGTCACTCCTTTAATGATTTAAAGAGTTGATGTTTTATGCCTCATGAATGGGTCATTGTGTGTGCCATCATGTTTAGGTCTTTGGGATGCCATCTAAGTGGGTTTTTGGTCTTGTTTTACCATGCCATAACTCTGTTTTTCATTGCTTAAGTCATGCCATGTTTGGTTTTGATAGGTGTAGTGTAACACCTTTTTTGTAGCCTTGCATGCCTCATGCTTTTGGCCCTTTGTTCTAGCTTATTTTGGCTTTGGTCCTTGCATGTTTTAGGCTCATTTTGGCATGATCTAGGACTGTTTTGGATTATACTTTCCATTTGCTTCTTGTTTTGCATGGCCATGGTTTGAGTCCCTTGGCTAGTTCCAAGATTTAAGCCTTTTTGCATGACTTGCTTGCTTTGTTTGGTTGGTTTGGCACCTTTTCTAACATGATTTTAGAGCTTACAATGTATGCCACATGTCCATGTTTGTCCTCTTTTAAGTGTTCTTGAAAGTTGCTCTCCTATGCTTAGGTGATAGGCCAATTAGCATGCATGTTTGTATGTACTTTTGTCTTCATTTCCATAGGATTTTGGCCACTGATTTGGGTATGTTTAAGAGCTGTCCACTTTAGTTGAAGTCCATCTTTGCATGTTGTTGCATGCTTGCTTCATTTTGCATGTTGTTGCATGCCATGTATCTTCACATGTTTAGGTAGTATGCCTATTGCATATTAGTTGCATTGCATAATCTTGTTGCATACTTGTTGCATGCTTAGGTTGCATATCGCTTGCTTGCATACTTAGGTTGCATATTGCTTGCTTGCATGCTCATGTTGCATTAGCTTGCTTGCATGCTTAGGTTGCATTGCATTGTGTGTGCATTGCCTTGCTTCTTGATCAAGCATGATAGAGGTTGAGATCCCCTATGTGTTTTTGTGCATTTCATTTGATATTGAATTGCACACTTGGCTCCTTTGGCCATCATGCATTAAAATGCGTGATTGGTGGTCCGAGGGTCGAGAACTACACTCCTTTGAATCTCAAACATGATAAGGGATGTAGTTACAAACATTGTCTTGCAAATGTATTGCCATGCTCTGTCTGTCCTCTGTTGTAGCAAAAGGAGCATTTTACAGGAAGAGATGGCCGATTGGCTATCTTCAGTGCTGGTCGGCTACAAACATTTGGCTGTGAGCCTTAGTTTTGGTCGATGACCAGTTTCCCTTGGCCGATGGCTCTATATTTTGGCCGATGGCCTCTCAGCATGACCATGAAGTGGTTCTGGAGCATCACAGAGACTTGTGCAGTCTTAGAGGTGCAAAACAGTGCAAACAGAGGCAACATGAAGCATGGCGATGGATTTCCGAGCGAAGCCAACCGAGCATGCCTTCGTCCTCTTCCTGAGGCTGTTTTACTGTTTTCATAGCTTAATTAATTTGTTTAATTAGTTAAGGGTTATGTAATAATTAATTAGCATGATAGTTAGTTAATTAGGTGATTTGTATTATTCTTTCGGTCCCTCCGTTGAGAGGGCACAATTTTGTAATAAGCGTGCGTGTGTGTGATGCATGTCTTCCAACCCCCATTTCTTTCTCCCTTTACTTAACCGCTTACGATGGTGAGTTTTAGGGCATATTTCAATTAGCATCCTTATGCTATGCATGTTTGCACCATTCATCTGTATTGCATGCACCAGGCTCGGCGCATCATACTAACTGCATTGTATTTCAATTCCAAGTTGAATACATGTATCAATTGTCGCATTTCACATGCCATTCTTAGGATAGCCGAGCCTATTCTAGTTGTATTTTGCATGTGTTGCATTAGTCATCTTAACATGAACTAGGATCCTACATGATTACTAACTAGTTCTTTGTTTTGGCTCGGAGTGCACTGTAAGTGTTTATGCTTTAGCATCTTGCACGTGTGTGAATATTAACATGATAGCATGCTTGCCATGCGGCTAACTGCTTATATGATATAACTGCCTGAATGCCTGTGGGTGAAGGTTGGATTACTTGAATTGGAACAATTCATTAAATCCGCATTTTAGCCTACTTGCGAGTAGCAAACTTCAAATCATTTTTCAAACAAATGGATATGCGATGCTTTGTTCCAAATTAGGCGATCTAGTCTATTCTTGTGTGTTGTGCGCATCACATAGTAATTCTAGCTAATTATCTGGAATAAGAACGTATGTGTTTTCAAAAACAAGATATCATGCTTAGCATATGCCGATCTTTGATCGGGCGAGCGGGGGTGCTCATAGATGACCTTCCCCAATTGTACCTAAGTTCTCAAGCCGTGGCAACTTTGGTGATGACGGACACGTGGCCTTAGGCACAAGTCAGGGTTTCCAAAATTCTCCCCAAAATAAAATATTTAGGTGGCGACTCTGTATCTGGCAGAGTAGTCCATGCTTGACACTTCTTTACAAAAATCAATTTTCCAAACCTATTTGCCAGATTTGGACTCTTTGGTGATTTATCAACCTCACATCGCACATTGTGAGATCAGATTAAGAACCGTGACATTTGAGTCCGAACTGTAGCATTGAAGCCCAAGGGCGCGTCTACAGTTTCTGACGACTCTACTGGGGAGTTAGAGAACTTGACTCGAACTGATCATATCTTGTTTTGATTACACTTATGTGTCTCTTTGCATTGCATTTGCATTGGTGCGCCTAGGACACCGTGTTTGCCGTATGCTATTCCTAAACGGTTTGCTGGAGGCTTGCTTTGAAAAGCATGCCATAAGGCTGACCGGTTGCGGGCTTTGCCATGACGGGAACACAAACCCCGATTTACCAGGGCACCATTTTTGACCATTCGACCTAGTGCATATCGGAATCCATAGTGATTATTCCAAACTAGGACAGGTTGCTTACCTGATTGTAGGTTGTTTGAAACCGCTGTGTGCGTAGTGAAACCCTACCCCAACATAGAGGTGTTTTGGTTCTCATTTGCTTGCTATGCGCTTTTTGAGTTTGTCTCTACTGGGAATGCATGTATTAGTTTGCTAGTCTAGGTATCAGGCCTGTGGGCATCAGTATTTTGAGAGTCAGTCATATCTACGGGTATCAGATTCAGATTTGGGGCAGTGATTTTGGGAACAGTGATCAGTGGTTGAGAACAATTCGTTCAGCTTGTGTTTGCCAACCGTGTGTTATCTTTATTTAAGCTGTTATGCTGTCCATTTTTCTGGTCATTTTACTTTCCTTATTATGCTTTATTTATCTTTTTGCAAGGTAGTTTAGCACTATTGCATCCGACCAGTTAGATATCCCCCGAGCACTCTGGGTCAGAGGTCGTAGACTTAATCGATCTAGGGATCTGATAGACGGACAAGCAGTGTTCCTTTCTTTACCCCTGGTTACCAGACGGAGGTAAAAAAGGCGCAGTGTATCGGTATAGCGGTCACCAGATCAGTGGTCTACCCCACCAGTGAACAGTCAGGCTGAGGTCTCAGTTTCTACTGCAGGGATAGATATATCAGTTATTCAGTTAGATCAGCACAATATGGCAGGTATAGAGGAGATGATGCGTCAGCTCCAGGGAAGTATGAGAACTATGCAGCAGGATGCTGCCTGTCAAGCAGAATTTGCCAAGCAACAGGCTAAGGTGATGGCCCAACAGGCAGAGTTAATTGCCAGGCTACAGCAACAAACTGGAGCATCTGCTTCACACTAAGTTCCTCCCACACCAAGAGTTCCCATACTCGGGGAGACAGCACCCGTCCAGGATGATACGGATGTTCCAATAGGGCTGGCTCCGCCCCCGATTCTACCCCAGCTATCCAAAGTACAGACTAACCTGTCGGATTCTCCTTTTGAGTTCGAGGTGGACCCCACAGCATTAAAAGTGAGCAAGCTTGAAAAGCTGTTCAAGAAATCTCAGGGTGTGAAGTCCATTTCGGATATTGAGGATGGGTACACCGACTCGGCCGTGATGTTGCCAGACCAGTTTAAAATGCCGTACATAGACTGTTTTGACGGGTCTGGAGATCCTATGGTGCATTTGCGGAGGAACTGGGAGGAGATGACCGAGGTCTTCATAGCTCAATACTCCTATAATACACAGATCGAGGTCATAACCCATGATCTTGAGACAACTAGGCAAGAGCCGAAGGAGAACTTCTCCGATTTCGTGACCCGGTGGAGGGCCAAGGCCTCGATGATGACCATCAGGCCTATTGACAAAGATCAGATTCGGATGGTTGTGCGCAACCTCCAGCCCAAGCTTATGCAGAAGATGATCATTCTCCCCCTCCCTACCTTTGCAGATCTACATGAGATAGGGGTACAGATCGGGAACGCTATGAAACAGGGTCTGATTGACCAAGACAGAGAGTAGCCCAAGAGGGCATTCAACCGTAGTACAAATGCAGGCATAAGCAGTACTGCAGCTGCCAGATCTTCAGATGTGGGAATGGTCACCACCACCACCCCAAGAACCCTTGCAGCTACGCCATTCACCGGCGTGTCCGGAAGTAGCTCACAAATAGCCAAGTATTCACCTCGAGGCCAAAGAACCTTCACTCCATTATACATGCCCCTATCAAAAGCTCTGGGGGTTTTAATCAAGAAAGGGCACTTGAAGCCCCTAGAGCTGCGGCCACTACCAGATAAACTTCCCGCTTCTCATAACCCGGCCAAGTACTATGCCTTTCACCAACAGCATGGTCATGACACCGACAAGTGCTTTCGATTGCGTCATGAGATTTAGGATCTCATTGACAATAGGGTGATCATGTCTCCGGAGAAACCTAATGTCACAACCAACCCTCTCCCACCACACAACCAAGCTCCACCTGCCAAACGCATCAATCTTATCCAAACTGGGGTTGTGTCATACGACTCTAGCATATATATCACCTCTTCTCACCAACCCAAGCCGGAGGTGTTCATTCCTGACAGCACTGACTTGTGCATGTTGGATATCTCCCAAACCCAGCCTGATACGGTGGTGGTGGCTATCGAAGATGGAAGTGGGTTGATTGTGACTGCAGATCAGACTGATGATACAGAGCTTGAGGGGTTTGCGAGCTTTATGTACGACCTAAGCGGTTACATTACATTAGCAGGCCAGGTTAGGCCGAATGTGGAATTGCTAGCAGGAGCAGAGACTTGTGTAGTACGGGAAGATGAACTTAATCAGGGACTGGATGACCTGGCAGAGCTACCGGAGGACATTGCGAACCTCTAATTCTTCAACGAACAGGACTCAGGGGACGTGGTAGTCAATTGGTTTGATGAGTCAGCGGAATCTACTGGGTGGCTTGACGACTAGCCGAATGTTGTTGAACAACCTCAGCTAGAACAAGATCCGTCAGGAATGGGGACATCAACTGTGGCCGGAAGGGCCGAAGAGCAGAGTACATCGCCGGAGAGCACCGGTGTTAAGAATTTTGCTCAGGATATGGGCAGTTTGGGAATAGAAGAAACTGAACAGTAGGATGTACTAAAGCAGTTTGAGCGGGAAAGGGTTGAGGATTCTAAGAGAGTCAGAAAGGCCAAAGCCCCTGTGGGGACAGAACATGCCGCGAGCACAGGAATGGAAGGTGCTGTGGGCACAAGAATAGTTGTAACGGAGCTGGGCAGATGTCTGTTAGCTGTTGATGGTATGTGGTGGGAAGATGATGATCTATGTCTTGCTCACACAGATGAAGACTGGGGACATAACCAGCCGGATGATACCTGGTATATTGGTGAAGTTGACCACATGACTAGGAGTGGGCGGTATTTCAAGCCCCCGCACTTAGATCAACTAGAGGCATCCGGAAAGGACAAGGAGGCGGAGAAGCAAAAAGATAAGCTGCTCAAAGAGGAGGCTGTGCTGAAACAGTTGAAGAAGATACAGGCCGACATCTCCATCTGGGGACTGCTTATGGCTTCAAGAGTACATAGACAAGCCGTTCTCTCTGCAATGGACAAGGCTAAACTTTCAATAGATACCACGCCTGAGCAGTTGGTAGGATTGGTTTTTTTGAGAGAAGCTTCCCCGACGTTGACCTTTTCTGACAAGGAACTGCCGCCTGAGGGTGCAAATAACAACAAACCTCTCTACATCTCTGTGGAATGCAGAGACAAATGGATACCAGTGGTTCTTGTCGATACAGGATCCGCCATTAACGTGTGCCCGTTGAGGACAACATATGCAATCGGGTTGAAGCCAGCGGACTTTGTGCCAACTACCCAGGTGATAAGGGCCTATGACAATACTAGCAGAGAAGTGATGGGGACTGTGCAAATTTAGACCAAGGTTGGTCTAGGACAACACAAAATTGATTTCCATGTCTTGGACGTTCCAGCGACCTTTAATCTACTCTTGGGGCAGCCGTGGCTGCACCAGGTGAAGGCTGTTTCTTCGACTCTACATCAGATGTTGAAATACCCCAACGGGAAGGGAGTGGCTATTGTTTTTGGGAATTCATCAATCCATCCGCCGCCAGAGGTGTCTACACCGGTTTTGGAAATTGAGCATGGCACGGAGGATGTGTTCCTATCAAGATTCACCCTAGTCGAGGCCCGAGTTGTTCAGAATATCTTAGCTGTTGATGAGGGGTTGTATGTCAGCGCACAGTCAGTGTACCTCATGAATAAACTCCAGCACATCCCTGGGACGGGACTAGGAAAAAGTGGCCGGAAAGGCATTGCAGTATCGGCCGAAGTGCCGCACAACCCGCATACCTTTGGTTTGGGTTATGTGCCCACCAAAGAGGACTGGGTGAGGAAAGGCAAAGAATTGGCTAGAAGAGCCAGAGCCAAACAGACCGGAAGGCATTTTGATTTGATGCATAGGCCTATTTAGGGCACCCTAAACGGACGCTTCGTTCAGGAGGGGGAAGACTTTCCATTCTGCGGCTTCCTAGAGCCATGGTTGAATGTAGAGAAGAGGCGCTTGCCGAGATTTGAAATCTTCTTCGACTTGCAGATGTCCGGGGATGATGTTGCCGAGGAGTAGACAGACCCATTAGCTGAGGTGGAGTAGTGTAAGGAAGTGGATTCCGAGAGCACTGAGATCGAAATGGGGGTAGCACTGGCTTGTCTACTATCAGATCCTCTGATCGTACATGAGTGCTTAGGGGATGATCTCTCAGTGTCTATGATTGAGAATGAAATGGCTACGAGCCCATCTTTGAGCATTTTAGATGCATCCGTCGCACCCTCCCTCGTCTGGTTGTACGAGGAGGGATTCTTATCGAGCAGCACTGGGTCAGGTAGTGAGCTGGAATCTGATTCCACTGAGTTTGTAGAGTCGGAATCAGGTTCCAGCTCGTCTGAGTCTGAGTTTGGTATTCCTGAGAGTGACAACCCGGAAGCCACAGTCTTGTCTAGGTTGTCTTTTTCTTTTTCTTTTGAGTCTGTTGTAACAGAAGAATCAGATGGACTGGTGTAGACACCCCATTTTTGACCATCCTCAAGACTTGGACGTCATCGTTTGAACACTCGGTGATCATCCTTGTTTGTGTTCATCTTGAGTTCCCGGAGGTCTCGGCTACGCGCCTTGCCTCGGGATCTCTCGACTCAACTGTTTTGTGTTTGGTTTTGCACCAAACACTTGTGTTTTTGCTTTGGAGGGCAGGGAATGGCTTGTTGGCCATCCCCACACTCCACCGGCCATGGATTGAGGCCACCGGCTGTGTTTTGTTTCCATCGGCCAAATGTTTGGCAGACCGGCACTCTAGATGGTCGACCGGCCATATATTTTGGTCAAATTGCATTTTTGGCTGGCTGACCACAGTTCATCTGCTTTTGCAGATATTTTTATGCCAGCTGTGCTAACTGGCATACACTTTGCTCCCCTCCATACACGTGTATGGAGGGATCTCCCTCTTAACTAGCTTGTTTGGAAAGCTTTACAAGAGGGATTGTCTATAAGAGGGAGCCTCTTCTCCCTTCATTAGGGTTACAAAAAATTTTCAGAGGAGCTCTGAGATTAGGGTTTGAGTTTGTATCTATTCCATCTCTATATCTCTCTCTCTTTTTGCCTTGTGTGTGTGTTTAGTCTTACTATTGCACACAAACACCTAGTCCTACACCTTGTCTTGGTTGTTGAGGGACCAGAAGGCTGTTCTTGGTGTTTTTGGGTGGTTTTGAGCTTGAAGAAGCTGCTGGAGCATCATTCTTGAAGAGGGTCTACAAGGGTAACAATCTTACCCCTTTTTTTCCATTTTTGCATAGCTTTTTCACCTATCTTGAAACTGTTTTTAGACTTTGTGTATAACATATAAAAGTCTTGTTTTTGCCTGCTCTAAATAGTTGTTTAAGAGTGTTTTAAGCTTTGGGGTCGTTTGACCCCTCTTAGGGCTTGTTTGGCCCCATTTTGTGCCATTTTGGTTGAGCTCCGGGACCACCTTGTTTGGGCCTCCTCACCACTGAAATCTTGAAGAATTTCAGTGGTGAGAATGGTGCCTTGAGGTCCTAAGAAGGAGAGGGCCACCCCCTCTCCTTGTTGTTTTCAATAATGGCCATTTACGCCTCATTAGAGAGCACCTTGTTTAAGTGTATGTTGGCCATGCCTTAACTATTTTTTATGCTTATCTTGCCATGATATAGCATTGTTGTGAGTTGGTTTAGGTACACCATGCTTGCTTAGCATACATCTCTTGTAATGACATGAATTGCGTTAACATGCCTTGTGCTTTGAGCCTTGTTTCTAGCATGTTTTTGGCTTAGCTTTGTGAAGATTTTATGCTTGTTTTAGCATGCTAAAAGTCTATTTTTGGTCATTTGGGTTATCCATGCTTTGCTTTATATAGCTACCATGTAACCTCTCTTGTATGCCTTAAGCATTGACCCCTCTAGTATGCCATCCTTGCATGATTCTAGTGGTTTGGAACCACTTGTCATGTCATTTCAGTCCTCATGATATGCTCGTATGCTTGCATTTGATGCCCCTTTCATGCTCTAAAAGGTTGGTGTTTCTTGCTCCATGTTTGTGCCATTGTGTATGCCTCTAGGATTAGATCATTTAGATGTCATCTAAGTGGTTTTTGGGGCTTACTTTTGCATGATTTAGGACTGTTTTAGTTCATTTTGGTCATTTGCATCATATGTCATATGGCCATGGTTTAAGTCCTTGGGCTTGGTGGCATGCCTAGCTTGCATTGTAGATTGGTTTGGCACCTTCTCTAACATGACTTTCAGAACTTATAATGCATGCCATTTGTCCATGTTTGCATCCTCTTAAGTGTGCTTGAGAGTCGTTTTTATATGCCTAAGTGTTGGTCCTTGTGTGCATGCATGTTTGCATGTCATTTTGCCTTCATTCTTGAGCATATTGGCCACTATTTTGGGCTTAGTATAGAGCTGCCCAAATTAGTTTAAGCCCATAGTTTGCATGTTATTGCATGCTCACCTTGTGTGTTGTTGCATACTTGTGTGTTGTCACATGTTTAGGTTGTCTAACATGTTTGCTCCATGTGTTGTGGCATGATTGAATGAAGTCACATGCTTGCTTGCATGCTTGAACATCCCCATTGTATTTGGCATACTTATTGGTTAGCATGATTGTCACATGCCTTGTATGCTTGTTCGCATTGCTCATGTTGCATACTAGCTCATACGTCTAGGTTGCATTGCATTGACATGCATGCTTAGCCTCTTGAATTGAGTATGATAGAGGTTGAGCTCCTTGCTTGTTTATGTGCATTTCATTTGAAATCAAAGTGCATAACTTGGTTTCTTGGGCCATCACGCATCGAAATGCGCGATTGGTGGTCCGAGAACTGAGAACCATGTCCCTTTGAGTCATAAACATGATAAGGGATGTGTTGGTGCACACATTTGCTTGGAATGCATTGCCATGCCTTGTTTTTCCCTCTGCTGCTGTCAAAACAGGATTCTGCAGGAAGATTTGGCCGGCCGGCCATCTTTAGTGCCGACCGACCAACAATTGGTGGCCGATAGCTTAACCAGTGGCCGGTGATCATTTCCTTTGGCCGGTGACCATTCCTCTTGGCCGGTGGTATCCCACAGGGTTCATAGAGTGCACCTTGGGAATTTTGCAATGATCAGAGAAGGAAAACAGCGTAGATAGAGGCAACTTGTGCATGGCAGTGGACTTCCGAGCGGAGCCGAGCACGCATTGCATTGGGCCCTCTTCCCGAGGCTATTTACTGTTTTATTAAATTAGTTAATTTGCTTAACTAGTTTAATTGGTTTGTAATATTTAATTAGCTTGTAGGTTAGTCAAATCTATATTATTCTTTCGTTCCCTCCGAGCGAGGGCAAATTTGTAATAAGTGTGGGTGCGTGTGTGCATGTTTTCCAACCCCCACTTCTTTCTCCCTTTTACTTACCTGCTTTGATGGTTAGTGTTAGGGCATATTTAATTTAGCATACCTTATGCTATGCATGCGTGCATCATTTATCAGCATTGCATGCTCCGGGCTCGGCGCATCATGCTAACTGCATAAGTATTTCAAATCTAACTTGAATATGTACATCAAATGGTTGCATTTCACATTCCATCCTAGGATTAGCCAAGCCTATCCTAATTGCATTCTGTATGCATTGCATTAGGCACTTAACATGGACTTAGATCATACATTGATTGCTAACGAGTTCTTTGTTTTGGCTTGGAGTACACTGTAAGTATTTTGTGCTTTAGCATCTCGCATGAGTGTGAATGTTAACATGACAGCATGCTTACCATGTGGCTAGATGCTTATGTGATATGAACTGCCTGAATGCCTGTGGGTGAAGGTTGGATTGCTTGAGTTGGAATAACTCATCAAAATCTGTGTTTTAGCCTACTCGCGAGTAGCAAATTTCAAAACAATTTCTAAACAAACGGATATGCGATGCTTTGTTCCAAATTAGGCGATCTAGTCTATACTTGTTTTGCTGTGCGCATCACATAGTAATTCTAGCTAATTAATCGGAATAAGAACACATAATGTTTTCAAAATTGGATATCATGGTTAGTAGAGGCTGATCTTCGGATCGGGCAAGAGGGGGTGCCCATAGCTGACCTTTCCCAGTCGTACCCAAGTTCCCGAGCCGAGGCAACTTTGGTAATGACGGACATGTGGCCTTAGGCAAATGAGTCAGGGTTTCCTAAATTCTCCCATTAAAAAATATTTAGGTGGCGACTCTGTATCTAGCAAAGCAGTCCATGTTTGACACTTCTTTTCTAAAAATCTGTTTTCTCAAAATGATTTGCCAGATTTGGACTCTTTGGTTCAGACTAAGAACCGTGACACAAAAGGGAGTCCGAATTGTGGTGGCATAAAGCCCGGGGGCACGTCCACAACTGGATGAAGTGATTAATAAGAAGGGGATAGCTGTGGCTTTCGATTATTTTTCTATACCTTTGATTTATTGCATTAATTCAGACTTTCAAAACTTCGATGAAAACGACGAGGAAAAAATTCCTCCGGTTTTGAAATATTTGCTAGAACAAGAGCATGAGAGGTTTGTAAAATCACTGGTTGATGAAATCACCCAAATTAACGTTGGTATTGAGGAGGACCCGCGGCTGGTCCAGATCGGGTCCACGTTGTCTTCGGAAGAGCGCGAGCGCTTAGTTGCTTTATTAAAAGATTTCAAAGGTGTTTTCGCGTGGTCCTACAAAGACATGCCTGGAATCGATCCTGAGATTGTACAGCACCGGATCCCTCTTGACCCCGAGGCCCGACCTGTTAAGCAGAAGCTCAGAAGAATCCGCCCAGACTAGGCTATCAAGATCAAAGAAGAGGTTACCAAGCAAATTGACGCATGGTTCCTGCTATTATCTGAATACCCAACTTGGTTGGCCAGCATAGTTCCCGTGCCGAAGAAAGACAGCAGAATTCGGGTATGTGTGGACTTCAGGGATTTGAACAAAGCTAGTCCAAAGGACGACTTTCTTTTGCCGCATATCGATGAGTTAGTGGACTTCACTGCGGGGCATGCGTTGCTTTCGTTTATGGATGGCTTTTCAGGCTATAATCAGATTGTAATGGCACCTGAAGACCGAGAGAAGACTGCTTTTACCACCCCGTGGGGGACCTATTGTTATAGGGTGATGCCGTTTGGGCTAAAGAATGCTGGTGCTACATATCAACGGGCTGCGACCACAATATTGCATGACATGATCCACAAAGAGGTTAAGGTGTATGTAGACGACATGATTGTCAAGTCCAAGGAAAGAGAGGGCCACTACACCGCCTTGCAAAAGTTCTTTCAAAGGATCAGAGAATTTTGGTTGCGGCTGAATCCTCAGAAATGTACGTTTGGTGTTACAGCAGGGAAAATGCTGGGGTTCTTGATTACACAGAGAGGTGTCGAAGTCGACCCTTCCAAAATCAAGGCCATCTTAGAAATGCCACCACCAAGGACTGAAAAAGAGGTGCGAGGCTTTCTGGGTAAAGTGCAATTCATAAGATGGCTTATTGCTAAATTAACCTTGTCTTGTGAGCCACTCTTTGGCCTCTTGAAGAAAGGAAAAAAGTTCCAATGGGACGACCGATGCCAAGTTGCTTTTGAACAGATCAAACAATACTTATAGAACCCACCTGTGTTGTCACCGCCTGAGCCGGGAAAACTGTTGATTCTGTACTTTTTAGTGACTGAAACTACAACGGGTTGCTGTAGACACCCCATTTTTTACCGTCCTCAAGACCTGGACGTCACCGTTCGAACACTCGGTGATCATCTATGTTCGTGTTCGTTTTGAGTTCCGGAGGCCTCGGCTGCGCGCCGTGTCTCAGGATCTCTTAACTTGCCTGTTTTGTGCTTGGTTTTGCACCAAGGACTTGTGTTTTGTGCTTCTGAGGGTGGGAAAAGGCTTGTTAGCCATCCCTGAAACCCACCGGCCGTGGTATGCTGCCACCGGCCTTGTTTTTCTTCTACCAACCAAATGTTTGGTCGGTCGGCATTCTCTTAGGTGTATCGGCCTTTTCTTGTGGTCGGCCGACCACTTATTTGGCCGATGGACTCCTTTTCTGGCCGGTACCACCTTTTTGCCTTTTTTCAGGTATTATGCATGCTAGCTGTGCCAGCTGGAGTGTACGAACCTTTCCTCCATATACGTGTATGGAGGAATTTGCACCCTTTGCACCCTTTTGGTCTAGCTTCTTGGGGAAGCTTGGACCATTGTCTTAGCTTCCTCAAGAAGCTTGGACACCTGTCTCAGCATCCTAAAGAAGCCTTGGCCCCTTTGTCTTAGCTTCTTTAAGAAGCCTTGACCCCTTTTGTTAGCTTCTCTTGGAAGTTTAGGCCTTTGCCTTGTCTATATAATGAGGCCTCCCTCCTCCTTTGAGGGGGTTCAGTAAAAAACCAGAGATAATACATATATATCTGATATACATTACTCTCTCTCTACATCTCCCTCTCTCTCTTCATTTGTGTGTGTTAAAGGGCTTAGGAGGGTGTTTTGTTCTTAGTTTTGCACTAAGGCACCTAGTATTACACCATACTTGGGTTATTGAGGTCTTGAGAGTTTGTTCTTGGAGTTTTAAGTTGGTTTTGATCAGAAGAAGGGGGCTGGACTTGCTGTTCTTGAAGTGTTCTCCAAAGGTAACACTATTGCTTTATATTCCCCATTCTCACACTAGATTTTAACACCTTTTGCATGCTGTTTTGAGCTTTGTGTATAACATATAAAAGTTCTATTTTTTTGTGTTTAAGATGCTTCATTAAGGTCATTTTGGTGTTAGGGGTCGACCCCCCCCTCTTAGGCCTTGTTTGGCCCTTTTTGTGCTTTCTTTGTTGAGCTTTGGGAACCTTTGTGCATTGGCCTTCTCACCACTGAAATCCAGAGGATTTTCAGTGGTGAAGAAGAGGTTTTGAGGTCTTGCATAGGGGAGGGACACTCCTCTCCCTTTGTGTCTCATTTGTTCATGTTTTTGGCTCAAAAGGGTAGCATGCATGCTTAGTTGTTTTTGGCTCCATTTCAGAGGTTTTTGGCTGATATTTGATCATAATATACCTCTATTTTTGGTTGGATTAATGCCCACTTGCATGCATAATATACTTGCCTTGTATTCCTCTATTTTGCCTAGAAATGCATCTTGCCATTAGACCATCATGCTTGCATGTTTTTGCCTAGCTTTGTGAAGCTTTTGGTCATATTTCATCATGCTTGAGGTCTGTTGGGTACTGATTTGATCATATTTTCCATGTTTGGTATAGCCTCTTTGCATTTTGGCTTGTGAGCCTTGAGTGTGTGAGTCATTAGCATGCTTTAGTTGGGTTGTTTCAGTGATTTAGAATCACTTCTCATGCTATTTCAGTCCATAATCCATGCTTGTATGTTTGCATTCATCATCCCTTTCATGCCTTGAAGAGTTGTTCTTTTATGCCTTGAAATGGGTCATAGTGCATGCCTTTTGTTTAAGTCATTTGGGCTGCCATATTAGTGGGTTTTGGGGTGTATTTTGATGCATTGAAACTCTATTTTTTTTGTTTGCATAATCCATGCCATGTTGGGTTGGGGTAGGTGTAGAGTAATCCTCTCTTTTGTGGCCTTGAATCCCCCTTTGTTTCGCACCCATTTCTTAGCATGCTTTGACCATGATCTATGCATGCTTTAGTCTTGTTTTGGAGTGCCTTAGGACTGATTTAGGTCATTTTGGTCCTTTGGGGTTTGGTTGACATTGCTATGGTTTGGACCCCTTTGTTGGTTTCAAGTTTTGGTCATTGTTGCATGCCTTGCTTGCATAACATGGTTGATTTGGCATCATCCTCTATGCATTTTCAGAGTTTAGCATGTTGGTCTAATGTCCATGTTTGCCATCTTTTGAGTGTTCTTGAAAGTTACCTTCTGTGCCTTAGCTTTAGGCCCATTGGTGTGTATGTTTGCATTGTCCATCATTTGCATCATCTTTGGCCACTGTTTTGGGGCGCGGCTGAGGCCTGCCATTTCAGTTTAAGTCCACCATTGCATGTTTTGACATGTCGCATTACTTTGGTTTCATGCTTACATTGTACCATCTTTGCACGTTTGCATGTTGTTTAGCTAGTTGTATTTCATATCCTAGCTTGCATGATAGGTTGCATTGCATTGTATCTCGCATGTTTGGCACATTGCATTTTGGCATGCCTTGTTAACTTAGCTTCATGTTGCATACTTGAGCCACATTGCATACATGCATTACATTTTGCTTGGTTTGGGGTGTCAAACCAAGCATGAGGGATGAGGGGCGTTCGTACTCAAAGTGACGTAATCCGCCTCAATCCTCGGTCGTTGATGTCCTTGATCTCAACATGATAGGGCATAAGGCATTCATTTGTTTTGTTGCATGCAATTACATTGATTTGCAAACTCGGTGCCTTCGGCCATCATGCCTCGAAATGCTTGATTGGTGGCCTGAGTACCAAGGGCCACACTACATTGAGTTCGTAGCATGATTGGGAGAGTGGCCATGCACACATTGCTTTGAAAATTACATGCCATGCACTGTCTGTCCTCTGCTGCTGTCAAAACAGGGCTCTGCAGGAAGGAATGGCCGGCCGGCCACTTACAGTGCCGACCGACCATCAGTGTCCAGCTGGTGGTTCAATGTTTGGCCGATAATTCTATTCCAATGGCCGGTGGATTTGAATTGTGGCCGGTGGCACTCCATAATACTCAGGAGGAAGCTCAAAGCAGTTCTGGAGACCTGCATAATTTTCAGAGAAGCAAGGTAGTGTAAACAGAGGCAGCTTTTGACATGGCAGTGAGTTTCCGAGCAAGACAAGTCAAGCATGCATCATCCACGCATTCCGAGGCAGAGCTGCGGCGGTCTCCCCAGTTTCATATTTAGACATTTTTTTTGTAATTAATTTTTTTAATTAATTAGAAGCTTTGTAATATTTAATTAGCTAGAGTAGTTAATTATTTGTTTAACTTGTATTATTCTTTTGGTCCCTCCGAGCGAGGGCGAATGTGTAATAAGTGTGGGTGTATGTGTGCATGTCTTCCAACCCCCACTTCTTTCTCCCTTTTACTTACCTGCTTTTGATGGTTAGTACTAGGGCATGTATAATTTAGCATACCTTATGCTGTGCATACGTGCATCCATTCATCTGTATTGCATGCACCGGGCTTGGCGCATCATACTAACTACATGGTATTTCAATTCCAAGTTGAATACATGTTATCTGTTGCATTTCATATGCCATCTTTAGGTTAGCCGAGCCTGTCCTAATTGCATTCTGTATGCGTTGCATTAGCCATTGCTAACATGAACTAGGATCATGCATTTGATTACTAACTAGTTTCTATTTTGGCTTGGAGTACTAGGTAAGCTTTTATGCTTTAGCATCCCTGCATGAGTGTGAGTGTCTGCTATGATAGCATTCTTACCATGAGGCTACGTGCTTATGTGTTATAACTGCCTGAATGCCTGTGGGTGAAGGTTGGGTTATCTAAATTGGAACAATGCATTGACTGTGAGTTTTAAGCCCACTAGATAGTGGCAAAACCATCTTTTCTAAGCCCACATGAGGGTGGCAAAATCTGCATTTTTAGCCTACTTGCGAGTAGCAAACCGCTTTAAAAAACAAACATGAAATGTTTTTTTCCAATTCAGGCGATCCAGTCTATACTTGTATGCTGTGCGCATCACATAGTAAATCTAGGCTAATAACCGAAATAAGAACGCATAATGTTTTCAAAACTAGATATCATGGTTAGTAGAGGCCGATCTTTGATCGAGCGAGCGGGGGTGCTCACGAAGTGACCTTCCCCAATCGTACCCAAGTTTCCAAGCCGAGGTAACTTTGGTGATGACGGACACATGGCCTCGGGCACGAGTCAGGGTTTCCTAAATTCCTCAAAAATAAAATATTTAGGTGGCGACTCTGTATCTGGAAAAGCAGTCCATGTTTGACACTTCTTTAAAAAAAATCTATTTTCAAAAACGATTTGCCGGATTTGGACTCTTTGATGACTCATCGGTCTTGCATTACACTCTGCGAGATTAGACATAGGACCGTGACAATTTGAGTTCTAAACTGTAGTGAGCCCAAACGAACAGAACAGGATTCCCTCCCGGGACGTTCGGGGACGTCTATAGCTGCATGCTTGCACAAGATTCTGAGGACAAGGTGGAGAGAGCTATCCACTACCTGAGCAAGAAGATGCTGGGTTATGAGACTCGCTGCACTCCACTCGAGAAGGCTTGTTTGGCTTTAGTGTGGGCTACCAGAAAATTACGGCACTACTTGTTTGCTCACTTTGTAGTACTGGTTTCGAGATTAGATCCCATGAAATATCTCTTC
Source organism: Camellia sinensis (assembly GCF_055761805.1). NCBI lineage: Eukaryota > Viridiplantae > Streptophyta > Magnoliopsida > Ericales > Theaceae > Camellia > Camellia sinensis. Next base: position 91,520,576 of record NC_138968.1, on the reverse strand, counting down.
GAGAAACCGGCACTTACGGGTAGGCTAGCCCGTTGGTTGCTTTTGCTTGCCGAATTCGATCTGAAATATGTGACTCGCAAGTCAGTAAAGGAAAAAGCGGTAGCGGAGTTCCTAGCCGATCACCCTGTGGAAGGGGATGAAGCAGTTGAGTACCTATTCCCAGACGAGGCCATTTTGCATGTCGAAGATGAAACCTGGACGATGTACTTTGACGGAGCATCAAACCAATACGGGTATGGGATAGGGGTGTTGTTAATAGCACCCAACAATTCCCGCATACCTCTTGCATTCAAACTCCGTTTCAAAGTCTCGAACAACGAAGTAGAAAATGAGGCATGTATTGCTGGTTTAGAAGCTACCCTACAACTAGAGGCAAAACGGTTGGACGTCATCAGGGACTCAAACCTTGTTGTATCTCAAGTAAAGGAGATTGGAAAGTCAAAGAAGAAAAGATGAGAATATACCACCAGACCTTGGACTTGTTGATTCCTCGGTTTGAGAAGCTAAACTTCGCTCATCTGTTAAGAGAGAACAATAGGTTCGCAGATTCACTGGAAACCTTATCCTCTAAGATAGACATCCCTTTTGGAGTCCGGATGCGTCCGATCATCATTGACCAGAAGTTTGTGCCTGCCTACGAGCTGATTGCTGCCATAGATGAGGTTCAAGATGAGAACCCCTGGTATTACGATGTCTGGAACTTCTTGGAAAAAAAGGCGTATCCACCAGGGGCGAATGCCAAGGATAAAAGGGCAATTCGAAGAATGACTGCTCAGTTCATCATCTACGGGGGTAAACTGTACAAGAGAGGTCATCTGGGAATGCATAAGCTGTGTGTTGATGCTGAAGAGTCGAAGCGCCTAATGGAGGCCATCCATGGAGGAGAGTGCGGAGCGCACATGAACGGGGTGATACTAGCCCGAAAGATCCTTAGACAGGGTTACTACTGGTCTACCATGGAGGAGGATTGTATCGGCTTTGTCCGGCGATGCCACAATTGTCAGATCCATGCAAACCGTATGAACATTCTGCCGTCGAAGCTGTACAATATGACTTCGCCATTGCCGTTTTCAGTCTGGGGGATTGATGTGATTGGAGCCGTCACTCCAAAAGCGTCCAATGGGCACGAGTTCATTCTGGTTGCGATAGACTATTTCACAAAGTGAGTTGAAGCCCAGTCTTATGCGGTGTTGAAGGCTTCGCATGTTGCAAAGTTCATCAGGAACAACATCATCTGTCGCTATGGGGTCCCGAACGAGATCATTTCAGATAATGGTTCCCACTTCAAGAAGGAAGTGATTGACTTGTTGGACAAGTACAACGTGGCTTTTCATAAGTCATCTACATATCGGCCGCAGACCAACGGAGCAGTTGAGGCCGCCAACAAGAACATCAAACACATACTGCAGAAGATGGTGGAAACCTACTGAGATTGGCCAGATAAGTTGCCGTTTGCTCTGTGGGGCTACCAGACTTCAATTAGAACTTCTACTGGGGCGTCTCCGTATTCATTGGTCTATGGGATGGAGGTCGTTCTGCCTATCGAAATTGAGGTTCCGTCGTTACGAGTACTGGCTGAGTGTCAGATAGTTGAGGTAGATTGGCAACAAGGTAGGTTCGAAGAACTCATTCTGTTTGATGAGAGAAGGCTGAAAGCATTGAACCATGTTTAGGGTTATTAACGCAGAATTGCCAGGGCTTTTAACAAGAAAGTTAACTCTAGGAATTTGAAAGAACGAGATTTGGTGCTCAAAGACAACCGAGCTCTCATCCATGACCCTAGGGGCAAGTTCAGACCCAATTGGACTGGCCCTTACATCATGAAGTCTATTTGGTCGGGTGGAGCTGTCGTTCTGATGGACCTAGATGGCCTAGAGTCCTCCCAACCGATCAACATGGACAAGTTGAAGAAATATTTTCCCTGAGTGGCTCGCCAGGCCGAAAACCCGAAAGGGCGACCTAGGCAAAAATTAGAGCATGAAAAATTTGAAATTATAAAAACTGAGCTTGCAAGGTTGAAAATCCGCAAAGGGCGGCCTTGGCAAAAGTTAGAGCGTAAAAGGTTAGGGTTAATACATGAGTGAACCTGACCCGAACTACGCAAGGCTTGATTCCCATCTTTGGGATACTTAGCTAACTTCATCCTGAAGTCCAACCATAAACACTTCCTTGATCAACTTTGTCCATGTGATCGTCTTGGTCATCTTTGTCTATTCAGCATTCAAGAGCTCGGTTATGATCACCGGTGCAGTGCGACTCAGACTATGGGCAACTTTCCAATTGCTAGAATCCGGGGTCGTGCATCTCAGTGACAGATCTCAGGCGTGTCCAGTTCTGATCCATATCAAAAATGGTTTTGAAAAGTTTTAATAAAAGTTGATTTTGTTCAAATTAATCTTTTTACAACTTAGACCATTTTTGGACCAAAACGGAAAATTTTCAGTACTTACAACCTTCAATTTCATTGATTTCAATACAGAGTTCTCCTACTCTTGAATACAAATTGAAGTTGGTTTTCATTACATTCATAAAGAAAACTTGAAAGTTCTGATTAAAGCAAATACTCCGGGGCATAGTTAGGTGTTCCTGCATCCCCTCCCAGAGCTGGTCGAAGCCTCGATGCCAAACAGGGCTCAACTTGTGCCTCTTCATTGAGCCAATTTATGCACTCGTTAGAGAGGGTGCAACTGAAAATGGGAGTGGGGGCTAGAAGCTCTATCGTCCTCCATGCCGTGGCATATCAAGCTAGCTGCGTGCCTCGGACCAGAAATGTGGCAGGGTACTCAATCCCTTCTTTAGGGCAAAGCTGATCATGATCAAACTGGCGCCGGAACCGGAATGGAAAATAGAAGACACAGTGTGTCATGCCAATCAACTGAATCTCGGGCTGACGGGTCATGCTGTAACTCATTGTCGACCGATTGAGCCAAGGGCAACGCCAAGCAATGTGGTCCATGGACAAACTGCACATCTAGTTATACCACCATCCCTCATCCGGAGCATCGACTAGACGTCACTGGAAGGAATAGCTGTGAGCTAAATATGCCAGACTTGAGTCCATCACTCTCAATTTATCCATCAACCACACCTGGAGAGGGATGAAAAATGAGAGATTAAAGAATAGAGAGGTGTATGTTGAGAGAAAAGTAAGAAAAGGGTTTTTGAGAAAAAAAAAAATCGAGCCTGAGGGCCGAGTGATGTGAGCAATATATGTGAGATAGGGTGGGAAACATTACCTGCAATAGTAGTGGACTCCCCGCAAACCTAGCCGTCTCCCGGCGATGAAAATCATCCAATCCCATCAACGTTTCGGCTAGCGTCATGGCAATGCAGCTTTTGCCCTCTTTCAAGCCCTCGGCGACCTCAATCAAATGAGTGCTAAACCCACCGGAGCCTGGGGCAAGTAAGAAATAAGACAGCATGCACAAGCAAAGCGCATGTCGCCGATAACCCTGCCAATCATGATTGCCGCGGTCACCGGCATCAGAAAACTGACAAAGCAAGCTTGGAATGTCCAGCTCCCCATCGTGAATCAATGACCAAGCGTCGTGCAAAGTAAGGCCGCACATCCGTCCTAGGGCTTGGATGTGGCCGAACCGGAGTTGAGGCAAGATTTCTTCATTACGCTCGGATTCCATTACAGCTTGGAAATCCTCGTAAGTAGGACACATCTCTTGACCGCAAATGCTAAAGACGTGTGTTACCGGATTCCAAAATCTTGCCGCGGCATAGAGGAATGGAAAACGCAGCGGGGTGCGACCCAACATGAATAGTGCATATATGCTAAAACCTTAGAAATTCAGCTTTTCCGAGCCATCCAAGTTGGCAATCCAATTTGTGAGATTTTGGACAATGAACTCTTCCATTTGGTGCAAATTAGTGTTGAAATGAGAAAAACTATGAAGCTGTGGCTTTTGTAGAAGATAAGGTGCTGAATGGAAGATAGGTGTCAACATTCTGGAGGTTCTTGCCATTTTTGGCCGATCAACCAAATATAGTGCTGACCGACCATCCTTTTTGGCCGTTCGGCTAAAAATGTTGGCCGATGGACATTTCTTGTGGCCGATGGCCTCTCCCTATGGCCGATGGCCCCTTCCCTTGTTCTATGAGCAGTCTATGTGTTGAACATGTTGGGAACTTGTGATTGGTTCCACTTCCAATGCCTTTCGGTGTTGATTTTGCAAAGTCGCGCCTATTGCTTATCGAGTTGTCGTACATTTGTTTATCGAGTTGTAATTTGCATTCTTTAAGTCTTTGTCTTGCTTATCGAGTTGTATTTACACTTGGTTAGCTTGTCGAGTTCTTTGTTTTGCTTATTGAGTTGTTTTGTCGTTAGTTGGTTCACTACCTGATTAATTGCAATTCGAGTGTTTGGTTTTCAAAACAAAAGTTCAAATCTCATTTACATTGTTATGTAATGCAATGCGATGCGATGCGATGCATAGAATGTACAAATGTAACACTTTTTGAACAAAATAGCTGTTTCATTTCATCATATGTCTCTTTTGCAAAAAGTACATACTTTTGAAGAAAGTAAAACTGCCTGAGGCAGTACAATGTGTTTTAAACTACTAGCAAAAAAGGAGAAAAGCAACAAAATGTCTGAATAAAGTAGAAAAGAAAAGCAGCAAAGTCTGGATCAATATCAATCATCTCGAGTGCGGGAGTCGGTCCTGGTCCTATTCCTGGATGAGGGTCCAGGAACACCACCACCGGCTCCGTAGTCAGAGTCTGAGCTGTCTCCGGCCTCACCCTGGGACGACGCTGCCTCCTCATCAGAATCATCGGTGGAGGGCTCTCGTGAACTATTCTCAGCACGAGTGCGCCTATGTCTGCCTTGGCTGTGGATAGTCATCCTCCGCCTGACTCCCCCTCCTTCTCGGGCAGGTACGGATGGCACAGCTGGAGCACCTCCCGCGGCCGGAATCTGGAATGGGGCCTGAAAGGAACAAATGGCAAATGCATCAGTTATGCTACACAAAACAGGGTATGAATACTGAATACAGTGTGTGAGTACAGTGTATGAATGCTGTGGGCAATGTGTGAGTACAGTGTATGAATGTTGTGAGCAGTATGTGAGTACAGTGTATGAATGCTGTGAGCAGTGTCCGAGTACAGTGTATGAATGCCGTGAGCAATGCTGTGTGCAATGTGTGAGTTACAGTGTATCAGTGCCGTGAGTGCTGTGTATCAAGTGCCGTATCGGCAATGTGGTATATCAGATCAGTATGAAACAGATTATGCAAAGTTCGAGACTGCGGTTGAAGGAACTTACCGGGATACAGTAGATGGTAAACAGGTCGATGCTCCGCTGCAGCATCCCCATCACGGAGGCAGTCAGCTCCAGAGACTGGCGAGTGTACTCGACGGAAGCCTGCAAAAGTGTTGAAGTCATTAGTATTCTACGGAATATCAAATGAAATGAAATGAAATGACTGTACAGAATGCAAAGTATAGTAGTACATACCGGGGTCGGGCCGTAGACTCCGATAAGCTCATGATCAGCCGGAGGAGAAGTGATGGGTATCTAGTACGTCTCCCCGCCCTGTCCTCGGCATGTCATCATCGTAGGCAGCTCTGGCCATCTAGCACCCTATCCTCTTCGGGACCCACTCCTCCCACGGGCTTGAGTTGCCCTCGATGTTCCTGCTCCTGCCGCTGACGCCGCAGATCTCTCTCTCTCGGCTTGGCAAGCACCGGTCAAAGGTCGCATGAGATAAGCCTGGATGAACTCGGTGTAGTCACCCTCGTCTCTAAAGGGCTCAGAGTCCCAACCAAGCGTGTAGTCTATCATCTCCTCTAAGGTACACCTCTCGGTGTGCCTCGTGTGGGTAGAAGAAGGTGCTGGAACTATCTGCTCTAGCAAGCCCAAGGTCTGCCACAAGAAGTGCTCCCCGAAATACCATGCCCAACAGACCAGGCCCTCCAGTAGAATCCTGAAACGGGCAGTCTCCCGAGCACCCCCGTACCCATCTCTCACTCTATCGGGCAATACCGCCCAGGGCTGCCGGGTGATCTGCAAATGACAAAATATACAGTTTGTTAATCTGTTATTGAAATTATAATGTAAAGCGAAGCTTAAATGAACTGAAAGGTTCGAAATACCTCTGCGGCGGTGAGGGTGTCAAAGTATCGGCGGAAGAACAGAAAGGACTCCTGTGGTCTCCGTTCGTACCTCACGTCGAATCGGTGAGAAAAGGGAACCATGGGGGGTATCTCCTCATCCGGCACTAGGGTAAGCCGAGGAAAGTAGGCGTACACCCACAACTGTAGAGTGTAACAGGACAAATATCAGTATGCTTATCAGATAAAGCAGAATGCAGATAAAGCAGAAATCAGAGAATGTGTGTAGTGTATTGTGCAGTGTGTGCAGTGTACAGTCAGTGTAAAGCAGATTGCATGTTTGCAGTGTGTGCAGTGTACAAATAATGAAAAGTAGAATTGAAAAGACAGAAAGGGAAAGTATACCTCCCAGGCTCGCCAGTAGCCCCCAAGCAACTGTCCGCTACAGCGGGAAGATGAGCTCATATATCCGTAGAGAGTGGCCAAGCCTACGCCACCCTAATCATAGCGCTAGATCCGCGTCACGTCCACAAGTGCGCTTAGCAAGTAAAGGGCGACGGTGTTTGCCCGGTCGGTGAAGAGTGTGGTCCCCAGCAGGAACATGATGAAGCCGTGAGCATACTACTCCACCTTCTCCTGAGTTGTGGGTGCCTGAATCCTGAAGTGGTCCTGGAACCAAGAGTACCTCACAAATTCCGGACGGGAGAGAGGAGGTTGAGTGCCAAGCAAGTAAATCTATGTGGCCTCTCACTTGTCCATATCAGTGTCAAAAGGGATCGGATTACCCCCTACTCTGATGCCTGTGAGCATGGAGAAGTCAAAGGGAGTCATCGTCATCTCCTCGGTAGCAGAAAGGTGGAAGGAGTCGGTGGTGTCCCACCACCTCTCCACCAGTGCGCCCAGAAGAGGCCTACTCGCAGTGAGGTGCGAGAGTCCCCTGCAGAAAACGCCGAAGCCGGCATGATCAACGATGTCACGGACTGCATCGGGCAGCTCCATGTACCAAGCGCGGGTGATGATGTTCCTATGCCCCCGGAAGGCATGGGAATCTCCCTGTTTTCAAAACAAATAGTTGCGAAGCAATATTAGAAATATAGTGTTGAAAAGCATTCAGAATTGATGAAAATGCAGTGTGTGTGCATGTGTTCAAGATTATACAGATATAGGGTGTGGGTGTGCTCACTGATGAACTACAACATATGATGTATCAGTGTGTTTGGGTTATTCAGTTGAAAATGCAGTGTGTGTGCATGTGTTCAAGATTACACAGATATCGGGTGTGGGTGTGCTCACAGATGAACTACAGTATATGGTGTCAGTGTGTTTGGGTTATTCAGTTGAAAATGTAGTGTGTGTGCATGTGTTCAAGATTACACAGATATTGGGTGTGGATGTGCTCACGGATGAACTACAGCATATGATGTATCAGTGTGTTTGGGTTATTCAGTTGAAAATGCAGTGTGTGTGCATGTGTTCAAGATTACACAGATATCGGGTGCGGGTGTGCTCGCGGTGAACTACACATATGATGCATCAGTGTATCTGGGTTAAGCAGTTAAAGAACAGTATCGACTATCGCAGTTATATGTTCTACATTGCAGAAAATGAGACAGAGGGGAAGAGTGTACCTCAAAAGCGCCGTAGGACAGATGTGACTCTGGCTTACGCAACAAAAGCTCCAGTGGCGCACCCCGCGCATAGCTCCTGAAGTGGCGGATGCCGTCGGGAGACAATACGTGTATCGCCTACCTATAGGTCGCGGGATCGAATGGTCGAATGCGAAGAGGTAGGAGCTTGACCTCAGGGTCCACGTCCATCTCTGGGGGAGCCCCACCCCGTGGAATGTCGTCTGCCATCTCAAGAAGAGTGCAAAAATGGCCGAAAGTGTGAAAAATGGGCGAGAATGCGAAAAGTCAACCCCGAGGGATGAAAAATGGGAGAAAAGGGTCGGAGTGTGAAAAAGGCACAAAGATCGAGGTATAACTCAGGGCAAACAAACCCCAAGTGGTGGAAACCAAGAAAGGGACACCGAAAACGAATTTCGATCGGTTCAAAGTGTGCGAAACGGGAAGGGTTTCGGGAATCAAACGATGGAAAAGGCTTGAAAACAAGAGAAAAACACGGATCAAAGCGAAGGAAATCACCTAGAGAGAAAGAGGGAGGATTTTCGAGCTTGGAGAAGTGAGGATATAAGGTTTGGAACCTTATATTTAAAGACCCGTGGCTAAAAGACAAAACTGCCCTGAAACTGCCATTTTTGGCCGATCGGCGACATTGTTAGCCGATCGGCTAAATGTTTGGCCGATGATCTCATTTTGTGGCCGATGGGTGGCTGATGGACTCCCCTTGTGGTCGATGCACCTCCCACACCCTTGGTTGGGTCAGTTATGTGGTTTGGGACCTTCATCTCTCAAGACAGTGCAAGAAAGTAGACTTTTGAAGCTCAACCGGCCTTCGTGTTGACCTCGAATCGTGCCTTCCGAGTGCGGCACTTGATACGAGGCGTATCTTTTTTTGTATCCTTTTGTCTCTTACGAGATTGGAAAATTGCTTTAAATACGTTGCATTACAACGTTTTGTCGTGTTTATAATGAGCGCGCATTGGTTATACGTCATACCATCCTTGCATTGTTGTGTACGTACTATATGCGTTGTAGCGCATACCATCCTTGCATTGTTATGCACGTACTATATGCATTGTAGCGCACACCTCTTGCATTGTTATGCACGTACTATATGCATTGTAGCGCACACCTCTTGCATTGTTATGCACGTACTATATGCGTTGTAGCGCATACCATCCTTACATTGTTATGCACGCACTATATACGTTGTAGCACATACCATGCTTGCATTGTTATGCACATCTCTTATACGTTGTCGCGCACGCCATGCTTGCATTGTTATGCACATCCCTTAGGTCGCATTGTCTTGCGTCCCTCCATCCGTGTTGTTTCGCATATCTCATTTTCATCATCATACATCTTATTATGTTACATGCATTATCATGCATTTCAGTACATGCATTGTCATGCACATTTCATTTGCATTGTCATGCATTTTCCTACGTTGCACTGTCTTGCACGTTTCATTTGCATTGTCATGCATTTCCATACTTGCATTGTCATGCATTTTCCTACGTTGTGTCGTCTCGCATATTTCATTTGCATTGTCATGCATTTTCTCACCTTGCATTGTCTTCCACGTTTCATTTGCATTGTCATGCATTTTCCTACCTTGCATTGTCTTGCATGTTTCATTTGCATTGTCATGCATTTCCATACTTGCATTGTCATGCACGTCATTTGCATTGTCATGCATTCCTCACCTTGCGTCGTCTCGCATATTTCATTTGCATTGTCATGCATTCCTTACCTTGCATTGTCATGCATTCCTCACTTTGCGTCGTCTCGCATATTTCATTTGCATTGTCATGCATTTTCCTACCTTGCGTCGTCTTGCATATTTCATTTGCATTGTCATGCATTTTCCTACCTTGCATCGTCTTGCACGTTTCATTTGCATTGTCTTGCACATTTCATTTGCATTGTCATGCATTTCTATACTTGCATTGTCATGCACGTCATTTGCATTGTCATGCATTTTTCTACCTTGCGTCGTCTCGCATATTTCATTTGCATTGTCATGCATTTTCTCACCTTGCATTGTCTTGCACGTTTCATTTACATTGTCATGCATTTTCCTACCTTGCATTTTCTTGCACGTTTCATTTGCATTGTCATGCATTTCCATACTTCATTGTCATGCACGTCATTTGCATTGTCATGCATTCCTCACCTTGCACTGTCTCGCATATTTCATTTGCATTGTCATGCATTTTCTCACCTTGCATTGTCTTGCACGTATCTTTTGCATTGTTTTGCATCCCCTATAACTGGCATTGTCTTGCTCGTTATGTGCATTGTTTTGTATCCCCTATAACTTGCATTGTCTTGCTCGTTATGTGCATTGTATTGCACCCCCTATAACTGGCATTGTCTTGCTCGTTATGTGCATTGTTTTGCACCCCCTATAACTTGCGTTGTCTTGCTCGTTATGTGCATTGTCTTGCACTCCCTACTAACTCGTGCATTGTCTTGCACCCCCTACTAACTCGTGCATTGTCTTGCACCCCTTCTAACTTGTGTATTGTTTTGCAACCTATTTAACTTGCATTGTTTTGCAATCTATCTAACTTGCATTGTTTTGCAAACCCATCTAACTTGCGTTGTTTCGCACTTCTCTTACTTACATTGTTATGTACATGTTTAACTTGCGTTGTCTTGCACGTTACATGCACTATTATGCACACTTCACTCGCGTTGTCACGCACTTCTCACTTGCATTGCTATGCATGTTTCTCACGATATTGTACCTGTTAAGTTTCTTTCTTTTGCAAACACGATATTATATGTACGGTTCATTTGAGGCTAGCGCGACCAGACGAACCGGACAGGTATTGTACATTCTCCGCGTGAGACGTAGCGAGAATTGAATAATTCTCTTACATCCTTTCTGCATGTAATGTAGTTTGGTTCGAATTCGCTTGCTTAAAACTGTTGCATGTTATGCTTCGTTACAGCTCCCTTTGCATGATCATAAGTTATGTTCGGCACCGTGCATGTCCTTTGCATTTTGCCCCTGCCTACGGGCACATATCTTACTATCCTGTATGCTTGTGTAAGTCTTCGGCCTTGTCAAAAATGGGTTGTCTCTGGGCTTTGACATTCACTCCCGTCATCTTATGACTTTCGAGTTCTGTCAAAGAGGGGCAACTGTAGACACCCCATTTTTGACCGTCCTCAAGACTTGGATGTCATCATTTGAACACTCGATGATCATCCATGTTCGTGTTCGTTTTGAGTTCCCAGAGGTCTCAGCCGCGCGCCTTGCCTCAAGATCTCTCAACTTGTCTGTTTGTGCTTGGTTGTGGACCAAGGACTTGTGTTTTTGCTTCTTAGGGAAGAGGGTGGCTTGTTGGCCATCCCCTCAACCCATCGGCCAAGGCATGAAGCCATCGGCCTTGTTTTCTTGCCATCGGCCAAAAGTGTTGGCCGATCGGCACTCTTTTTAGTCGATCGGCCCTTGTGTTGGTCGATCAGCCATGTTTTCTAGCCGAACCTTGTTCATCTGCTTTATGCAGATATTTTTTGCCAGCTGTCACAGCTGGCACGCACAATTCACCCCCTCCATACACGTGCATGGAGGGATTTGCCCCTTTGCTTAGCTTTCTCAAGAAGCTTTGCTTTTGGTTCTCTATAAGAGAGAACCATCTCCTCCCTCCTCAAGGGTTCAGAAAATTGAGGGTTGAGTGATATATATACTTTTTTTTCTATATTCCTTTGTTTAGCCTTGTTTTGTACCCAAAAGTATAGTATTGTCTTACTATTGTACACAAACACACACTAGAACACCATCCTCTTGGAGCTGAGGTCCCTTGAGGTTGATTTCAGAGTTCTTGGAGTGGTTTAAGCTTGAAAAAGTTACTGGAGCCTTGTTCTTGAAAGTGTTCTTCAAGGGTGAGCATTCTTGCTTTTAATACCCCTTTCTTGCTTAAGCTTTTAGACCTTCTTGCTTATTATTTTAAGCTTAACTCTAAACTACAATAAGTTTTAATTTTTGATGCTTTAAATCTTTGGTTAAGGTCTCTTTTTGGTTTGGGGTTGTTTTCCCCCTCCAAGGCCTTGTTAGGCCTTGTTTTAGGCTATCCCTTTTGGCCCTTGTTCTTAGCTTTGCATGGCATTTCTACCACTGAAATCCAGAGGATTTTCAGTGGTGGAAAGGTGATCTTGGAGTCTTAAATAGGAGAGGGTCATCCCCTCTCCTTGTTGTCTTGTATGCTTGCATAAATGGCTTATGTTGGTATCATGTTTGTGAAGCTTGTCTTAGCTTCATTTCAGCAAGTGTTTGGTATTACTTTGCCATGCTTTACCTCTGTCTAAGGTTGGTTTAGTGGCATTTTGCATGTACCATACACTTATAGTGTAAATCACACACACTAGCTTTATATGCTTCATGTTTGAGCATGTCTTTCTAGCCTATGTTGTGTCCATTTCAGCATGTTCTTGGGCTTGTTTTACCATGTCATACCTCTGTTTAGGTTTGGTTTGGTTAGCCTTTGCATGCCTCATGCACTTGTAGTGCATTTCCATGAAATTGCCTTAAAATGATGACAATGAGAGCAGATGCCGAATGTTACGTAAAGAAGTGTGAACAGTGCCAGAAGTTCTCTCCGCTGACCCACCGGCTTGCTGAAGATCTAAGCTCCATAACCAGTCCTTGGCCATTTGCCCAATGGGGGCTTGACATCGTTGGACCACTGTCTCGTGCCCTGGGTAACAAGCGATTTTTGATTGTTGCGACAGATTATTTTACAAAATGGGTAGAAGCGGAGGCACTAACCCACATCCGAGATACCGACGTGAAGCATTTTGTTTGGAGAAACATCATAACGCGATTCGGCATTCCGAGAATACTCATTTCAGATAACGGCACCCAGTTTGATTGTGGCGTCTACTGAGAATTGTGCAACAAGTATGGTATCCGGCCTTACTTTTCTATGGCAGCCTATTCTCAAAGCAATGGTCAAGCCGAAGCCTCTAACAAATCCATCTTGGACGGCGCCAAGAAGAGGCTGGAGAAAGCTAAAGGCAAATGGGTCGAAGAATTACCGAGTGTGTTGTGGGCTCATCGAACTACGCCTAGGCAGTCTACTAGGGAAATGTTGTTTGCTCTATGCTTTGGAACCCAGGCAATCATACCCCTGAAGATCGGCCTCCTAACCTTGAAATCGATAGTTTTTGATATGGGCCAAAACAACATGATGCTGGCCTTGGATTTGGTTCTGATTGAAGAACGAAGAGACCGTGCCCTCGCATCCATGGCGCGGTATCAACAGCAGCCTGCTAAGTCATATAATCACCGTGTTCAGCTGCGCCGCTGCACACCAGAAGAGTTGGTCCTGAAGAAGGTACTGCCAGCTGCCAAGAAACCGACTGATGGAAAATTGGGTCCTAACTAGGACGACCCCTATCAGATTGATTTGATCGTAGGAGTAGGGACATATCGACTCAAAGACATGTCAGGAAGGAGTCTGCCATGGCCTTGGAACTCCACGCATTTACGCAAATTTTATCATTGACCCGATTTGTGGGACATAATGCTTGTTCTGAACGGTTCGCCATGTACATCTCATTTTCTGTAATGCAAAGATCCCTATTTACTCACTACAAATTCTAGTTCAACGGTGTTCTGAAAAAAGCCTCCGGATTCAGAGCGCCCTTCGTGGATATCACGATTGGCCAAATAAAGTCTCCGGATTCGGAGCCCTGTCGGCGCATGACGTATTTGGGCCGAAAAAGCCTCCGAATTTGGAGCGCCCTTCATGGATATCATGATTGGCCAAATAAAGTCTCCGGATTCGGAGCCCTGTCGGCGCATGACGTCTTTGGGCTGAAAAAGCCTTCGGATTCGGAGCGCCCTTCGTGGATATCACGTCTTTGGGCTGATTGAGCCTCTGAATTCGGAGCGCCCTTCGTGGATATCACGATTGGCCAAATAAAGTCTCCGGATTCGGAGCCCCATCAGCGCATGACGTCTTTGGGCCGAAAAAGCCTTCGGATTTGGAGCGCCCTTCATGGATATCACGATTGGCCAAATAAAGTCTCCGGCTTTGGAGCCCCATTGGCACATGACGTCTTTGGGCTGAAAAAGCCTCCGGATTCAGAACGCCCTTCATGGATATCATGTCTTTGGGCCGATTGGGCCTCTGAATTCGGAGCGCCCTTCGTGAATATCACGATTGGCCAAATAAAGACTTCGGATTCGGAGCCCCATTGGCGTATGATGTCTTTGGGCCGAAATAGCCTCCGAATTCGGAGCGCCCTTCGTGGATATCATGATTGGCCAAATAAAGTCTCCAGCTTCAGAGCCCCATTGGCACATGACGTCTTTGAGCCGAAAAAACCTCCGGATTTGGAGCGCCCTTCGTGGATATCACGTCTTTGGGCCGATTGGGCCTCTGAATTCGGAGCGCTCATCGTGGATATCACGATTGGCCAAATAAAGTCTCCGGATTCAGAGCCCCATCGGCGTATGACGTCTTTGGGCCCAAAAAGCCTCCGAATTCGGAGTGCCCTTCGTGGATGTCATGATTGGCCAAATAAAGTCTCCGAATTCGGAGCCCCATCAACGTATGACATCTTTGGGTCAAAAAGGCCTCCGGATTCAGAGCTCCCTTCGTGGATATCACGTCTTTGGGCCGATTGGGACTCTGCATTCGGAGTGCCTTGTGGATACCACGACTAACCAAATAGATCCGGATTCGGAGGGCCATCGGCGAACGACCCCTTTGGGCCATCGGCGCATCACGACTTTGGGCCGATTAGGCCTCCATGTGTAATATAATTATGCCGATTAAATACTTAATGTAAATGCTCTCGTACCGAGTTGCCGAAATGACTAGTTATCTCGGGCCGGTCAATGTTTATACAATAAAACATGCAAACACGCGTGTGCTGAATAAAAATTACATCAAAGCAAACAGTTGAAATAGACAATGTACAATGTACTATTACCCAAATTAAAGCCTCCGTAAACAAAGATTGAAAAATGCAAATATTCAGATAAGATTGTTCAAGCCGCATAAACGTAATATAAAACGTGCGCACATTTGGAATAAAATGTGTACTAATATAAATAACGAGTACGCTACAAATTGAGAACTAAGCATTTTATTAAAATTAAGCCAATAAGTACATAATTTCACTTTCGATCTACGTAATCATTTCAAGGTTTTCTTCGATTTGGCAGCTTCTTCATCATCACTCTTCTCAATTTCGTAAGCGGAGAAGGGGAAATCATTCTATTAGTACAACGGAAACGCCGAATCCAACCCAGCTGCCTGGAGACTCTCAGCTTGCTGAAGTGCCTTGATCCAACCGTACCTAAATCCACGATTTTCACATTGGCAAACTTCTTCGGCGAGTTTCTCCTTGGTTTTCTGAATTTCGATCTTTCGGCCGTTGTGAAAGGCTTTTTCATAGGCCGCAACCCTCGCAGTCTCGATCGCGAACATGATGGCCGTGTTCCGATTGGCGTTCGTATCACTAATCAGCCGCTGAGTAACCCTCTCTTCCATAATTGGGTTTGGGTGGTTGGCCGATTGAGGCTCGACGGACTTTATTTTCCTGAGCTCATGCTCGGCCTTCTCGGCGCGAGCTTCTAACTTCCGAATACGTTCATCTCTTTGTTCTATATCGCGACGAGCGGCGCGGAGACGCATGCAGATCTCGTAAGCCGTGTACAGTCCCCTCACTGCCCCGTGAAAGCTTTTACGAAACACTTCGAAGTCTTGCCGACCTACCATTGATTGCTGAACTTTGGGTGGAAAAATCTGTCGAGAAAACTCGACTGCCACATTTGGATCTCGAATGATCGAATCCGCCTCTGTCATTGGTCTATTACCCACGAAGACCGCGAAACTCAATGGGCGAGAAGTCGCGTCAGATTCCCTTCCAGGATGGGGTTGGAGAGACTTACGCTGTGGCTCTTTGTCCCTCCCGGGCGACCTGCTTCGACGATGAGGAGATTGGTGTCTCTCTCGATCCCTCGAAGTCCTACTGCCCGTGCGACTCATGGCTCCACCTAGCTCAGCTAGCATCTTCGCTTCACTTCTGCTATTGAAGAAAAGTCTATTTGACATTCGTACTTGTTTAATTTTTCTCAAAGAGCTGGATTGAGTTGCTGACTGAGCACATAAATAGGACCCTCGTTGACGAAGTACACGCCCATTAATTTCCTATGAGGGCAGCACCTCCGAGGCAATCTCATTAACATTGAAGCGTCAACAGCCCGGCGCCGACTGAGTTATTTGTCCCAATCGCCCCATCAACCACTGATATTCGGTGTTATACGATCACGAACTAGCTGGGGCAAGGGCAGATTCATCAATCTAGTCGGCTTGAGTGCCCCAACCGTTCCACGAATCGATTCTTCAGTGCAAGATTCATAAGTAACGTGTTATTCAGTATTCTACGATCATGAACCAGCTGGGGCAAGGGCAGATTCATCAATCTAGTCGGCTTGAGTGCCCCAGCCGTTCCACAAATCGATTGTTAGTACAAGAATCATAAGTAACGTGTTCTTCGGCATTCTACGATCATGAACCAGCTGGGGCAAGGACAGATTCATCAATCTAGTCGGCTTGAGTGCCCCAGCCGTTCCACAAATCGATTCATCAATACAAGATTCATAAGTAACGTGTTATTTGGCATTCTACGATCATGAACCAGCTGCGGCAAGGAAAGATTCATCAATCTAGTCGGCTTGAGTGTCCCAGCTATTCCACGAATCGATTCTTCAGTACAATATTCATGAATTCATTTTGTTTATGATTACATCAGATTAAATCAGATCCCTAAATTTAATCGACTTTTAAGTCTGCCGTCTCACATAATCTTGACATTTTGTTCTAACTGCTGATTTTACTAATTATGTGGTCATACAGCAAACAATATGAGAAATAACTTGAGAGCATATAAAATTTTTATTCATAAATTGGGCGCTAGCAGGGGCATTTTACATATGAAAATCCAAAAAAGATGAAGGTCAACTAACAAAAAACATACGTTGAAATTGAGAGAAGCCTAACAAAACTGGAATGTCACCCAAATCAAGTCCCAGGTTCAGACTCAAGCGGCTCAACGTCCACTTGCTCGTATGGAATTGGCATGACCAATGTAACTCCAGCAGCAACAAGGGCTTTGAGCCAGCGGTGTCTGAATCCCCGATTCTCAAATTTGGGGACTTCTTCTACGTAGTCATTAAAGGCAGCGCTCTTCCCAGCCTCGGACGCCGCGGAAGCCTTAGAGTCGGCTTTTTCCTTGGCTTGGTTCAACTCTTCAAACTCAACCTCTAGTTTTGCAAGCACCTCCTTGGCTAACTTGAGCAATTCCTCGCTCGCGTTTGGCTTCTTCTCGGTGTCAGATTTGAGTTGATTAGTAGTCCTAGCCCTTTCCTTCTAGGTCTCGGCCCGCGCACTTTCCATTGCGGCTCTCATTGCCTTAAACTCCGCCCTGCTCCTTTGACTATCGACTTCCGATTGCAAGCGGCCAATCCTTTCAATGGCTTCATGCTGGCGGCGCCCTAATTCGGCGATCCTTCCAACCGTCTGCAAAATAAAGGGTCGTCACATTTCAAAAAACATCGAATACAAACCAAACCAACAAAGGAGTTAGTCACATACCAGAAGGGCTGACTGAGCAGCTAATGCTACTGTTACCAAATTCGACTCAGCACGAAAGGTTGCCTTGTCAGCCGGCAGGGAGACCGAGGCAGCTAAACTCAGTGCCACAGCTGGATCTTTCAAAGCCGACGCTTCAGAAGAGATCGAGATATTTTTATCTTTGGCTCAATAACAAAAGGACCAACCACAGCCGACTCCTCTAAGCGTGGCCGTTTATCAATGGGTCCCTCTTCAGAGCCGTCCTTGTCCTCAGCGTTTCGCTTTTCACCCCGATCCTCTGAAATCGGCCGCTCTTTTGTAATTAGACGCTCGACACCTTTTTCCGTCCTGGCCATGACAACGTGAGTCGTTTCTTCTACGACAGTAGGTTAAATAGATTCAGTCGGAACAAGTCCGGAATGAATGGCCTCGACCTTTTGTCGGGCGGCCATGCGTTCGGCATTTCTCTTTCGCGCCATCTGCGTCAGATTTTTCCCAGCCATATCCTTAGTGTAATCGTCGGGAATGTCTCCCAAGTTTGTAAAAATATCTTCGAAGGTGTCCCCTCGGCCTGATGTAGACGGAGGGTCAAAAGAGTTCAATCCGACTTCCTCGAAGGCTGAATTAATAGCTTCGTCAACTTCCGCGGCAAACCAGTCCAAGTACTCGGCGATTGGTTCCACGAGTTCAGAATTAGATGATTCTAAACTGATCTGCCTCAAGTTTTTGAAGCTGGGGAAGATGAGGGCCGTAAGATGGTTGTCGCCTCGCATGATCGGAATATTGTCTGCCGCCGAGAATGTCGTGTAAGTTGGCTCGTACCGCAAGAGAATGTAGGCTGCCCTCCCTTGTTTTTGAAGGTCTGGATGGCCGACGAATTGTAGCGCGGTTTTAATTTCTGCAAGCACAGCGTCATCGTCTGAAACCAACACTCTCTTCAAATCACTGCTTGCATAAACAAAACGATTAGATGAATACAATGCCATATAAATATATATAGAAATAATGGAAACAAGTAATCCAATCGGCCACCTGGTTCTCCCTTTTTCCTCGGCACCGGGTCTAGGCGATATTTGCCTTCGCCGAATTGCCAATTGCCGCGGACAACGACCATCACGTCGTCGACACGCTTGCCAGAGAGTCACTAAGTGATGATTAATATCCTTGGCTCTAAGAAAGTAGCACCCTAGCCGGCCAGTAGATTTGGCTAGGACGTAACAGTGCCGAATGGCGGGAATACCTAAATTGATCTTAAGATGACAGTTTTGTTCTACGATCCCCATTATGATGCGAAAGAAATTCATGTTGGGCTGGGAAGGGATTAGACCCAGTATCTAAGAACGGCCCTTAAAAGTGGGTGAAGAGGAAAGCGGATGGACGTCATCAGTGGCGCTGTCTGCCAAAAGTGGCAAATGGACGTCATCAGGGATGGAGAAATGGCGTCGAAAGCCGAAGATTCAATCTGCCGAAAGGATCTCTTTTAGATGTTTTGCAAATCAGTGGCGCTGTTTGCCAAAAGTGACAGATGGACGTCATCAGGGATGGAGAAATTGCGTCGAAAACCGAAGATTCGATCCGCCGAAAGGATCTCTTTTAGATGTTTGGCCATTTTTTGGCCAAACCCAAGGGTTACGGAAAGTTAAAAGCAAGTAAGGAAGCGGGATCAAAAATGAAGGAGGAGAAGACTTACAGGAGACGAAGGGAGAAACGAGAAACAGGGAGTTGTATAAGTCGCGAAGAGACAGAGTTGAACTAGAGGGTGAGCAACATATCTTTTGAATATTCAGGACATACACTTGAAGAGACAATTTCAAATCACATTAAATGGAAGTAGTGTACGAAAGGGTGGGAAGGCATTACAATGAGTAAGAAGCATGTGCGCGTTCTGACACGCATTGGGAAGAGGGTTAACCGTCGAATTTTTGACTTCCCAGGCTAGAAGCCAAACATGCCGACTAACTGATGATAGTAGGGTGTTTGGGGGGTAATTGTGAGAGCCAAATTTCATCAGATCCATGGGGACGGATAAGCGTATCCGGTCCGAAACTTAACCTCTATTCGGCACATACCCCGATCAATCAAGGAGCCGAATATAATAACTGGTACCTCAACCAGTAGAACAGATGCCGAGTAGAGGTACATGTAACGGAACAAGGATGGGCCTAGTCCAATGGCCCAAAGAGAATACTATAAGTATAAGATCTTCAGTTCAAGAAAGGTATGTGAGAACTATTAAGCTTAACTTAGAATACAAGTAATCTTGAGTGCAGAGACTGACTTGCTCATTGGAGTGCTAATTCCGACACCCTCGACCAGAGTATTTATTTCTTTTTAGGTGACTTGCAGAGGATCATGAGCATCCTCCAGGATCAAAAGAGTATTTCTAAACCATTCTCCACAAGCAGTACTAACAATGCCTGATTCCTGAGCTGAATTCTTAATATCGGTGCTTTCTGGCAATTTCCCCTTGTCCTCGGCCGTTTCGGCCCTTGTAGCAGTTCCTGCTTCTTGCAATTCCAGCATTGGTTGAAGTCCCTCATCCACATCAGGTTTATCACTAAGCCACCCTGAGTTGACTGTCGACCCATTCAGATCGAACCAGTTAATGTGCACATCTCCCGAATCTTACTCATCAAAGAACTACAGAATGTTGATGTTTTCCTCCAGGGTGGCTAAGTCATCCAATCATTGGCTTGGGCCATCTTTTTGGACCACACTGACCTCCATTCCTATTGGCAACTCCACCTCTAGTTTAGCCTGATTGGTCGGCACAATATAACGGCATGGGTTGTATACCTCCTCAGAAAAATCCACGGGGCCCTCAGGCATTGGCTGGTATTCTCCACCAAAGCTGATCTCCCTTCATCTTCCACTGTCACTACCACAGGTTCAGTTTGGATTGTTGACGTGCTAATCATGCACAAGTCTGTGCTCTCAGGGATGAACAATGCCGGCTTAGGCGGGTGAGAGGGGGTGATGTCTATACTGGGGTCGTAAAGGACATCCAGTGTATGGATGAGGTTTATTTGTCGGGGTGGAGGGGGTTGGTTATGTTGTTGGAGAGGATTTGTAGTGACATTGGGTTTTTCAGGAGGTGCTATCACCTTATTGTCAATGAGATCTTGAATCACATGGCACAATCTAAAGCACTGATCAGTATCATGACCACGTTGTTGATGAAAAGCACAATATTTGGCCGGGTTACGTTTCGGAGGGAGAGGATCGGGCAGTGGGCGTTGTTCTAATGGCTTCAGATGCCCTTTTCTCATTAGGACCCTTAAGGCCACAGACAAACACATATAGAGTGGTGTGAAGACCCTCTGGCCTCAGGCCTGATGGCTTGAGGTTTGGGGAGTTGTATTGGATGTGTCGGCAAAGGGGTTGGCAGTCTTGGGTGTAGTGGTGACCATGCTGACATCTGAAGGCCTTGCAGCTGCACTACCGCTAGTAGTCACATTGGAACTGCGTGTGAAAGCCCTCTTGGGCTGCTCCTTCTCGTGGTCTATCTGACCTTGCTTCATTGTGTCCTCAATTTTCACCTCTATTTCGTGGAAGTCAGCAAAAGTAGACAAAGGCAAGACTATCATCTTCTATAATAATCTTCCTTGCAAGTTACGGACCACCATTCTGATTTGGTCCTTTTCAGACGGCTAGATAGCCATCATAAAGGCCTTGGCCCTCCACTGGGTCACAAAATCCGAGAAGCCCTCCTACGGTTCCTGGCGAGTTGCTTCGAGATCACGAGTAGTGACCTTGATTTGAGTATTGTAGGAGTACTGTGCTATGAAGGCCTCGGCCATTTCCTCCCAATTTCTCTTCATAGAATCTTCAAGTTTGGCATACCAGATGGCCGCTATACCCGACAAGGTCTGGCTAAAGAGCAACAACTTCTGTAATCTGATGAGACCCATGGGTCGTAGAATGTCAGAGAATAGCCGGAGATGGACCATTGGATCTCTAGAACGATCAAACCGGTCTATATGTGGCATCTTAAATCTATCTGGCAACGTTACTGCCGAATCAGTATAGCCATCCTCAATATCAGGGATCGAATTCACGCCCTGTGCCCATTTAAAGAGCTTTTCCAGCTTGCTCACTTTCAATGCAGTAGGGTCGACCTCGAATTCAAACCGGTGCCTTGGAAGTTTGAGGTAGGATAGGATCCGCCTAAATGCCCACATTTTCTTGGACATTGATTGTGACCCTGGGTGGCGGAATTCCTGCAGGGGGTGAATGGGATGCAGAGGCTACTGCCGGTTGTGGTTGTTGTTGCTGAAGCCTATCTATTACCTCTGCTTGGCGGGCTACAACTTTGGCTTGGCGGGCTGTGGTCTCAGCCTGTTGGGCAGCATCTAGCTGCATGTTCTCAATAGTCTACTGGAGTTGGCGAAACATATCTTCCATGTTGCGTGGAGGACTTTGAACTATCGGAACTGACGAATGCTCTCTGTCTGGAGTGGAAGTAGATGATTGGGCCTGACTGGGCACAAGCAAGGTAAATGGTGGCTGCTGAAGTGGCGAATTCTGTTGAATCCCCCTCCGTCTAGTAACCGGTGTGAGTGAAACAAACACTGGCTGTCCCCTGACTAGATCTCCAAATCTACAAATCATTCTAACTCGGGTCCAGAGTGCTTAGGGGGTAACAAAATTGTTTGAAGCAATGGTGAAAGACTATAAAGCAAAAAGAAATAAAAATCAGAAACCGCATAGCACCTCGGCTCAGATAGAAACAACATGGAGTTGCAATCATAAGCTGGAGAACTGTACTCAAATACTGATTTCTGCCCCAAAACTGATACCGAGACTTGCAACTGATACATACATTCCTGCAGAGTTTCACTCTAAAAGCACATATCAAGTAAGTGAGAGCCAAAACACCCCTGTGATGGGGTAGGGTTACCCTATCCTAATTTTGTCAAGAGCGTCAAGAGCTAGGGATTCACTATGCAAAACAAGCGGTTTCAAACAATTCCTACATTCAGGTGAGCAACCTGTCCTAGTTTGGAACAGTCTCTATGGCTTCCGATATGTAACTAGGCTGACTGGGCAAAAAGAGTATCTCAGCAAGACTGCCTAATATACCTCTCACACCTAACACTGAGAAGTGAAAAGAGGATCAAACAGCATAGCGGTAGTCCAGATCCAAGGGTTGTGTTCCTATCGTGGCAGAGCCCGCAACCGGTCAGCCTTTTGGCAAGCTTTTCCAAGCAAGCCTCCAGCAAACTGCTCAGGAATAGCAGACAGCAAACATTGTGACTTAGGCGCACCGATGCAAATGCAAATGCAAATGCAAATGCAAAAAAACACATAAGTGTAGATAAAACAACATATCATAAGTTCGAGTCAAGTTCTCTAAATCCCCAGCAGAGTCGCCAAAAACTGTGGACTCACCTTTTTCTTGCGCTCCGCCTTTCGAAAAAGGTTGAAAGAAAAGGTCTCACAGTTCGGACTCTCGCGGTTCGGAATCTAGTCTCACAAGTGTAATGTGAAATTGATAAACACCAAAGAGTCCAAATCCAGCAAACCTTTTTGGAAAATCGATTTTAAATCCAATAATGCCAAAATTGGACTGCTTTGCTAGATACAAAGTCGCCACCTAAATATTTTATTTTTGGAAAAATTTAGGAAACTCTGACTCGTGCCAAAGGCCATGTGTTCATCATCACCAAAGTTGCCTAGACTCGGGAACTTGGGTACGAGGGGGGAAGGTCATGAATTGAGCACCCCGGCTCGCTTGATTAAAGATCGGCCTCTACTAATTATGATATGCATTTTTATAAACATTATGTGTTCCTGTTCCGATTATTAGCTAACATTACTATATGATGCGCACAAGCATGTATAGACTAGTTTGCTCAATTTGGAACAATTCAACTCATGTCTGTTTGCGAAAAAGGTTTGAATTTGCCACCTCAAGTGGGCTTAAAGGTGCGGATTTGGCACTAAATATAGTGGACTTAAAACTTGATTTGCCACTCAACAAAGTGGGCTTAAAACGCACATTCGTTGAATTGTTTCAATTCAAACAACAAGCCTTCATCCACAGGCATTCAAGCAGTTTAGCATGTAAGCATATAGCCTCATGGCAAGCATGCGAAACATGGCAACATGGCAATCGCACTCATGCAAGTATGCTAAAGCATAAAAACTTACCGAGTACTCCAAGCCAAAACAGAAACTAGTTAGAAAGATGCATGATCCTAACTATACAAGATGTCTAATGCAACACATACAATATGCAATTAATAGGCCCGGCTACTAATATGGCATATGATCGATTTGAACAACATGTGATTAAACACATATTCAAAGAAGTATTGAAATAACAATACAGTTTAAATGATGCGCCGAGCCTCGGTGCATGCAATACGAATGAATAGATGAAAGCATGTGATATGCTAATCAAAACATGTCCCTAATCTAACCATCAAAAACGATTAAATAAAATGGAGAAAGACGTGGGGTTGGAAGACATACACACACGCACGCACACTTATTACAACATTACGCCCTCACGAAGGAGGGTCCGAATGAATAAGCTAACCAACTAGCTATGCTAATTATGTTAACTATTACAAAAATCGAAACTAATTAACTATTTTAGTTAACTAATAATTACAAACCGAAATCGAATAACTAGTTAAACTAACAAATTATTTACAACACTTAATTAGATATAGCTAATTAATTACAACACGCATTCAAACTGCATATTTAAACACTAAATAAGCTTACAATGCAAGGGAGGCTCATGCACGCGCTCGGTTTCCACCCGAAAAGGCTCTGCCTCGTTGCTGAATGCCTCTATTTTCACATTTGAACACCAAAGAAGCTGTCCACTTCCAGAACACCTCTGCTCCACCTCAGAAACACACTGTGTAAATTTCATTGGTGGTCGACAAGGGGCCTGTCAGCTACCAATGGTGGTCGGTCGGCTACCACTGGTGGCCGGTCGGCTACTAGTGGTGGTCGGTCGGCCACTGATGGCATCAACTCCTTTTTTCGTTGCAATAGAGAGCAGACAGAGCAAAATAGTGTATTCTCACAGATTATTTGCACACTTTGCCTCTCTTTTTCATGGGAAAATCAAAGGAGGGACAAAATTTGGGTTTACAAACCATCAATCAAGCAATTTCATTGCATGATGGCTTGTGAAACCAATTGTGCAAGTTCAATAAATGCAAAATAAGACCAAAGAACCATCACCCTATCATGCATGATCAAGAGCAATGGTGACCAAGGAAAATGACACATTTCATCACTTTTGAGCATGAAATGTCTCATTTTCCTTGTGTTCAAACTAACGTCCGATTTGAACACATGCAATGCAACACAAAAGATGCTTATCTTGCCTCTTTTACTTGTCTAATTTTGTTTACTCATTTTAATTACCAAAACCATTCTTAAATTGATTTGTCCACTAGTGAGCGTCCTCTAATGGAAAGATGGCTCAAATCACAAGATGCTTTGGGCATGAAAGAGGCATTACACTTTTGGTAATGAACCTCTTAAGGGATTAAACCATTAGGTGTAGCACCTCCATTTCACACTTAAGCAAACAAGGGGTTTAAAACTACTTTCAAAGCAAACAAAAGAGTAAAGAATGGAGGGAGATTGTAGAGATTTTAAGTACTGAAATGATGTGCAAAAGAACACTAAAACATGCTATTAACTCAAAACAATGATAGTTTAAAGCCTTAAAACACTTAGCTAGTGAAGGAACTGACAGTGCCAAAACAGGGTATTTCAGAGGCAAAAACATGCTAGACTTAAGCTAAATTAAGCTAGAAAAACATGCTAACATGTAAAGCTATCTAGGCATGCAAACAGGACACAAGGAGGGGAGGCTAATCCCTCTAATTTTGGACTTCAAAAGTTGATTTTTGCCACTGAAAAACCTCTAAAATTCAGTGGTTAAAAGGCCCCAAAAAGTTGGTTTAAAAGTGATGAATAATAGCACAAAAGCTTAACAAACAAAGGAGCAAGAAGGGTGGACCACCACCTAACTCAAAGAGACCCCAAACCATCACTTTTAAGTCACAAAAACAGTGTTTTTGACGGTTCAAAATCAGCCCAAAAATAGTTGGAAAAGATGGCAAAACAAAGATACAAAACAAGTATAAATAAGACAAGTGCTATACATTTGAAGCAAAGCACAAAATAGCCAATAATCCAAGCTCAAACCTCTTTCTAGAGCTCAAACAAGACTCCAAGGAATCTTAGCCCAAATGTGAGAGTATTTGGTTAAGGGTTGGTATACAAAAGCTAAGGACTTGTGAACAAATGTATACAAAATATCAAGAGAGAGAGAGAGAATTTTAGAAAGAGAGATATTTTTGCTATAATTTTTCTAGCCCTCCAAAATGGGGGAGGAACCCCCCTATATATAGAAAAACCACCCCTTGAGCTTAGAAACATCTCACCATACACGTGTATGGAGATGCAGCTCAGTGAGCAACAGCTGGCACATCTGTCAACAAATATGTGAAAAAAGGCACTGGTGGCCATCGGCCACCACTGATAGCCTACCGGCCACACCTATGGCCGATAGAAACATCCCATGGCCGACAGCCTTGGGTGCACAAGTCACCAAAAGGTCCAAACACCAAGTTTTGGTCCAAAACAAGGCATATAAAGAATAAGGTTTAAAGGCTCAAAGACAGGGCATTCCGTTGAGGACTTTGAGCGCTCAAAATGAACACAAACACACAATCATCGAGTGTACGAGCGATGACGTCTAAGTCTTGATGATGGTAAAAAATGGGGTGTCTACAGGGAGGAACTACACCATTCCCAGCAAATACGAATTCAAGTAACCCTGGTGGCTGAAACACTAAAGATTTAGTAACACAATCAATAATAGCATGATATTTTGTCAACCAATCCATACCTAATATACAATCAAAATGATTAATATCCACAGGCATCAAGTCCACACATAATAACATATCTCTAATCATAATGTCACAAGCAGGATACACATAGACACATAGCATAGAACCCCCAGATGGTGTAGATACAGATAATAAATATTTCATAGCTTCTATGGGTTTAGTCAACTTTTTACAGAAGGCATGTGACACAAATGAATGCGTAGATCCATATTCTGTCAACACATATGCATTTTGGGCACATATAAGGATTATACCTGACACCATTGATTCCGTATTTTGGACGTCCCCAGCCACAAGTGCAAAAACTCTACCTTGCCTCAGAGTTTCTTTCCCCGTATTGGTTTTCACATTTGATCTCAGTACAGAAGTAGACCCGACTGAACATTTTTAGATACGAGCAGAAAATCTTTTATCATGTGGCCAGTATTGCCACACCGGAAGCAAGCACTTGTTGATCGGCAATAGTCACCTTTGTGTTTTCTTCCATATTCAGAGCAAGTAGGGGCGGTACCACTACTCTGACTTGAATTACTAGAAGATCCTGTATTTTGCTTCTTGTTCATTGAAAATGACTGGCCCTTCTTGAAATTAAATCCCGATCTTTTACCTATCCATTCAGTTGTTGTAGCTTTGGTCTATTTCATAGTTGCTAGGTTGGCTTTAGACATTAAGGCTCTGTTTAATACATCCACATACTTGGTCAACTTTAGAACTCCAACCCGATGAAGAACATCTAAGTTAAGGCCTCCTTCAAATTTCCTGTGGTCCGTGTCTACCATATACGAAGCTAACCGGGCTAATTCAGTACATTTGGCCTCAGACTTAGCCACAGACATGTTGTCTTGCTTCAATTGTTCAAATTCTGACACCTTGCGATCTTGGAAGCATTGAGGGAAATATTTCTCATAACATATTTCCAGGAATTGATTTCATGTCATAGCCCCATTGTTATCTCATATTAAGATCCACCAACGCCTTGCTTCATCTTTCAAAGTATAAGTGGCCAACAAAACTTTCTGAGTCTCGAAACATGGGAATACTTCAAATAGTTTTTCAGTCTCAAGCATCCAAGTCTCGGCCTTCAATGGCTCAACACCACCTAGAAAAGTCAGTTGCTTCATCTTGTTGAATTTCTGAGTCAAAGTTATAATATCATTGTTCACCGATTCAACTTGCACCGAAGATGGTGGAAGAGGTAATGATTGTTGCCTTTGTTGTTCTCTCATAGACTCAGTTAGAGCTTCAAGCATTCGTTCCATTCAGTCCATTCAGGCATCCAAGGATTCAGTTACATCATCACTTCTTGTTCTTTCCATTCTATATGTAAATAGGACGGTAATAAACATAGGCAAATAGTCCTTAGATCACAGTGTTTAGTTTCATTTTATTTCATATTTTTTCAGATTGGTCACATAATTACATACACACTCACACATACAGATGCAATGCCCTTACTTCTTTTCTTGGACATCCTATAGCTCTTATGGACTCATGTGTGCAGTATAACTCGTGCTTTGATACCATTTTGTCACGATCCAAACCCGCCCCTATAGGTTTATCATCATAACTGGCTAGTAATCCTAAGATTATTGAAGGCCTTGAAATCAAATTAACAAATAAGAGGCTAGATGACGCAAATATTAACGTATAAAATGCCCATAGAGCTGTGCAGACTTATATGGGACATAAAATTTAAACTTATATTTACATATATTATGACGTTATTCATGCACCACCACATGTACAAATAAACAAAAAGGGACTTAGCCCTAATTACATGTAAAACAAAAGTTTGTTTGAACCAAACCAAAGGAACTTAAACTTCGAACTTGTTCACATTCACTTGACCACTTGAAGTTTTTAGAACCTCCTCGGGAGGCACAGTGGTTGGCTAAAAAAATAGAGCCAGACTAGATGTCTCAAGCCTGGTCACACATCTAATAATTTACACACATAAGATAAATAATGTGCTGAAGCCTAGTGAATAACAATAGAGTAAAGGTTTTGATGAATGATGTCCATAATAAATTCAAATATCAGAATTCAGAACAGAAACAGATTCATATACATATTCAAATTTGTAATAGTCATACGTGGTACATCTATCAGCTAACAGATCAAATTGCTCATAAAGACCCACGTACAGAACAGATTGGTCATAAAAACCCATATTCACATGAGATGGTCATAAAGACCCATGTGCAGATCAAATAGTTGATTATGCATAATCAGTTCCATAATAGAACCCATGTGAAACCCTGGTACCAGGTAACATATAACAGATAACAGATACATGATGCTAAGGATGCCATTATACATTTCAGAAATTGGACAATCCTTCATCTATACAAAAAATATCATTTCAAAAAACAGAGCTTATCATATCAATAAGAAGATAATTATAATTGAACATATCTTTAATAAGTTGTTACTCACAAATAGCTCCAGAAGTAGATCAGAAGAGTCAGACAAATCAGACTAACACTGGCATGTGACCTACACAAACACGTGATAGATACATACTGAAATACACATTTCGTATTATGCTAAATGTAATTGTAGCTCGACTTTTCATGCTCCTTTCGAATATAACTTGTCCCTACAGTTTGGACTCCCGTAGTTCCGAATCTGATCTCACAAGTGCAATGTGAAATAGATAAACACCAAAGAGTCCAAATTCGGCAAATCTTTTGGAAAATCAATTTTGAATCAAAATGCCAAAAATGGACTACTTTGCCAGATACAGTCAGCACCTAAATATTTTTGAAAATTTTGGAAAACCCATGACTCGTGCCAAAGGCCACGTGTCCGTCATCACCAAGATTGTCTCGGCTCGGGAACTTGGGTATGAGAGGGGAAGGTCATGAATTGAGCACCCCACTCGCCCGATCTAAGATCAGCCTCTACTAATCATGATGTGATTCTTATTTACAATATATGCTCTTGTTTTGAATATTTAGGGTAACTTACTATGTGTTGCACACAAGTATAGACTAATTTGCAAAAATTGGAACACTTTGATTCATGTTTGTTTTGAAAATTGCTTGAATATGTATCACTTGAAAAAGTTATCTCATATGAACATTGCTCAAATTATTCTAATTCAAACAATTGGCGTTCATCCACAGGCATTCAAGCAATTTATCAATTAAGCACTTAGCTTCATGGCAAGCATGCTAGACATGGTAACAATCACACTCATGCAATATGCTAAAGCAAATAAAAGCTCACCTAGTACTCCGAGACGAACCAAAAGAAACCAAGAGTTAAAAAACATGCATGTCCCTAACTAATGCAACATGACTAATGCAACACATGCGATATGTAACTAATAGGCTTGGCTACTAATTATGTCATGCGAGTCAATTTGATAGCATGCAGTTTAAGCACCTTTTTAAAGAACTATTTAAACAAAAATGTATAGTTAGAATGATGAACCGAGCCTTGATGCATGCGAGACAAGTGGATGCAAACATGGAGTATGCTAAAAGAAACATGATGCTCGAAACTAACCATTATAAGCAAGTAAATAAAAGGAAGAAATATGTGGGGTAGGACAACATACACATTATTACAAGTTGGACCTCGCACAAGAGGGTTCGAATGAATGGACTAGCTAATTAATTTACCTAATTAACTAACTATTACAAACCAAATAAAATAAATTAGCTAAATTACTTAACTAAGTATTACAACAACAAATTAATTGACTATTCTAGCTAATTAAATAATTACAACACGAAACCAATTAGCTATTCTAACTAATTAATTACAAGTTCACTACTTTTACGACATCGCTAATATTATGGCAACGCTTCACGGATCCTGAGAATCGAGAGATGGCTCATGCATGAACATGGATTTCCACTTGATAATCCTCTCTATTTTGCTACTAGAATGCTTCTATTGCACAATTAGAAAATTGCACATGTTTTCTACCTCAACCTCTGCTTTGCTCTGCTAGAAAAAGGACACTGCCTGCCTAGAAAAAGTGGCCGGCAACCCAAAAGTAGTTGCCGACAGGCCACTAATAGTGGGTTGCCGTCTAGAAAAAGGGGCCTGTCGGCCACTGATCTTGGTTCTCTCCTGCAACAATCGAGAACAAACAGAGCATAAACCAAAGTATTCTCAGGGGATGTTTGTCCACCCTGCCTCGCCTTATCAGCAAACAGGTCAAAGGAGGGGTAGGTTTGGTTCGCAAGCCATCAATCAATGCAATTTCATTGCGTGACGACTTATGAACCAAGGGACATAATTTAATAAACACATAACAAAAGACCAACAAAAACCTCCTCCCTATCTTGAATTGAATCAAGGGAAGTGCCTAACATTGACTCTTGAACTATTTACATCATTAACGAGTATGAAACGACTCAAGACTCAATGGGTTCAATTAACGTCCGATTGAACCCAAGTTGATTTTATCTAGCATCACTTTTAGTCCCAATTTTATTACTTCATTTTAATTACCATCCGTTCCTTAGTTCATTAAGTCCAAAAGTGAGCTTTAAGTCCTCTAATGGAAAGAAGCATCAAACAAAGAGTTGTTTTAGGCATGAGAGAGATTTCATGTCATTAGTAATGAACCCCCAAAGGGATTAAACCATTAAGAACAACAACCTCAATCTCAAGCTTAAACAAGTAACTAGTTTGAAACAACTTTCAAAATAAAGAAAAAGCCAAGAAAAGAGGGAGGTTACAGAGGTGATTAGAGATGAATACAAGTATGGAAAGCAAGAAATAAACACTAACAACTCAAATAGGTTGGTGGCTATGGCCTAAACCACCAAACCTATGAGGACCATTACACTACAAGCATGATATACAAAGCTCAAATGCAATGAACAACTAAAAAAAGTCATAAAACAGTCCTAAAATAGTCCAAAAAAGTGCTGGAATGAAGACAAAAATAGCTAAAACAATAAGCTAAAATGTTGAGGAATTAATACTAGCACACAAACACAAAGAGGGGAGGCTAACCCCTCCACTTTTGGGATTTCAAAATATAATTTTTGCCTCTGAAAAACCTTTGAAAATTAGTGGAAAAAAGCTAAAAAAAGTTGATGAGAAGGTAGGAAACACAAGGGCAAAGGCCTTAGAAGCAAGATTCGAAAAAGGGCTATCAACCCCTCTACCTTAAATGGCCTTAAACCACAAGTTTCAGTCCAAAAATATAGGTAATAAAAATCTTAAAAACAACAAGAAAAGATGGAGAACAAGTGGTGTAGAGATGGTACAAAAACACTAGAAGGTATACTTCTTGAAGAGGAATGGTTGTTTGAGTTACAAACCACCAATTTCACACTCTCAAGTGCCTTAAGAGCTCAAATTCAAGCTCAAATCACCTCAGCAAGAAGCTCTCTAGGTTTGGTTTAGAGTGTTTAGGCAAAGGCTATGCAAATAGAGAGAGTGAGAGAGAGAGAGAGGAATTTTCCCAAATTTGCTGTTCAAAAATATTTTCCCACTCCTAAATTTTTCTAACCTTCAAACCAAAAGTGGAGGTCATCTATATATAGAAAAACCAAGTGTTTATCTCGGAAATATCTGTATAAGAACAACTGGTGTAGTGTAGGAACAACTGGCAACAAATATTGCAAAAAAATGACTTTTTACACAAGTGGCCGGCAGGCCACTAAAAGTCGGTTGCCGACTACTATTAGTGGGTGGCAGGCCATTAGTGGCTGACAGGCAAAAATCTATTTCCAGACCCGACTTCAAACGGGCATATCTCCCTCATCCGTACTCGGTTTTAGGTCATTCTTGAGCCTAAATTGATGCCCCGGAAGTCTACTTTCCAATGGTGGCTGCCTCACATCTAAATTATAAGTGTGAAAAGAGATATGCCTATTTTAGTGAAGACTGCTCATTTCTATCCTAACAGATTGATGCCCAACTTCCTCGTCAACTAGTTTTGTTTCATCCCCTCTTGTTTTCTTCAACTCCAAACCTAAAATAAGATGTTTTAAAGATTTTTGAAAGAATTCACTTCCATTTATTTCCACTTTTTCCTTACCTGGTTTACCGAAACGTACAATATTTTTAAAAGAAATGAGAGTCTCGGAACATCGTAGAAACATATTCAAAAATATTTTGAAAAAGAGGGTTTTAAGGTCTAAAATAGTTTTGGTCAAAATAGGGTGTAAGGTTGGGATTTAGAAGCTCTTCTTGCTGAAGAAAACGAACATTTGCACATCATAATTTTCATCATCGAGTGATAAATCAGTGGCCCCCAAATCTTAAGGGCGGTAAAAAATGGGGTGTCTACAGTAATTCAATTCTTTTTAGTGTGTTTCTAATTCTTATCCTCATTATTATAGTTTAAACCATAGCTTAAAATGCCTAGGATGAAATGAGGATGCAATTATGCACTTTGAAACACTTGACAAAACTTCAAAAAATAGGGCAGTTCGCTCGAGCGAAGCTTTTGTCGCTTGAGCGGACCCCTTGGTCTGTAAAAGTACTGGATGCTCTCATTTTATGTTTGAGCCAACTTCTTGGTCACTCGAGCCCATACTGAAAATAAATGGTGGTCACTCTAGCAGTCTTTTGATCACTCGAGCCAACCATCAAACTCTGCAAAAGAGCTTGCAAAGTACGCTTGAACGAAAAGTTCATCGCTCAAGTGAGCCCTGTGAATTCTGGAATTTCTAGATAGCTCTTTAAGGTTCAAAACTTGATTCCAAAGCTTCAATCTTGTTCATTTGGGCCAAAAACTTTAGAAAATACTTGGAAACTTGTAGTAAAACATGAAATGAAGGTTAATTTGTAAAGTCAAGGGCCGAACACAAATCAATTCTTCAAAATTCTACTTGAAACTTCATATTCACAACATGCATGCAATGACTTGGATCCTTTTCTCACAAATCATGAACAATTAAGATGAAAAGGTATGAAACATGATAAATTTTCAAAATAAAAGGTAGAATAATCACATGCATGTGAGAATTCTTTGGAAATGACTTCAAAATAAAGTTAAAACATTATGCATATTCACATGCATGTAATGATATGAATTCAAAACTTCCAAAACATGTACAAATGAAGTGTTTAAGTGTGGAATCATAGTGAGCTCTCATAGTTTGACAAAAATAAACACTTGCATGTAAGAATTGCGTGAAAACTAAACTCAAAATCCATGAACTATGCTTGCATGCATGTGGTGATTCTCATTTCTACCTCTTAAGTGCAATTCAAGTGTTTAATCTCAAGTTCCGTTGAATTCTTTCCTTTAGTGATTCAAATACAAAAGTTAAAAGTTGAATTCCTTACCTTCACTCTCCAATTGGACTCTTAGTAGCTAATTCTTGAGCTAGCAA
Organism: Camellia sinensis; assembly: GCF_055761805.1. Taxonomy (NCBI): domain Eukaryota; kingdom Viridiplantae; phylum Streptophyta; class Magnoliopsida; order Ericales; family Theaceae; genus Camellia; species Camellia sinensis. Next base: position 91,487,079 of record NC_138968.1, on the reverse strand, counting down.
GTCAATTCTCCCAATTTTCTTCCAAATTCTTCTTCTCTTAGCTTTGAATTCAACTCTCTCTCTCTCTCTCTCTCTCTCTCTCTCTCTCTCTCTCTCTGCACGGTTTTAACGCTCAAAAGATGATGAAATGTGTGTATGAATGTATTCTAGAAGCCACATTAGCCTTATATAGGCTCATTAAGCTTGGACTAATTGATTGTGATTAAAGCTAAGTTAATGCAACTTAATAATTAATTTATTCTAATTACTTGACTCCAAATCAAAATCTAGTTAAACTTACCATAATATTCTAAAAATTCTAAATAACTTATTGACCTAGCCAGTTTCACATTCAGATGCCGATAAGGCCTCTATTTTCATATCAAAACAGAATTCTAAATAGATAATCCTACGATAGACAGATAAAACACAAATAACACTTAAAATGAACAAGTAACACATAATTCCACTTAGCCACTTGATGAACATTCTTAAGTATGGATTAATGGTTAATTACGGGTCAGGGTTGTTACAGCTAAGAAGTGTCTCAACTTCCTGGTGGCCCAAACCAAAGCTATTCAAGCCTTTTCCAACAAAGTATAACGAGTCTCATATTCAAGCATCTTCTTTTTTAAGTAGTAGATAGCCTTCTGCACTTTCTCATCTGACTCTTGCGCAAGAATACATCCCATGGTTGATTCAGTTACTGATAAATACAGAATCAACGATTTTGTAGGCTCAGGTGGCAATAACAGAGGCGAATTCTATAAATACTACTTAACTTGCTCAAAGGTGAACTGACACCGATCATCCCATTGGAACGTCTTTCCTTTATTTAACATACCAAATAGTGGTTCACAAATCGGGATTAATTTAGAAATAAACCTCCTTATGAATGGCAGTTTTCCCAAGAAGCCCCACACCTCCTTTTCAGTCATTGGTGGCGACATTTCCAAGATGGCCTTAATTTTAGATGGATCAACTTCGATTCCCTGTTGTGTGATTAGAAATCCCAATATCTTGCCTGCAGTTACCCCAAAGGTGCATTTCTGTGGATTCAGCCTCTGCTTGTATTCCCTGATTCTCTCAAAGAATTTTTTCAATGCGATATAGTGGCCTTTCTGATCTTTGGACTTGACAATCATGTCGTCTACAACTTCTTTGTGGATCATGTCATGCAAAAGTGTGGTAGCGACTCTCTAATAAGTGACCCATGCATTTTTCAAATCGAATGGCATGACCTTATAACAACATGTCCCCTATGGTATAGTAAATGCAGTCTTTTCTCTATCCTCTAGAGCCATAAGGATCTAGTTATACCTCGAAAAACCATCCATGAATGACAATAAGGCATGCCCTGCAATGAATTCTACCAATTCATTAATATGTGGCAATGGAAAGTCATCCTTCGGACTAGCCTTGTTTAAATCCTGGAAGTCAATGCAAACCCTGATTTTTCATCTTTCTTCGGGATTGGCACAATGTTGGCTAACCAAGTTGGATACTCTGATACAAGCAAGTACCCGGCATTGATTTGTTTAGTAACCCTTTTTGTGATTTTCAATGCCCAATCTGGACGAATCCTGCCAAACTTCTATTCCACTAGTCGGGCCTTAGGATTAAGAGGGATCCTACGTTGTACAATCTCAGAATCAATTACAGGCATATCTTCATAGGACCATGCAAAAACATCTTTGAATTACTTTAATAAAGAAACCAATTGCTTACGTTCCTCTGAAGATAAAGTGGAACCAATTTGGACTAAGTGAGGATCTTTCTCAGTACCCACATTTCCAGAAAAAATTTCGTCGATTAATGGTTTAGCACGCCTTTCTTCCTCCCACTTGATTAAAATTTTCAAACCCTGAGGAATGTCTTCTATTCATTTTCATCAAAATTCTAAAAATTCTGGTCGAGGTTATGAACTATAGGCACAAAGAGGTAAGCAGAAATCAAAACATCTTTATTCATAACCTCGGGCTCAACAGTTGTAACTGACTTAAAAGAAAAACAAAAAGCAAAAGAAGACTGACATCTCAGACAAACTTGAATTTGAATCTAACCCCACAAGCCCATTGGACTCAGACTCAATAATCAATTCAAAACTCTAAATAAAACGTTTTTCAACATACTAATTTGCTTGTGACCCATTCACCACATTCACGAAGAAGCTTGAGTAATCAACAGGTGGACCTTCCACGATCATAGAAATAGTCATATCTCCCAAGTTCATTGGTTCAACACTAGTATCAGACTCTGTCAGCAAATCAACTAGTGTTAGACCCAAGATGTCCCCTGCACTGCTTTCGGAATTGACATCACTGTCTTGACCGATGTCGATGCTAGGATCTTCTCATTCCTCATCACTATCAGAGAGCTAATGATCAAAAAAGACTTCAAACCTGGGATATCTCTTCTTTTCCTTTTGGTCAATCCATGGCTCAGGAAACCCACAGAAAGGGAAATCCTTTCCTTTCCAAACAAAATGGCAATTCAAGGTTCCACGAATTGGCTTATGGAACAATTCAAATTGTTGCCCGATTCTCTTTGCCTTGATCCTCTCCTTGATCTTTGTACCTTTTCTTTTCCAATCAACTTCTGTCGGTGCATACCCTAGTCCGAATGCATGTGGGTTATGAGGTACTTCACTGACTGTAGCAATACATTTCTTGCCACTTTGTCCTAAATCCCATCCCAGGAATGTGACCCAGTTTACTCGTGAAGTAGATGGATTAGGCACTGATGTATACACCTTTGTCTTCTGCCATGATAGTTTGAACTAGTTGGGCTTTTGCCAATATAAAGCCTGAGAGGAACACATCCTCGTCTCCATGTTGTATTTCTAGCAGCGATATTGTGACTTCTGGGAGAGGATGAATGGATGAATTTTTGAAGACTGTGGCAATTCCTCTATCATATGGGTATTTTACCAATTGATGCTTCATGGATGAGAGAGTTTTAATTTGATAGAGCCAGGGCTTTCCTAATAGCAAGTTGAATGTTGTGGGGACATCTATGACATGAAATTCAGTTTCGTGCTCAGATACACCCACTGCTATTTGCACTTTAACTCTCCTCATAACTAGGGGTGAGCATGGTTCGGATTGGACCGGATTGGGGTAAAACCAGGACCAATCCGTTATCTACGGTTCCTGAAAAATTGGAACCAATCCAATCCGTTTAAATCATGGAACCAATCCGAACCAATCTATTTAAATACGGATTGGATCGGTTTAGGACCACGGATTCACATAATTAAATAACAAAAAAATATATATAACACTTTAATTTCATAAAAATATAAACATAGCGCTATATTAGTTCCACAATAGCAACATCTATTTCTATAATAGTGACATACTGTGCTAGAATTTAAACAACCATAAGAAAACTGGTTTCACCATAAGTATTTAGACCATTTCAAATTAAAACTAAAAACTAACAAACAAAAGTAATAAAAGAAGATATTATACGGTTTAGGTTTGAGTTTAGATTTTATATAGAATAAGAGAAGATACTATGGGGGAGGATGTATAATAAAAATATATACTATTTGTATACGGTACGGATCGGTTCCAATCCAGAACCGTGGGATTCAATCCGGAACCAATCCGTGTACTACGGATTTTTAATTTTTCAATCCGGAACCGAACCACGGATTCAAAAAACCAATCCAAACCTATCGGATTGGACTGGACTGGATCGGATTACGGATTTCACGGATTCCTTGCTCAGCCCTACTCATAACCTCCCAACTAGTATTATCATAAGCCCAGATCAATAGAGTAATGGGTGTGAAATCTACCAGCTTTAGACCTATCGCACAAGTAGTGTGTAAAGGACAAACATTGATAGCCTATCTAGTATCAATCAAAACAATTGGGACCCATTTCTTCTGACATTCCAGTGGCACATATTACGGTTTGTTGTGTTCTGATCCCTCTGGTGGTAATTCTTTGTCAGCAAAGGTTATTGCAGGGATTGTCTCTCTTGGGGTCAATTGACAGTTTAGCCTTGCTTAAGGTTGACAACATTGCTTGTTGGTGCTCTTGGAAAGCCATAAGAAGCTCCCAAATGGAGATGTTTGCCTGGATCTTTTTTTAGCTATTTTAAAAACAGGTCTTCTTCCGTTTCTTTTTTCTTTCTCTTTCTCTATCTCAGCTTCTTTGTCTTTTCCTGAAGATTCTCCTTGGTCTAGGTGTGGAGGCTTGAAGTAGTGCCCACTCCTAGTCTAATGATCAATTTCTTCTGAGTATCAAGTCTTGTCAGACATAGTGTTTATCCATTCATTGTTAGTGTGGGCGAGCTGTAGGTCATTATCATCCTACCATTCACCTTTGTTGACCAAAAGGTAATTATCAGGCTTTACTCGAATCATCCCCACATTATACTGTGGTTGGCTTTCTAGTTCTTTTCCTTTCTCTCCAGAACCCCTTTCCTTGCTCTTCAGTTTTTTCGATGTTGGTTTTTGGTTCATCCCCTTTTCTCTTTTTTTTTTCCCGTCAGAAACTTTGCCACTGCTTGACCAACCATGACTGGCATTAGAATTTCTTAGATCCCACCATTCTATCTATACATTTCCAAGGTCTAATTCTTCAAAGAACTAAAAATTGGCTAAGTCTTTCTCTAGGTTGGCCAAGTCATTCAACCCATGATCAAGTACATCATCTTTGACAACATTGATAAAAAATAAAAAAATAAAAAAAAATGAGTCAGGTGGAACAACCTCAGGCTTCAATTGACCAATGGTACAATATACTTGCTAGGATCATATCCTTGCTCTAGTAGCTTCCCAGCCTCAATCACAGGCACTTTGGCTGTTTCCTTTAACACTACCACCATAGGGCTTTGGTGTTTTGGCTGGGTTAGAGGTGTGATATAGATGACAGGGCTAAAAGTGGGTAATAGTGTATGGATAAAGTTGAGACAAGGAGGTGGTGGAACTTTGTCGTGGGATCGCAATGAACTGGTAGTGATATTGAGTTTTGACAATTGAGGGAGAGCTATGACTTTGTTGTCAATGATATCTTGAATCTCATGACGAAGATGGAAACAATGGTCGGTATCATGTCCAAACTGTTAGTGGAAGGCAGAATATTTGGCAGGGTCATGTTTGGCTGGGAGAGGATTTAGATGAGGCCGAGAGTCAAGAGGTTTGAGATAACCTCTTTCTATCAAGATTTTCATGGCTTTGGTAAGGGACATATGGAACAGGTTGAAGGTTCTGGTAGAGGTTCAGGCGGAGTTCATTATTTGTGGACCGACGTTGGCAAAGGGGTCAACTATTTTGGCGATGGTGGTAGTGACTGAGTTGACCTCGGAAGGCTTTTAAGCCATGCTAGTACTGGTGGCAATATTTGGATTGTGGCCAAAGGTCTGCCGTATCGGTTCTTTGTCATCCACTATAATTCCCTGCTTGATGGGATCCCCTATCTAAACTCTTATTTCATGTAGCTCTTCGAAAATGAAAAGTGCAAGGACTATCATTTTTTGCAACATTTTCCCATGTAGATTTCTTACTACTATGCGGATTTGATCTTTCTCCGATGGTCTGTTAGTCATCATCACTGCCTTGGCCCTCCATCTAGTAATGAAGGCTACAAAACCTTAATTTGGTTCTTGTCGGGTTGCTTCTAACTCCCGAGTGGTCACTTCAATCTAAGTGTTGTAAGCATATTGGGTGATGAAAGTCTCAGCCAATTCTTTCCAACGCTGTTTCACCGAGTCTTCTAGCTTGGCATACCAGATGGCATCATAGAGTTCGTCTAAATAGAGATAGCTTTTGTGGATGAGTCAAACACATAGGCTTTAGAACATTAGAGAATAAGCGGATATGCACAATAGGGTCACCAGATCCATCGAATCTATCAATCTGTTGCATCTTGAATTGTTCAGGCAACTTGACAATTATTTCAGTATACCCATCTTCTATATATGTGATAGAGTTAATTCCTTGCGACCTTTTAAACTTTTTTTTCAACTTGGCTAGTTTTAGCATAGTCAGATCAAACTTATTCATTTCCAGGGAAAAGAGCCCTCCCGTTGGTTTTGGAAGGAATAAAGGTCCTCTAGATGACTATGCAGGAATCCTCAAGTCTTTTGGTAAGTTGGGTTCAGGAAGGTCCTCAACCGGTGGAGGTGGAGTTGGGTTGGAATTGGATGAGTTATCGGAGGTAGTTGAGTAGCGGATGCCCCAGATAAGCATTGTAATTTAGCAAGAGCATCACCATGAGTAGCAATCGTATTGGCAATAACATCCATGCTTCGTTGAAGAGCCAACAACATGTCTACTATATTTTCTGGAACCTGAGCCATCACTAATTCCAGTAATTTGAGCGAAGATGATTTAGCTGGTGAAAAAGGGGTACTCTGAATAGTTGATGAGACTTTTCGTCTTCTTCTTCTTGTAATTGACAGTAAAGAAACAAACACTGACTGTCCTTGAACCAAATATACAGTCTTACAAAGTCTATTAGTGCAAGGCCATAGAACCTGATGAAAATTAGAGTGTTTTAAATCTATGACGCCACATTACCTTGCAAAAATAAAATGGAACCCCCATTCAAAAATTCAGCAGCATGCCGGCTTAACTAATTATTGCAAAATCATGCTAAAAAAATGAACTCAACCCCACAAACTGAAATGCCTGAACCACTTATCTGCATCTAAGAATTCCTATATAGATCCCATACATTGTACATGGCACATAGCAGGAAAGAGAACAAACGCCTCTATGAGGGTATGGTTACTCTGTTTTAGCATTGAAATGATCTAAGGTTTCACTATTCAAACAAGGGGTATCATTCATCCTAAAAATCAGAGAGTATCCTATCCTAATTTTGGAAGGTACTATGGCTCACTATATATACAAGGTTATCTGGGGGTTGCAGTCAAGGTGATGTTACGAAAGAGTCCTTTGGGTAATAATCAGTGAAAATTCCAGGAAGTCGGAAAAGTCAATATAGCCTCTCTTCAAAGTCTGAGAACCTTAGATAGCAGAGCTATCTTTTTGAAAAATCTTGAAAGGTTATTAACATAAGGTCTCAAAAGTAACGTGAAGATAGTTAAGCTTCCTTGTGCTCTCACCAGTGTCAGGGCAACACAAGGACTTTAAGTGCACCAATGCATGCAATGCCATGAACAATGAACATATAAGTGAAAATAAAAGTCATATCATGGAGTTCGAATCAATGTTTCACAAAACGTCTAGTGGAGTCACCAAACATGATAACATGCCTAGGGGGTACCTGCATGCGTTAAACAATTCGAACCCTTGATTTCTTTGATCTACTCTTATGAGTGCTTGAAACATAAATAAGAGTCCAGATTTGGAAACTTTTATAGAAAATCCTTGTTTATTGCAAAACATTTGTTAGAAATTGACTGCGTCATCAGATCTCAAAATAGCCACCTAATATTTTGGAAAATTAGGAAACTCGTGACTCTTGCCAAGGCCACAGTTCATCGTAACCCAAAGATATCTCAGTTTGGAACCTTAGGTATGAGAGGGAAAGGTCTTTAACTAAGCACCCCCGCTCACCCGATCAAAGATCAGCCTCAGTTCGGTTTCCAATTAACATTACGTATTTGTCAATATTCCTATGTCTATTAGGCTGGTTGATTCCATGATTTGAAACCATGTTTTATACACTATAATCAATTGTACATAGTGTTAAAAAAAATAAAATAAAAAAAATCGAGAAGGTACTATGATGAGATGAAGCACAAAAACTGGAAAATAAGCGAGAATAGGAAAATGGGTATTGAACCTTAGGAAGAGAGGGTTCTGCCTGTCAATGGAGTAGGCCATGAGAGCCGAAGCACCGAGATTGATGGTGATTGAACCAGAGTGTAGGGAAGAGAAATGTTGAGCCACAAACCCATCTTTGAGTGCAGAGATTGAGTTTGTGGAGTGTGGAATCTATAGAGCCTTGAGGCTCTTAGCAATCGATTTATCCAACACTGCTAGCATTTTTCTTTCTTTGTTGAGATGATCGCCAATATCACTGCTCCCGTAAATTATTTTTCTTAGAGACTAAGCAAAATTAGTTTGAGTTAAATATGGTCATTTAAGAAAATGAAACAATTAGTGGCCTAAGCTAATTAGTTCCTACAATAAAAGAGAGAAGAATGGAGAAAGACTAAGAGAGAAACTTTCTTCTTGAGTAAAGAGAAATAGAAAGAAAATCAGATCCTTTTGGACTTGAGAATTCAAAACTTAGGTGATTTAGAAAACTTTAAGTAAGGTGCTTAAGTTATACCAAGATCATTGTGCTATAATTACTCAGTAAATTCTCTTTCTTAGAGACTAAGCAAGATTAGTTTGAGTTGGGCTCGATCACTTAAGCTAATGAAACAATTAGTGGCCTAAGCTAACTACTTTCGACAACAAAAGATGGAAGGAAGGTGAAAGACTTAGAGAGAAACTTTCTTCTTGAGAGCTAGAAGAGAAAGTTAGAGATAAGAAAGAGAAATTGGAAGAAAATCAGAGGGAACTCAAATTCAACCTTTTGCACTTGAGAATTGAACACTTACGTAACTTAGAAAACCTCAAGTGTGGTGCTAAAATTACACTAAGATCCTTGATCAATAATTACTTAATAAATTCTTTTTCTTAGAGGCTAAGCAAGATTAGCTTGAGTTAAACATGGTCACTTAAGCTAACGAAAAAATTAGTGGCCTCAGCTAATTAGTTCCATCAACAAAAGAGAGAAGGATGTAGAAAGACTAAAAGAGAAACTTTCTTCTTGAAACCTAGAAGAGAAAGTCAGAGAAAAGAAAGAGAAATAGGAAGAAAATCAAAAGGAATTCATATTCGTCCTTTTGAACTTGAGAATTGAATACTTAGGTAATTTATAAATCCTTAACTGAGGTGCTTAAGTTAAACTATTATTGAGCTATAATTACTCCGTAAATTCTCCTTATTAAAGACTAAGCAAGATTAGTTTGAGTTAAACCTGGTCAATTAAGCTAATGAAACAATTAGGGGCCTAAGCTGATTAGTTCTTACAACAAAAGGGAGAAGGATGGAGAAAGACTAAGAGAGAAACTTTCTTCTTGATAGCAAAAAGAGAAAGTCAGAGAAACGAAAGAGAAATAGTAAGAAAATCATAGGGAATTCAAATTCATAGTTTTGGACTCAAGAATTTAACAATTAGGTGATTTAGGAAACCTTAAGTGACGCACTTAAGATAAACTAAGATCATTGAGCTATAATTAATCAGTAAATTCTCTTTCTTAGAGACTAAGGAAGATTTGTTTGAGTTAAACTTGGTCACTTTAGCTAATGAAACAATTAGCTGTCTAAGCTAGTTCCTGCAACAAGAGGGACAAGGATGGAGAAGGATATGCACCTGCATATGAGATGATAGCAGGAATCATAGAAGCTCAAAATGTAAACCCATAGTATCAGGACATTTCGAATTTTCAAGAGAGCAAAACATTTCCACAAGGGACAACTGCGAAGGATAAGAGAGTGATACAATGTATGACCGTTCAATTCATCATTTCTGAGGGAGAGTTCTACCAAAGAGGGCATCTGGGGATGCATAAGTTGTGTGTGGACGAAGAAGAAGCAAAGCACATCATGGAAGAAATTCATAGCGGTGAGTGTGTAGCTCACATAAACGGAGTTGTGCTACTCAGGAAGATCCTTCGACAAAGATATTACTGGTCCACAATAGAAAAAGATAGCATTCACCAATGTCAAATCAATTCTAATTGTGTGAATATACCACCATCCAAGCTTTACAATATGATCTCAACGTGGCCATTTTAGCATGGAAAATAGATATCAATGGGGTTGTTGTACCAAGGGGATCAATAGGCATGAGTTTATTCTGGTTGCTGTTGATTACTTCACCAAAAGGGTTGAGGCGTAGTCTTACTAAGTACTAAAGACATCGCATGTGGCCAAGTTCATCAGGAACAACATTATTTGCAGATATGGGGTACCAAATAAGATAGTTTGGGACAACGGTTCACACTTCAAAGGGAAAGTGGCTGATTTTCTTGAGAAATACAACATGACTTTGCATAAATCGTCAAGATATAGGCTACAGACCAATGGATCCCTTGAAGTTATAAATAAGAACGTCAAAAACATTCTGCAAAAAATGATTGAAACTTACAAGGATTGGCTGGATAAGCTGCCTTTTGCACTATGGGGATACATGACTTCTATTCGAACATATATTGGAGCAACACCCTACTCACTCGTGTATGGGATGGAGGTGCTCTTACCTATTGAAATTGAAGTCCCATCACTAAGAATCATGGACGAATGCTAGATTTCATAAGCAGAATGGCTGAAGAGTCAGTTTGATTAGTTGATGTTGTTTGATGAAAGGAGATTGAAGGCACTGTGCCACATTCAAGGTTACCAACGTAGGATTCCTATAGCATTCAACAAGAGAGTCAAATATAAGGCTCTAAAAGAAGGTGATCTAATGTTGAAAGATAACCGTGCATCCATTCATGATCCAAAAGGGAAGTTCAAATCCAATTGGACTAGTGCCTACATCATCAAGACCATTTGGTTAGGAGGAGCGATTATTCTTATGTATTTGGATGGATTGGAGCTCACACAACCAGTCAACATGGATAAGCTGAAAAAGCACTACCCTTGAGAGGCCCATTAGGCTAAAAACTAGAAGGGGTAACCCAAGCAACAATTAGAGCATTCAAAATGAAAAAAAAAAAAAAAAAAAAAAAAAAAAACTCGCAAGGTCTAAAAACTGAAAGGGAAACTTTGACAAAAGTTAGAGCGCAAAAGGAGAGTGTAAACCCCTGAGTGGATCCTAACTGTGAACTACATAAGGCCTAATTCCCGTCCTTGGGATATGTAAGAAACTTTATTCTAAAGTCCGGCCCTAATCATATCCATTCTAACCATGTCCATCCCAACCATGTCCATCATCTGTTTCAACCATGTCCATTTCAAGTTGTACTCATCCATGCCATGATCAAATACAAGCACTCTAGTTCTATGGTATGTTAGGGTTGTGTCTGCATGAGATGCTCTCGAAGACACAATTGTAAGAAGCATATTGGTAACTCAAGGTGGTCTACAGTGATTGCGGTAAGATGCTGTGTGGTCTCGACCCAGGGTTGCATATTCTAGGAATCGATTCCATGCCTGTCAAGTTTTGACCATATTGAAAATTGTTTTGACTTTATTTTAATAAAATGTCTAGTTTTTCTCGCTCTACTTGTTACAAGCATTTGATCATTCATGGAACACAAAGGGTGTTTTTCAAAATATAAGTGGAATGCGCATGTTTAATTAAGAGTTTCATTTTGATCAAAAGTCTCTTTAAATAAAATGCCAAAAACAGTAAACTAGGGGCATAGTAAAAAAGTCAAGCGTTAGTCTTTTATATCTTTTTGATCTCCTAGAGTCTGCCATCTGCGCCTCAACAACACGCATCTCATCCTCCAACCAAAAAAGGTACTAATCAGATAAGGTGCAACTAAACTCAGTCAATGGAGACAAGAACTCTCTCTCTCTCTCTCTCTCTCTCTCTCGCTCTCTCTCCCCCTCCTATGCAACTCGGAACAACAAAAATGGCTAATACAGAAAGAGTAGGCAACTTGGTACATTGTGGGTCCAACTGGACAAGTCTGTTCTTGCCCAAACTACCGCCTAAACTTGAAGGGGAAGTAATACATGCTACAAACCAGGCCAACCATCTAAACGCTAGGCTCTGGGACATGCCATAGATCATGGTTAGTAAATCCAAACAAGGGCACCTCTAAGTGATATCAGTCTCTGACCGAGTAGGCATCCAATCATACGACTCCCTTTCTATCCTAGAGTTCACCAAACGAGCCTTGGAGTGGTAAGACACTACAAAATACCGAGCAGTAGGTACTACTAATGAGCCATATCTCAATAGGGATGAAAAATAATAGAGATTAGAGAATAAAGAGATGTGACGTAAGTGGAAAAAAAAGGGAATGGAAATAGAGAAAAATGGGTCTTAAGAGTCCGAGTGATGTGAAAAACAGAAAGTGAGCAAAGGGTGGGAAACACCATAGTTGAAGGACTAGTGGGCTACCTGCAAAGTGCTCGGTCTCTTTGATGCTAACATCGTCAAGACCCATCAAGGTCTTTGACAATACTAGGCCCATACAACACCAACACTCCGGAAGAAGTTGAGCCACCTCAACAAGAGCAACACTGGATCTACCGATACTTCAGGGCCAATAGGAAATAGGCCAACATGCATATATAGACGGCAAATCTCTGCTGCCTCTGGAAACAACTGTCACTACGGTCACAGGAACTAAAGAATCTATGCACCAAATAAGGAATGAAAAGCTCCCGGCAATCATAGACCGAGCCTTTCCTAGGGACAACCCGCCAATTTGGGCAAGAATGCTACAATGGCTAATTCGAGGGAAAGGCAAAATGATCCTATCTCTACTGCACTTCATCAATGCTCAAAACTCTTCAAAAGTCGGGCACATCTCCTGAGAGCCAAATTAGAAAATATGAGTTGTCAAATCCCAAAACCGAGTAGTAACATGAAGAAATGAGAAGTCCAAAGGAACTTGACAAAGGTGAAAGAGCACGTTAAGGCTGAAGTTGACAAAGTTTAGCCTGTCGCACCCGTTTGAACCACTTATCCAATCTTTAAGCCTCGAAAATATATGGGAATCCATTTCTACATAGAAGAGGAAAGAATGCTACTGATCTGGGCATTGAAATGGCAGAGGAGTGCTTGAAAAGGAAAAAAGTTTGGGCACAAGACAATGACTAGTACACGTTGGAGGAGGACGGGCGGACTTTACTTTGACAAGCCAAAATATTTCAATGGGGGGACATCTAGGCCGGATCCTTCTCCCTTGGCAGGATTATTTTGGCGGTTACAGTGGTCTTGTATTTTGAGTTTTTTTTTATCCTTCTTTTCTTGGTTTCGTTTGTTTCATTTGTATTTTCTATTTATCGAGTTGTATTTTCAGAAAGTGGTGTCATCTGATTCAAGGTTCTATGAATTCTCAAAATCTCCTTATTTTGGATCAAACAAAATTGTTCAAGTGTTATGCCAATCCAACACATCCATGTGCAAAGCATTTTCAAAGGATTCTCATTTCATTAAACAGAGATTACAACCCATGATTAGGTTTTACAAAACTTTTTAAAATAAAGAAAAGCATATCTAAAGAAATGGAAAAAAGAGTATGAAAATCAATGGAAAACCACCATGATCAACCAAAGGAGAGAGAAGAGTAGATCAAAAACAAGAGGAGAGATAAGGCTTCTAGCGTAAAAATCAGAAATGAGGGAAGAAGGGTGTTCACAGTAGTGTAGGCAACCCTAAAGGTCATATAAACATGAGAAAAAGAAGGGAATTCAAGAAAAGATGGAGGAATCTCTAAAAGCATGTGAAAGAACAAGGGGGTTGAGACTAAAAATTTAAAGAAAATACAGGCAATATTGACTAAAGCAACAACTTTGAGTAGTAAGATTCAATTTTGGAAACAATGTCCCTGGAACTCCACGGCCGAACAACTTCATCTTGGTTGAACATTTTATTCAACACGTATGGGAAAAGCACGGGAAAATGTAAGAACTAAGCAGAACTGAACATAATTGAACAAAGCTATATGGGTCAACTCAGAAAAAATCAGGGTTAACAGAATTCAAATCAATACATTACCAGAATTTGCCCCAAAAACAAGATCATCATTGTCAAAGCACATCGCTTCCTGATTATGAGGTGTATCTTATTACTTTTCTATTATATCACTTATGTACATGCATCATATCACTGTTACAATCTATCACCTGCTATCTGTCATATCTCACCTTTTTCGCATGAAATGCACTTGGCTACAGTTCGTATCACACCTGCACCATTTGTTGCATCTATCATGTATGGTCACAACTATCACATTATTATATCACTTGGCTATAATCACAATTTCATCACTTGGCTGCAATCTTTTCAAATCATTTGGCTACAATCACAATTTCATAACTTGGCTACAATCCTTGCATATCATTTGGCTACAATCACAATTTCATCACTTGGCTACAATCCTTTCACATCATTTGGTTGGAATCTTGTCACTTGGTTATATTCATCACTTGGCTACAATCCTTTCACATCATTTGGCTACAATCTCATCGCTTGGTTACATTCATCATTTGGCTACAATCATATTACATCATTTGGTCACACTCATCATTTGGCTATACATCACTTGGTTATAATTTTTCTTTAACAAAAACTTGGTTACAATCTATTTATTGCACTCACCTTGTTCATATGAAATATGTTTAGGCTTGTTATTACTTAGATACAAACCGTTCCGTTTATAGAATACAAATATTTTTACAAGTTACAAATCCCCTTGAGAGGCTATGACTTTACTTTTGTCACTGCCAGGTGATTAGGCTTACGAGGCTACAACTAATTACCCTTTGCATGAAGTGCACCTGGGTTGGGAAGACAACAACTTTACCCTTTTCACCTCCAAGTGATTAGGCTTGGAAGGCTACAACTATTACCCTTTTTGCGCGAAGTGCACTTGGGCTTGAAAGGCTACGACTTTGCCCTTTTCACCGCTAGGTAACTAGGCTTAGAAGGCTAAAACTATTTACCCCTTTCGCACAAAGTGCACTTGGGCTTAGAAGGCTATGACTTTATCCATTTCACCGCTAGGTGAGTAGGCTTGGGAGGCTACAACTATTGCCCTTTTTGCACGAAGTGAACCTAGGCTTGGAAGGCTACGACTTCACCTTTTTCACCACCAGGTGATTAGGCTTGGGAGGCTACAAATATTACCCCTTTTTGAATAAAGTACACCTGAGCTTGGAAGGCTACAACTTTACCCATCTCGTTTCATGGTAGCCAGGCTTGCTAGTTTCAACTTTACTATCTTCACATCTTGCATGCTTCTCCTGTTTGCGTGAAATGCATTTAGGATTGTTATCTGATGGTTACGAATTTATCATTTTCGTATCCATATTTTCCATCATCATGCCTTTGTCATCATTCCATCTACCTGACATTGTATTTCATCAAAAACAATTTTCAAACCATCGGCCTTGCGAAGTGTGTAAGACCAACTTTTAAATGAATTTCGAGTTCTTGCATTGCATCCGCCCCTAAACTACACACGTTTGATTCCTTGCAATGGGATATGTAGGCCACCTAAAGGTTCAACAAACTTGCCTTGCCCTGCTCGCGTCTTATATCCTCATTAAAGGGCTTGGCTTCGGATTTTGACGTTCACTCACGTCATGAAATGACGATTCAAACTCTGTCAAAGAGAGGCAACTATAGACCAGCCTTAAGACTTGGGCATTCTATCTAAAACTCCCAATGAAGATACAACAGGTCACTCCAAGTAACATATAAGGGACTTTCTAGAACCTAAAACCTATTTTCAAAATATTTTTAAGGCAATTGGCACATTTTCATTCATTTTGGTGATTCTAGGCAATATGTTTTCCTGAAATATTTTATCCACTTTTCAAAAGAAGTTAGCCTAGAAAGCCAGAATGAATGGAAAAATAGGAGAAACCTTTCAAGAAAACCAGCCGGATGATTCTTGCTCGGCCGGACATCTTCTTTGAAAAATGCCAAATCTTTTTCGCCCGTGGACGCATGCTTGGATCTTTTGCTACTCTACTGAACATTTTCTAAGCAATGCACTAAATAATTTTGATTTGTGGATGAGTCTTCAGGTCTGTCGAACTACTCTTCACTATATTATCGGGGGCATCTTGTTCCGACATTAGCCAAGAAGCTTTCTTGTCAGGTGTCCAATGGATCTTAGAATATACCATCAGGATCCATGGGAACTAGAGGTATATTCCAAGTCCCAAATGCCTATAAAATAACCACCCCTCTTAAGAAAGAAAGGTTCAAAATTTGAGACTTCCTAAATAATCCCCAATATTCTCTCTAACATTTTTAATCAAATATATAAAAAGAGGGAATTTTAGTGAGAATTTTTGGACTACTTTTGACCTACCTTTGCTTACATGATTTGTAGCTAGGAGACTTCTATTGATTAGAGGGAGCTTGAGTTACAGTTTGTGATCAATTTGAGGCCTATCTTTACTATTCTAGAGGCAATCCCTACTTACATTTTAATTTTAAGCCTATCTACACCTTTTTGCTTTGGAAATTTATTGGAAATTGCTGCTAGCTTAGTTTGATCTCTCTCTCTCTCTCTCTCTCTACTTTCTCTATAGTTAGTAAAGGTCTATCTAACGGCTTTAGCCAATTCTGAATTGCTTTCGTTTTTTTTGTTTTTAATGGATTAGAAACCCAGGCATAGTTTCCTATATGAGAAAAGGAAGTCTCTCTCTTCCCGAACCTATTTTACATGGATTTGAGCGGTTTACGTTTTATTTAATGAATAGGAAGATCAGAGTCTCCCTCCTCTCATTAGACTTTTTCCCTTTTCTACCATTCTTGCAAGCTTTAATGATATAGAAGCTCGAATATGGCTTTCACTAGGAGCATAGGCCAGATCTCCCCTCTCATCACTATTTCTCATGGATTTGGATAGTTTATACTCATTTTAATGCATAAGAGGGAGAGAACCTACCTATCTTCATTGGGTTTTCTTTATTTTTGTCTCTTCATTTCCTTACCTTCCATTTATTATATTGCTGTGTGGGACGAGTCACTCTCTGCTCCTCACCCTTACTCTCAACTCTTTTACTTTTTTTGATCATTTAAATTTGACTTTACTGTCATCATGATCCCATGATTAGTCTATAGACATGCATTTGGGCTTGGGCCATAAATTTTTGTATTAAATTATGTGTTATATGTTTTGTTGGTGTCATCTTAGTAGTGTCCAAAGCCCCTTAGGATTCATTGTGAACAGATTTTGCATTAGATTTTGCATCTAGGATCATGCATTTCTTACTTCAGCCTATTTTTCATTTTCGCTTGGTTGGAGTGCTCGATGAGCATTTCTATCATCTTTCTTTGCATGTCATTTAGTTTGGCATCTAGAATCATGCATTGCTTTCTAGCCCTTCACTCTTTTGGCATGCTGTGGAGGAGTACTAGGTGAGTATCTTTCATCTTTGCATCCTACTTGTGATTGCGTCTTATTATGTATAGCATGCTATCATGAAGCGATGCTCTTATTTGCTATATCTCTTTAATTGCTCATTGTATGGAGGTCTCATTGCTTAAGTTGGGATGGTTTGAATCTCTTTGCAAGGCAAAAGTTTCAACTTTTCATGAGATTCATGCCTCCCTAACCCTCTTTTCTAAAAATATACAGAGAGATTAGAACATTTCAAAATAGGTGATTTGGTCTATAGTTGTTTGCTCCACATAGTAGAGAGGATCATGTCGTGCTAATAATCCCCATATCATGAAATAGTAAAGGCCGATCTTTGATCAAGTGGGCAGCAGTGCTCAATTCATGACATGCCCCCTCATACATGACTTCTCGAGCCATGACACTTTGGTTACAACGGATCATAGCCTTTAGGTACGAGTCATTAGTTTCCTAGTTTTCCCTAAAAGATTAGATGGCGACTCTGAGTTTGGTGATGTAATTTATTTTTGGAATTTCTTAGGATTAGTGGATTTTCTATAGAAGTGCCAGATTTGGACTCTTATGTTGTTTCACATTGACTCATGGAATTAGATTGGGGGTTCATACTGTTTGGCACACTCGGACCCCCCTGTCCGGGAGATCCCACACTAATTGAAAGGAACAGATTACCTCTATACAGTATAATCACATGTCACAGTACATACCTTTGAACTTCCTTCCATTCATTCTCATCCGATTACATAATTACACAATCAACCAACAACACATAGTGTTTCATTTCAACCTATTCTACATCAATTCTATAACAAGCAATATCATCCTCCATTGTTGGCCAATGACAAAACCTCTATACAATAATGACTCAACTTTCACATTGAAACAACATAATTCTCATAGCAATTCCATACTTTATTTCATTATTTCCGATCACCAATAGTTTCGACATAAATCAAGTTCAAGACCATTACCTCTTTCATATTCTCCTTTCAATTTCATGTTACAAGTTTCACAACAATTAATTATATAATCATTTATCCTTCATTTGTCTATTTATATTCTACTATTTCAATAATTTGATTTCATTAATTTAATTCCCCAACAATTTTGGTATAGATCCATTACATAACAACCCATCCATTTTCTTTCCATCACAATTTCACAATATTGAATTTGCAATAATCGATACGACTCAATAAGCATAAATTTCCACCAATTACCTCATTCTCAAAGTGATTACATAGACAAGTAAAATTAGGGCTTTTAAATTAAATCACCACAAATCATGTTCTATTTCATAATAGTCTCAATAATTATATAATTGCTATCTCTTCTCTTATCATCATGAATATTCAATTGGAAATTAGGGATTATATCTCCAAATTTCAATCGTCACGCACATGTGTTATTATCTCTAGATTTCATAAACAACAAAAAAAACCATTAGATTAACACTCAAAATTCAACGTAACTCAGATCTACATGCCTTTTAAAAATTCTCAACAAACTCCTGTTTTCATGCAGTAGGAAAATGCTACATCTATCTAGAGCAAAGTATTGAAAAATAGTAACGAAATCCCTACCTTTAGGAGAGAAGAGGAGAACCCAAGCTCAAAACCCCCAAATCTCGAGCTTGCCGAAAATCGATCTCCACTAGTCAAAACAACGCCCTCGACATACTCGTCATTTTGGTCTAAGGAACTATGGTAAAAAAACTCAATAAATTTGCTTGAATCAAAGAAGATATAGGGGTTGATCGATTTGTGTAGAGAGAGACGAGAGAAAGACAGAAAAAGAGTTGTAGAGAGAGATATGAGAGATGATGAGAAAGAATTTAGCGAAGGGGCTAAAATGCACGAAATTCGAGGTCTAAAACACGTCTGGTCACACATGTGAAGCCTTCCTCCCACACATGCAGGAACTCCTAGTGCACGTGCGGTTTGCTATAGTCGCAATTCACCTTTATATCTCTCTACCACACATGCAACCCCTCACCCAGCATGTGTGACCCCCATTCCGCACGTACAGGCCCAGCTGCTCCAGCCCAATCTTCTCTAGGTGATTCTGCGTCTCCATTTTTCGTCCTTACACCCAAAACTCAAGATTTTAAAACTCAGAAACATTAAAGGGTTGCTACGCAAAGTTAATTCCCAACTCCGACACGCCACAAAACACCCAAAACTTCGGTAGCAATACAAATATAATCTGAAATGAAAGCTCAAGTTAGGTTCGAGCCTTGAAACATCACAAATGTTCCATACAATTATTTTGGCCAAAAAAAAAAAAAAAATTTATTTTTATATAATTTATATTCAACATTGGTCTTATTTGATATTATAACATTTTAAAATTTAAAGTATAAAAAAGATAAAATTTCATCATATTATCAAGTTTTTGCACAAGTACATGCGAGGTTATTTCCCTCTTTTAATTAAGGGAAAATCGCCTGTAATAAAAACAGTTCAAAAAAAAAAAAAAAGGGAAAAAGACTTCTTAGGATAAAAGAAACTTTACTTGAGACTTAATTCAATCTCACCAAATAAGACTTGTAGTAGGTAATTATTTCTTAAAAACCATGGGTTTCACGCCCATTTCTTTTGTCTTGTATGACTAGAATTTCTTAGTGGACATTTGCATTTGGCAACTTCTTGGCTTCAAAATAAATATCTGCAACTTGGATAGATCTAGATACGAAGATCTGCCACTCTTTTTATTTTTTATTTGTTCTCTTAAAGTTGAACTTGATCTGTTTTTAATTGATGATTTTGATTTGTTGATCCTCTTCACTTGCATATGATTTTTTTCCCAATTTTAATTCTTTGACAAATAAACGAACTTGATTTCATTATTTAAGGAAAAAAGGAAACATAGGATTAATCGCAATCCGAAGAATATATAAAAGAAACAATATTATATAAATATAAAACTGGTCGCAAATATAAGTGGAGGAATTTCAGTGGATCAACCTCTTGCTCATGGTTTGATGTGTATAACAAATATTATTTTATGTGGTTGGCTCTATATTTGTGAAACTATTTCAAAAGAAAATATACCTGAGAACAGGCTTAATAAGACACTGACAACTTAAAATAGTTTCAAATTTTCATTTTTTACTTGATGATGGTTTTTGATAATTACACGTGGTTTCAATAATTACACTAACCTTCCTTATTTTTGAAACTATTATCAAGATTTCTCCACTATTAGGTTATTTAACAGAATTTACTAATGTCAGGCTGATGTCATATCAAAAATAAAAAAATTGCCTATTAATTTCTTTATCTATTCAAATGAAAATTTTCACTCACTTTCTCTGAGGTTTTGCATGTACATTATAAGAAATCCATACATATTTTACCGTTATTTAATAAAATTATTAAATTTCATGCAATATTAAATAAAATCTTTAAATTGTTAAGACAATATTAAATTATTTAATACAAAAAAGAACTTAATTTTTATTGATAAAATACTTGAAAATAAGTAATCTCTCTAAAATTAATAATATCTTAACAATTTAGAGATAAATAATTTTCTCACATATGAATAAATAAATAAGACAAATTCCGGGAAAAAAAAATAATCCATTTGTTTCAACTCAAAATAAAAAAGAAAAAATAAATTTAAATAATAAATGCATTAATTAAAATTAATAAATATTTCGTTATTTATATAGTGTGTAATATGACATATAAGTATTGTATTAATTATTAGAGTCTTGTACTAAACTATTAGAGTGTCAACTTAAAATAAGTAAGGATCTTTAATAATATATATGAAAAACTTCAAGGAAGATGAGTGAATTTTTTTTATTTAAATAGCTTATTAGTTCAAAGGGTTATGGTCATTTTGGATAAAAAAACTAACGGCGTTTGTACTAAATTAATGAATTGAGAAAATCTTGATATTGTCACCAAAAGGAGATTTTTGTAATTATTCAAACCATAGAGAAGATCCTTGTATTTATAAAAAAATCTCAGGAGAGATAAGTGTAATTTATCTTTTATTTTTATAAATAAAAAACAATACATAAAAAGTGAGTAAGACTTGAACCCATGAGCGTGGATTTACAAAAATAAAATAAATAAATACATAAAGAGATGAGTGAGAGTAAGGCTTGAACCCATGACCATAGATTTAAAGTAACAAGACATATACCGATTAAGTTAGGTACACATTTTAATATTAGTTTCATTATTATTATTGTTTTTTTTAACCCTTTCTTACTTGAATTGTATGCCACACACTGCTACTATTATTAAGTGAATACTACATTTGGTATCCAAGCCTTCGCATTATGCTACATGACAGCTTTTTTTAGTTTAAAATAAAAAGTTATAAATAGAGGTAGAGGAGGATGGAGTCTTGTACATTCGGTCTCATTAAGAACACTTATACTATTTATGACAACAAACATATTTTTATATTAATTTTTTAATTATTTATTCTTATTCTTACCTGTTTAAATTATACACATGTCACGTACCCACTAGTTACAATCAAGCAAACCGATAGGGTAGCTTGTATGTCATACGGTATGTACTGGCTTTCCCCACCTACATTTTATTCCTCTATTTTGGAAAATCATGTATAATTGTGAATTGTAGGGTAATTGACGATTCATTCTAGTTCATTATAATTGAAATATATTGTGATTAAAAAAATATCTACATAATAAAATAGAATGAATCAATAATTATAGTACAAATGTCAACGGCTAAAATTCAAATTAAAAAATATACCTAAAGTGTACATTGTCTAGATCTCATAAAAAAAAATAAAAAAATAAAAAAAAAAATAAAAACCCTATCAAATAAGGACCTCTCATTCAATAGTATTTTGTTGAAACACATCAAAACAAAATGCCATATCATTATTATACCTCTCTCAATTATTCCGTCTACACGGTCAAAATAGAGAGAGAGAAAAAAAATCATTCAAATTTGAAAGAAGAAGAAAAAAAAATCCTTGTCATTATATTAAAAAAAAAAAAACAAACAAAACACTCTTACCATTGTACATCTATCGCTTCAACAATATACCTTTCTCAGTCAAAATGAAAAACTCTCACTAAAAATATAAATTGTATTTCTTTGGCCCAATTCTATTATAGAAATTAAAACAAAATATGTTTCAAATTAAAATTGGTAAAAACCTATAATTAAAATCAATTATATTACAAAAATATAAATGAATTATCAATTGAAAAAAAATAAATTATCAAAACTTGAATATAAAAACCAAATTGATAATTTTACATTTTAAAACACAAAAAATAAATAAATTTTATATAAAAATAATACAATATAATAACTTATAAAAGTTTCGCATAATTTTTTATTTTAGTTTGAGCCTTCTATCATTCCAAACCAAACACAAGTCGATGTCCAAAGAAACACAAACACAAAAATGGGCAAGGTGAAACAGAGGAAAAAGTTGAACAAGAGGAGGGGGACTTCAATTACTAGCAGAAATTGAAAGGAAATTCAGCAGAAAGGTAGTAGAGGTAGACAGGAGAGGATGGGAGAAGCAATGGTTATGGGAAGCTGGAGCAGAGGTGCTGCACTTAGGGCAAAATTGGGGCTATCAGCAATACATGTGCCACAAGGGTCGATAGCAAAATTAGGTTCAAATGGGAGCACTTCGAGTGTCAACAAGATATTGAAAGATGAGGTTGAGGCAACAATTCACATGGGCAAAGCTCTAGACATTTGTTTCGAAGGTAAGGAAGAGGAGGTAATTATCAAATTAAAACATATGGAAGTTAAAGATAAAGAGAGGGCAGCACCTAGGGTTGCAGAAGCACAAAGTTGAGGTGCTTGAATTAGGAGGAATAAGGTGTTAAGTCCTATGTTTTAATGAAGTTATTATCATGGAATGTAAGGGGTTTGGGCAAAGTTGAAAAGAAAAAGAAGGTCAGGGGGATAATTAAAGACAGGAAAATTGAGTTTGTTTGTGTAGACACCCCATTTTTTACAGCCCTTAAGACTTGGGGGTCACCGCTTGCGCACCCAAAGATGAATTTGTATATGCTTGTCAAGTGCTTGAACTTCTCAGCAGAATGCCACACCTTTAAGCCTTCAAACCCTACACATCTTTTGCCTTGTTTTGGACCAAAACTACAGTTCTTCAAGCCTAAAAACCTTGGGACCTGCAGGCCCACTAGTGTGGGCTGCCGGCCAACATTAGTGGCTTGCTGACCACTTGTGTATTTTTGCAAATATTTATGCCAGCTATGCCAACTGTTTCCACTGATGCTTGGAGCTGCCTACACGTGTATATATGGATATTTCTGAGAGAGTTTCATGTTTTTCTATATATAGAAGACCTCCCCTTCCATTTTTGAGGTTGAACATTTTGGAGCAAAATTCTCTCTCTCTTTCTCTCTCTCTCTCTCTCTCTCTCTCTACAATTCTCTCTCTCTCTCTTGCAAATTCTTAAGCCTTTGCCTATACACTCTAAACCAAACCTTGTGGTATTTCAGCCAAGGCACGTTTGAGCTTATTTTGAGCTCTTGAGGGTGTAAAAGTGTTGGTTTGACACTTAGAAATGGTTCTCCTCTTTAAAAGGTATAAGTCTTTACTTGTTGCTTTGCTTTATTTGCTACTTTGCCTACAGTTTTTACACTATTTTTGGGCTGTTTATACTCTATATATTTTTTGCTGAAACTTGTAGTTTAAGGTCAATAAGGGTGGAGGGGTGGCTCACCATTTCTTCCACTTTGCTTCCTAGGCCTTTACCTTTGTATTTCCCACCTTGTTGTCAACCCTTTTTGAGCTTTTAAATACTGATTTTCAAAGCTTTTTCAGTGACTAAAACCAATGTTTGAAGTCCAAAAATGGCGGGGGGTAGCCTCCCCTCCTTATGCTTTGTTTACTAGCTTACATAGCTCCATGTTTTAGCTTATTATTCTAGCAATTTTTGTCTTAATTCCAGCATGTTTTAGGACTGATTTAACACTATTTTAGGACTAATTTTAGTTGTTCATTGCATTTGAGCTTTGTACTGCATGCTTGTAGTGTAATTGTCCTCATAGGCTTGGTGGTTTAGGCCTTAGCCACCAACCTATTTGAGTTGATAGTGTTTATTTCTTGTTTTCCATACTTGTTTGCACCTCTAATCACCTTTGCAACCTCCCTCCTTTTTTGACTTTTTCTTTTCTTTGAAAGTTGTTTCAAGCTACTTGTTTGTTTAAGCTTGAGATTGAGGTCTTGTGCTTAACGGTTTAATCCCTTTGGGGATTCATTACCAACGGCATGACACTTCTCCCATGCCTAAAACAACTCTTGGTTTGGTGCCCCTTTCCATGAGAGGACTTAAAGCTCACTTTTGGATTCAATTGACTAAGGAATGGTTGGTAATTAAAAGGAAGTAACAAAATTGGGACCAAAATGATGCAAGATAATAACTTGTTTAGGGTTCAATCGGACATTGATTGAACCCTTGAGTCTTGAATCGTTTCATACTTGTTCGTGATGAAAATGGTTCAAGAGTCATTGTCAACCACTTCCTTTAATCAATTCATAATAGGGAGGAGGTTTGGGAGTGTGTTGCATTTATTGAAATTGTACACCTTGGTTCATAGGCCATCATGCAATGAAATTGCATCGATTGATGGCTTGTGAATTGAGCTTGTCACTCCTTTGAGTGGTTTGATGATAAGGGGGTTAAGTGTACAAACATGTCTTGAGAATACCCTGTTTGTGCTTTGTATGCTTTCTGTTGCAGCAAGAAGAACCAAGCTTCAGTGGCCAACAGGCTACTAGTTGTGGCCGGCCGGCCACCACTTCTGGCTTGCTGGTCTCTTTTGTCAAATTGAGCAGCAACTTTTTGGAACAGAACAGAGCAGAGGCTGAGGTGTAAAGATGTTCTATTGTGCAACAGAAGTATTTTGGCAGCAGAACAATGTGCTTTTCGGGTGAAAATCCGCGCATGCATGAGAATTACTCGCTTCCCGGGGTTAATTGATTATCTTTGTTATTTATTTCATGTGGTATTCATGTTGTAATTAATTAATTAATCCTAATTTGTACTTAATTAGTTAGTTAATTAATTAATTGGTTTTGTAATAACGAGGTAGCATAGTTAGTTTATTCGGTTTGTAATAGTTAGTTTATTTGTTTTGTAATAGCTAGTTAATTAGCTTAGATAGTTAGTTCATTTAGACCCTCTTGTGCGAGGGCCAAAACATGTAATAATGTGTATGTCTTCTAACCCCACGTCTTTCTCTCTTTTATTTACTTGACTATGATGGTTAGTTTTAGAACATCACTTTCCTTTTAGCATACTCCATGTTTGCATCCGCTTGTCTTGCATGCATTGAAGCTCGATTCATTATTCTAACGATGCATTGCCGTTTAAATACTTCGTTGAATACATGTTAAAACGCATGCTATCAAGTTGATTCACAAGACATAATTAGTAGCCGAGACTATTAGTTGCATATCGCACGTGTTGCATTAGCCATGTTACATTAGTTAGGAGTATGCATATTTTCTAACTCTTTTGTTTCTTTTGGCTCACCTCGGAGTACTAGGTGAGCATTTTTGTGCTTTAGCATATTGCATTAGTGTGGTTGTTGTCGTGTTTAGCATGCTTGCCATGAGGTTAATTTCTTAAATGCTATATTTGCCTAAATGCCTGTGGATGAAGGCTAATTGCTTCAATTGGAATAATTTGAGTAATGTTCATATGCGATCACTTTTTCAAGTAGTACATATTCGAAACAATTTTCAAAACAAACAAGCAATCAAGTGTTCCAATTCTTGCAAAATTAGTCTATACTTGTGTGTGTGCGCATCACATAGTAACAATAGCCTAATAATCGGAACAAAAGCATATAATGTAAATAAGAATCATATCATGATTAGTCGAGGCCAATCTTTGATTAGGCAAGCGGGGGTGCTCAATTCATGACCTTTCCCTCTCGTACCAAAGTTCCCGAGCCGAAACAATCTTAGTGATGACAGACATGTGACCTTTGGCACGAGTCATGGGTTTCCTAAATTTTCCAAAAATATTTATGTGACGACTCTGTATCTGGCAAAGCAATCGATTTTTGGCAATTTGATTCAAAATCGATTTTCCAAAAACTTTTTCAGATTTGGACTCTTTGGTGTTTATCTATTTCACATTGCACCTGTGAGATCATATTCAAAACCGCGGGAGTCCGATACTGTGGGGCTTATTCGTCTTCCGAAAGGAGCATGAAAAGTTGAGCTACAGTTTCTAGCAACTCTGCTGGGGATTTAGAGAACTTGACTTGAAATTCATGATGTGAAATTTTATCTATATTTATATGTTCTTTGCATTGCATTTGCAATGGTTCTTTCAGTCACTATGTTTTCCATCTGCTATTCCTAGATGGTTTCCCGGAGGCTTGCCTAAAAGCTTGCCAAAAGGCTTATCGGTCATGGGCTCTGCCATGTTGGGAACACAATCCTTGGATCTGTAGACACCCCATTTTTGACGACCCTTAAGACTTGGGTGTCATCGTTTGCGCACCCAATGTTGAATTTGTATTTTCTAGTCAAGTGCTCGAAGTCCTCAGTAAAATGCCATAGCTTTAAACCTTTAAACCCTACACACCTTTTGCCTTGTTTTGGACCAAAACCACATTTTTTCAAGCCTAAAAACCCTGGGACCTGCAGGCCCACTAGTGTGGGCTGTCGGCCACTTGTGTGGCCTGCCGGCCAACATTAGTGGCCAACCAGCCACTTGTGCATTTTTGCAGATATTTATTCCAACTGTGTCAGTTGTTTCCACTAATGCTTGCATCTGCCTACACGGGTATATATGGATATTTCGAAGGGAATTTCATGCTTTTCTATATATAGAGGACCTTCCCTTCCATTTTTTAGAGTTAAACATTTGGAGCAAAATTATCTCCCTCTATTTCTACAATTCTCTCTCTTTCTCTCTTGCAAATTCTTAAACCTTGGCCTATACACTCTAAACCAAACCTTATGGTATTTGAGCCAAGGCACTTTTGAGCTTATTTTGAGCTCTTGAGGGTGTAAAAGTGTTGGTTTGACACTTACAAACAGTTCTTCTCTTTAAAAGGTATAAGTCTTTACTTGTTGCTTTGCTTTATTTGCTACTTTGCCTACAGTTTTTACACTATTTTTGGGCTGTTTATACTCTATATTTTTGGGATGAAACTTGTAGTTTAAGGTAAATAAGGGTGGAGGGGTGGCTCACCATTTCTTTCACCTTGCTTCCTAGGCCTTTACCCTTGTATTTCCCACCTTGTTGTCAACCCTTTTTGAGCTTTTAAATACTGATTTTCAGAGCTTTTTCAGTGACTAAAACCATGTTTTGAAGTCCAAAAATGGCGGGAGGTAGCCTCCCCTCCGTATGCTTTGTTTACTAGCTTACATAGCTCCATGTTTTAGCTTATTATTCTAGCAATTTTTGTCTTAATTCCAGCATGTTTTAGGACTGATTTAGCACTATTTTAGGACTATTTTTAGTTGTTCATTGCATTTGAGCTTTGTATTGCGTGCTTGTAGTGTAATTGTCCTCATAGGTTTGGTGGTTTAGGCCTTAGCCACCAACCTATTTGAGTTGATAGTGTTTATTTCTCGTTTTCCATACTTGTTTTCACCTCTAATCACTTGTTTAAAAGGAAGTTACAAAATTGGGACTAAAATGATACAAGATAATAACTTGTTTAGGGTTCAATCAGACGTTTATTGAACCCTTGAGTCTCGAATCGTTTCATACTTATTCGTGATGAAAACGGTTCAAAAGTCATTGCCAACCACTTCCTTTGATCAATTCATGATAGGGAGGAGGTTTGTGAGTCTTTTGTATTGCATTTATTGAAATTGTACACCTTTGTTCATAGGCCATCATGCAATGAAATTGCATCGATTGATGGCTTATGAATTGAGTTTACCACTCCTTTGAGCTGTTTGATGATAGAGGGGGTAAAGTGTACAAACATGCCTTGAGAATACTGTATTTGTGCTCTGTATGCTTTCTGTTACAAAAGGAAGAACGAAGCTTTAGTGGCCAGCAGGCCACTTTTTGTGCCCAACAGGCCACTATTTCTGGACGGTAGGCTACTAGTTGTGGCGGGTTGGCCACCACTTCTGGCCTGCTGGCCACTTTTGTCAAATTGAGCAACAACTTTTTGGAACAAAACAGAGCAGAGGCTGAGGTGAAAAGATGTTCTATCGTGCAACAGAAGCATTCTGGCAACAAAACAGTGTGCTTTTCAGGTGGAAATTCACGCATGCATGAGCATTCCTCGCTTCTCGGGGCTGATTGATTAGCTTAGTTATTTATTTCATGTTGTATTTGTGTTGTACTTAAATTATTAATCCTTATTTGTACTTAATTAGTTAGTTAGTTAATTAATTGGTTTTGTAATTACTAGCTAGCATAGTTAGTTTATTCGGTTTGTAGTAGTTAGTTTATTTGTTTTGTAATAGCTTGTTAATTAGCTTAGCTAGTTAGTTCATTCGGACCCTCTTGTGTGGAGGCCAAAACATGTAATAAGTGTATGTCTTCTAACCCCACGTCTTTCTCTTTGTTTATTTATTTGCTTATGATGGTTAGTTTTAGAACATCATTTTCCTTTTAGCATACTCCATGATTGCATCCACTTGTCTTGCATGCATCAAGGCTCGGTTCATCATTCTAACGATGCATTGTCGTTTAAATACTTCTTTGAATACGTGTTAAAACGCATGCTATCAAGTTGATTCACATGACATAATTAGTAGCCAAGCCTATTAGTTGCATATCGCATGTGTTGCATTGGCCATGTTGCATTAGTTTAGAGCATGGATGTTTTCTAACTCTTTTGTTTCTTTTAGCTAAACTCGAAGTACTAGGTGAGCATTTTTGTACTTTAGCATATTCTTCCAAGAGACAAAGAGGTCTCATGTTTCATCAATATTTGTACAATCGTTATGGCCGGATGAGGATATGAAGTATATGGTAGTTGATTCTGTAGGAAGCGTAGGGGGATTGTTGTGCATTTGGAAGTCGTCAGTGTTCCAGCTTTCTCAGTGCTACAGGATAAGGCATTGTGTTATACTCTCTGGGATACTTTTGCCTAATTTTAAATGTGTACTGGTCAATATGCATGCACCAAATGAGGTAAATGAAAGGCGTAAATTTTGAAGTGTATTACATAGATTGAAATCGGTGTTTAGTGATCCCTGGTGTTTAGCTGGTTACTTTAATGAAATTAGGAATATTGGTGAGAGAAAAGGCTGTTCTAGAAAAGACAAAGGGATAAAGGAGTTTAATCAATTCATTGAAAATTTAGAGGTTGTTGACTTACCCATGATGGGTAGGCAATTCACTTGGTGCAATGCTAGTGAAGGGGAAAGATGGAGTAGGATTGATAGAGTATTGTTGTCAACTGAGTGGTTGGAAAGGGTTAACTTAAAATTATGGGGTCTGAAGAGAAGTATGTTTGATCATTGTCCACTGTTATTGTTAGAGGATGGGAGAGATTGGGGTCCAAGGCCGTTTCGCTTCTTAAATGCTTGGATCCTCCATCCCAAATTCGGGAGTCTTGTGAAGAAATCTTGGGAGGAGTCTGCATTTTCTGGATGGGTAGGTTTTGTTATAATGAATAAACTAAAGGTGCTTCATGCAGATCTGAAGAAATGGAATGGATAGGTTTTTTGGGAATGTCACTTCTGCATTGAAGTTAGCAGAGGAGGAGCTTCATGCCATTGATTTAGTGGCTGAGTCGAGAAGTCTTGAGGAGAATGAGATTCGAAGAAGAAGAGAAGTGAGAAAATAATTATGGACCCTATCTCGGTGAGAAGAATGGATGTGGAAGCAGAAGTCTAGGCTGAATTGTAACCTCCAAGGAGACAAAAACACAAGATTTTTTCATATTGTTGCTACAAGTAGACAGAACAAAAATTTGCTGAACTTAATTGAAGTAGATAGGGTGATGCATAAAGACCCATGTAGGGTTAAGCAGGAGGTATTTAACTACTTCAAAGGGAAATTTTCTAAAGAGTGGAAATCTAGGCCCAAGTTTAAAGGTCTTTTCAGAACCATTAAGCATGATGAAGTTTCAGATGGGTTAGTGGCCCCATTCTCTGAGAAGGATATATGGAGGGCTGTGAAGGAAAGTGACAGCAACAAGGCTCCAGGACCAGATAGGTTCAACATGGCTTGCTTTCAGAAGTGTTGGAAGGTGTTTAAAAGTGATATCCTACAGTTTTTTAAGGAATTCTATGATAATGAGTGTTTAGCCAAAGTTATTAAGAGCTCTTTTATAACATTAATTCCTAAGAAAGATTGACCGAAGGGTATCTCAAACTATCGGCCAATCAGTCTTATTGGTTCTATTTATAAGATGTTATCTAAGGTCTTAGCATCAAGATTCAAAAAGGTGTTACCAAGGATAGTTGGGGAATCCTAAACTGCATTTGTTGGTGGACGGACCATTTCGGATGGAGTGTTAATCTCAAATGAAATTGTGGATTGGTGAAAGAAGAAAAAACATAAGGGGTTCATTTTGAAACTGGATTTTGAAAAAGCTTACGATTCAGTAAATTGGGAGTGTCTATTCGCCATGATGTCCAGCTTTGGTTTTCAAAACAAGTGGACCAGGTGGATAAAGGAATATGCGCAATCATCTAGAGTTTCAATCCTTGTGAATGGCTCACCCACGACTGAGTTTTGTCCAGAAAAAGGACTTAGACAAGGGGATCCATTGTTTCCATTTCTCTTTATCATTATGGCTGAAGGTCTTAATATGTTATTCCAAAGGGAAAAAGATTTGGGGCTAATCAAAGGTGTGGTTATAGGTACTAAGAGGATTAGTGTCACCCATCTGCAATTTGCAGATGACACTATTGTGCTCTGTGAGGCTGATGAGCATGAAATCGTGAATGTCAAAAGAATTTTGAGATGTTTTGAAGTGCTGTCTGGATTAAGGATTAACTTCCATAAGAGTAAGGTTTGTGGGGTGGGAGTGCAGGAGGAGGTGGTGGCTGATTTCGCTGAGAAACTAAACTGTCAAGGTCAAAAGCTACCTTTTACATATCTTAGGTTGCCACTGGGGGCTAGCCCAAAAAAGAAGCTCACATAGTTGCCAGTGATCAATAAATTCAAATCTAAGTTAGCTTCTTGGAAAAGAGAGGTACTTTCTTTTGGGGGAAGGTTAACTATGATTAAGTCGGTGTTAACTTCATTACTAGTATATTACCTACCCTTATTTGAAGTACCTATGGATGTAGCTAAGTTGCTTGATAAAATCCAAGCCAGGTTCTTGTGAGGAGATTACTAAAAAGAAGCTTTATATGGTGAGGTAGGAGGAGATTACTAAAAAGAAAGGATGTGGAGGTTTGGGTATTAGAAGGTTGAGGGATGTTAATGAGTGTCTCCTAGCAAAATGGTGGTGGAGATATGGTGGTGATGTGCAAGCATTGTGGAAAGAGGTTGTGACTAGTAAGTACAGCAACTCTGGTGGGAGATACAGACCTTTTTTTGGTGGATGGAATTCAGTGCGCAAGAATCTGCGGTGATATTCTTAGTCTTGAACACAACAGTCCAAAATTTATTTTACTTCTTCATGGAGGATTCTATCATCAAAGTTAGAAATGAGAGGAGAATTAGTTTTTGGGAGGATCATTGGTTATCTAATTGCAGCTTAAGGGATGAGTTTCCTAAGCTATTTGAGTTGTCTGATGACAAAGAAGCCAATCTTAAACAGATGATTGACAGAGAAACAGTTCAGATGGGTGGATTTTGAGGTTCAGATGAGGTCTGAGGGCTTGGAAGGAAGTTGAGGGGGGAAGACTTAGAGTATTCTTGTCTACACATGAGCCAATGTTATCAGAAAGAGTTGACTCCTTAGTTTGGAAAGCCTCATCTTCAGGTGTGTTCATTGTAAAATCAGTGTATAGTAGTTATGATGCAGCACAGGGGTTGGAGGATGCTAGGTGGATTTGGTAGAATTTCTCTTCACCAAAAGTCCAATTTTTCGGATGGCTCGCTTGGAATGGTAGAATCAAGTCAAGAGCTTTCCTTCAACATGTAGGGTGCCTCAATCAGGATGCTTCAGCAGAGTGTGTGTTCTGTGGGTGTGATGTTGAAACAGATTGTCATGTGTTGCTACAGTGCATGTTTACTTGGAAATTTTGGTCAAACATTTTGTCTTGGTAGGGTATGTAGTAGGTGATTCCTGAGAATGCTAGAGGTGTGAAGGAGTGGTGGAGAGGGTTCAAATGGGGTAAGCTTGAAACCAAAATTTGGAATATAATTCCATTTGCGGTGTTATGGTCAATTTGGACTCTGAGGAATGATTGTGTTTTCAATGGAAACAACACTACCCCGTGGAAGTTTGCGAACTAATCAAAACTAGAATTGCCCTGTGGATAAAATATAATACTAGTCTGTTGAATTACTCTATTCATGATGTGGTTGAGAATTTGCAGCAGGTGCGTAGGTGTTTGGGAGATAGGGGCATGTAACCTTGCTGTGGTCTGTCTCTGGCTTTGAATCTGATGCGGTGTGCTCCTGTTGTATACTGATATGGTAGTTTTGGTTGGTCTAGCTTAGGGTAGCAGTAAGGTTCTGCCGCTTTTCTTTTTCTTTTATTTTAGTGTTGGTTCCTTACCAATCTAGTGGCTGTGCCTGCTCATGGTCAAGCTTTTCCTTGGTGCCAACTTAGTTGGGATTAGGGTAGTTTGCTGTGTTACTGTTGCACCTCCCTTCTTTATTGATGTAATTTCGCTTGTTATGTCATCAATAAAGTCTTTTTTTGCTAATAAAAAAAAAATTTGACTTGAAAATCACTAATTTGTTTGTTTGATTGTCTTCTATTTTTAATGTTTTAAAAAAATAAAAACCATAAAAAGTTTAGAAACACCAAACAGTTTATTTATTTATGGGTAAATTATACTTACCTCCCCTGAGGTTTTTGACAATTGCAGAAACCTCTTATGTGGTTTCAATAATTACACTAACCCCTTAATTTTTAAACTATTATCAAGATTCTCTTAATTTGTTATGTTTGTACAAACAACGTTAGTTGGTTGTGAAAATGACCATATTACCCTTTGATTTGCACATGAAAAGATGAAAACATCCATAAACCAAGAAGTCTAATTCATTATCAACATAGGTAAATTACACTTACCTCCCTTGAGGTTTTGCATATATATTATAAAAGACTCATACATATTTTAGCATTATTTATCAAGATTCTTAAATTTTATGCAATATTAAATAAAATTCTTAAATTGTTAAGACATTATTAAAACATTTAATGGAAAAAAAAACTCTTAATTTTCATTGATAAAGTACTTAAAAATAAATGAAAATTAGTAAACATCTTTCTCCAACTTTGTGTAGTAGGAGAGATCTAATGTTTTTTATTTATTAGCTAAGGTCCCTCAACATTTTCACAGAAAAAATTCGACTCAGAAAAATTTTGCCCGACTCAAAAAAATTTCACCAGATTTAGAGAAATTTCAGCCTCAACTCAGAGAAATTTTGAAATTTCTTTGGTACGACCACAGAGAAATGAGTCGCGCAAAATTCCTCTAAGTTGAATTTTTTCTGGGAAAATATTGAGGGACCTTAACTACTATGAAAATATTGTGTGCCTTTTATTTTATAAAAATTTAATATCAAGGACCTTAAAAAAAATTCCCCATCAAACAACCTCATTGAAATTAATGTTAGATAACATCTTAATAATTTAATGTAAAACTTATTCCACACTACATAAACAACGTAAAATTTATCATTTTAAGTAATGCATTTATTATTTGAACTTTTTTTAAAGCTAAAATAAATGGATTTTTTTTTCCCGACAATTTGCATTACTTGTTTATTCATATGTGAAAAAAATTATTGTTTTATCTTTTTTCAATCATATATTATTCTCAAATTTTAACTTTTATCTTTAAGTCATTAAACTTCTAGTCGAT
Organism: Camellia sinensis; assembly: GCF_055761805.1. Classification (NCBI taxonomy): domain Eukaryota; kingdom Viridiplantae; phylum Streptophyta; class Magnoliopsida; order Ericales; family Theaceae; genus Camellia; species Camellia sinensis. The sequence goes on along the minus strand of NC_138968.1, from coordinate 91,453,135 downwards.
GCATATTTAAAAAACAACAAGTTAATATTTCTTATATGATTAAAGAAAATTAAAAAATAAATATAAAAGTAAAAAAAAACATTACCTCCCTAAGGTTTCCAACAATTAAATCAAATCATTTATTATCAACATTAATCTTAACCCTACATGCACTAAATTTAATTTACCCTATTATATATATATGAAATTATTATTTATTTTTCATAACTTTTTGAAATAAATTCTTGATTCTATTTTTTTTTCCACAACAATTTTTTGAACTTTTATAAACAAAAAATAAAATAAAAATTCAACCATTAATGAAGGTGAGAAATTAATTTTAAAATTTAATTTAATAAAAAATAGTTTAAATGAGAAAAAAAATGGAGAAATAGATTTTAAGTATCATACATAACAAATTAATAATTATATTATTATTGTCAAATAATTTCTCCATTCAAGTAAAGATTAATTTTAATTTTAGGTATAATAAATGACAAATTGTTTGAATTGTTTATTTATCTCGAATGATTTCTTGATTCTTCATTTTCTATCAACTAAGTTTAATTTATTATGAGGCAATTAGATTTTTTTTTTCTTACTTCTATATTTTTTTAACCATTTTTTAATCATGAAAGAAATATTAACCTGGTTTTTTTTTTAAATATGCATCAACTAGAACTTTAATGATTCAAAGATAAAAAATAAAAAAATAAAAAAAATTAAAATTTAAGAATAATATATGACTAAGAAAAGATAAAATAATAATTTTTTACATATGAACAAATAAGTAATGCAAATTGTCAAGAAAAAATAAATCCATTTATTTCGACTTTAAAAATAAATTCAGAAACTAAATGCATTATTTATAGTGATAAATTTTACAATGTTTATGTAGTATAGAATGAGTCTTATATTAAATTATTATGATGTTAGTGTTGGCTATTTTTACACTTCAAAGGTTAGAAATGTAATTCAATTGTGCCAGTAAGGATTGAAAAAGTCCTTACAGATAATAAACGTCAATTCGTATCAAGCGATTGCGTTAAGATTCTCTTAACCTCAATGAAGAGGATTTTACTGTGTTGTGTTGAAAACATGAACCAAAACTTGTAATTTAAATTCGTCACAAAATGGAAAGGACTGACTGGGTAAAAAATTGCAATTGATTAACTGAACAAACAATTACAACATGTTATCTTTAGTAATCTACTTCTACGAAAAGTAAGTGCAATGCATAAAAATAAAATGCAAGAAAGTAAAGTGCAGAAATTTAAAGATAAATGAAATTGACGAAAACATAAAGTCTAGATTTGGTCAAGGTCCTCTTCAGTCTCTACTTTCATTTATTTATAGTCTCTTCTTGGCGCTTTCGAAGTAGTTAGGTTGTTGTCTTCCGCCATGATCTCCTTCTCTTTTGTTACTCCTTGGGGCCATGAATTCCTCTCTATGCATGTATAACTGCTAATAACCGCTTCTTTGCTAACTTCCAGTTCATTTTCCATTCATGTGTTGTTTAGCATCTCCATTGGTTGAAAAATTGCATTTGTAGCTCATCTGAGCACCTTTGAATGTGGGACACTTCATTATCTTGATGTATCTCGCATGGTACTCCTTGCTTGCCACGTGTCACCTTAGCATTCGATGGATTAAATATGGCACCAACAATACCCCATGCACTAGTGTTAGCATTATGGTTACACTAATGGACATGACTCCTAGCAGCTGCACTTCTGTTATGATCGCTGCTCCTTAAATGCGGCCTCCACGATCAATGATCCTCTCTACTACAATCCTTTGGCTTGCACTTCCCATTCTTGTATTTAATGAGGTTCGAACTGGAGGGCAACACTCATCAGCTCCAAACCATTTGTATTCTACAATTTTGAAGATCTAGTTGGTCTAATCATGGACAACTTTGATCCACACGATGAGGTTGAAAACAATGTGAGGCTTGCTTGTAACGTCCCCAAAAGAAAAGACATAAACTAGACATAATAATTCCATCAAATACACAATTCTACCTGGATAAGTTAGGTTACGTCAAATAGCATTTCATTTCGTATGAGAGGTGTACAAGAGTGTTCACATGTAATATATATTCAATCTCCTAAAAAGGTGACTCTATAGCATGTGCAACAATTAAAACTAAAGTAAATAACAACAAAACATATGACCAAAGGCTACAACATCCAAGACTTAAGCCTGGTAATACACAAAAAGATTATCAAACCTAAGACATTTAGCCCTTGGCTTGCCAAAAATTCACACGAAAGAGAGAGCTTCTTGCCCTCAATATACTCCACGCCTTCAACTAGGTGGAATCACCACATTCTTTCCTGCACAAATCCACTAAGGATGAGCACAAAGCCCAGTAGAGGTTTCTTAACAAAGTATATATGTTTAAGCAGTCTCATATACATGTATGCGATGCCATGCCATGTTCAAATGTCAAAGTTTTTTCACTTCTTTTGAAAATATATGCAATGTCTCATTCAAACTTTCATTTTCCTCATGAAATTCAAATTTAGAAAATGGGGTGGTAAACACAATTTAGCTAATCCCTAGGATGGTGTCTACAAGTAGGCATAGCAAGCACTACCAATTCCCACTTTACCAGCTCCTAACCGGAAGGCACGTGGTACCTCCTCCGTGCGTGTTTTCGGTCTTTCACCCTAGACACTCAGGCCAACTTAAACATTACCAATTACACCCCCTATCTGGACTTACCAAACATATTTATCCCGAAACATTTCCATAACAATAATTGTTTCCTTAAAATAATGAATTAAATTCCAAGGCATAGTCATGATTGAACAATATTCAAAATAATGCAAATAAATGAAATGATAGATAATTACGTAAGGTATCCCAAAAATTCCGACACTTGTTGAAGTAAACTTCCATGGTTTAATAGTTTCCAAAGAAATCATAACATAATACAAATCCATGTGACATATGACATTCTTTCATATTCATAATCAACAATCATTTTCATTTCCATTATCTAAACATATACACAACATATTATCTTAATTTCCAACCTCATCCTTTATACCTTTCATGAGTATCTCAATAACACAACAATGTGAGTAAAATTTCTTCAATTTCCCAAAGGTTTTAACATCCATTCGATGAATATTTCACAAATTTCACTTCTTCCTAAATTTTCCAAAACCTAGGGTTTTATCAAAAAAGGGTCCTTCCTTCATTTTCAAAATATCCTTTTGCATGCGTCCTCAAATTATTCATCATTCACAAAATAATTTATCTTGGGCCAAATTTATGTGAGAGGAATCGTTTCTCTAACATTTCCTAGGTTCAACACTTTAAAACCCAAAACCCAAACTTGTAGAGAAAGAGCAAGACATGCTGAAATCATATATATAACTCAAAGAAAACACCCTACCTCAAGACTTTGAGAAGAAAAGATGAAAAGCTTCGAAATCAACGATGTCAAAATCTGATCTCCACAGCACACAACGTAGTCCTCGACGAGCTCTCCAAAATTAAAGAAAACACTATGGTCGAAATCTCAATGGATAAGGAGAGATCAAAGAAATAAATGAAGTGGGTGGAGGGTTTCTAGAGAGAGGTGAGAGAAAATAGAGTGAGAGTTAATGTGGAGAGAGAGAGAGAGAGAGAGAGAGAGAGAGAGAGGGAGAGAGAGAGAGAAGTGAAAAGTAAAAGAAAGTGTGTAAGGGCTCAACTTTTGAGTGATTGGACACATTTTTCGAAATAGATTGCGGATAGGCCACTCAAGCTACCAAACTTGTGCTCGAGCGAACAATTCAAATTTTAGGGCTACTCGAGCGAACAATTTTTGGGCTTAAGCGAAGAATACCAACTCCCAGAATCTCCCTACATCCCCTGCAAAAGACTGCTCGAGCGATGAAAAACTTCGCTTGAGCGAGGGAAGAAAACATGCTCCCAAAAGCTCAAATTGTAAAATGAGATACTGGAAGGTCAATGTCACCGTTCGAGCGACCAAATGATTGTTCGAGCAGTCTCAACCTAAAAGTGAGACAGAATAACCTCGAATCATCCCCACCTTCTCAATTTCACTCCAACTCCCAAATGTACAAAATGACATCTCGAAACACACTAAACTATACATACATGAATAATCACCTGGAAGAATAGATAACAACACAAGACTCAAAAGGAGATAGAAATTACAGATTAATATACTCAAGTTGCTTTAAAAGGAATCAGGGCATTACAACCTACGAATGCCCACGCCACCATCAAATTCAAATATCCCCTTCCATAGATCTGGGCCTTGGTCTTGAGGCTATCAGTTTAGCAGGTGCTCCTTCGGTCGTCCCTACTCTAGATGACTCGATAGCCAATGCACACCATGTTCCTGCACCTCTTTCCAATGCCCCAAATACAAAACTAATGACTTCTCCTTGGGAAATCCCTCATTTTCCCCAGTCTCTAACACTTTTCAGACAGACTTCATGGCCATCTCTTCTGCGTCCATGAACTTAGCCTCGACCACCAATTTGACCTTTGGGTGTATACCCATATAAACCATACTCCAAAAATCACAGGTTAGACGACCCCTTCTTATTCTATTGGCATTTGGCTACAAAGCTAGCTTCAGTCCTTCCTTAGTGGGCCCTGTGACAACCCTCACCTCTGATTAATGCTAAACTGTAACTGAGAATGATAAGTAACTGATTTGATTGAAATTCTGAACTGAAAGCATGAGTATATTGCTTTACTTGCATTTCTATCTCTTTGTCATTTGATTGATCTGTTCATGTTTTAAGTTTCGAACTATAAATTGAAGGCCTTATCGGCCACCGAATATGAAATTGATTGGTATTTTATGATGGATTTAATTGAAATGTGATTTGGTATGATTAAATTAGATTAAATAAAGCTAAATTATATTAGTTCAAGTTTATTACAATACTACCGTTGAGTGGGCCACTTTCATTAGCATTCTTTGAGGCTCAATTTATACACTTAGCTTATCACCTCTTCAGCCATTTTTTCTAGACCAAATCGTATAAGAGAGGAAAGTAAGAGAAAGAGCTTGAGTTCATCCAGATTGGCTTGAAACTTAGAAGATTTGAAAGAGAATTGCACATTTGAGCTATCACACCTAGAATTCAAGACCTAAGGTAAGAAAATCACTTTCTTAATTGTGAATTTGAGCTACTTCTTGCATGGTTCATGGTAAATTGGTGATCTAAGTCAAGAATTGACTTAAAGAGTTGATTTGAGTAGCTAATTCATGCATACATGTGCATGTTCTTGGAATTTGAGGTTGTTTTTAGAGAATCCTCTCATACATGTCCATTTTCTAGTTGTATTTCATGAATTCATCATGTTTTTGGAAGGATATCATGTGTTAGAAGTTTGAATTCAATTGAACACATGCATGTTAAACGTACATCTTGTTCTTGAAGTTTATTTGAAATTTGTGTCTAATTGACTTACCCTTGGGCTTTGATTTTTCAAATTGATCTTCAAAACATGTTATATTATGGGTTTAAAGTGTTTTTCTAGAAAATTAGCCCAAAAGGATCGAATTTGAGGCTTTTAAAGTTGAGTTTCGTGCTTGGGGATAAATCTGGAAATTCCACATTTTGGACCCACGCTCGAGCGTAGGACTTCACGCTCGAGCATACACTCTGAGTCGTGCATCTCTACTCGAGCGTGCAAAGTCACGCTCGAGCGTGAAATGCATATGCCCAGAAGTTCATGTGTTTTACAGTCCGCTCGAGTGAGAGAGTTCACGCTCGAGCGAGGACCTGAGTCTCACGCTCGAGCAGAGGTCGAGCGTGAATTGTATGCATCTAGTACTTTTCATGAAGTTTGCAGTCTGCTTGAGCGAAGGAAGTCACGCTCGAGCAGAGCTCCTTTGTCTGCGTGTCCGCTCGAGCGTAGAAAGCCACGCTCGAGCGAGACCCCTATTTTCTGAAAATTTTGAAAAGTGTTTTAAAGTGCATCTTTGCATCCTCTTTCCATCCTAGGCATTCCTAGGCCATGTTTAAGGCATCTTATTGAGGATATTGATGTAGAACCACACTGAGTCAAGATAGGGACTAAGTTATTGATTCCCACGTGTGTAACTTAGTGTGTGTTCGTTCTGTAACTGTGTAGGGTTGGCATCCGAGGACGCTCATTAGCTGCTTATGGCCCAGTGCTCTGTGAGTAATAATGTTGTAAAGATATGTTCAATCATGAATATTTTCTGAATGATCAACTGTACTGCTTTCAGAAAAGATATTTCTTACTATATTAATGTTTGTCCAATTTGTGAACTGTATTCATGGCATCCATAGCAAATTACTATTACTGTACTGTTACTGCTACTGTTACAGAGATCTCTGTCGGTTCCAATGTTGGAACCACTATTGTTTACTGTTATGATGGCCATCAATTGACTGTTCGGTCTGTTAAGACCTACTGTACTGTTTTGCTATTGGATGTACCACAAATAACTGCTATAGTTTCTAAGTGATTGATTTGACTGTTTAAATACTGAAAGGATATTCATTCTTAACCCCTTTACGCATATGTTATTCATTAGGCTTTAGCTCACTGTTTATATTTATATGTAGGTGTCCAGGTACCGGACCGGAGCTAGATGCGTCGGGTTAACTCCCTTTTGTCAAGCCAACCTTTGTGCCTCACTTTGAGGTTCCGAGTCTATTCAAGCTAAGGCTTTTTGGGGTGTCTCAGCTCACCCTTCTATCTCCGTTTTGTTGTACTATTTAAGACTTGCACCGTACTGTTATGGTAGGGATTTGGTCCCTAACCTGAATGTCCGTATATAATGTATGTATATACTGTTTTGGTTTTCAATGTGAATATATTCAGAAAAGTCTTTTTGCATTCAGATTGTCACAGCTCATTGGACATCTTTTATTTACTGTTTTGGCTTCTGCCAGCCCCTTTTACTCTGTATTACTATCATTACTGTTAAGCAGGCCTTCGGTGATCGTGGATTACTGGCTGGTTGCGATGCTAAACCCATAGGGGCGGGTTCGGGTCATGATAGAGTGGTATTAGAGCGATACCAAGCACGAGTTATAGCGCACACACGTGTCCAAATGAGCTATAGGATGTCCTAGAAAAGTAAATACGGCATCGCATGAGCATGAAAGTGTTTGTAGCCATGACATGAATACATGTGCTAATATGCTAGTGTGCTTAAGTAAGCAATTCCTATGTTTATTATTACCATATTGCCTATAATGAAATGGACAATGCACGAAATGCTGATGAATCCGAATCATCTGAGACCAGGATGGCAAGATTAGAAACAACGGTTGAACTGTTGACTGAGGCCTTGAGGCTACAACAGAACCAACAGCCCCCACCTCCTCCAGTTCAACCGGAGCAAAATGTTAATGAGGATATAATTGCCTTGACACATAAATTCAGTAAAATGAAACCACCATCCTTTTGGGGAGGCCTTGAACCGTTAAAGGCCGAAGCATGGGTTCTAGAAACAGAGAAATTATTTGAAGTGTTTCCGTGTTCCGAAGCACACAAGGTATTGCTGGCTACCTTCACTTTACAAGAAGAAGCTAGACGATAGTGGATGCTTGTTCGTGACACCAATACTTCTTTGACTTGGGCTCAATTTAAAGAAGCCTTCTTTGAAAAATACTTTCCTCAGTGTGTCAGGGATCGCAAAGCGACTGAGTTTGAATAGTTGAAACAAGGTACTATGTCAGTGGCAGAGTATGAATCAAAGTTTACTGAACTCGCCAGATACGCGCCACACATGGTGGACACTGATTACAAAAAGGCCAGGAAGTTTGAAGGCGGCCTTAATGTAGAGATACTTGACAGAATCAATGTGCTGAAATTACTGAAATATGTGGAAGTTCTTGATCGAGCAATAATAGCTGAGTCGTATATCGACGCATTGAAACAGACTGAAACACCAGCATCTGAGTGGCGCGGTAGAGACGGGGCCTCAAGTTTAAGAAAGGCCGAAATAACTCATCGAATAAGAAGCAAAATACAGGGTCAACAACCAGTTCTAGTCAGGGAAATAATTCCATACCACCCTGCTCTGAATGTGGAAAAAGGCATAAGGGGGTTTGCTATAAAATCTTTGGTGCTTGTTATAGGTGTGGCAAAGTGGGTCGCATGGTTAAAGATTGCCCTTCCACTTCTCAAGGCAATAGTAAAGCTGCAGCTAGCGCCGTAGCATCAACTGTTGCACCTAAACCCAACCCCAAAGCGACTGGAAAAGAGCCTCTAAGGCAAGACCGAGTGTTCGCACTTGTACCGGGAGATGTGTAGAATACCGAGACCGTTGTGTCAGGTATACTCTCAATCTGTACTCAAGATGCTTATGTTCTGATTGATTCCGGGTCTACACATTCATATGTCTCGCGTGTTTTTTCACGAAAATTGAATAGACCACTAGAACCTATGAACTATTTGTTAGCTGTATCTTCACCCGTTGGGGGATCCATGACTTGTGCTTATGTGTATCCTGCATGTGAGATTGTTATTGGGGATGTACATTTATATATTGATTTACTGCCATTGAACATTGACCATTTTGATGTAATTTTGGGAATGGACTGGTTAACAAAATATCATGCTACCATAGACTGTGTAATGAAGCAAGTTGTTTTCCATCCACCTGGTTTACCTGAATTTGTGTTTAACGGAGTTGGTGTAGTACCTCCCCCATATCTGATTTCATCCATGAAAGCATTCAAACTGATTAAAAATGGGTGTAAAGGGTATCTATATTGTATATTGACCATACCTACTGATACTAAAGCTAATGTGGACAGTATTCCTATAGTCAGAGAATTCCCAAATGTTTTTCCAGATGATCTGCCAGGGGATTTGATTGATAGGGAGATAGAGTTCACCATTGAAGTATTACCAGGTACACAGCTAGTTTCTAGAGCTCCGCACAGAATGGCACCTACTAAATTGAAAGAACTGAAAATCCAGCTGCAAGAATTGTTAGATAAGAAGTTCATCAGGCCCAGTACTTCGCTGTGGGGCGCACCAGTTCTTTTTGTGAAAAAGAAAGACGGCTCACTAAGACTCTGCATTAACTACCATGAACTGAATAAGGTAACAGTGAAAAAAAAAATCCATTGCCTCAAATTGATGATTTGTTTGACCAGTTACAGGGTGCCCAGGTTTTCTCTAAAATTGACCTTAGATCTGGATACCACCAATTGAAAGTCAAACCAGAGGACATTGAAAAGACTGCCTTTCGAACGAGGTACGGACATTATGAATTTCTTGTTATGCCTTTTGAAGTTACTAATGCACCTGCTGCATTTATGGACCTTATGAATAGAATTTTCAAACCATTCCTCGATGAATTTGTAGTTGTTTTCATAGATGACATTTTGATTTATTCCAAAAGTGAAGAAGAACATGAACATCATTTTAAGAATTGCCTTGCAGACCCTAAGAGAACAGAAACTGTATGCAAAACTGACAAAGTGTGAATTTTGGCTAGATAATGTTATGTTTTGGGGACATGTGATTAGTAAGGATGGCATTATAATTGACCCACAGAAAATTGAAGCAGTGGTGTATTGGCCTAGACCAACTAATGTTACTGAAGTTCGAAGCTTCCTAGGCTTAGCCGAGTACTACAGAAGATTTGTGAAGGACTTCTCCAAAATAGCCCTACCGTTGACTCAATTGACTCAAAAAGGGATATCATTTGACTGGATTGACCAGAGAGAATCAGCTTTTCAATAGTTAAAGACTCAACTTGTGACTGCACCGATTCTTATCCTACCCTCAGGTACGGATGGATTTACTGTTTTTAGTGATGCTTCTTATAAGGGCTTGAGATGTGTCTTAATGCAGAATGGTAAAGTTATTGCATATGCTTCCTGACAACTAAGACCGCATGAGAAAAATTATCCGGCCCACGACTTAGAACTTGCTGCAGTAGTGTTTGCATTGAAAATTTGGCGTCACTAACTTGATGGGGCAACATGTGAGGTGTACACAGACCACAAGAGTTTGAAATACGTCTTCACACAGAAAGAACTGAACATGAGGCAGCGGAGATGGTTAAAACTGATAAAAGATTATGACTTGCAAATTTTGTACCATCTGGGGAAAGCTAACACCAGTGCCAATGCACTGAGTCAGAAATCAGTTGGAAATTTAGCCTGTTTACTCACCGGGCAGAAAGAATTGCTATGTGACCTTGAAAAATTTGAAGTTGAGATTGTTTTGCGTGAACAAGGTGGAACCTTAGCCACTATTTCTGCTCAACCGGCACTAATTGAGGAGATTAAAAGGAAACAACAACATGATGACTTTTTTAAAAAGGTCATTGATGAACGGGAGTCCAAACCGAGGCCGGACTTTAAATTTGAGAATAGTGTGTTGAAATTTCAGGGAAGGTTGTGTGTACCGAATGATTCTGGACTGAAAAAACGAATTCTGCAAGAGAGCCACAACTCGAAACTGTCTATCCATCCAGGAAATACGAAAATGTACCAAGACTTGAAACTGAATTTCTTATGGCCGGGAATGAAGAAAGAGATTGCTGACTTTGTATCGAAATGTCTTCATTGCCAACAAATTAAAGCTGAACATCAGCGACCCGCAGACTTACTGCAACCCTTACTAATACCAGAGCGGAAATGGAAATATCACTATGGATTTCATTGTTGGTTTACTTCGCTCCAGTAAAGGTATGGACTCAATTTGGGTTATTGTTGATAGATTGACTAAATCTGCTCACTTCTTACCTGTCAAAACAATTTACAATGCGGACAAATTGGCTATAATTTATATTGATAAGACTGTTAGATTGTATGGAGTGTCTGTGTCCATTGTTTCTGATATGGACTCGAAGTTTACATCGAGATTTTGGCAAAGCCTACAAACAGCATTGGGTACTGAACTGAGACTGAGTAGTGCATACCATCCTCAGACAGATGGCCAGTCAGAAAGAACCATCCAGACTCTGGAAGATTTACTGCGAATGTGTGTCCTTGATTTCCAAGGAAATTGGGAAAACCATTTACCATTAGCCGAATTTGCATACAACAACAACTTTCACTCGAGCATTGGTATGGCGCTTTTCGAGGCTTTGTATGGCAAAAAATACCGATCTCCTATTTGCTGGGCAGAAGTTGGAGATGGGCCTTTGCTTGGGCCCAAAATTGTACATGAGACTACCGAAAAAGTGAAACTGATTCAACAGAGATTGAAAACCGCACAAAGCCGATAGAAAAGTTATGCGGATGTCCGAAGGCGAGAGAGGGAATATGAAGTAAGTGATCATGTTTTTGTTAAAGTGACACCAATGAAAGGGCAGACTCGTTTTGGAGTCAAGGGTAAGCTAGTGCCGAGATATGTCGGACCGTATGAAATCATTGAGAAGATTAATCCAGTGGCGTATCAAGTAGCGCTTCCTCCTGAAATGGAGCATATGCATAATGTCTTCCATATTTCAATGTTGAGGGATTATCTTCGGGATCCCTTCCATGTGATTGAGCCTACCTGCGTAGTGCTAAGTAATGACTACACTTATGAAGAACAGCCTATTCAGGTTGTAAACCAACGAATCAAGAAGTTGAGGAATAAAGAAATTCCGTTAGTGAAAGTGGACTAGCAAAACCATGGTGCCGTTTATGCCACTTGGGAAAGTGAAGACGATATGATGAAGAGATATCCTAAATTGTTCCCACTGAATCCGGTATTCTTCCAAAATGAAGGTAATTCGAGTTTGGAGGACCAAACTCTTCTTAAGGAGGGAAGACTGTGACAACCCTCACCTCTGATTAATGCTAAACTGTGACTAAGAATGATAAGTAACTGATTTGACTGAAATTATGAACTGAATGCATGAGTATATTGTTTTACTTGCATTTCTATCTGTTTATCATTTGATTGATCTGTTCATGTTTTAAGTTTCAAACTGTAAATTGAAGGCCTTATCGGCGGCCGAATCTGAAATTGATTGGTATTTTATGCTAATTAGAATTTATGTGATTTTATGGTGGATTTAATTGAAATGTGATTTGGTATGATTAAATTAGATTAAATAAAGCTAAATTATATTAGTTTAAGTTTATTACAATACTGCCATTGAGTGGGCCACTTTCATTAGCATTCTTTGAGGCTCAATTTATACACTTAGCTTATCACCTCTTCAGCCATTTTTTCTAGACCAAACCGTATGAGAAAGGAGAGTAAGAGAAAGAGCTTGAGTTCATCTAGATTGGCTTGAAACTTAGAAGATTTGAAAGAGAATTGCACATTTGAGCTATCACACCTAGAATTCAAGACCCAAGGTAAGAAAATCACTTTCTTAATTGTGAATTTGAGCTACTCCATGCATGGTTCATGGTAAATTGGTGATCTAAGTCAAGAATTGACTTAAAGAGTTGATTTGAGTAGCTAATTCATGCATGCATTGCATGTTCTTGGAATTTGAGGTTGTTTTTAGAGAATCCCCTCATGCATGTCCATTTTGTAGTTGTAATTCATGAATTCATCATGTTTTTGGAAAGATTGACTCATTTGATCATGTGTGAGAAGCTTTGAATTCAATTGAACACATGCATGTTAAACGTACATCTTGTTCTTGAAGTTTATTTGAAATTCGTGTCTAATTGACTTACCCTTGGGCTTTGATTTTTCAAATTGATCTTCAAAACATGTTATATTATGGGTTTAAAGTGTTTTTCTAGAAAATTGGCCCAAAAGGATCGAATTTGAGGCTTTTAAAGTTGAGTTTTGTGCTTGGGGATGAATCTGAAAATTCCACATTTTGGACCCACGCTCGAGCGTAGGACTTCACGCTCGAGCGTACACTCTGAGTCGTGCATCTCCACTCGAGCGTGGAAAGTCACACTTGAGCGTGAAATGCATATGCCCAGAAGTTCATGTGTTTTACAGCCCGCTCGAGCGAGAGAGTTCACGCTCGAGCGAGGACCTGAGTCTCACGCTCGAGCGGAGGTCGAGTGTGAATTGCATGCATCCAGTACTTTTCAAAAAGTTTGCAGTCCGCTCGAGTGAAGGAAGTCACGCTTGAGCGGAGCTCCTTTGTCTGCATGTCCGCTCGAGCGTAGAAAGCCACGCTCAAGCAAAACCCCTGTTTTCTGAAAATTTTGAAAAGTATTTTAAAGTGCATCTTTGCATCCTCTTTCCATCCTAGGCATTCCTAGGCCATGTTTAAGGCATCTTATTGAGGATATTGATATAGAACCACACCGAGTCAACATAGGGATTAAATTGTTGATTCCTAAGTGTGTAACTTAGTGTGTGTTCGTTTTGTAACTGTGTAGGGTTGGCATCCGAGGACGCTCATTAGTTGCTTATAGCCCAGTACTCTGTGAGTAACAATGTTGTAAAGATATGTTCAAACATGAATATTTTCTGAATGATCAACTGTACTGCTTTCAGAAAAGATATTTCTTACTATATTAATGTTTGTCCAATTTGTGAACTGTATTCATGGCATCCATAGGAAATTACTGTTGTTGTATTGTTACTGCTACTGTTACAGAGATCTCTGTCGGTTCCAATGTTGAAACCTCTTATGTTTACTGTTATGATGGCCATCCATTGACTGTTCGGTCTGTTAAGACCTGCTGTATTGTTTTGCTATTGGATGTACCACAAATAACTGCTATGGTTTCTAAGTGATTGATATGACTGTTTAAATACTGAAAGGACATTCATTCTTAACCCCTTTACGCATATGTTATTCACTGGCTTTAGCTCACTGTTTATATTTATATGTAGGTGTCCAGGTACCGGACCGGAGCTAGATGCGTCGGGTTAACTCCCTTTTGTCAAGCCAACCTTTGTGCCTCACTTCGAGGTTCCGAGTCTATTCAAGCTAAGGCTTTTTGGGGTGTCTCAGCTCACCCTTCTATCTCCGTTTTGTTGTACTATTTAAGACTTGCACCGTACTGTTATGGTAAGGATTTGGTCCCTAACCTGAATGTCTGTATATGATGTATGTATATACTGTTTTGGTTTTCAAAGTGAATATGTTCAGAAAAGTCTTTTTGCATTCAGATTGTCACAGCTCATTGGACATCTTTTATTTACTGTTTTGGCTTCTGTCAGCCCCTTTTACTCTGTATTAATGTCATTACTGTTAACCAGGCCTTTGGTGATCACGGATTACTGGCCAGTTGCGGTGCTAAACCCATAGAGGCGGGTTCGGGTCGTGACAGGCCCTCTGCTCCAAAGCCAATAGTGGGCTTAATCCCGCCTTACTAGTTAAGGAAGCTAGTCTCAATCCTTCTGAATGGCTTAATTATGTTAATGACAAGCAAATCCCTGCAGATTTCTAGGCAGATCCTTCATTAAGCCCTTTGGCTTACCAACCCCAATGGGCTCTGGAGCTTTGAAAAATCATTGAGAATTATGAACTCCTTGCATACATTCCTCCTTGTTCAATTTCTGGCTATAACATTCTTAAGGGAAAAAAATCCTTTTGACTACTTTTAGCCAACTCTCTTTTGAAATTCTCTATGAAGAAGTTTCTCATAAGAACTTTATATGAGCTTCTGATATTCTGACAAGGATTTCGGTGTTGCATTCTTTAGCCATACCTAAGGTTGAAGTATTCTTACACTTCTTGCCTTTATTTTCAAGTTGGTATTTGATTACCAAGGCTAAGGCTCAAGCATTAGAAGATTTTCACAATACCCTCCTCTTTATGAAGGATCAGGCTTAAAAAATTTGGGATGAATTTGTTGAATTCGCTTGACAACCTCCCTAGGACTTTGTTGATGATGCATTCTTTCCAAAATATCTAAAGCTTGGGGAGACAGCGAGTGCAGCATTCAAGAATAAGGCTCATGAATTAGTTATGAAGCTTTGATTTTTTCAACATTGCCAAGTTAAAAGGGATGAAACTACAAAAAGGCTAGACATAGAAAGGAATCTCATAGATTACTTTTGGGTCAAATTTCATGACCTTGTAACATTTTCTTTTCCTTACTTTCATGAAATCGAGCCAATTTTAATGTAATTTTCAATGATTTGAATAAAATGTTGGAGATATGACCTACCATTTGTATCTTACATTTATTGACCATTTCGCACCAAACTATGATTCGAAGGTTTAATTAGCTCATATACGAATACATATTCACTTGTGTTCATAATTGTTTTTTTCTTTTTCTTCTTAAACAGATGTTCCAGCAAATCAATTTTAGTCATCTCCTCACCAATTTTATACTTCGAATGTAGCTCACATATGTTGGTTGTTTCACCAATCAAAGGATCAGAGCAAATTACAGCTTTTCGAGAAACATTAATCCCAAGAATTAAATAAATTTATACTTAATTCTTAGTATTCTCAAGATGTTGATACGAAGAAAAAATTTTCCTTAACAAACTGTGGGCCTTGGTTCTAGCACTTAGCCATTTTTCAAGGTTTGTGGGGTTTTTGCCGAAAAACTAATATGGGTTGACCCGACCTAATGAAGAGAGAGAAACATAGAAATTGACACTCACTTGTCTAAATATCACTCTTACTCTTCCACCCTTTTAGCACTCAACTTTTCCACTCTTCCTTTTTACTTTGAAACCCTAGCTTTCATTACCAATGATGCCTGGTTATGGTGTCATTGATGTCATGCCTCTTCGGGAAATTTTTCCTCCCTTTATTATATTACAAAACATGGGTTTTGACCTAAATTTTGGGCGAACTCTCCTAATAGTCCTATAGATACTCATTTTTTCATCCCTTAAAGTGACAAAGGGAACTTTGACTTGGGTCCAGCTTTCAAGGAGACTCTACCAATGGAAATGGAAAATCTCTTCCTTCGCTTCAAAGACCATGGCATGCTTTACCAGCGGCATCTTTCTTGGGATTCTTAGATAGGGGCTAAACCTCTTTGCATGTGGCTTATCATAAAGAAGGATTGGAAGGCTTGGTATGATCGAGTAATCGAGGCTCATGAGAAGACTTTAACCAGAGCCAGAATCTTGGACTTACTTCGGCTTTCTAGGTATTTTATATGTCAAGACCCCTTCTTGATCCCTGCCGCTTTATGCTACTAGAATTTTCTCTTCAATCTTTTCCACTTTAGAAGTAGTATGATGGCCCTCACCGTCCTTGATACTTTCCATTTGCATGGCTTGTATCCTACTGGGAAAACTTTTACCTCCTCTTATACTAGAAGAGCCATTTCCAAGCTCAAACTCCCATTACATAATCCCTCCTACTCTACCTTCCTTAGCAGTAGTAATCAGGAAACTAAGAGAGCCGGGTTTGAATACTTTGGGCTCATGGAAAGTGGTTTTTCCCACAACGGGTTTGCTATGCTTGCTAAGGATGTTTGCATATAGATAGGATAGACACTAGGACTAACATGGTGCATTTATGTGAGCATGGGGTCAAGTTTCTGGGATGATACTTGTCACCGGTGGACTTGCTTTGAGGTCTTGTTGGACACAAGCTTGATCAACGTGGTTTCTGATAAGAATTCCTTGAGAGTTCCAAGATAAGTAGTTATCTTTGCGGAATTGATTCGATTATGTGATTAAGTGTTTAATTATCTACATGTAATAGAATTATGTATTTTGGAGCTAAATGTGTCTTGTAAATTAAAGGTGGTGAGTGTGTGCCTCAAGGAAGGCTGTTGTGTTGTGAACTAAGTTTGGTTTTATTTTTAGGTTTATAGGATGTCTACACGAGGGAGTAGAAGATGAATTGGGGTAGGAGTGCCAATAGGGGCACAACGGTTCCTTTAGCCCCTGTCATTGTAGCATTGACTGTCGGCGAGAAAGTTACATGCGAGATTGTAGGAGTAGTGCATGAGGTCCTAACTCGCAATGAGGAGGACAATCGGCGTACCCTCAAACTCACTAATGAGTTTCTTTGCTCCAATCCACCAGAGTTTTTGGGGAAGGCCAAACCGCTAAAGGCGGATGATTGGTTAGAACAGATTACCAAGACTCTTGTTACTCTCAGAGTTGAAGATGAGGGGTTGAGGATTTCTTTGGCGAGTTTCCAGCTGAAGGAAGATGCAGGTTATGAGTGGAAATATGCTAAGGGCAGGTAACACGTGGGTTGCTTAGCCCTTTTTCGTGAAGTATTTTCCTCTTTCCGCTCGAGGAAGGTTAAGGAACAGTTTATCGAGTTACGCCAGGATGCTACTCCTTTGGCATAGTTTGAGATGTGGTTTGTTAGCTTGTTGAGATTTTCCCCAGAGTTGGTGGCAATGGAAGACCATCGTTGTTATGAGTTTGAGAGGCGGTTGTGCAATGATATCCAGGAGAACGTAGTTGGATTCATGTGCAAGAATTACTATGCTTTAGTTAAGGTGGCGACCCATGTGGAGGCCATGGTTATGCATTTTGGTCAGGTTAGGAAGGAGGCCACTTCAGCAACTTCCTACGGTTCATAAGCACTCTAGACTCAATAAGAGATGAAGGCGAGCACATGCTCAGTCCCAAACTCAGTCATTGTCTTCGTCGGGGGTTTTGGGCTCATCCGTTGAGAGGTCCAATAGGGATTTGGCTTCAGGCCAGTCCTAGAGAAGGGGTCTACTATTTGTTTTGATTATGGTCAATTGGGCTACATTAGACGTTCATGCCATTTGCATGTGAATTAACTATTTCTGAACCTAGTCAAACTCAGTCTCATCAGTCTAGTCAGGGGCGGTATCGATACCAGAGCCGAGTAGGCCAAGCTTCGAGAGCTTTGCGAGGGTCGACCTTTCAACCAACACAGTAGTATTACCTTTGAGCGAGGCTTTTGAATTAGAAACTGGTGAGATAATATTTGAACCTTTGTTATTAACTGATGTACTGTTGGATACTGAGACATCATGATTATGTGTTGTATATATATTGTTGTTTATTTATCCTCATGTATTGAGGGCATACATTGAATCTCGAACTCTTGTGTGTGTGTGTGTGTGTGTGTGTGTGTGTGTGTGTGTGTGATGAGAAGTTGTTGATGGGATCGATAATCCAAGTGTTGTTGTATGTCTGATATTAAATTATGAAATGGTTATGTGATGACCTGTGACCCTTGTTCTGTTGGAAGTTGTTTGTTGAGAACATGAAATCCGTGGGTTATTGTAATTGTTGTGGTGGTATCGAAAAGGCCAAGTTATAAGGCTTTGGATTTATCGAGTCTAAGGAAATATGAAGCTTTAAAGTTTTGTGGAATTGGCAAAGTTATGTGAGAATGTCTGAAGGAGTGTGAGATTTGTATCTCGAATTAGTGAGAATGGTACTTGTTTGTTGTTTAGTGTTTTGGGTTGTGTTGTTTAGTGAGTTTGTTGTGATTCTATCAATCGTCAATAGGGGCAGTGTTTGTGTTGTGATTTGTTATGAGTTGGTAATTATGTATGGGTGCAATAAGTTTGTGGTGTTATTAGGTATTGGGTGGAGTTTATAAGTGGGAGAAGAATTTCGCGAGTAAATGCTAGTCCTTGGAAAGAAGAATGGTTTGTGTTCTCGGGTAACAAGGGTAGCATTGGTGGAAATTGTTTGTGTGTTAGGGATTATGTGATTGCCATTGACCATGTTGGTCTTGTGTTTGAGATGTAAGGACGTGCTTAGTATATAGGCACAGGGTGATGATTTCCTTGAGAACAATGGTGGTATGGTTTGATCTTGAGGAATCTAGTGAGATTCAAAAATATGGGGATTGTGTGTAGAACTCCATTTTTGAAGTAAATGGTGTGGAGTATTACATCAGTGTTTGGTGTTGAGCCTAGAGGTTTATCGATTAGATTAGTTGGTTGGTTGATATCGGGGTTTGGTTAACAAGTAGTCCCTTTTGGAAAAGCTTGGGCTTGTGTATAAAGGCTGAAAGGTTATGGGTGCCTTGGAATGATTTTGCGAGCATTAAGTCTCGTGTATGTAGTTGGGCAGCTTGTGTGAGACTTGTTTTGGATTAGTGGAAAAACCACAGGTTGGGGTAATGTATTGTAGATTCTTCATTTAAGTATGCATATGCCTCATGTAACTGATTATTTATGATAATGGTTATGACATAATGAAACTGCAAGATTGTGGATTTTCTTATGCCTTATTGTATTGATAGCACAGTTGTTATTTTTTATTAATTGTTATTATAGAAATGTTATGTTTTATGTTGGTTGCACATCACCATATCAGTGATGGGTGTTGTTGGGTGACGGTAAAAGTTCTCCGACTGTTATATTGGATAAAGAAATTGGAAAATGAATTTTTCCTAGTGTTAGGACCTTGAAATGGCTTTTTTAAAATAGAAATGTTAAGGATTTAATGTAATTTAAATGGTAAGAGGAATTTCAATGAGTAGTACTTTGCAATTAAATTGTGGATGGTTATGTGTTATGGATAACACCTTGTTTTCGAAAAATGTTTACAAAAGTTTTGAATTTTATATGGAAAATGCTGAAAATATATTTTGATTATGGATAGTGAAAATTTGAGCATCTTTTGAGAAATATTTTATATAAAAGAGAATGATTTTCAAAGAGTTAAGATATAAAGGAAAACTTTTAAAAAAAGTTCTGTTATCGTTTGTTTTACTTGGGATGATGGATGTTGTGTAGTGATTTAGCTTCGATTGCTAGTTGTGTGTTTAGGTGTTTTGTTTTGAGGAGGGTTTGGCACTGCTGGGGCTCATTGTGCCGGAGCATTGTCATTTGGGCTGTGTTTTCATGGTAAGTTCTCTTCTTTTGTGAGAGTTAACCGAGGGTATTGTTGTGAGGGTGGTTTTCTTTTCCTGAGTGCTCAAGTGTTGAGTGCTTAGTGGTGGTTGACGTTTTTGGAGTGCATGTAGAGTCCATTGCTTGTTTTCTTGTCTCATAGATCCTAACGAATTATGTTGGTTGAAGAATCATTTGTGACCTCTTTCTTGTATTCTTGTGGTTCGGGTGTCTTTAGGGCCCCGAGGTGTTGGACCTTGATCCAAAAAATTATCCTAAGTATGGATTTAGGCTCGGATTGATGGTTGTATTTCTTTTGGGGTCGGGTTGCCTTGTGTTTTGGTGTATTCTTAATTCAGGGACAAAATTTCCTAAGGTGAGGAGGTTGTAGCACGCTATACTTCCTGTTATAATGGAATTATATTTGACTCTTTGATCTTGATTGAGAACCTTCTTAGTCGATATTTTATCATTGGTTAAGGTACCATAGTGGTTAGGCGAGATTAGATCAAAAACTCCAAATTCGAATAGCTGTTATTGAGTATTCTTCACTCTTTTATCATTTTCTCTCTCACACTTTGAATCTTGATGTGAGGCTAGAACCATTTGAAAGCCTACTTCCAGGGCTTCAATTTGGACACAAGAATGACCCTAAACGGAGTTCAAACGAGAGAGTTATGCCTGTTTGAAGTTCGAGAATCTGTACTGTCTGCATAGTTCACTCGAGCGCAACTTCCACTGCTCAAGCGGTCCATAGACCCTTCCAGCTCAGTTTTTCCAAAATTTTCTGAGATACTAGTAGCCTCGATTCACCGTTCGAGCGCATTTTTGACCGCCCGAGTGAACAGTTTTGAATCATATCTTTAAAAGTCACTTTTTGGGTCAAATCTCTTCACTTTTCACTCTCTCTTCTCTTTATTTCCGTCATTTTTGAGTTTCCAAGCTTTTTAACCTTGATTTCATATATTTCTAAACATCTTTGACCTCTAGTAAGCGTAGAGGGAGACGAGAGCTTCATCTTAATCTGAGTGGATCATGTTTTCGTTGCCGTGAATTTTTCGACTTTCTTCTCGTTGCTTCAAGAGGTAGGGGTTTCTTTGCTCCTCTTAATACTTCGTCTGTAGATAGACATGTGGTAGATTCTATTGCATAAAAATCATATTTATTGTGAATTTTTTTTTTTTAATCATGAAAGGGAATCTAGGGTTTGATACTTGGAAGTTATGATTGTTAAATTGGGTATTGTTTGGTTAATTGGGGAGTAGTGTAACATGTTTATGTTGAGAGAGAGGGGAGAAGGAAAAACCCTAATTTAATATTATTGGCTTAATGAGGTGAAAATGGATAAAATTGAATAATGGTTATGTTTTGTTTAATATGAATTGTGTAAATGTATTAATTGCTAAAAAGGAGAGTTAACCATGATATTGGGATTGTTTTGGATTAATTATGTAAAGTTGAGTTGAATTGGGTTATGGTTTTAATATCCATGGATCTAATTTTGTGAAATGAAGAGAATGGATTTTGGATAAAGATTTGGAGTATTGTAACTTGGAAATAAGGAAATTGATTTTTAAAAGAAAATGATATCATAACTCTTTGTAAAATTAAGAATGAACTTGAGGTTGGGTTATGAACACTTTATTTATTATTATTGTTGTTGGACTTAAAGTCTCATGAGAATCGGAGTATGACATTACATGTATTAAATACAAGTATATAGAGGTTTGTCCTTGGTCATCGGTGGAGGATGACACTGTTGTGTTGAATAGATTATGTGTATGTATTACACTTGTGTTATTTGTGCTTTTAACATGATGTGATGGTTGGTAATGTATACTGCGTTGAAAATAAGAGGTACCATTACCTTCCAGCTAGCGCCTGGAGAATTGGATGTGCTTAGAATGTGAGGTACCAGTACCTTCCAGCTAGGCCTGAAGAACTTGGCAGAGGTACCATTACCTTCCAGTCGGTGTCTAGTGATTTGGCATTTTGTTATGGAAAGGTGTATCATTGGATTACCGTGCTTAAGACAAGTGTAGTACAAATTTGTTTTTTTTGTTATTGTCTCAGTGTATCTGTGTATATTATGCGTTATGGTGGTTATGGTTCGGGAAGGCTAGGTTGTCTTGTATATTGAGTAGATAGTTGTTGGGTGTTTGTTGATTTCGTTTTCATGTTAGATGTTTATGTGTACATGTGGGTGTAACGAATTAGTTGTTTAAAGTATCCCTTTTGTTAGACATTAGTATTTTGATGATTGTTTTCTATTTTGTTTTAATTCTATTTTGATTTATTTGAAAGAGCAAAATAGTTTGAATTCTTATAATTTTTTCCATCATATTCTCATTTATGTTTACATCCTAATCATGCCCTTCTTGAGTTCAAAATGAGGCTTAAATAAGTACCACATCAGTGCACCAAAGGAACAATATAAAAGCAGAACACAGGAGGTCGAAACCGACACAGGGCAGTTGACTGATCAGGCCAAATTTTGGCATTTTTCTTCTACAGCTCTAGAAATGTAGGGATGACCGAGGCGGACATCTGGGTTGACATCCGGGCAGACGACCGGCGAAGGCATTTCGGTCCAATTTCGTTCCAGATCAGTTTTGTTTCCCTCCAGGCAGGCGGAAGACCAACAAACACAGAACTTCACCTGAGACATCAGAGTGGATGTCCACTGTGTAGATAACTGTTATATCAGTAACAAATGCTAAGAAGAGAAAACAAATATTTTTCATCGGATGTCCCATCATTCAACAGGCAAAGCATCGGGGTCTGTAGAATGATTTACATAATCCTTAGCCATCACCAACCCATCTCTTCAACGAGAAGAAGAGAATGGGAATTGTCAGAAGAACAAAACACTCAACTCTATATTATATACATAGCTCTGAACAAGTAGTAAACACAACAATGAATACAAAGAGACATATAACATGCTATACACATTTTGATTCTTCATTAATCACACATTCTTCATCTATCTGATTCTCTAAAGTGCTCTACAACTGAGCTTTCCTTTTCCTTTAGAAATTATACACAGAGCTTTAGCTTTAATCTTATCATACTTGTGTGAGGTTTATAGATAAACACTCTGAGCTTTTCATATTGTATCATTCTATGAGTGAGGTTCATTTCAAGCTTTCTGTGAAAGCAAAACCTATCATTCAAACATTGTAAGAGTGTAGTACACTCAGGTTTCTTGATTCCTTGAGAGTGATTGTGAATCACCTAAGGTTTGTAAGGGTTTGTAGACATGGTACAGTCTTTGTAAAATCTGTTGAGAATTGCTCCATTTGTGAAGAGGTTGCTAGCACCCCTGCGAAGCCAGAGAGTAATAGAAATTCTCAAGTGAAGCTTGAGGAGTGGATGTAGGCTTGGTTAAAGTTGAACCACTATAAATCTGTTTGCCACCTCTTCCCTTATCTCTTTTATTTTCTTCACTACTATTGCTGATATACTCGCTTTGTTAATTTATTTCACTGTTATAGTTGTCAAGAGTACTTGCTATTATTGTGCTAAATCATAAAATCTCCTTATCTATATGATCTAGTTAAATCCTTTGTTAATCTATCTAAATCATAACTTGTTAGTATCTAATCATCTTATTCTTTCACTACATTAATTGTTAACTTTACTTCTCTGATATATCATTATTGCTAAGTTATTTTCTTTTCATTATTGAACAATCTGTTGCTAGTTGTAATTTTTATTGGGGTATTATTTATTTTAATTTGTAGAAACCTAATTCACCCCCCTATTAGGTTGCTTTTTGGGTAACAATTGGTATCGGAGCCTAGACTTTTGCTTAGATTTAACCATCTGAGAGTTTTTGATCCATGGCAACCATAGCTAGCACTAGCACTGTTGAAGGTCAAGCCAGCAATAGACCACTCTTGCTTGATGGAAATAACTATAACCATTAGAAACATAAGATGACCTTGTATCTTCAAGCCACAAATTATGCTCTCTGGATTATAGTCACCAAAGGTCCCAAAATCCCTACCAAATTAGTAAACAACATTAAAACCGAAGATAAGTGTGATGAGAGGGATCATAGATTGTTGCAAGCCGATGCCAAAGCCAAACTCACCTTTGTATGTGGTTTAGACTCTAAGGAGTATAATAGAATATCCAGTTGTGACACGGCTAAAGAATTTTGGGACAAACTTGAAGTAACTTATGAAGGATCTACCTCGATACCCCTCGTATGATCAGGAAACCAAGCATTTTCCCTGCTGTTATGCCGAAAGTACACTTCTGCAGATTCAACCTCAGTCTGTATTCTCTGATCCGTTGAAAGAATTTCTTCAAGGCGGTGTAGTGGCCCTCTCTTTCCTTGGACTTGACAATCATGTCATCCACGTACACTTCGACCTCTTTATGGATCATATCATGCAGAATTGTGGTTCCAGCCCTTTGATAGGTAGCCCCGACATTCTTCAGCCCAAACGGCATCACCCAATGGCGGTAGGTTCCCTACGACGTAGTGAATGCAGTTTTCTCTCTGTCCTTAGGTGCCATCAGAATCTGGTTATACACGGAAAATCCATCCATGAAGGAGAGGAATGCATGACCTACAGTGAAGTCCACAAATTCATCGATGTGCGGTAGAGAAAAGTCGTCCTTCGGACTGGCTCTGTTCAGATCTCTGCAGTCCACACACACCCGAATTCTGCCATCTTTCTTCGGCACTAGGACGATGTTAGCCAGCCAAGTCAGATACTCAGATACTAGCAAGAACCCTATGTCTATCTGCTTGGTGACCTCTTCCTTAATCTTCAAACCGAATTCGGGCGTATCCTCCACAACTTTTGTTTGATGGGTCAGGCCTCGGGGTTAAGAGGGATCTAATGTTGTACAATCTCAGGATCGATTACAAGCATATCTTCGTAAGACCACGCGAAAACATCTTTGAAATCTTTTAATAAAGCGACTAAGCGCTCGCGCTCCTTCGAAGACAACGTGGACCCAATCTAGACCAGACGCAGATCCTTCTTAGTGCCCACATTAAAAGCAATGATTTCATCAACAAAGGGTTTTGCAAACCTCTCCTCCTCCCGATTAATCAAAATTTTCAAAACCAGAGGAATTCCTTCCTCATCATTTTCATTAAAATTTTAAAAATCATGATCAATGTAATAAACAAGAGGTGTAGAGAAATACTCAGAATCTGCAGTGGCATTCTCATTCACAAGGTCAAGCTCATCCAGTTTCTCGGTTACAACCAACTTAAAGGAAAAAGAAAAGGACGACCTAGGCAAAACCTTGGCATCCGGGTTATCAACCCCAAGAATACCGAACCCAGACTCAGAATTCTGACTCCACAAACTCTGTGGAATTAGATTCTGGCTCACTACCCGACTCAAAATTGCTAGGCAGGTAGCCCTCCTCCAGCTGCCAAACGAGGGATGGTACGTCAGATGCATCCAAAATGCTGCTAGAACGATTCACACCCAGTTGGTCCCGGATCATGGAAATGGTCAGGTTATCCTTCAAGCTCTCTGAGTTGATCGATCAGAATCACTTTTAGTACTTCATTCAGCTTTAGCAATAATTGGCTCAGCCCTTTCCTCTATATCACTGTCTTGCAGCTGCAAGTCAAAGAAGATTTCAAAGCTAGGAACACACTGCTTCTTAGAGTTGAACTAGGGTTCGGGAAAACCACAGAATAGAAAGTCTTTACCCTCCCAAACAAAATGACCATTCAAGGTTCCCCGGATTGGCATGTGTACAAGTTCATAGCGCTTCCCGGTCTGCTTAGTTCTGGCACTACCGGCCATCTCTTTCCCTTTTCTAACCCAATCCTCTTTGGTGGGCGTATAGCCAAGACCAAAAGCATACGAGTTATGTGGCACATCGTCCAATACAGTAACGCCCTTCCAGCCACTTCTTTCCAACCCCCATTCCTGGCATATGTTGCAGCTTGTTCATGAAGTAGATTGATTGGGCACTAACACACAAGCCCTCATCAGCTGCCAAGATGATTTGCACTGCCCAGGCCTCAGTTAGGGTAAATCCAGAGAAGAAAACATCTTCCTTGCCATGAACAATTTCCAGCATAGGTGTAGTTACCTCTGGCGGAGGATGTATAGATGAATTCCTGAACACAATAGCCACCACATTCCCATAGGGATATTTCAGCATATGGTGAAGGGTAAAGGAGACAGCTTTTACTTGGTGTAGCCACAGCCTTCCTAGTAATAGATTGAAAGTAGCTGGCACATCCAGGACATGGAACTCAATATCCTGTTGAGCTGGGCCCACTTGAACTCTGATCTGTACTATGCTCGTCACCTCTCTGCTTGTATTGTCATATGCCCGAATCACCTGGGCTGCAGGCATGAAATCCACTGGTTTCAAACCAATGGCGTAAGCTATGTGAGACGAGCATAAGTTGATTACTGACCCAGTGTCAACCAATACCACTGGCACTTACTTCTCTCTGCACTCTACTGATATGTGCAAAGGTTTGTTATGTGCTGAGCCTTCTGGCGGTAATTCCTTGTCTGAGAAGGTCAAAGTTGCACAGCACCTCCTGGGAAGACTAATCCAACGAGCTGTTCTAGAGTTGTGTCAATGGACACTTTGGCTTTATCCATCGTTGATAGCACAGCCTGTTGGTGCACGCGACAAGCCATAAGCAGACCCCATATTGAAATATCGACCTGGATCTTCTTCAGCTGTTTCAGCACTGCTTCTTCTTCTAACTGTTTTTCCTTCTACTTCTCAACCTCTTTATGCTTTCCGGAGGCTTTAGTTTGGTCCAAATGTTGGGGCTTGAAGTACTGCCCACTTCTAGTCATATGGTCCACCTCTTCAAAGTACCAGGTGTTGTCTGGCAGGTCTTCACCCCAATCCTCATTAGTGTGGGCCAAACATAGATTATCGTCTTCCCGCAACGCATCTCTGACAGCCAACAAATAATTGTCCGACTCTGGGCTAATCATTCTCTCAGCAAAAACATTCCCCGCAAGGTGTTGAGCTATTCCAACCTTCTGTTTGTCTTGATCCCTTTCTTGCACAAACCGCTTCAGTGCGACTTCTTGTTCAGTATCTGCGGTACTCACGGTGCCCAGTTCTTGGGCTAAATTCTTGATACCGATGCTCTCCGACAATGTCCCCTTGTCCTCCGCCATTCCAGCCACTACAACTATTTTAGCTCTCTTTTCTTTAAGTTTTGGGTGAATTTCCTCCTCTTTATCAGGCTCATCACTAAGCCACCCGGAGTTGTCTGTCAACCCATTCAAATCAAACCAGTCAATCTGCACATCCCCCTAATCTTGTTCGTCATAGAACTGCAGATTGTCTAAGTCTTCTTCCAGCTCTACTAGATCATCCAGACCTTAGCTTAGACTATCTTCTCGGACCACATTAACCTTCACTGCCTTTGGCAATACCACTTTGGGTTTGGTTTGATCCACTAACACAATATAACAGCACGGGTTATAAAGCCCCTCAGATACATCTGCAGAGCTCTCAAGCAATGGACTGACATTCTCTTCCAAGGCCAACTACCCTCCTTTTACCATTGTCACCACCACGGGTTCAGGTTGAAGAGTGGAAATGTTCACCATACACAAGTCCGTGCTCTCAAGGATGAACACACCCGATTTGGGTAGGTGAGAAGGGGTTATGTATACGCTAGGGTCATATGGGATGGCCAGTGTATGTATTAGATTTAGGTTCCAAGGTGAGGGAACTTGGTTGTGGATTGCAAGAGGGTTGGTAGTCACATTTGGCTTTTGGGGTGGCACTATCACCTTGTTGTCAATGAGATCTTAAATCTCATGATGTAGCCTATAGCATTGGTCGGTGTCGTGACCGTGCTGCTAGTGAAAAACATAGTATTTAGCTAGGTTGTGTTTAGGTGGGAGAGGATCGGGCAATGGGCTTTGTTCTAACGACCTAAGGTGTCTTTTTTTTGATTAACATCCCTAGGTCTTTGAATAAAGGCATATAGAGCCGGGTAACGACCCTTCGAGATTGGGCCTGGCTGGTTGAGATTTGTGGATTTGTATTGGTGAAAGGGTTGGTAGTTTTGGGTGTCGTGGTGACGACATTCACATCAGATTGTCGTGCAGTTGTGCTTCCACTCGTGGTTGCATTGGAACTGCGTGTGAAAGGCCTCTGAGGCTGTTCCTTTTCATCGGCGATCAACCCCTATTTCATCGCATCTTCAATCTGAACCCCTACCTCGTGGAGCTTAGTGAATGTGAACAATGACAAGATAGTCATCTTCTGCAGTAATTTCCTTTGCAGATTGCGGACCACCATTCTGATTTGGTCCTTTTTCTGACGGACGGGTAGTCATCATCGAAGCCTTAACCCTTCATCGAGTCACAAAGTCCGAGAAGCCCTCCTTTGGCTCATATCGGGTTGCTTCAAGATCACGGGTTGTGACCTCGATCAGGGTATTGTCGGAGTTCTGTGCGATGAAGGTCTCAGCCATTTCCTCCCAACTTCGTTTCATAGAGTCTTCTAGCTTTGCATACCAGATAGTCACTATCCCTGACAAGGTTTGGCCGAAAAGCAACAGCTTTTCAAGTCTGGTGAGGCCCATTAGCCGCAGGATGTCTGAGAATAACCGCAGATGGACCATAGGATCCCCAAAACCATCAAATCGGTCTATGTGTGGCATCTTGAATCTTTCCGGCAAAGTTACTGCGAAGTCGGTATATCCATCCTCGATGTCAGGGATTGAGTTCACACCCTATGCCCGCTTGAGAAGCTTCTCTAGCTTGTTGACCTTCACTGCAGTGGGGTCAACCTCGAATTCAAATGGCACCTCAGTTTGGTACACTAGTGCCTTGGAAGCCTGCGGTGGGATGGGGTCTACCGGAATGCCCAGATTCTCGTGGACATTAGTGGTGATTCCAGGTGCTGGAATACCCGTAGGAGGTGCATGGGAAGTAGAAGCCGCTGCTTGCTGTGGTTGTTATTGCTGCAGCCTATTTATCACTTCCGCTTGGTGGGCTGTAACTTCAGCTTGGTAGGCAGCATCTTGTTGCATGGTTTCAATGGTTTGCTAGAGATAACGAAGCAGGTCTTCCATGCTAATTGGGGGATGTTGAGCCATCGGAACCGGCAAATAATCTCTTATTGGAGTGGAAGTAGAAGACTAAGCCTAACTGGGAGCAGGTGAAGTAAAAGGTGACTGTCGGACTGGTGAATTATGTCTAACCCTCCTCCGTCTCATAACCGGTGGAGTGAAGCAAACACTGGTTGTCCCCTAACAAGATCTCCTGATCGGTAAAGCCTTCTTACACGATTCCAGAGTGCTTGGGGGGGTAACAGAACTGTCTGAAGCAATTGTGAGAAACTACCTTGAAAAAAGAAATAAAGCAAAAAGAAAGCGAAAAATCAGAAACCGTACAGCACCTCAGCTCAGATGTGAACAAGACACAGTTGTAATCATAAGCTGTAGAACTGCACTCAGCACTGATTTCTGCCCCCGAAACTGATACCCAAACTTGCAACTGATACATACATTCCTGTAGAGTTTCACTCTAAAAAGCACATACTAGTTAAGTAAGAGCCAAAACACCCCTATGAAGGGGTAGGGTTACCCTGTCCTAGTTTCATCAGGAACTAGGGATAGCTATTCAAGAAAATTGTTTCACACAATCCTGCATTTAGGTAAGCAACCTATCCTAGTTTGGAATAGTCTCTATGGCTTTCGATATGCAACTAGGCCAATTAGTCAAAAAAGGTACCTCAGCAAGACTACCTAATATACCTCTCACACCAAACACCAAGAAGTGAAAGGAGAATCAAACGGTATAGCGGTAGTTCAGATCCAAGGGTTGTGTTCCCATCGTGGCAGAGCCCGCAACCGGTCAGCCTTTTGGCAACCTTTTCCAAGCAAGCCTTCGGCAAATCATTCAAGAATAGCAAAAGGTAAACACAATGACTTAGGCGCACCAATGCAAATGCAAATGCAAAGAAAAACATAAGTGTAGGTAAAATGTCATATCATGAGTTCGAGTCAAGTTCTCTAATTCCCCAGCAGAGTTGCCGGAAACTGTAGCTCGACTTTTTCACGCCCCATTTCTGAAGGATTAAAAGAAAAGCCCTACAGTTCAAACTCCAGCGATTCCAAATCTAATCTCACAAGTGCAATGTGAAATTGATAAACACCAAAGAGTTCAAATCCAGCAACTCTTTTGGAAAATCAATTTTGAATCAAATTGCCAAAAATGGATTGCTTTGCCAGATGCAAAATCGCCACCTAAATATTTTATTTTGGAGAAATTTAGGAAACCCATGACTCATGCCAAAGGCCACATGTCTGTCATCACCAAAGTTGCCTCAGCTCGGGAACTTAGGTACAAGAAGGTAAGGTCATGAATTGAGCACCCTCGCTCGCCCGATCAAAGATCGGCCTCTACTAATCATGAAATGATTTTTTATCAACATTATGTGCTCTTGTTCTATTAATAAGGATAGCTTTACTATGTGATGCGCACGAACAAGTATAGACTAGTTTGCCCAAATTAGAACAATTCAATTACATGTTTGTTTTATGAAAAAGGGTTTGAATTTGCCACCTCAAGTGGGTTTAAAGTTTGCGAATTTGCCACTCGAGAAAGTGGGCTTAAAACGTACATTCATTGAATCGTTCCAATTCTAGCAGCAAGCCTTCATTCACAAGCATTCAAGCAGTTTAGCAAGTAAACATTTAGCCTCATTGCAAGCATGCTAGTCATGGCAGTCACTCACACTCATACAAGTATGCAAAAGCACTAAAACTCACCTAGTACTCCATGCTAAGAATATATGAGTTAGAAAAATATGCATGATTCCTAACTATACAAGATGTCTAATGCAACACATGCAATATGCAATAACTAGGCTCGACTACTAATATGACATTTGAATTATTTCAAGACATGTGGTCTAAGCACGTATTCAACGAAGTATTTGAAATGACAATGCAGTTTGAATGATGCACCGAGCCTCGGTGCATGCAAGAAAAGATGAATATATGCAAGCATAAGGTATGCTAATTGAAACATGTCCATAATCTAACCATCAAAAGCTAGTAAATAAAAGGGAGAAAGACGTGGGATTAGAAGAAATGCACATTATTACATTATGCTCTCACGAAGGAGAGTCCGAATGAATAAAGCTAACTACTTAGCAACTAAGCTAAGCTAATTAAAGCTAATTAAGCTAATTACTACAAACAAAATAAATAACTAGCTAAACTATTTAACTAATTATTACAACAACAAATGAACTAATTAGTTAACTAACTAATTACATAATTACAAAACAATTGCAACTAATAATTAAATTAAGTAACTAGACTAAGTTAATTGCTACCCTGCCTCGAGAAATGAAAGATATGCATGCATATGCTCGGTTTTCACCCGAAAAGACCTTCGCTTTGCTCTCAAAAGCCTCTGTTTGCTCAATTGAACACTTCCAGAACAATTTTGTTGCACCTTACTAACATTTTGCTAAGGTTTGCATCAATGGCCAGCCGGCCACTAGTAAAGCTTGCCAACCACCTGCTGGCCATGGAAGTGACCTACCGGTCATCAATGGTGCAATGTCGGCTACCTGCCGGCCACTGATGCACTGGTTCATCTTACTGCAACAAAGGACAAACAGAGCAAAAAGAGGGTATTCCCACAGATTGTTTGCACAACTCAACCCTCCTTTTCATAAACAAATCCAAGGAGTGATAAACTGAAACCACAAACCACCAACTCAAGCAATTTCATTGCATCATGGCTTATGACTCAAGAGGTGCAAGTTCAATAAATGCAAAATGAGACACACAAATATATCACCCTATCATGCATGATCAAGGGCAACGGAGACCTAAGAAAGTTAACACATTTCATCACTTTAAGTATGAAATGTTCCAATTTTTCTTGTGTTCAATTAACATCCGATTGAACACACAAAACACAAGTTATTATCTTGTTCACTTTTAATCCCAAGTTTTAATTACTCTTTTTAACTTACCAACCATTCTTTAATCCAATTAAGTTCAAAGGGTGAATTAATGTAATCTAATGGAAAGAAGGCTCAAGACACAAGTTGCTTTAGGTATGAAAGAAGTCTCATACTGTTGGTAATGAACCCCCTAAGGGATTAAACTATTAAGTATGAAACCTCAATTTCACACTTAGGCAAACAAGTGACTTGGAACTACTTTCAAAGCAAAATTAAAAGCCAAGAAATGAGGGAAGTTGCAGAGATGACTAGTGCTGAAATTAAGTGTGAAAAGCACTAAAAACATGCAATAAACTCAAACAAGTGGTGTCTAAAGACCTAAAACACTAAGCTTGTGAGGACTATTACACTACAACTATGCAATACAAGATTCAAATGCAACAAACAACCCAAAACAGAAAACATGCTGGAATTAAGCTACAACAAGCTAGCAAAATAAACTAAAGCATGGCACCAACTAGGCTAGCAAACAAGACACAAGGAGAGGAGGCTAACCACTCCAAATTTGGACTTCAAAACATAATTTTTACCACTGAAAAAGCTCTGAAATTCAGTGATTAAAAGCTTGAAAAAAGATAGTTTGAAAGTGGGAAACACAAGTGGGAAAGCCTTACAAACAAGGTACAAAGAAGGGTGAATCACCCCCTACCTTAAAAGGGCTTCAAATAACAAATTTCAGCCCACTTTAACAGAGTTTTTATAACCGAAAAACAACTCAAAAATAGTGAGAAAAAGATAGGAAAACAAGTATGCAAAGTACGCTAACAAAGCAAATATTATACCTCTTGAAGAGGAGAGCGATTCTAGGCAACAAGTCAAGCCAAAACCAACTTCAAAAGCTCCAAGAAGACCCCAAGGAACCTCAGCTCAAAAGTGATCAAGTTTGGTTAAGGAAGTATAGGCAAGAGTGTAGTGTAAGTAGGTAAAAGTGTAGAGAATTTGTAGAGAGAGAGAGAATTGTAGAGAGAGAAAAATTTTGAGTCCAAAGTTTTCTAACCCCAAAACATGAAAGGGGGTCCTTATATATAGAAAACATGAAATCTATACAAGGACATCCAGCACTCCATGTGTGGACAGATGCAAGCATCTGTGCAAACAGCTGGCACAAATGGCATGAAATATCTGCAGAAAACACCGATGGCTGGCCGGCCATCAATGATGGCCAGCAAGGCACATCAATGACCAGCAAACAAGAAATGATGGCCGGTAGGCCACCAGAGATTAAAGGCTGGAAAGACCAAGGCATGGTCCAAAAATGAGATAAAATGGATGCAGGGTTTGAAAGGCTCAAAGTTGTGCCGTTCCACTAAGGACTTCGAGCGCTTGGTGAGCAAACATACTCATCATCGGATGTACCTGCAAGAACATACAAGTCTTGAAGGGCCGTAAAAAAGGGGGTGTCTACACATGAGCAATTAATCGCTTTATTTAAAGAGTTCAAAACATGTTTTTTCGTGGTCCTACGAAGACATGTCTAGAATTGATCTTAAGATTAGATAGCATAGGATCTCTCTCAACCTTGGGAGTCGACCTCCCTAGCTTTCGAACCATGATTTAGCATGTTCAATGATCAACCAAAGCACGAGGGCTTACATAGCCAGATAGGAAGCTGCCCTTGAACTAGAAGCAAAAATGTCGGATGTGATTGAAGATTCAAACCAAGTCATTTCTCAAGCCAGTGGATACCGAATAGAAAGACAAATCCCCAAATCTGAGAGAAGGAGAATTGTTGCTAAAGGATAATCGAACCCCTATCCATGACCCTATGGGCAAATTCAAACCTAATTGGATGGGTCTCTACATCAAGTCTATCTGGTCAAGAGGAATAGTCATTCCTATGGATTTAGATAGCCTAGAGTTCTTACAACCAATCAACATGGACAAGCTACAAAGTACTATTCTTTAGAGGCTTGTTGGGCTGAAAATCCAAAAGGGCGACCCAAGCATAAGTCAGAATAGAAAAACCAAAAAAAAAAAAATGACTGAAAAAATGAAAACAAAAATTCAATGAAAAAAATAAAAGAAAATTGAAAAAAGATCACAAGGTTGAAAACCCGGAAAGATGGCTTTGACAAAAGTTAGAGCACAAAAAGAGAGTGTTAATACCCGAGTGAACCTTCACCCGTGAACTACATAAGGCTTGATTCCTATCTTTGGGATACGTAGGCAACTTCATCCTGAAGTTCAGCCCCAACCATTTTTAACTTGCTTGTCCCATCTGTGGTTGATTGGTGTACCTTTATTTGATTCGGCTATCATGTCCATGTTTGATTGATTCATCTATATTCAGTTCGATTGTCCTATCTCTTCTTATGATAGATTCAATTGCAAGGTAGATCAAGTTTGGATTTGAGATTGTGCATCTCAAAGGGTTGATTTCACGTTGGTCTGGTAACAACTAGTTGCTAAAACAAGTTTTGATGATTTTTAATGAAGTCGACTAATTCTCTCGAAAATTATTCCATTTTTTGAAAAACCCAGACCATTCTTTGGACCAAAAAAGGAAAATTTTCAATACTCACCGCTTGACTTACATGATTTCAAAATAGAGAGTGGAACAAGCATGTTAATCTAACTCTCATGTTGGTCAAAATCTTTTTAGCAGAAGAAAAAAAAAAAGTCAAAGCAATGAACTAGGGGTATAGTCGAGTCAGGAATTTTGTCTTCTCCTCGCACTCTCAACTCTCTTGCATGTTTTAGCTGGCCGGCTAACAATTCAGTCAACCATCCAAGTATTGAGTTGACTTCAAGTGTGCTTCTTGATTCTTTCAGCCGACTGGCCACTTGTTTAGCTAGCCGGCCAATTTTCCAGCCAGTTCATTAGTTCATTCAATTGGCCGATTCATAAATCAACTGGCCCATCAATTTTTTAGCTATTTTGACAACAAATCAACCGGCTAACCAATTTGTGAATCCAAAATGAAAAACTGCAGAAGTTGCGTAGGCTCAATGGTGTGTCCTTCCAAGTCTTGCTTTGAGTGTCTTTTATTCTAGTAAGTGTAAATAGGTGTGTTTGGATTGTTTTTGCTTTTCTTTTTCTTTTTCTTTAATTGAGTCGCTTTTTGATTTCTGGTCAGTTGAGGGCTCAATGTCCAATTCAGAGTTTATTAAAATTTGATCATTCTCAAATTCAAATTCAAAATAAAATGTTTTTGTGCTTAAGTGTTGTGCTATTCATGCCATGATATGCACACAAAAAAAATTAAATTAAATTTTAAAAAAAAATGAAACTTCTTTTTATTGAACTTTAGGGTGAAATCCCCCAATTACAGCATTGCATAAAAAAAAAAGGTTAATTTTCAAAACAATAAAAGAAAAATTTGAAACATTGGTTCTCCTTCCTAGGCAAAAATAGAAAAAAAAAATGAAAAAGAACAAATAAATAAATAAATTTGAAAAAAAAAAGAAAAAAAGATAGGGACTTTTCTTGGTTTCCGACAGCATCCAGAGGGCAAAGATTATAAGTCGACTTCATTCGCAAACAACTTCATCGCTCGACTCTACCATCAATTGCCTCGCCACATCTTCACTCTTGTGAGGCCTTTGAAGACTTTGCCTCAGCATGGGCTGGGTTTCCGAAAGAAATTACTCCCCGCCGGCTATCAAATGCGAAGTACGAAGGAACTCTGAATCAGGCCACGGAGGTGGCTTGTCATTTCATCTCTTTGTCTAGCTTCTTTAGTGCACTAATCTCTGCTCGAGCATCCTTGTACATACTCTGGAGCAAAGAGACTTAAGCGTTTAATCGGTGTACTTCACTTGTCCTATTTTACAACAGGTGGGACAAATTTGAGACCAGAGTCACCATCTCCACACAAGATTTCAATGTAAAGTAATTGGCATCGATATCAAACTACACTGCCATTGTTTGCTCGCCTGACAGCGCAGGAAAGTTAACAGGGGCACTCTATCGAGGCTCAAAGGACCTAACCTTAGCATTCTCGATTGGGGAATCGTTAAAGTCGGAGAAGAGAATGAAAGGGCGGCGAGAAGAGGCCATATCAAAGGAGAATAATGATGCCAAAGAAAGGATTGGTAGAGTAATGGCAGGGGGCATTTGCATCTTTCTGCTTTGTTCTCTCGCAGGCCTCGATTTAAGAAGAAGTTGGAGAAAAAGAAAAGACCAAGAGAAGAGAGACCGTTGAGGCAATCTTTGACAAACGAGGCCAATCCAGCTGCTGTCAGTCAGGCACGGCGTGATTGTTGAAATTTCGCGCTAAACATGGCGCTCGAAGAAGACGAATGGTGCATAGAGAAAAATAAAAATAGGGGAGGAGTGTATATATGTAGATATGTTTGTATATATTTTGCATATGTGTGTATGTATCAATGTATCCATATTTATATGTATATATTTTGTATGTATATGTATGTGTATTACACGACTACATGAGAGGACAAAATTTAACTTTGTTTTGCTTCATTTGCATGAGACTTGCCTCAGCACCTATCATATATTACATAATGCATTACACACATCATGTATTTTCAAAAAGAAAAAGAAAAGAAAAAAAAATTCAACTTTCAATTACATTAGCATATCATTTGCATGGTTACACGGTTGCATCAATTGGCTATATTTCATTCACATTAATATTTGATTACAACATTTTTCATCAGTTACTGCTAGCCCTCTTTTTGGGTTGTAGGTTCAAACCACTCAGTTTATGTTGGCTCCTTTTTAGGATGACGATACTATCCCTTTCTTAGGTTGTTGACAGTTCCAACTACCATTGGTTAATACCTCCCTTTTCTTGGGTTGTCAGTTGAGACTATCCATCGGTTAATACCTTCCCTATTTTGGGTTACAGGTTAACACTATTCATCGGTTATGTTTCGTTCTCTTATGTGAATGCGTTTGGATTGTATCCCTTGTTATGCTTCATGTTACATGTTGCATTGCATTATAGATCATGAATTTTCAAAACAAAAATGGCTTCGTGAAGCGTGTAAGTCCAACTTTCAATTGTATTTTGAGTATATCATTTGCATTTTGTATCTGAACTGCGCTACTTTGATTCCTTACAATTGGATATGTAGGCAACTCTCGGATTCAACCAATTGCATTGCATTTTGTTTGTTTGCCCAAGTCTTACGACCTTGTCAAAAGGGTCTTCGAGTTTTGACATTCACTTACGTCAAAAAACGACTTTGAGTTCTTTTAAAAAGAAAAAACTGTAGACACCCCATTTTGACCGGCCCTAAGACTTGGGTGCTTTCTTTTGATTACTCAATGATAAAAACAAGAATGTGTCTCTCACAAAATTCTCAGTAAGAAAGATGAAATATGTGCTTCTTTTCCAAACCTAAGCCTGTTTTGGCAAAGTGTTCAAATCCCGTTCAAAACTCTCTTTCAAAACTTTCTTTTTGCGCTTTGTTTTGAATATTTTCATAGTGTTCAGAGGCTCACTTTTAAACTTCAAAATGAAACATTTTCTCAGGAAATTAAGCAAAGAACAGTATGGAAATAGGAGGAAATGACGAGAATTCTGTCAAAAAATCCTATTTTATGCAAAACAGTCAGCCACGACCAATATTTTGGCAGATCGGCCAACCAAGATTTTGGCTGGCCAGCTGATTTTCCTAGGAGCAGGGCAGTTTCAGCAGAATTCTTGATGAAAGCCTGTGGGTCATGCCATTTCAAATCTTTTGATGATACATTCATGCGCGACATATACCTAGGTCCCCTCCATTATCCTCATTTGGCCGCCATTGTCAAAAGGGAGATTGTCTTCTACTCCAAAAGAAGCATCCAAGGTAACCACCCTTATCACTCCATCATCATTGTCCCCCACTTTGTCTCCCATCTCCTTGACTTTGCATTCCATTCATTATCTATATGGAGGATCAGAATGAGAGGAAAAAAGAAGAGAGGAATGAATTAAGAAGGTTAGAGAGAAAAAGAGAGAAGTTTATGTTTTGAGCCAAAACACTTCCATTTTCCATACACTGATATGCCATGTTTTCATACATCAAAACCATCCCATAAATTCTGTTATAGCCAAATACCAAGAGTCTTGATCAAAAGAGACTGAGTGTTGTTGAAATTGAGAAAAAAACAAAGAGTTATAACTCCCCCCCCCCCCCTCCACCCACACACTGTTAAATAGCCCAAAAACACTATTCTAGCTAGAATTTCGAATTTTCAAACAGAGAATTAAGAACACACTCCCTAAGCTTGAGGGTGATCAAAAGGAAGCTTATAAATCAAATCTTTCTTTGAAATGTGAATTTTGCACACTTTTCATTTTCTAGTATTTCTTACATTTTCCTTCTTGTATTGTTTTTCTTGCTTCAATTTCATGTTATAATCTTGTTGTAAATTAATTGTAAGTGGTTAGTTGAGTCACTTGCATATTTTCCTTTTGTTTTTCTAGTGTTTGAACAAAATAGAGTTTTCGGCCTAGCCTGATTGGTCGGCCCGCCAGCTCATCTTTTGACCGGCCAACCACTTTTTCCTTGACAGAACCCAACAGTCTCCCGATATTAAGTAGAACAGTCTCCGACAGCCTCTGAAGCCCCTTGAAGCTGCTATTTTTATTGTTTTTATTTTAATTAGAGAGTGTTTGTGAGGATATATTTTGTTGTAATATTTTTTCTCTCCCTCCTTATTTAGATTTGTAATATTCAAAGCGATGTAATAATTCCCCATCCTTACTTCTTTCTATCCATTTCTTTTATTTGTTTTCCATATTTGTACATATGCAGTATGTTTTAATTGTCATCATATCCTTACTTTGCATCCATGCTTCATGCCTTAAGATCTAGTTAAATTTGCATTTGTAGGTTTAATTGATTATTATGTGATTTT
Source organism: Camellia sinensis (assembly GCF_055761805.1). NCBI lineage: Eukaryota > Viridiplantae > Streptophyta > Magnoliopsida > Ericales > Theaceae > Camellia > Camellia sinensis. The sequence continues at coordinate 91,414,756 of NC_138968.1, read as the reverse complement.
GTGCACTACCTTATATCTTGAGATGATTCACATGTCATATAGTTTAGAAATCGGATCTTTAGTTGCATTTCATGAGTGAATTGCATTAGGATCTTGTATATGGAATCATACATGTTTTTACTAACTTTGTTTTGTAATTATTTGCGGGATGTTGGTAAATATGTAAGTTTTTGTGCTTTAGCATCCCACTTGTGTATGTTTTTTCTACTATGTTTAGCATTCTACCATGTGGCCAATTGCTATTTGATATAATTCTATGCATGCCACTGGGTGAAGGTTGTATTATTTAATTTGGATTAAAATTGATTTTCCTGATTGCACTATTCAAATCGTTTCAAGATAATGAAATCAAACTGTTCCAAAATTGATGACACAGTCTATATTTGTTTACTTCACATAATAAATTTTAGGATTTAATAAATAATTAGGAAACGAACATATGAAGTTAATAAAAATCATATTATGACTTAGTAGAGGTTGATCTTTTGATCGGGTGAGCAAAGGTGCTCAATTAATGACATTCCCCCTTCATATCTAAAGTTCCGAGCTAAGCATCCCAGGTTACGACGAACAGTGGCCTTGGCATGAGTCACGGATTTCCTAATTTTTTCAAAACATTAGGTGGTGACTCTGAGATCTGATGACGCAGTCCATTTTTGGCAATGTTTTTGCAATGAAATGGATTTTTAATAAAGTTGTTAAATCTGGATTCTCATTTCACGTTGCACTCATGAGACTAGATTGAAGAAAGCAAGGGGTCCGAACTATTAACGCATATGGGTACCCTCGAGCGATGTTATAGGTACCCTTTACTTGCCACGCATCACCGTTACATTAGATGGTTTAAATGTGGCTCGAACAGTTATCTAGCAGTAATTTTAGAGAGATTATTAATTTTTAAGTATTTTATAGATGGAAATTAATTTTTTTTTTCCATTCAATGATTTAATAATGTCTTAATAATAATTTTATTTCTGGCGAAATGGCAATAAATCCCAGCTAGTGATCATATGAATTGTTTTTGTCATCTCTTTTTTTCTTATGGATCCAAAGGTCTCATTTTAGTATGAATTACATAAAGAATCAAGTATAAACGCGCATGTGTTATTATGTTGAAGGACAAATGTAGATTTTCTCATAATGTTGAAATTATTAAACGTAACACTTCAAAAATAAATTTGTAGGAAATTTGAGTAAAAATTTCATATAATGGTAATATCACATCATCATTAACATAATAGTGATATCACATCATCATTGATAGTAAAACAACAAATAAAGAGTAAACTCTACATGCAAATGTAACTAACACTCTAGTAATTTATATATATATATATATAGTGAGATTAATTATATTTATATATTAATTATTATGGATATTATTTTTATATTGAGATTTTTTCAAAAAAATTTTATATATAAAAATATAATTTATTGTAGTCATTTCATTTTTAATAAAACAATCACTATTATTCTCATAAGTTTAAAAATGTCATTAATATTTGATTCTAAATATTACTTTTATTTAAAATTTTATTTGTATATATGTATAAATAAATAAATAAATAGCGAAGGCACGTGACCCCTAGTCAGTGTTTGGGTCCGTCACTGAACAGAAGTGTTGATGTGATCCAAGTCTATCAAACCAAAATCACTAACTTGGTATGATAGATTGAGGGGCAATTTGGGAAAAAGTAAAAAAAAAAAAAAAGAGTTAACTTTTTAATTTTTCGGCATTTTTATAAAAAAGAAGTCACAAAAAGTTAACTTTTTTAATGCAAAAAAAATCAAAGAGTCTCAAAAAAAAAAAAAAACAAAAAATAAGCTTTTTTATCAATTTTTCAAAACACTTTAAAATATTTTTTTTATAAATATAACATCCGAACCTAACCTATTTTTGTTTTTATAACAAGCATCGAGCTGGAGGGATAAGTAATGCAATAAAATTTAGGAAAATGTTTAGTAGCTCAAAATTTTATGGCTTAAATGGCTCAAATCTGTCAAAACGACGTCGTTTTACACTCAAAATCTGTCAAAACGACATCGTTTTGAGTGATTTGAGCCACAAAGTTTTGAGTTACCTAGCATTGTTATAAAATTTATAACAACCTTTGGCCACCCTTTGTAAAATTTATAGGTCCACCATTGATCATAAGTTATGCAAATAAATATTAAATTAAATTATTCTAAAACAACATTAATGATGAAATGTTCATATTAACTTATCACATTTTATTTATGATGTAATGTGTTATCCCTTTATTAATAATAATAAATCTGAGTGACGAAACTTATATATGAGATAATAATAAAAAATATGATAAAATAATATAATTTTCATAACTTTATTACTAAAACAGATTCATCAAAATCAACTCATGAAGTAGATGGCTGTCTTCAATGTGAAGCAAATAATTTAATGGGAACAAATTTGTTTAATTTATTATCAAAGCAAAAAGTGTGCCAGGAGACAATTCTCTTTATTATTGTACTACTTATTTTAATAACTATTACTTTGTGGTCCTTGTACTTCCAGGTATCATAGTTAGCTTTTCTTGATTAAAAAATTTAGGACCTACCCAAAATAAATAAATAAATAAAATAAAATAAAATTATGATGGTTGTTGGCTATTGTTTATGTTGAGTCACATTCAATGCAACAAACTTGTGGTATTATTATATTTATGTGGTAGTTAGATATAATGAGTAATTATTATTTCTAAAATATTATGTAATATTACTTACACGATGTTTTAAATTAATCATAGCACAGGAAATTTTACAAATAGGGTATACTAATCAAATAGACACACTTACCGTTTGGGAAGATGGTTTTGGAGCTTTTTTGACTATTTTAGTCATAAAAGATAAAATATGTTATTTTAACCACAACAAACAAAATATCACATCCAACCCATAATTATTACACTCTTCTAAAAAAAAAATCAAAAAAGTCAAAAGGCCAAAAAGCTCTTCTCAAATCCAGATTTTTAGCCCAAACTAAAATAGTCAAAAAAATAAAAAGTCAACCCACTTCCCAAACGAAGCTATGTATTGCAATATTTCATATGCTCATGGATGATGTTAGGGTGTAGCCGGGGTGGCCATGGTTCCCCTAAACTTCTCACAATTAGTTAGTTAACCCTATAATTTGTGAATTATTTTATATTGTTTATAGAATGACTTTTTAAATTTAAAAAATAAAAAAAAAAACAAACAAATAAACAAACAAATCTATTAGTTCTTATATTACTTAAATATCTGACAATGCAAATAAGGTGACTTCGAACTCCCATTTAGAATAAATTTGTGGTTTCATTTTTACCATTAAAAATATTACATAAATAATATGACATGATATCTCAAAAATATTTAATAATTTTCGAGATACTATACCCCTTTTGGAATTAGTTGACTTATCACCCCGCATAAAGATGGAAAGATATTCATTCATAGCATTTCCAAATTCTATTTTTTTAATACATTTTTATAATATCTGAACAATTCAACTGAAAAGTTGAGGAAATTGTTTATTTCACACCATTCTCTGTTTTGATGGATTCACATCCTTTATGTTGTGAATCTATATCAAATCATTATGAGGCTATTTATTTACTTTTTTTCTTTCTTTTTCTAATTAAAAAAAAAGTGAAAATTCAAAAATTCAAATCGTTTTATTTTTATACGAAAATAGTTTTTATGAAAAGAACTTTGTGTTGTTTTTTAAAATAAAATAATAAAAAAAGGATTATTTTAAAAAATTGTTTCATTAAAACACTTTTGAAAATAATTTGCGAAACAATTTTTATGCGTTCCGAAAATAGAAATAGAAACCAAAAATTTCCAAACATTTTTATTTTGGGAATGGGTTCTGTCCAGTCCTTAATCGGACTGGACCGTGCTGTTGGGCTCGTGGAGGCCCACCACAGGTCTCATTTTGATAATCTGAATTAAGGACTGGACCATGCTATTGGGCTCGTGGAGGCCCACCACGGGTCTCGTTTTGATAATCTGAACCGTTCAATATGTAGAACTCATCGAGTACTATATGCTTGTAAAAAATCACGTTGATCGGATATCGATAGCTATGTGATCAAAGCAGATTTTTGTCAACCGTTAATTTATTCACCGTCTATTTTTTTTATACAAAACTGATTTGATCACATAGCTATTGATATCTGATTAACGTGATTTTTTATAGACATATAATACTCGACGAGTTCTACACATTGAACGGTTCAGATTATAAAAACCGGACCCGTGGTGAGCCTCCACGGACCCAACAATACGATCTAGTCCGATTAAAGATTGGATAGAAGTCATGCCCTTTATTTTTATTTTTTTCAAGAAAGCATGAAAAATTAAAGGCTATAGCCCTATTAGAATGTAGGTTTGGAAAGTTTAACTTTGTTTACATATCTGATACGTTCGTGAATATTAACCTCTTTTCCAATTGATTCCTACATTGAAATTCACACTGAACCCAAGTAAATAAATAAAATTCAACTAAAGAGAACAACATCTACCCACTTATGAAAGAATTAAGGTCCATGATGTTCTTACGTTTAAATATAAAACAAAATGATTTAGTTTTAGAATGTATAGCTCATGTTATTTTAATAATGTTTTGCTTCAATTTTAAATTTATAGATTATGTCATTCTGTAACATGTCTTGTTGTAATAAATAAATAACAAATAAACAAAAGGCCTAGTTTGGGAAGACTAAATAAGTGCACTTTTTAACTTTTTATGAAATATGAGTTGGGTTTGGGTTGGGTTCGAAGTGATGTGTTAGAGAGGTGATGTGACTTAAATAAGATGATGTGACTTAAATAGGATAGTAACTTTTTGACTTTTTGTCTTTTTTCAATCATGACAAACTTTGCCAAAATTATTATTGTAGTGAAGTGGTTTTAGAATACTCATTCAATCCAAATAAGCCCTTGAAAGATTTTCCTAACTGTCACCTGAAACAAAAATAAAACTTCGATCGATTGTTTCGAAATTAGCACTACGGTGAGTAAGTTAGCTTCTATGGAAAGATTAGCTTTTTGGTTTCTTAGGGTACAAGTTTTTAGAATATATCTTTCTCCCCCCATTCTTCCTCCTTGTATAGAGTTATTCTTCTCGATCTCTTTTCTTGTAGTTTAGCCCTCATCATCGCTTTGTTAGGTCCCATCTCCCTGTTGTACTCTTTGGGAAGGGATAGCCCAAATCTGCCTACTATGATCCAGCCAACTTACCCGATGTAGTCGGCTCAGACGTATGGTCCAGGTACCCCTAACTCGACGTTCTTCTCATTTTGTCTTTCATGTCTATTTGGCAATGACTTTCAGTCCAATGGAAGTTAGCTTCATTCGTCCCATCTCGAATGGGCTTGGATATACTCTATTTGTCGTTTTAGGTATATCTTTTTTCGACTCCCACAATTGCATTCCAAGCACCAGGTTAACTGATATGCAACTCCTGCTAGGCTGGCCTCATACATATGTTGAAACTAATTACACTTCGTGCCTTCAAATTCAAGCGCGTGATGGGCACGCTATCACACCTGACATAATGGACGGGACCTAATGGGGAATATGTAAAGCTTCCCATATCTTCACTCACTCTTGTTTCTTCATTTTCAAAATCTGCCGCCTCTTCACTCTCCACTTCCGAAAGGACTTCGCCTCCACATTCGTTGAGTTTCATTTTGAAAATCTTACGCCACTTTCGCTATTGCCGATCATGTTCCAATTCCTCAAGGAGAACGGAAACTCATCGCATTAGTGTTTAATAGTTATGTCAACCTGGGGGATATCGAAAAGGTTGAGGTAGCAGATAGTGAGAACATGGAATAGAGTGACCAAGAGAGTGTCGAAGAAGAAATTCAAGGCGTCAATAACCAAGATATCGAACAAGTTCGAGAGGGCACCGTTATCCAAGGTGATGAATAAATAGCTTTCGATTCGGCTATCGAAATTGTCGACGAAGAAAACAACCCCCACTAAGATCTAGATCTAGTACCGTCTCCTAGTCATGGGGATTTGGGGGTCATTTAGGAAGACGCTGATATATTTTTGGATTTGGACGATTTGCCTGGGTCAGGAACCGAAGAGATGGCTGGCGAAACCCTTTCACTTGCTTAATTTGTGAAGAGGAGGAACACCGAGAAGTTGGCTGCAAAAGAAAACAATTAGAAGCTATCAATTTGAGTCAAAAGGCCCCTCTAGAAGCGACGACCCAAATAGAGGTTATCGATGTTCTGGAAGAATCAGCACAAACAGAGACCATTTCTACGGGAACAAAAACTACTGTAGCCGATCCAAGGGACTCCAAATGTCCCACCGAGTTTGAGCAATTGGCCAAACAACCTGCTGATAAAAGGTTGAGAGCCTCACCTACTTTGGACATGATGGCGTCGTTCCCTATTCAGCCCAAGATAAAGGGGACGATGATTCTAATCAGTCCGTCAGCTCTTAGAGAACAAGGAGTTGCCCTGAGCATAGCCACAGTTATTACTCTTCCGCTGGACAAGGCAAAATTCAAAGCCAAAGAAGATGCCTTGGCCATTACTCTCACCAATCAATCAGTTATTCTGGTAGATGCTCTTTGTCGAACATGTTTGTTGGCATACAAATGTATCATTTCTCACTGCTGCTATTTTTGTAGGCTTTAGAACAGATTGTCGACATCGGTCGTCACCAACACATGTAGACCGACCAAACTCTGCTCCGCGCGCGAGGTCGCGAATTGTAGTTCTAGCTACTACAATTCGAACTCCTGTCACAGTTCTGAATCTAGTCTCACAAAGTGCAATGTAAGACTGATAAATCACAAAATAGTCCAAATCCGGCAAATCGTTTTGGAAAATCGATTTTAATAAAGAAGTGCCAAACATGGACTGCTTTTCCAGATACAGAGTCGCCACCTAAATGTTTTATTTTGGAAAAATTTAGGAAACCCTGACTCGTGCCTAAGGCCACGTGTCCGTCATCACCAAAGTTGCCTCGGCTCGGGAACTTGGGTACGAGAGGAGAAGGTCATGGAATGAGCACCCCCGCTCGCCCGATCAAAAGATCGGCCTTTACTAAGCATGATATGTTGTTTTTGAAAACACATGTGTTCTTATTCTTGTCATTAACCTAGAATTACTATGTGAAGCGCGCAGCATATAAGTATAGACTAAATCGCCTAAGTTGGAACAAAACATTGCATGTTCGTTTGTGAAAATGATTTGAAGTTTGCTACTTGCAAGTAGGCGAAGTCGTAGATTTTGCCACCCTCAAGTAGGCTTAAAACTCGCATTTCGATGAATTGTTCCAATTCAAACAATCCAACCTTCACCCACGGGCATTCAAACAGTTAATCGCTTAAGCAGTTAGCCTCATGGCAAGCATGCTAGACATGGCAACACTTACACGCATGCAAGGATGCTAAAGCATAAACACTCACAGTGTACTTTGAGCCAAAACAGAGAACTAGTTAGAAATCATGCATGATCCGAGTTCATGTTAAGATGGCTAATGCAATACATGCAAAAATGCAACTAAGATAGGCTCAGCTATTCTAAGATGTCATGTGAGATGCAACTTGATAACATGTATTCAAATTGGAATTGAAATACATTGCAGTTAACATGATGCGCCGAGCCCGGTGTATACAAAACAGATGAACGGATGCACGCATGCAATCGTAAAGATGCTAATTGAAATATGCCCTAAAACTAACCATCGAAAACAGTTAAGTAAAAGGGAGAAAGACGTGGGGTTGGAAGACATGCATCACACACACGCACGCTTATTACAAAATTCGCCCTCTCGACGGAGGGTCCGAATAATAAGTTAACTAGCTACGCTAATTAAACTAATTATTACAAACCAAATTAATTAACTAACTTAGCTAATTAATCATTACACAACCGAATTGAAACAAATAGCTATACTAAGCTAGATGAATATAACAAAACCAATCAAATGATTAAGTTGCACGAACTAATCATGAATATCGAAATGGCCTCGCGGTCGATGAAGAGATGCATGCTCGGTCGGCTTCGCTCGAAAATCCACCACCGTGCCTCATGTTGCCTTTGTTTGCACTATTTTAGACTTCTGAAAACTGTGTCAACCTCCAAGATTCTTCTGATATACCTTATGGACATGCTGAGAGGTCATCGGCCAAAAGGAGTGGCCATCAGCCAAAGAAAATGATCATCGGCCAAATCGATAGCCGAGCGGCAGACTAAGATGGCCGGTCGGCAACTCTAATGGTCGATCGGCCAACATTTCCTGCAAATTCTCCTTTTGCTGCAACAGAGCACTGAACAGAGGCATGACAGTGTATTTGCAAGAAAATGTGTGTACCACCACACTCCTTATCATGTTTAAAGCTCAAAGGAGTGTAGTGCTCGACTCTCGATGTCATGACCCGAACCTGCCCCCGTGGGTTAAGGACATAACCGGCTAGTAATCATGAGATTACCTACGGCCTCAAACCAAACCAAACGTATTTTAACAGAGTTAATGGGGGCCAAACGGAAGCAATTTAAAACTTTGTCCATAGAGCCGTGTTTACATGGCACATCAAAACAAACCATATATGTGCATATTAATAACTCACGACAAAATATGTACTACATAATGTTCTGTACATACAGGATCACAATAGTCTAAGTCAACCCATCAAAACTATAAACAACAGATGCAAAGTCTTCGCCAACATGACATAATATAAATACATAACAAAAGGGCGAAGACGAGTCTCGTGCGTGAGACACAAGGGCTGACTCTCCAAAAACCTTTGTTGTTTCACACAGACTTCACTGGGGCTGGGTTTAGACTTCCCTGGGCTCACCTACAAACACATGAATGAGCGTGAGTGATAAACCAGTGAATAATATCAAATACAGAAGTTATACAAACGATACGTAGAACAATATGCTTCAAACGGCCTTGGGCCCAACTCATATTTCTATTTAACATATATACACAATTTAGGTCAAGTGACTGGGATTCCGAACAAACTGGCCTTTGGCCCATTCAAACTTTCATTTGTGTCAAAACGGCCTTTGGCCCATTCAGATGACAAACTGGCATTTGGCCGATTCAAACAGTGCCTTTGGCCCATTTATTCGTTCATGTCAAAACGGCCTCTGGCCCATTCATTCATGTCAAAATAGCCTCTGGCCTATTCATTCTTGCCAAAACGGCCTCTGGCCCATTCATTCATGTCAAAACGGCCTCTGGCCCATTCATTCTTATCAAAACGGCCTCTGGCCCATTCTTTCATTCATATCCAACATTTGTCCATAATTCAAACTGGCAAACTTATAAGGCTTATAAGGAAATAAGCAATTGGACAAACGACAAGTTTCAAATATCGATATTACTCACAGTGATCGGTTGGTTGGTTTGCCCTGGAGCTCGACCCTACACATTCCATGAACACAAAAGGGTCACAAACAATTCAATCCGTTCTAAATTCACATTTTCCTCTTTAGGCTTCATTCTTATCTCTTTAACTCAATTACAATGCTCAATGCATGCCTAAGAGTGCTTACAAGTGAATGAGGACGGAAAACGAAACACAGAACGCATAAACAAAATTTCAGAAAACAGGGTCCCCGCTCGAGCGTGGACTTCCCCACTCGAGCAGACCCTTGAGGCCTGCAAAAGTACTGGTTATATCAAATTTACGCTCGAGCGTACATTCTGGCACTCGAGCGAAAGGCCTCTCTACATGGCTCCCCGCTCGAGCGTGAGGTTTCCCCGCTCGAGCGGACATCATGTCTGCAGAAAATACTGGGAGCTCGAAATTCACGCTCGAGCGGCGGTTTCCCCGCTCGAGCGGACATCAAAATTTTGGAAAATCCAGAACATGTTCATGAGCTTCAACTAATTCAAGGGCTCCAAACACATTATTTCAGCTCAAACTTTACATATTCATGTACTAACATGGTACAAACAATAAATTACAACACAATGGAGCTTAATTTCACAAATTAGTCACAAGCGTGGCTCAAATTACACCAAACTCATTTCCATCATAACACATTCATGCCTTCAAAGCTTCTATTCTCATAAATTGTACATGCATGTGATGTATTACTCTCATTCTCAACTTAGATGATACAAATGGTGATCATAACATGAGCTTTAACCAAAACTCTACATGAATCATGTATTTCAAGCTCAAACATGCAAATTTAAAACAATTTCTTACGTGCATGCACATATTGGCCCTCAATTCAACAAAACCAATTCAATTACATCATGCTCAATCAAATTCATGTTCTTGACCATTATTCCAATTTGAATTCACAAAATTACAACTTAATATTCATGAATCCACTTACCTAGAGGCTCAATTCTTCACAAATTATGGTCAAATCTTGAATTGTCTTCAAATTATCAAGCTTCAAGATCAAACTTACAATCTCCTACTCTCTCTCTCTCTCTCTCTAGCCGGCCTCTTCCTTTCTCCATAGAGTGATTTCAGCCAAAAATGATATAAAAGAGAGAAATCAATTATACTAAGGCCCTTAAATAAAAGTCCCACTAACCAAAATTATAAATATTAAATAATTGAGCACTAAAGCACCAAATTAATCAGTTTATTTTTATCCGAATCAATTTCCAATTAAATTTCACCGCAGGCTCTAAAAATTATGCTAATCACAATGGTGTAATCAATTTCGGGTTCTGTGGTCGATAAGGCCTTCAATTTAATTTCCAAAGCAGATAATCAAGTAGATATTCCTACGGTGAACAGATAGAAATTCGAAACCACATAATGGCACACAAAATTATATTAAACACATAATCATACTCATATTAAGGACCAATTAACATCATACGGAACAGGGATATCACAGTCTTCCCCCCTTTAGGAAGTTTGGTCCTCTAAACTTATTTTACCTTCGTCGGGAAACAAATGTGGATAGTGTAGTCGCATTTCCTCATCTTTTTCCCATGTAGCATCCGTCCCATAGTGTTCCTTTCATTCCACTTTCACCATTGGGATGGACTTGCTCCTCAATTGTTTCACTTGCCGATCGACAATTCGTTTCGCCCATTCAGCATATTCCATATTTTCTTCAATAGCTACTCGGTGGTAATCAATCACATGAAACGGGTCTCGGAGGTAACCCCTCAGCATCGACACATGAAACACGTTATGGATTTGTTCGAATCCCGGTGGCAAAGCAACTCTATAGGCCACTGGGCCAAGCCTTTCCAAAATCTGAAACGGCCCAATGTAACGGGGCAACAACTTGCCCTTCTTTTCAAACCTGACTTGGCCTTTCATTGGAGATACACAGATGAACACATGATTGCCAACCTCATACTCAAGAGGTCTTCTCCGAACATCTGCATAATTCTTTTGTCGGTCCTGAGCTGTTTTGAGCCTCTGCTGAATAATCTTGATTTTCTCAGAAGTGCCTTGCATAATTTCTGGCCCAAGTAAGGCTCTATCCCGACTTCTGCCCAACAATTTGGTGATCTACACCTTCTACCATACAAAGCCTCATATGGTGCCATTCTGATGCTGGAGTGGAAGCTGTTATTGTATGCAAATTCTGCAAGTGGCAAATAATCTTCCCAACGCCCCTGAAAATCCAAAGCACACATCCGAAGCATATCTTCCAAAGTCTGTATTGTTCGTTTTGATTGCCCGTCTATCTGTGGGTGGAATGTAGTACTGAACCTTAGTTTCGTTCCCATAGCTTCCTGCAAACTCTTCCACAATCTAGATACAAATTTCGGATCTCTATCCGACACAATAGATACCGGAACTCCATGTAAACGAACAATCTCATCAACATAAATAGTAGCCAATCTATAAGCAGTAAATGTAGTTTTGACAGGCAGAAAATGTGTAGATTTAGTCAGTCTATCAACTACAACCCAAATAGAATCCATACCTCGAGAAGTCCGAGGTAGGCCAACAACAAAATCCATAGTCACATGCTCCCACTTCCATTCAGGAATAAGGAGAGGTTGAAGTAGACTGCCTGGTTTCTGATGTTCAGCTTTGACTTGCTGACACTGAAGACATTTGGACACATATTCTGCAATCTCTTTCTTCATCTTAGGCCACCAATAGGTCTGTTTCAAATCCCAATACATTTTATTATTACCAGGATGTATAGCAAATACGGATTTGTGGGCTTCATCTAAAACGCTCTTCTTCAGTTTCGGAATAACTGGGACAAACATTCTGTTTCGAAATCTCAACACTTCATTCTCAATGCTAAACTCTGCTTTCGCACTTGTCTCAAACTCATCAATCACTTTCTTGAGGAATTCATCCTCTTTCTGTTTCTACTTGATTTCGTCAATGATTACCGGCTCGGCTGTAATAGCGGCTATCAGTCCGCCATGTTCGCACATTATCACTTCAATTTCAGATCTTTCAAAATCTTACAAGATCTCTTTCTGTTCAGTAAGCAAACAAGCCATACTCCCCGTTGATTTTCTACTCAAGGCGTCAGCAACTGTATTAGCTTTCCCGGGGTGATACTGAATCTCCAAACCATAATCTTTTATCAATTCCAGACATCTCCTCTACCGCATATTCAACTCTTTCTGTGTGAAAAAGTATTTCAAACTTTTGTGATCTGTGTAGACTTCACACTTTGCTCCATACAGATAATGCCGCCAGATTTTCAAAGCAAAAACAACTGCGGCCAATTCTAGGTCATGTGTTGGATAATTCTTCTCGTGTGGCCTCAACTGTCGGGAGGCGTAAGCAATAACATTTCCATTCTGCATTAATACACAACCCAAACCTTTATAAGACGCATCACTGAAAATTACAAAATTCTCCGTACTTGAAGGTAGTGTCAAAATTTGTGCAGTGGTCAGTCTTGTTTTCAGTTCATGAAAGGCAGCTTCTCTTTCGTCATTCCATTCAAATGATTGCTCTTTGCATGTCAACTGGGTAAGAGGTACAGCTATCTTCGAAAAGTTTTTCACAAACCTCCTGTAATACCCGGCTAAGCCCATGAAGCTGCGAACTTCTGTCACATTTGTCGGTGTAGGCCAATTCACAATTTCCTTTATTTTTTGCGGGTCCACTGAAATTCCCTCCTTGTTGATCACATGCCCTAAAAAGACAACTTCATCCAACCAAAACTTGCATTTCTTTAGTTTAGCAAACAATTTCTTCTCCCTAAGTATTTGTAGGACAATTCTCAAATGATGTTCATGTTCAAGTTTGTTCTTGGAGTATATCAAAATGTCATCAATAAAGACTACAACAAATTCATCAAGGTAGGTCTTAAAAATACGGTTCATTAAGTCCATAAATGCTGCCGGAGCATTAGTCACTCCAAATGGCATAACAAGAAACTCAAAATGTCCATACCTCGTTCTGAATGCGGTTTTCTCGACAGCCACTGCCTTGACTTTCAGCTGATGATACCCGGACCTCAACTCAATCTTAGAAAACACCTGTGATCCCTGCAACTGGTCAAATAAGTCATCAATACGGGGTAGGGAATATTTGTTCTTTATTGTTACCTTGTTCAATTCCCGATAATCGATGCACAAACGCAAAGTTCCATCTTTCTTTTTCACAAATAACACTGGTGCACCCCAAGGCGAGGTGCTAGGTCGAATAAAACCCTTGTCCAGCAGGTCTTGCAACTGTTCTTTCAATTCTTTCATTTCGGCAGTAGCCATTCTGTAGGGAGTTTTAGAAATGGGCTGAGTGCCTAGCACAGTCTCAATTGTAAACTCTATCTCCCTGTCTACCAATTCCCCTAGTAATTCATTTGGAAACACATCTGGAAATTCTCTAACAATAGGGATGCCATTCAGTTCAACATTCATAGTTTGTTCAGACAACACATAGCACAAATAACCCTGGCACCCTTTCCTGATCAGTTTACATGCTTTCATTGTAGATATCAAATAAGGTTGAGGCACTACCCCATTACCTACAAACACAATCTCTTTCTGTTCTGGTGGTATAAACACAACCCTTTTTGTCACACAATCAATGGTGGCACAATATTTGGTCAACCAATCCATGCCCAAAATTACATCAAAATGTCTAAAATTCAAGGGCAATAAATCCACATATAGGATAGCATCCTTGACACGCATATCACAAAACTGGTATATAGATTCACACAATACAGATTCCCCAGATGGAGCAGACACACATAGCAGATATGGCAGTAATTCTAAAGGTCTATTCAGTCTAGATGCAAATGCATATGTCACAAAAGAGTGTGTGGATCCAGAGTCAATTAACACAAAAGCATCCTGATTACATATAGAAATAGTACCTGAGACAACTGCATTGACATTTCATGTATCACCCGGAACAAGCGCAAAAACTCTCCCCTGTCTCACGGTATCCCCGGTGATAGCTGGTTTCATAGTATTTCCCGACTTCGGGACTGATGCAGTTGAGCTAGCAGCTAGTTTTTCACTATTCTGATTACAATCTCGGGCTATGTGCCCTTATTTACCACACTTGAAACAGGCCCCTAACGCACGGTAACAAACCCCACGGTGGCTTTTGCGACAAATATTGCACATGGGAGCTGTGTCTCGGGAAGAATTTGAAGTATTTGAGGAGCCCGTATTTTGCTTTTTCAGAAATTTCTTCTTTGAAAAGAAGCCTTGCCTTTTGTTGCCTTTCCATTCTGTCATTGGCTTAGCCTGTCTAGCTATGTTAGCCTCTGATATGATGGCCCTGTCTAGCACCCCAATGTAGGTTTCTAGCTTCAAAGCATTCACACTTTCTAAAATGTCGCTTCGAAGCCCACCTTCAAAATGCCTCGCCTTCTTATAGTCTGTATCAATCACGTGTGGCGCAAACCTGGCCAATTCAGTGAATTTGGCCTCATACTCGGCTACAGTCATACTGTCTTGTTTCAGTTCCATGAATTCTGCCACCTTCCTATCCTAGACACACTGCGGGAAGTACTTGTCATAGAAAATTTCCAGAAATTTTGCCCAATCAGCATCTTTGTAATTCTCAAGCATTAACATCTACCATCTTCTTGCTTCGTCTTCTAGCATAAAGATGACTAGAAGCACTTTCTGCGTCTCCGAACACGGGAATACTTCAAACAGTTTTTTGACGCCGAGGACCCAAGCTTCAGCTTTCAAAGGATCTAATCCACCATGGAACTGTGGTGGTTTCATTTTCTTGAACTCTTTGGTGAGAGCTATGGTTCGGTCATCATTCTGATTATCTGGCACAGGAGGTGCCGGAGGTGGAGGTGGAGGATGTGGCCACTGCCATTGTTGTTGCCATTCCTGTTGTTGCCTTAATGTCTCTGCCATTTTTTGAATCAGTCTTTCCATTCTATCCAGTCTGGCAGTAGAAGATTCTTCTATCTCATCACCCCTTGTTCTCACCATCTGATTAAATTTGCATTATACTTTATACAAAAGATACACGGTATTCATATACTAAATAGCATACATAATCAAATAATTTGAAATGCAAGCAGTTCACAAACTTGCAACACATAGTTGTTCACATTTAACAGTTAAGCGTATTCGTGATGTTTTCAGATTAATATTTATCACATGAATGCATCCTAGATCGTTTCTAGACGTTTATTACTCTTTTGGACAAGTGTGTGAGTTATTAACTCGTGCTCTGATACCACTCTGTTATGACCTGAACCCGCCCCCGTGGGTTAAAGACATAACCGGCCAGTAATCATGAGATTACCTACGGCCTCAAACCAAACCTAACGTATTTTAACAGAGTTAATGGGGGCCAAACGGAAGCAATTTAAAACTTTGTCCATAAAGCCGTGCTTACATGGCACATCAAAACAAACCATACATGTGCATATTAATAACTCACGACAAAATATGTACTACATAATGTTCTGTACATATAGGATCACAACAGTCTAAGTCAACCCATCAAAACTATAAACAACAGATGCAAAGTCTTCGCCAACATGACATAATATAAATACATAACAAAAGGGCAAAAACGGGTCTCGTGCGTGAGACACAAGGGCTGACTCTCCAAAAACCTTTGTTGTTCCACATAGACTTCACTGGGCTGGGTTTGGACTTCCCTGGGCTCACCTACAAACACATGAATAAGCGTAAGCGATAGCCCAATGAATAATATCAAATACAGAAGTTATACAAACGATACGTAGAACAATATGCTTCAAACGGCCTTGGGCCCAACTCATATTTCTATTTAACATATATACACAATTTAGGTCAAGTGACTGCGATTCCGAACAAACTGGCCTTTGGCCCATTCAAACTTTCATTTGTGTCAAAATGGCCTTTGGCCCATTCAGATGACAAACTGGCCTTTGGCCCATTCAAATGACAAACTGGCCTTTTGCCATTCATTCGTTCATGTCAAAACGGCCTCTAGCCCATTCATTCATGTCAAAACGGCCTCTGGCCCATTCATTCTTGTCAAAACGGCCTCTAGCCCATTCATTCATGTCAAAATGGCCTCTAGCCCATTCTTTCATTCATATCCAACATTTGTCCATAATTCAAACTGGCAAACTTATAAGGCTTATAAGGAAATAAGCAATTGGACAAATGACAAGTTTCAAATATCGATATTACTCACAGTGATCGGTTGGTTGGTTTGCCCTGGAGCTCGACCCTACACATTCCATGAACACAAAAGGGTCACAAACAATTCAATCCGCTCTAAATTCACATTTTCCTCTTTAGGCTTCATTCTTATCGCTTTAACTCAATTACAATGCTCAATGCATGCCTAAGAGTACTTACAAGTGAATGATGACGGAAAACGAAACAAAGAACGCATAAACAAAATTTCAGAAAACTGGGTCCCCGCTCGAGTGGACCCTTGAGGCCTACAAAAGTACTGGTTGTATCAAATTTACGCTCGAGCGTGCATTCTGGCGCTCGAGCGAAAGGCCTCTCTACATGGCTCCCCACTCGAGCGTGGGGTTTCCCCGCTCGAGCAGACATCATGTCTGCAGAAAATACTGGGAGCTCGAAATTCACGCTCGAGCGGCAGTTTCCCTGCTCGAGCGGACATCAAAATTCTGGAAAATCCAGAACATGCTCATGAGCTTCAACATCACATTCAAGGGCTCCAAACACATTATTTCAGCTCAAACTTCACATATTCATGTACTAACATGGTACAAACACTAAATTACAACACAATAGAGCTCAATTTCACAAATTAGTCACATGCATGGCTCAAATTACACCAAACTCATTTCCATCATAACACATTCATGCCTTCAAAGCTTCTATTCTCATAAATTGTACATGCATGTGATGTATTACTCTCATTCTCAACTTAGATGATACAAATGGTGATCATAACATGAGCTTTAACCAAAACTCTACATGAATCATGTATTTCAAGCTCAAACATGCAAATTTAAAACAATTTCTTACGTGCATGCACATATTGGCCCTCAATTCAACAAAACCAATTCAATTACATCATGCTCAATCAAATTCATGTTCTTGACCATTATTCCAATTTGAATTCACAAAATTACAACTTAATATTCATGAATCCACTTACCTAGAGGCTCAATTCTTCACAAATTATGGTCAAATCTTGAATTGGTCTTCAAATTATCAAGCTTCAAGATCAAACTTACAATCTCCTACTCTCTCTCTCTCTAGCCGGCCTCTTCCTCTCTCCATAGAGTGATTTCAGCCAAAAATGATATAAAAGAGAGAAGTCAATTATACTAAGGCCCTTAAATAAAAGTCCCACTAACCAAAATTATAAATATTAAATAATTGAGCACTAAAGCACCAAATTAATCAGTTTATTTTGATCCGAATCAATTTCCAATTAAATTTCACTGTAGGCTCTAAAAATTATGCTAATTACAATGGTGTAATCAATTTCGAGTTCTGTGGCCGATGAGGCCTTTAGTTTAATTTCCAAAGCGGATAATCAAGCAGATATTCCTACGGTGAACAGATAGAAATTCGAAACCACGTATTTTCACATAATGGCATACAAAATCATATTAAACACATAATCATACTCATATTAAGGACCTATTAGCATCTTACGGAACAAGGATATCATACTCGAGCCATCAATCACGTATCTCAATGCATGATGGCCAAAGAGGCCGAGTTGCACAAATCAATGTCAAATGAATGCACACAAAAACACATAAATGCCTTAACCTCTATCATGCATGATCAAGAGGGTCGGCGACCGAGAAATGAGGCACGTTTCATCACTTCAAGTATGAAACGTTCATCGTTCCTCGTGTTTGGATTGAAACCCTTTTCCAAACACAATGCAATGCAAGGCATGTACACAATGCAATGCAAGGCATGTACACAATGCAATCCAACAAGCATGGAAACATCATGGAATGCAACAAGCATGCGACAACATGCAATGCACCAAGCATGCAACAACATGCTAAACATCATGAACATGCAACATGCAAACAACATGAGCAATTTATCAAAGCTAGTAGCATGCAAACCCTATTGAATGCAACCTAAGTATGCAAGCAACAATGCAAACAACAAGCATGCAAACAACATGTAATGCAAACAACATGCAAGATGGACTTAAACCGAATATGGATAGATCTCAATCATGTCCAAAACTGTGGCCATTAACACCAAAACTAAGGCACCAAAAGACAAGACATGCATGCACGCATATTGGTCCATAAGCTAGGCAACAATGCACAACCCTTAGAGGCACTCAAAGGGTGAAAGAAGTGGGAGTATGGCAATTCTATATGCTCTGAAATGTCATGATAAATGATGTCAAATCATATACATGTCACAAATTAAGCATGCTATGGTGCTCATAACTCAAAGCTAACAAGGCCAATTGTACTACAACTATGCAAAACATGAAGCATATGGCCAATGCAACCCAAAACAGTCCTAGAGCATGTCAAAATTATGCTAAAACATGTATGGAAGGAAGACAAAATAAGCTAGCATGGTGAGCATGAAGCATGAAATATGCAAGGCCAGAAGGGAGGATTACACCACACTTACTAAGACCAAGCATGAGATGGCTTCGCCAACAAAAATCAGAGTTATATCATGGCAAAACAACCCCCAAAACACACTGAAATGATAGCTCACAAGCTTAGGCAACATGGCATGCATATAGACTCATGTTAAGGCATAAAACACAAACTCTCCAATGCATTGAAAGAGTGACAAATGTGAGTATATGACCACATTATATGCACTAAAATCACATTTCAAATGATACCAAATCATGAAAATAGTTCAAGTAATGCATGCTAATGGGCTCAATACACAAAGCTAATGAGCTAGATTGAACCATGGCTATACAAAACAATGCATGCATGACCAAAACAACATAAATCAGAGCTTAAGCATGCTTAATCATGGACAAAAGCTTCTTAGAATTGAGCCTAAAGCATGCTAGAATGATGTTCCAAACACATGATGCGTGTTAGGCTATTATGCAAGATTGCACTACAAGTGCATGGAGCATGCAAGAGGCTAACAAACCAACCTAAAACAGAGGTGAGGCATGCTAAAATAACACCGAAAACTTGCTGAAATGGAACCAATACATGCTAGGCAAACATGCTACTTTGATGAGCCATCTATACAAGCATGCAAGACACAAGGAGAGGGGATGACCCTCTCCTATTTAAGGCCTCAAAACACACTTTCCACCACTGAAATTCTTCTAGAATTCAGTGGTAGAAAGGTCAAACAAAGGCTAAAACAAAAGCCTAAAGGGGTGGCCCAAAACAAGGCAAAACAAGGCACTCAAGGGGGTACATCACCCCCAACACCAACAATACCTTAAACAATCATTTCAAACACATGAAAACGAAGCTTTTTTACTGTTGAGAGTTAAGCCAAAATAAGCATGCAAATAAGGCTAAGTAAGCAATGAACACAAAGCTTAAAAGAAGGTTAGTGACTCACCCTTGTAGAACAACTTCAAAGAGGTAACTTCAGCAACTTTCTGAGCTAAAAACCAAACTTTGAGCTCAAACAAAAACCTCAAGTACCTCAGCAACAAGAGTATGGTGTTTCACTAGGTTCTTTAGTGCAAAAGTGTGAAGAAATTACACTTTTGAGCACAAACAAGTGCAAATATAGAGAGGAAATATAGAGAGAGTATGATATATATCTTCTATATCAAGATTTTAGAACCTCTGGAAAGAGAGAGGGGTCTCCCTTCTTTTAGAAAATCAAATCTCAAGCTTGTTGAGCAAGCTTGAGACTTTTTTCAATCCCTCCATACACGTGTATGGAGGATGAAATCTGTGCTCACCAACTGGCACAGCTGGCACAAAAATATATGCAAAAGCAGGTGGAAAGGTCTCAGCCAAAAGATATGGCCGATTGACCAAAAAGGGTGCCGATCGGCCACCACCAATGGCCGATGGCAAGAAAACAAGGCCGATAAGCACAGGGCTTGGCCAATGGGTTGTAGGGATGGCCAACAAGCCACCCTTTTCCCTCATAAGCAAAACCACAAGTCCTTGGTCCACAACCAAGCACAGAACAGACAAGTTGAAAGATCCTAAGGCTAGGCGCGCAGTCAAGACCTTTGGGAACTCAAAACAAACACGAGCATGGATGATCATTGTGTGTTCAAATGATGACATCCAAGTCTTGAGGAAGGTCAAAAATGGGGTGTCTACACCACAATGGGATAGAATTAATAAATCAACTCAGGGTGAAAATGGTAGCCGAATATAACAAGGCCAAATCGGCAATGGTTGAGCTTGCGGTTGCATCGCAGAAGGCAGAGGCCCAAATAAAGAGAGCTAATGAAGAACAACAGAAGACCGATGTCGAATGTGAAAAGACCAAGCATGCTGACCTCTTATGTCGTGCCGCCAAAGAGAGGGCCAACATTTCTGACGCAACCTTTAAAATAGTGGATCAGGAGCTAAAGAAATTCAGGGCCGAACTATTGGAGGCCCAAAGGACAAATGAAGAGATGCAATTGGCCGTGTCAAAAGCCTTCGAAGAGGGCAAGAAGGCGGCAACCGAGAAATACGCCGATGAGGTCTTCAAGTTTGAAAATCGAGGCTTTAAACATAGTTAGCTCAAGGTGCTTGCAGCTACTCAAGTGGCATTGGATGAACTGATTCTGTTCAAACAGGAGGATATCAAGCCTTTGGAATTAGACCCAAAGTAATGCTAAGGCCAAGAACAGAGGGCCAATTACTATATTGACGTCCACTGCTACTTTGAGTTTTGTGCTTTGTTTGTTGTTTTTTTTTTTTCGATTGGTTAGATATTATACTAGGGCCATTTTCATGTGTAAATTGACCAACTCGTGTAATCAAGTCACTTTATGAATGAAAATGTTTTGTTGTGCACGAAAATTGCCTTCTATGAATGCATGTATTTGAACCATACTTTTCATGTCTGAATTAATGCTCGTGCAATCGGCGTAATGTAATTATTGATGCAATTGAACAAAGTTAATTTAGTACCTTTCTGTGATTTCGCAAATGAGGTACGCTTTACGGCCGAATAAATTCACTGTTGCCCTGCAATGATTAGGAGATCAAGGTCAAAAACGAGGGCTGACTTAACTGTGGCTCAATGAGCCTGATCTTGAAGGCTAAACGGAAGCCAAGTGATTGCGTTATCGTTTCACAAAAAGGGTATACTATGTTAATTTAGCACCTGTCTGATTTCACGACTTATTCACCAAATATATTCATATATCTACCCCTGCCTCGGTTATGAACGAAGGTATGCCAAAAATGGGCCGACTGAATACCACTGAGTTATAGGCAGGGCAATAGCTAAGTCCGAGTAGATTCATATATCATTCCCTGCCCCGGTGAGGATGAAGGTATGCCAAAAATGGGGTGATTGAATACTGTCGAGTTACAGGCGGGGCAATGGCTGATTTCAAGTAGATTCATATATCTATCCCTACCTCGGTTGGGACGAATGTATGCTAAAAATAGGCCAACAATGTATGATACTCAACAGCGGTATGCACTAATTATTAATGAGACAGAGGACACGTGGACTCATTTGGGCAGTATTAAAAGTATCGCCTTTGTAGTTAATATAAAGTTATATACCCAGTCGATCTATAATTAATTTGATTTCTTGAAGTTGACAATTCCTATGAAGAGGCTTAATCTTCGTAACAGGTCCATCATACCTTGTATTTCATCGCCAGCGTAACCCCAAACATTGAGGGAATACCTTTCTTCAGTGAAGTTTGCAAAATCGTGTGTGTTGAGAAAGCTATTCTTCAATAGTGGAGGAGAGGAGAAGAGTCTAGCAAAGCTGGAAGCATAAATGAATTAACAAGCGCCTTGCGAGTTTATTCGCAAGGAGACCGCGAACCAAAGAAGCCAAATAGGCGTCAATCGCCCAAGCAACAAGGGACAGTCAGAATGGACGACCGAAGCAGGTCACCCAAGAATGGAATCCAAAAAAAGGGAAGCAGTAGAACCACCAGTGCCCATCCCCCAATTCGAAATGAGCTGAGTAGGCCGCCATGTCCGTTAAGCTTCTCGATTTTTATTAGGAACAAACTCATGACTAAAACCGATTCGATTGTCCACGATCTGAATGTGGTAATTGAGTTCACGAGGCAAATCCTCCCTCTTGAAGTGCACCAATCAATGACCAATTGGGGAGATTATAAGGTTTTCAGATAAGGGGTCCACAGGGCTATCAAAGGACTCTATAGTTTGTACGAAGTTGGCATCCGCCTTCGTTCCACTCAAAAGGAGATTGAATATAAAGATGGAAGAATTTAGAACTCGGAGTGCCGATTTGAAGAAGCCCATGAGAGGGTGGAAAACGAGGCTAAAAAGCCAGAGTGGCCGAGTTCAAGATGGTGAGGGTAATAAATTCGGCAACATCGAAAGACAAAGCCATATAACGCCTTATGGATCATGCTATAGACAATCGAGACACTACAAGCATTTTGCAAGGGAAGCCATAGAGACTCGAGCCTATAACAGGGATTTCTTCGAGAGGAGAAAAATGGGCATCGACAAGACAATAGAGAAGCTAGTTAACGACGTCTGCCAATATGAAAATCATGGATTCAAGCACGGATGGATAAAAGCACTTCAAGCGGCGAGTGTGGATTCTACTTCACCGTTGTACTAGAACTATGCAATGTCATTCAAAACCTATGATGCTAAGAAAATGGACGATGAAAAGGAGGTAGCAAACCCCAAGAAAAGTTAATCGGCGTTATAAACTTTGGTTTGATTTTTAGGTCTATAATAAGGGCGTCAATCGGCCTTAGGATAAATGTACCTGTAATGTAATTTGAATTTTTCATGATGTTTTCTTATTATATAAACGCGGTCATACTTGCTTGAAGTAATCAGAATAATTATGTTTTCAAATTGCACGAAGAGCGCTCCAAATTTCAAACACTTAATGGTGCTTCAGGCCGAACACGAAGAGCACTCCAAAATTAGAGGCTTACAATGATGGCGCTTTGTGCTGAGCACGAAAAGCACTCTGAATTTGGAGACTTATATTAATGGCTCTTCAAGCTGAGCACGAAGAGCGCTCCAAATTCGGAGGCGTGAATGATGATGCTTTGTGTCGAACATAAAGAGCACTCCAAATTCGGAGGCTTATATTGATGACGTTTCGTGCCGAGCACGAAGAGCACTCTGAATTTGGAGACTTAAATGATGGCGCTTCATGCCGAGCACAAAAAACGCTCCAAATTCGAAGGCTTATATTGATAGCACTCCGTGCCAAACACAAAGAGCACTCCAAATTCGGAGGCTTATATTGATGGCGCTTTGTGCTGAGCACAAATAGCACTCTAAATTCGGAGGCTTAAATGATAGCGCTTCATGTCGAGCACGAAGAGTGTTGCGAATTGGAGGCTTATACTGATGGCACTTCGTGCTAAACATGAAGAGCGTTCCAAATTCAGAGGCTTACATTGATGGCACTTCATGCCAAGCACGAAGAGATCTCCCTCTGAATTCGGAAGCTAAATAAAAGAAAGACAATTAGAGTTAAATAAACAAGGAAGTAACATAATGTCTTGTATCATTGATTAACTGTACGTATTCAAGGTAGTAATATACATAAAAGCCAATAAACATTAATTGGAGAAAGTTGAAGAAATTAACCTAACCATCAATAACAATGATAAAATTTGCGGACATAAGTTGAATTCCGGGGCCGAGGTAACTTCTTGTCGTTCATGTCTGAGAGTCAATATGTCCCTTTCCTGACAATAGAATCGATCTGGTATGGGCCATCCCAATTTAGGCTGAGTTTACCATCCGCAGGATTCTTAGTAGCAGGTAGTACTTTTTTAAGGAATAACTCTCCTGGAGTATATCGACGCAGATGCACTCATTGATTATATGGCTTAGCAAGTTGCTGCTGATATCGTGCCACAGTCACAAGGATCTGATCTCGGTGTTCTTCAAGTAAATCCATATCCAAGGCCAGCATCATATCACTTCGGCCTGTATCAAAAGCCCTCGATCGAAAGATCTGTAAACCAATCTCTAGGGTGATAATAGCTTCATTTCCAAAACTCAAAGCAAATGGTCTCTCCCCCATAGATCATCTCGGCATAGTATGATGGGCCCACAATACACTGGGCAATTTCTTAACCCATTTACCCTTGGCTTTTCCAAAAACTTCTTGATGTCGTCCACGACTACTTAGTGGAAGCCTTTGTCTGTCCGTTACTCTGCGGATAAGCTGGTGAAGAAAAAAAGGGCCAAATGCCATACATATCGCACAACTCCCAGTAACCGCCGCAATCAAACTAAGTACCGTTATCTGAAATAAGTGCACTGGGTATACCAAATTGAGTAATGATATTCTTCCAAACAAAGCACTTAATATGTGCTTCTCATATATGTGCCAAAGGCTCTGCTTCAACCCACTTTGTGAAATAGTCAATAACAACAATTAAGAATCGCTTATTGCCTAGAGCTTTCGAAAATGGCCCAATTATGTCCAAGCCCCATTGAGCAAAAGGCCAAGGAATGGTCATAGAGTTCAGTTCTTCGGCAGGCAGATGTGTTAATGGAGAAAACTTCTGGCATTGTTCACATTTCTTAACATAATCCTCAGCATCAGTACGCATAGTCGGCCACCAATACCCTTGAGTTACTGCTCGGTGAGCCAATGATCTACCTCCTAAACGAGCACCACAACTGTCTTCATGTATTTTAGCCAAAAAATCCTCAATCTTGTCTGGATGGACACATTCCAAGTAAGGCCGAGAGAGAGGTTTTTTTTATAAAGTTTTCCTTGCGAATCTAAATAATATCTCAAAGCCTTATTCCTCAGCTTGTGAGCTTCATTCTTATCCTCAGACAATTGTTTCAAAGCAAATAATGCAGCAATGGGATCCATCCAACTCGACCCCCTTTGGATGGTGCTCACAACAGGATATTCAAGGATGCTTTTACTCAGCTCCAAAATGAAACCCATTTCGATGGTACGTTTAACTTCTGAGTTTACAGCCGAAGCTAAACAGACGAGAGTATTAGCATGTGTATTTTGATCACGAGTAATTTGATTTAGTTCATGGCTATGAAATTTCATGAGCAAGGAGTTGGCCATCCTCATATAGGCCGTCATGCGGTCATTTTTAGCTGTATATTCACCCTTTAACTGGTTTATGACCAATTTTGAATCACAAAAGATTTGCAACTGTATAGCTCCCATTTTACGCTAGTTTCTAGGGCCGACTAGTAGGGCTTCATATTCAGCCTCTTTGTTTGAGGCGTCAAAGCCAAGTTTAACTAATTATTCTACCACTGCTCCTTCAAGGGTCATAATAATTACTCTTGTCCCACGGTCGCATTGATTGGATGACTCGTCACAATACAACTGCCAAATATCCCCGACATACATTTTCCATTCCTGCAGTGATTGGGGAACTACCTAGTTCTGGAGGTTTAACTAGACATGTGAAGTAAGCATAGTAAACTCGACAACAAAGTCAGCCAAGACTTGCCTCTTGATAGTCGTCCTTGGTAAAAACTGGAGGTCATATTGTTCGGGTTCTAATGCTCATTTGAAAACTCATCTCGATGATTCTGTTTTGCGAAAGACCGAACGAATAGGGTGATTCGTTAATACCTTAATGGTATAGGCTTGAAAGTAATGCATCAATTTTCTGGCATCCACTACAGGAGCTAGAATTAACTTCTCCAAGGGTAAATACTGGGTTTCGGTGTCCACCATTGCCTTGCTAACATAGAATATAGGCTTTTGCTCATCGAGTTTCTCCTTAAGCAAGACAGCACTTACTGCCCGACTGAATACTGCCAGATATAGAATAAGCACGTCGCCTAACGAGGGGGGTAACCAAAAGTTGGACGGAACTGAGATAGGATTTCAACCCTTTCAGAGCGGTTTGGCATTCTGGAGTCCATTTAAAGAATTTGCCCTATCAAAGTGTTTGAAAAAATGGTCTACATCAATTTGAGAACCGATTGATAAATCTATTAAGTACTGCTACCATACCTACTAACTTCTGAACTTCTTTGGTCGACCCTGGTGAGCCAAGCTCCATGATGGCCTTGATTTGTTTCGCATTAGCTTCGATTCCATGATGATTTACAATATAGCTAAGGAGTTTTGCCTGGTCCAATGCCGAATGGACATTTTGAGGTGTTGAGCTTCTTTTCGTATTTCCGGAGAATATCAAAGGTTGTGGCAAGATCGGCTAAGTGTGCACCCTTTTCTTTGGACTTCACTACCATATCATCGATATAAAATTCCATGGTTTTGCCAATTTGTTCTTTGAACATGGTAGTGACCAATCTTTGATATGTTGCCCCTGCATTTTTCAATTCAAAGAGCACAACCTTGTAACAATAGGTTTCCCTTGGAGTGAGAAATGTCATTTTGTCTTGGTCAGCTGGATCCATGGAAATTTGGTGATACCCCTTATAGGTGTCTAGAAAGCTCATGCGCTGATGTTGGGCGGTTGCATCCATAAGTTGATCAATTCGAGGTAAAGGAAAACAATCGTTGGAGCAGGCTTTGTTCAAATTTGTAAAGTCTATGCAAACACACCACAACCCTATCTTCTTCTTTACCACGACAGTTTTGGGCTATCACGTGGGATAAGTAACTTCCCGAATTGCCCCAACTTCCAATAGCTTTTCAACTTCATCAACTACGGCTGAGGTATATTCGGCAGCTGAACAGGGGCTTCTCTGAACGATTGGCATAGCTTTGGGGTCAATATTCAGGCTATGCATAACTATGGCAGGGTTTACCCCTTGGTATGTCGTAAGGTGACCATTCAAAAACATCGATGCTGCTGAGGAGGAAAGAAGCCAATTCTTGTCACTTAGCAGCACTAAGACCTGTGTCGACGAAAAAGAATTTCTTATGATCATCATCAATTATCACTCAGTTCAAATCTTCTATTACTTTCTCAGTCAGGGTCTTTCTAACATCCTCAAGACTCTCCTAATCTAAATTTCAATTGAATTCACCTCTAGTTCCTTTGGCTTCTTCACCAAGGCTGTGAGATAACAATATTTCGTTGACTTCTGAGAATCACGGATTTGCTCGATGTCGTATTGAGTCGAATAACGAAGGAGGTGATGGTAAGTACTCGGTATGGCCTGCATTTCGTGGAGCCATGGTCGATCTATGATTATATTATAAGGTGATGGAAGCTTGACGACTAGGAATTCAACCTCTAGCGTCTTGGTGCTTGTACGCACTAATAATACAATCTTACCCAAGGGATATTTTGGATGGGCATTAAAGCCGAAAAGAGGGTAATCGATTGGCATGAGATCCACATCCTTAAATCCAAGCTTGAGAAACGTATTGTAGTACATTATCTTAGAGGTGCTCCCTTCGTCGATCAAGATATACCCAACGAAAAATTTATTAACTCGTAACTTGGTCACAAAAGCGTCATCATAAGGCACAATGACCCCTTCAAGATTAATGTCGGAGAAGCTAATTTCATTTGACAACCGCGGTCGTTTGGCTAATATACTAGACTCAAAGTTGGGTTAGGAGGATTATAGCAATTGGATTGTATTCACCATGTTTGGTGGGGGTAAGCTATATACCATGCGAATTACACTGAGTGGAGGTGAATCGAGGCATATGGTAAGTACACCTGGTGGGTCAACCCTTTTTAAGAGGTATTCAATTAGTTGGCCACTCTGGACCAAGTCTTCCAAATGATCTTTTAAAGCATAACATTTGTCAGTCACATGCACTTGGTCTTTGTGATACTCGCATCTCTGGTCTCTCCGTTACATGTCAGGGGGCCCAAAATCTTAGTCGACTATTTGAAG